>NC_141900.1:74333673-75583673 GCF_057802395.1 Ceratotherium simum simum
TGTTCAGTTGGTAATGAAAGGCCTGCCTTGAATTGTAGTAAGAACAGAAACAGGTGTAGGCCCTAAGGATCCATTAATTACCTTAAGCAGCAGGGGCTGCCTAGCACCAAATCCCAGGACTGAGCAATGGGAGGAGCATTTTAATTTACAAGGCAGAACATAGCTCGGGGGAGGCAGAGAAGACAGAACTCTCATCCTCATTACAGCAAATGCATATCAGGTTATGGGTGGTCACTGCCAGGAAGACAAAACCCAGGGTCTGTGATTGTCTGAGACCAGACAATTGGAACAGGGTGTAGTGACAGCAGGAGGAGGACAGGCCAGGACACTGAACCAGGTGCGTGGTGTTAAAAGGGGACCTACTTAGTGCTCCACTAAAGTAGAAAGAGAACTGTGGCTTCCTAAGGCATCTTCAAGTAAATAACGGTCAAAATGGATGAAAGCTTCTATGTTGGGGAAAAAGTGTTAAAAATGCAATGATTAATGGAGATTTGAAAATAGATTCAATCCATATGGCAAAGTAGCTATTGCTCCAGAGCCAACATATAAGAACTATATGTTTTCCTCCAAATAGGAAGAATACTCATTAAATCCTCAACTCTTTAGTGGAAAAACCATGTGCAAATTACCATATTACATGTAGAATACCATATAAGTTTGAATTAAATAGAATCCTATTCCTGAGGAAACTTGCATCAAGCAAATGAGCTAATATATGCATGAGCTACAATGGGCAGCTAGGCAGGATTATTACACTATTACCAGAAAGAGTTAAGTCTGAAACGTGTAAATCAAAGATCCTTTGGCGTTCAGAAGAGGGAGATAGAGACATACACACGCTCTTGGTGAATGACTGCAGAAGCCTTCGTGAAGAAGGGCTTGTATTCTAGGTAGGCTTTCCTTAGGTTTAATTGGCAGGGAGGACAGTCTTGGTGGAAAGAATAAGCAAGATGTTGGAGAAAGGTTTGAAGTTTAGTTTGGCCACTAGGTTTGGGAGTAGAGTAAGTCAAATGCATAACCCTGAGAATGAGTACCACCTTAAACTTTGTACCCTTAGCACCTCACTTGCCTCACTCATAGAACTTAATTAACTGGCCTGTGCTCTTTCCAAAGTTCATATATTGTTCTATATTAAAATAAATGGTCCATCTGATTTAAAACTCATGCTTTTTCTATGAAAACTTATGTCAACGCCAAACTACAAAGCTAATGTGTGTGGTATTGTTGAGCTGCTCTAGTTGAAGTAGAAGTGGGCACAGGAACCCAACCACGCCAGCTTAAATCACTTGTCCTATTCTCTACCCACTTATCCAACCTGTCTCCTCATTTCCCACCCTACCTGTGCCAACAGCAGAAGAACTTGAAGAAGCATGTTTGAAAAACTCTCCATCCTTTCATTAGTTTATTCAGCAAAATTTGAGCATCTAGAATGACCTAGGAAATGTGCTATGTGGTGATGAGAGAATGGTGACTACAGGAGACATGGCTCCTGCCTCATGGTGCTTACAATCCAGCTACAAATAAAGATTATATGAAGCCTGGTGAAATATGGAGCCAGAAAGGAATTCCACGGCCAGAGTATGGGAGAATTTGAATACTAAGCTAGTGTGGTTTGTTTAATGTCATTGGATTTCTTTTTTTCAATATGGGAGTGATGGGCTCAAGCTACCACTTAGGTATATTAATCTAAGAGAGTAATACATAGGAGGGGTTATGGCTGAGGGTGGGTATAAAATCAAAAACTCTGTTATAAGAGTCTATGATAACAGTCCAAGTGTGATATGTCTAAATTTAGGTGGGAATAACAAGGATGTAAAACAACGATGAATTTAAAGCATATTTGAGAAGGTGATTTTTTTCATTGATAGTCTAATTAGTAGTGACTGGATATTGGGTTCAAAGAAAGAAATGGATCCTATGTCAGAGACAGAGTCGTAAAAATAGAAAAGTCAAAAAGATAAAAAGAGGTGGCTTTTTATTATATTTTGTTTTATATTTAAGCAAGTTCTAAATATATACCCTTTTTGTACAGACACACCCACTTCAGCTAACATGAGATATAAACAATTCTGGAAACTCTCAGGCATTCATCAATACTATCAAGGCATCAGTTGTCAGAGCAGGCCATTTATTCAGCCAATACCAAATTACCCAGTACTTACTATGTTCCAGGCACTTTGCTCTGCTTTGAGTGTCTTGTCCTCAAGTGGCACACAGTCCACTGGGAAGAGAAGCAGTTAGCAAAGGTTTCTAATACAATGTGGAAAGTCTATAACAGAAGGGGGAATAAAGTGTCATGGCTACATTCAGGAAGAGAATATTAATCCTGCCTGAGGGAGCCCAGAAGGACTTCACTGAGGAAATAACATATGCACCAGTCCTTGAAGGATGAGCAGTAGTCTCCCAGGCAGAGAATCTCATAAAAACCAAACCAAACGAAAAGGCTTTTTATACATTGAGAGTGCAGCACCAAAATTATGGAAGCATAAAAGAGAATATCATGTTTGGAGACAAGTAAGTGATCTTGTCCAACTATAACATATATGGTGTAGAATATTGGAGAAAAGCCTGAAACGTTCAATTGAGGCCAGATCATAGAGGGCTTTGTGTGCTATGCTAAGGAGGGAATTTTTTAAACCCCTGTAAAAAGTAGGGAGTTAAACAAAGACTTTAGAGTAGGGTGTGGTGATTAGATTTTTATATTGAAAATATATATATCTGGCCATATTATGGATAAATAATTGAATGTAAAAATAGCCAGAAGCGGAGAGATCAATAAAGTGCTATTATGTAGTTATATCAAGAAAGGGTGAGATTACTAATTAATCCCAATGAATGTCAATAGTCCAATCTCAATCCATGTAAACCAGGACTCATGGTAAGTTTACCTTTCAAAGGAAGAGTCTATAGATAAAGTAAGGAAACAAGAAGTCTGAATGCTTATTCTTGGTAATTTCAAAATATATGGTACAACTGAGGGAGAAGAGCATTGAAGAAGCACTTGAAGGGCAATTTCAGAAAACAAAGAAAGTGAAAATAAATGTCACAGTGACCAAGGGAAAGGAGATCTTTAAGAAGGAGAAAGCAGTAAATAACATTGAAGAGTGAGAACAAGTCAAATTAAAACTAAAAATATTCATTGGATTTTTCTAGAATGAGTTTTTTTTTTTTTTTGGTAATCATTTTCCAGAGTACTTTCTGGGAAGTAGTCAAAAGGAAGCCATTTTTCAGAGGGTCTAATAATCAATGGGAAGTAAAGAGTAGAAGCTTAACACAGAGATCACCCTTTCAAGCTGCTTTGAAGGCATGAGTAGCAGAATGGTAGTGACTGATTCAGGGGCGTCAGGACCTAAGGGAAGTGAATTTTTAACATAGAAGAGACATGGAAATGTGTGTAGGACAAAGTGAAAGGAAATGGAGGGGGATGTTGAAAATACAAAAGAA
Organism: Ceratotherium simum simum; assembly: GCF_057802395.1. Classification (NCBI taxonomy): domain Eukaryota; kingdom Metazoa; phylum Chordata; class Mammalia; order Perissodactyla; family Rhinocerotidae; genus Ceratotherium; species Ceratotherium simum. The sequence continues at coordinate 74,337,118 of NC_141900.1, forward strand.
AATATAACGTATTTTTAAAACTTCTTGAAGAGATGAAGATTCTTGGTGTGTCTAGGCAGGGAATCAAGAGCAAATGTAAAGGTTTATCTAAGACAGTAGAAAGGAGACAAGGAAAACACCTGGCACATGGTAGGTGCTCATAATTGGGTCTTGAATAAATAGTAGGAAATTTGGAAGTAATGGTAAATTGAAGGCTTGTTCTCCATTTTTTTCCTGTAATAGTCATATGTTCAAGATAATATACTGAGGAAAGCAATAGAAGCATGGTAACAAACTTAAGGACAGTCATAAACATTTGAGGTAGTCTCTACAGGGAATGAGAAACCTAGGTATCTTTAAAGAAATAAAGAGGTTCCTGAAGATGCAGATTAAGTTGGAAGTCTTATGTTGTATTGGGCCTTATCTATACTGGCCCTGTGATTTTCTCTAATGTCATCAGCAGCCCAGGTACAGAAGTACAGAAAGTAGATGAATACATCTCACCACAGGTAAGAGTACTTTTGGAGAAATTAATAGTACAGATAACATAGCCAGTTAAAGTGACTGGCAATAAGTCAATGGAGAGGGAAGGAAATTAAATCAGAAGGATTTAACTCAAAACTGGGAACATAAAGAGGAGTTGAGGGTTGGGGATCATAATGAGGATAAACAAAAGATATTATTGACATAATGCAATGACTAGAGTAACACTATGAAAAAAGATTATCAACAAAGTAGGGTTGGGGGTTAAGAATTTTACGTGTACTTGTGCAATTGTGTACTTCCTATCTAAAACTTCATTTCATCCTATCTGAAATCCCACATATGTCTACTACCTGTGCCTTTCCTTGCCTTTCATTTTTGATCTTAGCACAAATCTACTTCCCCATACCAAATAAGGAGAGAGGGGAAAAAGCACAGAAAGCCAAAATAATAAAACCAGTACCTTTATGTAATAAGAGAAACACAATTGAGAATAGCACTATATGCAAATACTGGTTAAATACAAAACATTCTGGCCTGGAAATCAGTTAATCTGCTTCTAGCGCTGGCTTTGCCAGTATATGTTGTCTGGCCTTCAGTGGATTACCAAACCTTTTGGGACCTCAGTTTCTTTGTTCTTAAAATCAGTAGGTTTTATTACTCGCTTATCTTTTAGCTGCCTGTACATTTGGAAATTCTATAGCAGTTTATCCGTTTGTTTTTAAAAAATCAGTCACGGTTGAGATTTCATCAGTTTCTTAATGTTCTTGAAGACCTCATAAATGTTGTCAGGTCCCTTTTTAATAATATCATACTTGGCCTTTAAAATCTATACTCCTTGAAGTTTTTCAGTTTTTCTCATTTTATATTTTGATGCCATATTATGATCAGTATAAAGGTTTTGAGTTGTTATATCTTCCTGGTAAACTGAATCTTCTATTCTTATTTATTGCTTCTCTTTATTGCTAGCAATGCCTTTTTGCCTAAAGTTTACTTTGTGGGATAACAATATAGGATACTAACTTTCTTTTTGTTAGTATTCGTAACTATTTGTTAGTCTTCTTTTGGTTACTATTAATATAGTTGTGTCTTTCAATTTGTTCTGACACTTTTGTCTTTTCATTTCAGTCCATTTATATTTATTCCATTTATATTTATTATAATTAATTTACATTTATATAAACATGTACTTATACAAAAATATAGTCCATTTATATTTATTATAATAATAAATTTGAAATGGTTTATACCCTTTTATGTTGGGCTTTCTATTTGCTCTCTTTTTCTATTTGCCATTTTTCTTTCTTATTTTCTTTTTTAAATTGATATAGTGTATTTTTGTTGTTGTTTGCTTGCTTGTTTGTGCCCTCCCCAGTCCTGACATATTTCCATTCCATTAGTTTACCAGTTACACACTCTACCTCTATTTTATTAGTAGTTACTACAAAAATGTTAACATCCATATTTAACTTTACATGTCCAGAGTTAAGGAATATCTATTCTCTCTTCCCAAACATTATGAGGACATTAAAGTGTTCTATCTCCAAACTTATATTTTTATCCAATATTTTAATTCTAACATTTAATATTCACAAGTTAGATATTGTTAGAATTGTTTTATACCATCAAATTTTGTTTGGATTAACCTTATGCTTACTATTTTCTCTGATTACCATTTCTCTGTCAGTCTCAGTCTTTCCTTCTTAATGATTTTTAACTTCTTCATGAAGCTCATCCTCTAGTTCTTTAGAGAGATCTGTTGATAGTAAACTCTCTCAATTTTCCTTATCTAAAAAAAGTATTTTTCCCTTATTCTTCAGAAGTAATTTTACAGGATATATAATTCTACATTGAAAATTAGATTTTCTCAGAATTTTGAAGATATTATTCCACAGTTTTATGGCTTCCATTGCTGGTCTACTGCAAAGTCAGATATCAGTCTAATTGTTGCTCCTTTGTACTCCATCTTTGTTCTCAGCCAATATTTCTTTTCTTTATAGTGAGTCATAGCAAGGTTGCCTTTTGATTTATCCTTCTTATAATGGTTGATCTTCAAATGTGGTAATTTCATAGTCATTAATTATCTCATTGAATACTGCCTTTCTCTAATTCATTCTATTCTCTATTTATGTAACTCATTACATACATATTAGAACTTCTAACTCTATTCTTCATGTCTTATAGCATGCCTTTTGTATTCCCATTTCTTTATTTTGGTTTCTGGACAATTTCTCCAGTTCTATCTTCCAGATTACTAATTCTCTCTTCACTTGTGACTAATCTGCTGTTTAATTTTCCCAACCAGTTTCTAATTTCAGTTTTTATATTTTTATTTCTTTGGCTTTCTTTTATAATAGTGCCTAGATAGTTGTGATACTGTCTTTCTCTTTAGTCACATTTTTCATCTCTCTTTTATTTCTTTAAAGATTTACTAATTTTCTATTTTATATATGATAATTTCAATATCTGCAGGTTTTGTTGGTCTGATATTACTGTTATTGATTCTACTAAATCTAATTCATGGTGCTCGTTTCTTTCTGTATGTGCTTTATGATTTTTTTTTTCCCCTTAGTCTGAGTTCATGTTCTCTATATGTCTGGGTTTTTTGTTTATTCTAGATGCCTAGGAGTACAACCAACATAAAACCACCTTTAATTAAATTATGAGCTTATATTTTTTGATGATACAAAGATAATGTAAATTAAAAATCCAAGCCCATGATTACTAGAATTATCAATTCTCAGTATATAACTACCAATCCCTTGTGGCCTAAGTCTATCTCTTGACCAATCAATCAATCAATCAACAGAATTTTATTTTAAATTTTAAGATTACCCACCAATTGTCTCCTAGAGTTATAGCCTTATATAGAGATTTAAAATCTGACCTCCTGTCTCACAAAGATCCTAGTCTTTGCTTTCAGTCCTCCTCCCATGAATCATTCAAACCAAAGCTTTAGGCTGCTGAAGACTGGGAAATATTCCACAGCAGCCACAGGCCTTAGTACTGGTTTACCTCCCTGGATTTGTCATTTCTCAATATTTTTGGCCTCTAAGAATTTTCTTTTCTCTCTTGAAAGCTCAGGTTGGCCTAATGACTCATATCATTGTCCTTTTATCTGTAAAAATCTGTTTATTTTATTTTTGCTTCTTATAAAGAAATAAGACTTTACAAGTATGTTAGTTTCTTCCATCATCTAATTCAGAGGTGAGCAAAGTATGGCCTATGGGTCAAATACAACCAACTGCCTATTTTTGTAAATAAAATTTTATAGGAACACAGCCATGATCATTCATTTATCTATTTCTATGGCTACTTTTGTGCTCCAACATCAGAGTTGAGTAGTTGACACAAAGACCATCTGATCCAGAGATCTGAAAATATTTATTGTCTGCCTTTTACAGAGAAGGTTTTCTGACCCTGATCTAAATCATCTGCAACTAATTTATATTATAACAAATAGCTTGAACTTAACAAAACAGCAAAGTATTATTTAATCTGGGCATTCATTTACTTAATGTAAGAATGTCTTCAATACAGGTTTTTAATATCACTGCAGCAGATCAGAACTCCTTTGATGGTATGAGCTATATGTCTAAAAGGTTTTAGTAGCAGATCCATCATAGAAATATACTTAATAAATGCCTTTGTTGATGATGATGATGATGGTGATGATGATACCTTGAATTCCTATAATTTTCTAAGCCATCACAGGTATAAGAACAGATATCATTTTAGAGAGTTAAATGTACTTGTCAAGTCATTTTGGAATGTGGTAAATCATCTTAATTGGGTACGTTTTGCCTCCAGGAATCTTAACTGCTTATGTTCTCTGATATTCTTACTGATAAAACTCATTGCCATAGATTAAAGCTATAAATGTTACACACTTTCTAACATTATAGCTTTTATTACAGGGGAATATTTTTACTAGTTGTATAATATCACATGTTCTTCCACAAAAGAAAAAATACACATTTGCATGAAAACAATGCTATAGTCCAGTGATAGCTCTTCACTACCTTTTTAGAGTGTGTCTAGCCTCAATTGTTCCGGTCCACACAGAAAAATAGATAATGATATAAGCTTAAAAAAAAGTTGTTTTTGATAATGCTTTTGACAGAAGATGGAGATGCAGCCTGCAAAAGTAAAAGAAATGGCTGAATGAAAAATACTGTCATAAAGGAAAAAGAGAAATACGTTAGAAAATTTTATTCCTGCACAGTACCTGGAGAGAGAAGCCAAAAGGAGTGAATGAATAAATGGTATTGGTAGATAGAATAAAGTGCCAAGTAAAATGAATATAGAATACTTGTAAAATGTCCCTGATGGAGGGATAGTGTACTACATACAAGGGACAGCTGGCATTTGCTCAAACACATGAGTGACATATCTCAGAGAAAGAAGGGAAGTGCTGGGAGTAATGGCAGCTAGTGTAGACAGCATGGACAGCAGGTTTTCTGCACAGCAATGTTGTTCAGAGCTAGTAGCGAGCTGCAGAAAATGTAAGTGAACAGTTTTGACAGAGCAGCATGTGAAACGGAATAAACTAACTAGTATATCTGGCTGCCACGCAACTGACTAAGGAAAAAGTGTATGGGTACAAAATCAAGCTGTAATCTCTTTGGAAACCAGGCAGCAAGTCTGAGAAAGGAAAGGAAAAAGTATATTCTGAGACAGAAGTGAGCTGCATAACATTTCAATTCAATAGATTTGTAGGACATTCTTTCATTTGTGTTAGGAAAAAAAATGTTATAGAATGCTAATGAATAACTTACAAAAACTTATAATGTGCAAAACTTTGTCATTTGCTTATTTCACTATTTAAACTATTTTCTCCTATTGGTGTGGCTGTTCTTAAATAAAGAACATGTACTGAATGAACTCCATGAACAGAGCACATGTGAAGGACTTAGTGGGGAGAGAGGGGAGCAGTGGAAGTGATTCTGATTGTGAGGAACAAGGTTCTAGTTTAAATAGATCTGATAAACTCAAAGCACAGACCACCAAAAATGCACCACACTGAATACATTTGTAGTGGTCCCACATAAATAGGTTTCCTAATGTTAACAGAAATATGTCAGAGGACTGCTTTGCAAATGTTAAATGCCACATCAAGGTCAATATTGCCAAGCATATCCATGAATGCTGTTTTAAAGTGTCATTATAAAACAAAGAAAGGAAAATAGCTCTGAGGTTATTAATAATAGCTTTAGAATTTGGATTCCATGGACAAGAAACAGGAGATTTTTCCCAAGGGATCATTATTTTAGGAATCTCATTTCCGTCCCAAACTCACCTATGTTAATTCACCGTCAAACCTGACACAAGGCTGATCTGTTTTAAGTGGCCACTTCTAAGTGGTACTGAATGTTTGAAACATCATATCTTTGTTAGATCTGTTTGTGATTTGACATTCTTATAATATATCTTATGATAGAGGCTATTATTTTCATAAATCCCATAAAACAATGAATAAATATTTGTAAGGAGGGTTTAACAGATGACATCAAAATGACTCAACACAGAATATTTATAAAAAGTATGGCAAGATGCATATGGAAGAGGCTCTCAGAAGTGCTGACAATACTACTAAAGCAGATTACCTTAAAAGAAAACACATATGGTTCCGTTTTAGCCCTTCTTGCTCAACTAAATATGTTTAGAGGCACAAGCTTGCAACCTGCTGAGTGAATCCTATTTTATCCATATGTGGATTATAGAACTAAAGAGGAGACAGTTAAAATCATTATTCAGTTACTTTTTTATAATTCAAGATGAAAAACATGAGCAAATATACAGGCCTCCCTTTTCCTCCTACAGGTTTAGGCCCCAGAATTAATTTCTTTTCCTTCAACGAACTACCTATTGACACTCCTGCCTCCCCAATCTCTGTGACCCTCAGGCCTCTAAAATTCAATGTCATTTGTTTTACCACAGGACATCTCTAAATTGGGAAAGAGGACATTTTGTGTGCAGACAAAGGCAATGATAACCAATTATCACTTCCCTTTCTATCTACAATTTTCCCCATCAGCATACTCTAATCTTATCCATTCTAAAACAAATAATTCAATCCCGCTTTTCATTCAATTTACTGTCCTGTCTTCTTTCTCTCCTTCACAGTCAAACTATTTATTTATTTTTTTTTGGTGAGGAAGATTGGCCCTGAGCTAACATCTGTGCCAATCTTCCTCTATTTTGTATGTGGGATGCTGCCACAGCATGGCTTGATGAGCAATGTAGGTCCGTGCCCGGGATCCGAACCCATGAACCTTGGGCCACTGAAGCGGAGTGCGCAAGCTTAACCACTACGTCATTGGGCTGGCCCCCACAGTCAAACTTTTTGAATATGTTATTTACCCTCACTATCTCTATTGCTTCCCTACCCAACTTTCCTTAAAACACTCCAATTTAGCTTCCCCCCAAAACTATTTTGAAAAATAACTTTGATTTAGTCATTAATAACTTTTAAGTTTTTGTCATCTCAATTTCTTAATCTCTCAATTTTACTCAATACTGTTGATTATTCCTTTGTTCTTGATACATTTCATTAGCTTCTGTGACATCATAATGTCTTTTGTTTGTTTTACTTATACCAAAGTAAAGCTACTCCTTCAGCTCCTCATTAAGCTTCAAAGGGTGGGATTTCTCAAAGCTCTATCCTAGACTCTGTTATCTACTCACCCTGCATTCTTTTCAATGGTACCCTGACCATTACTCTGGCTTCAATTATCATCTATAGTAACACAATTTATACATCTCCAACCTAGGCTTTTCTGAGCTATAGACCAATATAGCCCTCTGCCTACTGATAGCTCCTCCTCCATGTCTTAAAAGAAACTTCAGGAAGAATAGATCAAAAAGTAGCCCACACATCATGGTCCACCTCCTCCATCCCAATGTATGGCATCACCCTCCTTTCAGTTATACAAACCAGAAACAGAGGAGTAAGCCTTGACTCCTCCTGTCTCCATATCCATATCCAAAGAATCTTCAAGATTTATCAACTTTATCTCCTATATGTCTCTTGAATCCATCCTTTTCTCTCCAGCTTCACTACCATTACTCAATACAGGTGTTTCATCTACTGTAGCTCAAAAATATCTCCTGAATTCTGCCTATCCTTCTCAATACTCATCATCCACCCAACAAGACTCATTGCCACCAATTTTCCTCTAGTCCAGACAATCATCTACAATGCTGTCAGAGGTAATTTCCTCAAAAAACTTTTCTAATTTTTAAAAAGATAAGAAAATTATTGCCTAGTTAAGATATTTATTTGATTCCTGTTATCAATAGGAAAACTTCAAATTCCCTATCTTAGCTGTGACTTCCACAATTTATTCCCAACCTAGGTCTAATCCCATTTGAGAATATTCCCCAGCATCATCAACTCTAATTACAAGCCATAGTGAAGTTCCTTGTCACGTTTCTCTGGGCTTGCCTATTCTTTTTATGATTCTTTAGGCTTTTATACTTGATGATTTCTCTGTCTTGTATACTTTTCTTTATTCTTCCAGATACAAGACAAATATTACTTGAAGTTGTCTTTAACTGACCCAGGTAGAATTCTTTGTTAGTCTTCTATGCTTCTCTACCTCTCGATCTGTATATCTGTTTTAGTATGTACCATGGCGTATTTTCAATTCTCTGCTTATATGTGTATCCTCCCAAGGATCCCGAGCTTCATGACGGCAAGGGTTGTTTTAGTCACCTTTAGGTGCTTAACACATCAAAAATGCTCAATAAAAGTTTCAAAGTGAAGTATTAGGATATTTATAAATTCATACGACATAAAAGTATAAGAATATATTTAAGTAGGAATATTGTTATACATATATTTGAGGTCTGGCTAAATTAAAATCAAGATCACATGGTGGGGAAATATAAATGAGATGCCAAAACCAACACCACGGAGGAAAAGCAGGTTTGGGAGGGATGATCAGCTTTACACACTGAATTAGCACAAACAGAAAGGATGACTCAGGCCTAGTATATTGCGAGTTACTCAGTGGTAAAAAAGAAAAGCTAGTATATATCTACGTATCTGTTAAGGTACATTCCAGTGGGCAATATTTTGGAGTGGCCACTTTTGAAAGTCCAAGACTATACCCTCCTGAGCCCTTTACCTGGTTCCAAGTGACTTTAGTCAAGTGCTTCAACTGTGTCAGATCTCTAAGGTCCAGACCACAGACTCTTTAGTGTCCTTTCATTTTAATACCTATGGGTCTCCAGTACTTCCTCCAGAGCCCCAGTGTCTCTTTCAGGCACATTAAGCTGCCTGTATATCTCTTAATGCTCCATATTCTTTCTCCCATCTCCACTTCTTTTTTGAACACACTTTTCCTCTGCCTGAAATACTCTTCCCTTTTCCTCTTTCTTATGATTGAAGTGTCAACTTAGCTTCCTATATCTCCAGAAACTTTCCTTGAGTTTGAAAATTAGGTTAGATGCCCCTTTATACATGACCAGAGTACTCGGTATGTCTTCACATCATAGCACGTATTACATTACTGTGTAATTGCCTAGTTACTTATCTGTATCCTTTCCTAGATTATAAAAGGAAGAATAAGTACAATACATCTTAATTGTAGTTGTCTCTCCAATGCTGAAAACCATCCCTGGCACTTAGTAGGAGCGCAATAAATGTGTGTTCAATGATTACCCAGGCTCCGTCAGAGAGAACACTTTTGTCCATAAGACCGTATTTTGTTAGGGACCTGTCATTTCTTCCTGCCTGTGCTAACAAGTACAAGGCCACATGCTGAGCAGGAAGAGACCAGACATAATCTCATTCTGTCTACATTTCATTATTGGGGCTGTTCTCTTACAAGACCAGACGTGTCGGTCACGGCATTTTACATATTTGGAACATTCAAGTTACTGACCCTGCCCTCCTTTCCTTTGACATCACAATTCCCAGATTTCTGACCTGCCAAGGTCATGGATATCACTGATTTCCGGGCCTCTGCTTTGATTTTATGGTTGCTGGCTAGTCAGCTTGCTGCCAAGAACTGCCATATTGTTTGGTTGCTGCCTTAACCTGGGGTCTCCTGGACCCTTGGCTAATTCCTGATTTACAGCAATCTTAGGAACCTTCATTTCCAGTTTCATGATCTCAGACTCAGGCCTCAGTTCAGCTTCCTGTTGGTTCCAGTCCCTTGTCTGACTAAACCTGACCTAGATCCTCTTGCAAAAATGACTCAAAATATTGGTACCTATATATAATTAAGAAAATCTGGAGAATATCGAAGGCTGAAGGATGGCTTAAAATAAACATCCAATGTAAAAAGTGTTAATAAAATGTTTACTAGTCTTCCATCAACATGGAAAATACAATTAGAGCAAATTAATATTTTGTTTTTCTACATATGAACTTATGAGAGGTAAAAATAACACTTATTGACAGAATTATATGGATGTTAACAATGGAAAGTATTACTAGTTTAATGATAAATATTTTATTCAGTTATTATTAGTAGTTGATTAAGTATATTGTTTTAGTAGGTTTGGTATGAGTCTGTAGTTGGGATATGTGATGCATATATGGAGGCATGTGTCTGGTGCAAAGGATGGTAGATATTTTGCCCTGAGATTATGTGCTCAAGTTTGTGAGCCCAAGTTGAAGTTGCTAAAAGGCCTACGAGCTGGCAAAGCAATGGCGAAACATATCTGGAGCCAGGAATAATCATGATAAAGAGGAAGATATCATTCAAGATCAGGACAGAAACTGAGGGAAAGGCCCCACAACCAACATATAAGAAAAGGGAATGTTAATACTCACTGAGGGAATTTCTACTCAAAGGTAGAGGAATGGGAGTTTGTGTATCGGTCCTGTGAGTGGAGTTCTAAGAGACTAAAACAGACAATAATATATAAGACTGGAGGGGAGTGCACATATTTGGTATTTCATGACGGGGCAGTAAGAGAGAAAATGAGTTGTTTGCATAGATCCTTTGCCTTAGGATTACAATTGCCCATAGCAACATTACAAAGCTGGCTCCCTTGGTCCAAGGAAAACAAATATGAAAAAAAGAAAAGTTTTTGCGTGTCTGTTTTCCTGACAAAGCATTTCTACCATCATTATTCTTTTCTTTATACCTTATCTTAACCTTTGGAGACACTGACTCCCTCGAGAGTGGTCTGGGTTGTCTTCCACTTATGTTTAATTTATATATTTATTTTTGTCATGGAGAACTTTAGAGCTGTGTCAAAAAAAATTAGGTAGTACGTACTGAAGATGCGTTGACAATTAGAATTTGCAAAGTGGTAATTCTTAGGAAATGTTATTAATGGTATTACTTTGGAAAAATTACACTGCGATACTTGGAAGCCCCATTAAAATATATAAACATGAAATAGGTTTAATTTGCTATGCTAAACATCACTGCAGAAATTACCCAAAGCAGAAGAGTTCATCTAAAATATGTCACTAAAAAGTAGGTGATAGGTGGACATTAACTCCTTATGCCTCCATGTCAGTATGAATTGACAGCTCACGAATTGTATTTTAGATATAATTTTTTGCCATAATATATATTTTCTTTGAACCAAAATATGAGGCACAGGGTAAAGTTGGGCAGTACATGATCTCACAAGAAGGGCACTATTGCTGAGAGCCTTAGACTCATATCCGTTTGTGCTTATTCAGTGGTGCTTTTGGTACCTTTATAAAAAGACCTTTGTAAATCTATAAATTTGTACTTCTTAGTATAAAAATTGTTATATGTTTCTCTTACTAAGTCAAACCGTTTTTCACTATAATCATATAGTATAATAAAGACTCTGACCTTTGACAGTTCTCAAAGTCCTGAACTAAAGTCAGGATTCCATTATAATATTTGATGCTTGCCCCTACCCCCAATGCAAGAAAAGGACTTGAGCTTAATAAAAAAATTTCAGTTTAATACCACCTCTTTATATTCTCTTTACTTATTTCCCAAACTTTGACAGAAAATAAATGGATGAATTAATGAATACATACATACATACATACATACATGCATACATACATACAATTAGAGCCCCTTAAATGAATCACCTCCTTGTTGTGAGTTCCTTTGGGAATATTCTGTGGACATCTGAGGACTAATCAACCCCCAAAATACACACATGCACAATCTCCCCACCACAAAACACACACACACATATATACACACACATATATATATATACACCCTACTGCTCTATTTCTTTCTTTTTCACATTTCTTCAATCAGGAGTGTATATGTTTTTTTTATCGCTGTGTTTGGGTTCTTTTTCATCAGTGTGCCAAATAAATATCCCTGTGGAATTCTTCAAGATCTCTATTATCAAAGACATTTAAAAATTCAGTAGAACACCTATAGCCAATTTTTATAAATATATATGTATAGTAGAACACTTATAGCTACTTTTGTAAAGATATATCTGAGCATATATATATATATATATATATATATATATATATATACACTCACACCAACATAGAAATAGCAGAGCTAATTAGCATGGCTATTTATTTAAAAAACTTCTAAAAAATGTACAAAGATAGAGACTTCAGAAGTAATAATCACCTTTGAAATTAGTTAAGTTTATGATGAATGAATATAAGCTCAAGGCCAGGTTTTTGCAGCTGCATACAGCAAATTATTGAGGATAGAATACTGTTCTCAGAGTCAATATAGACATTTTTAGTGACTCAGAGAATTGAGGCTCTTTCAGGGAAGTAACATATAGAAATTAAAGTAGGAGCTATAAACACTATAATCCAGAAACAACTGAATATATAATAGTTGAAGAGTAAGTACAGTCCATATAATGAGTATATAACTTGACACATCGATGAAGCCTTCTTTTCAAATATTAAACTCTACTTAGCCTATGATAAAAATAAATGAGTTATTGCATCTGTATTTATCTTAGCAATGGAAAAGTTGTACAAGAATTGAGAGAGTAATGGAAAATTAATAATAAAAAAGAAGGGCAAAAAATGATACAAGTAGTGTGTTGGATGAGATATTATAGGGACATAGACATTTATATAGTTGAGAGAGAAGATTGAAGGGGATTTGATCACAGTCTATAAATACCTTACAAGTATCTGTATAAATGAAAGAATGTGATTATTCAAAGCATCAGAAGATAGAAGGACAAGGAGCACTGGTCTGAAACTAAGGAAAAAAATGTTTCAGCACTGTATTATACTAAGAAATACTTTGCAACAGTATGAGGATTTGGCATTAGAAATAAAAATCAAGGACAATACACAAAGTTTAGAGAAGGCCCGAAAATGATGTACCTATGAGTACAGAGAATAAATCAGAAATGATGAACGGAAGAATGGAAAACAGTGAAGCTCACAGGCTCAGAAACTACACTTGTTCAGGATGTGTGAAATGTGTTAGCTGCTGATCTTTCTGTGACGTATGATTCTCCTGCAAGTCTCATCCTAGGAAACTGTACCGAAACTTGGAAAGCAGTTCAAATAAATGAAAAACTTTAGCTTATGCTATGACCAACTATTCTACTATACTCTGACGCCCAATAATTTCCAGTTATTGCCTATGATCTTGCATTTAATAAAAGACAATGCATTTAAGTGCTGATAGCTAGAGTTTATGGTAAGAGATTTACATACATTTCTTGACTCATGCAGGGAGATCTACACATAGCATACACTTTATAATTGCTTTAATTATATAGGTTCAGACCCTCTTTCTAAAGAAAATTTTAATAATAATAACAATAATACAGAGATTACTAAAAACATATTTCTTTCTATAAGTAATACTTCTCCATCTGAGAAAAAAGGAAAACTCTATAATAAATTATATATTTCCTTTTCTTAAAAAGATACTAGTATAGAAATAAATGTTAATTCTCTAATTAAATAATGAAAAACTCATTGTTTGTTGCTGTCAGATTGCTTTCAATCATTTGTTTTTTTCATTGTCCAAGCTTTAGATTTTTTTGTGTGTGTGTGAGGAAGATCAGCCCTGAGCCAACATCCATGCCAATCTCCCTCTTTTTGCTGAGGAAGACCGGCCCTGAGCTAACATCCATGCTGATCTTCCTCCAATTTAAGTGGGACACCACCACAGCATGGCCTAACAAGGGGTGCATCCGTGCGCGCCCAGATCCGAACCTGGGCCGCCAGCAGCGCAGCACGCGCACTTAACCGCTATGCCACGGGGCCGGCCCCCAAACTTTAGATTTTACTTGCTTCCTCCATTCTTTCTTCTTACTGCCTATCAAAAGCTCTGGATTTTTTGTTTTAAAAGAGATGCTTTAAGGAGTAACAAAATGCCTGCTGCTCCTTTGGCCTAGGGTGTAGCCCAAGATGAATAAAGGAATTATTGTGAACAAGGAAGTACTATTGTGAACAAGCTGGAGTTAAATGAAAAGGAATTTGCTGTAGACCCAATTCGTTAATTCACTTATATTAAAACAAACAAAAAAGGAAATAAAAAATTAAAAGTTTTCTAATCACCTTCCATGTATCAAGAGCTGAACTAAGTAGATTTAAGAGTATGAGAAAGTTCTAGCTAAAGATGATTTTGATCCACTCCAAGTGTTTGGCTTGGTTTATTTTCAGTTCCCTGTTTTCTTGTACACTTTTTACTTTGCAATGATTGATACTTTGCAGGTGGACAAAGTGGAGATTTCTCACAGGTGAAGACTGGTTATCTAGGAATTTTTGATAGGGCAAAGAATCTCTAGGATGCTAGTCCTTATACTGTTGACAAGGTTGACTATGTTTAAAGGCTGTGTAGAAAAGTAAGTGAAACCAGAAAGGGATGATGTCCTTGGAGAAACATAGAATATTTAATAAGACCACATGATAAGGAAAAAGCAGATTCAGGAGAAATTAAAAATGCGAGAAGATGGAAATCGCAGAGATAACAGTCAGAAGGAAGATTTCAGAAATTCAAAATCATAGAATTTATAATCTGAAATCAGAATGGAGTGGTCATTCGTTTACTATTATGGAATAGAGATGTAGGTGATTGCCAGCAGGGAAGCCCAAAGTTCTTAACTGGTGAAATCAAGTATTTAAATAAATGATACTTTAGAGTTATGTAGATGTTTCTTATATACTTTAGGAATTATAAACAAAATAGAAAATATCTTAATAATTTAGGATTCAAGTGAAGTCATTTCATTTGACTTTTATATTAAGAGCATTAAAGCTCAAGTTCACCAAATTAATGTAATTCATTCTTCTGTCAAATATTCTTTTGTGGCACCTGATTAGAACAATTAGAACAACACTTGATTATGAATTTCACTGTCTTAGGCGTAACACCAAAACATGTAACAAATGTTTAAAAATGAATAGAAGAGCTAGAATCTAAAAAAGGATGCAGAATATGTAATCTTACTATATTAGCTCTAGGACCTCTCTTTTTTGCTCCTACTAAAAACAATATCTATCTATTGCTTTGATGAGTGATGAAATAGCACAAATTCAGATTCTTTCTCTTTCTTCCTCTCTTCTTCTATCCCCCACCCCCATTTCTCTTAATCATCTCATTTGAATTGTTACTTAACAAGTTTAAATCAATTATGTGTCCCCTACTTAAGACTGGCCTATAATATTATTTCTTAAATCACATATTTTAGAAGACTTCAGTGCCTAACTAATGGAATTCTTGAAAAACCTATCAAAGTGTTTCAGAACATAAGAAATATATCAATTGGACAGAAACAGTTCTTCATTATGCTTTACACACAATTTTGCTCAACTGCTTATTTTAATTAGAGCAGAACTCTAGCTTCTGCTCATTGGTTTAGCATGAGCAATAAAATGAAGTTTATTTAATTTTCTAAAATAAGTAAAGCAGAGTAAAGTTAATTAAAAGTTAATTACAGAATAATGAATCATCTACCCTTGCTGTGATAGTGTTGCCCAGATGATTAGATGCTGTCCTTCCTGAATACATTTCCATTCCCATAAGCTGGGTATTCCCTTTGTTCAATACAGGGATATTCATTTGTGTACTTGAAAAGTTTATGTTGCCTTTTTCTGAAGGTGTCTTTTTTAGGAAATACACACAAACATAGAGGTACATACACACACCTTCCTAGTTTCTCTCCTTTTCTATGCTTTACTCAGGCATAATTTTCATTTAGACTTCTGATTGCCTTTTAAATTTGACAGAATATACCTATAAAATTCATTAGTAATTGTTTCATTTCCCAGCATGGCATGTGTAGTTAACCTTGAAAGACGGATTGGCCGTTAACTGTAGTGAACTCAACCTTTGCCAGTATCACAAAGGTCATGGATCTTTTCTCCCTGGTCCTGTGTCTTCAAATAGAAGGTTTTGTACATATTGGAATTAGAATGCTTTTACTGCTCATTAATTCATCATTAAAGTGATGTTAACTAATCATTCTCTATAAGGCTCTGGTGTACAGATTTTCTGGCATGAACTGCTGTAGCTTGGCTCCCAGCCACTTACAACTTGCTGAAAACAACAGCATTCATGTTTTTGGTAGACTTAAATCTTTTTGTAAAATTTCATTGTAAGTAGCAGGTCTTATAAACTTTCATTGGGAATATAGTATGGTTTTACTGAGAGTATCTTAATTTTTATGAATGGATATATGTATGGAAATACTTGAATTTCAACTTCACAAGAGGCTTCTTGCAGTATAAGAAATAATGTATAATGAATATTATGTCCACACCTCAATCATGTGTCTTGCGTCTTGACATCATAAACACTAAGGCATTATAATAGATACTGTTCCTTTAAAATAGGGAAAGAAAATGAATCTGTGTAACTTGGGGTATTTATATCGATACAACACATTTGCTTTAGCTATTTTTAGTCATTGATTATGTGTCCAGTCTACATAAGAAGCTAAAGGCTATTGGTTTTGCAAAATTATAGGAGACTCAATGGTACAAGTGTGTTATAAGTAACAATTGAGTTCCTGAATCCTTCTTTAAAAGTATATTCTATATTCCACATCCGTAATTTCTCAATCTTCTGCTAAAGGATACACGTAGAGCCATTTATTTCCCCACATGTTGTTAATCAGATGTTAAATAAGAAGGAAATTGGTGGAAAAGCTCTGAAAATAAAGTTTCAAGAGGATCTTTTAAACAGGGACTACGAGAAGTTGGAAGAGAGAGTACGATGTTCTCATAACTTCTTACTTGCTGTTGTGCCTTTATCTTCACTGTTCTAGCACTTTCCCCCATTCTTCTTTTAAGATATTTTCCCTGCCATTATATGTTAGTTATGTGTGCAACTTCTTCATTATTATATTCTAATTTTCTGGCTCTCAATTTTCCAAGCTTTAAAATGATAAGAATAGAGGCTCAAAACAAAAAGAAAAAAGAAACCGCTTCAGTTTAGAGATGTTGTATACAAATATGTTTATAAGAATTTTTAATACATTTAGCCACTTATTTTTTAGTGTTTTTGAGCTCTTATTTACTGAATCAAAAGTTTAAATATTATAAGAAGTGTAAAAATGGCAGCATCAAGTGTGGAAACTATGAGAAACCGTAAATGAAATAATAATGTAACAAGTGTTCATATAAATAATGGGCCAGAGTTTATTTCAAAAAAATAAATATATATACACATATTAAATAAATAAAATGTGCTAACATTACCCTAATAATAACTAAGATGTACTAGAATAAACTAGTTTATAATATATTAACCATATAAAGTGGGGAAAGCAAGTAGATAAGTAACTAAATTCTAACCCAATTAGTACATTAGGGCAGAATGTGTTTCATGTGTGTGTAACATAAATGAATAATGGGAGAGCAATGGATATAATATGTTTGTTAACAGTTTTTCTCTGCTTCACAGAAACTTTCTGCTCAATATGCTATAAGAAAACAAAAATTATGCAAAATTAGTCTCAAATGTCTTTAACTCTGCCAGCTAAACTAATCTCTGAAGGAAAATATAAATTCATAAACCATTGCCGATCTGTGAACGTTGTTTAGGGACTTGTGCAACACAACAACACACTGAACAGACTGACAAGGCAGTCCTTCTCCAACATAGCATTTGCAGAAAGAAAAAACTTTTGCTGGATTCGTCACTCAATATTGACATTTCTGATTCTAGAACCCAAATAAGAACCTGTGCTGCCTGTTCTTAGGCATGATGATCTCCAATTTTGTTTGAGATAAGAGGGGCATGGCATTAGCACTTCTAAAAGGGAAATGGAAAACCAATGACTTAATTATAAAAACAGCATGTTGCTACAAGTTGGTATACTTTCTAACTACACTCTCTTACTTCACTTAATGTCACTCACTCCCCTCTTGTCTCGTTGGTTTCCTCGCTATCCCTTAAACACACCAGTCATGCTCCTCTGGCCTCGTGCCCTCATGGCTTTCTTCTTCATGGAACACTCGCTTCCTGATATGTGTATGTTCCCTCCTTTACTTCCTTCAGATCTTTGCTCAAATGTCAACCTCTCAGTGAGACCTTCCCTGATGCCCTGCTTAAAATTACAATCCCTCCCCAACCCTTCCTATGGTTCTTCCCTGCTTTAATTTCTCTGTAGTGTGTATCACCATCTAACATACTACATAATTTACTTATTTGTTTTATTTGTTGTGTATCTCTAACTACTAGGATGTAAGCTCCCTGCAGACAGGGGTTTTTATCTCTTTCATTTACTGATGTATCCCCAGTTCTAGAACACTGCCTGGTACTTATGGGCACTCAGTAAAATGTTTTTTGGTTTTTTTTTTTTTTTAGTGAGTAGATGTGAATCATTGAAATATCTCATTGAAGGAAAAAGGAGAAATTCTTCCTCCCAAAAGAATAGTATGAATATAAAATACACCTATAACTATTAAGTCTAAGTACTACAATTTGAAGCAAGCTAAGCCAAACTCCTAGGTCGTTTCTGAGTCTATAATTGACTCAGCCAAATATTTTTTCTCTATTTGCAGGCCTTATAATCCCTTCTGCTCCAGTTCCATTTATCCTACGCATCAGAGACTACTCTGGTGGCCAACTAGAGCTCATCTCTCACTTTTGTAGTGTTAAGACAATGGAAAAGAACACAAGTAGGCACTATAATCCTTCCCCTTTATAAAATTAAAAAACTAGCCTGTGTTTACCTGGCTGGCCACATATCACATTCCTCCTTCTATTCCCACACTCCTTGAACATCAGGGAACAGAAAAGAAGCAGGACAATTTTAAGTTTAATACTAATTAAAATGATTAACAAGCCCAAGAATTTCCTACAATAGTACTTTAAGATTTATGTTGATAGATCCATACTGAAGGCAAAGTCACATAGCCTCCCTTTGCCAAAAAAACAAAACCTAGCCAAAGAAATTCTTAAACATTTCCTTTTTCATTCAAGTATGAAATTTTTTGTTGGCATTAGTTGACCCATTAAAAAAAGCTCAGTGTGAACAAAAATAGAGTTTACTAGTTTTATAAGCTACTATTCCCACTTGCAAACTAGCAAATTAGATGAGCTGGAGATCTTAGCTCTGTTCCATATAACAGATAGGTGTCCACATCACAGGAAAAGCCACTGCTCTTGAAACATTTTGAGAGGTTCAGCAGAAACCAAAAGGTAGACTGATTTTGAGATTAAATTAGACATTGGAATAAAAAAAGCAAACCATATCATATGAAAGTATATTACCTTCTCATTGCAAATAACAGATCAAAAATTACTAGATCAGAAGAAATTAGACCTAAATTTTTAAAAAGAGACAAATGACATATACTTCCATTTCTGAAATGAAAACCATTCAAATTAAAAATAAATTCAACCATTATACCTTACATTTTTATGTACCAATCAAAACACAGAATAAGCCATAATATTAAAAGTTATAGAGCATAATCTAATTAAGTCTATGCTTTCATAATGCTTTCACTATGCCAAAACAGTGAACTTCAAAATTAATCCTGTGGAAGTAAAGGAATCAACCTTGCTTGCCATTTTAAAGACATAAATGTCAGTCATTTGAGAGGCAGCGTCCAATACTGGTTAAGGATATGGTCACTGGAGCCATTTTCCCTCAGTTTAAAACCTGCCTCTGCTGACTGAAAGCTCTGTGACCTTGAGAGAGTTACTTAAAATTCTCTCTTCCTCCACATACTCTCTCAAATGACAATAACAATAGTACCTAATTCATAGAGTTGATTGAGGATTAAATGAAATCACACAAAGAAGGCTTGTTATGATGTCTGGGCAATAGTAACTGTTCAATAAATAAATTTTAGTTTTAGCAAGATAGACTGGGGGGAGAGGGGGCAGGGCTCAGCATATCCTGGAAGTTGTCACAGATTACATTTCTTAGCTAAAAGGAAAGGAGAAAAACCCCTGTTTTTTTTTTTTTGTCTGAGGAAGATCAGCCCTAAGCTAACATCCATGCCAATTTTCCTCTTTTTGCTGAGGAAGACCGGCTCTAAGCTAACATCTATTGCCAATCCTCCTCCTTTTTTTCCCTTTTTCTCCCTAAAGCCCCAGTAGATAGTTGTACGTCATAGTTGCACATCCTTCTAGTCGCTGTATGTGGGACGCGGCCTCAGCATGGCCGGGCAAGCGGTGCGTCGGTGCGCTCCCAGGATCCAAACCCAGGCCGCCAGTAGCCGAGCGCACACTTAACCGCTAAGCCACGGGGCCGGACCCCCCACCCCCGTTTTTGTTAGAAGAACTTCCAAGAAGGAAGTAGAGAGGTGATCTTAGGCCAGGTGTTGAGGGTTAAGGACCCTAAATTACCCAGGATCTTGGAGTCCCTGTGCAAAGTCCTCCTCTAAACTCTACAGGTCTGTAAGGGTAATGGATTATGGAGTTAAAAGAAAAGCTTATTTTTAAAATTATCCCTTAACCATTACTTTACAGGTTTTCAACGTAATGGATCACCTTATCCAAAATTTAGCTCAGGTTAATTTCACATCATCTTTTTAAAATATATACATTAATTCTATATACTTATAAGCAAGGTTTTCAACTAAAATAAGAAAATTGCCTGTTTTTTATATACCTCAGAGTCAAACAGATGTCAACCCAATTATTACACACCAATTGACTTGATAGGAAATTTTATTTAAAACATATAAGCATAAAGGTTTAGCAGTCAACATCGTCTACATGAAGATTTTCTCTTTAGTTTTATTATGTAAATTTAATTATAGAATATACATGACAACTTGACAGTAGTTAATCTGGTAAAGTCCATTTTATTTATTTATTTATGCGTGTGTGTGTGTGTGTGTGTGTGTGTGTGTGTGTGTGTGAGGAAGATCCGCCGTGAGCTAACATCTGCCAATCCTCCTCTTTTTGCTGAGGAAGATTGGCCCTGGGCTAACATCCGTGCCCATCTTCCTCCACTTTATATGGGCCGCCGCCACAGCATGGCTTGACAAGCTGTGCGTCGGTGCGCACCCGGGATCCAAACCCGCCAACCCCAGGCCACCGCAGCGGAGCACGCGCACTTAACCACTTGCGCCACAGGCCCGGCCCCAGGTAAAGTCCATTTTAGTGGCACTCATATAACTGTTCAACAAATACCTTCAACTGTATAAATATTTACACTCATCATAACTGTGGAAAAGTTAACAATGCCAAAGTGGGGAAATTACTTTTCATTTAAGATATTTTAAGTTTTTAATTAAAGGCTCTATACTTCCACCTTGATATCTCATAGTTGGCTGCAGATATAAACATTTATAGAGATGCAAAGCACACTGTGCATTTATAGGTGTTTCTATATATTTAGTATATATTTAATGAAGGTCAAGAATAAAACAGCACATGAGGTTTATGGGAGTATTGTAAAGGTTCATTATTGTCATTGTGTGGGAAAGTATAATTTTCTTAAGAGAAATGATGACATATACGTAATAAAGTCCCTGTCCGTGTCATGACAGCTCAAGAGCATGCCATCGTTACCACCTATGTCACACCGCAGGTGTGCCTGCTATATGGGTGACAGCCGCTGACTTCTCTGATCAACACATAATTATCTCTGAATAAAAATGCATGTTGAAGTTAGCTGGACATAATGGATTGAAGACCCAGGGCAAAATTATCTTTATCATGGCACATAGCACCACCTGGGGGTAGGAGAGGTCTAGAGAGAGGTGTTGGCAATGATGCAACCTTGAGAAGCCTGCTGTGGTGTGGGTACTTCTGGGGTGTTCATGTTTATCCTGCTTGTCTTCTTTTAGATAGAAGAGGTCACCCGGTTAATGGTTAGGATGCTCCTGGCAGAGAAAGGTCTCGCTGATCAGTGCTATTCTCCACTGATCTAACTGTATATCTCTTTCTCAGCATCTGGATAGTTTCCATTTGCAGAGTCCCCTTCCCCCATAAGATAATAAATATCATATCACAAGGATGGCAGTGCTCCTTCATGGAACACTGACTGTTTATTAGAGGCAAAAAAGTTTAAGAGAAATGCTAACAATGTTCATTAATGGCCCGCATCCAGGTTTAATGAGGCATGTCAATATGCGGACTGGGCAACATCAGTGGCATAATAGTGGTGGTAAATGGGAGTAATTGTATCCAATTGTACGGCACAGCTTCCAGGAATGAGCCCGAACTGCCAACTGACAATGACAGAGCAATTATGGGAAGGCAAGCGAGCTGTGTCAAATTAGCACTTGGTGAGAACTCATTTTTCAGAGCTGTGCTTGCTCTACACCACCACAAGTGATAGCTACTTTATTGTGAGTGATAGGAAGACCAGCACTTAGACTGATGTTCTGATTTGTCAATAGCTGTATTTGAAAGCTTAGTGTCACAAATATATAGAGATATTCAGGAGAGAAGCACGCTGCTCATGATCCGAAGGATAAGAACGTTGCCGAGAAGGTCATCTGTCAGTGTGAGCTGTCAGAGAGAGATCACACTCTATGAAAAGGGAACATTCAGCCGACTTAAGTAATTACCTTTGACTGAGATTTGAAGATGTCTTCTTTTGTTGGCCTACATTGACTGCATAATTTATAATTTACTGCAATCAGCAAAGGGCCAGGAATTGTAACTAAGAAAATTCTTATTTTATTTCCCATAATTACTTTTCTCTCTCTCCTTCTCTCTTTTTAACTCCTTTAGCACTTTAGAAGTGTAAAGTGGGAAACTGATGAAATTGATTTTTTTCTTTCTTTCTTAAATTGCTAAGTCTCGAGTACATCAGAAACAATATATTTACCTTCGACTCTTGTTTCACAGGGCCGTAGCTCTCTACTACCACCCTATAAAAGGTATAAAACACCCCTTTATCCTTGACGTATTTTTTTCTTTCTTTGTGGGATTACTAGTTAAAGAGCATAGAGGAATAATTCAATTTTGTCTCTCTTGTGCAGAAGAATAAGAAAGAAAAAACCAGATTGGAGTACCAAGCACTGAAATTGTAATTCACATCCTCAGATACTCATCAGTTTGATTGAGTTATCAGAATTATAAAGAGATAAGTATCATAACAAATATTTCAGAACTATATGGATTAATAGAATTTTCAATTCTTGTTGTCTTTCCCCCCAGGGACATATCACAAGATCAACGTTTGTAAAATAAATCCTTTGCCTTTAATAACCATATGAAAAAAAAATATTTTGTGACCCCTTATATTCTGGAATGCAATAAGCATTAAAATTTTATTTTTTATATATTTCTAGAAAAAGAGATTACTTAGTTTTGTTAGGGAAAATGTAATAAGGAATTGTAACAGTGTAGCTTTTGACTTTTTTTTATTCCCTGGATTAAAAGAAGAACCTCTGAAGAAATGTTAAACTTCTATTATTTGGCTTATTATCAACTTCTTGCTGCTTTGTTTTTATTTTTTTTCCTAGTAGTGACCAATTGACTAATGAATCGTAACTAAAAATTACCAAGATTAGCCTGCCTTCTGGCAAACACTGTTGTTTAATTCTAGGTGTATTGATTTACTGTAGAGATATTGACAAAAGAATTAATTTAAGTACTTTAAGTCAATATTACTTTAGTGGAAACTCTACCTTTTAGGGATAAAAAAATACTCTTAGAATACTCTTCTATTAATATGGTGTAAAATTACTGTCACATAGTAAGCGTTCATTTCTTCCCATCTTAAAGTCTGCATAAGTTCTCATTGCTCTTTTTTTTTTTCCCAAGACCCATTGAGCAATCATATGTGAAATTAGTAATTGTGGGTTTTTGGATGTTTGCTGATGTATTTAATGTTTCCTCTAAACTTTAACAATTCTGCTAAAAAATATTTGTTTTCTATAGTTTACCATTTACTACCTGAGATTATTTTAGATTACATACTTTGATCTTTCTGAAACACAGTTTTTAATTATTTTAAAAAATATTTCAGAATTCTTTGGACCATTCCATTTCCCTATTGTAGAAATCTGTTTAATTCACGATGCCTTGAGAACAGGCCCGTCATCTATTCTATAGTGACTGTGCCACTTAATAATGGAATAGTACATCAAAGTGGCACTTAGGTCTCAAATTGTTATGTATGACTGTCAAAGCGGTAAGAAAAAAAGAATTAAAAAAGGAGGAGAGGGAGAAAAACCCTTGATTTGTCTTTACTACTGAAACGTGAATTTGTCAGCCAGGTTCTGAAATCACAACAGCATTGCATCCCCAGCGAGATGTTGAAAACTTGACAGGTACATATTTTTTCAACTACAAGCACTTCTATAATGACAACTAAATACACAGATCTTATTTTTTTTATTTTTATTTTTTGCTCTTGACAGATAGTTGTTGCCAATGGGATTTAATGTTCAGGTTTGAGTTGTCAAGAGAAATAACCGATAAGCAATCCAAACAGTCACCATACAGCTATTCAAAGGCAAAATAGCCAGGCTTCTGTGATATACTGAACGTATATGAGTGTATAATTAACCAAACCAGAACCACTGGCACTTAATCTTCCCCCTAATGGCAAGTAAAGCCCATCATAGGCTCTCTTGAGGGGACAAACGGTAACTTGTTTACGGGTCACCAAGGCTTTTGATCGTCACTGTTCTTTTATTTATTTATTTATTTATTTGGTGAGGAAGATCAGCCCTGAGCTAACATCCATGCTAATCTTCCTCTTTTTTTGCTGAGGAAGACTGGCTATGAGCTAACATCTATTGCTAATCCTCCTCCTTTTTTTTTCCCCCAAAGCCCCAGTAGATAGTTGTATGTCATAGTTGCACATCCTTCTAGCTGCTGTATGTGGGACGCGGCCTCAGCATGGCCGGAGAAGCGGTGCATGGGTGCGCGCCCGGGATCTGAACCCGGGCCGCCAGCAGCGGAGCCTGCACACTTAACCGCTAAGCCATGGGGCCAGCCCCATCACTGTTCTTTTTACTTCATCATTTAGAGAGAGTTTGCTTTGGTCTGGCATTTTTCCGTTTATCGTTGCTTATTCTCAGAAAGAATAAAAGCGTAAACCATGATCCAGTACTGAAATTCTGTCATCCTAAGTATTTTTAAAATCTCCTTAAATACCCCTATATCCAGAATGCTCTACTTCTGAGTTTGATTCAGAGCATAGCCTGTGTATATAATTTCTCTGGGTATATTTTGTGCACACTTTAAGTGCCCTGACAACCACTGTTAATACCTACAATGATGCTCAGTGTGTGGTGATTATTCACCTGCTGGTAGCTTCACTATATTACCAAAACCTTATGGGTATGCCCATAAGGGTATGCCCAGATGTTTTGTGTAGGGAGAAGGCAGGAGACCTGTAGTTGTAGCGCTATTTCCTAGAAATTATAAATTGCAACTGGTTGTCACTCACTGCTCTATATAGATCAGTCTTACAGAATTGCATTCAACCATTTGCCTGGAGCAAATGATATTTTTGACAGGTGAGTGGAATTTTGCAAGGCTACATAACGCTACACTAACCACATGTGAATAACTCTGAAAACTACAACTCCCATAAGGCCTTGCAATTGAACATTAATCATGATCTCATCAGAAGTATTGGGGTGTTTTTTTAATGTTTTTTTATTGTGATAAGTATTTTTATATTTAACATGACATCTACTCTCTTAACAGGTTTTTTTAAGTGTACATATGGCATTATTATCTCTAGGCACAATTATTATCTATAGGCACTATCTTATTGTACAGCAGATCTTTAGACCTTATTCATCTTGCATAACTAAAATTTTATGCCCATTGATTAGCAATTCCCTTTTACCCCCTCCACCCAGCTCCTGGAAACCACCATTCTGTGTTTTGCTTCTATGCCTTTGACTATTTTTGATACTGCATAGAAGTGAAATCATGTAGTATTTGTCCTTCTGTGACTGGCTTATTTCACTTAGCATAATGCCCTTCAGTTTCATCCACGTTGCTGCATATTGCAGGATTTCTTTCTTTTTTAAGGATAAGCAATATTCCGTTGCATGTATATATCACCTTTTTTTATCCATTCATCCACTGAGGGACATTTAGGTTGTTTCCATATTTTGGCTATTGTGAATAGTGCTGCAATGAACACATGAGTGCTAATATCCCTTTGAGATCAAGATTTCAATTCTTTTGTATAAATATCCAAAGGTGGGATTGCAGCATCATATATATTCTAGTTTTTATGTTTTTGAGGAATCTTGGTACTGTGTTCCTTAGCGCTGCACCATTTTGCACTCCCACCAACAGTGTACAAGGGTTCCAATTTTTCCACATCCTTGCCAACACTTGTCTTTTGTTTTTTTAATAGCCATTCTAACAGATGTGAGATGATATCTCATTGTGGTTTTGATTTGCATTTCTCTGATGATTAGTGATGTTGAGTATCTTTTCATATACCTGTTGGCTGTTTGTATATCTTCTTTGAAGAAATGTCTATGGAGTTTCTTTGTCAATTTTCTAATTGGGTTATTTGTTATTTTGCTATTGAGTTGTATGAGTTCTTTATATATTTTGGCTATTAACCCCTTATCAGATTATATGGTTTGCAAATATTTTCTCCTATTCCATTAGTTGTCTTTTCATTTTGATGATTGTTTCTTTTGCTGTACAGAAGCTTTTTAGTTTGATGTAGTCCCACATTATAGATATTCAATAAATTGAAGCTGTATTGACTTGCTTGACTATTTCATTTCTGCATGTGCTTGCCTTCCTTCCCTAACTAAGTCCAAGGCTGCTATGAGAAAGAACAGTGGTGGTCATATGATTTCACCGTAAGCGTACATGAAGTTCACGTTGTATGTGAGCTGGCTTGGAAATTTGCTTTGCTAATTAGCAGAGACAAAAACAAATTATAGATTGATTGATTGATTGATTACTTGCCTGATACAGACCCACTTGTCTATTTTTGCTTTTGTTTCCTGGGCGTTTTTGTTTGGTGAGGAAGATTAGCCCTGAGCTAACATCTGTTGCCAATCTTCCACTTTTTGGTGAGGAAGATTGGCCCTGAGCTAACATCTGTGCCCATCCTCCTCTATTTTGTATGCGGGATGCTGCCACGGCACAGCTCAATGAGTGGTGTGTAGGTCTGCACCTGAGATCCAAACTCACATACCCCAGGCCACTGAAGCGCACCGCAGAACTTAACCACTACACCAACAGGCCAGCCCCTTGTTGCCTGTGCTTTTGGTGTTACATCCAAAAGTCATTTCCAAGACCAATGTCAAGAAGCTTTTCCCTTGTGTTTTCCTCCAGGAGGATTACAGTTTCAGGTCTTACATTTAAATCTTTAACCAATTTTGAGTTGATTTTTGTATATGGAGTAAGACAAGGGTCCAGTTTCATTACTTTGCGTGTGGATATCCAGTTTTCCCAGCATCATTTGTTGAAGAAACCATTCTTTCCTCATGCATTGTCAAAAGATTAATATGGGCCCTTTTGAATTAGATCTCAATCCACAGAAAACGAATCAACATGAGAGCCTTAGAAATGAATCTTAGTATAATCCAGCTCTTCAAATTGTTATCACAGAAGTTTCTACGTTCTCTTACTCTTTCAAGAAGTAAAAATTAGGATGCTCCTGAAAACTCCATTTTCGAAAGACTAATGCAACTTTAAGAGTCATTTTAGTGTTTATCTTCCAAATGTACACTGATATGTTCATCTTTGATTTCTTTTTCTCTTTCTCTTATTGTTCACATGTAATTTATCAGCAACTCTTTCTATGCTCCTTTCAAAATCTATCCTGGAATCTTTCCACCTCTATCACCTGCATCACCATAGTAATTCTCTAACCAGTCTCTCTACGTTCACTATTGCCTCGTCTACAATTTGTTCTCCACATGCAGCCAGAAGGATCATTTTAAAATAAAAATCAGCCATGATCATTTCAGTTTCTCCCATTACACTTACATTAAAATAATCATAGGTCCTAACTGACTTGATGCCTACAGTAGAAAGGTCAAAGCACTTTAAAATTCTTGACAGTCCCTGCTTTTTTTAGCTCCTTACCATTACATGGCTGCTTTTTTGTCTGATCCACAGTGCCAGCAAACCAGCTTCTTCAGGGCTCAATGTCAGTATTCCAATTTGAGAAAGATTTTACTCCCTTCTCGAACAATGTACATAAGCCCTCCCAATATATTGGCAGCACAGTGCCACATGCGTGCCTCTGTCACAGCATCTGTTATACTAATTTAGTATACTAATACTAATTAGCATACTACTAATACTAATACTAATACAATTAGTATACTAATACTAATTGAATTTTTCTATTTGGGTGCCTCTCTCCCCAATAGAATATGGTAATCTTGAGGACTGGCACTGAGTTTTATTCATAGTCTTTTCTTCTGAGACTGGTAGAATATTTGGCATTGTAGACACTTAACAAAATTGGTTGCATGAATGAATGAGTGAATGAACTACTCCCTGAGGCAGGAGCCTTTGTATTACATTTAATTAAGTAGAATTATAACAACTAAATTCAAGACCTATTTATATTATCTTGAGAAAAAAACTTTGGTTCTTAGCCTAATCACTTAAAAGTGGGGAAACACCGTTTGTATCACATCCCTCATAAAGTTGTTGGGTGGTTAAATGAGATATTTACAGAAAATAAAGTGCCTACTACTTAGCAAGCCTTCAATAAATGTTTGCTTCAGGTTGCTTCCTTCTCCATTTTTTAACTGAACTCCTTTATTGAAAACTACATTTTCTATTAACTTATTAAAGAAGAATGGAACCTTTCATAGGATGATCATTGGGAAAAGAGCAGAGGACAAGAGAAAAAATATTTATTTAGTATTTAGTCTAAACATGACATAGCTGTGATTTTTCTCTTATCCCATACGTTTTAAATCAACCAAGTCTGTTTACAATAATCGTGGCACTCAAACAATTCTGACTGTTTTCTTAAAACACCTTAGTATTTACTAATAAATGTAAGGTAGAGGCATTTCACGTGGCCATTGGAAATCCGAATAGCTCAAGGTTATAGGACTCTGAGTTAATGGGATGAGATTTGTGGTTTAGCGGGCAGCTTTTTAACACACTGTCATAAATGAACTGAATGAAATACTACTGGCTGTCTTCAACTAAAAAAGAATCTTTCAGCTTGTAGTTATAATTTCAAAAAAGTTACAGACTTCTAAATATTCTATACATTAATGCGTAAAGGTTTATAAGGGAAATCATGTGAACCAGTCATTCTCATGAAGAAAATCTATGTATATTTATCTGATAGTTTTAAAAAAGTGACCCTACATTTTATCTGGGCAAATAAAGAAGATAAGGAAATGATTTTCATAAAAAAGTGATATTTCTATGATCTACAGAAATACATTAATATCAAAACTATATTCTCAAAATCAGTCACTATAAAAAAATTATAATATATTTGATTAACAAATGCCCAATCTGGAAAGTCTGCTTTTCTAACTCTCTATACAACTTGCAAGATGTTTCAGGATTTGCAGTGCTATAAAATCTTAATGTATATGTATTTAACAGAAAATTGCACAAAATACAAACCAGGTCAATGAAAGAGTATTTATGGCGCTGCTTTTCTGAGTTTTCCATGCAGGATTTACAATAACATATTAATCCAGATTCCTTAAGTATTGTTTCTTAAAATTGTGCAGAATGTGGAAAATCGATAGCATTTTCAGAAATTGGTGTTATTTGATCCTGTCAGATTAGCCATAATGTAATCCTATGGCAAAGTTTTCCTCACATCTTCTCATCTTCACCATTTCCACCTAGAAGGAATGTTGAACTAGGCAAAAGCACAAGTGAAACAGTCCCTGTAGATTTTTTTTTCCTTTGGGTGAGGAAGATTAGCCCTGAGCTAACATCTGTTGCCAAACTTCCTCGTTTTGCTTGTGGAAGATTGCCCCTGAGCTAATATCTGTGGCCAATCTTCCTCTATTTTGTATGTGGGTCACCACCACAGCATGGCTTGATGAGTGATGTAGGTAGGTCCACGCCTGGGATCCAAACCTGTGAAACCTGGGGTGCCAAAGCAGAGTGCACAAACTTAACCACTACGCCACCGGGCCAGCCCTCCCTATAGATTTTTAACCCTACTAAGCCTTCAGTAAAATATTCTCTGGTTCAAAAGGTAAATGTAATTAAGAAGCAATAATAGTGTATGGCTTGACTTATTATTATTTTTTTTTAATCTTTAATCTGGAAGACACACCTACCCTGTCTGGTAACTCTGTGAAACAAATCAAACCTAGTGTGTTCACCATTTGAAGCCTAAAGTCAGTGCTTTGAAACAAACAAAAAAGCAAACAGTAACAATGTTTTCCTTTTAATTCTGATACCAGTTTATTCATGACACTTTGAGATTAATCTCTGAGATGACAATGTCTGATGTGCCAATTTGACATCAGAGGAAGATTGAAACCAAAAGCAGGTGAACACCTATTATTTTTAAATGGTGTAATTTTTACTCAGATAAGTTTTCCAGTGTATTTAAGAGTTGACCTCTATCATGATTTTTTTCAAGAGCAAAAAGAGAAAATACCACAAAAATAGAAAATAAAGCTAGCCTTCATAAAGTAGAGCATGGACTTTTCAAACAGCAATTCTCCCACTTCCCTATGAACATCAATGGCATTGCAAACCAGACATATAACAAAAAAAGAGAAATACAATATACCCTGAAAGTAGAAAACAAGGTCAGAGGGCAGGCTTTAGCTAAAAGACTTTCTTTAGGCGACAGAGACAGCAAATCAAGCTTATGCTTTTTTTCTATTCCAATCCTCATAAAAAAGCCTAATACCTCGGGTTTTTATTTTTAATTTTCCTTCCATGGAGTGCTATAGTAACACTTTCCTGCATTGATATTTGCAAACATATTAGACATAAACCAGGACTGAAAAAGACTATTAATTTAAAGAAAGGAAGGAGAGAAGGAAAAACAGAGGGCAAGAGGCTAAAGGGAGGGAGAGAGGACAGAAGAGGGAAACGGAGACAGAAGGGAAAAGACATAAAAAGGAGAGGGAGGGAGGCGGGTAGAGAGAGACAGACACAGAGAGGAAGGAAAAAGGGAAAAGGAAGGAAGAGAAGAAAAATTGGAGGGAGGGAGAGACATGTTTTCATGTCAATCTAGTAAATCTGATTGGGGAAAGCAAGCCTATTAATAGAGAAATCTAAAAATGTTTAATGGCATAAGGCCACTCTAAATAATTTTATCAGGTATAGAGAACAAGTTTCTATATTTATCTTTCATCTACTTCACGATTTTGAAATTTATTGTTCTTTTGTCCCTTTTACTAGATAATTCTATCTCTCTTCCTAAGTTAAGCCATCATCTTCTCATAGTGATATGTGGTAATATTATTGTTTTTTTTAAGTCTGGTCTTAAGGAACGGACCAAAAGCAAAGTGGAGTCATTAGGATAATAATTTATTTCAATGCCCTGAATTAACCTTACTCAAAGCTCACCTCCAAAGGGTAGACTGTTGTTTTACAGAAATAAATGAACTTATTCATAATCAATAATTGTTTAAATACTTTACAATTAATCAAGAATAATATAGAGCGAATATAAAGCTTTTTGACTTTGATCTTAGGCTATTAAATAATAAATTATTTCAATCATTTGTGAGATTATTATTCACCTATGCAACTGCATGATTTTCACTTATTTTATTCTATCTTGAAAGGTCATTAGCCAATAACAAAGGTGTCTATTGTGCAGTAGAAGTCTTTATGGGGAGCATTTTATTTGCAAGTGTATCTAAGAAATAGAGTGAAGAGACTGTGACTAAATTCATAGTAGGCGGAGGGGAATAAATGGTTCTATTTGTAAAGAAGAAGGACACAGAACACTGTACAACAATTCTCCCTGAAACATCTGAAAATTGATCTCAGTTTGAGCTGAAGTCCTTACCAGCCTCACCTCAACAAAGTGCCCAAATGACTTTTTAAAAGGGTACAGCTCAAACCGGGGGAGAATGAGGGAAAGGGCAGGTTTGAAACTTACAGTGTTTCTATAATCAATACTCTGCTCCTGAACAAAAGTGTAAGGAGGCGCACAAATGTACTAAACCGCATTTCAAAAATGACATCGTAATTGCTGGCACTGCCAAGCCTACCCTGGCCTCAGCATTGCCAGGTTTTAAATTTATTTCAAACTGTTCTTCCCAAGTCTGCCTAATTTTTTTTTTGTCCAAATAGCAGCAACTCACAGTTAGTGAATAAAGCTTCAGGATTTTTTTTACTTACAGCTAAATTTAACTTTACCCATCCAATAAAAAAGAAATAAGGGAGCCTTTATTATCTCCCTGGATTTCTGGGTATGATACCACATCATAGAGAAGTGGTTATTAGAGACAATGGCCTACCAAGGTGAAGTTTGTAATAAAGCCTATTATGTGGTTTCACCATTGACACTAATGGAATGTAACAGTGATTTAGAATGATTTAATGGTTCCCAGGTTGTGCTCTAATAGTGCTCTTTATATTATGATGTATATCACAAAACCTAATGTGGCTGTTGTGATATATTGACAGTATTCATGCTGTTTCATTTTTTTAGGGGAATTTTAAAAACTGTCAAAGAGGAAAATTAATAGGCTGCAACTGCTTTATTTTCAAGGGTTCTGTTTTTTAAATGTATGTGCATAAATTTCCATTTGGTGCCACTCTCAGGCTAATAAATTCATTTGCATTTTTATTCTGAGGTAATAAAGAAGTGTGCATGGGTGTACGTTTGTGTGTGTATTTATGCATTGTCTAGCTACACATATATGTTTGTGTTTGAAATCCAGCTCAGAAAAGGCTGCATTGTCATCTTACAATATGTTTACAAAATGGGTCCATTAGATTAAAATGCACCTGAAGGAATATTACAAAAGAAATCATAGTTTTATTATGTATTATCTAGTTTGACTGTGAAGCAGAAGGCTAGGATTTCAGTACTAGCTCACTAAAATACAAAAACAAAAA
Organism: Ceratotherium simum simum; assembly: GCF_057802395.1. Taxonomy (NCBI): domain Eukaryota; kingdom Metazoa; phylum Chordata; class Mammalia; order Perissodactyla; family Rhinocerotidae; genus Ceratotherium; species Ceratotherium simum. The sequence continues at coordinate 74,369,901 of NC_141900.1, forward strand.
CTCTTGGGTAGCTGAGCTCTTGGATTTCTGAGTAAAAGGAGAATAGAGTTATTCGAAACAGCACAAGTAAGGCAGCAACTATGCTCTTGTAGCTTGTAAGCACCACAATGCCTGATCTTTACGTATTGAGGCATATTTTGAACTCAAATAGAAGGTGGATGACATTGCAAAATTTAAGCCTATTATTTGTTGAAAGTCGTAGAACTGGAAAGTTTTAGATGAAAGGAAAAGAAAGAGGGCTTTCGAGAGCCTCCATATTCTACCCCTCAAACATTTTGACCACTACTTCTTAATATCTGTTCAGTTTGTTCTCTTTCTTTGGAATGTTCTACTTCCCCCGTTTCCAGGTAGCATTCATTACTTAAGAAATCTAAAAGCCTTTCTATAAATCCTACTTAATTTACGAAATCAATAGCTTCCGTTCCTGCCCACAGCAATATTCATGTCTCTGATCTCCTTTTATAGCCAGTTACTATCCAGTTCAGTCACTTGCTGTTTCATAAGTATATTTTAAGTAAACACATGATAAGCATTCAGCATATACTTTCTAGCTATTTGATGGATTGACAGGATTATACTTCACCCAACTCTACTGCTATCCAACCAGACCATGCCTTCTCGTGGAAAAGGAGGCTACCATATTATATCGGTTGGGTATGAGACCTTCAGCCATTGGATAACTTCAACAAAAAATAACTTGATCATGACAAGAGCTTTTTTGTTAGAGGAAATATATTCCCAAACTCCATAGTTAATTTACTACAAACTGGTACAACAACAACAAAAAAATTACTTTTAATCTTTACTTGAGGCACTTAATTTTCCTTATGTTATTGTTGGCATTATAGCTTAAATGTAATCATAGTTATATCTGAATACATATAATAATTTTTACTTTGAATCCCTCCCTCCACCTGTCGAAAGATCACCAGCTATGCAAACATCATATGCACATGGGTATATGTGTGCCTATGTATATAGGTTGACTTCTGGCAGGTTAGGAGCATTAACTATAAGAGAAACAATGCGTTTTCATTTTATACATACACGACAACATATTTATACAAATATATGTATTAACTTCAGGGCATTTTAAAACTACAACATTTGTAAATGTATAACATTCAATAATGAGCTAGTTATTAAATTGGACTTATCTTTAATTGTTCATTTGAAACCTAACAGTTAATGTATCCAATTGGCCATCTTAAGCTCTCTTTGCCAAACTTGGCAAATAAAAAAAGTAAATGGAAAAGGAAAATGAAAAGAAAATTTGAATAAGTCAAAAAACATCCTATTCTTGGCTGGGAACAATATTGCAAAGATACCAATTTTCCCAAAAATTAATGTACAATATAAATTGAACATTACAGAACTTTTGGTGAGAAGTCAACAAAATGATACTAAAGTTCATCCAGAAAAGTTAATGTAAAAAAAAAAATCTAGGAATGTTTTGAAAGAAAAAATAATAGTATTAAAACACATTTAAAAATAAATTTAATTATAATAGCTCATAATTAGCATTGGAATATACAGAAAGATTTAACAAAGTCAAGAGTCAGAAACAAATTTAAGAATACATTGGAATTCAGTGAATGACAAAGGTGGCAATTCAAATCAGTAAAGAATAGATGTATTAATGGAGAAATTGTATTTGGACAACTAGCTAGCCATTTGGGGAAAAAAATGAGACAATAAAGGATTGTAGCATTTTTTACTCCAAAATAAATCCCCAGTAGATCAAAGATTTAATTGTAAAAATTGAAACCATAAGAAATCTAGAAAAGATCATCAGCTAGTTAAAAAATAATAATAATTTGTGGTGATTTGAGGAGAGAAGGCCATCACAAATATACACAAACCCCTAAAACCATATAGAAAAAAGATCAATAAATTTGGCCACAGAAAAATGAAAAAATTTTGTATGGCTAAAAATAGTATAAATCAGAGAGAAAACTATATTTGCCACAGACAAAAATCTTAGTAAATATGTAACAGTTTTTTAGAAATCAATAAAATAATCAACCCAATAGAAAAAAACATCAAAGGACAGGAATAGATATCTCAAAAAATGATAAAAAACAAACATAAAACTATGCTCAAAGTCAGTCATAACAAAAGAAATGCATCACAGTAATAATGTGCTTTTTTTTTTTCACTTAAAGCTTGATAGTTCCCAATGCTGTCAAGGGTGTGAGGAAATATGCATTCTATATTGTTGATGATAGTCCAATTTGCAAATGTGCCAATATTACCCAATGAACACAAAAATCTGCTTGTCATCATTAGTAATCATGGAAATACAAATTAAAATAACAATGAGACACCATTATATGCACCAAAGAATGGCTAAAATTAATAAGAGGTTTAACAACACCAACTACTAATAAAATATAAAACAGCAAAAACTCTCTTATACTATTGATGGAGGAATAAATTGGTACAACTAGTTTGGAAAACTGGCATCATTTTCTCAATTTGAACATATGCAAAATTTATGACTCAGCAATTCAACTCCTAATTAAAAACAAAACTGAAAAACTTGCATATGTGCACTGTATTTAGAACAGCATTATTTGTAATTTCCCCAAACTGGAGACCCAAATGTTCATCAGACATAGAATGGATAAATTAATCAAGTGGTGTCCATGAAATGAACACTGTATAATAGTGAACATGGCCCAACTACTGATACACACGACTACAATGAAGAATCTGTCAAATATAATGCTAACAGAAAGAGGTCAGATATAGAAGTGATTCCATGTATTTAAAGTATAAAGACCAAACAAAATCTAACTTTAAAGTTAGAAGTCAGAATAGTGCTTACCTTTGTGGGAGAGGAAGAAAAAAAGGTGGGAGTAGTAATTGGCATTGGTTCAACGGATACTTTTGGATTGCTGCCAATTTTGTATTTCCTTTTTTTTTTTTTTTGGTGAGGAAGATTGGCCCTGAGCTAACATCTGTGCCCATCCTCCTCTATTTTGTAAGTGGGATGCTGCCACAGCATGGCTTGGTGAGCAGTGCGTAGGTCCACGCCGGGATCCGAACCTGCAAACCCCGGGCCGCCAAAGCAGAGCGCCCAAACTTAACAACTATGCCAACCGGGCCGGCCCCAATTTTGTATTTCTTGACCTGCTTGGTGGTTACTCAGATACTCACTTGTGCTCATTCTTTGAGCTTTATATTTATGTTTTGTGCAAATGATCTGAATGTGTGTTATACATCACAGTAAAAAGTTTAAAAAACAAGAAAGGGCAGGTTGAAGAAAAGAGAAAGAATAAAGAGATACTATTCATAATTTTTTAATACTCAAAAAAAACTGTAGGTTATCATAATGACCCTTAATAAGAATAGTAGCTTCTAAGCCAGTATCTTAAGAATAGAAATGTAAATGTCGATATAGCTGGTTAGTAGACTAATCATCCATTGATTTTAACCAGTAGATACAATTCTGCCAGTAAATGTGGAGTTATAAAATTCACAGAAAATGGGGCCGGCCCGGTGGCGCAAGCAGTTAAGTGCACGCGCTCCACTGTGGCGGCCTGGGGTTCGCCGGTTCGGATCCCGGGTGCACACTGACACACTGCTTGGCAGGCCATGATGTGGCGGCGTCCCATATAAAGTGGAAGAAGATGGGCACGGATGTTAGCTCAGAGCCAGTCTTCCTCAGCAAAAAAAAAGAGGAGGATTGGCAGATGTTAGCACAGGGCTGATCTCCTCACAAAAAAAAAAAAATTCACAGAAAATGATATTTACTTTTTCATACACACAAGCTTTCTGCCATTTTATCCTCATATTTGATTTAAAAATATGGAAGAAACCTTGATAAATATAAATAGACTAAACATTTTGATGGCTAATAAGCTTAATGGCTATTTATAACTTTGTACCTTGGTGAGATTATCTTCATGCTCTGAGAGTTGTTCTAGATGTTAATCTCTGAAGAAAATTCCAGGCCTGAGGAGAATGAAGATATTTTGTATACCCATTTACCCAATTCAGTGTTTATTATACTCCTAGTATATTCTAATTACAATAAGAAATAAACCACAGTTTTTGATCCCATGACCTTAGAGATCAATTTAATAAGAGATGAGCCCATATAAAGATCACTTTGCTTACACTACACCGCATGGTTGACCTGTGGAGTCTTACCTTTCCTTAAAATGAAAAATGGAATTTCAATTTGGAAGAGCATAGGGTGGCTTTCCTCACATGTGGCAATCACAGCATCATTGCCCCTCCTATGGAAAAGATGCAGTCTTGCTGGGACAGCGTTGGCCCCTGAGCCAGAAAGAACTTCTTTCAAATACAGACCTGACTTTGTAACAAGGTGACTTTTCTGAGCCTCAGTAAAGACAGTTAACAAATGAAAATGAGTATCTCACAATCCTGTGTCCATTAATTGGAGTTACATAGATTGACAGGCTAGCTGTAGGTGCTTAAAGAACTTTAGTTACCTTCTCCCCTTTCAACTGTGTGCTATAGTTATTTGTCTAGTGTCTCACCTCCCATATTGATTGGTAAGCTTTTTGAAATTAGGGATCACATCTTATTCTTCTTTATACCCGTTATAGAGCTTGGCATAATGCCATGTATAGAGCTGAAATTCCATATTTGCTGAAGGAATGAAATTTTTTCATCCACATGTTGACTATGAGAAATGAAGATATGTGCCCTTAATTCTGTTGAAGCTAAAGGAGAACCTACTCAATTAGCCCAAATTGAATGATTCTTTACTCACATTCATTCTAGAGAAGACTAAATATATGTTTAACAACTATTGTTAAGAACATGAGGTTATTATACAAAGACTGAAAAGTGACTCACTGATTTTCATAAGGAGGTGGTAGGAAGAAAAAAGTTTCAACTGATTGAAGAAGCTTGTAATACATGTAGCTATAAAAACTGATTTTTTGTTTTGCTTGTCAAGTTATTACTTTAGAGTCATAATGCTTTTTGCTGATACACATGATGCTGAATTTTGGAATTCTGTATAAAATACATCCTCATCTGAAATAGTTTAGCTCTTTGATGCCAGGACATAGAAGGAGTAGACAAATTAATGTCAAGGTCCTTTGAAGCCCTACGATTCTTTGACCTATTTGGTTTTCTCTTCTATTTGACCTCTTAGGAAAGCTTTGAAAACTTGAAACAGATAATTAGATAACTAGAGAAAGAACTCTAAAGCTGTCCAACCATTCCTCTTATTCTAGAATAGTACATCATAATGAAGAGTATCAATGTTCTAGGTGACAAAGGTCATATATACATAAGATAGGTAATAATCGTACCATTATGTGTTAATAGCACATCATATCCCATCCTACTGTATTTGAACTTTCCGTGAAAACAATAGCCTGTGGTGAAACAGCTTGTCATGGATACTAATGAAAAATTGCCCAAGATATCCTGATGGGATTCCTCCTGCATTCACTCTGCCCCTGAGGTCTGGGAATTCACTGAACACAAAAGTAAGATTTTCCTCTGTCTCTTATATTCTGCCAAAAATTGTACACAAATTCAGAATATCTCAAGTGGGAAAAGTAGGTAACCTGTACAGAATGGTTTTTAGAAGAAAATCATACACTGATTAATTATTTTAGAGTGCTGAATAATAAGAGGACAGGTTGATGGAGGGGGAAAGTCATTTGTTTTTGACATCAAAGTTATTTCAAACTTACAAGCAAATGGATGTTCACTTTTGTTTCTCATTTTGTATAGTACCTTCCCTGTAGAGAGCTGGGCAGATTCCTACAGAACAGAAATAGGCAAAATGCCTGCCCGATGTCACTTGAATGTTCTCTAAAAATAATAGTGTATTATCATCATCGGAGCTTTCTCTTTCCAAAGATTCTCTATAGTGGGTTTGGAAAATGGGGGAATGACTAACAAATACAAAGACTCTTTGTAAGATAAGAAAAATAAGATTTGAATAATTATTATCCCATTTTGATTTTTCAGCTATAGAGACTCTATATGGGTCAATTTCTAGTGCCTTAATTAGCAAAATCAAAATAACAGAATAACAAAAAATGGCAATTTCCTGCACTCTCTCTTAGGTTTTTTTCATTTGCAGCCTGTAGCAATAATTATATTTTCCAAATGCAAAACACCTCATTTAAAATGCAAGCTTCCCAGAAGTTGGCCAACTCTTACAGGCTCAAAGTGGCAGAAACAAGGAAATCTTTTTTTCTGACATCTTCCCCTGTTAAAACTCCTTTTGGCACATGCATTGAATATGAATCAGCCATCGTGTAAATAAATTTCTGTCAATATTTTATATTGTAAAATATTTTGCCCATTGGAGTAAAACAACAAGGGTTTACAAATCAGATTACTAGCACACTTCTGATTTATATCTTGCAAGGCTAGCCTTTAAGCCACAGTTGACCTCTTATTTTTTATATATATATATTAGCTGGAAACAATTCATCAAGTAAGTTACTCCCTTTCCTTTCAAATCCACTTGTATTACTAAAAGGTTGAGTAAAGACCTCTGGGGAACAAGGGCAATTTTTGACATGGGTCTCAACAGATTAAACTACGCAGGGACAATATAGAATACATTGGAGCAATAACATTATCACATCATAGGCTGATTGAGAGGCATTTCCTTGCATTTCTGTCCTTTTGCCATAAGCCAATAGTAGCCACAGGCATTTGACTGGAGAGCCTGGAGGATTGACAGGCCTGGCAGTCATTACACGCTGGATTGAATACTAGATTACTCCAAAGTGGCTGAGGGTCAGGGATCAGTGTGTTCCCTTTTGGCACTAAATGACTTTAATATCCTTACTGTATTAGTCAATTACTTTAAAGCTGCTGCTCTCTGAGCTCTCTCTGCCCCCCTGCAGTTTACTATGGACATTTGAATTGCTCCCATACTTAACCCCCACATCTGCTTTTAGCTGTCAAAAGAACAGTGCTATCAGTGGAGCTATTGACGATATGAAAAGAACTGAGATACTTGCTGGAGGTGTCAAGTGCCTCTTTCTTTTGGCTGCTTGGTTTAAAAAAATAAAAAACTAAACTCAGTTATAAAGGTGGTCCTCAGAGAAAAGGAATTCAGTGTCTTTTAATCTATTGGCATGTAAAGTGACCTATAGGAAAAAAAATGGTGGAGCTGATTTTTTTTACCACTTACTTCCATAAACTATGCACCATCTATGTGGGTTTTTATTAATTTTTGTGAACACACACTTTGTATATAACTGTGAAAGAGTGCACCTGAGCGAGGACCTATATCAAAGTCTGTATTTCTATTTCACAATGGTTCCAGTGATAGTGGAGAATTATACTGCACTTCTCAATTTATTGGTGCAACACAGTGAAGAATTTTATATCACAGCCACTGAACTTTAAAAGGTCTGGTGTGGCTTGGTGTTAAACCAACATGTCTAGATTAAATATGAACTAAGCTGATTTGAAATTTAAAAGTACTTGAAAGTCACGCCTTCAGTGTTTCAGAAAAAGTGATATGATTCCCACACAAGAGCACAGCTGTTGAGTGGGCCATGACTTTTATGCGTGTGTATGTGTGTATAGAATCTGCTTGCTTGTGAGTGTCAGTGAGAACATGTGTAAGTCACAGTGCTACAGTGATAATAAAGAACATCACAGGAAATGGCTAAAGGATTCTTAAGAGCTATTTCATATAGAAATAAAAAAAAGAACAAGACAGAAACCTACAGAAAGGTTAACACATTGCTATTAGCTTACTTATATCAGAATCTGGGAAAATCGCTGATTTCCTACTAAAGGGCCTCCTTTCCGTAAGAAGATCTGATTATTTCATCGAAAAATACTCCTTAACTATTTTGCTTAAGTTTCCATTATTGATTTTGACTTTTGTGTATACTAAATTATATATACATATAAGCAATTCTTCACAACGTAAAATTTACGTTTTATTTTTCTAAAATAAAGATTAAATTGACAAACACAATGGGAACTTTTTTCACTTGTTTCTAAAAATTTGAACCCATAAGCTATGACTTCAGGGACCATCCACCTCTCTTACTTAGAAAAGATTCTTCTCAGATATGAAAATTTACCACAAAACACGTCAGCAGAAACATGATATAGCCAACCTGAGTCAAAAATGGTAAAGAAACTACAAGTTTAGATTGTATCAAAGTCATTAGAAATGACAGTTTTTGTCATCACAGTGGCATTTGTAAGGCAATTTAAAGGGGAAACAGCATAAATTACAAGATTTGGGAAGTGTTCTATATTATTGGTTAAACCTAAAGATTTTGATTTAATTGTTGTAAATGACATCAACTTGATCCTAAAGATTTGAAATATATCTTTAAACTTCTAAATAACACAGAAGAGTTTCCAAATCTCATAATTTCAAGCCATTTTCTCTTTAATTAAAATGTAGTTTTTTGATTAGTCTAGCTTTTATGAGCATAGAATCTTATAAGTAAACATGGAATAAACTACATATACTCGGGACTTTAAAAGCTGATATAACTCCTACCATAGAAAAGTAGACAGACCAGAAGACAATAATATGTTTCCTTTCAGTGTACATCTATTAAAAATATAAAGATCATTGCCTTGGGAAATAAATTTCATGATTTGGCTCATTTAAAATTTAGGCAGCAAAGGACCTTTAAAAACTTAATACCTCTTGGCAATCATGCGTCATTAGCACTTTCTATTCATTTATATTTTGTTGTGTTTTGGGAATTGAGTATTCTGGGGAAGAAAGGTAGCCTGACAAGAAAGTGATTGAGTCAGCCCCCTTGATAGTGGGGATGACAGAAGGTGAAGAACTGTAGCTACAGCTGACAACTTCTTTAATATGAATCACTTATAAATATTTACAATTCATAATTCAACAATAACTTGATGGGTAGCACATAAACAGAAGCATTTGATGGTTTGTTTGGAAACCTGATCATTACTGCTTTGATGGGAGTGCATTTCTATTAGGAAGTGTTTTTAACCAATTCATTTGGAAAAGTCTATTCTTTCCTATGTCTCATCATTATTTCTAATAGATAACCTCCTCTTGTAGTTGACTAATCACATTTTACTTTCATAAGAAACATATAGTTTGCATTACCAAAGATTAACTTCCTCTTCCATTCTGTCATGATATTTAGGTGGATGCATTTAAATTATATTTCCACCAGAATATACTACAAAGTAAATGGAGTATTTTTTGCAACACCATACACCAGTTATCTTTTAAACATAAGAATGACCGGCATTGCAAAGTCTGCAAAGTAAAATACTGTGAATTTTCTTATGAAATACAAAAATCTACAACAATCTGTTAGTGTAGCATCAAATTTTCATTTTCACAGATTTCATTATTGCTTCCCTAATATAACCAAGAGGATTTAAATGACCAATGGGGGTGGATACTCCTTTCTTTCCGACCTAGTGAGTAATGAGGTAGACAACCCCCTAACCCATTATGCCTTCAATTGTGGAGTGGGAGTGCAGTTAGCTTTCATAGCACAGAAAAAGGTACATATCGTTTATGACATTGAAAAATAAAACATGTAGAACTATTTCTATGCATTTTAACCTCTTTACTCAGTAATTACATAGAAAATTAACTAACGAGAGTCTTTAAGAGTTTCCTCTCTGTTGTACTACAAAATGCAAACATTTTAGTGTAGTACATCATCCAATATTTTCTGATTTTAGAAAGAACGTTCTAATTTCTGAAACAGAGAATATAGTCATAGAAAGTTATTGGTTTTAAAAACAGACTCCCTTCAAGCAGTGATAAAAGTTTACTTTATAAGTAGCATAAATAAGGGCACAAGAGCTTTTTGAAAATGTGATCTTTTCTTTAACAACTATGTCTGAATGCTTCCTGATTTTCTTATGAAAATGTCTGTGCATGCATGTGTGTGTGTGAGAGAGAGTGTATATATGTGTGCATGTTTAGTAATTCTGGTATAAAGGAATTTACAGTTGTTTAGGAATTACCATTAGAATCATTTAAAATGTCTATATTCCTTTGAATTTTCTTCATTCATCAATAAACAAAACCTCTTTAGAATCTGCTCGTCATGTATTGTACTTCAGTATGTAAACAACTTACTGACTGGCTTTGCATGTGAGTAGGGCTCATAATTTTCAGTCTGAAAATGACATATACAAATACAGGAACTAAAGCATGGAAAGTAACATATTTTGGTCTTGTGACTAATGGTAACCTGGTGCTATTGAATTACTGAACTGTATCTGAGAACTAATGAGAAAATTTTCCCAGGGGAATCTTTATCCAGTGCACTTGGAGAGCACCTCGGGGACCTATTCCGAGTCTGTCACCTTCCCCGTCTCATTGACACTCCACTTCTTTACCACCATTACACTGTGCAACCATTTCACTTCACACCTCACGATTAGAATATTAAAAGGAGAGAATACCATATGACTTGTTCCAGATAGCAGAGTTGTTTTTGACACTTAGAATAGAAATTGTCACCAGAATATCACAAAGACATGAGAGTCTCCAACTGAGTAGAACATTCTAAAGCTTAAAGCTATTTTATTTTACAGCTAATGAAAACTTTCAAGAAATCTCTTAATGGCACATAATTCATTTACTCAAGAGTTATTTAAGGGCTGCATAATTTTAACCAAAAAGAGTAATTGTACTTTTAAAGTTACAAAAAATGATTCTGCCACAGAAATTTAGCTTGGGTCACTATTATATTGATCTTTTATTGGTTATTGTGTTGTTTGATCTTATGTATACTTGGATAGAAGGTATGTACCTAGACAGAGAATGGCATTCTTGCATTGGGCAGTGGTTAAGATTAACACTATTACCACAGGGGTCTGACTATAGTGAATAAGGACACTGTTATTACTTCTAGAACTAATAGTGACGTACTTAATGGGATACTCCTACTTTCTAACACAAAGGAACAAAGAAGGGGGAAAGATGAGACCATTTAAGAATGTATTCCACTGTTACAATGCTTTATATATACACATATTTGTTTCAGCAGCAGATTATTAATTAAGGGATTCTCTTCTGAAAGCTGGGAGTTTTTATCAGAAGCAAAATCCCTGCCACTAAAAAGACAAAATTAGTGTTGATCTGTTATTTTATCCTTTCAAAAAGCATGATGACTGCCTGTGCAGTTAGGCTTTACTATACCCCTGCAGCAGAATAAGCATTATTATTTCCACTGCTGAGGTCAGGCTATTAAATTAAGAGCATCACACATTCATGCAAAAGACCCTCCAGTGCACACTTTGGGTTGGAATTTATTGGTTCTGCCAGTGACCTTAGCAGCTATCTGTGTATTTTGCAAAATAAACTTTGCATAATAAATAAAATCCTCTTATTAAGAATATTACTGCTACATTTACTTTTGCCCGAAATTAAACAATCTCCACTCTTCTTAACAAGTGGTCAAATTCGTATACTCACATGGTCAAATGTAGACAAATATTATTGGAGATAAAATTCTACAGAATAATAATCTTCCAGAGCCATTCTCTTTCTATAACAAAGTCTCTTTTTTCTGTAGCTTGAGATGTTTCATTATAGGAACTTGAGGCTAGACAAGAATGCAGTCCTGGTTTGTTCACTCAGGTTTCTACTATGAACGTGCGTGCTAGGATTTCATATTTTTTAAAAATTTTCATTCTGAATTGACCTAGTATATGGATATTTCCCTTTCAGAACCTTATTGCAGATCATGAGGGGATTAAAGCAAATTCTAAAGTTCCCTGGTTTCCTTCAGGACACACCCAGAAAGATTTGTCACTCTGACAAAAGTAGGACTGAAGACATTTCAGGTCCAGGAGACAGTGGAAAGTTTAAATGCTTGGAATCCATTTGTAATGGTAAGCATTTTGGATGGAATTATCTATGGCGAACTATCCATCTTGAGAGAAGACTTATGAAAAAATTCATGTAAATTTATCAGTCCAATATGCCAAGTCCAGGGAAAAAGAAAGAGATGCAGTGGACTCAGCATCCTGGTGCCATTCATGCTTTCAGTGTTCATTGAACATCTATGTTTTTGCTACCTGTGATCCATTTTATATCATATGCTGGAATAAGAGTGAATCTTATCCCTCTGTCTCAAGAATCTTTCTTTCCGTTGCACAAAGACATAAGAACTGAATTCTGGCTCTTTTCCCCTGCTATGAATTTAAAAAAATGATTCTTTTGATATAAATATAGGTCTGCTACTGTGTCTGTTAATTCAGTGTGATAGAATCAAGAGAAAGAGAACCAGAAAGCTCTAATTTCTGGTATAATATTTGTATTTAAGTATTCAAGTATTCAACTGATATTTGCCCGGCGAGTTAACTTTAGAATGCTTTTCCACACAGGTGTCTTGAGCTTAAGTAGATGAAACCTTGTGACTCTCGAGTAGTAATGATTCAAAATATAATTCACATGAGGGAGTTAAACACACACTCATAATAAGCCTACATGAGCCGTCCATTACAAGAGTTTCCTTCATTTTCTATGCCAGAGTCACAAAATAACTTCAAACTTTGTCCCAGAGATGAAATCAAAAGTCCACCTCACACATGAAGAGGACATCTCTACGGATTTCAACCAGGACCAGATTATTCAAGAGCAGCTTATTTGGCTCGTGGCTAAAGTCAAAGTTTGCTACTTCTGGGCATGTTTGACTATAGGGAACTCGCCCTCCTTTTCATCCCTTAGCCTGTTCTGAAGATGTGAAAAACACACAACTTCATTTTTACTCATGTGGTTTTGAATGGGTTCTTATTTGACTCATCTTCTTTAGAAGTGGGGGAAAAAAAATAAGAAAGCTTCTGCATGTGCAGGGATTTGGGGATTTCTTCTCTTTCTTCTCTTTTCCATTTCTTTTTCCCCTTGACAGAACTTCTGGTCTGTAGGCATTTGTAAGGTCTCTGCTTTCAAACCAATCCCTGATGTATGGGCGGGGAGATGGGGGATATAGGAAACAGGAACTGGATTCCTATCCACAGGACAACTTCAAACCTTGGGGACTGCAGGTCACTACCCTGGGCAGAACACTTCGGCTGAAAGTGTCTCGACACAGCTTAGGCTGACATAGAAGGGCGGCATTCAAGGAGATGGGCCCTTTTTGATGCCAGTCATTGAGGTACACAACCCTATCCTGGCACATTGCTCTATCTTGCACACACTCTTAAAGCCTATTTTTCTTCTTTTTAACTTATTGCACTTGAACCTCCTGCAGTCCATTTGTTATTTACGTTTTTAATTTTGGCACTCAACTAGCCATACAAATGATAATTTTTAGGGCAGACAACAAATAAACACAAAACATGTGCTCATCTCACTCAAGAGCCAAATCATGTCAGACGAACCACTCTCTTCAAAGGGAACAGAGTGAGAGAAATACAGTGCTGTGGAGCCCAGGAGAATCAATTAGGAATGACTGTAAAATGGTTTCTACAAAGGATAAAATGAACGTGCCAGTAGAAAAGGTGTGTGAAAACTTTGAAAACACTTTTGACTCAGATTGAATTCATTCAAAAACAGCCAATTCGAACTTCATTTATCAATCAGTTCAATTCATAGTAAGATAATATTATAAAATGGAGGGTCATGCTTTTCATTGCTAAAATTTTCTACATTAGTACGCTTGGTATTTTATCTTCAGTGTCAAAGAACCTAGCTGACAGTTTGAATCAGAGTCAATTTCTTTCAGTAAATATTATAAATTGATATCTGGTTTATATTTCTGTTGTTTTGATAATCCATGGCTGAACTGATTGTCCTACACTATACTCCTATAACTTTAAAGTGTCATTTGAGAACAGGGGGATTTTATTTTCTCATGATCTTATGCAGTTGAAGAAAAAATTTCTTTGAGGTATTTTTGGAGAGATTTCCTTTTGGCTATGTCTATACAATGTCTAAATAAACAGTGAAAAGTTGAAAAGTTCAGTCAATTCCCTTTGTTATTGGCTTTCTAGACACCAAATAAGAGTTTAACTCAACACGATATACTAACTTGTTCAATTAAAGAAACCTGTCAATTTACTCCAATTAGTCAAAACCTTTGTGCATATTGTTGAAGTTTTTGTTGCTCAAAGACTGTAGCAAATTTACACAGTTAAAGCCTCCGTGTGAAATATAAATTCAGTACTACATAGGCCTCAGTCTAGTGTTTTTTACCTCTTTGATTTTCTTAGGAGTTTTCTCCATAAAATCCTAAAATAAAATATAAAAATGCAGAGTAATTGGATTTTTTCCTCCACTCGTTTTCCATGGAAGTCTAGATTTTGGGCTGTTTTCTGTTTACAAATCACCAAATTTGGAGCTAATTGCTGAGAAATTAGATAGATGAGAAACAGTCTGGGCTTTCAAAAAGCTTTGCGTGAGTATGGGGAGATTGCCTCCAACTGACTTATGGAGTTTATGAAAGAATGAGCAATAGAGCCCAGATTTAAGGGATGAGATTTAAAATTTAGAGCAAGGGCATTTAGACTAAAGGAACAAGATGAGTAAAATATTAACTAACATGAGCAAGTGAGTGAGCGTGTCGAGGGCTATAGTATTTCAGAGCCTTGAAAGGGACAAGGCATACAATTGATTATATCTGAAATTATTTACCTTGCTCTGAAGCAAGATATTTTATAATCTTTTAGGTTCAACAAAAATTCCAAGTTTAAAGCTAGCAGTGTGTGGCTAGTCAATTTAATCTGACTCTCATGTATAGTGAAGTATTTGTATGCTGTCAATCACTCACTGGGAAGTCAAACTTATCTGACTCACATTATGGTGAAAAATTTTTAAGAAATACCAGAGCTACAGAAGAGTACATGTGTTAAAACTTAGTTGTTTTATATCTAAAGAGAAGTGAGAAAAATTTTATTCTACCAAATATAGGTATAGGTGCATTACCCATTATTCTTTCTGACAGTAAAGATAGAAAATGGATTTTCCACGGCTAAGTACTTTAGGGAGGAATCATTAAGGGTTCTAACTTACAATTCCCAAGTTGTTTTCCAACTCTCTGTGGCTCTGCTGGTGTTCTGGGACCATTTTGCTGGACACATTGAAACCATGCTTTGGCAATGCAAAGGCACAGTGCTTCCTGGATTCAGTCCACCTTCTGAGATTCAATGAGGAGAACCAAGGCAACTAATTTCAATCTTGGAACATTAGCTAAACTGTGAAGTCTTTGTTTATATGATTCTGGGCATGTAGTCATAGATGAAGACGAAACTGAATCCTTCTCAAAAAGTCCATCAAAGCCTTTCTTTCATCTATGTGTGCTGCTTTGTTGAGAAGGAGTTTCCAACCACAAGGATCACACTACATATGCTCTCTGCCAAAATTCTTTGAGTAAGTAGCATCCAGCTCATGGGACTCAATGCTAAATTAATACTGAAGTTCCTCAAATTCATCATAATTGTCTTTAGATTTCAAGTTGGCATTCTTTGGAATCTTCAATGAATTAGAAGACTCTAGTTATGGGATTCCAAAATACACTACTGTAGAAACATCACATCCTCCCGAAAGAGGGTACAAGCTGTCCATCTGATTTGGTGATCCAGCTGAATGGTAAGACTGGAAGAGAGTGCTACACCAGAGATACAAGGTTGAAAACACCCTCTGGAGAATACTAGAAGTTTGTATGTGCTGGCTCTCACTTTTCCATTTTTATTTTTGTTTTGTTTGTTTTGCATGTTTTTGGTAATGACTTAATTAAGAGCTTGGCTATTCACATATAAAAAAAGAAAATGTGATTTTTAAAAATCCCTTTTCTTGGGGCTGGCCCCGTGGCTTAGCAGTTAAGTGCATGCACTCCGCTACCAGCGGCCCAGGTTCGGATCCCGGGTGCGCACCAACCCACTGCTTCTCCAGCCATGCTGAGGCTGCGTCCCACATACAGCAACTAGAAGGATGTGCAACTATGACATACAACTATCTGCTGGGGCTTTGGGGAAAAAAAGGAGGAGGATTGGCTATAGATGTTAGCTCAGAGCCAGTATTCCTCAGCAAAAAGAGGAGAATTGGCATGGGTGTTAGCTCAGGGCTAATCTTCCTCACCAAAAAAATAAAAAAAGACAAATAACACAATTAAAAAATGGGCACAGGATTTACACAGACATTTCTCTAATGAAGATATACAAATGAGCAATAAGTACATGAAAAGATACTCAGTATCATCAGTCATTAGGAAAATGAAAATCTAAACCATAATAAGATATCATTTTACACCCACTGGGATAACTAAAATTAAGAAGAGACACATTAGCAAATTTTGGAAAGGATGTGAAGAAATTGGTGATCTCCTACATTGCTGGTGGGATTATCAAAGGTGCAACCTCTTTGGAAAACGTTTCAGCGGTTCCTCAAAATATGAAACATATAATTACTATAAAACTCAGCAATTCCACTCCTAGATCTATACCCAAAAGAACTGAAAACAAATGTTCATACAAAAACCTGTACATGAATGTGCATAGCAGCATTATTAATAGTCCAAAAAGTGGAAATAGAACAAACGTCCATCAATTGATTAACAGATAAAGAAAATGCAGAAATTCATAAAATGAAATATTATTTGGCCATAAATAGGAATAGAACTCTGATTCATGCTGCAATATAGATGAACCTTGAAAACATTCCATTAAATGAAAGAAGCCAATCACAAAGACCACAGATGGATGATTCCATTTACGTGAAATGTCCAGAATAGGAAAATCTGAAGGGGCAGAAGGTAAATTGGTGGTTCCAAGGTGGAGAAGGAAATAGAGAATGATGGTAATGGGTACAATTTTTCTCTTTGGGGTGATAAAAATATTCTAAAATTAGCTAGTAGTTATGGTTGCATAACTCTGTGAATATACTAAAAACTGAACTGTATACTGTAATAGGAGGAATTTTATGATATGTGAATCATGTCTTAATAAAGCTGTTACTTAAAAAAGTAAATTAACAGGCTTTTAATGAACAATCAGAAATGAGGCATTCAATTGACCTTTTTCTTGATGGGGGAGGGGATGGTGTATGATGAATTTAGCTTTCACTGATTAAAAGTGAGGCTGACAATTTTATAAGTGTTTATTCGACATTTGCATTTATTTTAATCATCTGTTTAGTGATTTAACTTCTTTTAATATGGCTTATTTTATTATAATCAATGTGCAAGAATTATCTGTATAATAACATCAGTCATGGATCAGATATATTGAAAATACTTTTCGAATTTGTGGCTTACCTTTCTATTTCTAGCATTGATTTATACACAAAACTTCAAAATTCTATACACTGAAATCCATTCATTTTCTTATTTCATTTTCATAAAGACCTTGCTGTTGTGAAATCATAAATATTTGCTTATTTTTTCTTGCTCTTTTGCAGATTCATGTGTTGTATTTAATTCTTTAACTAACTTGGATTATATTTTGAGTTATAATATGTTATTGGGAACGTAACTACAGTTAAGAAATATATAGCACTATTTAGAAAATATTTAATCACTTGTAGTGATTTAAAAAACCATCTCTATATTATACTAGTTTTTAATTGATACTTAGGTTTGATGATGTTTCTCTCCTGTTTCTTGTATTCATATCTCCCTATTAATTATTATAATTTTATAGTATATATCAACATTTAAAAGCCAAGTACAGCATTAAATAAGGTAGATTTTTAAAGAATTATCTTGGCTATTCTTATGGATTGTCTTACACGTGAACTTGCAATGAATCATTTGATAAAATTTCCCAAAATTTTTTGTAGGAATTTTGAGTCATTTACAGAGTGTTAAAATGGGAGGATCTGGAATTGTGCAGCCTAAGACAATGTTTACTCCTGTGTCATCCATTTAACCTCTCAAAATCTCAATTTCTTCACCTGTAAAATAATAATAATGATGATAATGACTGATTATCTTAACCAATAAAATATTGTAAGTATTAGAAAAGCATGCATACATATACATCTATTACTTAACACAATGTCTACCCCAGAGTAAAGCATTTAAGAAAAGTTATATATTGTTTTTTACAATTTTTAATTGGATTTATAAGTTATTTTGGGGAATAATTAGTTTTAGATTTAGTATGTTACTAATTCAGGAAAACAATTACTGAAGTGTGTTTTTTTTTTTTTCCCCAAATCTTTATAGAGTTGTTTCAAACAAGTTTGGAACATCTTTTCATCTTAAAATCATTTATAGGTAGTACATATTTTCGTTGTCTTCTGAATGAGATAATTTGTTATTGTATTGACTAAACTGTTACAGTGATATATTGGAAACATATTGCTTTTTGTAACTGATTACATTACTTATCTTCCATATTAGGTCTAACATTTTTTTTTGTTTGTTTTTTTTTTGGTGAGGAAGATTAGCCCCGAGCTAACATCTATTGCCAATCCTCCTCTTTTTGCTGAGGAAGATTGGCCCTGGACTATCATCCATGCCCATGTTCCTTTACTTTATATGTGGGACGCCTGCCACAGCATGGCTTGATAAGTGGCGTGTAGGTCCACAGCTGGGAGCTGAACCTGTGAACCCCGGGCCGCCAAAGCGGAGCACACAAACTTAACCACTATGCCACTGGGTCAGCCCCAGGTCTAACATTTTTAATCATTTAATTTGAGTTTTCTAACCAATTGTGTGATTTCTAGCAATGATAATTTTATCTCATTTCCAATATTAACATCTCATTTTTTTTCTTCCTTTATTGCATTCTCTAGAACTTTCAGAACCATCTTGAATAACAGTGATGATAGACATCTTTATGTTGTCTGGTTTCTAATTTTAATAAAAATGTATTCAAAATCAAGTAAAGAGCTGGTTATTGTTGGAGTAAATTTTATCATAGCATCTTTTGTTTTTAGTTTGTGCCAAATTTCTTTAGAAAGGGATATTGTATTTCATCAAAATCTTTTTTTGAAATATGACAAAATTACAATACTCCTTTTTCTGAATTATTGATTGATTCAATGATTTACTGAAATTGATATCTATATTTTGGTCCATCCTTGCATTCCTAGCATAAAAGTGTTACAACATAAGCATTGAAACCAGACGCTCTGTTTCCATTCTGGCTCTCAAACTTATTAGCTATATAATTTAGGGCCTGTTAACTTCAGTTTCTTCATCTGTAAAATGGGATAATAAAGTCACTTTCCCCATGGGATTGTGTTGAAGCTTAAAGTGTTAATATATATCACAGTGGTTTATTTTTAATATTCTTTTGCGTTTTCTCTTAAATTATTTAGTAACATTTGTACCTAGATTTGGAAGTGCATTATACTGTATATTTTTGCAAACTTCCCTGGTCAAATTTTGGAATCATTTCAGGAGATTATTGCATTCTTTCAAATTTTCAAAGTTATTAGCATTAAGTTGTATTTAGCAATCCACTAATTTTAATCTCAGCCATACATATTGTTTTATGTTCAGCCTTATTTTTTTTTTTTTTTAAAGATTTTATTTATTTATTTTTCCCCCAAAGCCCCAGTACATAGTTGTCTGTCATAGCTGCACATCCTTCTAGTTGCTGTATGTGGGACGCGGCCTCAGCATGGCTGGAGGACTGGTGCCTCGGTGCGCACCCGGGATCCGAACCCGGGCCGCCGGCAGCGAAGCGCACGCACTTAACCGCTAAGCCACGGGGCCGGCCCTTCAGCCTTATTTTTAATTCTCTTTACGAGATTTTTTGCTTTCCTTTATTAGCTGTATTAGTTGCCTAGTGCCACTATAACAAATTACCACAAGCTTAGTGCCTTAAAGCAACACAATTTTATTAAATAAAAACACGATTTTTATAAATTATATAATCTATTGTTTTATCATATATAATATATACTTTTTAAGTATTATATATATGCATATATATGAGATATAATTAATCAGAAGTCTAAAATGTGTCCACAGGGCTGTGCTCTTTTTGCAGGCTTTCGGGGACATCCATTTCCTTGCCTTTCCCACTTCAAAAGGCTGATCCTATTCCCTAGCTCATGGCCCCTTCTTCCATCTTCAAAGCCAGCAATGTAACATCTTTTGTCTTCTCTAACCTCGGTTTCAGTCCTTACATCTCTCTGACTCTAACTCTGCTGCCTCCCTCTTATTAGGAATCTTGTGATTACATTTGGGCCACCTGGACAATTCAGGATACTCTCCCTTTTCAAGATCCTTAACTTAATCACATTTCCAAAGTCATTTTTACCATGTAAGATAACATATTCACAGGTCTAGGGATTAGGATGTGACGTCTTTGGAAAGACTACCAGATTACACCAGATTAGCTATATTACAGACTTGCACATTTTCGTTTTCTTCAAGGAACATTATCTTGGAGAGATTATTTTTATTTTTTTAATTGTTTATTTCATATTTTTCTGCTTTCTTCAACTCTGGTTATTTTCATTTGTCCAACTGTTTAAGTTAATACTTATTTATTTTATTTTATTTTTCTTAGTTTTGAATTCAAGCATTCACATCTCGGAATCTCTGTCTGATGACAGTTTGGGATGCACGCCAGACGTTCTGCTTTGTGATGCTCCATTATTGTCCTTTTAACACTTGATCATTTCAGGCTTGACATTCTCCTTGACCTTAGCGCGATTCAGGGGAGAATTTTTTTTTAATTGCACATGACATTTTAATTTGTACTTTGTTATTAATTCCTGGTTTATTGCATTGTGTTCAGACAACATTGTAAATACTCTATGCATTTTGAGTGTTTTTCGGTTTTACTTGTGGCCTAATAAGTAACCAGTTATATAAATTCAATATTTACTTTTCAGTAGGATATAGAATGTGATATCTAGGCACTAATTAGCATTATTAATTTTATTTTATATCCAACGTAGGGTTAGTTATCTTTGCCTAATTCATAGGCTTATAAAAGTCCATTATACTGTCATGGATTAGGAAATACGGCCATACTATACGAACAATGAGATGTTGTTCTCAGAGAAGTTTTTAAAATTTTAGATAAAAATTGCAACAAATAGAAAAATAGAAAAAAAGTGTATGTTTGTGGACAATAA
The DNA here is from genome assembly GCF_057802395.1 of Ceratotherium simum simum. Lineage (NCBI taxonomy): Eukaryota > Metazoa > Chordata > Mammalia > Perissodactyla > Rhinocerotidae > Ceratotherium > Ceratotherium simum. The sequence continues at coordinate 74,390,890 of NC_141900.1, forward strand.
AAATTTATTGCTTATATGCATACCTCATTGACTTGGTTTGCACGTGTGCATACCAACGCATATTTAGGGAAAAGTAAAGCTTAAGTTTAAAAGAATAAATTGTTACTCTTTTTACAAATACACCTATTTAATCTGTCTTCCTTTCTATCTATTTTCTGATCTTCTGAAAAAGCTTCTGACTTTGCCTATCCATAGTGGTGTTAGAAACACCGGACAAACAGGCGCACTTACAGCAGTAAGTACTACAAAATCTGAGGAACTTATTTTACAGCGGATAACTACTGTCCCAGCAAAAGCCCAATGTTGGTTTAGCTAGCTTTTCTTTAACCTCTGGATTACAGCAGAGAGCTGATACTGAAATTGTGTCTGCAAGTTCTAAACTAAATGAGTTTGATGGTGTCAGCTTGACTGGAGCCAAAATAAGCCTACAGTATATGTTTATAGTCTCTGTTTTATACATGTCTGGAGCAGAGGAACCATTGAAGTTGAATTACTTCTCATCCCTGGAGAGGGTAGTCCTTCAATGTCATGACAAAGGTCACTGACAGGTCATCATGGAGAAGACAGCTTCTGGATATCAGAGTACAGTTTCTAAAACCTGTCAATTCTTCACTTTTACAAAAAACAAATTATAAAAATATTTTCATAAGAAAAGGAACATGTACAGATATTTGTGCACGTTTACATGTTCAAGTTTAAAATACTTATCTTCAATGTGTGTATAGAAAATTGTAAATCGTACCTGAAGCTGTTGTATTTTGAAGCAATTTTTACTTTGAATTCTATGGAATATTACTAAAAATAAGAAAACTTTACTTATATATCAAAGTCAAAAAATCATAGCTTTGCCTAGGTTAACAGTAGCTTTATTGATGGGTGCCAGAAGTTGGTGAATCAAGTGTGAGGAATATAATTTCGAGTTCAAAGGAACAGAACATTTTTCAATCTTCAGCACACACAAAGGACATTTATTTTTATATAAAGTGGTCATTAATTTTATATTTCATTTCTTATTTGCCCCCCCCCACTTTTTTAAGCAGAACAATATTCCAAATGTTGATTTTCTTTAAATGTATATATTAAAAAGACAAATTACTCAAAGAGTGCTCTATCCTAATTACTACAAATTTCACTTTAGTGTTCAAGATGCTGGTATATGTAAATAATAAGTATGTGACCTAATGGTTCACCTTCAGTATCGATCAACTTATCTATGTGATGTCTTGTTGCTGTCGCTATACTGACCTCTGCAGGCTCTAAAGTTGGGAACAATCGTTTACTTTGTGTATAGCGCTGCCAGTCATTGTAAATTGAAGGAGTTTATAGTCACAAAGGACTTGCACACTTTGAGTTACTGATGAGCTAACATTTCTTTTTATTCTGCCTTTGATAAAGAACTTTGTGTATGTGTGTGTGTATATGCATATTTATATATATATAAATTTTTTTTTTGAAGAATGATTTCAAAAGCAGTATTGGTCATTTTCGATTACTAAATAACTTTGTTGCCCAACAAACTTAAGTTGAAAAATCTCCCTTTAACACTTTAAAAAATCATTTTACCTTCAATATAGGAAAAGATTTTTGGTGAGTCAGTAGGTGCAACTATTTTAACTGAAAAAAATTTTCCTTTGCAAATAAACTATATGTTGACTCTGATTTTATCACATGCAGTTTGGTTCTATTTTTCCATCTGTTACTTCCTAATAAGCACTTTCAGTTGTAAGTTAGGGAACCACTTGCAGACCTAGTGAAGCTCAAATAAGATTGTCTATTAATTCTGATATAACTATTACAAATAGTAAATGTTTTCTGAAGTATCTAGGCTGAATTCACTTTATCCGGTAGAACTGTCTGTTATTTCTAGCTTAAGTCTTCTTACCCTTCTGTAGTTTGTTTCCAGCATTTTTTCATGCCCAACTATAACTTTCCAATTAGTCTCTGACACTTCTTTTATACATATATATATCATTTGTAGCTCATAGTCCAGTCTGGTTGACTTGCAGAGCAGTGCCCCAAACTTTATTTATGTTAGCAACAAAAGCATGTTGAACTGGGGCTCTGTATATGCCTATTTGTGATTTAACAAATGACAAAATACAGAATACTTAAAAATTTGGTCCTGGAAATGTATTTTTGTCTGGTTTATGTTTTCCTTTGCTTTCTTTGCATTTACTGATTTTAGTAATGACTTCACGCATTTCCTACAGATACCTAAACTATTTTCTTAAATAGATATAGGGGATATTCAAGCAGTTTCCAGCTCTCCATAAAGTAGTGAAATCATTTATGAAATGAACTTCCACTAATGCATCTTTGAAAATTGAATTGGGCTATGTTCTGCCACCTTTTCTCCATTTACAAAATTACAGATGATACTGATTCTGTAGTAGTTCATCTCATCCTAGCTGTTGACAACTGAATCCTGTGTCCTAGAATTTAAAGTCCAAGACTTTCATTACAAGCCACTATCATTTGAAACATCCATTGCTGTTAGTTGTATTTTGATTAGTTTAGCCAAAAAAAATACACTTTTATATGAAATATACAGATAAAATGGGGGCAAAAAAGTATCCTGAATATATTATCCTTAAGAATTTTTGAAAGAATATTTGGGAGAATTTTAATATTGACTAGGTATTGGAGAATCTTAAAGGATTACTGTTAATGTTTTAATGCATTCCAGTTATTTTTTTAAGTCTGTATGTTATAGAGATACACACTGAACTGTTTCATGGTGAAATTATATAATGTCTGGAATTTGCTTCAAAATATTCCAGTGGTGGTGCAAGGAGTGGTTTGTGGAAATAAAGATGAAACAACACTGTCTTCAATAATCTAGGGGACGAATACCTGGAGGTTCATTATACTATTCTATTTGATATGTTTGATTTTGTTTCTGAGAAAAACTTGAAAATAACAGTAATTAATTCATACTGTTTCTTCGTAATCATTCAACTGAACCATCACCTCAAACCCGGGTCATTGAGCTTCTTCTTTATCCGTACTTTTCTAACACAAAAAGTTGTGCAAGGTAGATCTGAGCAGTTGCACACTCACCAAGGACCCTACATATCCTTTCTTCAACTTTATAATGCAACATTTGATTTCCCAAATACACTGCTCTGTTCTACAGCATGCTGTTTCAGGCCTACAAAACTTTGCATGTATTATTCCACCCACCCACTACTCCATGTGTCTACTCTTCCTCCTGTTCCTTCAAAAGTGAGGTCAGATATCACGTCTTCTAGAAAATCTTTGATTTAGCTAAAATCTAAAAAAAATTAGCTAGAGTTATGCATTACATCCTCTTTCTGTTATAGTTGTACTTTGCACTTTTTTTAATTGTATACTTAATTACACATCGTATTTTATCAGTTTACACATCTTACCAAAAGTGTTTACGATTTCATTGAATGCATATAATGTACAAATCTTATTTCTAATTACATTTTATATTCTACTCTCGTTTATTCTCCCGTTCATCATTCTTACCTGTTTTTTAATCATGTTATAAGCTACAACGTATTTTTTAAGGATGCCTTAAATTACTTTTGGTACATTTTGGAGCAAGTATAAACGAGCAAACAAATAATCTTCCTTACTAATTGTGAAACTTTTCAGGACAGCTAATGCCTCTTATTGACTTTTGCATACCCAGCAACAAAGCTGTGTTCAATTGAATTGAAAAAACAAACAAAATTAAAAAGAATAGCTGGTAATGTGTTTACCACAGAAGGAGAAGGACAGTGAGGGGAGATTGCTGGAATTATCCAATTTAAAAAATGCTCCAAAATAAATTTCCAAAACTTTATTTTCCATTTATTTTACACAATTCCATATAAAATTGTTACTTTTTGTTACACGGAACTAGATGTACTTTGTTGATTTGGAGCCTAGTTATTGTCACCATTCATGATTCATTCATTACCATTACGTAGTATTCTTTTTTGTTGTTGTTGTTGTTTTGCCTTAAAAAAAACAACTACTTAGGGGCTGGCCCAGTGGCATTGTGGTTGGGTTTAAGCACTCTGTTTCCGTGGCCCAGGGTTTGCAGGTTCGGATGCCGGGCACGGACCTATGCACTGCTTATCAAGCCATGCTGTGGCAGGTGTCCCACTTATAAAGCAGAGGAAGATGGGCAAGGATGTTAGCCCAGGGCCAGTCTTCCTCAGCAAAAAGAGGAGGACTGGCAACAGATGTTAGCTCAGGGCTAATCTTCCTCACAAAAAAACAAACAAACAAACAAAAAAACCCAACTATTTAATAGTTACAGTGTTAGGCTAGAGTACATATTACTCCATAGGTTAGTTTGTTGGTTTTTTGACAATTCATAAGTTATCATGAGGATACATTTGTACACATGCTAATTTATAAACAGATTTACAAAGCTAGGTATAGTTTTCATCTTAAACAATTAAGTATTCTTTCATTTATTATGGTGAAATTAATAATCAACATATAAAAAGTAATGGGAAAGCTGAAGATATAATTCTGCTCTTAAGTGTTTTTATATAATTTTAATTCCCTTTAAATAATATTCCTGGATTATGAACAATTATAACTGTGGGCTATAAAATCTAACCAACTTTATTAAAATTCATAAATTTTCAGAATAGGACAATGCCATATGCAAATATTTTTAATATAGTAGATCTTTATGGTGGTATTCAGTCTAAAATTCAGTAGAGCTATTAGATCATATTTAGGGTGTTAAATTGTCACAGACACACTTGCATAAATAACGGTTGGAATAGACAGAAACTTAGTTGTTTTAGGAAGGAATGGAGATATTACTGTAATCCTCCTGTCCATGAAATTTACTTTTATACCAACAGTTTTTAACCATGATTGTAAAAAGAAGCAAAGGGTTGACTTTATCACCAGGTAAGTTCCAGGCACCTTAGGACTAATACAACTGAAGGCTGATTAAAACATACACATGTGGGCCGGCCCCGTGGCTTAGCGGTTAAGTGCGCGTGCTCCGCCACTGGCGGCCAGGGTTCGGATCCCGGGCGCACACCGATGCACCACTTCTCTGGCCATGCTGAGGCCGCGTCCCACATACAGCAACTAGAAGGATGTGCAACTATGACGTACAACCATCTACTGGGGGGCTTTGGGGAAAAAAAAGGAGGAATATTGACAATGGATGTTAGCTCAGAGCTGGTCTTCCTCAGCAAAAAGAAGAGGATTAGCATGGATGTTAGCTCAGGGCTGATCTTCCTCACAAAAAAAAAATAATAAAATAAATAAATAAATAAATAAATAAACAAACAAAGAAAAAACATACACATGTGTGTCCATGAGCTGCCCCTTCCCGCCCTCACCACTACTGCATAGGGATTGTGCTGTGGCTTTCAGATCAGCATTCAACAAAAGAAATTAGAAACTCCAGTATAAGAGATCATTTGGCAAATTCAGGTTTCTCTCTCAAAGCCTGCTTCCAACTCCTTCTACAACATTGTCATGAAGGAGGATATGGGTGAGACCAGGGAGGGTCCCCCTGAATTCTCTCCTTCCCTCCTAAACTGGTTAGGAGTGGTACCTAATAACAATAATAAGGACAATCATAACATTTATTCCCAGCTTGTTGTTGTCAGACACTCTGCTAAATTCAAAGTTCATAGTCCCTTGCTGTAGATAATTTGGGTGATTTCAGATTGGCTTTATCTGAATCTTTGCCTCTTGATTTATTCATAATAAGTATTGTTTGGATTAATAACCTGGAGCTGGACAATAAACAAAATAACTTGTTTTAATTTTCTATGACAAATAACACTTTCAGACAGGATAATATTCTTCTTCTACATTGAATCCAAAACTTAAGCCAAGACATTTTGAGAGTTAAAGCATTCTTTAATAATTTCTTTAAATTTTTATATCAGAGACAAGGTATGATTTTATAAACATACCTCAGATGTGTAAAATTATATTATTCTTCATTTCTCTATAACTTAGCTCATCGCCCTCCATTTTTACATAATCCTGTCATTTTAAGGTACACTCAGACACTTTCAGTTTAAATTTGCCATTTCGAGATTATATTGCCTTTTTCCATGTTTCATCCCATCTCTCCACGAGTGATCTAAATTCAGGGAGGTTGGGAGGAGCTAACTTCTCCATCACCATCTTCCAATTTCCTCTAACTTGTACAATTCCCATCGAGGAATTCATTTTTGGCACCCAATCCTACTGCATCCATGCCCTCCTGTCACCAGGGTCAAAAATTCTCTTTTCTTTAAATCCCAATCCAAAGCCCCTTCAGATTCCTTGGCCAAGGTGCTACTTCTATGGTCCTTCCACACCTCATGAGAGGCCTAGAACATTTAATATAATCTCCTGTGTATTGAATTGACTCCATGAGATTTTGCAGACCAATCTAAAAGAGTAAAAAATAAAGTTAAAAAAGTAAAAAGAAACTGGTAAAGTTAATTGATAGCATATTGTATTTAATTCATATATTCAAATACTAACAGAAAATCTACTTCAATTTTGGAAAAAAATTCCAGAGCCAATAGAAGCTTTATGAAATCCCAAAGAAATTTTATTTTTAGTGATTTTTACTCCAGCTGTAAGGATGACTTTTATATAGCTTGATAGACTTTTTAAAAAAAAATACATGCTTTGGTGATTTATTAGAATCTCACTCACCCCTTCTCTCTATCACTCACTAAAAAAAGAAAAAATCCTGTAATGAATTTCATCTAGAGATAGCATGGGCTACTCATACATGGATGCAGTTAAAATCTCAAGAGATCATACCTGGAGGTCTTTATAAAGGCAATATGACTGTTAGGGATATCATTCAGAAGTAATATTTATAAGGATATAGCTTGACTAATGTCCAGTATATCCTACCACCTTAAACTCTTTGAGAAGTAAATGAGTAATTTTTATTTTATAATTGTATTTTTTCAGATTTACTTGATTAAGTTAAAGTTTTTACAATTTTATTTATTCTATTTACGCCAAATCTGAATATTAGTCCACTTCTCAGGCTAACGCTAGACAGCAAGCTAATAATGAGCAAGTTATCATTCTATTATAAGTAGTTAATAGTATGGATAGAACACCAACAGAAGCAACTTCTCTCTTCCCTTTATAAGGTGTAGTGGGATTCAGCCTCAACCTGTCTCCCTACCAATATTACCATTACTGCCACTATATACAAAGTGAAACACCAGTGTTAAGGGACCAGAATCTCAGGTATGTCATTTATTCTAAATACAATGTAGTTCTTTGTCCAATAAGAGATTAGAGCATCATCCTGCCGATTCAACCTTAATGGAAATTTTATCCTACCAACACATGTAATCACTTAATCCTTTACCTTATTTTGACTGGTGTCAGAACAGCTTTATTAAATGGTCAAGTTTCTCTATGCTTTGGTCTAAAATGTAAAAAAAAAAAAAGATGGTTATATGGCACACATCCAAAGTATTTTAAAATGTTGATGATTGTGCTTTATAAACTGGATAATTTTATAAGTGAAAGGCTCTGTATTACTAAAACTTACAACATCTTTATCTAGGAGAAAAAATTTGCTGTTATACCTGTTAGACCATATAAGTCAGCATGATATGTCTAAGTTTTTTTAGCTGATTTGAAACAATTCAGCTGTGTCAGATGGAAAGGTCACAAAAGAGTTTCAAATTCTGGGTGACTATGTGATTGCTGAATTAAAAGAAAAAAGTGTTAGACTGACATTCACAATATGTTTTCACATTTATATTTTTGCCTTTTCATAGTTTCTTTTTTCTGTCTCTTGTGCTTTATGATAAAATGCAGAGTGGAAGGAAAAATGTCTATGAATCACAAGCCATGTGTTCTACCCACACCATTAACTAGTTGTCAAATTTGTGATAAGCCTATTAACTTCTTTGAGCTTCATTTTTCTTTGTGTTTAATTTAAAACATTAATAATATGCATACTCATTTTCTCTCTTTAATATAATATTTGACATCTTTGAGCTCCTGAGTAAAAGGAAAGGACCACATTGAAAAAGTAGCCTGCAGGTTTAGATAAACGTTCAGATAGTTCCTGGACCTGGTATCTACATCACAGGAGCAGTTAAATAATAAAGCTGATTTGTTAGTTGACTGAGTTAAATTACAGATTCAGCTCAGTAGAATGGTTCTCAACTTATAAAGATGGAACTTGTATATCCCCAGACACAATGGGATTCAGAAGATACTTGAACATTCATCTTAGCAGCAGTGGGACTAGTTTGGGCTAAAGCAAAATAGTGGAAAACAGGACATCTCACTTAGATGAGAGTTAGATTGAGCAGTGGTTGAGAAAAAAAGCTCTATATAAAAGCTTACATAGAACTTACCATGTGTCAGGCCCTGTTCTAAGCACTCTACATATTAACTAATTCTCACATTCAGTAAGATAGGTTGGATTACCACCCCCCATGAGGCACAGAGGCATAGAAGGGTTAAGTACTACGCTACAAAACACATAATTTTCTTTATCGGTTGCTCATTCCAAAACTACTACATCTATCCTTTCAGATGTTTTTCACTTTTTTCCTCTTGTATCCTCATAGTGACTGATTATTATTATTTATAACACAAAATTTTGTAAATCATTGTATTCTAATTTCTCCATATTTTACATATATATATTCTTAGAATTTCAGAGCAATTTTCTGTTGTCACAAGTCACTGTTCCATTGCAATCATATGGATTGAAGTCATTTTAATGAACCTTGATCTCTAACTTCTAAAATGGACATCACATTTATAAGAATTTATGGAAAGAATCAGACTGGTGTAGAGTGCTGTAATTAGGTGTATAATAAGAGCATCGCAATTTGCAATGCATCCTACAGAGGAATAGCCGCCTACTTTGATTTAACTGGGATTGGGCAAATGTGCAGCCTTGAGTGCCATTTATGAATTAATCAGGTGCACAAACACCTCTTAGGAGCCTTCACACCGAGTGAGGAAATATCCTAAGGGACATCATATTAAAACAGCCCTACAAAACTCATTAGTAGAAACTACATTTTCCTATTTTTAATTTAAATATGTAATAGAAAGAGAAACAACCTCTTTCAGTCCATCACTGGACTTGAATTAGGGTCATTGCAATGCAAAAATTACTAAAGTTTTTTGTTTAGTTTCTGAATAAATGCATATTTTATATCCATGCAATTTCAGAACTAAAAGAAATGTGAAAAAAAAGCATTTTTGAGGTAACTAATAATGTATCTAAAACATATATACCTTACAAGCTTGCAAACAGAGGCACACATGAATGCTTTAATTCATCCTGAAGGCAACGCAAAATAATATGTGGTTAAAATGATCCCCTTCCAATGCCAATATCATTGACTTTATTATCAGCTTTGAAATTGAACCAAAACTTAGGCAATGTTGTAAAAAGTCACTGTTTTTTTTAGCCTAGCTATTACAGAAATACTTTTTAATGCTTTCAGGGAGAGCAGGTAATATAAAATTTCCAATACTGACTTCAACTTGAGACAAGGATATACTTGAGGAGTTATTAGCACTCTATAAAGTGTGTTAAGTCTGACATTCGTGATGTCTCCGTTATTAAATAGATACTGGTACGTACCAATTTTCTTATAAAACTTAACAATGATAATGACCTTTCCTTTAGGAATTGGGTTTCCACACTGAAAACACAGGTAGATATATAGAACTTGATGCCAGACACAGACTGTAGCAGGCTGTTGAGTTTTTATAGAGAGAAGTTAACTTGGCTTTGAACACTGGTGTGCCATCATGGCCATCAAATGTATATATTTCGGTTCATAGTGAATATGATTAGTGTTACACTCAATTTATTCCCTGATTCATTGTCTTTATGCCCTATTGCGTCATCCCACTGTAGTGATTTGCGTGCCAGAGAATCCTATTAATGGAGGAGCAGGTGATGGTACACATTTTTTTTCATGTCACTTTGCTCTATTTAAAAAGCAATATTCAGCCAAATTTTTATGACCACACAGAGGCTAGCAGCTTATAGATGTGATGCCACAATCCTTAACCTTATTCACAATCCCAGATTAAGGCTTATTTCAATATGATATAATTAGTGATTCAGCAGTCCAATTAGTATCGTTTTCTCCAACTTCAGAAATTCTGATAGGCAAAAGCTAATCATATCATTAAATATTTCACTTATTTTTAAATGTGTGAAATAGCTATTAATGGCCACCATATATTTGTGGCCCTGAGATAGTAAATTGTTTTGTGATACATTAAGTTGTATGTTCATCGAGGCACAAAGAAAGGAAATCAATTGTAAAATAATCATATTTGTGCATATCAAGAATAGGGAAAATTTAACAGTCTGCTTACATTCAAAAGCACTTTCTCAGTATTATAAACTTTAGGTTCCTCTCTAAGTCTGTACTATTGTTCTGTGCTATATAGCTAATATTTTACCTTAGCTCCAATCACTTGTACAAGTTGATTTTTATATAATTAGCAATCAAAAATAGACACCCACACATCAATTGTTAAAGTCTTAAAAAGGGTATGAAAATTGAGCTCAACTAGATTTGAGCCCAACTCAAATCTTGGGTCTTGTTTACTACCTCTATTAACTTCCACAATCTTTTGAATCCTCTGTTCCATTCACTAGAATGTTTTGAGTCCTATTATTGTTTGTATAGACATTTTGTACAGCGTGAAATGTTGTGTAGATATAAGCTATAATTTGAATGTCCACCCCTTTCCTAGATGTTAGGATCATCCTCTATCGCTGGTGAAATTCACATTCAAATATATTTTAACACTGTGTTGACCTTGCCTTAGTTAGTTTGCACATGGAGAGCCTACTCAATTGACAAGCAAAAAAGAAAGTTAAAATTTATTTTTCCTTTCACATAGGCCATAATGATAGATTGGGAGGGAGAAGCATTTAACTGTAGGAATATTTTTCAGAAGATGTGTCTCTAAAGTGAGACATTGGGATTACCTGGAAATTAAACAGTAAAATCTGTTTTCATCTTGCCCAATAAGGGCCCAAACATTTGGGGCTTTGAGAGAGCCATGGGAGTGAGTGTGCTATGGACAAGGATCCTTGGTTTTTAGTGTTTGCTGAAGGCAAATAAGCTGTGTTATCTTGAATGTGAATCATTTACCAACTCTAAGCTTCAGTTACCTCATCTGTAACAGAAGGATACGGATTTTTAAACTTTTGTCTTTAGAAATTCAGGAGTCTATGGCATAACTCAGAGGCCTCTGAGAGGGGTAACCAAAGGCAGCATGGGCAAAGATCCAGGCCTTCTGCCCCATTTCAGTAACATCAATTTGTTTTCTATTTCGAGATTCCCCGTGTGATTTCTTTTGGGAAAAAAAGGTGGGGGAGTGGTAATTCTGTTTAAAACTGTTCAAAACTACTATTTCTACACAATCTCTGAGTTTCATATACAAAAATTCGTTCATTTTTTTGAACATTGGAATAACCATCTCTTATCTGAAGAGCTATAAATCCTCTCACCTAGTTATTTATTTACTTAAACACTTACATGATGATTCCTACGTGCCTGGTTCTGTTTCGCCCACTTTATAAATATTAACTCATTTACTCCTCATAACAACCTTGTAAGACAGATATCATATAATGATCCCTATTTTGTAAATGAGGAAAACTAAGGCACAGAGAGGTTAAGTTACGTGTCCAAGGTCACAGGGATAGTAACTGGTTGAACAGGGACTTGAACCCAAGCTATTGGCTCTGGATTCTACATGCTTAATCCCTACATTGTTCTGCCTCTCATATATTTCAGATGTATTAGTCATATATTAGTGATATAAATGTAGATTGCTGATTAATACTCTTTAACAAGTCTTTAATGATTAAAAAATGTAAGAGCCTTTTATTTCTTCCCAGCAATGGTAAAATTTGACTTTTCTAATATAAAATAATGGCACAAGGCCTTTGTAGAACTGTCAACTACAAGAACATAATCATCATTACAGTTCAATGCTCTCATGGTCAGATTAACATAAATGAGTAAATATATTATTTATATGAATCATTTTTAGAGAAGATATCTACTTGAAGCATGGATTAGAAGCTGTTGTTATCAACCACAAACTATTCTTGGTAATTAACCCAAAGCATACTTTCCATTAACACAAATAATGAGATTCACTGGTAATGAGTAATGTTTATTAATTTCTATTCCAATTTTTCAATTCAAAATTCACCATATTTGATTCTTAAGGTGTTTTATAGTATATGCTTATGATTTGTAGGTGGGTTTTTTATATACAAATATAAATATGGAAGTAGATGAATTGACACAAAATGATGAACCATCCTCTTACCAGTAAAATAAGCGTATGTATTTTGTCTTTTGACTACTTGTTTACTGATGGACTGATACAAAAAATGTAAGGTACTCGTGAAACCGATGTTTACCAAGTTTTCTGAAAATGGTGAAGATTATACTTTATGGAATATTGGTATACTGCTTAAAAATAAACCTTGAGTTATAATATTCTCAGTTCTTTAGTAAGTGAAAATAGAAAAACATCTAATTCTGTTGTTTTAAAAAAAACTAGAGATAAACTATAGAAAGTTTATTTTGGGAGGCCATTTTAAATTGTGGATCTCTTAGGAGACATAGTATCCTTTAGCAGATATTGAACATTGCCAATTATTTTGAACAATAGAGTTTTCCTCAATTGTAATATTAACACGTTAGGAGAATATACTCACATAGCATGTCCTCTATTACTTGTTTCACAAATTTTTTAAATTTTTTTGACAAATTGTGGCAAAATGTAATATTAGAATTTTAATATTAATGAATTTATTATTCATTAATCTTTTTCACTGAAACACTTTCCATAAAATACCTTGAGTTGGTTAAGCAAGGAAAGTACACAAACTTTCACTTAGTTTGGAATTTGGTACAGCAACTCTTGACTATTTATGATTATCTTCATTAATGGACCCAGAGATGTGGGAAGAAAGGCTGAACAACTCCAGTGAGTAAATTAAGTAGAAATATTAAAATTATTGGTTATGACTAGATGTTCACTATTGATGATTTAACTATCCATACTATACTTGCTTTGCTCTTACTAAGGAACAGCAAGAATTTTTTATGATATCATCTATATTGGTGACTATTAACACAATAACGAGGAGATAGATGATCTTAGAAGAGAGCATGTTAACATACATTTTGTAATTTTATTACACTGTTATCCTAAGTTGTTAAGCCTTACTTAATTATTCTGACATTTCGGAAAACCTGTCTACTTCATCTTCACAAAGAACGTTTTTAAGTTAACATATAACACATTAAAAAAATCAACTTAATAAGGAGAACACATACTATCAAAGCATTTAACAATAATGTTATATTTTAAAGTCTCTACTAAAAAGATAGCCTCTTATCTCTGTATCTTTCTTCCAGGAAGACTTGTTTCTATTATTTACTTATTCATTTCCATCTTTTCCCCAAGAGGTTTCAAGACTCTTTACAAAAAAAAAAATCAAACAAAACTAATATGGTAGAAATAAATGGAGGAAACCAGGGCTAAAAACAGAAAAGTAAACATTCCAACATCAAGGATTAATACTGTTGCAGTAACTGAGCATAACACCTTCATTAAGTTTCCTGGCAGGCAAGGTAAAAAGTACAAAGCAGCAAGTTACAACTCTCTCAGAGAAAAGAAAATATAGCTACAATTTGCTCCTGAAAAACAAAGCTTTTCCTAGTGGTAAACTTTGAGAGAAATGATTCATGTGAGGCAGTGTTTTGCAAATTGTAGGTCAGCCCATGAAATAACTTCACTGGGTCCTGAGCAGAATTCTTTCAATTGAAAGAAGTTGGTTTTTGTTACTCACAGTAGTTATGTTCTATAGAGACCCTGCAAACACTGAACTAGCAAATACTGAATCACCGCCCGTAGTGGAAATACAAGATTTTGTACCTGTGAGACTCTGGCACATTTTCCTACACCTATCAATACATAACCTTGTTTTATGTGTGTTTCTGTTTAAAGACACCTTATTTTATACATATTGTTGATTCATTAACATTGAACTCATGGCCAACAGCACTATAACTCGTCTGAACTAAGTTTATCCAATACACGTATTTCTCAATAAGGCACATCACAGTCTTCTTGTGCTTAGGGGCACTAGACAGTGCTTCGGCACTACGCTGGGGGCCATTTAAAACAGCAAAATCACCAACAAAAAGCACAAAGGTGTGAAAAACTTACAGTATGAGAGTTAAAACAAGAAGGCAATGCATCTCACCTTGTTCAACCTCAGCTAGTACGTGCCCATCTGGTGACTCAAATTTTTCACCATGCTGTACATACACCTGTTCACAAATGACTATGAAAGTACTATGAGTATTGACTTTAGGCTTACAAACTAATTTTAAGATTTAGTCAAATCTGCAAATACAGAATCCACTAATAATGAAAATTGACTGTATACTGGAAGAGAATGGAAAGGAATAAAGTAGAAAAAATATTAGAGCCCATCCCAGGCAGTGAGGATAAATATTATTTCATGAAAGATTTTGCAGATATAATATAGATACAGATATAGACATAAAAATTCATATTATAGACACACCAAATCACAATGAAAAAATCCTTACTATTGAATTTTTTTTAATGTTTAGAAATCACTGGAATAGAGGATACACAGTGATGCAGTGGACAAGCCAACAGCAAATTCTGAAACTTAATTCACTGACTAGATTTTTTTTTTTTGGAGTTACTTGTAAAGACCCATTAGGAAACATTTCAAGAATCCCTAGGAGAATTAATGAGGGTCTCTTCTAGGTCCGTGACAGCGGAAAAGAAAAGAACAAGGCAGATGTGAGACTCTACTGACGAAACAGAAGAGTTCTTGTTGACTGATTGAATGTGGAGAGGAGGAGGAGTGAAGAAGGGACAGGGATAATTTAGAAAGGGAAATCCAAGCTACCTGAGAATCATGGTTCCACTTTTGAAGAAAGGAAATACACAAGTAAGAGCTAGATTCTTTTGTTGGTTTTTTTGTTGTTGTTTTTTTAAGGAAAAGATATTAAGAAAACGAAAGAAATTAAGCAAAAGGTTAAGAAAGGATTAAATTAATATAGCTAATTCATTTCTTAAAAGAGCAAATAAAAATTAAATAATAAATAATGTAACTTAAAAATATTCTAAATATTCTAGGGGCTGGCCCCGTGGCCTAATGGTGACGTTCGGCACACTCTGCTTCAGCAGCCTGGGTTCAGTTTCCAGGTGTGGACCAACACCACTTGTCGGCAGCCATGCTGTGGTGGCAACCCACATAAAAAATAGAGGAAGACTGGCACAGATGTTAGCTTAGGGTGAATCTTCCTTAGCATACAGAAAAAATGTGTTCTAATAGAAATATTATTACTATAAAATGTCTAGCATGTTGCAAAGACCTAAAGAGTTGTGAGTTACCTATAGTGTACCAACTATGTCAAGGATCATTCCAGGGTGGGTGGGTTGTATCACAAAAAGAAAAAAAATCATGTCAGGATTTAAAAGAAGAGAATAAAAATATTATTTCTTTTTTTTTAGCTCAGAAGAAGTGAGGTATCATGAGGAATGGTAAGAAAACTATAGAAATAAAATGGAGATAACCTGAGCCAATGAAGATCAACTTGCAGTTGTACAGTTAATGAATCATCCATCTGTCCAAGGTCAAATCACAGTGTTGCCTTCCTCAAGAATACCCCAAGATGTTTTCCAAGACTTTTAGAAATTATAAACCTTCAATGTAAGAAATTCTACCTCAGTCGATGCATTTCTTCTCTTCCTTTCTTTCTTTTTTCCTTCCTTCCTCCTTTCCTTCCTTCCTCCAATACCAATTTGCTAATAAAAAATGGACAAAGTGTTCTAAGAACAAAAACATGTTGCTTTCCAATGTCTAAATTCCCCATATGTGTTATTTCATCATCCCATAACACATTATTAATCTGCTATGGGTGGCCAGGGGTTCTCATTATCTATTATTTTCCTTTTGTTATTATTATTTTTGTCTTACTAGGTGTCCCTTGGCTTTGGTGTCTAACTCACCTCAAAAAAGTGAACACATTCCCTCTGCCCACCAAAACCAACTTGATGACAAATGTCAAATGGGTATAATGATAGTTGTCCTGTTAAGACATCAATGAGGACCGGCTCTGTGGCTTAGCGGTTAAGTGCGCGCGCTCTGATGCTGGCGGCCCGGGTTCGGATCCCGGGAGCACCCGGAGGCACCACTTCTCCGTCCAACGCGAGGCCGAGTCCCGCGTACAGCAACTAGAAGGATGTGAACCTATGACATACAACTATCTACTGGGGCTTTGGGGGGAAAAAGCTGAATAAATAAAATCTTTAAGACGTCAATGATTTGGGGATGTAAATATCAATCTCATGTAGTTTCAGTTTGCAAGGCTCTTAAAATTTGTTGGAGTCTTGGTTTCAATTAAACATGCCCAAATAATTTTTTTTATAACAGTGCTAATATTAATTGTGTGTTTAAAGCCTAATTGTGAAACTACTACTAATTTAGAGCTAATGAATATAAAAAGGTGCTGTGGGGGTAATATTAATAAGATTTTAAATGTTTTCTCTTGGGATAAAGAACTGTATTTTATCAAATGAGGTAAACACAAAAATTCTGGCTTTACTGGGATTCTCCATGCTTGTGAATTTTAGATCAATAAAAAAGATGGGAATTGTTCACTAGCTTATGATAATTTAGGAAAATACAGATATAAACTTACTTTAACATTTCAAAATCTGCATGAGAATTTTGTGACATACTTGAATCATAATAACAATACCCCTTGTTTTTACCTCTTATAACTTTTATTATCAATGTTCACTAAATTATTAAAAACAAAAGGTCTTATTTTCATATCACTAAAGAAAATCTATTGTTTCCATTCCATATTAGAAATATATTCAAATTTCATACCTCACTTTGTTGAAAATTTAGTTAAGCAAAGAGAAATTTAAACAAAAATAAACCATCCTCTGATACAGAAATAAAGGGGAGTTTTATTTTTCATTTTTTCCTGTGCTCAGTGTCAGTCTTAACCAGTGCCCAAATCCCTTCCCGCCATGACCCCAACCTTCTGCCCCCATCTCTTAGTACCTAAGATTGGCTTTGTCTGTTCTTAGCATTGAAATAGCACCTTAATATTATTAGACAGATTTATTTAATCAAAACCACATTATTTCTAAATGGCATTCACCCTCTCAGAAGTTTAAATAATCTGCCAGAAATTTACCCTAGCACTGACCTTGCTTTCTTTAGTAGAATACAAGCTTTCAATAAAACACTCTGACAATCAACAGCAAAAAGCTGTTTGTCTCACCTGAATATATAATAACAAGGATAAGTATCCTTTTACTACTCTATACAGACATATTTATATAAGCACATAGACATTTGGGGATGTTGGTTAGTACAAAAATACATATTACAAATGCTCCTTACATTCAAATCCAGCTAGTTATGGTTTGTTTTGATCTTTGAAAATGTACTTGAAAATTTGAATGCATTTGTGGGCTTACTTCACATATTATATCCAGTTGAACTCTAATACAAACTGACTTTTCCCCTCTACACGGCAACCCTCCAACTGCCGTTGGTCAGCAGGAGCTCTGGATACACAGACTCATGTTAACAGTGGCCCCTAGAAGGATGTGATTTCTACCCCATTCAGTCTGCTACAGAAAAGACCAGATTGTATTTCAAACCAAAATAGGTTTCTTTGGGGGTGATCATTTATTCCCTACCTTTACTACTGACGAGCACAGGTAATCAATCTAAAAGGGAACCAGATATTCAACTTTAGATTTAGAACCAAAATGTGAGTGTTCTAACAGAAAGCATGTATGCTTGTATTCCAGAGAAATATGGGAATGGTGGGTAGGCACTTAGGAAATCTCCTTCAAAGAAAGCCTATGAAAGCAAGAGATGATTTTAACTTGTTTCCCTCCAGTGAATGGATTGTCTAATATCTAGGTTTCTCTGGGGCATATGTTTAGTTCATGAACTTAGTCTATTATATGTGATGTCAAGGTGGCTTAAAATGGCATTGCATTCTTGCCCACTTGCTGAAGGCCTACCAACCTTTCAAGACTCAGCACAAACAACATTTACTTTGAAACTTTCACTGACTCCACCAAGCACATTTAGGTATTCCTCTACAATTCTCTGCTTTCAGAGCAGTATTTCCTAAACTTCAATATTTAACTTTGTGGTCGTGCACAGCATCTGGTATATATCTTTGAACATATTGGGCACACAAAATAGAACTGTTTACTAATTGTTTTAAAATGACAATCTGCACTCATTGAAATCTAAATTCCATTCTATGCCACCCCTCTGTGAAACTTCCCTTCTCACCCAAGCCAAAATGGCTTCTTTTTTGTCTGAGTTCTTTGTTACATGTCCAACTCAGTTGTTGTTCCCACTGTTCTGTTTTGTAGTTCTCTATGCCCTCGTATTTTCTACCAAGAATGAAAATTTCTAAAAGGCAAGAAGAGTTCAGCACAGTCCAGAGTCTAGTGCATTGAATGTAGTAATGGTTCAGTGCACTGAGCAGAGATTCAACCAAAATTTCTTGAGTAAATCTACCCACCCTAGCCTGATACAAGATGGCTTTAATTTTTTTTTTTTTTAACTTAAATCTGGTGTCACCCTGAAGTCTTTACTATCGTTGACTGCTAGTGACCAGCTAAGTTCATCAGTGATCAAAACAACCTTCGTCTAGGTGAAAATCTTTCCAACTCAACATCTTCTCTAAAAAATCCTAACGTTCCTATTGTGTTCATTTAATAGGTGCTTCCGATGTGAAGTTTAAGGTATGCCCTGCTTCCAGATGTCAAAATTTTAATAAACTAGCCAAAACTTTAAAACAGAAAAACAGGGAAATATAGGTTGTGGTTTATTTTGGAGGAATTGTTATTAGCCTGACTACAAGGCTAATCTTCAAACGTGACTCTAGAGAAAAGGTTAGCAGCCTGAACTCAAATGGGAATGGTTGTTAATAGATGAATGCAATGATGAGGGCTCTTGGGGGTGGGTCAGCTCAGTGACTTTTGACCACCTCAAAAACACAAGCTGTGAAAACACAAGCATTCCTTCATTTTACTTATCATTTGGATCCTAAGCTCCGATTCACTTTTTTCAAAACTTATTTTGGAGCCAACAGCGATTGGTAAGTGAAAGGCTACCTGGGGCTGATTGTCATCAGCAGCAGGGCCCTGCATCGAGGAGAATTATTGCTCTTGTTCACAAAAGTGTGTTTATAATACATCTGAAATTGCCTGGCAGAGGGTCTTTGAGGAGACTGTGGAGCAAGAGTGGAAAGAGATAAGAACATAGCTTGAAAAAGACACTTTAGTGATTTAGAAAGTTCTTTGGGGGAATATTTTCCCTCTCTATTCAGAGTTTTCCATTCTTTATCAACTGTTTTATTTAGTATCTGTGTATGAAGTCTAAAACTTGCTTTCTATTTTTTTTCTATCCAAATAACTGTGTGCAAGGCCTAGATGGTTCTTAGCAGATCACATACTCTGCATTTAATACTCATTTACTCACTTAAGAGCAACCTGCCTTTCGACACCTGAATTTCATTTGGTAGCCCTTAGCAAGTCATCTGCCCAGGCCTGAGAGTGAGACAGCGTAGCGGGCTAAAGCAGACCTGGGTTGCTGTTCCTCACCTCACTGCGTGACCTTGGGAAGGACACTTACCATCTCTGAGCTCAAGCGGTAGTACTGGAAAGGAACTGAGAGAGATGCGTGTGACAAGTATTAAAATGCAGGTGCCACAAATTAACATCTTACAACTACTTTTAAATTATTCTCACCAAAGAGCATCTTCACGATAGACAAATTTTTGATTCTCATGATGTGGACACTTACAAATGACTCTGTAGGAAAATCCTGTGGTTTTATTTAACAAAACTGAAGATTA
This sequence comes from Ceratotherium simum simum, assembly GCF_057802395.1. Lineage (NCBI taxonomy): Eukaryota > Metazoa > Chordata > Mammalia > Perissodactyla > Rhinocerotidae > Ceratotherium > Ceratotherium simum. The sequence continues at coordinate 74,410,848 of NC_141900.1, forward strand.
CATATCATTCAACATATCACCACAAAGCTCTTTCTATTTGAAGGGGCCAAAGTGTAGATATAACTTGTAACCCCACTGAATTCCATGCCTGAGAACAAAGGGTAATTTCTACTCAGCAATCCTCAGTGGGTATGTAAATGAATGCTGCTGAAATATTCAGAAGCTGATACCAATACAAAGTGAAGTGTAATAATCTAAATGGGCAATTGCTTCCCCCTGCTACTAATTACTTGCTTTAGGCTTTTTTCACCAATATTTTGTCTCCTTGCCTTTCCTGCACAGACTGAATGGACACTCAACTATACAGGATCACTACAATTTCTAACCACACTTGCAAGTATTGTCTTTATTTTATCGTCTTGGTTGCTGCCCTAGCTGTGATCAGTTAGCAGAGCTGGTTGAAGTGCAAAATGGCCAAAGTCACAATTTGTATGGGCTAAGTTACTCTTTGTTCCATAAAAATAGAAATCACTCTGACAATGAGGAAGAGAGATCAAAACTAGGGCACCTCAGAAGGTACGTTTACCCAAAGACTAACAGGTAGTGTCATATTTGCATATAATAACAGCTCACTGGTAGCATAATGCCATTCTCTTAAATAAAACTCTTAATGTAATGTGTGAACCTCTGTTTTGTTTGTACTTTCTCTCTTAGGCTCTTGATAAAGTGTCCCTTCCTTAAGGATGTAGTCTCAAGAGAACTTTTCCTGTGTATCCCAGAGCATGCCCTCTCATTCAGCGTGTGACGTATTCAGCACTTTGCTCATCTCATTCTCCAGTCTCCAACAGCCACAGCCTGCCACCTCTATCTAGCAGCCCAACTGCTACTGATTTGCTAAAAAATTTGAGGACACAAAATGAAACTGAATTGTCTCAAGTCTTCAGTGCGGTGAAGCTTGAAATAATTTCACTCTGCATGAAATAATTATTTCCATTGTTAATTACAGCCACTCTACCTTTATCCCTGTTTCCTCAGAAGGACTCAGACTTATTGATTAAACTGAATGGCAAATCTAAAGGCTATTTAAACGCTCACTCAGAGACAGCCTCTCCCTTTGGACACAAAGGCCTTGTGTCTGGCAAAACCTTGCTGGCTGGCTTCCCCTTCCATCAGGACAAGGTCTGTCCTTAAGAGGCTCTTCAGGCTCTCTTGAAAATTGGTTCCTGACAGACCCACTCTTCTAACGTTAATTTAATAGGCATAAATCCAGAGGTTGATTCAGCTGATGCTTGAGCCATATTTGGAGCCACCAATCATTAACCTTAGGAATAACTGAGAATAATTTTCCTGTTACTTATTTTACAGCATTTTCATTACTATTTTTATATCAAAATAATCCTTTTTCAAATGACTCCCTCTATGTAAAGTGATGGTAGCAGACGTGGATATGGAGATGTATGAAAAACCCAGAGCTGCCACTCCAACTTCTCCTTGCCCTTACAACCACCTTCCCATGCAAGGAAACGACTTAAAAAGTGGACTACATCATTCTAGTCACAGAATCACATTCTCTAAATCATGCATGAGTGTCAGGAATTAGAAAAATTAAAAGAATAGATAAAATTTGGGGAGGCATCTAAATATTATTATTAACTTATAATTTTTATTTATTAATGAAGCAACACAGAATAATAGTTACTAATATTATTAATAAACACTGTACCTTGAATACTTACATGTTTGCAACCATGTTAAACACATTACATATTCTTTCTCATTTAATCCTCACAAGTAACAATTAATAGATGCTATTATTTTCCTCATTTTATAGTAGAGAAATGTGTGTCTCAGTTAGGTTAAATAATTAACCCAACATCAACCATATAGTAAATAGAATAGCTAGGACCTGGATAGAGGTCTCTATCCACTCCAAAGCTTTTTCTCTCTATTCTCTGTTGTCATTTTCATTCATTCATTCGTTCATTCATTCCTTTATTCCTTCAAAAAATGTTTATTGAATATCTTCTAGGTGGAGGGTTTTGGAGTTGATTTATGACGTATATCAGAAACTATAAGAGACAGCTCTTGTCTTTAAAGAATTTATAGTTATTTAGAGGACATAGATTCTTTAAAGGACTCAGAGTATGTAAGAAGTATATCTGAATAATTATATAATTATCCTGGGTTGCATAAAAATTTAATTTTTTTTCCACTTTCCAGATGCTAACATCTTGGAAGAGATCTGGAACGGATGGCAAAGACCCCACCAAAAAAAGTATCATTCTGAGCATAGGTGCAAAGGGGGAGTTGTGGGAGATTAATCTGGACTCAAATTGTGCCTGCCTTGAATGGCTAGGTAAGTGCTCAATATTTCATGGAGCAGCCTCAGTTTTAGAGAAGGGAAATTCAGTATTTAATAATTCTAGCTAAAATATAAAATAATTCACATTTAGACTATTCTCTCTTTGTGAAGACATTTGTGGAAATGACCTAGGAGACAGGATGGCGTCAGAGAAATAACATAAACTGTGGGGTCAAAAAGATCTGTTTGAATCCTGGCTCATCCATGTTCTAGGCAAGATACTTAAATTCTCTGAAACTGTTCTCACATCATTAAACTAGAGATGATAATAATGGTATCTATCTTATAAGACTGTTGTAAAATAAGAGAGATTATATATGAAACACTTTACATGAGGGAGATATTCAGTACATGGTATAGCTTTTACTGTTGCTTAACCTATGTCCTCTTAGCATCAGGAATATCAGTATATATAAGTAGGTGTCCTTGTCTTCCCTCCATACTGTAGGTGAATTCCTCCTAAAACTATATTCTTGATCAAATGAAAACATTTTTTATGATAAAAATAAAATAGAATTAATTCTAGGATACAGGAGATATTATTCTCCCCTGATAGACTATTCAAACTCAAACTCAACTCTGAAACACCTGATTAGTATATTCAGAAAATAGATTTTTTTCTTTTCTTTTTATGTGTTAAAACCAGGTTTATTGAGGTACAATTTAACATACAGTAAAATTTACCTTTTTTTATTGTGTAAGTTTATAAATCTTGACATACATATATGTATGTCCACCTAATATTTTATGTATTTCATGTAACCACCACCAAAATCAAAATATCAAGTTTCATCACCCCCTAAGTTTCCTCATTCCTGTTTGTGGTCGATCTCTCACCACACCCAAAGCCCCTGGCAATTCTGATATGTTTTTTGTGCGTATACTTTTGCCTTCTCAGAATGTCATAAAAGAATCATCACCTATTATAAGGTAGTCTTTGGAATTTGGCTTCTTTCACTAAACTTAATGCATTGAGCTTCATCCATGCTATGGCATGTATCAGTAGCTCTTTCTTTCTTTTTTATGATATTTCACTGTATGGGTGCACCAGAGTTTGTCCAGCTGAAGGACATTTTGATTTTTACAGTGTGGGGCAGCTATGAATAAAGCCACTATAAACTTTCCCTTACAAGTATTTATGTGAATACAAGTTTTCATATCTCTTAGGTAAATATCTAGGTCTAGAATTGCCAGGTTGTACGGTAAAGGTAGGGTTAACTTTATGAGAAACTGTCAAACTTCTTTCCATAGTGGCTGTACAATTTTGCATTCACACCAGCAAGATATGAGAATTTCAGTTGTTTAACATCCTCAATAGCACTTTTTAAAAACATGCATTCTAATAGGTGCCCAGTGGTATCTCATAATGGTTTTAATTTCCATTTCACAAAGGATACCCAGTGTAAGTGTGACTGGTTAGTGCCCCTGCCTCACCTGTTGTTACATGTTTCTCATATTACACCTTTATGCCTTACCATAATTTAAGGTAATGTAAAATATATTAAGATACTGTAAACCTTTGTTAGATAAACAATATCCCACTGCAGTACTCAACTACTCAATTGCACCTCAATATTTGTCTGTATACTTTTGCTATAAAATTTTGCCATTATTTCTACATTGCCACGTAGTTTTCCTCTAATTTTTCTTCATCTGGGAACATTATGTTTTCCCAACCAGGCTTGAGTCTTCAATAAGACAGTCAATTCGTGATATCTAGCTTAAATTTATATTATACCAAGAGCCTTATTCCACAAATGCTTGTAGAGTGAATTGAGAGCATTTAAGTCAAAACTTTGTCCTCCCCTTCTCCAAGCTAAATGTCACCAGTTGCTGAGGGTCAAAATTGAATAGAAAAGACGACAGAGAAGGAGTTGTTAAGGGCATGAAAACATCTGAGAGCCTAAATGGGGATTGGATAGAACACTAAAGAAAGTTGAAAAGAAAATGCAAAGTGAAGTATTATACAAAGTAAATAAAGAGGCCCAGGCAAAAGAAAGGAGCATTAAAAAACAAGCAAAGGGAATATTGAAAAAATATAAGAAAAGGAAATAATTTATCACATAACAGGGTAGATCTGAAGAGCAGAAATATATGCCAAAAATACTTACACATGAATACATCTATTCTGTGGATAATATTTTTCTCTTGGTCTATAAGTTAAATGTTTTTAAGTTAAATCACCCCTTCTGGTTGAGATGTAGAATGATGGATGAGTAATATATTGTTTGATACATTTCTGGAGATAATGTTTAAACAGATCTTCTTTCCCTATTAACAAATCTCCTGGGCCAGACCCGGTGGCCTAGTGCTTAAGTTCAGTGTGCTCCGCTTTGGCAGCCCAGATTCAGGCACAGACCTACACCACTCATCTATCAGTGGCCATGCTGTGGCGGTGACCCACATACAAAATAGAGGAAGACTGGCAACAGATGTTAGCTCAGGGTGAATCTTCCTCAGCAAAAAACAAAAACAAATCTCCTGAACTTTTATTAAAATTGAAAACATTAATATAGGCTCTAAGATAGTCAAGATACTACCAAGTAAGTAAGTCTGAGAAGAAGATAGAGGGGACCTAGTGTTTACCTGATGACCATCATCCTAGTACTGTAGTTTTAAATACTACTGAACACTGACAACAACTCAACCATTACTCTGAACTCTGTGTATTCAACTGTTCACTCAGTATCTCCCTTTGAATATTTGATAGCATCTCATATTTTGCCATGGTCAAAACAGAATTATTTATATGTTCTTCACATATGCTCTAACTCCAGTTTCCTCCAACCCAGTAAATGGCAACTCCATTCTTCCATTTGCCAAAACCTTAGAGTCACTCTTCACTCCTTTTTCTTACGTGCCACTCCAATCCATCCACAAATCCAAATAACTGCACCTTCAAAATACACCCAGAATCCTACCACTTCTTATCACAATAGTCAAAGCTACCATCTTTTCTCACCTGAATTATTGCAATAACCCCCTAGCCGGTCTCTCTATTTCCACTCTTGTTTCTCTGGGCTTATCTGGCCTTATTTCTTACCAGTCTCTGCCTGGTTCATTCTTTTCCAGCCACACTGCCTTCCTTTCTCTCATTGGAACATGCCAAGCAAGCTCCTTCCATAGGGCCTTGGTACTTTTTCTTCACTCTTTCTGAAATGTCTTCCCCCAGATATATACATGCTTCTGTCCAGACTTCCTTTCAATCTCTGCTCAAAGGACACCTTCCTTCTCAGAAAGGCTTTCCTGACCATTTTGCAGAAATAGCACCCTCCTTCATTTTTCTCCATCCAAATTATTCTGATTTACTTTTCTTAAGAGCACTTGCCACCACCTAATATTTTATATATTTCTTTGTTTACCATTTGTTTATTTTATCATCATCTGGATTCCCCCACTAGAACCTAACTCTGTGAGGAATTTAGCCTACTTTGTTCTCTACTGAATGCCCAGTGCCAAGAAGAAGGGCTCATAGAATGTGACAATATGTATTTGTTAAATGAATGAATGAATGATGTAGGAGCCTGAAGTAAGGTCACATCAAGTGGGCATATGAACCCTGCACTTTGGTTCCAGATCAGTGCTCTTAATCACTCTGCTCTACCAATCCTGAGAGCTATTATAAGAATTAAAAGACATAATTTGGGTCAATTTTCCATTATAGCATTCGATACATGGTAATTACTGAATAAATGACAAATATCTTTTTATTTCCAAGACTTTTTCAACTTCAACTCTTCAACGGTTAGTAATAGGAGATGAAATCTATCAACAGTCATTGATTGTTTAAACAGCCAACTTGAAATCTACTTGATATTCTGCATAGTAGAGGATAGATGATGTGGCTGTCCCTAAAATTTGAGTAAAATGGGGCTTCTGCCAGTCATTTTCCACAACAAACATATAGTGTCTTTCTCTTCCTGACTCTGTGGCCAACTTGACCTCCCTTCTAAAATTCTGAATAAAAAAAGAGGGCAGAGTATGAGAGAGTAAAAGTATAGAATACACCAAGATAAAGTATAGATAGAATATCCCATATATAAATACCCCATATATAGATAGAATATAGATAGAATCTACCAAGTATAGGCTGCTATCATTTGAACAAGCAAACTTCAGATTCCCTTGGCCTGACCTAAAGATTAAACAAAATTATATGCCCAGAGCCAGAGCAATGTTGTCTTCAGTTCCACCCCCTTCTTCAGTGTCTCACTTCTTTCCTCATCCACACTATTGAGTATTTAGTAAAGTCTAGTCAAAGCAGCAGCAGATGGACATCTGGAACTTTGTAGAAATATTAACAATATGTAGGTTTTAATACATAAGGAATTTTTTGAAGTAAAACTAAATTTATTTTGCACTGGTACTGACCTACAACCTTGGAAATCCCAGATTAAAGAAACAGGTCTCTAATGTGTGTGTAGAACCTCTACCTGTATTATAGGTAATCCATTGGATAGACAAGAATAAAATATTAGAACTGTTATGTATTTTTATCTTTGTCTGACAAAATAGGAAAGAAATTACTTCAGTGATAATTAATCCATAGTTTTAGAGCAGTAGTGTACATAATGTACAAATAAACATATACATATTGGGGTGCAAGGTAAAATTATTTCACTGATTGCAGGATCAGAACAGATTTAACTATATTAATTTTCTTCTTCTGAGTAAGAGATTACCACAAACTTAACAGGCTAAAGCAACAGATATTATCAAACAGTTTTCACAGGTCATGATTACGGCATGTTTTAGCTGTGTCCTCGTCCAAAGCCTCAACTAAAGAATCTGCTTCCAAGCTCATTCAAGGCTGTCGGAAGAATTTGTTTCCTTACAGTTATATGACTGAGGCTTTTGAGTCTTAGAAACTTTCCTGCCATGTGGCCCTCTCATAGGCAGTTCACAATATGGCTGCTTGCTTCTTCATAACCAGAAGTAGAATTTCTCTAGCTCTAGTCTATGAAGGCAAAGTCTTATATAACAAGATGTAATCACAAGAGAGACACTCTGTCGTTTAGAAGCAGGTTACAAGTTCCACCTGCACTCAAGGGGAGGGTATTATACAGGCGTGTCACTCACTGGGGGTCACATTAGGGTGTGTCTTCAAAAAAGACCCTTCTTTAAAAGGAAATCTAAAGGTCTTTTTACCTTCAAAACACTACGAATAATTTTAATTTTTAAAAATTCTAGCTAAAATATGCCTTTCCTCCTGGAGAATTTATTGTATAAACCCAGTTCAACTCTGGTCACTTCCTACACTGGATTTCTTCAACAATTATGTCCCAGGTTCAGACTGTATTAAGTTGTACTGGTTAATGGATGCTAACAAATGTGTTTATGAAGTTTGGGTCTCTCTAACATATATACTTCAAGGGTATGAATGTCTATTTGTCTCATAAATAATAATATTGCTATAATAATATTGTCACAGAGGGCAACATTTTTCATCCTTCCTTCCCGTGTTCGCTAACATACTCCCAGTTTGAAAGTGGAAATTCCACATCTTGCATAAGACAAAATGGAGACAGAGGGGCAATGTACTGTGGTTGAAACGCAAAGCAGTAGTCACTGACAGAGAAAGCACTAGACCTTAATATTTGCAATCCTTTATCCTTTGTTCATTCCATTAGGTCATACTGTTTCCAATTAACTAGGAGAAATCTTTAAAGGAAGAAATGATCTTCGAAATAAAAATGAAAGCCTTAAGAATGCAGTCAGCAGTAAAAGCTTCCAATATACCATCTGGATGAATAATTCCGTCTGGAGAGGTGGGGCTTTTTTCATTTTTACATTTTCAGGGCGGGTCATTAGATCACTTACCTTTGTATACCTGTGCGTTAAAGAGTCTAACTCCCCTGGATCAGAATTCTCAAGAGAATGGCAAATCAAGCTCAGTTTACAAGCCAGTTCTATGCAGTTGCTTAAACCTTGGAAACAGTTCTTTCAAGTTCATTCATTATTTGTTTTCAATCTAGTCTCAACGAGTTAAAAAATAAATTTTAGGTTATATATTAATGCAATTTGATCTGTAATTAATCCAATATAACTCAATTTGTTTGACAACAAAAGCAAATGAATTAATCCTATTCCATCAATTTCTTGACCCTCTTCCTTCGTATTGTTGGAGGGGAAAACAACTGATGAAAAAATAACAAGTTGTATGCCTCAGATAAGCATGGCTTGTAACATGCCAAGGCAAAGAATGCAAGAGCAATTTATTAAGTATGGTCCCTTTCCAAGACAAAAATAGATGACTGCAAATGCTATGAGGCTGTATTTCTGAGGCTTCAATAAAACGTTCACATTACTCAAGAAAAATGGTAAGATAGGTCTCAGCAATGTCTTTTTGAACACCATGTCTGCTCAGGCAAGGGAAACAAAAGAAAAAATAAACAAATGGGACTACATCAGACTAAAAAGCTTCTGCACAGCAAAGGAAACCATCAACAAAATGAAAAGACAACCCAGCAACTGGGAGAAAATATTTCAAATCAAATATCTGACAAGTGGTTAATTTCCAAAATATATAAAGAACTCATACAACTCAACAACAAAAAAATGAACAATCCAATCAAAAAATGGGCAGAGGACATGAACAGACATTTTTCCAAAGAAGATATACAGATGGCCAACAGGCACATGAAAAGATGTCCAACATCACTAATTATTAGGGAAATGCAAGTCAAAACTACAATGAGATATCACCTCACACCTGTCAAAATGGCTATAATTAACAAGACAAAAATAACAAGTGTTGGAGAGGATGTGGAGAAAATGGAACCCTCATACACTGCTGATGGGAATGCAAACTGGTGCAGCTACTATAGAAAACAGTATGGAGATTCCTCAAAAAAATTAAAATAGAAATACCACACGATCCAGCTATTCCACTACCAGGTATTTATCCGAAGAACATGAAATCACTAATTCAAAAAGCTATATGCACCCCCATGTTCACTGCAGCATTATTCACAATAGCCAAGACTTGAAAGCAACCCAAGTGCCCAATAAATGGATGAATGGATAAAGAAGATGTGGTATATATATACAGTGGAATACTACTCGGCCATAAAAAAGCAAAATCGTGCCATTTGTGACAATATGGATGGACCTTGAGGGTATTATACTAAGCAAAATAAGTCAGACAGAGAAAGACAAACACAGTATGGTTTCACTCATATGTGGAAGAAACACATAGATAAGGAGAACAGACTGGTGGTTACCAGAGGGGAAGGGGATATGTGCAAGGCAAAAGGGGTAAAGGGGCATATATGTATGGTGATGGATAAAAACTAGACTGTTGGTGGTAAACATGATACAGTCTATACAGAAGCTGAACTACAATAATGGACGCCTGAAATTTACACAATGTTATAAGCCAATATGACCTCAATAAAATAATTAAAAAAAAATTCTATCATTGCCTCTGTAAAAGGTTTTCCTAGATTCTCAGTCACTGAACTCTGATATCCACAAACATCTGCCTCTACTGCCAGTAGTTTCTCTCTGTTGTAGGCAAACAGCATGATACAAGCTAGGCTGTGGGGATATAGGGATAGTATGAAAACTAGTAGGTGCTGATCAATGAGAAAACAGTAAAATCCTTTACCTCCTTCCTCTTGTGTAGATAACAGCAACACAAAGATAATGGCAATATTAGCTTTTGTTACCGGCAAACCTCTGACCTGCTGTTGCCGCATTTGGGTCTGTTTTAAAACTTTTCATCATTTCAGTTCATATAAAGCAAAGAATAAAAAAGGAAGTTTGCCATTTCTCATTTGATCAGTTATCCAAGAACAAAGTGAATTTCTTCCATATTGTAAGGTTCACATGGTGAACACTAAGAGATCTTTTCAGGAAAACAGCGTTGGTTAAGTCCTTTGTTATATTATGAGCACATTTTAAAATAATAAAAATGATCTTTAATCCTGATTTAACATAATTTCTAATAAATTCAAACATATATTTGTTCATCATTGAATTTTAATGTCAGTATTTTGTAAATGAAATGCCAGTATTTTTCTAATTGGGTCTCAGCCAATTTTTTTAAATCATCAACTCTATGATAAATTTTAGGAGTTCAGTGTGGGGAGTACACACACATTGCATTCTATCGGGTTTTTTTTTTTTTTTTAAGTCCTCCTTAATGAATTCTTAATTACATTATTCAAAAGATCCATTATTCAGCATTCATCTCACTGCTAAATGAAAGTCTTTACCTGACATGTGAATGAAATGAGTCTAAATGCTTTCTATGCCACCTAGGGATTCTGAATAGACTTTTAGCTTCACAACAGCAATAGGCTTCACTTCTGTTTTAAATTTGTATGGATTGTTTTTAGAGATGGGTAGCTATGCAATAGTCTACCAATCTGAGCAACACTTGACTTCCACTGCGTTCTTTTCAGGCTTACCTTGGGCCAGGAAAACTGCAACCAAGGTCAAACGAGAGCTGAAAGTGGAAGAAATGCCATACAAGATTTAATAACCTATGCAAAGATTGTAGACGCATGTGCGTCACCTAAAACATTGGCTAATTTCAGATGAGAAGAGTGAACTTCCCAAGCGCTCCTTGTAAACTTTCCCCCTGTCATTTCTCATCATGAAAAAACGTGCTAAGTAGTAGCAAGAGGAATTCAGATACCCTTCAACAGGTAACAAGCTCTTTTTTTTTTAAACACTCTTCCATTGCTTTCAACAGACTACTGCATAATGCTGGAGGTAAGAAATAGTCTTGGCTTTATGTGCTGCTTACAGTTATATCTAAAAATGAGCCACAGTTACTAGTCTACTTGTCAAGCACTCCACATATCTCCACATGATACCCCGAGAAGCTATCTACCAAGAAGGTAAGCTGAATTATGCAATAGTTCTGACTGGGCTCTAGAACTCTCTCTGGTTCTACAGAATAGAAGCAAACCTGCTGGAAATTGTAGGTTTAGTGTAAACAAAGTTCATATTCTAAAGAATCCAAAGCAACAAATTCAGACTCTTCACTCTCACTCTGCCCTCAGCTTCAGAAAAGAAAATTAGCAAGGGCATCTAACAAGACAAGCTTGCTTTTGTTTTGTTTGGCTAGGCTTGATTTTGTTTTGATTTTCTAGCATAAGAAACATAGCTGAAGACATCGTGACTCGCTTTGCTAGGCTTGAGGTGTGTCTGTGTGCACGTATGTACAAGCGCGAGCCCTATGTCACATTCAGCTATGCATAGCTGATTGACTAAATGACTTCATATCCTTGCATCTAATATTGAGTTGACAAATATATTAACAGTCTTTTGGATCCCTAAGTCCATCTAAAAATATCATTCTTAGAGAAAGCATAAGTTAATAGTTTATGATTCAGGACTCTCTTTGAAGATAGGAGGAAGTATGTCTTGGCAGAAAAGCAATACATTTCTCTTCCGTGATTGTTTTTATAACGGCCATTGTAGCCAAAATTGGAGAACAAATTGTTCTGCAATTGCTGCAGAGTGAAGAAAGTACATAAAAGAGAAATTTCAATGTAAAATTACTCCAAACACAGGAGGGTTGCTATATCTTCAGGAGAAAATGTATTTTAATGTTGCTATATTAACATTAACTGAATATCTTGAAAATCAATGATATATATACACATTTTTAAAGTCAACGTCTACGCCGTTTTAAAGAATACAGAAAAAAATGGCAGTCCATAATAAAATAAAGAGATGTGTCAAAGAAATGGAACATCATTAATTCAGTAGAAGCCATAAGTAGAAAAGATTCACTTCTTTCCCATTTTAATTAAAATAAAAATTTAAGATTTTGATCAAGACAATTTTTTGTGTGTGTGAGAAAGATCAGCCCTGAGCTAATATCCATGCCAATCCTCCTCTTTTTGCCGAGGAAGACTGGCCCTAAGCTAACATCTGTGCCGATCTTCCTCCACTTTATGTGGGACGCCGCCAATGCATGGCCTGACAAGCGGTGCATCCGTGCGCCCGGGATCCAAACCTGGGCCACCAGCAGCGGAGTGCACGCACTTAACCACTACGCCACGGGCCAGCCCCTTGATCAAGAAAATTTAAGTTTAAGATTATTACATCAATGGAAGGTCCAATCTTAAAATACATTTCTCATGGGCCAGAGATGACACTAAACATGTGGCCTCAGACTCCGATACACATCTGATTGGAAAGAAGACTGAACGGTCAAGATCTCCTATAGAATCAGCCTAATTGTGTATACTTCTTGACAGAAAAGAATGCCCACTTTAAACTGGTCAGACATTAGTTAATGAAACAACTGGTGTTTTCTAGCAAGAATGCAATACTTCCTAGCTGCAAAAAAACAAAGAAAAAAAAATCCATCCTTTAGAATATATATGAAATATCAAAGGAAAGCCCACATTAATCTTCTCCTCTGAAGGGCAATGCATGTGAGTGCAGCTTGTGAGGACTGCAGTCTCCCATCCTTACTCAATGAGTTGCACCAATTGGGCACCCTCTGCTGAGGACCCCAGTCCACTCTAGCTCCTGGGGTTAGGAACTCTCAGAGCAAAAAGCTAAGTCAATGGGAGACTTCTGGTGTGAGTAAAGCCAGAAAATTAGAAAATTAATCAAATGAGTCTAATCAAAACAAACAAATTCACGTAAGGATGAAAACAGCAGGTAAATGAATAGAGCATCTGCGTATTCTCAGCTCCTGAGCCAATGCAATAAAAATCAGCACAAATGCTATTTTCAAAGTTGATGCTGCATTTTTTAGAAAATTAGTCCCATGGAAAAAAATGTGATTCTCTGTCATGAGAATGATGGGGTTCGGCATGGCAGCCAAAGAATATGCCACTTTGGCATGCAGATTATTTTGAGGAAGAGCTTTTTACCTCGCCCTTAACTACCTAAAAGAATTTAGATAGATATTCTGGGCCAGGAAGAGAGCTATCACCAGAGATAACTACAAAGAGTATAGGCTCAGTGTGGTAACCTTGGGGGAGTTCGGCAGAGCCTGTCCATTCAAATTCCTCTCTGTGTACCATTGTCTCTTCATGGCATGACAAACATTTGTTTACCAAACATTTGCTCTTCCCATCTTCCTATGGATTGTCTTCCTTCCCTTCGAAGCCCTAGACCTCTACTCTCTTCTCCTTAGCTCAGGATGGCATATAAGCCTCAACTGCCTGACTATCTTTGAATCTCTCATGTCTATGTGAGGCTCCCAGATGTACACAATTAAATTTGTTTTTCTCCTGTTAATCTGTCTTATGTCAATTTAGTTAATAGACCATCCAAAAGAACCTAGAAGGGTAGAGGAAAATTTTTCCTCCCCTACAAGACCCTCTTTCATTTTATAGAAGAAAACATAGATCAGACATCTTTCCCAGGGAGGGCATGTCCCCACAGCCTGGCTAGACAGTTTTATGTCTTGCTGCCCCCATTCCAATGCAGGTGGAAAATAGACTTTAAAATAAAAGAAGCAGATAAAGAACTTCCCAAGCTTCCTTCCATGACATATTTATGCTTGCAGAAAATAAAAGGTGTGCTTAGGGGGGAAAATCGAGACTGTTTTAAGTTAAGAGCACTGAGGGAATGAGTAACCCCTGGTTTGGCATTTGGCAGTTTACAAGGCTCTGCACAATTATTTTTTCATCCATAGTGCAAAAATCCATATTTGTCTCTGCTACTGCCAGGAGAAAAAAATGTCCTAGTGAAGCTTATGAATAATATTTAAAAGTGAAAGAAGCAACAATCATTTAATTATCTTGTTTTTTCTTATAGTTATAAAGGCCAGTGTTACTTAAAATCCCAAAAGCTCCTTCCCTGCTTTCCCTCACAGCCATTGTAAACATCAACTATTGTTTACCAGATGTAACTTATTACTTTGGAAATGTCATTCTATTATATTTAAACGAGGTAATTTGCAATTCCCTGTACCATTCGTAGGTGTCTCTTTCTGAGCCCCTTTAAAAAGGAAATTCATGAAATAATAATACAATGTGTTTTTATGTGACAAATTCATTTATTTTTAACCAATCTATGCTGCACTTTAACCTTTTGATTGTTTACCTTTTAAGTATCTATTAGAGAGAGTAACTGTACTGTAGAATATTTTAACTCTCTGTACTAATAATGATAAATAGGATTAAGAAAAAAATGAGACTCCTTTGATAAAGGGCATTCCTTCACAATATGATTGTTTTCTTCTCTTGTTAAAAATAACAGCCATTTTTTGTTTGTCCCTTTTCATTTCAATTAAATAGTCCTTAGCGTTTCATACGGAAAAAGGTTTCTTATCTTTCTTTTTTTTTTTTTGCCACTAGCAGACAAACATTTGAACTTCCTCGTAATTTGGTAATATTGGCCTATAACATGCTAATGTACGGCAAACTAACATCGAAGCCTGCTTCCTATTTTTGGTGGCAATTATTCTGAATTAACATATTCTTATATTTACGGCAGTTAAAAAATTATTTCAAATAGCCTAAATATGTTTAATTAAATGATTTTCCATTGTTTCTCAGGCCAAATCCCACCACTCTGTGTAGCACCAGGGGTATTTACAACCTTTTAATAATTTCTGCTATTTATTTTGAAGTCCTTGTGAAATCGTAAGGTAGGAGTGAGAGTTTCTCACGGTCATTAATGTGTTAAAGCAGATGTACGCTACAGAGGATCCTTAAAGTTTAAACTTAGAATTATTGATAACTATAAAAGCACTCTCTCAAAACCACCTAAACTCCTTAGCTGGTTAGAAGAGTATAATCCTTTCGGTTATCAGAAGACCTTTGAAGTGAAACACAGAAACTCAGCCCTTCTGCCTGTTTTTAAAATTCTCCTTGACTATAGACTAAATCACAGGGCAGTGTGGGCTCAGCCCCATATGTGTGGTGAGCAGCAAATTACTTTACTTGAACTTTGCTCCAGTTAGGACATTTTAGGGCTTATAAATCTTGAATCCATCTAAGTTCACCTTAAATTAGCCTTGCAAAAACACACTCCAAACTCCAGTTGTCAGCCTGGTGGCTTTTGGCCAGATGCCACTCAGCAGCTGAAACACTGATTAATTGTCATCTTCTCTTTCTTTTTTTTTGTCTTAGACACAATATTTAAGGAAAAAAAAGAATACGCTAGCTAATATGATGTGGGGAACAACTATAGCTAAATAATGGTACTGTTATCAGGTACATTTTATATTTAAAATATATGTGTTGAAAACAGAGGGCTAGGCAGCCTAGCTGTGTATACGATAATGCCATCTACTGCACAAGAAATCTGGGGCTGGGCCAGGGGCTTGGCTAAGCCATGCCAAGATACAACAGATTTTTCAATTTTGCAGCAAATAGAAACAAAATACTAGTTTCAGAAGGTGTACTCAACAAACACTTCCCAATGTGTTTTTGATTTGTGGTCAGAATGTTTTTACTGCTAGTGCCCTGCACTTTTGAGACATTTATTTCCTAAAAGAAAGATTCCTTTCTATAAACCTCAACTGTCTGTTTTTCAAAGCAATTTAAAATCAAACACACAAATAAAATTCTTAACATATGGAAACCTTCATATGGGGCCTTACGTATTCAGAGTTAAAATTGTTTTATAAATTGTAATGCTTTGCAGATGAAAATACAGAGAGGATGACTGTTTTTAGCACTAATGCTTTTTGACAGCGTTAAACTTTGTTTTAGTAATTGACATCAAAATGTTTGGTGGTTTTAAATGGACCATTAATAAAAATGGCATGTTTTAAGTTTTTTAGAAATTGTGCTTAATACTGTGAAGTGGGATAAAATTGCAAATGTAATACTGTGTTTTTATTATTTAAAAAAAAATCCCTGTAACAAAACAACCCTCATTCTCCCATTATGTCTCTAGAGGAATTTCTGAAGCTGAAAGAGGGAAAAGATTTCCTCTTCATCCATCCTCAGAATCTCTACAGAAATGGACCTTTCACCAGTTCCCAGTTTGGAAAAAGACAAAATAACAAAACAAACAAATAAACAAAAATTGGCATCTTCTGCCATGAGGACTCTAGAAGGCTGCTAAATCCAATTGGATCCCATGGAACCATGATAACAGATCAAAGGTCTTCACCATGAACCGGGAAGTATGTACCAGAAGATATGAATTTTAGTATCACCTATGTCACAAATCATGTTGCATCCAGAAAACCACTCAAAGTTCTCTGAGCTTCAACAAACTTATCTGCAAAATAAGAATAGTAATATTTACTGTGCCCAAGTAGAAAGACTATTGAGACAAGCTCATAAAATACTGTACGTGAAAAATCTTTGTAATGAAAGGCTCAATTATTCAGTTCCATATAATTGAGTAAGCATCTACTGAGTACCTATTAGTTCTAATCCACAATGCATGGATATGAAAGTTATGAATCTTATCCTTGTGAAAATTTTAAAGAATGAATTGAAATGAAATTAGAAAATGGGATGAAGTTGGGGCTAAAGAGCCGTTTGGTTCAGAGAGAACAATTTGAGAAAGAAACTGAGGGCAGGATACAGCACAGCATGTTTCTGGAACTTCAAATGATCCAGCATTGCAATATGAGGATCAATTGGTAAACAGGAACAAATATGTTTGGGCTTATAGTATGTAAAGGAACACTGTAAAAGGTTGTTATTCATTTGTTCATTCAGCAAATATTTTTTGAGTGCCTGACATGAGACAAGAACTATATTAGTCAGTCAGTAAACAGAGGTGACATAGAACTATAGAATAGGCCCTACCTTCATTGTACTTATAGTCTAGAGTTAGAGACCTTGGACCTGACTAAGCAGGAAACCGGCAAGTTGCAATTCACATTTTATAGAGACTACACTGTCATCAGTGTAGGTGGGTGGGTTCCAGGGGATGTGAAGTAGAGATTTATGTTAGTTTATGGCCTTTCTTTCCACTGCCTCTGGATTCCTCCCTGTCGCCTTCCTACTTGGTTCCTAAACCTTTGATTATGTTAATAAGAATAATGAGGAGACAAATCTGCCATAGTGGATGTGATGAAGAAAACAAAGAGGATTTACTTGGGAAATGGGTAGAACTATTAGGTAGTTCTATAGGATGCAGGGGAGAAGCAGAGGAGTTAAGCACCACTGGGTTATATTTTGAGAAGTTTAAGTCAGAAATTGAGATACTGAGAAGGAAGAAATTTTGGGATGAGAAGCTGCCATCCATGTAAAGAATATTGAAAGTAGAAGAGACGAAAAAGACATATTTAAATGGTATAAATAAATGCAAAAAGTAGCATTTATTATTTTTGAAATTCTATCAGAAAAACAAAGGAATGTGGTAGAGACAATGTTGAGGTTGGAATTGCAGTTTAGGGGAGAATGTACAGCTCAGGGATTGGTGTTTCAGGCTGAGACGCAGACATATGTGTTCATTAAAATGAAAAGAAGTATAAAAGATGTCCTTGGGAATTTACATCTGTCAACAAATACTGAGGTACTTTAGAAATACAAACAGAGATCCAACTCTCAAGGAGCCTGCATTTTAATAGGACTGGTAGATGTAACATGTTCGTAAAAATATGAAATAATTTCAAGTACTATGAAGAAAACAAAACAGAAAAATAGAGAGTCTCCTTTAGCTAAAGTAGTTGGAGAAGACTTCTCTGAAGATATGCTTTCTGAAAGGAGTGTTGAATGACTGATGAGGAGGCGACAACAAAACATCCCACACAGAAGAGCAGGAGGACACGAGGCTGAGATAGGAAAATGTTGGGATATTGAATATTTGAGGAACACAAAGAGTGGATCAATAAAAATATCTGGAATACAAGAATTTAGTTAGGAAAACGTTATTGCTCGTGCAGTTTGCAAACTGGGGAGATGCAGCCTTCGAAACAAACTGAAAGTACTCTCCAGGGACGGTGTGGGAGGGCAGGGCTTATAAAGGCAAAACCCATAGACCACACGGATTGTTTTGAAAGCCCTCTGACTCGTTGGTTCCCCTATAGATACTGGTGTTCTAAAATCAACTATATCAGGCTTCCGGCCATCCGTCCAGAAGGAACGCTCAGTTTCAGGTACAAGTTATGTTTTTTCTGAGAACGGAGTATGTGACTGCACCTCAGTCCTGGCAAGGCTGCTTGACTCTTTTGTTTGAGGTCCCTGTTAGCCACAGAGTCCATTTTGTCTTTCTCTTTTAGGAGTCCTCTACCTTTTGTTTTAATTCTACAAAGGCGTGTATGGCCAGAATGTATTGAATAAGAGAAAATAGAAGGAAATGAGGTCAAAGATGTAGGCAACAGCCAGATAGCACAAGCTGAGAGGCCACAGAAAAGATTCTGGATTTACTTGTGGCTATAATGTAAATCATTGGAAGGTTTTAGATGAGAAATGACATCTATTCTAAGTTTTAGAAACATAACTCTTGCTGCTATGTGGATAAGCTTATGGTGGTAGTGGTTGGGATGCGGGTAGGAGTTGTGAAGACCGAGGAACTCTTAGGAGGCCATCTGGACAGGACAAGCTGCTGGGGGCTTGGGGGTGGAGCATGTTTTTGACGGGAGTGGGAAGGTGTGAGATAGGAAATCAAGCATTTTGTATTGGCCATGGTAAATTGATGTGCCTGTTAGACGTTTAAACGAGAGGATCACAGCTAAAGAGAAAGGTCTGGGAGAGAGATATAAGCTTGAACATCATCAGCACAGACATGTTATTTGAAGCCAAAACTACAGAAAGAGAAAGGAGAAGGTAAAGAACAGAGCCCTGGGAAATTCTAACATTTAGAAGTCTGGTGTAGAAAGAGAAACAAGGGAAGGAAATGGAGGAAAAGCCACCTTGAATAGAAAACGCATTAAGAGTAAAGGAGTAGTCAAATAGTTATGATACTGCTGAGAGGTCAATAAAAATAAAAACAAATTATCATTAGTTTGGCAAGATGAAGAAAATTGGTGACTTTGATAAAACTCATTTAATACTGTGACAGAGATGAGTGAAGAGCACTGAGTGAACGGCAAGAGTAGTAGTGACACTGAATATAGGCTCCTAGCCTGCCATTCTCTCAAGAAGAGGGGTTTTACTCCATTCTAAGGGAAATTCTTCCCCTCATATGTGCCCTGGATGCCATGCCCTCTCATCTTCCCTTGGACTTTGCTCCTGTAGTATTCCGCTTTCACCCCTGGAACTTCACCTTCTCATTGTTGTAATTAAACCTTCCTATCAGCACAATACGGCTTAATTTTCACCAATCTTAAAATATTTCCCTTAATCCTATCACCCCATTCTAGCCATTGCCCAAGTTTCTGCTTTCCTTCAGAACCAAATTATAAGCTGAAAATTGCTTTTTAATCCACAACAAATTTATTAAGAAATTAGAGTCGTCCTTAGAAGGAGGACAGAAACATGATCCCCTGGAGACTCGGTATCTACCGTGGTCGTCAGGCAGACTGCAGAACAACTGTAACAGATTGTTACAATAAACATGGGATCAGGAATTCACAGGAATCACCATGCCAGAGATCGGAGAAAAAACAATTCACTTCATGATTAGAACATATCGCTGAAATTCTGCAGGAATGGCAGGTATCAGAGGCAGAGGAATACTGACACCTGAAGTACGCATCCAAAGGACCCAGCGCTGGAGATTATTCAGGGATTCCAGGCCACTAGGATCTCCATTACAGTGGGAGACTGTCCTGTGGTAATTATCAATCAGGGTAGAGAATGGATGAAACTCCTGTGTTAAATTCCCAACCATGCACCAATCAACAAGAAAAATGCTTCACCTTTTTAAGAAACAATCAGTTTTGAAAGACAACCACCGTGGCCCACACACCAGGGAATCAGAAGTTTGGAGCAGGTCCTTCTGTGAGGATTTGTAGTAAAAGTTGGACAGTCTGTCTTTCATCTTAAAATTGAGTGACCTCTAATTTTCTCACTATTGGTGAAATTCATTAATCAGCAGCAAGGAGGAAAAAAGACAATCATAGCCGCCCTCAAGAATGGAAATGGAATCCATGCGGTGCCGCAGGTATGCTTCAGCCTCTTGAAATAAGCCCTTCAGCAGGAGAATTTCTAGTAGGTATAGAGAGTCAGGTGTCTTAGTCCTTTTGGGCTGCTATAACAAAGTACTATCAACTAAATGGGCTCATAAACAATAGAAATTTATCTGTCACAGTTCTGGAGGCTGGAAGTCTAAGATCAGGGTGCCAGCATGGTCAGGTTCTGATGAGAACCCTCTTCCAGAGTTGCAGACTGCTGACTTCTTGTATCCTCGCATGGTGGAAAAAGAGCAAGAAAGCTCTCTGGAGTCCTTTTATAAGGGCACTCATTCCATTCATGAAGCCTCTACCTTCTTGACCCAATTACCTCCCAAAGGCCCCACCTCCTAAAACCATCATTTGGGGTTAAGATTTCAACATATGAATTTGAGGAGGACACAAACATTCAGTCCGTTGCAGCAGATTTCCCACTCTCTGCCAGGAAAACCCCCCAAACCAAACTAGATCAAGTTTGGAGAATGAGCCTAGCAATTTTCTTGTAGTGTGGCAGGGTAGGTCACAAGCAGGATGGCAATGACCACGAATCTAACTCTGGCCCTTCCCAGACATCAGAAGGCCCATAGAGATGGCCCATATTTACATTAATTGTGGCACAGGCGCACTGCCTGGCTAACTGAACCTTTAGAAAAAAATAACTCAATGCATGAGCCATCATCTTATCCCTAGCAGAGACCGACTAAATCAAAACACTGGCATGTTAGCTGACTGGTGTACTAACAGGAGTTTGCAAGAATACAACCAGGTAGATTTAGGCAGCACCACCACAGATACCAAAATTAATGCAATTTGACCCAATAGAAGGGAGTAGGCAGGATTTGTGTGGGGAATCAAAGGATGCTGATGGTTGGGGAATGACAGGAGCTTCCAGATAGCAGGAAGAGGTGTGTGGCCCTTCATTAGTTCTCTAGCAGAAAATGTAGGAGCCTTAACAAACTAACACCTTCCTTGTTCTTCTCCATTTCCCTGATTTCTCCTCTTTTTCTCCAACTTCTAAGGAAGAGTTTGTGTCTTCCTGCATGGCAACAAGGCTTTCTGAAGGACAATCGGGATAATTGGGAAAAAGACTGTCTCAATAAAAGAGTGAGTTAAAGAGTTACATTGGAAAAGGAGAAATCACAAGCAGGAGAAAAGGATATACTAGAATTGAGCTTCGTGAAAGGATGAAGTGTTTGGGAGAAGCAGCTGTCATCCTCATGGAGGGTGGAGCAAAGACGCAGAGATGGGGTGGGGAGGTTTAAGTACAATTGCTGTTTATTAGTAATGTACTTCCTCCCTCTGGGCATTTTCTAACAGGCAGATTGGATTAGAGATTAGAATTTCTTTTGATTCCAGTTTTCCTTTGGACTGCTGTTTCTTCAAATGTGATTCCATGTGGGGGCTAAGGCTCCAATTTTATTCGGGTTATATTTTTGATAATCCAAACGATAAAATAAGGGCATAAACTAGGCTGTGGCCTTTGTGATTACGAGATTGGGATAGAATGAAGAAATATTTAGACTATATAATCAACAAGATAATTGCCTTGGACATTAAAGGGAGAAAAGGAAGAAATAGTCTAGGATGTTTACCAGGCTTAGTTGATTGGTTCAGTGAGAATGCCAACAACTCTGGGGGTTGAGGAAAAAAACAATAACCTATGTTGAAGATAACCAATAGGCAATGGGATATCAATGTTTGGAGCTCACTGCAGAGTTAGAGTCGGGGATAAATAAACTCATGGGAAGAGATGAGATTCTCTAAGGCAGATAAATCAGTAAGGATCCCAATAAGAATCCAAAGGCATCTTGAGATTGTTAATTGGTCAATTAATTGAAAATCTAAAATGCTACAAATGATGTTCTTCAGATAATGTAACAGTGCAAAAACAGAGGGAAAGAATCAACTAATAACATAAACTGCAGCTGCTACACTCTTCACTTCCATAGCAGTCATAAGACCTATGCAACTCTGCTATGATTCTATGCTCTCCCTACCCTCTGCCAGCCCCTTCAGCTAGACAGGGTTTGGATCTGGTGGAGTAAGTCATATCTTTATTCCCATAAGTTCTGAGCCAGTGGTGGTCATGTCTTCCTTGGGTTATCAAAATTTTCCAAGGACTGTTAGGTAAGGAAGTATCAACTGCTACCCTAGTGATTCTCCTGACTTCTAAACAGGGTCCTTTTTTGTCTATTCTGTAACGGTAAACTAATTTTTCTCCTGGTAGTTGTGATAAATCACGCAGGGCAGTATAGTGAACTTCACCTTCTTTACCTGATGGTTCAGCAGCATGAGAAACCCAAAATGTCCAAGAAATAGTCCCCGCTTCAAATTTATTGGAAACATGTTGATGTTTCCTCATGAAGCATACCTCTCTCAGGCACTATGACCTTCAAACTCACTGAACCATACTGTTAGGGGCAGGAAGGAAAAATTCTTCTAGTGTATAATAAGAGTAATTGCAAAAGGCACCATTCCCGCTTCCATGCCTTAACTCTCAGACTTACACATGCCAAATATGGAGCCTAAATTGGCATTGGGGCTGCTGGTTTGAGGCATACATCTCATCATGTAGAAATACCATCCTCCTCTCACAAGGTGTTTTCTCCTTGTTTGGGCTGTAACTGAGGCTTTAGCAGGCCATTTCACTGGTCTGTCAAGCCAGCTGCTTCTGGATGGAGTATGTGGTAAAGATTAGTGAATTCTGCAGCTGTGGGCCCACTGTCATGAAATGTGGTCCTAGTCAGACAAGATACATATAGAAAAAAATGACAGTTGATAGGTCATTGTACAAATTTATGAATGATGCTGCTTGTGGAAGCGTTGTGGGCACTGAAGGCAAATTCCTACTAAGAATAAGTTGCATACTCAGCAGTGGCAGTAACCAAATGAGCCTTGCCAGAAAACCCCTGCATAACCTCTCTTCCTGATGCTATAGTCGTTTTATACATCATACATTGAGCAAGCACTGAGTACTTAAGGAAAGATGACTGTTATCCACTAGGCAGGTCATCTTACCTAACTATTGAGAGCCTCTTCAGCAATGGATTACCTCTGCTGAGCACGACGTGAAATACAAATATTGTCACACTTTGTACCTTTCCAGAATTGCCATTCCACATACCCATCCCCCAGATCTACTTTTTCAGTTGTCCATTTAAAATTTTTTTCTTTCCAATTCCCTGACAAGCCAAGTAATTTGTTAGCCACTACCAATACTACCAGTATAGATCTGTTCCTCAAGTCATCTCTCCTTCCACATGTAGTGGGCAACTAGATGGGCAGAACTAGGATGTTTAACCTTGAGTGGGACTGTAGTACAATATCCATCCATTTCCTTCCATCTTTCTTGCTCTGGAAAATGGTGTCCCTGTGCATCACAATAAGCAGGGGTGCCCACTACCCAGTCTCCTGAGATTGATATTAATAAATTAATTAAATAATTTATTAAAAATAATATATTAAAACACTAGAATATTCTAAGCCAGTCATGGAATTGTGTTTTTCTTGCCAGGATAAATAATGAAATTTTAACTGAAACTTGAAAGAATTATGCTTAGGGACTTCTTGGAAATGAATCCTTCTCCTACAAAGTTATATGTAAAAGGAATAGACCTTTTTGCCTCTGAATATTGTTGTGTGCATGTGACATCAGAATCTAAAGCAAACATCTTCAGAAAAAGAAGGACACTAACTTAAGTGTACAAGCTGACAACGTGTAGATGGCATGGTGGAAAGATGGAAAGAACCTGGTTCCTAGATAATGTTGAGCCACTGATTTAACCATCCTTGGAACTGCTTTCCCTCTGGACTTGGTTGCAAGATAACTGATTCAAAAATTTGGAAATGACTGAATGAAAGAGGTAGGGCAAGGGCAGTGAGGATCTCATCTTTCTAATCTAGAAGTTTCGGAAACTTGAAGAGGCAGAGAAGGGAAAGATAATTAGGGCATAAAATTAACAAAATTGGAGCCTCTCCATTGAATGCTTTCCAAAAGATAAAGGAGTCAAGCTGGGACAGATGTAAGATTATGGGTGGTTCCTTCCACCTAAGTCTATTTTTTAAAGCTCTCATTAAGAGGCCATTAAAACTTAGAACTGTGGAGTTGAGCAGAACACCAAGTCTAAGTGCTGAGAATTCTCTAAACGTAAAAATAACTCGAGACTCTTTGCTACCACCACAACACTGGCACCATCTGGGAGTTTATTAGAATTACAGAATATCAAGCTCCACCCAGCTCTACTTAAATCAGAATCTGCATTTTAACAAGATTGTCAAGTGATTTATAAGCATATTAAAATTTGAAGAACGTTTTGCAAGACAAAAGTTTTGGATGTACTTATTAGCACATGAAATTGACCAAAAGAAAATAGACGGAAAGCTTAAGTTCTTCAGGGAAATGTATTCCCATTGGGTTTTCTATTACTTGCTGTTTAATGCAAATTCATTGATACAGAAGGCAGTTTTTGAATGGAAGAGGCTTAAACATATTTACAACCTCTTTTTTTATTATAAAAATTATGCTTGGATTACGAAGTATGAAAACTATAAGGAGCATTAGCATTTGAATTCTGAGCATCATAATTCTGTAAGATGAGGAAACAAGTATAGAGGCTTTGGAACATACAGTGTTGAAATAACTGTTTAAGAAGACAATAAAATAAATATCACATGAAAAGGGACATGATTAAAGAACAAATGAAAGCAATTCAATGTCATAGCCAAGCACTATCTATGTACTAGGGATAAAAATATGAACGGCATAATCCTTGCCTTAAGGAAACACACAGTCTAAATGTGTATTTCTAAAACACCAATCTAAAGCCACGTCTCAGATCAAAATGAGTAGGACCAAACAAAGGATATGCTTTTGATAGTCTTTGGCATGTACATCCCCAAACAATAAGTAGAAGCCTCTCAGTGGGCATTTTTTTTTTAACTTTCCAGCATACATTCCCCTTCTGCTAACAGCACCACAAATTTCCTTTAAGGTGCCAGCTCTCCTCCACTTTCCATGCATGTGGTTCAAATTAAGCTACACCATTGCTCCAGGGTAGAAGCGTGAGATACAGGCCTGGCCAATCAGAACACATATAATAGACTACAGTGTTATTTCCAGCTATCATCTCCACCCTACTCCCAACTCCCACAAGAAGAGTATACAGGCCATGGTACTTGAGGTGTTGCCCTGCAGGCGAAACATACTGGAGTGGAAGAAATCACTATCCAGAGTTGTAAGTCTGGGAAACCAGAAAAATGATTCCATTTATAGTGATAGAAATGTCAGTAAATGAAGAGCATTTAGGAAGGAAGATGAAGAATTCAATTTTAGATAATGAGATTTAATTTAAAATAATACTTATTTCTTTTTGATTATAAAAGTAACGCCTGGTTTTACAGATAATTTTGAATATAGGGAAATACGGAAGGAAGACATTTAAAATAACCCTGTTAACATTTTGATATATTTCCTTCCAAGATTTTTCCCCTCTCACACATAAATATATAAAACCAAAGTGGGATTATATTTTATACACATTGTTGGATCTTGCTATTTTCACTTAAGATTATAAGTGAGTATTCCAATATAAAAAAAGAAAAAAAAAAAAAAGAAAACCTGACTATAGGACTTATCATGACTACATATACATATATATTTTTTAATTTATGTAACTTCACTTGCTGACAGATTTCTTACTATTTTTATCATTACAAATATAACTATAATAAGAATATTGATATTGAAACCTGGATATGCCTCTAATAATTTCTTAGGATGAAAGTCTAGAAATGGAATTATCAGGCCACAGAGTATGAACTACTTTAAGGCAATGCAGAGATGCACAGTGATTTCTCAAGAAGCTCCTTCAGGTAAAATGTCAAAAAGAATATAGGTAACTCTTTATTCTCTCACACTAAATATATATATATATATATATTTTGGGGGGGGAGGGAGAAGATCGGCCCTGAGCTAACATCTGTTGCTGATCTTCCTCTTTTTCTTTTTTCTCCCCAAAGCCCCAGTACATAGTTGTGTATCATAGTTGTAGAGTTGTAGCTCTTCTATGGGATGCTGCCTCAGCACGGCTTAGATGAGCAGTGAGTAGGTTCATACCCAGAATCTGAACTATTGAACCCCTGGCCACCGAAGCAGAACCCACGAACTTAACCACTACTCCACCGGGCCAGCCCCACTAAATATTTTTTTTTTAAATGACATATATACACAGACACATGTGTGTGTATCAAATTATTAAAAGAAACTGGGAAACTCCATTAAATAGACTCTAACATTACAGTATAAAGGTAAGCTTTCTGTCAGGAGACACAACAAGCAGAAAATCATCCTGAGGAGTTTTCCTCCTGGACCAGGTGGTCATTGTAAGCCGCCAGCCAGCACAGTGGGACCTTGTACCAAATAAGAAAACAGAGAAACATTACTCAATGTATGTAGAGACAATGCAGCCAGAAAAGGGGACATTGCTTTGAAGACTCAGAGTAACATTTCTCTCAGAACAAAATTTACTCTAAAAACTAGGAGATTAATTAAATATTCTTATGCAATTCTCAAGAGGATATTACATCTATTAAGCTATACCATGTAGTTTATGAAAAAGAAAGATCCTGAGTTTTGTGAAGACTAGACAGAGATTTTAAAATACACACCGCGATTTGCTCAATTAAAAAGTATAATGGAAGGACTGAGCCTCATGTTGGACAGAGCAGAAAATCATATTAATTTGACAAAGAAAACTGCAAGATAGCAATATTAAGGAGATAAAGAAAACTGCAGGTAGCAATTTCAGATTGATAAAGAAGTAAAAATCAAGAAAACCAATATTAGGAGCGCCTCACGGAACACTTGCGACGCACTTTCCATTCTGCGGTTCCGTGGAGGCCGAGCCTGTGGCGTGGCCATCAGGGAGACTTTGTTGACTTCCTGTTTCCGGCTCTGGGCTTCCCTGCTTAACCCTGGGGCCGCAGTCTATGAAAACCAAGTGGGCAAGTTTGGAAATAGCAGTATGTTGGAAAGCTCAAGTTTGCCTCCTTGGAATTTTCCCCTGGATCCAAGGAGTTGTTTGTGGCCACAGAGAAGAATGAGATTGCAGCATTAAATTCTCAGACTGAGAGATCTTATGGTGTCATGTCGACAGGGGCACGGCAGAAGGGTCTGCGAATGCCATGCTGCTCCATGGACAGGATGCAATCACTGCGTCCAAAGGAGGCTGAATCATGCGTTTCTGGGAGACCACCATCAACATCAGGGGCCTGAACTGGGAGATTACCTTGGACAGTGGCACTTTCCAGGCACTTGGACTGAAAGGCCTGCAGGAGTCAGTGAGGTACATTGCGGTTCTGAAGACCACTCGTGCCCTCCATCACCTCTCCAGTGGGCACTTAAAGTAAAAAAAACAAAAAGAACAAAAAAAAAAAAAATTAGAGTCTCAGAGAACAGATCTAGATGATCCAATATTTATATAATAGGAATCTTAGATATGAATAAACCAATAAAAGAGACTCTCCAGATCAAGAGGTCTCACTGGGAGCCAGGAAAACCTTTATCAAGCATGACAGTTAAATGCATGGCATGATCCTGGATTGGATATTGGATTAGAAAACAAAGTTATAAAGGACATTTATGTAAAATTAGCATTTGAACTAAATATTAGATAATATTATATCAATATTAAATTGCCTGCATTTGATAATTGCATTGTAGGGATGTGAAAAGTCCTTATTCTTAGAAGACATGTACTGATATATTTAGGAGGGAAAGGTCATGATGTCTACTGGTTCAGCAAAAAATAAACAATAGAGAGGGAGCGCACAGATGTGGCAATATGTCAACTGATGAATTTAGGTGAAAGGTATAATGTTGTTTATTACAGTATTCTTGCAACTTTCTGTAGGTTAAAACTTTTTAAGATAAAATTTTAAGAATGTATGAAAAAAGTCAAAGATAATACTAGGACCCAAGTGAAAGGTTTAACTCTAAGAGATAGAGGGGAAAAAAATTCTATAGACATCTCGGAAGAAAATAAGCAAACAAAGAAAACTCATAAAGATTAGCATCTGCAATATACAAGCAGAAACTACATGGAGCAAGATCTAAGAATGTCATATTAAGTAAATGTACAGAAACTTGGGAAATATATCCTTCCGCAGGTGGAGGTGGGAATATGTTTCCAGCCAACTGAGAAATAAATGAATGCAAAACAATTCAAGTTTGAGAGAGTCAAAGTATGGGGAAGATTACTTTTAAAAGAAAAGATAACATTATATAAAACACTGTAAGAGTCTATTCATCTAGTCTGATTTTTTAAGTCAGCTTGGTTCAGTATAATTAATTAATATTGCCTGAAAACTACCTTCCCTTCCATATTTTAATGTTTTTTTACTTAGAATCAACATCTGGTGTTATATCCCTCAAAGCATTCCCATATTTTGTATTTGAGTTTTGTCTCTTTATTAGATTGTGAGATTGCTTAATTCTTGGCTTTTTCAAATACTCCTATCTCGAGCATATGTTGAAGAAAAGAACCATTATCTCTTTCTGAACATCAAACATAATTCTTCAACTTTGGAACATTAAATACAGTGTTAAGTTTTCTCCAAGAGCCTTTGCTCATTCAGGTATTGGGGCTCCTTCTGTGAAATGAATGTTCAAGTCTATTGCTCATTTTTCTATTGAATTGTTTATCTTGTTCTTATTCATTTATAGGGGTTATTTGAATATTCTGGATACTAATCATTTCTCGGTAATATAGATTGGAAATATCTTCTTGTTTGTAGCTTGTCTTTTTACTCTCTTCATTTTATAATCTGATGAAAATAATGAGAATTTTAATGTAGTTTATCATCATCTTCTCTTTTATGTTTTATACTTTTTATATCTGGCTTAAGCAATGCTTCTATACCAAAGATCATCAGTTACTTTGCCCTATTGCCATAATTTTCATAGATTTGCCACTTATATTTATTTAATCCAGTTGAAATTTATTTGTATATATCAGTGAGGTAATGATCAAATTTTACTCTTTCCAAATGAATAAAGCAATTGTCACAGTCATTTATTGAAAACTCATCCTTTCCCCATTGATCTGAAAGGTCATTCTGCAATATTGAAACATTAAAATACAGTGTTTAACATTAAGTGTGATGCTTGCTGTAGGTAATCTGGTATATAGTCTTTATTAGAGTTAAGGAAATTTCCTTCTATGTCTAGGTCACAACAGATTTATCATGAAAGTACTTTATCAAATACTTGTGTTGCATCTCTTGAGGTTAACATATGCTTTTTCTTCTTTTAACTTTTTTTGTGTGTGTGAGGAAGATCTGTTGCCACTCCTCCTCTTTTTTGCTGAGGAAGATTGGCCCCAGGCTAACATCAGTGCCCATCTTCCTCTACTTTATATGGGACGCTACCACAGCGTGGCTTGACAAGCAGTGCGTCAGTGCACGCCTGGGATCCGAACCTGCGAACCCTGGGCCGCCGCAGCGGAGTGCATGCGCTTAACCGCTATGCCACCAGGCTGGCCCCTCTTCTTTTAACTTTTAGTGTCATAAATTACAAAAATTGATTTTTTTTAAATGTTAAAGCAACTTTGCGTTACTTGTGCAAACTCAACTTTGTCTTTGTCTTTCTCTTTCTTTTTCCCCTTCCTCCCTCCCTCCTTCTGTTTGATTACACGTTTTGAATTTAGTGCCTAATATTTTGTCTAGTAGTTTTGCATCTACGTTTATGTGTGAAATTGGCTTATAATTTTCTTTCTCATCTTCACTGGGCTTTGCTACCAAGGGTAAGTCAGCCTCATAAAATGAATTAGGAAATATATATATATTTTAATATTCCTGGAAGAATTTGTGTCAAATTATTACATCAATTCATTGAAAGTCTGGAAGAACTTAGTAAAATTGTTTAGGCTGAGGTTTTCTTTCTAGAACAATTTTAAACTACAGATTTAAGCCTGTTAAACTACATGACTTGAAGATGCTAGGCTGCTGGCTTTGAAGATGGAGAAAAGGGCCAGGACCCAAGGAATGCTGGTGGCCTCTGGAATCTGGAAAAGTGAAGGAAATGGATCTCCCCTATAGCCTCCAGAAGGAACACAGCCTTGCTGACATCTTGATTTTAGCCCAGAAATTATAAAACTTTTCACATATCCATTTCTATCTATTCTCTTATCCACTCTCATCATTTACTTTGGTGAGTTATATTTGTGTAGGAATTTGTCCATCTAAGTTTTCAAATCTTGTCATAAAGATATTTATTTTCTTATTATCTTTTTATCACCCTATTTTTTGTATGTATGTCTCTTTTTAGATTACTAGTTATTTTTGCTTCTCCCTTTTTGTCTAGAGATTTTACAGAGGTTTGTGAACTTTGTCAGTTTTTGGGGGGAAAACGAGCAATATATGGTTT
The DNA here is from genome assembly GCF_057802395.1 of Ceratotherium simum simum. Classification (NCBI taxonomy): domain Eukaryota; kingdom Metazoa; phylum Chordata; class Mammalia; order Perissodactyla; family Rhinocerotidae; genus Ceratotherium; species Ceratotherium simum. The sequence goes on from NC_141900.1 coordinate 74,441,523, forward strand.
GGTTGATCCTTTAAATGTTTGTTTGATTTCATTAATTTTTCTCCTATCTTTATTTTTTCCTTCCTTCAGGTTACTTTAGGCTTACACTGCTCTTCCTTCTCTAACTTAAGTGGATAATTTGCTCATTAATTATCTGCCTTTTTTCTTTTCTAATTTAAGCATTTTAAGGCTATGAATGTCCCTCTAAACACTACTTACTTGCATTCTATAAGTTTTGATTAGTATTTTCATTATTCTTTTTCTAAATTATCTAATTTCCATTAGATATTGTCTTTGATCTATGATTTATTTAGGTATGCAATTTTTAATTTCATAACATATTGGAGCTATTAAATTATCTTTTCAGGACACACCAAAGCCAGTTTCTGTGCTCTGTTTAACTTTCTAGTTTTCTGCCTTCCCTCGATTTTCAGACTGATATTTCTTTTCTTCCTTGCCAGCTCACTGAAACACCCAAGACAACTCTTCAAAATATTTTTCATCTAGTATTTTAGGTTGTTTTCAGAGGGCTGGTCAACCACATCTTACATTTCTTATTTTGTGGTTGTAAATACTCTACAATTTTTAAGTTATTTTCTATGTGAGATGTGTGTTTTGTGATAAGGTTGGCATAGTTTGGTTAGTACTGTTGCTTTCTTTTATAACTGTTCCATGAAAATAAGACATTTAGTATGAAATAATAAGAAAAATTTAGAAAATTCTCATTGTCTAATTAATGATAGATATTTTTACGATATTGTGTTTGATTGGTGATTCTAATGACTTGTTAGCTTTAAACAAAAATTGTCCATTGTAGTAGAAAAATAAATATCTACAAAAAATATATCTGTTTAAATATAAAATCTTTACAAGGAATATAGGTTTTAAGGCTTCAGAAAATGAATTTTTAAAAATAGTTGGTATTGTGTTTAAGATTGATGGCACACTTAATATTAAAAACAAATCCTTTTTAAATTAAAAATATATGAATGCAGCAAGAAAAATAAGAAATATTGAAATAGTAATTTTTATTTCATTTAAAATTAACATTCAGAAAAATGACAAAATATTTATATTAATTACACTCGTGTAAGAGAAAATATTTTGAAAAATTGATATTCTGATATTATATAAGCCTATTTTATGATATAATAAATTCCAGCTTTACCAGATAGAACATACCAAATGAAACAGAATTGAATCGAGTGTCTAATCTGCAAATATTGTAAGTAATACCTCACAGTTCCAAATTATAGATATCAGGATCTTTAAGGTCAGAAGCACTTTTTATGACATAAAATAAAATATCCAAATAAGATAAAAATTACTGAAAACAAACTGTCCGATGTTAACTGTAGAACTTTTCCTGGAATAGAGTTTGCACATTTCTTAAATATTCCTGTGGTACGCAGAATGATTGTCCCCCAAAGATGTCCACATCCTAGTCTATGGAACCTGTGACTATGTTAGGTTACATGGCAAAGATGAATTAAGATTACAAATGGAATTAAGGTTGTTAATCAACCGACCATAAAAAAGAGAGATCATCCTGGATTATCTGGGTAGAGCCATTGTAATAATTGAGGTCCTGAAAACATGGAAGAGAAAATCAGAAAAGGGACCAGAGTTAGAGGATGACTTGAAGATGCTAGGCTGCTGGCTTTGAAGATGGAGAAAAGGGCCAGGAGCCAAGGAATGCTGGTCTGGAAAAGTGAAGGACATGGATCTCCCTTATAGCCTCCAGAAGGAATGCAGTGTTGCTGACATCTTGATTTTAACCCAGTGATACTCGTTTCTGACTTCTCCCTAACTATGTAACAATAAGTTTGTATTGTTAAAGCCACTAATTTTGTGAAAAATTGTTACAGCAGCAATAGGAAACTGATATAATTTAACTTCTTCAAATGTATTAAGATATCTTGCAAAGAATTCCTGGTATATCCCATCTGAAAAGGTTATAATTACAGACATTTAAAATTGGTAAATTTGTGTAGAACAGAGGCATCAACTTTCTGCATTCCTACAAAATTTACTTGAAGCTAGAAATTATTTTTATGCTTGATCCATAAATTACTACCTAAGCTCTCTTGTGATGTGAAAGTCTGCTCAGGAAGATATAGTTTTTCAAGCTAGTTTTCATGGGAACATCTTAAATGGGTTACTGCTGGTTAAACTGGACAGGAGCCTTTTTAAAACAAGATGAGAATAGTTCATCTAAAAAGCTATCACTTTGAGACATCACTACGGAAGTTGTTGTCACCAAGCATTCAAATATCATTTGTTTAATAATTTTAAAACTTCCTTTAATTTAAAATTTCTGAACCAGAGACTTTACTATCCTACCAGGGCAATACTTTGAGAGGTCAATAAATTATTTTAAGAAAGAGAGTAAAATGCTCAAAATTGTGTTTTGGGGAAATAAGAAGTAGCAATATAGGAAACAGCTTGGATTTCTAGCCAAGATGACTCTGTAAAGCATGCTTTTGGGTAACTCCACGGTTCCAACCACATAATGATGATATGTAAAGTAAAAAAAAAATAGAATACAGACCCAACTTGGCACAAAAATAAGATAATCTTCCCCACAGACCACACAAACCAAGCAAAGAGTAGAGAGAAAGCAATTAGCCTGCTGAAGTCAAGGTCCAGAGAAAGCAGAGGCAGCTAGGATTCAGCTCATGTAGAGAACTGGGATTAAAATGCTTCATATTTGGTAGGAAGATTCCTTGAAACTAGAGGATAGTGTGGATTACAATATGCTGATGATACAGCGACTGAAACTGTGTCTTATTTAAAGCTTCAAGCCTAGAGAGGCAGATGAAAATACACACAGCATCACAAGGAAACTGAGAAAAAATTGTCTGGGGACTCACATGCAACAGCCCCAGTGCTACCTTGGTGCAGAAGGTATTTCAGGATTTGGTTATGGATTTGGAACCACGGTAAATGAAAAACCATTAGACAGGGATAATGAGGAGAGAAAGAGAGTGAAAGGGGAGGGAAGGGGTGGATAATGGGGGGAGATGAAGAAAGGGAAGAGGAAGGGGAAGAAGTAGTGGTGGAGGAGGAGAAAGAAAAAAAAAGAAAAGAAGAGAGAAGAGAGAAAGGGAGAGAGATGGTACAAAAACATTAAAAAGATAACCAAGGGCTGGCCCTGTGGCTTAGCAGTTGGGTGCGCGTGCTCGGCTGCTGGCGGCCCGGGTTTGGATCCCGGGCGCGCACTGACGCACTGCTTCTCCAGCCATGCCGAGGCCACGTCCCACATACAGCAACTAGAAGGATGCGCAGCTATGGCATACAGCAATCTACTGGGGCTTTGGGGGAAAATAAATAAATAAATAAAATCTTTAAAAAAAAAAAAAAAGATAGCCAAAAGTATACAACCAGAAGTCAATTCATCCTAAATGAGATTAAAATAATAGAACAATATGAAAAGCATGTTTTATTTTATTTATTTATTTTTATTGAGGTAACATTGGTTTATAACATTTATAATATAATTTAAATTTTACATTAAAAGAAGTTTTCTAGTTATTGAAATTTATAAATTTCAGGAGTACATCATTGTATTTCAGCTTTTGTATAGACTACATCGTGTTCATCACCAAAAGTCTAGCTTCCATCCGTCACTATGCAAATGTCCCCCTATACCCCTTTTACCCTCCCTCCACCCGCCTTCCCCTCTGGTAGCCACCAATCTGTTCTCTGTATCTACGTGTTGGTTGTCCTTCTTGTTTTATCTTCCACAGATGGGTGAAATCATATGGTATTTGTTTTTCTCCATCCAACTTATTTCGCTTAGCATAATACCCTCAAGGTCCATCCATGTTTTCGCAAATGGCAAGATTTCACCTTTTTTATGGCTGAGCAGTATTCCATTATATATATACACACCACATCTTCTTTATCCAGTCATCTATCAGTGGGCACTTAGGTTGTTTCCAAGTCTTGGCTATTGTAAACAATGTTATTATGAATATCGAGGGTATATATCTCAAAAAGCATGTTTAAAAAAATAAGTTTAGGATGCTAAAAATCTCATTAATATCCATACAAAAATAATTAGCATGAGGCTATGAAAAGAACAAACTGGAAACAAACAGGAAAGAATATTGCAAGACACAGAGGATAGATCCAGAGCCTCCACTAAGTATCTAACAGGTATTCCAGAATTATAAAGTGGTCCTGAACGGATGGTGGCCCTGGATGGCTAGCAAAAGCAAGTACAAATATTTCTGGAGAAACACATCTCCATCTCCATTCTCACTGAACTACCACAGATACAATTTCAAGAAAAATAAGCGTATGCTCAAAATCTGCAAAACAAACAAGGAAGTAAGATACCATGAGCAAGAGAAAGTAGAAACAAACAGGCAAGTGAATACAATTCCAAGTCTTCAGGTATAGGAGTGACCTGAAAAGAGAGTATAAGCAAGTTTAATATGCTTAAATATATAAAAGATATTGGAAATATGAACAAAGATAAGAAACAAGAAAATTATCTTATCTAGTAAAGAAACAAATAGAACTTTTAGAGAGGAGAAAACATATAATTTTTTATTTATTTAATTTTATTTTTTTTAATTTTTTGTTTATTGCAGTAACATTGGTTTACAACCTTGTATAAATTTCAAGTGTACATCATTATACTTCTATTTCTGCATAGATTACGTCATGTTCACCACCCAAATACTAATTACAACCCATCACCACACACGTGCCGAATTATCCCTTTTGCCCTCCTGCCTCCCCCCTTCCCCTCTGGTAACCACCAATCCCATCTCTGTCTCTATGTGTTTGTTTGTTGTTGTTATTATATACTACTTAATGAAGGAAATCATGCGGTATTTGACCTTCTCCCTCTGACTTATTTCACTTTGCATAATACCCTCAATGTCCATCCATGTTGTCACAAATGGCTGGATTTCATCGTTTCCTATGGCTGAGTAGTATTCCATTGTGTATATATACCACATCTTCCTTATCCATTCGTCCCTTGATGGGCACTTAGGTTGCTTCTAGGTCTTGGCTATTGTGAATAACGCTGCAATGAACACAGGGGTGCAAGTATGTTTACGCATTGGTGTTTTCACGTTCTTTGGATAAATACCCAGCAGTGGAATAGCTGGACTGTATGGTAGTTCTATCCTTAATTTTTTGAGGAATCTCTGTACTGTTTTCCATAGTGGCTGCACCAGTTTGCACTCCCACCAGCAGTGTATGAGAGTTCCCTTCTCTCCACATCCTCTCCAACACATGTTGTTTCCTGTCTTGTTAATTACAGCCATTCTGATGGGCGTGAGGTGATATCTCATTGTAGGTTTGATTTGCAAGATGTTGTGGAACATCTTTTCATGTGTCTGTTGGCCATCTGTATATCTTCTATGGAAAAACGTCTGTTCAGGTCTTTTGCCCATTTTGTAATTGGGTTGTTAGCTTTTTGTTGTTGAGATGCATCAGTTCTTTATATATTTTGGAGATTAAGCCCTTATCTGATATATGCTTTGCAAATATCTTCTCACAATTGTTAGGTTGCCTTTTTGTTTTGTTCATGGTTTCCTTTGCTGTGCAGAAGATTTTTAGTTTGATGTAGTCCCATTTGTTTATTTTTCTATTGTTTCTCTTGCCCGGTCAGACATGGTGCTTGAAAATAGGTTGCTAAGACCGATGTAGAAGAGTGTACTGCCTATGTTTTCTTCTAGAAGTTTCATAGTTTCAGGTCTTACATTCCAGTCTTTAATCCATTTTGAGTTAATTTTTGTGTATGGTGTAAGGTAAGGGTCTACTTTCATTTTTTTGCATGTGGTTGTCCAGTTTTCCCAACAGCATTTGTTGAAGAGACTTTCTTTTCCCCATTGTATGTTCTTGGCTCCTTTGTCAAAGATTAGCTGTCCATAGATGTGTGGGTTTATTTCTGGGCTTTTTATTCTATTCCATTGATCTGTGTGTCTGTTTTTGTGCCAGTACCATGCTGTTTTGGTTACTATATCTTTGTAGTATATTTTGAAATCAGGGAGTGTGATACCTCCAGCTTTGTTCTTTTTTCTCAGGATTCTTTTAGCTATTCGGGGTCTTTTGTTGTTCCGTATAAATTTTAGGATTCTTTGTTCTATTTCTGTGAGAAATGTTGTTAGAACTTTGATAGGGGGCCGGCCCTGTGGCTTGGTGGTTAAGTGCGCGCGCTGCAATGCTGGTGGCCCGGGTTCGGATCCCGGGTGCGCATCGAGGCATCACTTCTCCGTCCATCCTGAGGCCGAGTCCCACATACAGCAACTAGAAGGATGTGCAGCTATGACATACAACTATCTACTGGGGCTTTGGGGGGAAAAAATTAAATAAATAAAATCTTTATAAAAAAAAAAAAAAGAACTTTGATAGGGATTGCATTGAACCTATAGATTGCTTTAGGAAGTATGGACAAGTTAACTATGTTAATTCTTCCAATCCAAGAGCACGGAATGTCTTTCCATTTCTTTGTGTCTTCTTCAATTTCTTTCAGCAATGTTTTATAGTTTTCAGTGTACAGATCTTTCACCACTTTGGTTAAGTTTATTCCTAGGTATTTTATTCTTTTCATTGCAATTGTAAATGGGATTGTATACTTAATTTCTCTTTCTGCTACTTTGTTGTTAGTGTATAGAAATTCAACTGATTTCTGTATGTTGATTTTGTATCCTGCAACTTGACCATATTCGTTTATTACTTCTAAAAGTTTTCTGGTGGATTCTTTAGGGTTTTCTATATATAAAATCATGTCATCTGCAAATAGTGACAGTTTCACTTCTTCCTTTCCAATTTGGATCCCTTTTATTTCTTTCTGTGGCCTGATTGCTCTGGCTAGGACTTCCAGTACTATGTTAAATAGGAGTGGTGACAGTGGGCATCCTTGTCTGGTTCCTGTTCTTAGAGGGATAGTTTTCAGTTTTTCACTATTGAGGATGATATTAGATGTGGGTTTGTCATATATGGTCTTTATTATGTTGAGGTACTTTCCTTCTATACCCATTTTATTCAGAGTTTTTATCATAAATGGATGCTGTATCTTGTCAAATGCTTTCTCTGCATCTATTGAGATGATCATGTGATTTTTATTCTTCATTTTATTAATGTGGTGTATTACGTTGATTGATTTGTGAATGTTGAACCATCCCTGCATACATAGAATAAATCCTACTTGATCATGGTGTATAATCTTTTTAATGTATTGTTGTATGTGATTTGCTAGTATTTTGTTGAGGATTTTTGCATCGATGTTTGTCAGTTATATTGGCCTGTAATTTTCTTTTTTTGTGTTGTCCTTGTCTGGTTTTGGTATCAGGGTAATGTCGGCTTCGTAGAATGAGTTAGGGAGCTTCCCCACCTCCTCAATTTTTTGGAAGAGTTTGAGAAGGATAGGTACTAAGTCTTCTTTGAATGTTTGGTAGAATTCCCCAGGGAAGCCGTCTGGTCCTGGAGTTTTATTTTTGGGGAGGTTTTTGATTACTGTTTTGATCTCCTACTGGTGGTTGTTCTGTTCAAATTCTCTATTTCTTCTTGATCCAGTTTTGGAAGGTTGTATGATTCTAAGAATTTATCCATTTCTTCCAGATACTCCAATTTGTTGGTATATAGCTTTTCATAGTATTCTCTTATAATCTTTTGTATTTCTGAGCTGTCTGTTGTAATTTCTCCTCTTTCATTTCTGATTTTACTTATTTGAGCCTTCTCTCTTTTTTTCTTGGTGAGTCTAGCTAAAGGTTTGTCAATTTTTTTTATCTTTTCAAAGAACCAGCTCTTGGTTTTATTAATTTTTTCTATTTTTTTTTTTTTAGTCTCTATTTCATTTATTTCTGCTCTGATTTTTATTATTTCCCTTTTTCTACTGATTTGGGGCTTTGTTTGTTCTTCTTTTTCCAGTTCCTTTAGGTGCATTGTTAGATTGTTTATTTGAGATTTTTCCTGTTTGTTGAGATAGGCCTGTACTGCTATAAACTTCCCTCTTAGAACCACTTTTGCTTTATCCCATAAGTTCTGGCATGTCATATTTTCATTTTCATTTGTCTCCAGGTATTTTGTTATTTCTGTTTTAATTTCTTCATGGACCCAATCATTGTTCAGTAGCATTTCGTTTAATCTCCTCGTATTTGTGGCTTTTCTGATTTTCTTCCTATAGTTGATTTCTAGTTTCATACCATTGTGGTCAGAAAAGATGCTTGGTATTATTTCAATCTTCTTAAATTTATGGAGACTTGTTTTGTGGCCTAATATGTGACCAATCCTGGAGAATGTTCCATGTGCATTTGAAAAGAACATGTATTCTTCGGTTTTGGATGGAATGTTCTGCATATATCTACTAGGTCCATCTGTTCTAGTGTGTCATTTAAGGCCAATGTTTCCTATTGATCTTCTGTTTGGATGATGTATCCGTTGGTGTAAGTGAAGTGTTGAAGTCCCCTACTATTATTGTGTTACTGTCTATTTCTTTTTTTATGTCTGGTAGTAATTGCTTTATATATTTAGGTGCTCCTATGTTGGGTGTGTAGATATTTACAAGTGTATATCCTCTTGTTGGATTGTTTCCTTGATCATTATGTAATGCCCTTCTTTGTCTCTTTTTACAGTTTTTGTTTTAAAGTCTATTTTGTCTGATATGAGTATTGCTACCCCAGCTTTCTTTTCATTGTCATTTGTGTGGAGTATCTTTTTCCATCCCTTCACTTGCAGTTTGTGTGTCGTGAGGTCTGAAGTGTGTCTCTTGTATGAGGCATATATATGGGTCTTGTTTTATTATCCAATCAGCCACCCTATGCCTTTTATTTGGAGCGTTTAGTCCATTGATGTTTAAAGTCGCTATTGATAAGTATGTACTTACTGTCATTTTTTAACTTTTTTTTTTCCGCAGTGTTTTAGTAGTCCTCTATAAAGAATTGATGGTCTCTTTAGTTTGACCTCTGTCTGAAAGCTCTACTCTTTAACTCCCTTCCTCCCTCATTTTATGTTTTTGATATCATATCTAACCTCTTTTTTGTGCATTTGTATCCATTACCCTCTTATCATGGAAATAGATACTTTTTCTTATTTGTGATCTTCTCTTTTCCCCTTAAATCAGTCCCTTTAACATTTCTCATAGCACTGGTTTCTTGCTGACAAACTCCTTTAATTTTTGCTTGTCTGGGAAACTTTTTATCTCTCCTTCCATTTTGAATGATAACCTTGCTGGGTAGAGTATTCTTGGCTGTAAGTTTTTTCTTTTAGCACTTTAAATATATTGTGCCACTCTCTTCTAGCCTGTAAGGTTTCTGCTGAGAAGTCAGCTGATAGCCTTATGGGGTTTCCTTTGTATGTAACTTGACTTTCTCTTGCAGCTTTTAGGATTCTCTCTTTATCTTTAATTCTGGACATTTTGATTATGATGTGTCTTGGTGTGGGCCTCTTTGGGTTTATCTTGTTTGGGGCTCTCTGTGCTTCCTGTACCTGGATGTCGGTTTCCTTCCTTAGGTTAGGGAAGTTTTCATCTATTATTTCATCAAATAGATTCTCTGCCCCTTTGTCTCGCTCTTCTCCTTCTGGGACACCTATAATACGGATGTTAGTGTGCTTGATGTTGTCCCAGAGGTCCCTTAGACTGTCCTCACTCTTTTTAATTCTTTTTTCTTTTACCTGTTCAGCTTGGGTGATTTCTTCTAGTCTTTCGTCCAGCTTGCAGATCCGTTCTTCTGTATCCTCTACTCTGCTTTTGAGTCCCTCTAGTGAATTTTTCATTTCCAGTATTGTATTATTCATTGCTGATTGGTTATTTTTTGTATCATCCATTTCTTTTTTGACATTCTCACTGGTTCATCTATTCTTCTCCCCAGATCAGTGAGCATCCTTAACACTCTTAGTTTGAACTCTCTGTCGGGTAGGTTGCTCATTTCTGTTTCACTTAGTTCCTTTTCTGGGGTTTTGTCCAATTCCCTTACTTGGAATGTATTCCTTTGCCTTCTCATTTTGCCTCTTTCCCTGTGCTTGTGTCTGTGTATTAGGTAGGTCAGCTCGTCTGCTGCACTTGGATAGGTGACCTTATATAAGTGATGCCTTAGGAGGCCTGCCGTGTGCTTCCCTCAGTTCTCAATGTTCCAGGAGTGACCCCTATGTGGCCTACATGTGTCCTTCTGTTGTGGCGTGTTTGCTCTCCCTGTAGGCGCCCAGGGAGGCCCAGTTATGCTCCTGGCCAGCTGTTGTAGTGCTCAGCTGCTTGTATTTGTTGTGGGCCCTTCATTCTCTTTATTGGGTGTGGGCAGCCCCAGCACAGTTGGCTGCAAGTTCTAATACCACATTTGTGTTGCAGTGTTTCTTTTAAGTGAGTAGGCCCCCAGCGTGGCAGGTTGTTAGGCTCAGGGGCTTACAATTGCTATAAGCCTCCAGCCTTTAGGTCTCTTGTCAGCTCTCTGAGGACTGCAGCTGGGTGGGGCTGGCCTCAGGCATGGGAGCACCCAATTGTTTTAGGCTTGGAAGGTGGGGCAAACCCCCTAAGTGGGTCTTTGAGAAGCACAAGTCTTCTGCAGCTGACAAGCCCTTCCATCCACAGGTCCACACACACAGTCAACACAGTCCTGCCCCGTCTGCGTGCCCCGACCTCCTGAAGTGGACCCAGTCTCTCCACGGCAGGAGCCCCACACACTCCACCACTGCCCCACACTCTCCACATGCTCCTTGTGCACGCCCTGCCCCACTGAAGTGGGCTCAGTCGCCAGGCTGCAGAGAATCCAGTCACGAATTGCAGGCCCACAAGTTGCCTGAGGGCTTGTTGTTGGGTGGGGCCAGTCTCTAGGGTGGGCTGCCTGCCCTGGCTGAACTGGATTAAATCGGTGCTCTAGTGGACGGGGCAGACCCTCGGCTAGCAGGCCCCAGGGAGAACTCCAATGGTGTCTGTGTCAGCACGCCCACACCAGGCCACAACAATGGCCACTGCCAATGTCTCAGTCCCTGGAGAGGTATCACCTCTCACTGCAATGCACTCAGAGCCTGTCAGGTGAGTCTCTTTTCACCAAAGCGCTGTGCACCTTTCTTTCTGCTGATTTTCAGTTGCTTTCCGAAACGGGTGAGTTTATGTGTGGGCCCTTTAAGAGCCGGTTTTAATTTCTTTGTGAACCAGCTTTTCTGGGGGTACTCCCCCATGTTTTAATAGCAGGCAAAGTCAGATATTATGCCACTCACCCCTATTGTGCTGGGTCCACAAAATGCCCACAGTGGGGGCGCTCCCCGGCTCAGGGCCCTGCTCCTCCAGGGAGGGCTGCAGACCTTTGGGCTACTCCAGGGCAGCCGTGAAGTGCTGTGGCTTGTGAAGGTGGCATTTTTTCTCTCCAGAAGGGAGTTTCTGCCTCTTCCACCTCAATTAGGATTGTTGTTTGTTGCAGGAGTTCCTCTTATCCAGTTTTCAGTTCTCTCTCAGGCATAATTTTTCCACGAGTAGTTGTAAATCAGCTGTGTCCGTGGGAGGAGGTGAGTTCAGAGTCTGCTTACAGCGCCATCTTGACTTCTCTCTCTCCATATAATTATTTAAATGAAAAAATTAATGGGAAAGATTAACAGCAATTTAGTCATTGGTAGATAAAAAGAAAATTAGTGAATGGAAGATACAGATGAAGAAATATCCCCGAATATGGCACAGAGAGACAGAAGTAGAAAATGTTAAAGAATGGTTAAGAGACATAAAAGATAAAGTGAGAAATATACATATATTTATATATTTTGTATATATTTTTATATAAATAAATTGGTAAATTATATATATACGTAATATACCAATTTAGAGATGCAGGTAGCCCAACAAATTCTAAGGAGAGTAAATTGAATAAAAATACAACCTATAATTCATCATAGTGAAATGGCAGAAACTAATGACACAAAGAAAATCACCTAGAGACAAGACAGATTACCTTCAAAAGAATGGCAAACAAAACCATACAGAATAGTTTATATTAAAGTCTTGGAAAAATATGTGTCACCCAAATACTAACCAAATAAACTGGTTGAGTCATTTTTACACCAGACAAAATAGAATTTAAAGGAAAAGCGGTTATACAATGTCAGCACATCATACTAATAAAAAATCCACTAGAAGTTACAAAAATCTCAAAACTATATAGAATTCACAAAGTGGATTTAAGAATAGATTGGAAAAGGTAAAGGTTGCAGTGTGTGGTTTGATGAGGAAGGTAAGGAAAGAAGATTGTCAGTTGGGTGTGGTATTAGGGATTTCAATGGTGATCTTCAAGAGAGCAGTGTTAATGACTGACTGAAGAGTGAACCAGACTGCAGTAGGGGTAAGAATGAAGGAGAGGTAAGGAAGTGGAAACTTCAGAACTGTGTCTGAGATGTGAGAGGGAAAGCGATTACAGAAGCTAGGGGGTACATGGGGCTAAGAGCTTTATTCTTTTTGTTAACTTGAACATTTTTTCAACAAACGCTTAGGTTTTGTGATTTTTGCTTAACGATATAAAACATGATGTACTTTTCTTTCTTTGTCCTTTTCTCCTCTGACCACAAAGATAGAGGACGCAGAAAAAGAAGATTTTTAGGGTCAGGCCTTGAGTCATGTGCCATCTTCTTAGTATGAGTGCAAGAGAGAAAGTCGAGAAGGTGTTGGAGAACCACACTCACATGCATGACCTCCTACTGCCCTGTGATGTCACCTAGCAAAGTAGCTCCATCCGTGTCCTGGGAGCTGAGCAACCAGATAAGCAACTCCTCTTTCGAGGGAAGTGATGGTGAAGAAGTGAGAGGTTGTTATGGGCTAATTGTGCCCTCTCAAAATTCATACGTTGAAGTCCTAACCCCCATTACCTCAGAATGTGACTGTATTTGGAGATAGGGTCTTCAAAGAGGTGAGTTAAAATGAGGTGATTAGCATGGGCCCTAATCCAATACGACTGGTGTCCTTATAAAAAGAGGAGACTAGGATACCAACACACAGAGGGAAGACCATGTGAAGACACAGGGAGCTGATGTTCATCTGCAAAGCAACGAGAGAAGCCTCAGAAGAAACCAACCCTGCTGACACCTTATCTTAGATTTCTATTCCCTGGAATTGTGAGAAAATAAATTTCTGTTGTTTAAGCTACCCAGTCTGTGGTACTTTGTTATGACAGCACTAGCAAACTAATAGAGGTAAGGGATGAAAGGAGGGAAACCTGGACTCATTTCCTACCAAAATTTCCACACCTTTTTGTTTTTATTTTTAAAATTTAAGATGTGATAGGACATTGCAGTCAAGCCTATAGTCAGGCCAGAGATCAGAATCAGAGATTCAGATCAGTGGATCAGAGAGGTTGGCCCTAAAAGTCCCAGAAAGCAGTAAGTGCAAAGCCACACTCTCCACCATACTGAACAATTATCCCTTGCTCTATTTCTCCTTCTTGAATTGTGTTTAGATAGATTGTGCAACCCAGTGTACCAGGAGTAGAGTTTGTAATCCCCAAATGATAATGTAGCCCAAATAATAAAAGCCTAAAAGTTTTTTAATTTTCAGGTTGAAGAATAACAGCCCCATTCCATTGTTAAGAACCCATACAAAATACCAGGCCTCAAAGAGATTTAAGTCCACATAGTGAAATCTCTCCCTCCTTGTCACAGAGAAATACAAAATGTTGTGCAAGTTAAAGCAATTAGAAAAAAAGTCAAAATCCAAAAAGCTATGTCATTGTTTATTTGGTCAGAAATATTAAAGTCTAAAACATAAACTTCCCTTTTACACAAGGCTTGTGAGATTTCCAATAGTTTCAGATACATTTGGGGATAGTTTTCATAATTAACATAAATGAAAATAGCTTAGTAAACTGTCCCAGGCTTTGGATTCAAATCTCGTGTGTTAGAATCATGAACATGTGAGTTATTCACAGTGTAATATTTTGTGAAATACTTTAGTTCTCCAGCTTTCAGTGTTTTCGTGCTCAAATGAGAATAATAATGCAAACCATCCATGATGTTATAAAGATCAAATAAGATAGTTCGTGAGAAACTATTTTGTTAATCGTAAGGCATGCTGTTAGGAATATTATTCTTGCTATTATTATTTTATATTTACCCTTGAGTAAGTAAAAAAGGAGACTTAAGGAATTTTTCTTTCTGAAATAGTTTGATAAAACCTCTCTCTCGTATAGAATTTAGAATCTAGAGCGTCATCTAGAATTCTATGGATTGGTCACTCTTAACCTTTGCCACATTACATTCTGAACACAGTTTGCTACAAAAATGTCATGAAACTCAATTTTCTCCATTTCCAACACCTCAGACTGTCCATGTTTTACTTTTTGCTGTATATTTTTTAAGTAGATAATAGGAAGCAATGGCTATTTTGGCTTGTGGTAGCCAGAATTGTACTGTAAGGGATAGATGCTTATCATGCCCCTCCCCCTCCCATCAGGGCCAATGCAAGGGAGCCCTGAGGATGAACTCCCTCTCAATGTGTGTCCAATTAAACATTGCAACAGGCCAATGGAACACAAAATGTCCATTATCTTTGAACCCAAGAATGTGTGATAGTATGTTATAAATTGTGCTTAAGGTGGGGGATTTTAAAGTTGAAGCTCCAAGTACCACCCCAAAATTCAAGCCTCTTGTTCTTTTGACTGTCAAGTGAGTAGGTATGGTGTACTACTTCTCTGAAACTTAATGATCCAGGTTTTCTACCCTTGAATATTTATGATGCTATATAAAGGCTGTATGTACTTGACATTTCCAGGGCCATTTTTTGCAAATGGTCTTAACCCAGCCTCTAAACTTGCAAATACAAATTATTTGGGCAAACATTTCTGGTAGTTAGATAAAAATGCAGTGTTTGAAGATATTATTTGATGCACATAATTTTAGAGACCATGCTGGAAGAAGGTAAAGTAGCCCCCTAAATAAAAAATTCTTGAAAACCTGAAAGTATAGTCATATTCACAAAGTTTTTATGTAAAAAAGAAAAAAGCAAGATAGAATTTAGAAATTATTTATAGTACACATCAGATGACCTCAAGTCCTCATTCAGGTCATTATTATTTGCAATTAGCTTCATAAAAGAAGGCAGGTGGCATTTCTTTTTCTATTCTATTCTTGGGGATTTGACTCCCTCATCCCCTCCTTCCTCTTATAGATAATACAGTAAAATACCAAAAACTAACCAAGAGATTTACAGGGATCACGTAAGTAGAAAGGGATGCTCTCTTCCTCTGAGGTGCTTGAATGGAGGGGAACACTTTTCCGTCATCAAGTGGCCAAGGTTCTATTCATCTCTTTCAATGCACCCATTTCAAAATCAGCTTAATACAGTCACCAGGCTTCTTTCCAAATTCTAGTAATAAAATCAATATAAAATGGAATTTTCCAATCTGCATTTAATTTAATTGCGATTTTCCTTTATTTGTGTTTTTAAAAAATCTTTTCTAAAGCTCCATGAGTGGTCTGCCCGAAGTGTAAGTGCCTGATTGATTGACAGATTATTTTACAACTAGTACTTATTATTCCTTTTTATTAAGAGCTGAGTGGCTTTTAGAGTAAAAACAATAGGGTGAAAAAAAGGTCTTTGATTCACTTATTTCAAATAGAAAATTGAAGAGAAAAAAGTTATAAAGTCAGCGATTTTGACAGTATGTGCATTTCTTGCATCATATACTAATTGGCAGTCATAAATTGTAACAAGTGGACATACAATGCAAAAGGGAAAAGGTAAAGATATATTGACGAATTTTAAAGGTATTATGCAGAGATGGAAATTGATCGTTCCTTACTTCTTATATAAGGGAGTTTTTAAATATAAAACTAAAATGAATAGTATGTGGGGATTATGACTCCAGTGTATATTTTATGAGACTGTGGGAATTAGTTCATATATAAAAGGCAGGTGCTGCTTTCTCCTTTACAGTCTTCATAATGTTTTTATTTTTCCTTAAGGATAGTTGGATATTATTTGAAACAAAAAAGAAATAGGTGACTTTTCCAAAATTTTGTTGATATTCTTTGTCACATAATTATATTCCATATTCCACATATAGCTTTCCTAGATTACTTCATGTTTTATTTACCCTTGGTTGATATTTGGGAAAAAAATGGTAAAATTCCTATTTTAATCCCCTATGGAATCAGCAAAACCTATCAGCTGCATTTTGTTCTTATTGAGTTAACTTGAAACAATTACACAGTATCTAAGAAGATAGAAACTTGGGTTAACTTCTAACGAAAATAAACAAGACAAAAATTTAGCTACTTTCAGCAAGATAGGCTTCTGGGTTAAACGTACTTTTCAAAAATCAGTCCTTTGAAAAAATTTTAATTACCTGATATGGATAGCAAACTAGAGCTAGACAATCAGATATACCTGGGCCATTGGTTTATTATGCTTCATGTATGTGATACATCCATCTGAAGTTTGCTAGTCAGCAATATACGAAACATAAGAGAAATGCACAAATTAGAAACATTACCCTGCTATTTGCAGATCATTTGTATTTCTTGGTCATACATCACTAAATGGCCACTACTCCATTCAGATGGCGAGGCCTATTTTCTTTCTATGTACCTTCACATGAATGCTCACTTCTCATGTGGTGATGGCTGGAGAGAAGTTTAGTGCAGTTGCTGCTCATTATGCTCTAGTCTCATAAATGGATTTTAAGAAATTCCTCAGGCAAGTAGGATAGCTCATCATAACAAGCTGGGTCTGAATTCCATATCACCACATAGGGCAAACTCCACAAATGTAAAATAACATCCATGACCAAATTGAGCCAGTAGGCGAGAACAGCAAGTCAATAAGTACAGCTGAGTGTTATTTATTTTTTAGAGTCCTTCAAAGAGTTATTTTTAAGCCCATGCTGCAAGTGTCTTTAAAATGCTTTTTTTGAGGGGGATTTGTGATTAATTTTAGCCTTGGGAGACTGATTTAGAGTTCCAGATTTAGGTGATACTGCTCAGCTCTTGAAATTGACTGAGGGAAATTGTTGAATGTTTGGCCTAGAAACAGAAACACGTTGCATAAAGAGAGGCCACAGCACTGAGGTAGCATTGCAGGAGGCAAAACCACAATGAGTGCGCACCTGAGGAGTTCAGCACACCTGGGAGGAAAAGACACAGTAAATTATGCACCTGAACCAAAACGAGGTTAATGAATGAAAAAGAGTGATTGATGAATGAAAGTGGGGGCAAAAATCACATTAGTCTATTAGCAAGGGAGGAGGGGAAACATGATTCCTCCTAGGAAATAGTTGTGTAAAACTATGATTCCATACCTGACTTTTAAATGGAACCGATTCTGAGTAGGCAACTCCTGACTGCTCCCTGGCTACCGCTCTTCCTTTGCTCGGTGTCTGCCCTGCCAACCAAGGTTTCTAGGCATTCACCTATTCTGGATCCCAGTCACCTTGCAACATGCCTTCATTGCTCTAGCCACATTCGTATTTGTCTTTGATGCGTCCTGCTCCCTTGTGTTTATCCCTCCTTTTCCTTCTAAGGCATCTTGTCTGTTCATATTCCTTTTTCTCTTTTCCTTGTCAATAGCTGCATTCAGCCTTTATTCTGAGTTCTATGATGGCCATTTCATTGTCTGCTTATTTCTTTGGTTTGAAAAATCACCCTGTTAAAATTGGGTAGAGTGGACACACATTCAGTTGCTAGGGGAAGTTTTTCCAATAATTTTGCACACTCTTCCAAAATAGTCTTTTAGAAGGTTTACACTTTCCCTTTTCTTGATTTTCATGTATCTAGGAAAAATAATTAAAAGACAGTTAAGAAATAAAAGGAGGTAAATGTAGAGCAACTGAAGTTTCCATTCATTGCTGATGGTACAAAGACTGTAATGGAGCCACTATTTGGAAAACTGTTCAACAGGTTCTAATAAAGTTCAGTAGATGCCTACTCTATGATATAGCAACTGCATTGCTAGGTATATATCCCAAAGGAATGAGTGCTTATGTCCACAAAGAAAGATTTGTACAAAAATGTTCATAGAAGCTCTACTCATCACAGGCAAAAAACTGGCAACAATCGAGATGTCCACCAATAAGAAAATGAATAAACAAACCACAGATACACACAACAATATGGATGAATATCAAAACAATTATATTTAGTGAAAGAAGCCAAACATAAATGAGTACATAATGTATATTTCCATTTGTGTGAAGTATAGGAATAGGCAAAAATTAGTCAATGGTGATAGAAATCAGGATAGACCCTGCCCTTGAAGGCAGATTATTATCTGGGAAGGAGTGTGAAGGCATTTTCTGGGGAATGGAAATATACTAGTCTGCTCTGAGTGATGGTAACTTGAGTATAAACATACATTAAAATTTTCCAAGCTATACACTTAAGATTTACATATTTTACTGTATGAAAAGTATACCTATGTAAAAGGAAAAGGGGAAAGAATAAAAAAGGTATGGTAAAAAGAAAACAGGTTTGGAAATAAGACAGACCTGGATTCAGAATCATAGCTCTCATTGAATAATTCTATGATTTTGAGCAAGTTATTTAATCTCTTTCAACCTCAATTTCTTTATCTCTAAAATAGGGAAATATCACCTACCTCATAGATATTAACCAGATTAAATTATTTAATGATAGTCAATCAATAAATATTAGTTTCTTTCATGTCCCCTTCTTCCCTGTTTTGACTAATTATTACCAGCAGCATGATTCCTAGCTAGTATTCTTTTTACTATGCCACCAAATAGATTGGTATGAACCTTCAAGTTTTATGAGCACTGCTCTAGAAGATTCCCAGTGTATATCAGCACATTCAAGGTTCTGATAAATTATAGTGTAAAGAAATCTGTTTAGCACTGCTTGAAACTACATCTTCCAATCTTCTTAGATCAAAGAACTGCCCCCCAAAACATATATTTTTGGGGGAAGGCGAGGAAGAGGTAACTATTATTCCACCACAAGAGTTTGTTCTAAAGAAAACACCTTCAGAAACACATAAGTGTAGCACATCTGCCCAGTTCTGAATAAAATTTTTGGGTATCCCCTGGCACATTCTGGAAATGTTGAGTTCAGGGTAATTCTGCAGGATACAATTACAACTCTTAGAGCCGATTAATTTATTGCTTTGACCCTATTAATACACATGTGCTTGGATAAATAACATAAGTAAGCGATTCTCAAATGTGAGTGAAGGGCATATCAGAATCACCTGGTGAGTTTGTAAAAATATACATTGATATATCACTAAGATTCTTCTTTGGAGAAACAAGAATGGCAATATAATCTGTAGGAACTTTTGAAAATACTGTGCCTGGCCCCCACCCCACATTCTGTGCATTCTGGAAGATATCTTCTAGTGATTACAATATGCACCCCCACCCAGGTGAAAACTATTGGTATAAATAAATGCTTCTCAATTCTGGTTGCACATTAGTATCACTCAGTCTTAGAAACACCAATTCCCAAGGTCCACCCTTAAGGACTGATTTAACTGGCCTGGGGTTAGACTTGGGCATTGGTGTGTTTTAAAGCTTCCCAGGTGACATTAATGTGTAACATGAGCTGAGAACCACCGATCTAAGAAAAATAAGAGTGTTCCCTTGACCTCAGTGCAAAAAATACCCATCATTTTGTTCTTAAGTAAAAAATAAAGTAATTTCAGTGGTGTGTATTAGTCAAAAGAATGTGCTGAAATTTCTTATTTAGGAGCCTTTGTCTCTAGATGGAGTACCACTGAACATCAAAGTGGTATTTCAGAAAGTAGAGGACAGTGAGTTGGTTGAGAATTGCTGCTCCGAGTTATTAAGATAATATGAGGATCTGGGCAGTTTGCACACTGCCCTCCATCCATATTCATTCAGAGCTTTAAAACTGGATATTACATACAAGCAATTTGTAGACATCTGGGTATAGAGAAACCTCTGAAAGGCTTTTTTCATTGTCTTCAAAAATAATCATTTTATAATTTAACTTCATTTGAGCAATTTTTAAGTAAGTGCAGTTACCAGAGAACTAGTTTTTCCCAAGTCACCTAATTCATACTATGTAAAGGTCATAGCAAGGTTTTTAAAAATAAGCATTATTCTTCTTTTGGAGAAATAATCCATCATTAACAAAGATGTTTTTTAAGCTTCCATCATCTAATACCTTTACGACTTCATTTCAATATTTATTATAAATTAAAACTGGTATTTAATTAAATGTGTAAGTAGTAAATGATAAAAAAACAAATAGGCATGCCATATTTAAATTCTAGTTTTTCAAGGGCATATTTCTTGTTTACTTGACTACCTTGTACATAAATATCCCTCTTTTTTACCATTTGGAAATAGAGACTCATAGGTATAGGCAGCAGTTTTTGTGGAAAAAGAAATATCTATTGACTTAAAATGTACCAGTACTATCTAATGGGGCAGGGAAGTTTGAATAAGCTTCCTGGGAGATGACTTAATGTGATATTATTAAACCTGCCCTCCAAACTGTGTGGGCATGAACCTATTGGAAATCTGGGCATTGGTGTGTTTCGTAAAGAAAACGTGTAACTTTACCTGGCTTAACTGGATTATTAAAACACATACACACATGCGAAACTCCTCTAATTGTCAAATGATAGACAATAAATGTTTATTGAGGTATGTAATACAATTTTATTTTTAGTAATGGTAAATATAAATTGAGGCAATCAGTTCTTTTATCAATCGAAGACATTATAGTATTGCTATTAATAGACTTTTTCTAGACCTTACCTTATATAATTTAAACAGTGCTGGTCACCAAAGCTTTGCAAGGTTTAATTGCTCTTCAGGAGAACAGTGTGGAGTAATTATGTGAATGATACCAGATCTCAACGATTAAGTTTTCTGAAAAGACAGGGAAAGTTGAGCAAATTCTCAGTGGAAAAGAAAAGACTTCATGTAACCCAATTGAAGTTTTAAAAATTATAAGGTGGATTGATAAAATTGATCCAAGCAAACTCTTTATGCTTCAAGACCAGAGAAGTGAGTAGATATGATCTGAAAATTAGAAAGTTGGGAACAAGGAAAAAAAGAAGAAGGCAAAACTCTTTTACACAAAGGATGATAAGCATATGGAATAAATTACTATAAAGGGCCCCTGAAGCAAGGAGCATCATTGAATACAGGAGGGAATGAAATGAATTTCTAAATGAATAGGGAAGATAGGGAAGAACAGGAAGAAAATAGGCTAATGGAAATAAGGGAAACTTTAAAAAGCAGAGAAATCTTTCATTGGGGTCTCTTCACTTCTTTCTGATAGTGCCGTTAAATGGCTTTCGGCATAGCCTGTAATCTAAAATAATGTCATAGCATGGTGCTCCTTGCTGTCACATTTAACCAAATGCTACATGGCATTTAACACCCGTCTATCTTCAGGGATGTCTAAATACAAATCTATGTAATGTAATTCTAGTCTGCAAATAGGTGATTTGGGAGCACGACTCACCTTCGTGACCAATGAAGTTCAACTTTTCTATGATGTTGCATATTCAAGGAATTTTTCCTTAGTCTGTTGCTTTAAAAAATAAGTTAAATATTGCCCATAAGCACCTATAATCTAGTGCATGTCTTAATAATAGATGAGATGATTTTCAACAGGACATGCAGAAAATATGAAGGCATATTAATCATTTGTAAACTATTCATAATGGAATTGATTGTCTCTCCTTGAGCACACTGTCTTCTGTTATATCTGAAAAGAACTCCTTGCCTTCTTAGCTGGAAGCATGAATCTTTTTTTAGGAAACTGTGCTGAGGCTAAATTCAGGATTTCAAATGATGGATGATTTGAAACATTAATATGTAAGGTATTGCTAGCTAATTATTCAGCGATTACTTCAGTGACTTAGATGGGGAAGAGGTTTACCTTTGGGAGACAGGATTCTGCTTTCAAGTGGTGCTAACTAAAGTATTATTACTAGAATTTATATAGTACATGTTACTGCTAATTCTCTCCCAAAAGTTATAGAGACATAGCTTCCTGGTCTAAAATATAACGTGCTTAATATATGCATAGTCATCGAGTGCTTAGAAAATATCCACTTGGTTAAAACAGACAAGAAAAGAGCTCTTTAATTTAGGCTTAATTATGAATTTTAAATATACCTTTCACAGGTATAGTCTTTTCTAGACACTTGGACAAGACACTTTTTTTAATACCAACAAAAAGCACCGGAGAACAGAGTGGCACAATGGTTTATTAATGACTAACCCAGAACTTCTGAACTGCTCAATCGTAAGGGGGCATTTCCAGATGGAAAAGTTCATCAATAACTCATCAAGACCATTTTCAAAGTTTGTTGCCCTGAATGTCTGACTTTAAGATTCGAGTCAGACATGGGACATGTCCATTATTCGCAGGCAGGGTTTGGGTAAAACAAATTAATCACAGATCATAATCTGCCAAAATGCCCAAAAAAGATTATAGTTTCAAGAATTAGAATCTAAAATGCCACATGAGTTTATCGAGAGAGGCAGACAGGTAAATAGGGAGCATGGGCTCCACTAGATTCAAGGACCTGGGCACGAATTCTCTGACCTGTAAAAGAGTGACTGGTAAGAGGCACAGAGGATGAATTAGGTCTAAACATGCAGCACTTCATTCCAGGGCAGAGTTGGCAAATCATGGAGCTGATCTCACCACTCCCATCGTTCCCTGACTCTCACCTCACCCCAAGCCAAAGAAAGGCCTTGCTAAATAGTCATGGCATTCTTTCCCACCGAATTAACAATCTTTCTTAAAACTATCCTCCCATGAGATCCTCACCATCTATCAGATTTGGCGCTGGAGATAAAAGCTATTTAACCATCCTTGCACAGATCCTTACGTAGATGTAAATTCAGAATGGGGCTCAAAAAAAAATGTCTATGGAAAGGATCAGGACAACTTTGAGCAACGTAACAACCCACTTTCGTATGAAAACATTCTTTCCTTTCTGATCTATTTCATAATGAGTAATAAAGGATGTGAAGGGAAAAGATGTTTTGTGTCAAAGGGCACCAAAAGTTAGTTAAGACATATCGTTTTGTGGAGAGACAGTCTCAGAATAGATTTTTGTTTTTTCAGTTGGGGCTTTTTGGTTTCATTTTCTGAAAAGTTAGGTATAGACTGGTAGGCAGGTAAGTAGCTCTGAGTGGACACATAGGTACATAAGAAGATAATAGCATTAACTCATTTATGTTGACAATGCTTTGAGATATTTTATTTTGCAAGCTGATTGTGTGTTAGAGAAATACATAGACAACAATACCATAGAGAAACATTTGTCCTGTGTTTAAATTTTAGGGGCACAGGATTTACAGTGTAGTGTTAAAGCAACACATAGTAGTATTTTGTGGATGCTGAGATTAATTTTCAATGTGCAGTCTCCCTTGGGATATTTATATTCTTCCAATCAGCATGGAACTGTCCATCAAAACTAACATTATAAATTTTTTTCAACTTGGCACTGCAAATGTTTCAGGGCTTTCTTTAAAGAGCTCTAGACAGATTAGCAATCTTCCTGTAAAAATGACCTCTGTCATTTCCCCCAGTGCTGGCTAGTTATTTCAATGCTGTTGAACTCAGAGGAGGAGAGGCATTTCCCCTCTTACGCTCCCTCTACCTGTTAGATAATTTTAGAAGCATTTGTTTAAGGCATAGAACTTATGGCTATTTCAAGAAAGTACTGATATTTACTTCAGAATGCAACATACGTTGCGGTTTAAAGTTTATTTCTAAATTAGATGAGAGCAAAATAAATAGTTTCCAAAAAGGAAAACACCTTTTTTCCCACAAATTGCTTGTATCATTTTTGAACACTGCTAAGCATTTTTAATAGATACGTGCCCTTAGTTCATCTTTTGCATGCTAACAATTTAATCTGAATACCAATATAGACACAAAATAAACGATTGTTTCCTGCCAGAGGTATCTGCAGAAGAAATCTTGGAGTAAAACATTGTCTTTGCAGCTCATTGTGTGTCTAATTAGAGTGGAAGGAGGCAGAAGCTTGCTGGTGTCAGTCTGTGTTTAGCATGCCCTGGAGCCTCAAACTCCTGTGGGTATCAAAGTGCACTAATTAAATGAGGGGTCCACAATAAGGCGCTAAACATCAGAGTGCGAGAAAAGTCCAGTGTCCTCAGTGCCTTTGAGAATCCGTGGCCCACGCTAATTACCCATTGTTGAATTGACTTTCCATTCTGTGAGGAATGAATGGTTCCACTCTCCCTCCTCCCTCCACCCCCTCCCCCTTTCTATTTTACCATCTTTGCTTTGGCCGCCTAATTAATCTTATGGAAATCTCCCGAAGCCAGATTCCAGCAAGGTTGCCCCGATGTTTATAATTTGATTTGTGATGATAAAAGTGAAGGCACCCGGTGATGGAACAGTGTCATTTTCAACACTCTTGAGAATCGAAGAGGCTATCAATCTTTCCCACGTGCACGGCAAACTGATATCCTAGAAAATTAACTTCAATTAATAACGGAAATCCCCAGATACACGGGAAAGTAGAGCTGCTTTCAAAGAGAACCTTCAAAGATGTCTCTGGACTGTCTTTTATATGCAGACCTTTTTTTATATAAGAGATCCTCAATGAGAAAAAATATATATGTGTGTGTGTGTTTGTCCTTTTTTTTCAATATTAATTTCAGGGAGATATGGGTATCATTTGTATCTAGTGTAGAAAGAATTTAACCAAAGTTCTCGAGGTTTAATATCAAAGCATTCTTGTCTTTAAGCTCCAACATTTGGTGTCTGTTTTTCTTTTGATTTGATGAACAATGCAATTTTAAACATCATTTGAAAACTTTTCTCCCCATCCATAAAGCCTTTATGTGGGCAATCAGTATCTTAAATTTAACAACAAAGTATATATGTGTGTCAAACATTCATAAATAGATAGAACTCACTGAAATTTATGACAGGAAAGTGTTCAACAGAACCTTTCCAATACATCAATAGCTGGATTGAATAAGGAATAAAAATACCCTCTTTCCACAAAGTTTTAATATCACATATTACTTAATTCAATGTTATTTTACTCTCTGTATGTCTAATTATATGCTCCAATTGTGGATTATACATTAAAAAAAAAGAAAGAAGGCAATTATTCTTGGACAGAACAATTTCAGTTTATTGATTAAAAGATTTAAAACATTTATAATTTTTAATCACAACTAGAATGAATGCACCATCCAGAATAATCTCATACGTAAGTATTTAATTCCTTCTCTATGCCCCCTCACCGTCTTCACTCTCTGCTTCTTTCTCTACTTACATTTCTACTTATTTTATTTCTTCATTTCTTTTTAAAAGCCTTTAGGTTATTAAAGCATAATTCTCAAAATATTAAAAGAAACATAATTCTCACCAATAAATAGTGAGTATCTGTCATTTTTTTTAACTCATTAATAAGGGAACCAGCAGGATGGCAAAGCTAGTTCAAAAAAGATGAGAGGAACTGGGCTTGTATACAGCCGTTGAAACAAAAGTGGTGAAATAAGATTAGGAAATTACAAAATTCTAAATTCAACCCAAAAAAACAATAAAAAACAAACACTTAGGGCCTTGGTTTAGTAACAAGATTGGGTAAATTTGCAGAATTTCAAATTCTTGTTGAAATTATTACCACATGATTGAATTCATTTTGTATAATTTCTTGTTCTTTAAACTCTTATTAACAGACATGAGTATCTATGGAATTAACAGGCATGGGAATCTCATGGAATCCATGGATTTCGTTATTGTACCCGTACTACCTTGACCATTTATGTATGCTGTAGTTTGATTGGATGAAATTTTATTTCTACCTTGATATCTGGGACCACTTGTTTAAAAAGGTGGAATTGCAATATAATTAAAATCCCACATATTAAAGTAGGCAAATGATATATCACTTAAGTTTTCACTTACATGTTAAAGTTAATATTCTGAGATCTCTAGCAAGCAATTAAAAATTACTTTGTAAAAAGAAAGGAGTAATACCAACCTTACTGTTTTTAATTCTATGTATTAATTTTATGTCCCTCAAGTCATAGCTGAATGCTGAATTAGATGTCAGAATTGACCATTCTTATGCCTTTTCATAGAAAGTCGTATCTGCCAGAAGTCTGGAAATTCATTGACAAGGTAAGACATTCTTTATTATAATTTACTTATACTTATGTTTTCTTCGGCATGTATAACATCAGCAACAATGATTTTCAGAAATGACTTATGATAAACCTTTTTAACTTGCTTCTTAAAGAATACAAGTCATTTTTTTGAGGTGTGATTTCATTCTAAACAGACAGAAACATTATTTCCAGCACACTATATGGTATGCTAATAATTACAAATAGGAATTTTTCTCTATGAAATAAACATTTTCTCATTATAATTGGTTTTAATAAAGTGGCAAGAACCAAGACTGAGAATAAACCAGAAGTATCATGCAGATTCACGAATACTATTAACTTGATTATGCAAAATCTGTCCATGGACACACTTACATAGAAAAAGACAATAGAATAGAGGTGTTTATATATGTATTGTTAAGATTAATAGAAAGTTTATCTGAGCAACTGCATTTTGAAAGTCTAAAGGTGATATTTAAATTATCAAAGCTTTATACAAAATATCAAGAATGTGAGAACCAGAATTCACGATGACTGTCAAAAGAATATCTACCCTGAGTGCTATTAGGTCATGCGACATGGCTGTCACATGCTAAGAAAAGAACTTGCCTGTGTACAGGGTGATGTTTTAAAATATATCTTCACAAAGCTACAACTTAAGTCATCTAGGGTTTTGTTTTTTTTTTAAGATAGGTATTTTGGGCTGCACTAATACTATCCAAAAGTCAGTTAAACATAGGATATACATTTTCACCAAATATTAAAAAAAAAAAACACACAAACATTAATTCAGTTTTTTGCAGAACTACCTAAAATTCTAACGTCCCAGGTAGGGTTGTATTATTTTACTGTATCTCCTAGTTAGTACTAAAAGGATCATTTCCAGATCCGGTTTCTCATTTTGCCAGCACTGGGCTACCTCCACATAGCATGATTAGCTCTCATCTTAGAAATTGTTTAACACATTTCATGTTAAATAAAAAGGAACTGGATGATGTAATAAATGTTTTATATTCAATAAGATAATCATCATATTTCATACATTCATTCTTAGAGAGTGCCTGTTTCTATCCTTCAGAAATGACCTGCAAGTAGCCTAGCAATAATGTTAACTCTATATGGGCTTTATTCTTTGCTCAGTTAATCACACATTCAATTTACCTATCTTCCTGCCCAAGTGCATTATAATGCAAATCAATTCAAGTAGAGATGTGAGAGCTTAGGAAGCCTGGCCTGGCGAGAAAGCTTCCTTTATTTCTTGCCTTAGAGCTAGCCAAGCACCCGAGATGAAGATGAGCTTAATTAGAATTATAGAAGGATTTAAAAGTCAGTTAAAAAAATAGAAAACTATTCAAACTGAATATTCAATTCGCAACAAAGTAGAAGAAAGCCTTAGTTCCCTATGTCCAAACACCTCAAACCTCAAAGGGTCAGAGGACAGTTTTTAAGGGAAAGTGGTTCTTGGCATTCACTGCAGCCCTGGCCCAGGAAGAAAAGTACTAAACAAGTTCCACCCCATTTGCCACATGGCAGTCAGGCCAGTAAACAGGGGGCATCTTTCACCTCTCTCGCGGTTCCAGTTCTATTTCCTCAGGCCTGATGTAGCTCAGGACCGTGATACACAACACTACAGGTTCCAAAGGCCCAGGAGGCCCAGGAGATACAAGCACAAGTGTAGCAGAGTCAGAAAGCCTTAGATCTAGCTAAAGAAAACAACTTCTAATCTGACAATGTTGAAATTTGCTCAAGCCCCATGCTCCTGGAAAGTAGTGAAGGGTAAGAAACTCCACCACTCTTTTGTGTTCTGGAGACTTAGATAGGACTCATTGATGCCCTCGCCACCTTGTTTACCTGTGACAAGGCCAGACACAGACCCTCCAAATTCCAATTTTTTGCTCATAAATGATTAGCTGAACTGCTTGTTCTCATAAATCAATCAGGACAAAATTCTGGTTAACAAAAATTTGGTTAAGCTTATCTGCTTCTCTCAGAGCCCTGAAGTTTGGCCCATCCTCATCCTGAGCCAGCATACACATCCTCGTGAGAAGAGGCTGGCCTCGCAGAAGAGCATTCTCTGATCTCCTCTCCAATCCTGCCACTCTTTCATCCCACTTCCCCACACCCAGTGGTTTATCCCTCTCAATATAAAAGACCAATCTTTTTTTGCCAAATTCCTGAGACTCTCGTGGGTCTTATGGGCCAGTGTTCTCCCTATCGCAATAGTCCTTTTTCCTCCTCTTGTGATAATCATTTTGAATCGTCTTTCCTTACGAAGTCTGGATTTGTTCTTCATTTGACAAACCTTATCAATGTCCAGGGATTTTGGAAAACATTAGGTCTGCTCCTCATTCAGGGATTGGATTTCCCTAGATTTCTAGCAGTAAACCCCTAAAAGATCCTCTAGATCTGTGTTTCCAAAAATTGCACACACATTTCTCCAGGGTAATCTTCACGTGGCCAACTCTTCTAAAGAATCAGTTTTATCAATGATTTGGCAGGAGGGATTTTTTTGTGTGTTTTTAAAAGCTGTAATTGCATTTTCACAAAAGCAAAATCTATAGAATCCTAATCATGTAGGTCAGTCTTAAGAATTTTAGTAAAAAATGTAAAAATTCTAAAATATTCTGTATGAATGAAATGATCTAGCATGGTGGAAACCAATGATACGAGTATTGTAGTCATGTCACAGTTAAGGGAGCATCAAAATAGAAGCAAATTCCACCATGCTGATGTAAACTTCACAGATCTTCCTCATTAAAGGAGCTGGAAGCTGGACCAGTCTGAGCAGTTGGTTTTTGATAACTGAGTTTGTAACTTAATAAACCAGTGCTTTTATTCATTTGTTTTGTTTATACACATAAATGCACACAACACAATCATTGTCTCCCCTCAATTAGTTTAACTTCTGCCACAATTGTTCTGAAAACATAGGACTAGAGTATCCAAGGCTCCATATAATTTTAATAGTACCAATAATTCTGCTTATATAAATGTACATACATCACTCTTTACTTACCCTATAAAAGGTGAGATTATGTCTAAATTAAAATTCCAACAGTGAACATATATGAGTTCATAAAAACAGACAGAATATATGCTATGCTCAGTTTATTAAAGTATAAAAAAAGAATAAGCGAAATTTAAAACAACTGAAAATCTAGGTGTATATCAGATCAGACACTCTCTCTCACCTCCCAACAATGAACTTGGCAATGAAGATGAGGCTAAATCACCCTAATAATAATTATTTTACCAATAGCAAAAAATTGCTCCAGTTTAAAAAGGTGTAAGGTGCCCTTAGACACCTATTTAATGTATGTATTTTGTTATTTTGAGGCTAACAGGATGAAACTTTGGTATTTTTCACGTGAAACTATCCTAAACAATAACTGCATGGAAGCCTTCCTCTTTTAAAGAATTTTCAAGTTTGGAAGAAAAATCACTAGACTATTTTATAACAACAAAGAGAGAACTTGATAGGAGAAATGACATTGCAGCACAATCAAAAATGCAGATAAAGCGTTTCTTGACAATCTACAAGGCAGAGGATTTTAAGGATGCAGACTGAGGAGATTGAAAGGTATCCGCTGCAGCTGAGGAAGAAGTTAGAGGGTGGGGGGAAAGGCGTACCCCTGAGACTCAGACCCCTTGTGCAGACCAAAGACTGTGCAGTCCAAAGACTTATGTTAGAAGATTAGAAAATGTCCCCCTCTCCCCACATCCTACCATCAAGCTAATTAGACTTCAGTAACAGTAACAGTGGAGTACAGCTGGGAGAACCATGAGAGGCAGACTTTTTCTAAGGATCAGCACAAAAGAAGCACCAAAGCCAAGCAGGGAGACAAAAATAAAGTGACAGGGTGAGGGTAGGAATTTGAAGCCTCTAATGCCCATAGTTACAACAAACATCAAACACAGCCCAATTGTTGGCCAGATTAACATAAATCTTCACACTAAACACCTATTTACTCAGTTTCTACTGCCCCATACATGTTTTGCTTTCAACAGAAAATTACAAGATATGCCAAAAGGCAAGAAAAAACATAGGCTGAAGAGACAAAGCAATCACCAGAATCTTACTCAAATATGACATAGATGTTAGAATTAAAAATTTTAAGAGTTTATTTGAGGAAAAATCAATTTGAATAGGGCAGCACCTAACCAGAAGTAGTTAGGAGCGCTCCACCGACAGGGATTCAGGAAGAGAATTTTATAGAGAAAAGGTAGAAGCAAATCAAGGGAATTGTTTAATCGGCTGTGTTTGCCTTATTTGGAAAAGCCTCCTTATTTAATTAATTTAACAGAAAAAAGTAGAGAATACGCAAAACTATTTGGGCAATGTCAATAAAGACATGGAAGCCATAAGAAAGAGTCAAAAGTAAATGCCAGAAATCAGAAATACAGAAGGAGAAGTGGAGAATGCCTTGGATAGGCACAACAGAGACTCAACATAGATGAGGAAAGAATCAGCGAAGTTTAAGGTAGGTCAGTGGAAATTACCCAAACCGAAATGCAAAGAGAAAAATAACAAAACTAAAAACAAGAGAACATACATTCAAAAACTGGTACAATACCAAATGGTGTAACACTAGCATAATTGGCATACTAGAGGAAGACAGAGAGAACAGGACAGGAGACATATTTGAAGAAATATGGCGGAAGGCTTTCCAATGCAAGGGGCGCTAACTCAATCTAACTTGAAGGTTTCATCATCTAGGTTTTTGGCAGCTGCTTGGAAAGCTAGATGTCACAGCCTGTGGCATGAAAGGGCAACCCAGCCTAGGGGAGGTGCTAACCAAGACAAAGAAGGACATGGTTGGGAAAATCTGAGAAGGCACTCAAGGATTGTATCTCCAAATACTTGTTTAACTAATTTTTTAAAAAACCATTGAACATATATCTATAAGATGTAGGTTTTTAGTAAGTATAGAATTGACTAGAAAAATGCAAGTACTGTCAAGAACTGTGAAGGATCTGAGATTTTACTCTATTTCCAAGTTAACGAGTTAGCCTGCTGCAGTTTCACAGATGCTAGCGGAAGACACAAGACTCCTGAATCACAGAAAAAAGATGTTATTACTTAAGGCACAGCAAGCTGCATGAGCATCATCATGTGTGTATCAGCTTCCCTTGCCTCCCACATCTCACTGGGGTGAAGTGGAGGCATCCAAGTGGATGCTGCACCTGTAGAGGGTTTGTGTTACAGCTGAGGAATCCTGACTTTAGGGGATCACAATCTTTTATAACAGTCTACAAGGAAAAGTGCCTGACCTTTTCCCAGAGGGCAACATTACCTTTATTATACTGGACAGTAAACAAATCTATCCTTTGCTCTGATAGACACTATCTATATTCCTTCAAGGTTGTGTATTTTCCAAACATCCTTGAAAAAAATATTCCAGAACAAAGGCTGTCAGTGACTCTGCTCACAAGTTGTGCAGAAACATGACAGGACTCTGGGGAATTGTCTCCCAACCAGCAACTATGCATGCAAGAGATCAGATATGATAGGTCATAATCTAAAAGGAGGACCTGGACCGTGTTAAGGGCACCAGCACCTTGATTCAAAGCATTTTCATACTGACTCTTCGTCAGTATGAAATGGAAGAGAAGTGTTGATGAAAATAATTTTTAAAAAGTAGTTTAAACAGACATTATATTTATAAATAGTTTTAATGAAATGAGAATGACTTTGCAAGATTGTTTTAGAATTTTAGAAGTCAGAATTGCTTCGCGGGGAAAAAGAGGACAATGTTAAAAAAAAATCTTGATAAGATGATTGAGTTTATTGTTTACTCATGAAGACTGTCTTTCAAAGTTGCTTATTTCAATTTTTTAAGGCTAAACACTTTCAATGCATAGCTAAAAGGAGACAAAATTCTTGAGTTTTATGTTCATAATTCAAATAAGAACACATTTTGGCAGTTGAATGCATAGGGTTTACCATGGAGATTGAGTCATTTAAAATCCTAGTTAATTTTCAGAGGATAAAAATTACAATATTTATAACAACAACAAAAACAATTAGCCATCATTGTTCTTCATGGAATATGTCCTTTGGTCACTAGGGTTTTAGAAACCCCTTTCTTTCTACCACCTGAAACCAACTTAATCTAGAAACAAAAATATGGTTACCCAAATGTCCACCAACAGTAACTTGAAATAATTCCATGTACCGCTTTGGAAGCGAGCCTGGGTGGTCTAGTTGTTAAGATTCGTATTCTCACTGCCACAGCCTGGGTTCATTTCCCAGTCAGAGAACCACATGTCCTGTGTGTTGGTTGTCATACTGTGGACATTGCATGTTGCTGTGATTCTGAAAGCTGTGCCGTTGGTATTTACCACCAGTGGAGCATCCAGACTAAGACAGACTAGGAAGACGGAACTGGCCGCCCACTTCTGAAAAACTGGCCATGAAAACCCTACAAGTAGCAGTGGAGCATTATCTGATAGAGCGCCAGAAGGTGAGAGGATGGCGCAAAAAGACCAGGCAGGGGTCCGCTGTGTTGTACACAGGGTCACTAGGAGTCGGAATCGCCTTGACGGTACTAACAACAAAAACTCCTTTGGAGGATCTCTTCTCAGTGATGCCCATTATTGTGCTGGATATCCACACACTGATGTAAATTCAGGTTCCCCAAGTGTTTGATACCGACACAGAGAAAAGAAATTCCCTGGATGCTATATCTGATATACAGTGTTAATTATCTATCTATTTAAAAAAATAAGAGCTTCCACTCTTCAAAATCTGTTGAAATCTGAAATTTTTAACCATAGCAAAAGTGGTTTGAAATTATATTCAGACATACTACTTATCATGGAAAGGCTCTGTAAAAATTAAAATACTGGCAATACGCATTCGAATACGGGTATAAATGACGACAGCTGAGTAAACAATCAATATATATTTAGCAAGAACTAGTAGGTTGTGGGTACCATGCAAAGAGCTGAACAAAAAATCTACACTAAAACATTTACCGTGTGTGAAAGATATTACCTTGTGCTTCACTGAGTATGGCTGAGATTCACTTTCCTTATCTGTAAAGTTCAAAATTAGAAAAAATGACGTGATGTTTCTTCCACATCTAAGGCCCTTTGCACCGTGTACCCACTTGGCCTGAGCTTATGTGCCATATTAGTCCTTCCAAATTATAAGAAGTCATCAGTGTTTGTATTTAGTACCCTCTCGCCTGCCCCATTCTTCTCCCAGCCCCTTCTCTCCGATGCTCAGGGCCAACGTGCTATCTAGGTTCTCTGTATTTTGTCAACCCTGTGCAAGTCTTGGGACATTCTAGTTTCTGGACCTTTCCCATACCCACTTGCTTATTAAAATTTTAAAGTCCATATTTCCATATATGTTGAATATTTTGTTTTCTATTGGCCAAAGTGGTGAAAGATTATGAGGAAAATTAGTCCAGCTGTAAGTTTTAATACCTAATATGGAATTTATATATTACATTCCCCAGTGGAATTTTTATTTTAACAGTGAATTCTTAAAAATGCACTTTCTAAATTCAAAGGAATATGAGTCATTTTATCCATTATTATCATTTATCTGAACGTAGGGGAAATTTTGTAATATGCTCAATATAACAAGGTAAAGAAAAGATGCATTTGGCTTTTATAATGTAGGATCGAGTCATCCTGAGATAATACTCCCCCCAGCAAATAGACTTTGCTGGGAGCTGGCATTCATTTTAAGAGGCAGAATGAATCCTTTTTAATTATACGTAACAATGAATCCAGGCAGTGTGCTATAGTTGAAAAACATGGAATTTGAAAAAAAACAACATTGACAAACACCATTCACTATTAGTATGCCTTAAATCTTATTTGTTTTTACCCTTCTTTCTTCCATTTCTCTCATCAGTAAGATTTAGAAAGGAATAATATTTGACCTATCATGTGAATCAAATATGATAAGCTGGCACATCACACAAAAGTCGATGGGGGGTGGGGAGTGGAGAAGTGGATATTACTAAGTGGAAGAAATTTGGAGGATGAAAACATAGAGTATGGTAAAAAAAAAAAAAATAGAAAAGAAAAAAGACAAGAAAATGCTACAGGGGAGTAAAAACAAAAAATGTTCCAAATTTATTTTCCCAGAAAAACAGTAGGGAAGCATCCACAATCTCATTCTAACTTCTCATGATGATGGTTCTTAACCAAAGATGTCCCTCAGCATCACTTGGGAGTTTTTCCAAAATGCACACCTTGGTGAAGAACAGCCATGGGGCACATCGTGAATATTAACTCAGGAGCTGCTGCAGTGTATCTGTCTTCAGTGGTACTTGTGTATTCGCGTGCTGTGAGACTAGAGCAGTATTGGCAGCAATGTGGAATTTCAGTGAGGAAAATTCCTAACCAACTTTGAATCTGCTTTCCCTGGATTAAATATAGTTCAAGTCACAATATATGTCAAAGGCCTGAATGAGTAACAGGCAATGAGTTTTACATAGGGATTGGTGCTTCATTAAATAGAGTACCACAAATTTTAAAAATATATTTTTGAAATGTGATTCCACTTCTTCTATCCAAACTAAATTTTTCATTGAAATATTGTTCCTACTGTGAAGAACTTTGCTCTCAGGAATCACATCATGTGGGATATTAACTTCTTGTGGGTGTCATTTACTAAGACATTCAGTTGCAAAAACTGTCACTTTACCATCTAATAATTATGGCTTTTCCTATTCAGCATATAGTTGATAGTTTACTTGCAGAATGTGAATTGTTCACCTTTTGTCTCCAGCAGCTAGAGCTGTTGAATTTTCCATTATAATCTAAATCTAAAGGACCAATTTTTAAAAAATTCTTAATATCCCAAGGCACCTTGCTTCTTTAGACATGAATATTAAATAGGGTGAAAGCTTAAAACCCTTGGTGGCATGTCCCGTCAAGAGAGGCCACACGAGGACAGTCAAAATACAACCAGCCAACTCACATTCTATTGTGGGATTAATTAGCTGTGAGCTACAGAGTCAGTGCTATAGCGAAGGTA
Source organism: Ceratotherium simum simum (assembly GCF_057802395.1). NCBI lineage: Eukaryota > Metazoa > Chordata > Mammalia > Perissodactyla > Rhinocerotidae > Ceratotherium > Ceratotherium simum. Next base: position 74,476,542 of record NC_141900.1, read on the forward strand.
CTTTTCCATAGAGCTTTTGTCACATGCTTCTGTCAGGTCCATTTACTTTTTTTCTCACTCTCAAGCCATAGTTTGAGGAAAAAGCAGCTGGACGTGGTGGAAGGAGCAGGAGACAGAGGAGGAGGGTTCTGGATGATCCCACTCTCTTTACATTACACTTTGCCCAGACAGCTACTGACTAGCTACTTCCTCTGAGAAAGTCTTTCTCTGTTTCCAGATTGACACCATTAGAGGAAGCTATTCTTAACCCCCAGATCAAGTAAGCTGGCTAAAAATGAAACAGAAATCTTTTAAGTTAGAAAATTTTATATCATTGTCAGTTTGGTAAAAAGAACACTCTCCATCTAGCAGAGAGAAAAAACTCCTTTTCAAACTCTTATGATGTTTTTTGAGTATGTTGCTCAGAACTGAAGAAAGGGCTCATTTCTTGACTCTCGCCGTGATTTTTACTGAGATTTATATTCAATGACACCTGAAGATTACACCTGACACTAGTGTAGGCCAAATCCTGCTGCATGAACCATAAAAAAAGAATGATTGTAGATGAATCAGAGGGCTAATTAGAAAGTCTTACTCCTCTGCCCAGCCGGCTACTCTTGGTTTCAGTTACTTTCTTTGGGGTCATGTCTTCCCTTTTTGTTCTACACCTTGCTATCGTTTATAAAATTTTTAAATTCATTTTCTCCAAAATAAAATAATGTAATAAAAATGAGATTATTGAAGAACTATGTGTTTTTCTGAGCCACCAATTAGCATTATTATTTTTTAATTGGTACATTTCTATTTCTATCAGACCATGCCAGTAGGATGATTGCATCATGTTTCAAAGCTTTCAGTAACATTGTTTGATAGTTAAAACTTTTTCTTCTTTGGTTAAGAGATTTAAATTTATGGTTTTTGTGTTCCAGAAAGCTCTACATGCTCTGATTTTATTTGTTATAGAGCAGATTATTTCCCAGGAGTCTTCAAATATTGTCCTACTCCTAAATGACTATACTAATTGCAGATTTTGTGGGTTTTTGTCATACCCTACTCAGGCAGGCATTCATTTTTAAAATGCATGTAGTTTCAGAAAACTACAGCGATGAGAATATATGATTGAACTAAGGATTCCACTGACAAAGAGTCAAGCCAAACTACATTGTCATTTAATTGAATGTACTCTGGTAGCTAAACTCTGAGCATCATGTAACATAAAATTATTGATTAAAATGCAATCACAATGATTGTGAAAACTGCCTTTTTGCTTTTTGAAGTAATATCTTTTACTGAAACTAATGGGTTACTGGCATTAAAAAATGTCAGCTATTCTGTGAATATATCTACATTAACCCATTTTCTCTGTTGTACATGAATCACAACTGTCTTCAAAATGCTCTCTTTCTCTAGGCTTTTGAAGGCAACTAAGTCACTAATAATAAAGTGAATACTTCACTTTTGTGAAAGGAAGATTCAGAAACAATATCAAGTTGAAAAGAAAAGAAGTTGGTTTGTACAGAATTGAGAATGTCCAATTAGCTAGAAAAAAACCCATAAGAGGCATTTAAAGGAAACAAAAAAGCAAGGTTAGCAAGTGTACATTAATTCCTGGTGCAAAAAGAGCTGTATTTTCTCTTCATTATCATGTATACAAAAATAATGAAATATCCTCTACCAACAGCATTGCAAAAGTCAGGGATAATGTTTTCATTATGGTAGCAATAACTTTCAGGAAATGCTCAAGGTTTCATTTAATTTGGGGACTAGAACCAGGCAGAGCAATCCTTTTATTTTTTGTTATCTAAAGGTGCAAAGTGTGTGTTTTTTCTGACTGTGGGACATATTGTGTGTCTGTTCAAACTGTAGTAGGACCAAGGGTCAGCTTTTCTTCCAAGGTCTCTAGGTGCAGGCAGATCTCTGTCCCTAATGCATGGATTTGACAACATTTTTTTTAAAATTAATTTAATTTAAGTTGATATTTTATTTGATCAGTTTTATTTATGGGAGTTAAAAGAGGTATTAGTTAATACATACAAACCTCCTTAATTTCTGGCTTTAAAAATTGAACCACAGGATTCTGAATCTTATGAGTTAATATCCATGCAGAGGATTTGTGAAACCTCTAGGATTGCAATTTACTGTTACATGTCCAAAATATTTTTTTGTCTTTATAAGCTTATTTACTGAGATCAGGAACCAAGATTCATCAAAATTATACATACCAGGTTTTGTCTATAGAATCTATAACCTATAGAACATATGACCGATCCTTTCTTAAAGATTCTCAAGTTTGGCGATATTCTTGATCTATCTGTCGGAAAGTAATATTCTTGACTATCTGTGAATTTGGGATTATATGTGTCACAGAGAAAATTATAGGTATAATTTTAACACATGAAGCATGGTTCTCATTTCTTATACAGAGATTGTCATACCTAATTAAACAAGATCTTTGTCATGGTAGGGTTGTAAGTTTTTTTTAACATTTTTGGGGGGGGAAGAGTCTCATTGAACCTATGTAAATAACTACATAGTCAGGAAAAGTACAGGAACTCAGTAAAGACACTTTACTGAGTGTAAGATTTAACTATTGCTATAAGTAATCTTGTAGACAGGACCCATAGATATGTCTTTTTTTTTTTTTTTGAGGTAATACACACACAATAAAGTGCTTAAAGCATTCTAATATTAAGTGTATGCTTAATATGAATTTTTATGCAAGTATAACACACAACCGCCACTCAAAGCAAGATGCAGACCCTTTCTAGCCCTTCAAAATTTCTCTCTTGTTTTTTCTCAGTTAATTCCTCCACCCAGAGGCAATGAATATTCTGACTTCTATAACCATGGATTAGTTTTGCATGTTTTTTAGCTTCATATAAATAGACACATGGAGTATAGGCATAAAGTTGCTCATGATTTCTCTTCATTATCCTTTTGTTGTCTGTAGACTCTTCAAAGTCCTCTTTTTACAGCTTTATCAATTTTTTAAAAATCCTTTCAAGGAACCAAGTTTCAGATTTGTCAAGTTTCTCTATTGTTTTTCTCTTTCATTGATTTCTTCTCCTATTATTTCCTTCCACTTTTGTTTGTTTGTTTAATTTGCTCTTCTTTTCAAGGCTTTTTGTGCTGGGATATTAGATAATTGATTTCAAAACCTTTATTCTTTCCAATATATGTATTTAAAGTTACAATGTTCCCTCTTAGCACTGCTTTAGCTGGATACCACATATTTTAATATGTTGTGTTATTCATTTTCATCTATATCAGATTATATTCTACTTTCCTAAGTGATTTTTTTAATAAAATCAATATTTAAATGTGTATAACTTAATTTCCAAATATTCAGGGATTTTCAGATATCTTATTGTTACTGATTTCTAAATTAATTCCACTGTGGTCAGAGAATATGTATCTGAGAAATGCATAGGTGAATATTCTTTGTAGGTGAGAGATACAAATGAGAAAAGGAATAATTGAAATGAATCCACTGATTTCAAGAGGGTGACAAGAGTGACGGAGGCTAGGTAGTGGCATTTGTTTCTTCTGCCTTCTTTTGTTTCTGATTACAGTTCTTTGAAATTTATTGAGATTGTTTCATGGCCAGCACATGGTATATCTTGGTGATTATTCTACATACGCTTGAAAAAAAATATTTATTTTGAAGTTGTTTTGTGTAGCGTTCTCTAAATGTCATTTGGTCAAGTTTGTTAATATATTTGTTAAAACCTTCTTTACTCTTAACGACAATTTTTTCCTGCTTGTTCTATAAATTACTGAGAATGGAGTGTCAAATTCTCCAACTATGAACATGGATTTATCTATTTCTTTTTATATCTGACAATCATTGCTTCCATCTTGCTCTTTGTTTACTGTTTTCCTCATGATTTTTGTTTCTCTTTTCCTACTTCCTTTTGTATTAATTGAGCTTGTTTTAGTATTCCATTTACCTCCTATCTTGGATTTTTAGCAATAAGTCTGTTTTATTGCTTTTAGTCTCTGGGGATAATAATGTACATCCTTAATGTATTACAATCTAACCTGAATTATGTTTACACTAATTCGCATTTAATGTAAGAAACTTACAATACCCCCTGCCATTTTTGCTACTGTTATCATATATTTACTTCTCCGTATGTCATAAACCCCACTATACATTGCTAGAATTTTACTTTAGAGAGTCAATACCCTTTTAAAAAATTTAAGAAAAAGCTTTTATATATACTCACATATTTCTGGTACTCTTATTCTTCCTTGTAGATCAAGGTTTCCGACTGGTGGTGTTTCCCTTGAGCCTGTAGAACTTCCATGGTGTCATCAAGGTAATAGAGCAACATAGTGCCTTGTGGTAAGGTGAGAAGGTCACGGTGCCTGCGTACTAACTTATGAAAAGAGCCAAAGAGCTAGCATAACCCTACAGTAAGACAGGGAAGACATACTTCAGTCCCTGTCAGGTAAATTCAAACTGCTTCTGATGTTCTTTGCTCATTGATAGAAAGAAAAATGCGTTATCTGTCAAAATTACTAGAGGCACACCAGTGGCAAAGGGCAACATTGATTTTTCTCCACTAAAGAACTCACATCTGAAACAGCAGCTACATGTGGAATTACCATCTGATCAAGCTTACAATAATCCACTGTCATTCTCTATGATTCATCCAGATGAATTAAATAAGATGATAGGAATTAACGCCCCTGTATTTTCCAGGTCCTTGAGAGCAGTACTGATATCTCTAATTTACCCGAGGATGCTATTGTTTTGGTTTACTTTCAGTGTGATGGAGAAGCTCCGGTAGCTTCTACTTCCTATGATGATGGTTCTGACTCTATGGGTCAAAGAGTCAGAGTGGGGCTTCTGCCAATTTCTAGTTGTACCTATTTCAATATTACAGTCAAAGGTGCAAAAGTAACTATAGGATGATGCTACAGACCCACTGAGACAGCTGCGAGATAAACACAGACCAAAATTCCATTTTTCATCTGACCCCACAAGCCACCACTCTGTCCAGTGATGTTCTTTGTCTCCAAGGATTAATGCTAGTTCAGAGCCAATGTCCCATAACCCTGAAAGGTCCAGGTATTTTCTTTTACTCTGTGCTCAGTCACTCTGGTAAATAGCTACAAGTGGAGGAAGATTTATAGTAATAAATTTATATATATATAATGTATTTGCAAGATCTCCCCTCAACAATATCTACTTTCCCAGTAATTCAGTTCTGGGAATTGCATGGGAGATATAACTCTCTTTCATGGAACTTAAGTCAAGGTTTTTTCACCAAACCTAAAGTTATATTCATTAAAAAGATCAAGTAGTGCCTCAATGTACCTTTCATCTATTTCAATCTTAGAGATCCCATAATCCATTAGCCACTAGCAAAGATCCCCATGGATGAAACAATTCTCACTCCTGTTCCCATATTGTGTCTGTCATAGTAACTCGGCTTTCATTGTCTCTGGCAGTAAAACACTGCCATGAGGATTTCATAACTCCTATTGAAATGGAGGAGGGGAGAATAGTTAGAAGGTGAGTGAGTAGATTGCACATGACACATCTATTCCAACACCCCTGACTCCCTAGGTATTGGTTTCCTTCTTGTACATAATATCAAGGAGTGTTCATTTCATTTAGTGTAGATCACAGTTGAATTCTACTTTTAGTTAACCAGCTAAGGAACCACTCTTAACTACTCAAGCTAGCACACTGAATCTAGAATCTTTGGCAAATGACCCTAGTGATAAATTTTGCCTTATTTAAATATTCGTTATTTCTCTGTGGTCTATCTATCACTGAGGAATCCACGTACATATTCCCCAGGTTTTTGCCAATACAAATTAGCTCAGATTTGAATTCTTTTGGCTTGTGAGTTTTCTATTCTTGGTTTTATTTTGCAATTGGTCCCCTTGGACATGCTGAGATCTGGCTCTGGCTGGAAGATTGGAGGTTGTGGGGCATAGTAATGGTAAAGCATAAGGATAACAAGCAATAACTTGCAGTGGAGTTATTTTAGGACCTCCAAACAAGGTAAACCAGCCTTCAGACTGGCAGGTGTGGCTGCTTCTGTTCAGGACAGTTTGGGGTTGGGATACTGAGTCATCTGAATCTTTCCACACGTCACTATTCCAATTCTGAGAGCCCTATTTTTTTTTTTCCAAATTGAAGCCCTAGCCTTCACATAAAAAAATATAGCTGTAATTCAATCTATATTGTAGATGCTCCAACTTGTAGACTCAGATTCTGTGTGTAAATTTGAGCTACAAGAGATGTAATGTTCTTTTCCTCTGATGCTGCCTTGAGCTGAGAATGTGGAGTCCTGAGCTTGTCATGTTCTTCCTTTATCTCTCAAGTACAGTTAAACACAGTCAGGCTATCCAAAGTTTTTGGATTCTTCACACACATCGTTCTGTGATGTACCAGTTGCCATGTGATCTGCCAAAGTCATGCCTTTAACAGACACTTTATTCCAGCCAACCATTTCTTTCTAAGGAACTGTTTTGCAATGGTTGACAAAGACTACTTGTATTCTATACTCTGCTTGTAACCAGATCCTCACACTGTCAAATCCAATTAGGTCAAATGACCCATTCCAGACTCTAGTGGTCCTCTTTTTAAAAGTCTTTTGCCTCGAACATAACAAATATTATATCAGTCAGAGTTGAGTTGCAAAAATCACAAAACAACCTAGCTATTTTTTTTAACTCATAAGGAATTTATGAGAAATTGGGGCTTTGCAAAATTGATGAAAGTGTTAGAAGACTCTAGGCTAGATCTCCAGAAATTATTACTTGAAAAACATCACAGAATGGACCAAACCAAGAAACTTTTACCTGTGACACAATCTGGAAGTTGAAGTATCGGGAAACTACTCTACGAGCTATTAGCTTGAAGACGTCACTGCATTCACTGCAAATTATGAAACAGAAACCTGCCCCAGTCTGTTTTCACTGGGAGGACAATATCTTGGAAGTGATCAATGAATTCATCAAGAAGTTGCTGCCAGAATTTTAGCCTCCAGAATTATACTACATTTGCTGCATTTGTACTAGAAAATAGGATTTCTCACTTGCTGCTACCTTATCTCAGTTTAAAATCCATGTCAGTATGAAAGTACATAATTTGTAAAATCTAAATCACATCCACAAACCAGTCTGCATGGAATTCTGGGAAATATAGCTTTTATCGTTATAGTCTCTGTTGAACAGAAGGACACATTAGATGCTGAGCAAGATGATTTAGCATATTCGGCACAAGCACTTTTCTGTCTTCCTCAGTATTTGAACTGAGGATCACACCCTTCTCCTTGAAACATCATCCTTTCTTGTGTTCTGGGATACTATTAGCTCAGGTTTCCTCTCACCTCTGAAATACATCCTTTTCTTCTCCACTGCTGTCTTATTTTCCTCTACTTACTACCCAATAATAGAAGTTTCACAGGCCTCCATCTCAGTCTACCATTTCTTCTCTTTCTCCAGATAATCACATGCATTTATCACAATTCAATATGTCCGACTCAGTAGGCTATCAGAGTTTTAGTTTAGCACATCTAATTGTCTACCAGATATCTCCAGCTCCATGTCTCTTCAAGGTCCCTGAATTTAACTGTGCAAAAGTGAACTGTTGAATCTTCTCCTATCGTGCCCATCTTATTTAAAGCTACTCTACGCCATGGTTATTACTTTACAACAACTAGACCCATCTTTCAGTTCCAAAACAGATCTAGCTCTTTTCCATTCCAAGGCCTTTTTACATACTCTCCTGGATTTTTGCATGGCTGGTTCGTTTACATCTTTTTGGTCTCATCTAAAATTTCATTTTCTTCATGAGATCAAAGAAGTTTCTGGCCACTTTAACTAAATGAGTAACTCCATTATTCTCTACCACAGAAATTTTTGACTGCTTTCATTTCCCTTATTTTGAGTTTTTTACTTGTTTATAATGTGTCTCCCCAATTCTACTGCAAGAAGTGGGTAACGAATTGATCAATTGTGTTCAATATTACATACCTGGTACCAAGCATAGTATGTAGACTACAGTTGATTTTTAATATTTGTTGGATAAATGAAAAGCAGTGAGAATAGAAAAAGTAAAGATTTCTCTAGATACTAAGTCTATCTTCTCCAAAGTAATACATTATTATAAAATAAAAATGCCAATATTTGTTGCTCTTTTTTAAAAAAATATTCATCCAGTTTTCAAATGAGTCTTTCTAATGGTCTTTCTTCTCTTCCTATGTTATTCATTTCACATGCCAGGACAACCTATGCATTTCTTTCCTACTTGAGTCTAGGGGATTCATTTTATTGTCAGAATTAAAAGTCTTTACAATTGGATGTTTCTTACTATGTATCTTTGTTCATTAATACAATGCTATTAAATTGTTTTTTATCTGAACATAGAATTGTCAAAAACTGTGAAGGGTCTAAGTATTCTCTCTGCTTGCAAGGGACAATTTTATAGGTGCTGGCAAAAGAACAAGACACTTGAGTCAGAGAAAAATGATAGTTTATTACTCACAACAATAGCAGTAGCCAGAATATGATCATTTTCTTATTCTGGTTTTCCTATTCTCCATAGGGCAATGCAGTGAGGCTAGAGGATGCCTGCACATGTAATGGGTTGCGGGAAAGAGACCCTGAACTCCTCAAGCCTGATCTAAAATGGGGAATAAACAACATGCCTGACTTTCACCGTGGAGGGAGACATTATATATACTGGATAGTAAACAAACCTGCCATTTTCTCCAGAGGGAAGCATTATCTCTATTTTCCAAGGCTGCTCTGTATACAAGCATCCTTGATAAGATTATTGGTGGTTCTGCTTGCAAGACATGAAGAAATGTGAGACCTATGGAGAATCATAAAACATTTAGTAACTAAGTAATTATTGTAAGCAATTCTCTCATTAAACTGTAAAGTATAAACCATTCATTCATTCATCAACACATATTTATTGAGGATCTATTATACTGCAGACATATAACCATTAAAAAAAAGGGACACAACCTCTGGTATTATAGAACTTCCATTCTTTTATGGAATATAGATAAAAACAAATAAAAAACAAATACATAATACAATATATTATGGTATGATAAGGTATATGGTATGGTGTGACGTAATATAACATAACAAAACAATACCAGGTAGTATGATAATTAAATGTGCCTATGGATCCATTTTGCTCTTAAGGATATCAGGGATAATATTTTTTTTAAATAGAAAAGATTCTTTCCAAGCCAAAGCAAATTCTGAAAGTATATTCCCATTGCTGATTCTTTATGCTTTACTCCCTTCTTAAAAAAACTGACGTTTATAAATATTATTTCATATTTCATTAATTAAACTATTTTGTATTAAACATAAAGCACATTAGTGTGCTGTAATGTCAAACGACTAAGTGGAAAATAAATATGAAAATCTTAAAACCAATTAATAATTTACCTGCATTCCTTGTGAACTTTAAATAGTTAATACTGCCTGACTGTGCCTCGTGTCAGAGTGCATCCTCCTTTGCGAGGCCGGGCTGGCCATACCACCCACATGCTTTTGATCATTACCTAGATATGCAGTGGTCATGTCAGTAGCTAATTGCCCACGTTACTCTCCTCATTTTTCTTGTTAAAGAGAGATTTTTAAAATGAGCTCAATATATCAGCCTTTTTAACGGAATTATTAATAATAGGTATACTCTCATTTATTATTTGGTCTTTTTTCTCCTGAGCTCTTCTTTCTCCGTTAAATCTGTAAAGCTTCTGGAAGATGTTAGAAATCATTTTGCTCTCACTTTACTTTGCTGACCTTTTTACCTAAAACTACAACAAATACAAATCCTTACAGTTTATTCTTTCTTAGTTGTTCTGGCCTGAAGTTGACCTACTTTGCCAAATGTATTTATTTGAATGTTAAACCTTAAAATTAAGCACCTATTGACCATAAGCAGAAAGAAATAAGACTTTTTTAATGGATAAAGTACGAAATGTGAAATAAACTCAGCAAAGCATAGGATCAACAACAATAAAAACATTCAATGATCTAAGTGGAAACCTGGCTATAAGATCTTAGAAGCAAAGTTCAAGGAAACATGAACTTTTAAAAAAAATCATTTCATTATATTCCCCAAACAGGCATTTTTCTCCTGGAGCTAAAGTCTAAAAGGAATTTCCCCTTTGAAACATTATATAGGAACATTGAAAAATATAAGTATGTGATTTTCACCAAGTTACTTAACTTTCCCACCTCATGCTCCTCATCTGCAAAATGGCTTAAATGTTGTATACCTTCCAAGGTTGGTGTGACAATGAATTACAAAACTGATTTTTTATTCAACAAATATTTACCAAGTTGCTTAGTATTTCAGGCACAGTTCTAGGTATTGAAGATAAGCAGTGGACCAAAAATCAGTGTCTGCCCTCATGAGTTTATGTTCAACAAGAAAAGGGAGAAAATAAACAATGAAAAGATTATAGCATGTCAGATAATAGTAAGTGCTTTGAAGAAAAACAGTGGGAGCTAAGGCGAAGATGGAAAGGTATGAGTTTTAAATAAGCTACTCAGGCAAAAACTCTTTAAGAAGGTGGCATTTGACCAGAGATTTGAATGAATTAAGGGAGAGAGCCACGAAAAGATCTGGAGAAGGAGGATTTCTGCAAGAGGGAATGGAAAGAATAATGTCCTTGAAGTAGGAATGAAAACAGTAGATTTGGGCAATGATGATAATGCTAGCTGGCTAAAAAAGAAGAAGTGAAGCAAAGAATGACTAGAGGAAGTGATCAGAGACAGGCTAGGGCTAAATGAAGTAGACCCTTTTCGTCTATGGAAAGCAGTTTGGATTTTATTCTGAATAGAATGGAAACCATTGGTGAGCTTTGAGCTGTGACGTGACTTCATTTCCTTTTTTTAAAAAGGTCACTAGGTTAGCTCTGTTGAGAATTGACTGGAGCAGAGCAAGAATAGACCTGTGGAATGTTGATAATTAGCTTTTAGAGCAGCTTAAGAGACTTAGCCTATGATGGTTGGCTAAGATTGTGGGAAGTGGTCAAATTTATGATATCTTTTGAGCGTAAATGTGAGATCTGATGCTGATGGACCTGATGTGATGTATGATGGAGCGAGGATTCAAGCATGACTCTATGGAGAAGCAGGTTTCCAGAGGGGAATCCACAGTTCTACTTTAGATATTTTAAGTTAGGCATACCCATCATTCATTCAAGTGGAGATGGCATGAAGGCAGTTGAATATACCAATCTGTAGCTCAGGCAAGAGTCAGGGCTATAGGCGGCATCTGAAGCCATAGAATTATTATCAGCTAATGAGTAAACACACATAGATAAGAGAAGTGGATGAAGAACTTAGCATTGGGGCACTCCAACATTTAGCCTTGGGGCACAAGGATAGAAGGAATACAAGACACCTGAAAAAGTGACTGAAAACTAGTATTCAGTGTAATAAAGGGGAGTTTCATTTATAAAACCAAAGGAGTTAAATATCCTAGAAGACATGTGAAAAAACTTGTATCAGGAACAAAGAAGTGGCCGTTAATGAATGTCAAATGCTGCGAGATCAAATAAATAAAGGCTAAGAACAGACCTTCGATTTGGCAAGATGGGAACAATTGGCGACTTTGAAAGTGAAATGGTGAAGTTGAAAGCCTGAGTGAAGTCAGTGTAGAAGAAGGTGGGAGGTGAGGAAATGGAGACACGAAGTACACACAACTCTTACGAGTTTTGCTAGAAAGATCTTCACACTTCATTTACACTCTCATAGGCTTATCTATACGACTTTTTCCAGACCGCCTTGTTCCTAATCTTCTAATCTTTCTCTTTCCAGGTCCCTGAACAACCACAGCCTATGAATCTACATATATTCTCTTCTAGGTCACTTCACTTTCCATACAAAGTGGATGAACAGGTGCATCATCCCTAAAGCTCAGCCCATTGGGAGGAGTTCCCCTCACCACTCTCTTTCAAGGTCACTCCTGAGTTGAGCAGCAGTCCATTCATAAATTAAGCATGAACTTTTTCCTCTCCTATCATATGGTACCCTATGCATCCATAGGTATGAGCAATAGATGTGAACGAGAGGCACAACATTGTACAACAAGTACAACATTGATGGATGACATGACAGTCTATCCTTTGGCCCTGTTTTTGCCTGATGTACCACATCCATGTTACAATAATTGCTGGGCCCACTAAACATTATGCTTTGGGATTCCTAACAGAGCCCAGTTCATGATGGTCAACTATGGCTGCATGGTCAATCCATGTCCCATGATCAGATGCTGATTCTCTACTAGAACCCAGCAGCATACTGGCTGCTATTTTTTGAGTGGTGTATAATTTTCTGCTAAAGATGTCGTGGTTTTGCTCCAGAAGTCAAGGAGTCTATATTATGATTCCTGGGGCTTGCTATAAATTCCACATGACTTCTTTTTCCACCACAGATATATCTAAAACCAAAGTCTGTAATCTCCATCTCAGACGCTGCTTCCTGAAGAGCCCAATTGCAACAGGTCTCTAATGTCTTTCATCTTTTAAGCAAATTTTAAAATAATAGATATGCTGCAACAAAACCATTATTTCTTTTACATAATAAAGACTAGACAAGAAGTTGAAGGAAATTATTTAGTCAAATATAAAATTAATATAAAGCACCTAGCTATAATAGTATTATATATAATATAATAGTATTTGTAGTACCATATAATATAGTACTAATATAACAGTACTATATAATAGTACCAATAGAATAAAAATATAAATAGTATTAACCTGCTATTCTTCATTAGAAAGATTCCACAACTGAGCCTTCATCAATATGTAGTATTTTAGGGGTAGGAGTACATAGTTATTCCAACTAATGACAGTGAAGAACAATAATAAATAGGTAGGGTGTACTCAGTTTAGGAACACAACAGTCAGCTTTCAGAAATTTTATCACATTAATTGCTGAGAAATAACCTAAAATATGCCTACATGTAGATTTGGAATTGAATCAACCTTTCCATTTTTAAATCACATAATCTCAAATCTAGAATCTGTCTGGTCAACATAGAAAGAGAGTTCTAAAAGTTGGACTCTCAACCTTGACATGTTTCATATATTTTCTGGATGGAAAACTACCAATCCTTAATTACATCTCAAGTCAATTTATTGAACATAATATATTTTGCTGTAAAATTCATGTGACACAGAAGAAAACTTTACAGAATAAAAGACAGTCATTGAAAGTTTAATTACATTATCTCTAGAAAATATCATAACTTCAAAACACAATTTTAAAGTCAAAAGTTTCCAAAAGAAAGAATGTTACATGAGCCCTAACCTATAGAGCTGACCCTGTGAAGTCTCTCAGTTCAAGAAAAAGAAAAATATTTCACTTCCAGTTAATCAATAGATCACTGACAGTAAAATAGCTAATAATACCTTGAGCCCTAAAATTGGGTTTCTTTATCTGCTAGACCAACCAATGGTTTTCAAAATGTACTGTAAGAGAAGATGGCAAAACACTGGTCAGGGCCAAATTCAATCCCATCCCTATCCTAGCCTCTATAAACAAAACAACTCTACTTTTGTCTGCTTCACAGTGTAGGCCCTTGAAAAAGTGTACCTTTGGAAGATGATCTGGGAGAGCAAAGGTATAGCTTGCATACCATTGTCCTAAGCCTGTTGCACTGTATGTGCAGTTGAGTTGATCTGTGCTAATATCGCAAATTTCTATAAAGCTATTCTCCAAGGTCAAAAACCTGTATTAAAGATTTGAGAGTTATAATCAATATCTCTATGTTAGTTTACCCTCTTGATTACATTAATGAGAGTTTTTGGTGGAGGGAAAGAAGAAGAACCCACCCAGAAGGTGGGTTTCGTATACACAAAAGACTATTCAGAATTTTATTTTGGGAGCTAAGAGTTGTTATTCAATTTACTAGATTTACACATTCAAAACTCCAGTTTTCCCCTAATCTTTAAGTTCCACTTGCAAATTTTAATATTGCATTTGTGATTATGCAGATTTTATGAAACATTTTTAAAAGGTCTTTGAATGATGTTTGGTTTCTTTTACATATATATATACACATATATGTACATATTACAGATACATATGCACATATCTACACAAATATATAGGTATATTTATATATGTATACACATATACAGATATGTGTGTGTATTTATATATCTTCTGACATATTTTAAACGGCATTTATAAATTTAAATATTCTTTTTTATTTTTAAATACTTTAACTCAATGCATTAACCAGATGTTCCCAAATACTAAAATGATTTTATTATCCTAAAACTTAAACATAAAAATGTACTGAGCTTTACATTTTCTTGGAAGTTCTAGTTCTGTAAAGAAACATAGTAAGATTTCAATTTAAAATTATTTCTAAATAAATTGCTCAATTATACATTTTAAGTTAAATTTATAGGACTTTAAACACCAAGATTCTCTTAGAAATCAGAGTAAATAAAATGTCAGTCATACACGAATTCCTTCCTAACAAAATAGTTACGCTGTGGTTTTCATTTCCTTTTATAGCAGGTTCTGTGGTATGCTGCTGTGGCAGATTGTATTTTCCAAAAATGGTCACGGCAATATTTCTGGTCATACCACCAAGTGGCAGAGTCTATTTCCCTACCACCTAAACATGGGCAAGATTTTGCCATTGCCTCAAAAAACAGAATGCAGAGGAAGGGATACTGCCACCACGTCATGAGGAAGCCCAGGCCACATAGAGAGGCTGAGAGCCCAAGCTCAGGTCTGGCCTGACAGCTGGCATCGACCACCATCCATGCGAATGAGCAAGTGTTCAGATAATTTCAGCCTCAGCCTTCAAGCTATTGCAAATGATGCTGAGTGGAACAGAAAAGAGTTATTCCCACTGAGCCCTTCCAAAATTGCAAACTTGTGAGCAGAATACAAATTGTCATTGTTTTAACCCACTAAATTTTGGGGAGGTTTGTTAAGCAGCAGTAGATAACTAATCCAGCTGCTCAGAAACCCCTTTTAGGACGGTGGCACCCGTTTTCTCCAGCTGATGGGAGTGTGGGTAGTTGATGGGAGGATTGTCAGCGAGTCACTTTCTGAAAAGTGCCCTCAGCTAAAGAAATTTGCCACACAATGCCTAGATAACTTGCCCTCCTGGAGTTAGCGTACATCAAATGACTAGTTAATGTAGGAGTGATAACTAACATCCTCTTGCCCTAAACACCATCAAAGTGGAAGAACTTGAATTGCTATCCCAGTTCCTGAGCTCTCTGTGAGCTCCTTTGAGACTTCTTCGGGATCCATCACGCATCAACTCGTCTCTTTTCCCAATGCTACTTTCTTCACTCCCCAACAGGTATTGATCCTGAGAGCCATCCCCAAAAGAGTTCCTATACACAAGTCTCCATCTCAGACACTGTTTCCCTGGAATCCAACCTAAGATGCTTTTCTATATTTAATTTAAAATCTTCCCAGAATTGAAAGGTGCACTGTCACTAGTGAAGACAACTATCTAAGCTTTCAAATGGGAGGCTGACTGGATTCTTTTGGCCATCCTGATGTGACATACTGAACTCTATTTATAAATTCACTGTGTCAATAATTTCATTACTCAAAGGAGATGATCGTGTAGTCCAAATCCTTTGATTCAGTATTTATAGAAATCTGCAAAACCTAGGCAGGTACATCATTCAAGCTCCAACCAAGAGACAGTAACCATAGTGGTTATTTAAATTTATTAAAAAGAATTTTAACTAGCAGAAGGTGGATAAAACAGGTAAAAGACAACTCAGAAGAAGCAGATACAAGAAAGCAACTACTACCTCTAGGTTGAGGAAGTGTGGACAATAAAACAAAAATAAAAACAAACCAAAACCAAACAAACAAAAGAATGAAAGACTATGAAAGCCCTGCCCCCAAAGTTGAGATTCAGATCACTTCCAAAAGGTGAACGTGGAGACTCCTGGTGGCAAAGAAACTTCCCAGAGGCTGTGAAGGGGAGCTAGTTTGCAGAAATGGCCTACAGTTGCTAGAGGGTATGGCCAGGACAGAGATGCTCAGAAGCAACCATTGGTGGGGAGATCATAACCAAAGGGCACAGTTGGATTGCTTCTGCAGGACGCTCCTGGGCTCTCGCATTGGATAATAATAATAATGGAAGACCAGAACCCCAAAGGGAGGTATCCTCCTCTGTCATAGCCTTATAGTGTCTCTCCAGCGCCCTCTACTGATGATGCCTAACATTTTTGCCAGTCAGCAAAGTAAATATGTTAACTGGGTCCAGTTTCATTACCACAAAGCAGGGGAAAGAGATGGATTTGGAGCTGAAAGAAAATAATTGATTACTGGCACACCAGATTAATAACTGGATTGGATTCTGCGTTTCTTTTGCTCTTTATACTACCTAACTAAAAGCTTAAAGACTTTTGAACTTGACAGAATTCTGCACAATTTCAAATCCTCAGCACCGTACAATCTGAATTGCATTTAACATGCTACCTGATTGAATTTTGGTTAACTCACATGGCTTTTCATATCTGACTTTTGCACCTTATGAGATCAGTTTATAGTCATGCTGCATAATACAGTGTTTGTTACCTCAATTAACAGGGAATTTATTTCAAGGAAGCACATGAGAATAATTAATACAAGAATAGGAATCTTTGCCATATAATAATCAGTCTTCATTTATACGTAGGAAAAAGTCATATTTTAGCAGTTATTTAGCTGTTTCTAAACCCAGAACACACTTCAAGTAGTAGAAGAATCCAATGTAGAACTAGTGGCTGTATTAGCTCATTGTCCCCTCAACAGCAATGTGGTAATGATTCTTTCACAACGCAGTGTCTCAGCTGATCTCTATCTTTTCTTCTGTACCTACCGAGCAAGTACCTTACTTTTACTCTGTAATGATTTTTCAAACTTCACAGCATATTCTAATTTCGAATTAATTTATCCTAACTACAGCTTCTCCCTGCTAGCATCTGCATGTGCCTTTTCTTTGTAGGTTCTTTAGCTTCTCTTTCTGCTACTATATGCTGATGTTTTCTCCATATCTCTAGTTCAAATTACAAAGAAATATACTTTGATTGGTTTGGTCAATTAATAATATCTCTTCTTGAAAGTTACTAAATTTCAAGCCACCTCATAAGCCCCTGGTCATCTTTTAGGTTGGTTCTTATTGAGTTAATGGTCAAACTCTGATCCAATCAGCTATAACCCATGGTACGAGTTCATGTAGTAGAGAATATAGTCATCACTTCTATGTTAGAAATAAATAGAGTTGCTTTTCTCAGCAAAGTACTGTCCACATGAAAGGGATATATTTGAATGGTGGACCAGACCAAGGACTTTGAAAGGCCCTCCCTAGTACAGCACTCAATCTAAAAATCCTGATTAAAGGGAGTTCCCCAAAGAAGTTCCAGTCAATGCTTCCCAACAGTGACTTTTATCACTTTCCATCAGCACCATCAGTTGCTTCTGTTGACTGTGCTGACTAACAACAATATGTTCTCCCATGGGTTTCTCTTTTTGACAGTGCCGTGCGTGCCTTGCCAACAGCTTGCAAGCCTCTTGGAGAATGAAGAGTTCACAGTTGCTTTCTCAGCATAACTCACAACTGAGGCACTGCTGAGGCACAAATTTTTTAAGGTTTTTTTTATAGCCACCTAATATTGCAATTGGAATTGAGCCATTTCTCTGAAGCCTCCTTGGTTCACAGTCAGCTCACAGTCACAAAGTGCAATATGCCCTTTTAGAGGGAAGATTTTGCAATATGGAGCCTTCCACAGACACAAATTATGAAGAATGAAAACTACAGTGATGGAAGGAACCTATTGATTTAATTTAAATCCTACTAATGTGAATTTGGATTTGGCTTTAATTTTACTTTCGTATAAACTATTTATAGAAAGAGGCAAATTAAACATAGATGCCTGGAGTTTGGAGGGCCCCTTTGGATTCACGGTCAACACCCCTCATTTTATAGATAAAAGAAAAAAAAGCCAAAGAAAAGTTCAGAGGGTTATTCTCTTTGTCAATAGATAAATCAAGATTACAACCCAGGCTCCTTGAAACTAAACTTTACAGTCTTCTTTCTAGATACCATGCTGCCCCTAGTGTTATCCACATTCATAAGAACTAGAGATTTCATCCATAAGAACAAATTTCACTCAGTTTAAAGATCTATTGGCAAACCAAGAGTGCATGAGGTAATTTTAAATGATCCAAAGAAGATCTGATATAAAAGTTCATTTCACACTATTTTGCCATTTATTAGTATAACCGTGCATACTTAAAAATATGTTTGCCTTATCATCTAAAATAATTCTTCTAAGATCAAATTAAGGCCCTAACAAGTAAAGAATAAAGTTGTGTATTGTGGTGGGGGTGACGAGGCAGACTCACTTAAAACAACAACAATAGAAACAACATTATAATTAATACACAATCTTTCTCACCATATCAATGAGTCCCTTTTCTGCAGTTATAGGTAGGGATAATTGGTGTCCTGAGGTATCTTAGGGGTCTGTGAGAAAAATCACAAAATAAAGGGCATTAAAGAACCTCTTTTGTAATAGGAGGAATCAAACATTGTAAAAAATAAGAGGAAAAATAAGTCAAATTAGAGTATTATAGTCAGTTTTACCATTTATTTCCGTTTATCTCCCTTCCAAAAAAAGGATAGATATTTATAAAGAGAAGAACAAAACAAATCAAACAGAAATAAGCAAACATAAAATACTGACTTGATACATTATAAGAAGAAAAAAACTAAAAGTGTGTAACAGATATATCAGGGGAAGACAGAATAAAAAGAAAATAGAGCAACTAATAAATGAGAGGAAGCAAATAATTAATTATTCCACTAAGAAGGCTGATATATTGAGCTCATTTAAAAAATGTCTTTAAAAAAGAATGAAGAAGAAAAATTTAAATAAGGGGGAAGTAACGAAGACAATGAAAAATGCTAATAAAAATGTTGAGAAGGGAA
The DNA here is from genome assembly GCF_057802395.1 of Ceratotherium simum simum. Lineage (NCBI taxonomy): Eukaryota > Metazoa > Chordata > Mammalia > Perissodactyla > Rhinocerotidae > Ceratotherium > Ceratotherium simum. The sequence goes on from NC_141900.1 coordinate 74,495,500, forward strand.
ATGGGGAATATATTGTAAAATAGAGAATAGTGATTCAGAGGATCTTAGGTGGGGTTAAAGGATCCTTATAGAGAAAACACTGACCCATACATAGGCAAACATATGAGCACTGTCTTGTATTTAATATATTTAATTGAATTAACTATGAAATTCTAAAAACATATAAATCACACTTTAAAATATGTATTATTCAAGAAGGATTTCACAGGAGATGCAGAATCGGTACATAGGTTTCTATTGTCCTCCTTTTCCTCTTACCTTTGAGTTCCTAGCCGATCATCTTTCAAGAGATCTCTGGCATAAAATGCATTTGACTAGCACTCCCCAGTGCAGCCCATTCAGCCCTATATCTAGGCACCCAGGAAGACCAGAAAACAATGAAAACTTACAACACTGAAAACTAAGACTGATTAACAAACTACTGCCAGAAATGTTGAGAAATACCAGTCTAGACTTTGTAGCATATCTACCTTACGAAATGGAGCCCATGTATTTAAACGGTAGGAATATGTTTTGTACTACTTCATTGCCTAATCCTTGAATCATGGCCTGTACCAACCCAAAAGCTTCCAACCACTTAATTCTTCATGAGTGAGGATGGCCGCATCACCATTCTATGCCCTCATCTACATTCCTAGTTCTTCATTGATTCAGAAATGACAAGTCTTGGGAAATCACAGAGTAAGAGTGGAGGGGGAGGATAGAGTAGAATTACAGTTAGGGTTCATTTAGTTTCCCGTAAACAAAGTATTGTTGGTGGAATCAGAAACTGAAAAAAACCTTGGTTTACTATATCCCGAGACTTGTATCTATTCACTTAAACCATTGATTGATTTAAATCACCTGAAGACCAGGAAATGGAAGTAGAAGATTCCACATCAAGATATCAGCGCTATACAAGATGAATAAATTCCAGATACTGAGGATTTAGTCTGAGAACTTTGAATTTGAATCTTTATTAATGAAGAAAGGAATATGATCATTACTCAAGAAAATAGTACTTGAACCAAGACATTGATAGGAAACCAAGAATGCACAACCAGAATTAAAATGCACATTAATGCTGCATTAATAGAATGAAAATAAAAATCATATGACCATCTCAATAGACACAGAAGCATGGCCACAGATGCCTGGCAGCCATAGAGCACATCTTATAGTGCACCCAGGTAGGAAACCAAGCCAGCAGCCCTGTCCAACTGTTGAATGTAGTTTCTGGCCCCGCATAACTGGAGAGCCTGAACGTTGATTCCAAACAACCTCAAAGGCCAACTTACAATCCCACCCAGCAGCAGAAGCTGGCATACAGCCTATTTGATTCATGAACACAGCCTTAGGCCTCATCCATGCAGGGATCCCAGGCAGTGACCCCACCCAAATGCAAAGCATAGCCTGAACAACAAATAGATCAAAGAAGAAATCAAAATGGAATCAAAAAATATTTTGAGACAAGTGAAAATGGAAACACAGCATGCCAAAACTTACGAGATGCAGCAAAAGAAATTCTAAGAGGGAAGTTTATGGCAATAAATACATACATCAATAAAAAAGAAAGATCTCAAATAAACAACCTAACTTTATACCACAAGGAACTAAAAAAAGAAAAAGAAACTAAGCTCAAAGTTAGCAGAAGAACAAAATTATAAAGATTAGAACAGAAATCTCTATTTCAAGAATACGAAGACAATAGAAAAGGTTAACACAACTAAAAGTTGATTCTTTGCAGACATAAATAAAATTGATAACTTTTAGCTAGACTAACAGAGAAAACAGAGAGAAGATCCAAATAAATAAAATTATAAATGAAAGAGGTCACATTACAACTAACAGACTGTGTGAAGTCTACAGAAATACAAAAGATCATGAAAGACTGCTATGTACAATTATGTTCCAACAAACTGGACACCCTAGAAGAAATGGATAAATTCTTAGAAACATAAAACCTACCAAGACTGAATCATGAAGAAAATCTGAACAGATCAATAATGAACAGACCAATATAGAAAACTGAATCAATAATCAAAAATCTCCTGCAAAGAAAAGCCCAGGACCAGATACTTTCACTGGTTAAGTTTACCAAACATTTAAAGAATAATGCCAATCCTTCTCTAATTCTTCTAAAAAATTGAAGAGGAGGGAACACTCCCAAACTCATTTTATGAGGCCAGCATTATCCTGATACCAAAGCTAGATAAGGATATTACAAGAAAAGAAAACTAAAGGCCAATATCCCTAATGAACATAGAAGCAAAAATTCTCAACAAAATACTAGCTAACCAAATTCAGCAGCACATTAAAAGAATCATACATGATGATTAAGTGGGATTCATCCTTGGAATGCAAGGATGGTTCAAATTACAAATCAATAAATGTGATACATCACATTCATAGGATGAAAGATAAAACTTGTATGATTATCTCAACAGGTGCAGAAGAAGCATTTAACAAAATTCAACATCCATTCATGATAAAAACTCTCAACAAATTAGGTAAAGAAGGAACTTCAAAACAATAAAGGCCATATATGACAAGCCCATAGCTAATAGCATACTCAACGGTGAAAGATCAAAAGCTTTTCCTTTAAGATCAGGAACAAGACAAATGTGCCCACTCTCACCACGCCTATTCAAAACAGTACTAGAAGTCCTAGCCAGATCAATCAGGCAAGAAAAAGAAATAAAAGGCATCCAAATCAGAAATGAAGAAGTAATATTGTCTCTGTTTGCAGATGATATGATCTTAAACACAGAAAACCCTAAAGACTGCACCAAAAAACTGTTAGAACTAATAAACAAATTTACTAAAGTTGCAGGATACAAAATCAACATGCGAAATTCAGTTGTATTTCTCCACACTAATGACAAACTATCTGAAAAAGAAGTAAAGAAAATAATCCCATTTATGATAGCATCAAAAACAATAAAATAATTAGGAATAAAATAATTAGGAATATATTATAATTAGGAAAGATCTCTACATTGCAAACACTGATGAATGAAATTGAGGAAGACACAAATAAATGGAAAGATATCTTGTGTTCATGAATTGGAAGAATTAATATTGTTAAAATGTCATCCTACCCAAAGCCATTTGTGGATTCAATGCAGTCATCATCAAAAGCCCAGTGGTATTTTTTACAGAAATAGAAAAAACAATCCTAAAATTCATGTTGCTAAAATTTACAAGACCTCAAATAGCCAAAGCAATCTTGAAAAAGAACAAAACTGAAAGCATCACAATTCCTGATTTCAAACTATACTACAAATCTATAGTAATCAAAACAGTATGGTACTGGCTTAAAAATTGACACATAAACCAATGGCACGGAATTGAAAACCCAGAAATAAACCCACGCATGTACGATCAAGTAAGTATTTGACAAGAGATACAAGAATATTCAATGGGGAAAAGATAGTGTTTTCAACAAATGGTGTTGGGAAAACCGGATATACTTATGAAAAGAATGAAACTGGACCTGTATCTTACACCACTTACAAAAGAGACTCACATGTAAGACCTGGAACTATAAAACTCCTAGAAGAAAACATAGAGAAAAAGCTCCTTGACAATGGGTTTGGCAATGACTTTTTGAATATGACACCAAAAGCTCAAGCAACAGAAGTAAAAATAAATAAGTGGGACTATATCAAACTAAAAATCTTCTGAATAACAAAATAAATGATCAACAAAAAGAAAACACCACCTACGGAATGGGAGAAAATAGTTGCAAATCACATATTTGATAAAGAGTTAATACCCAAATTATATAAGGAACCCATACAGCTCAAGAGGAAAAAAACAAATAATCTGATTAAGAAATGGGCAAAGCATCTGAATTGACATTTTTCCAAAGAAGATATATGAATGGCCAACAGGTACATGTAAAGGTGTTCAACATCACTAATCATCAAGGAAATGCAAATCAAAACCACAATGAGATATCACTTCACACTTGTTAGAATGCCTATTATGAAAAAGACAAGAGATAAGTGCTAGCAGGTATGTGGAGAAAAGGGAACCTCTGTGCAGTGTTGGTGGGAAGGTAAATTGGTACAGCCTTTATGGAAAACAGTATGGAGTTTTCTCAAAAAATTAAAAATAGAACTACCATATGATCCAGCAATAATAATTTTGAGTATATATCCAAAGGAAATAAAATCACTATCTCGAAGACATATCCATAGCCCCATGTTCACTGCAGCATTATTTACAATAGCCAAAACGTGGAAACAACATAAGTGTCCATCTACAGATGAATGGATCAAGAAAATACAGTATATACATACAATGGAATATTATTCAGCCATAAAATGAAGAAAATCCTTCCATTTGTGTCGCAGGAATGGACCTTGAGGGCATTATTCTAAGTGAAATAGGTAGAGACAGACAAGTACTATATGATCTCCCTCATATGTGGAATCTAAAAAAGAAAAACCAAACTCATAGAAACAGAGAGTAGATTGGTGGTTGCCAGGGGTGCCAGGTGGGGTGGGGGAAATGGGTGAAGGTAGTCAAAGGGTACAAACTTCTAGATATAAGATGAATATGTTCTGGGGATGTAATGCACACCATGTGACTACAGTTAATGAGAGTCTGTTGCATTCTTGAAAGTTGCTAAGAGAGTAGATCTTAAACCTTCTCACCAGACACACACAAAAATGGTAACTATGTGAGGTGATGGATGTGTTAATTAATCTTATTGTGGCAAGCATTTTACAATATATACTTATATGAAATCATGTTGTACACCTTAAACTTAGACCATATTATAAGTCAATTATATCTCAGTAAAGCTGGAAAAAAATAAAATAAAATGATGGAAACATAAAAAATTATCACTCTCAAGATATTTTTGAAACAGCAAATGAAAAGCATTCTCTACCAAAATTTGTAGTTAGGTTCTTAAGTGAACTAGTCAATAACTTTAATAAAAATCTAAGTGAAATATGATAGATAGGAAAAGTAAGGAGTTAGAATGTTGAAAATTTTAGAATTTTCACTGAATTTATTAGTGTGTGTGTGTGTACATGAGTGTGCATATGTGTGAATAAGCAGAAAAGGGAAGTTTGAAGTAGGAAAATATGGAGGATAATGTCTCTTTATTTACTGAGTCAGACAATCTTTCTTGGGCCACATTCTCCAGATGTCAGTCCTTCTCATTCAAGTAATAAGGGTTGGGGTAAATTAGATAATAGATCTGTTTTACAATACCTATGTATCAGAAAACACAGTGAATATCCCTTGTTACTCAGGATCCATTTCTCTTCCAAGGACAGTGCCATTGTTCTTCTGAGTCATCCCTGATTCCAATCTTGTGTTTTGAATAGGACATGACATGGTCTTAAGGCCTCATACCCCAAAGCAGAAATGAACACCCAATATAAGCTAGGCCACTCAGAGCCCTTCTCTGAATTTTTTACTTTGGACCATAGATAATCTAGTCAGCACTTTCTATGTGTGAACAGTGTCTCTGGAGGGGCTCATTATCATGTTCCCAAACACCAGAAAGTCAGTTTGTGCCAAAGAAGATAAGGCCAACATAAAGAGAAAAGCAAAGACAATGATTGACTGACTGTCTTGGGGATTAGCCCTGCACTTTCTTGGATTTGGTTATATAAGATATCCTAGAGCCTTTCTAATACATTTTTTTGTTGCATTTAAGCATATTTAAACGGGTTTCTCATACTTATAAACAAGGGCTCTGGTGAATACAGTGTAATAGAGGAATGCACATTTTCAACAACCAGACCAGTTCCACTGAAGCAATATAATGGTCAATGGATAATTGATATAGTCAATTAGACAGGAATAAAGGTATAGACTGTGTGATGGGAGAGAGGGAAAAAACACCTAGTACATTTGTTAATTTAATGGAAAGAAAGCCAGGATGGGATCCTTTAGGGACAGTATTTCTCAAAATGCAGCCATCAACCCGCATCATAATCATTTAGAGTTACTGCTAAAGTGCACATTCCTGGGCTCCAGCCTGGACCTAGGACATCAGAATCTCTGGGAAGTGAGAGGGACCTCCTTAAATAGCACCCCAGGTGATTATAATGTGGGTTAGAGGTTGAGAGCCACTGCATTAGAGGAATAGTTGCCCCTATTAAGATGCTGATAAAATGTAGCTTTGTGAAGTAATGCATGCATCTTGAGGACCCAGTTGTGTAGAGCGCAGAAAAACAATATATTAGAAAAATCCAGACAGTATTTTCCTGTTGCTTTTGTGTTGCAATGTCTGGAAATGGAGAAAGTGCAGATAAAAGCACAGGACCTTAGAACTAAATATCAATAACAAAGCAGACTAAAAGTTTTTTTATAAAGGGAAAATATTGACCTGATAGTCTTACATATAACAAAGATGATTTCTACATCCATTTGTTGCTGGTATATGAATATGTTTTATGCCATTGCAAATAGCCAACATACACATGAAATGAAATGAAAAATCCATTTGATTCAATGAATCAGTGGCCTATCATAAAACAACCACTCCAAAATGTCTAATTTCCCCTCAATTCTATCAAATAAATTTGTCACTGAAATGGTGATTTCAGATTCCATTAAGACTGCCCATCTGCTACAACCAAATTTTCTCACCTCAGAAATGAACTCATAATTTTATGGCTTCTACTGATTTGAAGGATCTTAAATCAGAGACCCAAATCCAGACAATTTTCAGAGAAAAGCTATTTGCTCCAAGTAAATTTCAAACCAAATGGATAAACAATCAAATGAAGAACCATCATGCATAGGATCATTTGCTCAATGCAGTTCATTTTGTATCTAGCCAGTAAGCACCTGTTTTTTATAAGAAATGCAGGAGTTAATGCCTCTGAGAAGAACAGCCACAATCTAACCATCTTGTCAAATCCATTCCCTGGAACCTCAGGGGTAGAGCCTTCCTACCAGCTTCAGGGAGGCCACATCAGTCTTTCTTTCCATTCCTCAATCTTTCATTGTCAGACCGGTTGGTAATTGGTTTTTAATTGGTTCATTTACCCGAATGATTTATACTGCCTCAGGTAGACAAGATTTAATGACACCCATTACCGTGCTTTAGATTATTTCACAAATAGATATGCTGTTGTCCTTCAAGACTGAAGATCCGTGCATATGAGTATTATCATTCACGTATCTGTAATGTAGAAAAAGTCCAGTGCCAGGCTAACAATGATAAAAATAATAGTTTATCAAGTATGAACTATGAACCAGGCATTTTGTTGTGCTTTCTATGCATTATCTCATTTAACAGGCATTTTCATAAGAACAGAAATAAACAGAAACAATCAATGCCCAAAGAGTTGCATTTGTTCTGAACTGAGGCTGTTTACAACTGCTTCTCCTTAATTTTTCAAATGATCAGTTCCTTTGCTCAAAATTAGTCACTCCACTTTGAGCAGTAATAACATACTGGGGAAATCACGAGAGAGACTAGCTCAGAAATCTAGGTTCATTCTTAATTCTGGTAATAATTGTGAGACTTTAAACCATTTACTTAACCTTTGGGTGTAGACTGGCTCTCCTGAAAGGACTTTCACAGTTCTGAAATAATGTGGCTCTCTACGTATTCCTATTTCTCATTTTGATTGATTAGCTACTTGGGGTGCTGTCAAATCTTCTATAGTATAACCTATGCTTGTACTTCAATGTTCTCTTAAAATATAATTTCTGCCTAAACAGTTTAAAAACATTTGGCTCATCATTCAGTTACTTAGGAGTTATGTACTGTCACACAAATGCCTCGTCCAAGCAAGGACACCTTCTCAGGAACTACACTGGCTGTGCAGCTAAAAGAGCAATCAAAAATAGCAAGTGCATAGGTATAGAGTTATAGGAAACTTAGGTATGTTCTAACAATAAAGAGACTAATTTTTCTACTTCAATATGTCATTTCTTTTATGCGAATATCCTAGGAACACAGTAAAATATTTTAAAATGTTTCTTATAATTAATTTTCATATATACACATCATACATGTGAATTAAGAGACGTATTGATATTTAGAAATAGATTCTAATGTTGTTTATGTAAAACAACAAATTCAAATGGACTCTTCTGATTGAGTTGGGATAAATTTAGAGAGGTACATTTTAGTTAGTATCGGAGCTTCATTGAATTATAAAGATTTGCACAGAAATCGTAAAAGAAATAATTGGGCATGACATCAACTCTCTTGCTTTAACAAACCTAAATATTTTCACAGGACTATTTTTTCTTACTTGGATTAAAAAAATTTTAGTATTTACTTTATCCTCATGGTAATTGACAGACTTTTGTTGAATATCCACTACTTCAACATATACAAATTTTTAGGACAATGTTACATTTTTCTAATATTTTTCAGAGTGTCCCAAGTTTAGGGAAGCAGATTTACAAAGATTTACTTAAGTACTGTTGTGTCACAATTCTAGATGAGTGCAAGCACATTTAGATGTGATCAGATCTTTACTTGTGCCTAACACGTGCGTGTCTTGATGCTTCATATAAGTTCAACTCAGTTGTATATAAATGTAACTGGAAGAAAAATAGAGTGGAGTTGGGGGAGGGGGTCATTTACCTCAGAATTTATTTGACCTAAGGAAGAGAAAAGTCTTCATTTTAAATGTATTTATTACCCAGATGATGGGCATGCAGGAGCTGAAATCTCTGTTGATTGGAAAGAATTTAACAGCAGTAGATCTTTTATGTATTTAAGGACGTTTGTATATATTTCTCTTCCTTAATTTAGCTCTGTGCTGTCCAATCCAGTAGCCAATAGCCACTTGTGGCTACTAAACCCTTAAAATATGCCTAACTTGAATTGAGATGTACTGTAAATGTAAAATACACACCAGATTCTGAAGACCTGGTATGTAAACAAAGAATGTAGACTATACGATTAATAATTTTTATATTGATCACATGTTGAAATTATAAATTTTAGATGAATTGGTTAAATAAATGTATTATTAAATATCATTTATTTCTTTTTACTTTTTTAATGTAGCTTTCAAAAATTAACATTATATGTGGCTTAAATCATGTTTCTATTGGACAGTGCTGATCTAGATTCAGACTGTATTGCCTCTGACAATTATCTTTTGTCATTGGGATATGTGTATGTGTGGTTTTATGAGACCATTACCTGCCAAATGATTAGGAATAACACAAGGCTTTGAGTTGACCCAGACCAGGAGTGGTCAAATCTTACCTGGATTGTCTTGCTGAAACGAGGATGAAACCGTCCCTTGCATCCTTCCTCACTACCATCCCCTTCCCCACCCTCGATTACCATGGCATCATTCTAAATTTAATAATTTAGACTTTGGTAAAATATACTACACATCACATCACATCTAACACTACATGTCAGGCATAGGTCTCAACTCCTTACAACTATCAATTCATTTAATTCTCATAGCAATTCTATGAAGTAGATTTTATTATAACCCCCATTTTATAGATGAGAAAACTGAGATACAGAAAGCTAATAAACTTGCCCAAAAGTCACATAGCTAGTGAAAAGTAAAAATGAGGCAGTCCGGAGTCACAGTCTGAATCTGAGCACATATATTTTACTCTCTGTCATTTTCATTGACCAATAACCCACATATTCCACTCTCTACCCCACCTCAACTGCTGGGTTCTTCACGCTTTTGGTACTCCCAGGTCCCTCTCTTTTTCTCAGAAATTTCTCAATTTCTACTTTATCACTCAGAGCAATTTAGCGTTCTTGGCCCCATGCTATATAATCTGGGCCTTCCCACACATGTTCTGAGGTTCATCTTTTTAAAACCAAATGACAAAAGGGGAAATAGTTTTTAAGGACAAAAAAATCCACTCTCTTAGAAGATAGCAGCATCTGTAGATACTTGTGAATTTAAATAACATTTTGTTTCTCTCCATTACACTTATAACAACTTTGTGTAAGAAATATTGATATCATTATGCAAATTAAGAAACGGAGTCACAGAATGTAAATAACATTTCTAAGGCCACACAGCCATCAAGGGGCAGAAAAAGGGATTCCTGCCAGGCAGAGTCCATAGCTCACTGTACTAGTCATTCTGCATATCTATACATATCACTTGAGGTTCTTCTGGGTGCTCTGTCCTGGGGCCTCACCTCTACCAGAGCTCACATATCAATTAAGTTAGATCTCCACCAGAGTTCACGTATCAATTAAGTTAGATGGCCATAGCTCTGCTTGCCATACATGAGTTATCACCAAACTGCCACCAGATACTGCAAGGATATCTGAGCCACCCTTCCTGAGAGCACAGCATTGTGTTGTCCATTAACTTTGAGAACACACCTCCTCCAACCATCTATGTTATTGTCTTTCTCCAGATTGCAGGAAAGGAATCTGTAGACATGTTTCCTGTGAGCACAAATGTTGTCTTTGGCCAAAAACCTGTGTATCTTAAGGAAAAAAAAAACCTCTTTAGTCTATAATTGTTATCACCACATAGATAAAGGGAAGATGAAGGTCAGGGAGTGCTATTTTCTCTCGGCTAAATAAGGAAATAATAAATGCTTTCCAGACATAGGAAGATGGAAAAATTGAGGCTATTAGAAAAGAAATTATTAGTGGATCAAAAATAGTTAAAATAAATGTGAATGTTCAGAACTTGACTGGAGAGCAAACTAATCAGCCAATGAAACACTTTTGAGTTAATAATGAATGTCTCATCTCAACTTGAAACAGATCTGTCTGCTCTATTGGAAACATATAATATCAAAGGAGAGGAAAGCTGTCCCATAAAGGCATGGTAGCATTTGAACATCAATTTGACAGGTAGTGTAATTTTCGTACTAAGGACCGTGAATATCATATTGAAGCCTACTACAGAAATACTACTCGAATTCTTCACATAAGTCATCTGAATAGGAAAAGTTTCAGCAGAAGTCAGAGGAGATATGGGAAAAAAGACTGAGGCTGATGAATTTCACTTATGACCAAAAAACCATGACCTTGACTTATTTCCATTTAATACTAATCTATTCTCTCTAAACCAGGAACAAGTGGAACTGAAATCAGTCAGAAGCCAGAGTTATTTCTGCTCCAGATTTGCTCTAAGTAGTGCCATGTCATCCGAATACATTTGTATGCAAGTGACAAGTCTCAGAGAATGTTCAGTTCTGATCTGTGCTTTTTCTACTATTTTAAGTACCAGAGAAAGATGATAGTGATTTGAACTCCTGTGTTTCAAGCATATAGCACATGGCATGCATGTAGAAGATGAGAAAAACATTTTATTAGTCTTCTTTCAGTGTTATCTTGTATAATATATTCAGGAGGTAGCTTTTTATTACCAATATAGGAAAAAGTTTTGAAATGTCAAGCTCAAATTTCAGTTGTTTTAAAATATGTTTTTCCCTAGGCCCAGAATTCTGTCACTATGCAGAGTGTGGAAAAGCTTTGACTAGTTGTGTATTTCCATTTCAATGTGAGTTACCAGAATAGAAGAAACATAGCAGCAACTATGATGACATCCCAACCCCCTAGTGGCCTCTAGATTCAGGTTTGGTTACAGCCAAGTCATCAGACAAACTTCTTTAAATACTTTCTGAATGGCCTTCAAGTCTTGGGCAAAACTTTATGCTCGTAGGACTAACATATGAATGTACTATATGGAACTAAAAACCATTGTTGACTTTTGTATACAATTAGACAGACTTTGCAAGTTCACTAAGAGAATCACTTAGTCACAAACCAGGGCTGTATTTTATTTATTAAGCATAGTGGATTTTTTTTTTGAGCCAATATTTTAGAATTAGACTGTATACTGAAATCTGCATTCCTACCCTCTCTTGAAAAATTTGAAGATATGACAACTTGGGACCCAGACTTCCTCATGGCAATAATTTGCAAGATCCAAGTATCTGAAGCTCCGTTAAATCTCCAGTTCTTCAAAGCCCTATCCTTCCCAAGCAACTAATTGGCCAAGCATCTCTAATTTTAGTTACCTAGTAAACTCCTGTAAACATTTTGTGTTGTGACCTTGACCTAAAGAGTCTAGATCCATGAAAATCCCCCCACAGAGCAAAACTGATAAAGTACAACCTTCATGAGTGTATTCTCTGCTCCCACAATGCTAAACACTGCTGCAGAAAACCAGAGTTATGAAAATTGGTGCTATTGTTGAGTTTATAGTTTCCCGCCTCCACAGGATCCAGCAATGTTTTTACTTTCTCCGGAAAAGTCCCTTTCACACTTTCTAGAATGTCTATTCCCACAGTGTACCCTAGTCTTTAATTTTCTTCTCCCATGTTCCAGTCTTTATGGAGAAAATAAAGTCCATGGAAGAACTCACTCAAATTACTGTCCTCCTGCTGCTATCCTTTCCTATTTCACCTCTGTCACTTCACAGCTGTGTGATCTTAGGCAACCCTTTAAAGATTTCTTAGCTTCTAATTTCTCATCAGGCAATTGAAGCTCCTATGCCTATCTCCCAGTGTGACAATTATTAAATTAGATTAGTGATTTAATAATCAGTAAATAAGCTCAGTGACTGACCAAGAAAGGTGTTTTCCTTCGTGATATCGTCTCTGTGCTTTACAGGATGGAGGTGTCTGCTCCGGTCCACCTTGACTCTTTCTGAATTTTTCTTCCTAAATAATCTGCCTTGTTCGATCTGTCATCAACTTGAACTCCTGAAATTTTGCTTATCCATAGGATTCTGTCTTTGATCCTTTTCTAATCTCATTCTACGTATTCTCCCAAGATTATCACAGCCATCCCCATGGATTCTAAACTGCTTCCTGTATGCTGATGTCTCTGTGTCTATACATCAAACTTCTTTTTTCATACCTTGATCATAGGATTCTCACACTCCCGTTCATCCTCCATTCTGCAACCTGAGTAATATTCGCCAAAAGGCAAAACTGATCCTGCCAAAAATAATCTCTTTTAGTTTTGGGCTAGCATGCAGGATAAATTCCAAATTTTTAAGATCACCGTACAAAGATCTTCACAATAGGCACACAACCTGTTTTCTGCATCATCTCATATGACTGCTACGACATACTGTGCCGTACTGTATTTCTCAACCCTTACCTAGTTATTTCGGCCTCTTTTTCAACTCTGTGACTTTCACATGCTGTTCCTTCTTCCAGATATATAATTCTTCCCCCTGCCTCCCAATATGAATATTCTCATTGTTTCTTTAAGGTCTAGGTCAAAATATACCTCTTTATGGAAACTTCTCCCTCTCCACAATTAACGTAGTTGCCCAGGCCTTTAGGTTCCCAAAGAAATTATCAGTTTACTTACATCACAACACTGCTTCCCTTCTCTCCTGCACCCAAAATAAATAGATCCATGCACTAATTTTGAGATTTCTTAAGGATAGGAATAGTGTTTCACATGTGAATCTTAAAGTCCCAGTAGAGTACCTGTCCTATGGTTGGATAGAGATAATGATAATTTGCTTTAACAAAAGTTTATTTTGTGCTGACTTCACTGTGTTACATCTCTCAATCCCCACAACAACCATATGAGTTAGGAATTATTATTTAAAGTAGAGAAAAATGAGATTCAGTGAAGTTATGGGTTAAAATTTGTAGTGGTAGAATCGGGATATCAATCTCCAAACTCCATGCTCTTTCTCATATATACACCTTATAGTTTCTTCAGTAAATGCTTATGGAATTAGTGAATGATTCAATAAACCAATACAAGGTGTCAAGTAATCCTTGCCAATTTTCACATAGTTAACTATTAGGATAGTATGCATATAACGCTCTTTAAAAGTTTGAGATGTTTTGGGGACGGCCTGGTGGTGTAGTGGTTGAGTTGGCACGCTCTGCTTTGGCAGCTCGAGGTTCACAGGTTTGGATCCCGGGCGCGGATCTACACACAGCTCATCTAGTCGTGCTGTGGTGGCATCCCACATACAAAATAGAGGAAGATTGGCACAGATGTTAGCTCAGGGACAACCTTCCTCAAGCAAAAAGAGGAGGATTGGCAATAGATGTTAGCTCAGGGCCAGTGTTCCTCACCAAAAAAAAGAAAAAGTTTGAGATATTTTAACATGAATTCATCACTACATCTAATTAAATTCATTGTTCTTTATTCTGCCAAATTAAATAAACAATGTCCCAGATATTACTTTCCAAAAAGTATTTGAAGTTTACCTACTGAACAACATATTTCACCCTGTTTCTTCAATAACATACAAAGTTTCATTTGTACATGTTTCAATATACTATGAAACTAAATGTAAAATAATCCAATTTTAAAATTAATGCCAAGTAATGCAAAGGCTTTTGATTGCTAGTCTATGTGTCTCTTAAGGCTATTGTTATAAGCTTAATTTAATTTTTAATTATTTTGTTGTAAAACAGGGTCATTGAAAATCCAAGCAATTATTAAAAATACTTTATGGGGATTACTTTTAACAGGAGAAACTCCACTAATGTACTATGTAGTATCAAATGTGTTCTTGGTAATCATTTCATATTTCAGTTAGTTACAAGCATATTCCATTTTTAGCTGCATTATGAAATGCTAATAACAATACCATTAATTAGTAATACATATTCATTGAAATTTAGCAACTTAAAGACCTATCTAGCCTCATACTTGTATTCTCTTTTGGGACACATATTCCAGACTTAACATCACATCCAGCTATAGATAGTGGGAATAAGATCACGTAGCCAGCCTCATGCTTTTATGACAGAAAATGAGAACCAGAAAGTACATGCGTCTTTTGTCCAACATGACCAAGCCAGAAGGATGATCAAGGACTAGAACTCAGTCTTTAGACTCTGAATCCAGTGAATACTTTTTCTACTACAATTAAAGTCTATTTTCAATAATGTAAATATAGAACAATAATTCGATAAAGATAAACTATTTTTATCAAATTAGATAAAGATAAGGGATCTATAGTCTTGTTTTCCTTTCTAAAGTTACTTACTAGCCTTTATTATGTTAATACCACATATATATTTATAAATTGATTTGTTTAGTCAAATCTGCTTCAGCAATTAATTTGATTAATTAAATGTCTAAATTCTTGGTTAACAAGAGTGGCTTGTCAATTCATGTTAAAATAACTAATCAAACCTGTTGCTTGTTTATAAATAAACACATTTACTGGGTGAGAAAATATTTTATTCTTCATTCTATTGATTTGGTGCAGATTGAGCTTCTGAATGAGGCCGTAGTCAATTCTTAGGGTGTTGTAATAAACTCAGGGCAATTTTTTTTACATGACATCAAATGACCACTTTGATTCAATTTTCATCTTTCTGCTAGTGACTCTGGCATCATGTTTCCAAAGAAGACAGTGTGTTCTGGATGTCCTTTTTTCACTTCTGGAAGTCATCACGAGGAAGGAAAGTTGGTATTGTTTGCCGTCTGGGAACTCAGGGCTGGAGGAGACACAGGGAAATTAGGGTAATAGCTCACATGAAAAAGTAAACAGAGAAAGAACAGATACAAAAAGGGTGAGAGAAAAAGTAAGAAAAGAGAATTTTGTGTATCACCATTATATAATTTTAATAAAAATTTCACTTAGTTATGCTGCTTTGCTCCAAAGCTTGGAAGCAATTTCAACAACTAAAAGATAACTTTGCTGTCATTTAAATGTTGATCTAATCCTATGTGTGTTAACAGTGGCTATCACATGAAGAAGTCGATGCCAAAACAAAGATATGTGTTACAGAAACTAAACATATCGCTTCTAGCTAGTGTTTTACTACTGAAAAATGTCCAGAAATTATTAGTGAATAGTCAATTCTCTATGCTCCTCTAAGGGGCTGAAGCTCCCCCATGTTATTTCAAATGCTCACTTCTCTGGAGATTATGTGATAAATGAGGTTGGGGTGGATAAGAAGTGATTTAGCCACCTCTAAAGATTATTTTCTCTGGCGCATCCAAATTGTCTAAAGTAATTTTTTCCTTGGAAATAGATTTGGGTTTATTTTATACAGAGGAGGAAATTCTGAAAAAAAAGGAGAAGAAAAAAGAAGCACACGTCAAAGATTAAATAGTGCAGCAGAAGGATTCATTGCCTAGGTAACTTTTTTCTTCTCTCATTTTACTTTGCGATAAGTTCTCAATGGACTGATTCATTTAAGCTATGATTTTTATTCATATTTTTAAGCTGTTGGACCTGATGTTGAAATCTCCCTTGTCACCAGTTAGACTTACTAGTTTTAATGATTTGGGTTTTAAATGAAGGTCATTATATAATATCCTGCATTGCATGCAGATTATAAAGTTCCTGCTGGCTTTGCCTTTTAATTAAATTATTCTTTCATGTGGAATATAGGAGTAGAAAAGTCCATCTTATTTTTATATAGAAGGGACTCTATAGCCAAACTTTTATGCTTTATTACTAATGAATATTTAAAATAATATTCTTGAATAAACGTTGATTGGGTCTAAAAGAATTATTTGTTTAATAAATATTTTCCCCCACCCAATTCAATTACCCACATTCTGCAGATAATGTAATCCAACATATGACTCTCTCTGTCTCTCTCTCTCTCTCTCTATATATATATATATATACATATATATCCTCTATCTTGTCCTTGGTTTTCAGACATTTCTGACACACAGCAAAACAAAAAAAGAACCAAGAGAGATAAGACTTAATAGTGAATCTGTTGCTTAACACTCCAGAAAAAGTGAGTAACCAAAAGTCAGGGAAAAGGGAAGAGACAAGTTTACTGGCAGGAGCAGAGTGATGGGAGAAGCTCTGTGGGGAAAGTCCCATTGCTCTGGGTTAGGAAGACTGGCACATTCCATCCAGCAGTTCAACTCACTAAGATGCACATCCACCATGAGGGGAAAAGGGGAGAAAGTCACTGACTCTGGTTGGAAGGAGAGCCTAAAACGCAGTATCTGGAGCAGAATCTGCTGGTCCATGTGCTAAGGATGGAGAGCCAACAGTGACAGCAGTCTTGTTAAGTGCATGGAGTATTTATGGGCCATGGCAACAATGTTCCCAATCTGGATTGGATTATAGCTGTTAGGACCACCTCAGCAGACCAAGAATCCATGTATGAGATAGAGGAAACTTACCATTCTTGGGTTAGAAAGTGAACACAAAAAGCCAAACAATGAATCATGATACCAGGAATAATCCATCAAGGAAGTCACATTTCAAGGCCAAGGAGTTAAAAATCTCCCTAAATAGACCTATCGTCTTAGAAAAGTTGAAGGAAAACTAAAAGGAGAGTTAAAAAAGTGAATTTCTGGAGAAAAGTACAGCAGGAAAAAAAGGTCTTTTTCTTTCTTATCTGTTGCCACCTTGAACTGTGTTATAAATCTTGACCAGAAAGGTCGTAGATGACATCTGAATGCTTTTAAAATCTTCCATTTCTGAAAGTTAGTGCTCTAACCTCTCTGGATGGTCTCTGCTATCTGGAATAATAAACAGTTGTTGGGTGGCACCCATAAGTCAGGATCCTGATTAGACTATCAACTTGCAACGTCCCTGCATGCAACTCGCTTAACTAACACTGTCTGCATTCTGTAGGATTGACAGTCTGAGCTTCAGTCTAGAAATCGGGTACCTCTGCATCCACTTGATGACTAATGATGCAGGGCCCCTTGTTTATTTGCTTTCTCTGAAATCTGATCCTGTTTTTCGGCGCCCCTTTCTGTGTCTGATATAGAACTAATTGTTGGCAGATGTGGCAAGTATTTTGAGCCAAGATATAGTATTTGTTTGCACTGTCTGAGTTTTCAGCCTTAACCAATGTCAGGTCCGTGCAGCTGGTTTCTATCAAGGCTCTGTATACCATAGACCATCCACCTGACAAAACAAGATTTGCTCATGTGACCTTCATGTGAAAGCTTTAAATATGAGAATTCCACCAAAGTAATAGGGAAATTTTGTTGGAAATTCCTAATAAAATTAATGAATGGCTTAATTTAGTTTTTATTTACATGTAAATGACTATCTTGTAATATACTAGTAAAATGTGTCCTTTAAAAACAATTTATTAAGATTTATGGTTTTAGCTCATCATGAATTTTAATTTTAGGCTTAAAAATTACGTTAAATCCTTAACCTCTCTATAGGCATCCCTCATAAAACGAAGCTTACAAACCACTTTTTAGCCTTAGTGAAAAAATGTGATCTCACAGTCAAAAGTACAGTAAACAGCATGAGTTGGATCCAGCACACTAATTTTGTATTAACATTGCTTTCTTTACTGACAGGGGCTTCACTTTCCCCTTACATGCCAGAATCAGTATGGTGAATTATTTTCATGACCTTCCTCGTTGTTTTAAATAAATAAAAGATTAGCATTTCAGCCACCCTGTTTATATTAAACTACAAATTCCATAAGCCACAGTAGTGTTTGTGTTTTCAACTTTCATGCATTTCTTTTCGTGGGTGCATGAGTTCATTTGATTTGTTTCAACTACCCAAAATATTTTAAGAGTACTGCACTGTGGAGAAGTATTTATTTGAAGTAGTTGTGGATAATTTGCAAACTGTATGATAATACAGTGGTCTTGACTAATGAAACAGACAGGCTTTTATTCTGTAGTCTCCCTGACACTGCAAGAAATAAAATCTCAAAGAGACTTAAGCTTTTATTAAGATTTTAGTTTTGGATTGTATCTACTCCTTGGGTTGTAATGCATCTAACATAATGTGATTCAAAGGCAATTTTACCTGTTTTTATGCCATCTATGTAGTTACAAGATACTTTACAGTGCTGTGGAAAAAAAGTGGTCTGAATCTGAAAGCCTTACTAAACAATACATTAAAAAAGGCATATGGTTAGAAAAGCACAAAGTAAAAGGAATCTCACTTTCAATTTTGGAAAATGTTGAAAATAAATTTATTTGGGAAATTTTAAAATATCATACAATACCAAATATAAGGTGATCATGAAATAGGGCAACTCCCCAGTTTTCCAATGAGAAGATTCAATTAAAGCCTTTTTCAGTGAATTTGAATAGACAGATACTTAGGGATGCAAGTGAGGTAGTCAAATGTCTACTTATAATATTTAAAATAATTACCTTCCTTACACATATTTAAAAATTCATATTATATAAAATAATGGAGTAATTATGAATATTGATTTATTCCTCTAATTTCATATTAGTTTTTTAATTCTTCACATATACCTTTGACCTCGGTCTCTTGGTCATCACTAGAGAAAGTTTTAAAGTCTTTAATTTTTCCAGTGAATATAATTTTTATATGGTATATGATATATGATTGCTTGTATTACAGCAATTTTTTCATTCCTATATGAACTGTCCCTGTGGAAAGTATCTCCCAAAAGACAAGAACC
Source organism: Ceratotherium simum simum (assembly GCF_057802395.1). Taxonomy (NCBI): domain Eukaryota; kingdom Metazoa; phylum Chordata; class Mammalia; order Perissodactyla; family Rhinocerotidae; genus Ceratotherium; species Ceratotherium simum. The sequence goes on from NC_141900.1 coordinate 74,514,766, forward strand.
CCTGAGCTTAACATTAGGACATATTTTTCATTGTTGTTTTGATCTCCAAATCATAAAGTACAACATTATTTTTTAACTGAATCCAATCCTATTGAGAAATAAAACTCTGTTCAATTTCTGTTCCTTCTTTTATAACAATCCCATCAGTTAACCTCTAAGGTAGTGCAAAGCTAGCACTGATCTTAAAACTAAGAAAGGGACTTGCCAAACAGAACGTTGATGTTCAAAATAAGATAACTGGGAAAACGTCTATATTGTGAGATATTGTGTAAGTGTTCAAATGTAAATCAACTAATTCTCTCCTTTTAAAAGATAATGAGGAGATGTGAATCTCTTCTTATATTCAGCAATGCACAGTGCATTCTTCCTCCAAATCATTTAATTATCTAAGTATTATTTTAACTGCCTAATTACTGCCAAGATGAGTTACTTTAAATTTTGTTTAAATATATATCTATTTATTAAATAGGCAACACATTCTTGTATCTAATATTCAACGGTATTGAAGATATATAGTGAAAATTCTCCCTCTTATCCCATCTGCCCCTTATCCAGTTCCCTGTCCTGAAAGCAGCCAATATTATCAATGTTTGTGTAACATTCCGGAGGTATTTTAAGCATATATGAACCAATATGTATATATATTATTTACTGTCCTTTTAAATACTAATTGTCACTGGCTGTGCATATTAGTCTACATCTTACTTTTTTACTTAATGTTATATTTTGGAAGTAATTCCATTTTATAGGTTATTGCTAATATCTTGCTCGTACAAATGATACTGCAACTAAAAATGGGAAAACAATCTTCTATATATGTCATTTTGCAGACAAGTGTGTATACCCATAGCATAAACTTTTGGAGGTGGAAATCCTGTGTTGGAAGGTAAAAACATTTGAAAATTTGGTAGAAATTGCCACAATGCTTTCCCAATAAAGATTTTTCCCAATAAACAGTCCCATCAAGAATTTTAGTGCCTTTCCCCTCTCCATAGTAGAGTTAACATTTTTTAAAGGGTTACATGGTAGCAGTTAACATTATTAATAAAATTAAATATAGTTCAATCATGAAGGTACAATTGGAATAAGGCAATCGGAAAAAATACACCACTTCTCTGAATATTTAATAGTTAAGAAATAGCTAAAATTTATGACAGCCGTGAGATGGTCAAGGAGCGCTGTGAGCGTTGGCCAATAGGCTTTTCGTCAATAGTTTACATAAAGGGAGAAATAATACTTTGAAAATATGAGTCAGAAAGTGACTGAAGTATCACAAGTAGATAACCAGCACTGCCCAGACTTCACATCTTACTTAATCATTTGGTATAATTTTAGACTTTTCATGTACGTGACATCATGTTTTATCATTGATATAATCTCTTAAAGGCTTACCAGAGCAATATTTAAATTGGCTAATAGCATGACAAAATTGGAAACATCATTAATTAGAATACTATTTACATAATCAATTTGACTGTTATAATTCCTACTGCTAAAGGTAACCTGTTTGAATTTCTAGAAATATTTTGGTTTTTCTTAATATTATAGTTTAATAGTTTAGCACATATATAATTATATACTGACAACTGCAATCAAGTAATAGAAACTCACACAGCTACTTACTGTTTTGTTTTCTTTCCAAGGAAGATATAAATTAAAATCTAAACGGTTAATTTTCTAATAATTCTTCCTGCTGTGAATATTACTTTAGCTCCATGTCGAATAATAATATTTATACATATTTGTTGATTCAATGAATAAATTTAAACTAGCAGTTGATCAGTTAAGTCTGTCATCATACACAAACTGTTTATATGAGTTTACTCTAAGATGTTTCTCTAGTCAAAACGGTCTATATGTATGGAGAAAGTGAATAAAAGGGGGTAAATACGCTGTTTAAATGTTGAACAAATAACCAATTAACTGACTTATTCAGCCTTTATCCAGTTAGCGTAATAAAGATACTATTTCAAAACATGTACACTTTGAAATCAGATCTTCTTGTTACAATAGTAATAAATGTTCACTGCAGATATTTTAAGAAACACAGACACAAACAATGAAAGTGTAAATCCTGTGCAACACCACTCAGCACATGCACTGCTGAGCAGTCTGTGAATATCGTGGTATATCTCTAGTCCTCCACTGTTGGGTGGGTTGAGAGAGGCTTTGGTCCTGCTCCCGGTCTGCTAAGTAAATGCTGCATCGAGGGCCCTGACAAGCGCAGTGGAACCTCAAACTCACCAGCTTCCGCTCCCACCTGCCATGGTGCTGCCTTAGCTCTCAGACTTGCTACCTGAAAGCTCCAACTGCACCCTTTCTCTGCCAGGTACCCACTCTGAACCTTGTAGGTTCTTCTCACTAGTGACAGGGATCTGAACTTGTGTCCAGAACATCTAAGTGGGCTGTGGGCTACATCTTTCCCTCTGGTCCGGGACCAGTGGTGGCTAGTCCTCCTGACCTAGTCCCTGGTTCTGACTCTATTCCAATTGTCTGCTGGGGCTGTAGCTTCTTTAGCTCTTCCTCAAGCCCTTGCCAGCTCCTTTAAGTTCTGGATCTGGATCCTATCTTTGAAATCCTTCACATCACCTTAGATGGATTTCTTTGTTCTGTGACTTGTTCAGTCACCTCATGTTGAGACTTCTTGCCACTGCCTAGAAATCACATTGACAGGCCCCCACAAGTGATTTCGGGTTGGCAAGACTCTTCAATGTCAGCCCACTTTGAACTTGAATATTTCTGCATTAATTTTAGCTTGTGGTTTGAACTGTCCCAACCCTTTGTGTCTGTTGGATTTCCTCAACTCTTGGTTGTAAGAGTCTCAGGAAACTTCCGTTTTGCCTTGGGGCCATGGCAGCAAAAAATGCTAGTGAGCATCATGGGCCCTGCCTAGGTATTTATAGCCATGACGCATGGACTCCCACACTGATCAGGCATGGAATACAATCTATCCTAAAAATTAAACATTGCATATATGCATCCCAGTTAATCTGTTTATTCCAATGCTGGAAGCTAATAACTCTAATTTTAGGGTTAGTATGGAGGGTTCCTATATGGTGTAAATGTCCCAATTTCTAGAGCTATACCCCAAGGGACAATTCCAGAGTTTAAGAATTTAACCCTCAGGGATGTTCCTAGTTTGCAAAGGAAGTGGAATGACCTCTGGAGGTAGAGGCATAAAACTCCTAGACTGAAGAATACACATTACAGAACTCTGTAAGATCAAAATGGACAAATTTGAGAGGACAGTTGAGAGACTGGTAAAGGTATTCCTCAACCATCTTGCTAAAGATGACATTAGGTAAGAAGCCTCTATTTGCAGAGTTAGTCTTTGCTCTCAGCTTGATCTTTTACCTTTATTCCCTTCTTCTTAGGTACCATCTTCAGTCAGACCAACATCCTGGTTCTCTTTCTTCTATCCCTGATTTTCTTTTTTTCTTTGCAGGGAAAGAGTCACCCTGAGCTAACATCTGTTACCAATCTTCCTCTTTTATTTTTTCCTCCTCAAAGCCCCAATGCATGCTTGTATATCCTAGTTGTAAGTCCTAGTTCTTCTATGTGAGCTGCTGCCACAGCATGGCAACTGACAGACAGGTGGTGTGGTTCTGCGACAGGGAAATTAACCCAGGCCTCTGAATTGGTGAGAGTGCCGAACTTTAACGACTAGCCCATCAGAGCCGGCTCTGATTTTCTATTTTATCTCTTTTAGATAAATTCTGCTTATTACTGTTTTCTTTTGTGAGTAGCCTCTGCCTAGCCATACACAGCTAAAAATGCAGTTTCTACCTCTGGTTGCCTGTCTAAGTCTTAACCTAACCCACTGCTTCTGATGATGGAATTGCAACACCTACAATAGATCTTGGCTATGCCCCTCACATCAACTCTGACTCGGCCAAAACTTTCTGGGCATTCAGGATAGCAGAGACATATTAATAGTCCTGGCTGTCTATATTTAGAAGTAATTTAACCTACTGATGGCCGTAAGCATATTGGAGGGAAAATAGAATTCTGTCAAAAATCTGAGGATTTTTAAACTAGCATTTTGTTCAGAAGATTTCTTAGTTTAAATTTTTCCAAATTAATAATTCTCTTAGTCAACCATATTATTTTAATGTAGCAGAAGTCATAGCTGTCAGGATATGAAATAGTTATGTGAAGCTAAGTTCTGCAAAAAAATCAAACATTTTGATTATTTTTCATAAATGTGCAGAGAATGTAAGGGTTAGACTTTAAAAAACAAAATGTAGGGATGTTTTTATAGCAATCAATAGAAATTAAGAATTCTCAACCCTTTTCTTTCTTCTCTTTGATGAAATTTTGCTAGGTTAGAAGAAGTTCCACTATGAATAAGAAGACATTCTGAGCATTCAGAGGACTGACACATTAGATAATTTTTTCCTTTGCTGTTTGGTCCAGGGTCCGTAAAAAATTGATGTTCTCTTCTCAGATAACATGCTTATTTTTATCTACATGAAACTCATTGATCTCCTTCCAATTTGGTGTTAACCTCTTCATTCCACTATCATTCCCAAGGTAATGAATGATATTTTCATAGGCATGGCTAGTAATCAATATAGACAAGCTCTGCTCATTGATCTGAGGAAGACCTTTGATCTGGAAAATCACCAATTATGGCTATTTAAAGTAAATTCAATTGGATTAGGTAGAACAAAAAAGAACTGGTATCTATAGTACTCTTTAATAGTTTTAAAACCTAGAAAGACACAAAGTTAAATATAAGGTCTCTTAAAGAATAAGGGTTAATTTTCATTCTTTCAATTTTAAATGAAGATTTTCCTGCACATTCTACTTTATTTCTGAATTTTTTATGACTGTGTAATGTGATACTCTTATAAGGGACATCCCAGGTATAAGGTAATTGACGATCTGCAGTGAGTTTCTGACAACCTTCAAATCCTAATTAATAAAAATAGATTCAGCTTAAATATTGATATGCTAAGCATTAGTCTTATTTTAACTGAAAAAGGTGGACTCCTGGTCCTGGCAAATTAAGTCTTTAATGGTATGCAGGCTACCTGGTTGATTGATCTATTACATTTTCCTGTGAAAGTTCTAGTTACTGTTATTTTCAGGCTATGACCAATTTTGAATTAGAAATGAGAATGTGGATTGTTTCTTGCCTACATGAGACTAATTATTCCCCAGAGTACAATCTATATTACTTAATGTGCAATGGTCTATACTGCTTCTGAAGACCGTGAATCATGAAATATACTGAAGAAAAAAGGTAGAGAGCCCAACTATGTTTTTCCCTCTATCTCTTCTCTATACCCAGAGACCTGAATTCTAGCGGAAGATTTATAGTCCTAAAAGCTGTTTGATTTATGGTTTACAGCACAGGTTATGGAGTAGAGAGACCTGGATTCAGATCCCAACTCAACTCAATTCCCTACCTATGCAAATTGAAAGATTTAATTTCTTTTTCTCTAGTGTCCTTGTGCATAATAATAGTACCTATCTCACAGGTTTCGAGGCTTAAAGAAATTAATACTAAATAACAACAACAATACTTAATACTTACAATTCTTATTTATTCAGCAATTACTATGGGATAAGTAATGTTCTAAACACTTCAAACTATTTAGTCCTTGCAACAACCCTATGAATTATGTCCTCTTTCTCTCCTCATTTTATGGATAAGGAAATAACCTTGGAAAGTTCAAAGTTATCTGCCAAAAGTCAGAATTTAGTAAATTATCAAGTGAATATTAAAACACAAATAGTCTCGTTTCAGAGCCTGCCCTCCTAATCACCACTAGACTCATGCAAAACATTTAACATAGAAACTGGTGCGTAGTAAGCTCTTAATAAATTATATTGAATGCTAAGAAATGTAAATAATAAATTCTCAAGATTCCAGGAACTATTCCAACTTTCAGACGTAAAGAAAAATATCATACCTAGCCTCAAAACAATAGCTTATTTCTGTAGGTTAGAACTCTACTGAAGAGTCCAAAGGCTTCTCTCCTTTCAATTCTTACCATGGGCCAATTTGTAAGGTAAGTACTTGGCCTCTGATGCTCTTACCTCTCTCCATCATCTACTTCTTCCTTCCTAGCTTCTTTCTCCCCTAAATATCCACCTTCTTTCCAATCTTTGCTTTGGCTAGAGGTCAGATAATTTTTGACAAAGCGTTAGGGGACATCTGTTTATTTTTATCCCCAGCATTCTTTCAACTTCTTTTGGAAACCTTGACTGAACTTCCTTCTGAGATAATATCCTCTCACCCTCTCTTACTTTCTGGGCTTCTCTAGTTGGGTAGACTACTCTCCAGGCTCATCGGGTGACTTGTGTGACATGTCAGAGCAGACACATTACCTGGGCCAGTGAGAGGTTCAGGGGTGGATATGCGAGCTAATCACAACCGATTAGAGTTTGCTGGAATATCCGGAAACAAATCAATTTGTTTTTCTTTTTATTGGCCTTGAAGTTCAGAGCATGTAAAATCTGCAGCTTCTATGCCATGTGCAACCATCAGAGAGAAGGTGCCGTTCTGAGCTTGAAGTCAACACAGGAGAAGTAGAGACAGATAAACGAGGTCCTAGAGGTATCATTTAAGTCCCTGCCTCAAGCTGTACTTAGAGTCATTTCTCCTATAGACACTTCCATTACGTAATCCAGTAAGTTCTCCTTTTGCTTAAGCCAGTTGGGTTAAGATTTCTTTCACTTACAACTGAAAGAGTTTTAATTGAGATAGTTTCTTTATGCTTTAATAGAAAATTCTTTAAAACTCAAAAGGATGAAGTTATGATACTGGCATGTTAGTAGCGGGTTTGGATAGTTTTGGTGGGGTACATGTGGGAGCCCTGTAGGATAATGGATAGTGATAGTAGCTAATGAAATTATGGATTCCTTTTTCCATCTTCCTTTTGGTCAGAATGCTTTACAAAAATTTCCTTATATCAATAAGTGGTCCCAGGGGCTTCTTTTTTTTTTTTTTTTGTGAGGAAGATCAGCCCTGAGATAACATCTATTGCCAATCCTCCTCCTTTTTTCCCCCAAAGCCCCAGTAGATAGTTGTATGTCATAGTTGCACATTCTTCTAGTTGCTGTATGTGGGACGCGGCCTCAGCATGGCCGGAGAAACGGGGTGTCGGTGCGCACCCAGGATCTGAACCCGGGCCGCCAGTAGCGGAGCGCGCGCACTTAACTGCTAAGCCACGGGGTCGGCCCCCAGGGGCTTCTGCATGGCTTCTTGTTATTGTTCTCTTGGGGTTCAAGTGATAGTAAAAGAAACACAATTTTATCCTTGGAGATTTTACCTCTTGCTCACTCCCAGGGCTGACGATTTTGAGTGAATATCTTTCAAGTATATCAAATGTCCTCCTTGATGCTACAGGTTACCCATTATCTAGAAAACTTCATGCCTTTAAGCCCAGACAGTTTTCTTCCTGGCTATATTTCCTGGGCCCGGAACACAGGATTATCTAGAAATTCTGCAGCTGCTTTAGGACACATACGGACAGAGGCAGAAAGACAATAAGGTCAGGAGTCCAATAACAGAAGGTCAGAGACCCTGGTGTAACTAGTCATACCAAAGAGAAAGAAAGGTATACAAAATGTGACAGTGATGTGTTTTGCAAATGGCAAAGAGCCAGAGTTCTGCCAGAGCTGTTTAGTATCACCCCATCAAAGGCCTTCTCAGTGTCTCATCCCCACATCTGTCCTTTTACCTACCCCACTCATCAGAGCGCTGTCTCTGGTCTACCTGACATAATGAAATTTATGCTGTGTTGCCAAATATACGCCCAACAGTGGCCCACAAGAACATAGGCAATTTACTAACTTTAAAGGGAAATCTCAGCCATCTGGGCATATACAGAAGCTATGCAATGACTCAAAGTCATTATATAGGGAGATAACCTAAAGTAAGATGGAAATTATATAGACGCAGTGAAAAATTGCTTCGTACCTAGGGAATGCTGAGCCAAAGGGCCAGCTCCTGAGAGACTAGTTCCCAAATAGCACTTTCTACTAGAAACGTGTAATTATAATAGATTATTTTAAATTAAGGTTAAGATTAGGGTTAGAGTTAGGGTTAGCACTATTCTTTCTAAATCTCAGATCTGTAGATCTTTCAAATAGTATGCTCAAATATTTCCCTTGGTGTACAATTCCCTTCCCAACTTTGGCCTAAGCTGTTTGCCACACTATGAATATTTCCATATACCAACCTTCCTTATACCATATACTTGTGAATGTATTTTTGTCATTTCCACTTTTCATGCATTTACACAGTTTGAAGCTTTCCCCTGTTATGCAAGACACAGTTGGCGGTCTTCTCGACAGTTATAACCTTCTGCATCCTTGTTAATAGAACATCAATTAGCTCAGGAACCAGGCAGGCACATGCTTCAAGGGAGGTTGTGCCTTCTCAGGCCCAAGCAAGAAAAACACATTGATGACAATGGTGTCTTTGTGGGACAGGTTTTGCAAGATGATTTCAGTTTGTCCTTGGCTATGTAGCCTCCACATCTTTCTCTGGTTGTCTCACAGATTTCGAGAGCCATCCATTCACAGTTGTTTTCTCTTAAATCTACTAGAGTTAACTTCCATCACCTACAACTAAGAACAGTCTGTGATAATGAGAGATAATATATTTTTAGTGTTTTTTTAATTGTTTTTTATTATTAAGCAGTTGTATTCCTATTATTTTTGCAGCTAAACAAAGTTTCCAGATTTATCAACTAATATCTCAAGAAGTATGGCTCTAGTATCTACAAGGCACATGCTGTTGCGTTACCAAGAATCAAAGACAGAATTCCTGTTTAGGAAACAACTTTCTAGTTTTGGTAGCATAGACGAATAGAGCGAATACTAATTTCTCCACACAGATTTACCTACATGATGGTATCTTAGGCAGAAATCCTAATATACTTCTTGATACTACGGAAGAATTATTTATCATCACCTTCTTTCAAAGTCTTGGCTAACCAAGACTAAATGCTCCTGGTTATAATATGTCTTTAATGAGTTCTTTTATTTTATTCTAATTTTGAGACACTGCACTCCCTGACTTAACCTGGGGCTAAAATTGAGTGTAGAAATCCCACCGTGGTTTCTGGTTCATCAAAAAAACACACTGAGCTCCCACAAAAGGCTAATTTATCTACGTTTATACCAGAGAAGTGAGTGAATCCAGGATAAGTAATGCTTTCTGGTCTCTTTTAAGTAGCAGAATGCTGAGCCGAGGTTGACAATGACACTGCACAGCTGATGCAATAGTAGAGGTCTTAGGGCAAGGACCTACGGCAGCAGTCAAGAAGACAGCACTCGCCATGCTCCTCACACTATCAGTTGCGCTGCCTTCTCCCCGAGCCTCACAATTCAAGCTCAGACTCTTTTTGTTAATACACCCTTTCCCGACACAGAGATGCTCTATTTGTCTTATCTTACTCTTTTTCTATATTATAACTCAGTTGCCCTGGTCATGTGGCTTAGAAGTCATGTGATATAGTCACCTTTCACCACCATGCCCAGGGGCTTTTATCTGGTATTTTCTGACAAAAGATACCACGGGATAACTCAGTTAACTTTTTCACTCCTTCGTTGGATTCAGCTCATTGTGCTGTAAAAACGTTTTCCTAGAATATATTTCTCCAAATTCAGAACTATACGTTTCTTGCAGATGGGGGGCTCTTTTTGAAATTTGTGCAAGCCTTATATCTGTAACAGGAATATTGCTTGGGACCACCTGGCCCCTATTCCTTCTCTTTATGGATTGCTGCAATTTCAGAAGTATTACTTACAGATGTAAATTAGGATGCATATTAATCTTCTCAGGGAGGCTGCAATTTCTTGTCAAATGTTTATAGTTAATAATATAATAATAATAACAATTATTATTAATAAAACTGGGGTTCAGAATTTCCCCCTTCATTGTCACTTTTTTCTAAGATAAGTTCTTTTATTATTTATTACCTAGGAAAAGGCCAGGAAAAATGGTAAATACAGTAACGTGAAATGAAGAAAAGATCTTGCCTTCTTTTAGAGCTACATTGATTTAAAATGCATCATTGACAATATCACCATCATTCAAAGTACTGTACTTTATTCAGGTGACAGGTACTATTTGCAAATGCAGAGCTCATCAGAAAGGGCTTCTTTTTTTTTTCTTTAGTCCAACAAAACTCTTCTATGCCATTAAAACAATGAATTAGAAAAATTATGAAAAGCAGCCTGAAGCTGCCTCTTTTGTTCTTTAGCATACAGTACTTCTATTGAGGGTTTCAAATGGAATTTCTTCATATGTCACATGCATGGGATTGGACTATCCTCATTTTGAAAAGTTATATATTCTTCATTACTCTTCTGCCTGCATTTCTGAACGCTTTATCTGGTACATTGCTTAGGCTGTATTGGATGCTATCTGATCAAAGCAGTTCTAATTCATAACTTTTAGTTTCTTTTTTTTTTTTTTTTTTTTTTTTTTTTAAATAAATGTGTAACAAGCCTTTATTTGGTGAATTTTATTTTATTTTTTTTATTATTTTATTTTATTTATTTATTTATTTTCCCCCCAAAGTCCCAGTAGATAGCTGTATGTCATAGCTGCACATCCTTCCCGCTGCTGTATGTGGGATGTGGCCTCAGCATGGCCGGAGAAGCGGTGCGTCGGCGCGCGCCCGGGATCCGAACCTGGGCCGCCAGCAGCGGAGCGCACGCACCCAACCGCTAAGCCACGGGGCTGGCCCCTAGTTTCTTTATTATATTGGGGCTGGTTTCAGGATGAGCTTCTATGTTCATCCTAGGCCATTCTGTTTAAGGTTAAAAAAAGGATTTTTGCCTTTCTCCTTGTCCTGTTTATTCATGTAAATTTAGTAAAAATAAAAGAGATACAGAGATGAGTTCCTTGAAAGTAAATAGTTATGATGTTAGAAAGTATACGTTTATAAAATATTTCTTTTGATTCTAAAAAATTCATTTATAAAAGTTTAAATACATTTTTTGGTTTATACATATAAGCAACATACATGCATAGTAAAGGTATAGGAATTATGTATCATATACTTACTTTAGAGAAGTAAGAAACAGAATAATGCACCCTTATTTAACATTTTAATGCAAAAGATAAAAGAGCAAGTTATTACTTCATTACATAAAAATGGTGTTATCTACTGCAGGGGTCGCAAACTAAGGCCTGTGTGGGCTTGCTACCTGTTTTTGTAGACACAGTCTTATGGGAACACAGCCATGCCCATTTATTTAGATATTGTCTATGGCTGCATCCCCTGTAATGGCAGAATTGAGTCGTTGCAACAGAGACCGTACGGGCTGCAAACCCTAGAATATTTACTATCTGTCCATTTAAAGAAAAATTTTGCTGACCTCTGATCTAGCACGTATAAAGGTAAACCAATATTCCCCAAATTTAGAGGTTGAATGTGGTAGCTGTCACATTTTCTAAGGGTAAATTATAAATCTATATTTTTTCACGTAACCAGGCAAGAGACTCTGGAACTAAAGCCAACGTGTAAAAGAAAGGAACATTATATCTCAAAATGCTCAACATCCACGGTATAAACCTAAACCATCTGAGATATACTAAAGGAAACTTGCTAATAGACACTGAAGGAGCTATTCATCATCTCTACAAAGATCTAACTTCAGACAATAGAGAGCACATGGTGTCAGCCATTACACCAAGAATCTTATTCTAATGTAAAATGGCAACAAGACCTGTGCAAGCTCACGGGAGGTCTACAGACTGCTCTTTCACAAAACCGTGGTTCTCTGGAGGGATGAATCCAGAGAACCAAGGAAAAGTGAGGACATTTTTCAGTTAGCCTGCTTTTGCTTTCAGACCTGGTTTTGTTCTGTACTCACTCCATGAAGTTTTGTTTTATTTTTAATTCATCAAGAGTTGTATACAGCACCATTAAAATAATATTTTAGTATTTAGCTTTCCTGCAAATAGCTACTTCACTCCTTGAGAAACCAGCTCCATTAATTAAGATTTTACATTTGCTTTTCTATCACTAATCATTTGAAATATGATCACTCATTTTTTCGAGCCCTTTTCATGCAATGTTTTGGACTTCATTGTTTGGAATTGTTCAGATACATTTTTATCCTAATAGCCACTGATGTTTACATGGGCTACTTAATAGCTATTAATGAACACAGTTGTTCTTTTTAAAAAGAAATTTTCCTTCTATTAGGCATCCATGTCTCCAATGAGAGCATGAAATTTGCAAAAATATGATATTGCTATTTTTAATACGTAACAGTCTGCCATGGTTAAAGATCTAATCTCTATGTTTCTTTGACCTCATAACCTTTTACCTCAACTTTGTCTGTGTTCCATTTAAAAATGTAAATATTATTAGTGCATATAGGAAAGATCATCTCTGTTTGAAAATTGCATATAAATAACTCCAGAGGACTGGAAAGAAGCCTAGGCTAAAATCATTGCAAGAGGATTAGATCTGTATTGCATTAACTGCAGAAAGAGGGAATTTCATATATTAACATACAGAGAACTAGCGAGGAGGTTTGAGCTAAAATTTCTAAACAACGCAGAAATGAGGCAGTCAATGAAGCTCATGTTGAAAGATCTTTTCTCCACTATTGTCTCTCTGAATTTTAAGTATCATACTAGTTATTAAGTATCTATACAGCCAAGTGATTAAAACAAAATGAAGTTTCTGCTTATGTTCTGGAATACTGAGAAAGCTGATGACTTGAGTCCAGGGGTCTAATTTCCATCCTGTTACATGTCTCCTGAAATGACCAAACGAATATAAAAATAGACACTAATCTGCATCCGTTAAAGGACCAGAGAAGGGTTATCATTTCCATTGTCAGAAATAGCAATGTATTTCTGCTAGATTTAGTGCAGATGAAATGACAAGGCACCAAAGGCTGGTTCAAATTCCCCTCTGGAGAAAGCGGTTCAGACTCTCAAGAAGGAGTCAAAGGATGGGCTGGCAGACCCTTGGCACCCTTTTAATAGGAAGCATGAACACTGGAGGCAAGGAGAATCTGTGGGGCAGACGGGGAGCTTAACTTTGGGATCACTTTTACTGTTACAGATGAAGAGCATTTCCAACCAGTTGTTTGAGGGAGGCCCCACCATTTCCTTGTTTTCCCAACAGAAATTATAACAATACTTAATGTTTATAGAGAGTGTATTATGTACTAGGTACTTTTCTGTATGCTTAACATGAATTATCACACTTAGTGCTCCTATTGACCCTGGAAGCAGGTACACTTATTAGATCAATTTCATAGATAAGTGGACTACAGCACAGAAAGCTCAAGCAACTTATCCAAGGTCAAATAACAGGGGAAGCAGCCAAGATTTACACTCTGGCAATGTGACTCGAGGTGGCGCTCTCAGAAACAATTCTATATGGCCTCCTAGAAAGCCAACAGTGCCACCAGATATCTTGGCTTCTCAACGATACACAGGAATTCAAATAGGCATGGTATGGCTAGGTTTGCCAGATGTAGCAAATAAAAATACAGGAAGCCCAGGAACATTTGTATTTCAGATGAACAATGAGAAGAATTTTTGTGGCAATTGCATTGTTCCGTGCAATTTAACGCATACTTGAACTAAAATGTATTTATTGTTTATCTGAAACTAAGATTTAACTGGGCATTCTGTATTTTATCTGTCAACCCTAGGCATGGCTCCTTCATGACAGGAGGCAGCCATGCCAGGACGAGGCACAGGAGCAGCTGCACAATTTACCTGGCCCGGAGGTTGGGCAGAAAGACCAGAGCAATTTCTCTTGGTGCACCAGCTTCTCCAAATACAGAAGAAGCTGCATGAAGAACTCTTTCCTCTGCTGGGAAAGATCTGTACTTGAGCCTGCCCTTTGCTTCTCTCAGGAAGCTAGGTTTCTACACTGCTAATGTAAATTTGCATTTACCAGCCCTCCAGCTGAATATCTTAAAGCAGAAATCTGAGAACAACCGAGGAAATAATGTGAGAACACAAAATGAGAAGCCGTGTTTACGGGCAGACTTCCAGCTGGATTTATCTCTCTTCTTCCAAAAATAAGTGAATAAATAAAAACGCAAGTGGAACATTGTGCAGAGATTCTGCAATACGAAAGAAAGCATCCATTAGGAAGTGTCTACTTCTATTTTTAAAAATCTAGAGAAAGTAGAAGTAAATGTTTGACAGCGTCTGCTTTGGACTATCAAAAAGTCAATAAAACTGGGCCACCCTGGTGGCGTAGTGGTGAAGTTCACGTGCTCTGCTTTGGCAGCCTGGGGTTCGTGGGTTCGGATCTCAGGCGTGGACCTACACACCACACATCAGGCCATGCTGTCGCAGCGTCCCATATACAAAATAGAGGAAAATGGGCACAGATATTACCTCAGGGCTGATCTTCTTCATCAAAAAACAAAAAAAATCAATAAAACCAAGTATTATTTGATCACCTACTATGCACATGGCATGCTGTGGTGATACAGACTGAAAGAAAGACTCTGCCATCAAAGGAATTTTTTAAAATAAATTCTAGTAAAATAAATTAATGTCAGGTACTGACAAGTGTTGTGGAATGAATGAATTGATCAATCCATTAATCAATCAACCTATACAACCAGGGGAATGGAGAAAGAGTGACTACATAGGAAGGATGAATTGGCATTCTATATCCATTCCAAATACCTCTACTGTGTCTAGATAGCTAAGAATAACATATCACAAACTCTTTTGCAGCTTAAATTTTGGAGATGATTTAGGTTTCACCAATTGAGTGGCACTGGGTAAGATTTAAAGGCAAAAATCTGACAGTCAGCTCAATTCTACTGCAGGCAACTCCATAATACAGATATTGGTTTTTTTGGCAGCAGCATTAGCAGGCACCTTAGTCTCTAGATAATATCTTTGTGGATGTTGAGAGTCAGGGTGTGGTGCATTCATCTTCTTCAGCCCGTCCAACAGTTCTATGAGCCACTTAAGACCCTGTACTAAATCCCTTTGGCTTTAACCATGTGCAGATCTACTCCATTCTCCATGTTGTACTGTGATGGATGCAGTCATTGGTACAGGAAACACTCTCAGAAAATGAGAATACATGATTGGTTTCCTGAAACACTTTCATTTGAAGGCAACAATGATCTTGTTAGCCTGAGAAGGCAGACACATAGTGGCAAAGAGTTCCTTAAATTGTCACTGTCATCAAAACATGAGACTCTGTTGCTGGTTATGGGCACTCAGCAACCTATAGCATCATTGCCAGGATGGCCTGGCCCGCAACTGGGACATGTTTACACTGGATTCCTCCTACAGGGAAGAGGAATTAAGTGTACTGACTAGTGAGGTACTGGGTTATCTTGGATATGGATTTGCCTTCTCTGCCTATTTTGTAAAGCAACATGTTTGGACATCCTGAGTAATTTATTTTTTTATCATGGTATTACCACACAACACAACTCCTGACTGATCATGAAATTCATTATATAAAGGAAATAGGAGAGAAAGTGGACTGGCTCCCAAGGGATTCACTATTCTTAGCATGTACTCAGAAACAACAGGCTTTTTGTAAAGACGGAATAGACTATTGAAAACTGAAGTCAATACCTTGTTAGGATAGAATGTTTCCCTACAGGATGATATATGCTTTTGGCCAGCGAATGATGTATGGTCATTTTTCTCTTGTAGTTGGAACACACTGGTCTAGGCACTAAGGGGTGGGAGTACTAATGGATTCTGCTTTAAACATTTAATGACCCACTCACAATATTTTTGTTTCTCATTTCTCTGACTTTGCTGGTTTGGGGGTCTTGGTACACAAGAGATGAATGCTTCCACTATGAACTGGTTCTTTGAATTGAAAGTTGAGACTGCCACCTTTCATATAGGGCTACTCATGCCACTGACAGAAAGAGGATTATTGTGTTTTCTGGGATGATCGATCCTGATTATTAAGGGGAAATAGAGTTGCTGCTATCATGTGGGGCAGCGACAAGAATATCTACAACTCAGAAAATCTTCTAGAAGACATCCTGGCCCTGCCGTGTCCAACCATAAAACTTAACGGAATAGCACGCAGGTTCAACAAAGGCTCAGACACTGCAGGTGTGAAGGTTAGGATCACTCCACCAGGTAAAAATTCCAGCTCATTTGATATGTTGCCCAAGGAGAAAGAGACCCAGGGAAGGATTTTGGGAGGAGGGAAGTTGTAAATAATAATTATGCCCTTGTGATCAATTGCAGAAATAAAAACTAAAATAGCTACTCATATTGTCTTCCTTGTGCATTTATACCTATGGCATTTTTACTAAACAATTTTATTTTCCTCATCACTTTCTCCTGTCATTTTCCATAGGGTATGTTGGTGTTAGTTTACTTTGCAACTTTGTTCATAAGTTAGAGAATGTCAAGATGGGACTGTGATTGAACGTGAGAAATGAATATCGCCAATTTGTGGATGTGGCGACTAACGGGATTTTAGGCCTCCTTTTTTGGAGAGAAGGTGAAAGCATTTTCACTCTATGTTGAAAGTTGCATTATTGCAGGATGTGTTTTGCTATTCTATTGCTGTCATCTGAAAGGTTAAGATTGGCAAGGAGGACTTGTTTGAAGTTGAGTATCCAAAGCAGTAGATTGAGATAGACATGGTGGCTTGGTAATTAACATCCATCTAAATTCCTCTTAAGGTGGCTTCTGACATTGCAGTTGCTAGAAAACTAAAAACCACATTTTTTTTTTCCAGACCCCACTATCACTAAGGTTCTGGATGTGAGTAAGCTTCCACCACTCGGATATACTCTAATGTGAATTGAAGGTGGAAGGGAAACAAAAGATTTTTCGATTTTTACTGGCAATCGTGATCAAAGAGGTGCATTCTTTTCTGCTGCACCCTTGGCAGAGGTCTCAGTGCCTGGTCACTAGATTCATGGAAATCAAGGCAGGATGTGTGGCATCTGTTTTGCTATACATACTGCAATAGGCATAGTGCTGATATCAAGGCAATTTCCTGATGGTGGTGCTTTACTGATTGGTCACAGTGGTTTCTGGATTGTTGCAGTGGCAGCATGGTTCTGGAGCCTGCAGCAGCCATGTTCCACTTCAGAAGATGGCTTTCTGATCAAACAGGAAGTATCATCTCCCATGGTGACCAGGTTCTGCAGGGTGGTATAGGAGTTGTTCCCGAAATCTCGACCTACAATTTGTTTCTTCAGATATTCTGGCAATTCTGTTAGACATGCATCCTGTAATACATCCATTTCAACTTAAGCTAGGTAGAGTGAATTCTGTTTTCTATGAAGAAGTCTAAACGTACAAAAAGCTTGACCACAAAGATTGAGATGAGAAGTACGGAGGCATAAGAGCAGACTGAAAAAAGACATGTAGAGGAAATTAGGCTTGCAAGATAAAAATTAAATTTAAAAATTTAAGTTTTCATCAAATGCAGTAAAAATTAGAACAGACATTGCAGAAAACTGAAGAGGGATTGACAGACAAATGGAAGAAGCCCTCCTAAAAGCAGGGAAAATACCAATACATGAAAACAATAAAACAGTGTAGTAGACATAGATGTAAGGAGATATTAAATATGTGGATATTAAGTATTACATAAAGAGAAATCATAACTAAAGAGACGCAGTAATTATTATAACTGAGAAGAGAAGGGACAGACAAAAGAAAAGTAAATTTAACTCAGACAACTATAGACCTGGGTGTATAGAACACAAGGTCTCCTCCAAAGTTCCAACTAAAATTTCCTGATGACATGTTTGAATTTAAAGATGAATAAACACTCTGCAAACATCCAAGCTCAGACAAAAACAATCTCCCAAACCCCCCAAAAGGAATAAACACTAGTTTACGTAAGAAGACAGAAAAAAAGTCTTTTGCCCTATAACATCCAGTAACAACACGTGAAGAAATAACGTGTACAAAACTTTGAGGGAAAAATTTTTTATGATCTAAGAACTATAAACCTAGCCAAATTGTGTGAAGTCGATAAAAGGAGCTTGTGATAGGTAAGAACTCAGAGAGTATGCCACCCACAGACCCCTCCTGAAAGCAATTATTCAGTTACCAGTGGTAGTCAACCGAGATGAATCAAAGTAAATAAATGAAGACTATGGTAGGTGTAATATCAAGGACGTGGTAATGAGCATCAGAACTCTGATTACAAAATAGAAATTAAACTCTTAAAGTCTTCTTGAAAGTAAAGATAAATAATGTAAAATTATAATTTAATTGTAATAAATTTGGTTTTTATGTGTCCATAGAGTATTTGTTAAATGGATCATGTATTAGGATATAAAGTTTGGTTCAATACATTCCACCAAACACCTTTTATTAGAGCACACTGCCATAAATTTAAAAAGTAACTACTTTGACGTGAAAACACTCCTAAATAACTCCTTGTACAGAGAGAAAATTAAAACTTCAACTATATAATATTAAAAAAAAAGAAACTAAAACATTGCAAATTAAAACATATGTGGCCAATAATATGAGTAGAGTTAAATTCATCGTTTTAAAAGCTTTAATTATTTAGCAAGAAAAATAAAATAAACTGAATATTTTTTCCCAGAGGTTAGATGAAATAAAATCATAGCTAAAGAAAACAGAAGAATTGAGTTAAAAAGTATAAAAGCAAAAATTGCAAATTCACAAATGAAGAAACAGTAGAATTGTTATCCACAAGTTGGCTTTAAAAATAGCACACATACAATAAAATATATTTATTTTAATCAAAGAAGAAGATAACACAATAGAAGAATAGGAATGTGTAAGTCACAAATCTAGAGGTTGGAAAAACAAAAACCTAAGGTAATACGAAGTATAATCCTATTCTAACAAATGTGATAATTTCTAAATGAATGATTTTCAAGAAAAGAACTCCCAAAAATTACACAAAAAAGAATATCTGAACAAATAAATAGCTATGAAAAAGTTAAAAAAAATTTTTTTAAACACATAGATGTTGACATAAAACTATATGGCTGAATTATCTGTAGTTTTCAGGGGATTGACAAAAAATTCTAGAACTGTATTAATTATTCAAAAAAAGCCTGTAAAATGGAAACATACCAATTCATTGATCGATCTAGCATACTCTTGATACCAAAATCTGAGAAAGTACATTTAACAAAAACTATGGACTAATCTAATTTGTTACCAGAAATGTATAAATCCTAATAGAATTAAGCAGTGCATTATCAAGTATTTTATCAATTTTTACAGGTACTTATTAAACAGTGCTTATTGACAAATGTTTATCAATTATCTTTCTATATGTACACGTAAAATATAAGTACCTTCTTTTGTGATCTAAGAATCTTTTCTATGATCAAAACATCAATAACATCAAATATGAATAAAGACTCTAATTTAAAAGCAATCTATTTACAAAGCAATATTAAAAACAATTTTTTATTTAATCTACTTAAAAAGCAATCACTAATCACTATACTCAACACTAAAACAAAATTGGAAAAATACATGAAATGTGACAAAAAACTTTCTAGCTTTAATAAATTGTATTTTAAAAGATTGGAATAAATGGAAAGGTAAACCGTATTCCTGGGTAAAAAGATACACAGTCAGAAAAACTATAATCTTCCTGAAATTAATTTAACTTAAAATTAAAATATCAATTTTCTTTGTGTATAATTCTAACATTTTGTCAAGAAAAATCAAGTAAAACTATACAAGATTTTTAAATGAAGACTAATAAAGGGTATAAAGTGCATTGTAGGCACAATATATATGAATGTAAGACATTAGTATATATTACAGATGAAATATAAGCATTTTATAAAACCAAGTGTTAAGTGAAGGGAGAAATAAGCATTATCATACACTGTGAATTGGTGCAACATTTTTGAGGACTATCTAGTAAAAATATTTATTTAAAAATTACATGTTATATTTATCTCAGAATTTTTATGCCTAGAAATTTTCTTAATGATATACTTGTATAATTACACCAATATATATATATAAAAATTGATCATTACTGTATCATTAGTAACAGCAAAATTATAAAGGAATAAGTAATATAAAGTAAATATAAGTAAAATTGCAAGGGAAATAAGTAATATTAAATATATGTGTAGGGAATTGTTTAAATAAATTTTAATTTATCTATACAAAGAAGTATAACATAGTCATTTTAAAAATGAAACCAAAATATCTGTGCTGATAAGAAAAAAAGCTTTGATATGTATTGTGAAGTTGAACTTACCATTAGTTTGAATAGTTTTTTTTTTTTTATGGCTTCCTTAGGATTTTTTATATACAAGATCTTGTCATCTGCAAATAGAAATAAGCTGACTTCTTCCTTTCCAATCTCGATGCCCTTTTTCATTCTTTATGCTGCCAAGTTGTCCTGTCTAGAACCATCAGTACAATGTTGAATAGAAGTGGCAAATGCAGGTAGCAGTCAGTCTTTAACCATTTACTGTGGGTCTTTTGTAGATGGCCTTTATCAGGTTGAGGAAGATCCCTTCCATTTCTAGTCTCTTGAATGTTTTTATCAAGAAAGGGTGCTGTATTTTGTCAAATGCTTTATTCGCATCTATCGAGATGATCTTGTATTTTTTCCTCTTTAGTCTATTAATATAGTGCATTGCATAAATTGATTTTCAGATGCTAAACCAACTGTGAATTCCTAGGACAAATTCCACATAATTGTGGTGTATAATCTTTTTTATATTTTGCTGGATTCAACTTGATGGTATGTTGTTGAGAATTTTTTTATCTATATTCATGAGATATATTGGTCTGTAGTTTTATTTTCTTGTGATGTCCTTGTATTATTTTGGTATCAGAATAATATGGTCTTCATAAATGATTTGGGAAGTCCCTTCTATTTCATTTTTTAGAAGAGTTTGTAAATGATTAGTACTAATTATTTAAATATTTGGTAGAATTCTAAAGGAAAGCCTTCTGGATCTGGGTTTTCTCTGTGAGAAGTTTTAAAATGACTAATCCAATCCCAATTACTTGTTTTAAGTTATTCATATTTTCATATTTCTGTTTGAGTCAGTTTTGGTAGGTTGTCTCTTTCTAGGAATTTGTCCGTTTTATCATTTTGCCTAATTTTTAGGACTACACTTGTTTATTGTATTCACTTAATATAATTTTTTATTTCTGTAAAGTCAGATGATGATTATGTCTCTTTCACTCTGATGTTAATAATTTGAGTCTTCTCTCTATTTTTCTTGGTCAGTCTAGCTGAAGATTTGTCAATTTTGTTAATCTTCTTAAAGAACAAACTCTTGATTTTATTGATTTCCTCTATTGTTTTTCTATTCTATATTTCATTTATTTCTGCTCTAACATTTATTATTTCCTTCCTTCTGTTTGCTTTGAGTTCAATTTGTTCTTCTTTTTCTGGTTTTTTAAGATAGAAGTTAAGATTTTTGATTTGAGATCTCTTTTTCTTTAATATAGGCTTTTCCAGTTTTAAATTTCCTTCTAAGCTTGGCTTTAGCTGCATTCCATATGTTTTGGCATGGTGTGCTTGTGTTTCATTCATCTCAAAGTATTTTCTAATTTTTCTTTTGATTCCTGTTAATCAAATTATTAATGATTTAGAAGCATATTGTTTAATTTCCACATGTTTGTGAAATTCTCAATTTTACTTGTGTTATTGATTTCTAATTTAATTCTATTATGTTATGAGAACATGCTTTTATGATTTTAAACCTTTTAAATTTATTACGTCTTGTGTACGGCCTAACATGTGGTCCATTCTGGAGAATTTCCAATGTGCATTTGAGAAGAATGTGCATTTTACCGTGCTTGAGTGGAGTGCTCAACAAAAGTCTGTTAGGTTTAGTTGGTTGATAATGTTCTTCATGTCGTCTATATTCTTGTTGATCTTCTACCTATTTGTTCTATCTGTAATCAAAAGTGGAGTATTGAAGCCTCCAACTATTATTATTGAGTTGCCTATTTTCCCTCTCAGTTCTGTCAGTCTTTGCTTCCTGTATTTTGGGACTCTTTTGTAATGTGCATATATGTGTATAACTGTTATAGCTTCCTGATAGATTGAGACTTTTATCGTTATAAAATATCCCTCTTTATCTTTAGTAACATTTTTTTGCTGTTTTAAAGTTTATTTTGTCTGATATTAGTGTAGCCACTGCAGCTCTATTACAGTTGCTGTTTGCATGGTATATATATTTTCATCCTTTTATATTCACTCCATGCATATTTTTGAATCTGCAGTGTGTCTCCTGTAGACAACATGTAGTTGAATCTTGTTTTTTTTAAATCCAGTCTGACAGTCTCTGCCTTTTGATTAGATTATTTAATTCATTTAAAGTTATTGTTACTGCTGATATTATTGGTTATTTCTGACATTTTGCTATTTGTTTTGCTTATGTCTCATGTCTTTTTTGTTTCTCTGTTCATCTTTTTCAATCTTCTCTTGCAATAATTGAATATTTTATTGTGTAATATTTTAATTTCTTTGGAAATTTTTTAACTATATGTTTTCAGTTATTTTCATAGTGGTTCCTCTGGAGTTTCCAACATACATTTAACTTAATAGAATCTTCTTCATATTTATGCTAAATTAATTCCAGTGTGATATAGAAACATTACTCCTCTATAGCTCTATTCCCTTTTCCCCTTTTCTTGTTATTATCAATATACATTTTACATTTATGTATATTGCAAACACAACAAACATTGTGGTATTTATTACTTTATGAAATTTTTGTCTATTAGAAAACTGAGAGAAGAAAGGAGAGCAAGTATATACTTGTAGGGTTTTGTATATTAGCTTTCTGATTCTCTTCATTTGTTCCTGCAGATTCAAATTACAATTAGGCATTCTTATTCCGATACAGCTTTGTTCCCACTAAGTTTTTTTGTGCTATTATTGTCAAATATTGCATTTCTATATGTTTTAGCCTCACTAAAAAAATTATATAAATTTTGCTTGATATAGTTTTCAAATCAGTTAAAAGAAAACATATGCATTTATACTACCATTTTAAATTACCTAAGTGTTGACCTTTACTGGTGATCTTTTTTCTGTGTGGACTTAATACATTATTAGATGAGAAATTACCACAGTCTATGGAATACACCTCAGTTTATATTTGTGAATAATATAATTTGGAATAAAATGTGTCATAGTGTCAATCACTGTTATTTCTGATTTATATAATTTCAAGGTCTTTTCATCACATTTATTCATACTTTAATATGTTTTCTAATTTCTATAAAATGAATATATGTTATTTTATAATAAATAAATGTGCTTTAAAATGCAGATTATGAAGTGGCACATTCTTTTATTTTTTATGCCTTTTAAGTTTTCTCTAAATTTCCCATTCTATTCACTTCACTTCAGGAATATTGGTGAGAGCTGAGATGTCTCTGGACCATTGTGGAATGTGCACAGGATGCCACAAAAATTTTGTCATTTGTAATTATCCCAGTCAAAGAATTACTTTCCTCAGAGAAAATTGTTGCATCTTGTCAAGAAGAAAAAGTTCTCCAAAGAACGTGAAAATGGGAGAACAATCTAAATTAGGATAAGACATCATTTCATATAAACAGAATTTTGAAAAATTTTCCTTCTCCTTTTTGAATTTTTAGTCATAAAGAAGGCTTATTTGTATAAAACAAAAATGGAAACATGTTGTGACAGTTGAGCTGGCATTCTCATAGATAAATGCCTAAGATGATGCTAAGGAAACTGACCAAAACCTCTTCACTGTGCCAGACTCAGTTTCCCTCACTTCTTCTCCTTGGAAGATAAATACATGCAACTGAACATGGTGCTCTCATAGGGGATAGAAGTTCTCTATGTCCAACTTATTTTTTTTGAGTGACAGTTTAGACCTTTACCTTTCATTAAACTTTCTTTCTTTGGGGTTCCAATACACTTTTATCCATGTTGTTTTGATGCACTCTAAGGGCTTTTAAACAGGTCTTATTTGTGGATGAACCTTTTTTCACTCATCATGTTTCCACTCATTTCTTTTTTTTTTTTTTTTTTTTAAAGATTTTATTTATTTTATTTTTTCCCCCCAAAGCCCCAGTGGATAGTTGTATGTCGTAGCTGCACATCCTTCTAGTTGCTGTATGTGGGACTCGGCCTCAGGATGAACGGAGAAGCAGTGCCTCAATGCGCACCCGGGATCCGAACCCGGGCCACCAGCATCGTAGCGCGCACACTTAACCACCAAGCCACAGGGCCGGCCCCCACTCATTTCTTAAATACATTACTACAGTTGTGTTTCAACAAAGACAGGTTAATAACAATTAACTGCCTTAATTATACTTCTCTTTTTTGGTGGTTTTAATATGCAAAATGAGTTATATAAAAAGCTAACCATGATACTTAGACCTCAAAAAATGAGAGTAATGTTAATCAGAGGCTACAAACGGTATAGTAACAATGGGGGAACTATTTAAGATGATATAAGTAGATACCCAATTATGGGCTCTATTTTTAAGAAAAATGACTTTGGTAGAAGAAAAACCAGAATCTCTCTTCAGACCTCAAGGAAAAGTAGGCAACTTTTAAAAGACAGTAAATGGAGTGAAAGTTAAGCATTTTACTTTACAAAATATGAATTCAGTAATGGGTAATAACTTCATTGCTCTCTGATTATTGGCAAAGGCAAGATGTACATGTTCTCCTTTTGAACACTGTATTAATGAAATTGAAGGTTGTGTGCTTTCGCAACGTATGTTCTGCAACATTTTGAAAGCTTAGCTGGGAATCCCTGTGGTGCTGACTGAAGGAAAAAAGGAAGCAAAGTCTTCTCCAGTTTTTAAAAACCAGAAGTATTTTTAAGAAGTCATGTATGAAATAAACTGCTTATGAGAAAATGACTATAATGCTGCCTCAGTTTTCAGTGATAGAGGGATCTGTTTAAAACACTCTGACAAAAAATAAATCAGCTTTAACTTCAATTATTAAGTGCAAAAGTAGCATTCTTTGATAGAAAGGGGTGGGTTTCTGGCATTTCAATGATAAATATGTATGAAAAGAGTTATGTCACCATGTAAACAAAAACCTCACCATGTTTTTTTAGACAAGGCAAACAGTATCATAGAAACTAGGGATCTGAAAAGCAATGTTGAAGACCACTCATGGTTAGGGTATGCTTGTGTGTTTTTAAGTTTTAGCATACCTTAGTTTTTAGCATTCATTTAAAGTTCTGAAGAATATTTTGAAATTTTCCTGGAGTCATTTTTGAAATTTCAAGCGTTGTAATGAATATTTCTAAATAAGCATTAAGGCAACTATCTACATGGTTGCATTATTAACTAATGTGTTTTACAAACTGAACAGCTTCCGTCTGAAGGAATCAAATGTGTATTTCTTCAGCGTAACACAGCCCCTCTTATAGGCATTTAGGCAGATAGCTTTTCTTTTTCTCCTTCACTTTTTGTTTGCTATGAATGAATTCTGGACTAGAAGTAATGAAGATAGTATCTGAATCTAGTGATGTTTTTCCTGTGACATATTTTACAAATACTTTCTGGAGTTTCTGATAGAGTGCCCCCTGGATCTTCTAGTTGGGACTACCTCCTGCTAGGAGCCAATACATTTCATATTCCCTCTTTCTCTACAAGTACAGAGTTCAATTATTTTTAATGACAATTTTAAGAATATGTATATTTAAAATAAAACTATGGTAGGCAATTCAAATATACCTTCTGATTTAAGAGGCAGTATTGGTGACAGAAAAGAGCACTGGTCCAAGACATCCAAAAGTCTTATTCTAATTCTATTTTTTTAATAGCAATTTGGCCTTGGAAAAACCATTTCATCTCTCTGATCCCTGATTTCCAAGTTTATAAAATGGGACTCATTTATATGCACATGACCAGGATTATTTTGAGAATCATCCTTTATTTGAAAAACCTTTAAAAAGCTGTCAATTTTATTTCAAAATATATGGTGAAAATAAGTTTTATTGCAGCTAAAAAAAAGCACCTAGGCTAAATCTTTCATAATACTAATATATGATCAACTAAGTTACGTTTATAGCTCACAAAGTACATCTAGGCTCTGCTTATGCAACACCAAAATATCCGGTTCAAAAGTGAGAATTCATATCAGATGTATTTTCAAATAAAATTTCCCCTGCTAACCTGCTTTCTGTATTTATTTGTCAGCCATCAGAATTATTAGTGATTATGTAGTTATTATTGAGCAGTTTAGTAGAGACCTTCAAAGTTAAAATCATTGTGGTAAACACACAAATGTCTCTAACCACAAAGAGACATCATCAACTTTGATATGTCTACCTGACTACCAACTATGCTACTTCAATGAGCAATGAGAAATATTTGATATAGCAGGACTTTGGATTTTTTAAACACATAAGTAAAATGTATATAAGTGATAATGAACAACCAAAAATATTCCAATCGTGTAGAGCATCACTCCACCAATGGGTTTCTTCTAACAGGTTCCCACCTCTTCTACAGTATTCCCCTCATTCTCTAAAACTCCACAGTTTGGGGCTGCTGCACACATAGCAACCCAACCCTAGAGTTGGCGCCGCGTATTTGGTGCCATGGCCAGGGTTGCTGTGGAGAGTTAGCTAACGGCTCCTGTGAGGATGTAAAGCCTCTCCGACTCTAGGCGAGCCCGTACAGTCACAAGGCACATGCGTGGCTTTCTCTACACCCACAGTGCACAGGAATGCCGTCACACTTGCTTACTTAAAGGCACATTAAAACACAGCACCAGACAATACGGTGTTTACCGAATTAACAATTTTTTTTTTTTTGCATGAGGAATTTTTTCCTACATAGCATTCAAAATAATTCTCTTATTATCATAGTACCAAGTCTGACTGAGGACTTGAAAAGCCTCAGAGTTTTAGGATGGTTAAGAAGGACTGATTAGATCTGATTCACAATCTCAGTGACCACTAAAAAAATACTCATGGAACAGACTGCAACAAGAGACATGCCCATCTCCAAGTGGAATAACTAATCTTATAATACTCTTTTTCCATTTATTCTTATTTATTTCAATGGGGAATATATATTTAGTAATTTCTTTTTTTTTTTTTGGACAGATTTATATGTTTTTAAGTTCCTTACATCTTAAATAAGTCACAAAATTTCTGGTTTCATAGATACCCTTACATATTTTCTGGAAAATGGACATTTATTTTCAAAATAAATTTTCCTCTATATTTCCTAGGATCAGCACCTATTGTAAGCAAAGCTGTGGATTATTAGGAATACGTGGAAACAAGAACTGATACAGATTTCCTACTGAACAAACACATTGAGCTATAAAAATTTATATCTATAACTACACATTTATATCTTTAAATATTGTCCCTATTTATTATAAAAATTTAAATCTCAGTAACATTTAATGGCAAAATATAAGGAGCTGCTTGGGCACGTTCGTCTATTTTTACTATAACAAACTGGAATATTACGGTCAGTGTATACATAAAAGTAAACGTTGAGACAAAACAAAACAAATCAAAATCATTCCAAATCCAGATTATTTCCTACACAATTACTAACACCTTGAAATTTCTAACTGTCTAGCCTTTTTTTTTACTAATACCATCACATATCATACAGATATAGCAGTCTCTTAGATAGTAACTTCCTACAAAGAGCATCACTATCCAACATTGCTCCCCACACTCCTATAAATTAAATTCTTACTGGGCAGGAAAGAGATCTATTTCTGCATTTTTTTTCCCTACAAGTACAGATTTTAAGGCTTTCTTTAAAAGCTACATAAAAATCTTTGGAGTCTTATATGGACAAAAAAAGCACTAACATTTTTTATCAAGTTTATCAATGCCATGATTTTAATCTAAGTTCTAATGATGATTATTATAGCAACTTTGTATCATTAATTTATTTAAATAAACATATTAGGTTTTAACAGATTGAAATATCAGAAGGTAAGAAAGGGCTAAAGCCAAAGTAAGTTTAAAGAACTTCACACAGACCTATTTACTGACTTTTTTAAGGTGATGACATTAAGTAGTGTGGGTGATGGTATTAAGTAGTCAAAACGGCATACCAAAAGAAACACTGTTTTTGATATGCTGTTAAACTAAAAAGAAAACCTCATGTACATATAATAAATAACTAATAATCTATTTTACCTCAAAATGCCATCCTCCCTACCTCTCTATCTAGCTGTGTCTCGTGTGTGCATAGTTCATCCCAAGAGGCAAAGGATGAGAGATAATAAGTGACAGTGAAAATCTATCACAAGTGAACATCTTTTCTTCTCAGAAGAATCTAAGAATCTCTTCTAAGAAGAAAAGATACTCAAAATCTGCTACAGGATATTGCTATCTAAGTATGCTGGCTACCTTTAGACATTAATAGAAGAAAAAGTGACTTGAACTCTAATTTTGAAATTATTACCTATTTATTGGTTATTAGCCATTTCTTTCAAAGCTGCATTTTAAAAACACTATACTACTCATCATTATTATTGATTATTTAAGAAACATAGAATTAAATGCCTCAAATAGAGATCTAGCTTTTTATACTGTATTTATTTGAAGAAAAACTCCACCAACAAAGGTATGCAAACTGAGATCAAAGGCAGGCTAATATCTGGGTAAACAACCTGTGGTATGAATTTAGGGACATGAGATAGGTAAAATTTTTCTAAAGTATCAATGATACACCTTTGTACCATTTTATTTAACAGTTTAATGGCTATAAAAATACTTTCAGAACAGTGTAGAAAGAGTGAACAGGGTGGGGAAAAATTATGTAAAGAGAGAAAGAAAGCATAAGAATGCTTAGGATCTGAAGTTGCAAGAAGGGTATAGAAGAGGAATCTGAGGTCCTTGAAAACAAATGCTGCTCATTCCAATCTCTTCCTAGACTTGACTGTCTCTTTCAAGAATCTGTCTACTGTCTACACCTTTCTTTTTTTCTTTTTTTTTGGTGAGGAAGATTCACCCTAAGCTAACATCTGTTGGCAAGCTTCCTCCTTTTTTGCTTGAGGAAGATCAGCCCTGAGCAAACACCTGTGCTAATCTTCCCCTATTTTGATGTGGGATGCCTCCACAGCATGGCTGACGAGTGGAGTAGGTTAGGTCCATGCCTAGGACCGAACCGGCGAACTCTGGCCGCCAAAGTGGAGTTCGGGGAACTTGAACTACTCGGCCACAGGCCCAGCCCGTGTCTATGCCCTTCTTGACGATGCACATGTTGGTTTACCTTCAACAAACGTGGTTTATCTCAACATGGAATACACAACCACAGGCATACTCTCTTACATGGATGAGTAGTCAACCAATCATGCTTTGGCCTTTTGAGTTGAACATTGAGAAAGGTAAGACTAACCAAAAAGAAATTTTCTGACACCAGATCTGCAGGGAACCAGAAGTAGAGGGTCAGTATAAACAATAATACAAACAAGCAATTTTAATGAAACTTTTGCATTGGAATTGAGCTATAAAACTCTGGCTGTTTGATAACATCTATTGACTACAATGTTCACGATTTTTTTATTCAATTTCTTTTTTATTATTCGTATATTTGAAACCAACATGCTCGTTTCCATTTTTTTTTTTTTCAGAATTTTTTTTCTTCATTTATGAAACTTTCCAGGACAAAAAAATGCTACTTGTAAATAATTCTGGCTTGGCAAGTCCTCATATGCACTCACAGATTACATACTGTTCTAATTAGGCACACTAAACATGCTACCCAATATGTAGACATGTTTCAACTCATGATGACAGCTGATGTATGATTCACTATGCTGACTGCTCAAGGCATTTAGACTGGTTCAATATTTATGTTTATTTATGTCAAAATTTTGTTGTAAACAAAGCAAGTGAAATGATATATCAGATGGCTACTGACAAAGAGTTTTTTAAAACTACTCACTTGTGCTTTAAAGGAAACAAATCACATAAATATGTCAAAGCCCTTTGAAAATAAAGTAGATTCTTTTAAAAGTAAAATAAAGCCAATGATATTCTATTATATGTTTCCTGTGCCATTTTAGTCGTCCGCCAAACTGGAAGATCTGTCCACAAGATGGTTCGAGCATTTGCTTCAGAAAAATCATCTTTCTCCATTAAGAAAAAGTCCTTGAAAGAAAGAAAGGCCAAATTCTTCTTTTAAGTTCACCCAAGTTGGAGCTAAATCCTCGTGCCTGTTTCTCCTCCATGCCCAAACTTCTGCATGATCAAATCGGTGAAGAGTCCATGCATGGGCAAGACAGCGAGCCATTGAACCTTAACAACCAGCTGTAAATCACTGTATCAAGGGAAACTCTTGTTAAAAGCTTAATGGTCAGAGAAAACAACATGCAAATTTCCAAAAGGAAAACAAGAACCCATTTCTGGATTTGTCTCATAAATTGCACCCACACCCTGACTGGCCACACAGGAAGAAGCCCCAGCTTATTGCTTAGGCAATAAACCGAATCTTCTCAGCGGAGGGAGAACACACTGTTGATCCATACCTTCTTGGCATTTTTATCTCCCGTCAGGGATTACTACAATCTATAATTTAATACTGGGAGGAGATACCCGAATAGTTCTATTCCCATGGTGGAAGAAAAAAGGAAAAAAAATCTATGTAAAACATATGAATTAAGAAGCACATCCTTTAAAAATCACTAAAATGAATTTACATTGTCTTCCAAATGGTTTTCATTGACCTCGTGAAACTCATCCAGGATTTAAAATGGAAGTGGAAACAAAAGTTAAGCAAATAACTTTCTAAAATGTCACAGGAGAATGAAGGAGAAAGGGATTAAAAAGAAAAGATTAAAAGATAGAGGGAGAAATAATGAAAAAGGGGGAAGAAATGAGAAAAGCTTTTTGAGCATTCTAGGTTTTTTTCCCCTGACTCCAAAATATATTAAAAATAAAGACTTCTAATTTTTAAGACTGTATAGAAAGTCTGAACCAATCTGATTCAAACCAATTGCATTTCTTTATAATTCCCTGGTAACCAGTAGAATAAACACATTATTTTTACCTGAAGGATTACTAAGGAAAAAGGTGTAATGTGATTTTTTAAAGTTTGGAAATTGTTTATAGTACTTTTTTTTCCATAATATATTCGACATCAGAATGTTAATAATTTGTCTGAATAAAAGTGATTTGATAAACACACGGGAAGCTAGTTATCAACTACCCTGCTTATGTAGATATGTAGAAAACAGATCTCATAAAGATGCCACATCATATTCCTTTCAAGGAAAAAGCCAGCTTTGTTCCTTCACTTCTAACTTCTCCTGTAGAGATTCTCACTTTCAATATTTTAGTGGTAACTTATTTTACCATCCCTTTTTCAAAATTGTACTTTGAAATGCACAAGTTTGACTATGGACTAATTTCAATGACAAACTGCCTTGGAAAGAAAAACTACCACTTACGTAGAACCCTCTTCATTGCTCTAATTTGGATAATTTTGTTGTTGTTCTGATTAGGTTTGGCTGATTGGGTCTATCCTATCTATCCTCTTATTAATTAGAATATTCCGAATTAAATAAAAAGTAAGAACTGCCTGAAACCAGAGATAATAGTTCATAAGTGAGGAAGAGAAACATGAAGGAAACACCTTTAGGGGCATAGAGTCCTCTGATAGATTAAAAAAACCCTCCTGCATTGAATGCCTATCCCAAAAAACCATCTTTCTTAAAGATAGCGCTTATTTTACATTCCACTAAAATGAGCCAATTAATATTCAAAAATAAGTTTTCCCATAATAAAATGCTGTTAACGTGTCCTTAGCACTCAAAGCTTTTAGAGTCTCTCTATCTCTACGGCATATACACTCTGTTTATAATGATACCAAGCTGCTGTTTGTTTGCTTGTTTGTTTTTAAACAATTGGGTCTTTTTCTCAACTAGCAGAATAATCTAGTTAAAAAGGGGTCCTACAGTAGTCACTTAACCTCTTTGAAAGTCTCTTCAACTTTAAAATGAAAAAATTGGTCTCCGACTCCTTCCTGAACTAAAATCCCACGAGCCCGCCATTCCTACGCTGTTATTTCTGCCAGATCACCTGCGTGCGCTTTCATTGGGGGGATGGGGCCTGTCAGTAATGCAGAGACCAAAATTTTGTAAAAATATCTGTTCAATCTAATCATTCAAGTTTAAAAATGTGCCAGTCAATTCATATTTAATTTCACGATGGGTTTTTTGGTTGTTAATTGACCAGGAATTCGGTTAAAGTAGTTGAAGCAGTTGCACGTGCAGATTTAGCCTCAGTCACCAAACGTACAGATACGTCTGAATTGGTGTTGAGAGAAAACACGGACTTAACTGCTTAATAAATTACAGCAGGAGGAAAAACTATCGGGTAAACTCTTTGGGAAGCAGAATGAAATTTCAATAATATAAATAATGCATTATCTATTTTCTGCTTCCCTTACAGTATACTTTCTGATTCTCAGAACTGTGTCTGACAGGTCTGTGTTCTCCGGCCCAGGTGGTGGTACATTTTTCAGCTTGTCAAATTTCCTCGCACCTTTTTTCATTATACAGTATTGCTCTGTGCTTAGCCGCTGTATTCGTTCATGCAGACATCCTCTGCCTTCAGTATAACACTAAAATTGATTTGCCAGGCTCTCCTTTGCTTCTTCACATTTCACATCTTCCCGTTGAATTTCTTGTGTCGGGAGCACAGCACTGTCTTTCTACTTCCACCCTCCGAAGTCCGAACACTCTTTGGGTTTTCTGAATATTTAAATGGCTTTGTGACTGACGTCAGTGTGTTTCATTCTACACTACTTTGTTCAAGGCAATTTTGTATTATTCTTTGAGATTATTCAGTGCTTGTTTTCTTGGATTCTTTCCGTTTTAACGTTATTGAAACTTACTGGTCCTTTTGCATGAGTTAGTGGCAGGAGACTTTTTTTAGTAAAAAATAAAGTTCCTAATTAGTATCTCCCTCAGAAAACATATATTAAAAACAAAAAAACTCCGCAATATAATATGGGTTTGTTTGAAGTTATTTTCTATAAAAAAAAATATAAAGGGAAACAGCAAAAACTAAATACCCCTACACAAATAAGAAAATATATACTTCTTTTGCAAAAGTGGAAGAAATGAATGTAAAAAAATGGTTCAGGCTTGCAATTATATGATCTAAGTTGGCACCAGATCTTGATGTTCTCAGAAGAAGTCAAAGCCTGACTGTTTAGTGTTCTTTGATAATGCATATTTATCGTAGCATATTCTTCTAACTGGTCAAATGTTGAGACTTTTGGGAGCATAGGTGCAAGTTCAAACTTCTTTACAAAAGTGTAGCCGTTGTGTAATGAAATACCCAAGATGATTCATTCAGTCAACCTAATGTCTACTCACCAAGGAGGAGAACAAGCTAAAGAGGTATTATATCTTTCTCTAGCATAACATCTTAAGCGCAGCATTCCAATCTAAAAGGTAGAATTGTTCCTTTGAGTAAAATAATTAATGATCCCAACAAAAGCAAAGCTGTTACGAGAGAGACCTCTAGTGGAAAAATATGCAAGCGCCTTGGAGAGGGGTTTTATTGTTTACGCTTCATCTGAAAAACGGAACTTGCATATGCTGTTTAGGGCTCTGTCCACAAACAGCAAACTGAATTCTTCTTTAATGTTTAGTACATGCAATTTGTTTAAGCAAATAATGCTTTCAGAGCGGAGCCAACGAAGTGCTTGAGGGTGTCTTAACTTCTTAGACATTAGATTTTAAAAAACAAGGTACAGGTATCCAAGAAGAAAGACAGGAAGATTTGTGAAAGACGGCAACCAGAATTTGGAGGCATGGCAGAATCTAGCAACTATGGCCTTATTTGTTTGTTGAATCAATACTTTAATTGTAGGTCTTTTTTTGATAAAATAAACAAATTTATTTTAGTAAATAAAATTATCAAAGCACTTTTCTATATGTGGACGGTAAGGCAGGGATTGGGGGATTTTCCAGTTTTTCACAAATCATAACATTTTATTATAAAACATATTAAAATATTAACTAAAATTTATTTTTTAATAAAACCAGCAAAGGTCGGACATATGCAGAGTAGGGAGGCATCCAACCACAGGTTATTCCAAGAATTTAGTTGCCTCGGGATTAGAGTATTTCATTGGACTAATGCTCCTTAGTTTTAAGATTATTTTTCCTCTGTTCTCCATACAATTGCATTTAATTCACCTCTGATGTATAACTAATTTAAATTACTTATTAAAATTTTCTACTTTAAACAATGTTAATGATGAATATGAAAATTAGTATATGTTTTCTAGTTAGAGATTTAGCAGTAAATCTCAGCGATATCTGGGTCTACTCACTATGTTTACCAACTGGGTAGTAACATAACTTCTAATTTAAATGAGAACTTCCACTTTAGTTCAGAGAAACACCGTGACCTAGAGCTACATCGTTTAAGAAAGTGCTCCAGGCATAGGAAAAAAAGTGCAAGAAGCTCATAATCCAAAGGTGTAATGTTAACTCAGGACTGAAATATGGTCACAATTTTTAAGAAAAGTATTATAGTTGCTTACAGTAACAATTTCTGAAATTCTTTTCTACAATAATGTAACAATTTTTATATACACCTTTTAAAAGATGAACCGTAATAGTTTGTTTTTTAAACCACAATAGTTTAGTTTTTGTTATTGTTTGGAAGTATCATCCAAATTTAGGAAAGGAGTATTTTGTGAGGCTATTTTTATTTTCAGTGTTAGTCCTTAGTTTTCTTATTCATTTTTAATTCTGCCTATTGTCTTTAATAAAACTCTCTTCAATTTCTCCTCAGGATGATGACATTTTAGAGCCTATTTGTAAGGCAGTTATTCACAGCTCTTATATTCCTCATACGAATATATCTCAGTTAATGCCGAAGAGGATCCATCTTTCCACCCAGTTAAATGAGAATTGACAGTGGTATGTGTATGTGTGTGTGCAGGGGGGTGGGGAGGTGATTAGAGAGTGTCACACAAATTTTATTTCCCTGACTTTGTTTCCAGTTTAGAATGGAGTTTCTTCAGAGAAAGAAAAATAGCTTCAAATTTTGGAGGCTTTGAATGAGATTTTTAAAAATTAATTATAATGGCTAAAAGAAATTATCCAAAGATAGAAAAGCATAAAGCAACATATTTATCTGACCTCCTTTCTGATTCTTTCTTCTTTAAAAGAAAACTAATCACATTCTTAGGTTGCCATGTGCTCTTTAAATAAAACTACACATTTCAGTTTATAACTATTTCCCCTGAAACGTTGAACCCTGTCTCTATCGGCATGTGTGCCTCTGGAATGGTTTCCTTGCGCTCTTTCTGATCTTAATAGGTCTCACCACTCACGCCCCACAAAAAAATTAATTTCCATAAGCACCTTAGGACGTGAGAAAGAGTGAAAGTGGAAACAAAAGTCTTCAGAGTTTGCCAGAATTCTCACTAGAAAAGGAAAAGTCACAATTCAGTCTGTCCAAGGAGCTGAAATGCAAATGGCTCCTCACTCACCACCTGGGGCCTTGCTGAGGGCCTCATTCACACACACACACACACACACACTAGAAAGACAAAAGAATTTTGCAAACACAATTGCATTCTTATTTTAAGTATGTTGTAGATTCTGGTCTTAATTATTAATATTTGTACACTGACTATTGTTCTTTTTGTTTCTCTTTTGGGTGCAAACAATGGGGAAAAAATAAAGGAAGAAAGAAAGAGAATCAGAGGCCTTTCTGCATTAAACATGTGCATTATTTTTAATTTTGTTTTTTAGTTTGGGGCTGTGTTTTTATATACTCTTCTTTTAGGATGCAACAAGTTAGTTCAAAATGTATCATTTCCCACCACTCAATGTCATCCTCACCCTTATACCCCTTCCAACAGGATGAACCACCAAGCTGACACAAGATGTGCTATTACAAAGGAATACTCTAGTGAAAAACCACCGCCTCTGGAAGGGCATTCAGTTGACTCAAGCATCCTCATTTCTGCAGCACTGGATTATTGTCTCTGCTCTGCCACTAAATAGGTCACCTGGGTATGTCCCTAACTCTTCTACGCTTTGGTTTCTCTATCCACAACATGAAAATATCACTATTTCACACAACCAAATGTGAAGTAAAGGTAAAGTGCTTTGAAGAAATACAAATACAAAGTAACATTATGCATCTGAAAATGAAGACAGCAGCTGTAGGATACTGTTAGGAGAACTCCTCTTCTTAACAGAATTGATGGCTATACTTGAAATCCTCCTAGCTCAAATCCTGTGTCCATTGCTTTGGGACCCTACTATAGTCACACAAATGATTGACACTGAATTGTGGGAGAGACTAAGCCAGACTCTGAATTGACCTGTGTGTTTCCTTCCCTT
Organism: Ceratotherium simum simum; assembly: GCF_057802395.1. Lineage (NCBI taxonomy): Eukaryota > Metazoa > Chordata > Mammalia > Perissodactyla > Rhinocerotidae > Ceratotherium > Ceratotherium simum. The sequence goes on from NC_141900.1 coordinate 74,551,038, forward strand.
TGCCAATAAAGCAGCTGTGGCCAATTAGTGTTCAACACCATCTTCCAACCAATAAGTGATTTCACATTCCAGATGCAATTGCACCAAAGAGGGCTAGAGTATGTAACCCCGGATTGTTCTAGGCTTTTCATCTTCAAGGAATTTCAGAGGGAAGACGGAACTATAAGGTCATCTGGTCCACTCATACAACTGGAATTATTTAAGCACCTCCTAATAAGCAGATCTTTCTCTACTTCGTCAACAAGAACCTTTCTGGTAAGTTATTATAACCGACATCTTAATCAATTCAAGATTTTTTCACTAGAGTTAAACATTAGGCTTACTTTCCCTTTCTCAGGAGAAATCACAAAGATCAGTCAGTATGGATTTTCTGGAAGACCACTGTTCCTACATCAAATATAGGGAAATTGGAAATGGGGGTTGTTCCCCTATCTTCTTTAAAAGAACATCCATATAATATGGGCTTACTTCCTCATTAGACATGTTATCTAAAGTATCTCTTCCAACTTTAAAAATTCTGATTTTATTTTTCTTTGTTCATATGGTAAAAGTCATAGGAATTTAAAAATAGCACATATCAGTGTGAGCTTGAATTTGTGTTTGTGTGTTGTTTTGCAGATATTTGCACACAGAAAAGAAAGAATAGAGAAATTTCCAGATAGGTGATTAATATAACACTGCTGAGATTGTGCAGGAGTAATTTTAAATTGTGGTATAGTACACTGTACATATATCCATCTCTTCTACTAGATTACGGGTTGTCTGAGGGCAAGGATCATATTAATCTTTGTAGCTCTAATATCCTGAATTTTTTCATTCATCCTATATTTATTGAGCACATGCTATGTGCCAAGAATATCAAGTGTAGAAATTTTTGTGAAGATGAATACAACATGATCCTAGCCCTAAAAGAGGCCACACGTCTAATGGAAATAAAATAATATTATACTGTATAGTTTTAGCAACTACACAGTTTGAAAGTCACATTTCCTTCCATGATATCTTTCAAACCTTAACAACCATGTGAGGTTGGTACAATTAGCCCCATTTTTACAGATGAGGAAAGTGAGTTTCACGGAGGTTAATTATGTTGCTTCAGGTCAGTCAGCGAATCAATGGCAGATCACGGGCTCCAGGCTTTTTACTCCAAATCCTGTGGGTGCTTAAGAAATACTACTACTAATCCAACAATCCAGGATTGGATTGGATTATTAATATTGGTGGATTATTAGTTGTCTTCTTCTTCTGATCAAATGAAAATATTTATAAAACATCTTCCTAAACATCTGTCTTAAATCCATTCCGTAAGTAAATTACATGGAATCAAAACTGAAACTCCTGATCTGACCAGATGAATTGTGAACATAGAATCTTTCAAAGTAAATCAAAATATTCACATACCCTCACAAATTTAGTATCGGAGACCTGATTCAGTCCATTCCAACAGCCAAAAAACCTGCTTTTGTACATAAGGCATCGCATGCAATAGAAGGATACGTTAGTACTTGCCCTCATGGTTCCAGTTCAAAGAATTACTGTGCCAGAAGTTGTTTCCTCTGTTACAGGTCCAGGAAAATCTGATTCTTGTTAGTATCACTTCCTATACACAGGGAAAGTGGTAGAATGCTACTTTGATTCAATCCAGTCTACGCATAGCACTGTGCCTGCCAGGCTGGATTTGTATTAAAAGGAGAAAAAAGAATCATATGTTGCTCTAAAAGCTTCTGTGTTGTAACCAGAGGGGTGGTGGGGCAAGGGGTGGGGTGACAATAGCATCCTGTGTACTGAAGAAATATTATAAAGAATCATTTAAGACAATCAGACTATATGATATGCATGTTAATTAGAGTAAACAATAGATCAAACCAGATATAACTTGCATGAGAAATTATCAATTGAGGAATCATTTAAACAGAGTGTTAAATGTTCTAAAAGTCCATATGACACATCTTGATTAGTAATAGATGTAGAAATTTCTGTGGATCTCATTTTGACTTTAGGTCTATTTTATTCTCAAGTATAGCTACACCATTAGCAGGGGCATCTCTGGCCCATATTTGAATCATAAGCTCGCCTTCTAACTTTTGTGTGTGTGTGTGTGAGGAAGATCAGCCCTGAGCTAACACCCATGCCAATCCTCCTCTTTTTGCTGAGGAAGACCGGCCCTGAGCTAACATCTATTGCCAATCCTCCTACTTTTTTCCCCCTTTTTCTCCCCTAAGCCCCAGTAGATAGTTGTATGTCATAGTTGCCCATCCTTCTAGTTGCTGTATGTGGGACGCCGCCTCAGCATGGCTGGACAAGCGGTGCGTCGGTGCACGCCCAGGATCTGAACCCGGGCCGCCAGTAGCGGAGCGTGGGCACTTAACCACTAAGCCATGGGGCCAGCCCCTACCGTTTTCTTTTAAATTTCCACAAACCAAGTTTTGAGATAGAATAATGTTTAAGATGATTGAAAATACCAAACCTGGGGGAGTTTGCATATCTCAGATTGAATACCAGCAAGCTGCAGATCACAAATCAAGTATAATTCTGCTGCTATGTATCCTGTTCATTCATTCATTCATTCATTCATTTAATCATTCTATGAATTTTTATTGAACATTTACTCTGGGGTTAGAAAAATGGTGAAGCATAGTTCTTTCCCTGTAGAAATCCACAGCTTAGTGAGGTAAGAAAGACAAACGTAATGATCTCTTTCAGTGAAAGTATATCGGTTAATACTGAAGATGAGAATCAAAATGAAGATAAAGAAGGTCAAGTCATTTGATGCAGGTAAAGACCAAGATGGTTATCAGGCCTTTAAAGGAGGTGCTGCATGGTTCATCTTTATCACCCACAATGCCTTGTAGCATTGGGGTATATGCAAGAAAATAAATGTTGAGTGAATGAATGAATGAGTGAAGTGAACATTGCAGGAAAATTCGCAAAGAATCCAAAAAAAGTTAGGCTTCAGTTTTCTTGGCTCCAGTGAAAAAATAAATGTTAAACTAAAAGTTAATGAACTAAATACTGTAAGACCTGATGCTCAAAATATCTAGAAAAATCCAATTTTCTTGGCTCAGTAGCTTGACCCCACACTGCATTGCTTTTTCCACCCAACAACTTAAGTTTCATAAGATGGACTGAGTGAGAAAGGAGAATAAGTCGACCACATGACAGGGAAGGCACGCCTTCGTTTTCACAGGCGCCCAGCCTGCCCGGTACAGTCCGCATAGTTTCAATATAATATTTTGGTTTTAGGGCTCCTAGTGAGCTCTGAGTTTTTTTACCCACGTACCTAAAACATCATCTGTTTTAGTGTTCTGCATATGACATCACTCTGATATACTGTAAACATGATAGCATATTTTATGGCACTGGAAAAATAAGCAAGAAAAGGAAACATCCTTCCTCCAGGCTTTGGTCAAATATATTTTATATTTAACTAAATTTAGCACACATGTGGTTTCCAGAAATGTTCAGAAATGAAGATTCTACTTTGAATAATTTGTCTACCGAGTGCAACTATTTACAGAAAAATGTAGAGACTCCTCGAAAATGTATTATTTCCTCTTTCAAAGATGTATCAGCTCCTCTACAAAAAAGTCTTTACTATAATCCTAGTTCTAGGTCACTAATCTTGAAAGGCTTGTGGCTCACTTTCAAGCTCTCAGAATGCAAATAAAGGACTGAAATCTGAAGGTTTCAATGGATTTTAAGTGGGTCTTTGGTCCCCACACCTGGCAGAATCACAGCCATGGGCTCAATCTCATTTTTATTGCACAGCCATCAGGAAAAAAATGAGAATAAAATGGAAGGAATTAAATTTAAGTAGAGGACGTATGGAGAAAAGAAGAATAGGAAGCAAATGGAACCAAAGGATTGAAAACGGGTCAGCTGTTAAGCTTCCTCTCCAGCAGAAGGTCATGTTGAGTCCAAGCTCTTAGTATCGACCGTCATGATGGTTTCAAAGGCAGGCCTTATACTTGTCATTTGAAAGTGCAAGAGGGCAGGTGGCTTATCATGTAGGTTATTCAAAATTATACCAAAAAGTAGTATTTAGTCATTTCTTCAAGCATTATTCAAAAGCCCAGGTTACAGCATTCTAGTTTTGCCTCAAATTATTTCCTGACTTTCAATTTCTCTGAAAACAGGCAATTGAAAACATCCATTGGTAGGTATTACTTAAATACGTAGCCCCAACTTATCCTGTTACTGTGTCATCTCAGCAGTAAAGATTAAGTATGAAAATTGTTTGTCATTAGGTTTTAATTTATGATATCTTAGATAAGTTAATAGGATAAGGCGTTTGGCTGATTCGTTTTTTAAAAGTTAAGGAAAAAAGAATATGTAACTAAGTTCAACTAGTCCAGTATTCCTTAAAGATTTAAAAACTCAAATTTATATGTTTACATGTAAAAAAATGACATAATAGAAAATAATTCTACTGCCTAGAAAAAAAAAGTGTGACTGATTTGCTACCTGTCTTCCAGCTGACCCACACAGAGGAATTCTGTTCCATTATCCTCATGAAGTAAACTGCTACTTTTATCACTATAAGCATAAGTTTTCCCTTTTTTTTTGTTCTAGTATTTACTAAAGATGTTTAAAGTAATCTTGAGCTCTTTCAGCGCTATTTATTGATGCATTTTATGCCTTTTGTTAGCTATCATCTTAGTCATTTTAGTACATCGAGCCCTAATCTTCAAGTCTGTCAGTCCCATTTTGCATTACATATCATTTGTGGTTTTATAACCGTCATTTCCAAGGACATCTGGAAAAGATGGATTTATGAAAGGTTACCACGCATTCTAAGAAGACTGAGAATTAGCATGACTTTGTAAAGGTTCTTCCAAATTGAGCAGCAGCCACCACTGGCAATGAGGTGTTTTCGGCTTTAGTCAAGTGTCTTTATTTAAATATTAAGGGAGCGATATGACCTTTGGCCTTGGAGATCCCTGTGACATGGCAATGGCCCAATGTAATAGCTGTCGATGGAGTGCTATGGCCTGGCTCTCTCAAGGCCCCTATTTGTGGACAGTGTTATAATAACCCTTCCATTAGGCATCCCCAAGGCAAATAACCTCAGCTTTAACAGAGTCAGTTTAAAATTCCTTAGAGTAACATTAAGAGACTATCTGGTTTGTGTCAGTTTAAGATCAACTACTCCCTGCATAGGTTCAATTCTGTAAATTTTAAGTAGTCACAGTTATTTAAGAATTATTTCATATATGCCTGCAGGTAAATATTAGACACATAGAATGTAGAAATAACCCCATCCATTTCTTTGATTTCTGAACCAGCCTCTTGAGAGATTAACTGAATGCAAATGGGCTTGAGAATCTATTTTTTTAAATGACCCTTTTTCATTTGTATACATATCTTTTGTTGATAGAAATTTCACAGAGTTGCTGCCTATGGTATGAACAGGATTTGGAGACATCAAACCACAAGTGTAAGAGACAAGATAATATTCATTAGGAAGCAGGCGTACCTCCCTATGTGTGTGCTAGGGGTAAGTAATGGTTACAAGACCAGAAGTGTTTGGTTTTCTTGGCCTCTTCATCCTGATTTTGTCTGCCTCTTACACTATTTTCCCCCTCGGGTAAGTAAATCAGGTTATGGTCAGATGAAATGCTTGCATTTGAATCACAAATTATTACTGCTCTTATCTCTAACTATTTATTACTAGGCTCAGACTTTGTGGGAAAATCTGAGACCAAAAGACATCTTTATTCTGTGAAAAATCAAGGTCAAGCTACCCTCAAATGCTTTGAGAAACCACAGTGGTCATCCTGAGTCTTAAAATAAATCACTAAAGATGATATGAACACTTCAAATGTTTGGCCATGAAATGAATTTAGTGTCTCCTCTGAATCCAACTTTTGTGTTTGGGCGTCTGTGTCTTCATTTGTTAAAACATATCATCCAAATCCCAAAATAAACAAATTCATTGGTGATTAAAGATGGCTTCTCAAGTGTAGCCTTTATTGTTTTATATTCTTAGTTAAATACAAATTAATAAATTAGTTTAATTTGGAAATATTATTTTGAAAACTGATGGAAAAGTCAACAAATGTTTATAGATTGCCTAAAATCTATACATAGCATTGGGATAACCATACACATCTTTCAATATTCTTTCCATTCTTATGGTAAAAACCCAGCCAAGTTTTAAAATAACAGACTGATTTTTAGGAAAATAAATTATATGTTTAGTACTTACCTTTACTTATTGATGCCAAAGACATTCAAGTATAAATAATTGTTGATTGAATTAAGTTTTGTCCCACACCAGGTTAACTGGCACAAGGAAAAAAAAAAGTGAAATGATATCATGTGCTAAAACCCCAGTGCTCATAAACAACACTTAGCTTTTGATTTACAGTGAAATCACAATTCTCCATTTCTTTTTCCCTCTGTCTCTGACATTGTATGTGAGACCATAGGGCAACACGTGCCCTACGACATAATATAGGATGTAATTTAAAGGGTTCTATTGATGCTGTAAATCACAAGTAGTTCTGCTGAAGCAGTTTATGAATGGCAGTAAAACACCAAGACTGGATTATATCATTAGAATTATGTACCACATGCTGGTATTATTATTTATAATTGGGGATAAAGTATTACAAAACATGTATATGCAAATGTCATTTTTTGGGGTATTTACAGGCTTTTTTTATGCAAGAGATATGTTTTGGAGTAAAATAAGAAATCCAGGGTTGTAGAATATCTGTCATTCTGGAGAAAGCATTTGTGTGCTCTGAGAGTAGACCATAATAGTTAGAACATATTCTGACAGGTCATGCATAACCCAATTGCTAGAAGCACAAATGACTGTCTGCATATGGGCTACCAGCAAACTTGATAAGGTTTATTAGTATACAATCAAAGAGACATAACACCACAACGACTATGACAGCATGATGCCCTAAAAATGAGTTGAAGAGTATAAAAGATCAATCAACCTATTAGTTCTCTCTACACGAAAATTACAACTATGTTGGACTTATTCTCCCACAGAACTGACTGGTTTTTGTAGATATATAGCCATTCTGAAGCTCTGAAATAATCTGTATTTACAAACTTCTTTTCTAGGAAGAAAAAATGACAATGGCAGTTCTTCAACTATTCTCAGCACATCTTTGGTAATGAAGAGGAATTCCAGTGTTCTAGCTTGTTTAGCTGTCTCTTTCTATTATTATGAGTAAATTGTCCTAGTGGATGTATCTATGTGACTAAACCAGATGGCCTGGATTGATGCCAAACAGTTTTTCCATCTGCTATTTTAATATTTTTTCTCAAAGAAACTAAAATAACAGAGAGTGGGATATCACAAGTAATTTCAGAATATTCTAGGTAGGTCTTTGGGTGCCTCAGATTAATTTCCCCAAATGAGGCCAATCCTGAGAAATATTCTAAAATAGGTTAAGATTCAATCGTCTCCTACCTTTCTCTCCCACGCATTGACTAGCAACGGCCATCACCCTGCAAGTTTACCCCTAGTTTCCCAAGAATCAAACAGGGAATTCCAGAATTATTCATCTGGATTATCACCTGTCGGAGCCATGTCCTATCATTTGAGGCTTGTTGCTGCCATATTTCCCTTTCTACAGAAATAAATTTATTCTAATCTTATTCCTTCAGGACAAGGATAATCATCAATTGTCTAATAAACTATCTGCATTCATTTGCAAAGGCAGCAATTATTATATATAGATTATTTTCAAGTGACTTTCTGGGAATAATTCTAGAGTCAATTAATCCAAAAATTAAACAGGAAGGCAAGTAGAACAGGCAGTTGATACTGTGGCAAGGCACTGTTAGCACTGAATTCGAATTGGTTGGGCACTGAAGTCCATTCATTCTGAATATAATATATGTATTATATTATATATACATATACACATATACACACCCACCTGCAACACACATCCATATAAATATAAATAAATATAAATGTTTATATGTATGTAATTCATCCCCAAACCTTAATTCCACTCAGATAAAAGACTTTTCGTGGCCACTGATTTCCAGAGGCATACGACATTTCAGAAGACGTCAGGAAAACTTATAACTCTGTAATATGACTAAGAGCAAGATTTCGTGAATCAGACTACCTGGGTTACAATCCTTACTAGTAGTGTGACTTTGGTCAAGTTCCTTAACTTCTCCATGCCTAAATTTCCTCATTGGGTTAATTGAGAAGATTTAGTAATTTAATTTATATAAAGTACCCACAGCAATGACTAACAAGTGAAAAGCATCATATGAATGTTTGTCATTAAGGTAGTAAATTGTTCCTTAAGAAAGACAAAGCTTATTTAGCCAATATCCTGAAATAAGTACACAGATTTTAACATGGTAAATTTTGGATTATTGAATTATTGCTTTTGATTGTAATCCATCTTTTCATTATTCATTCAACAGATTTTTGAAACACCCATATGCTATGCACTAAACTAGATGCTATGAAATACACAAAAAGTTTTAAAAGATCCTTTTCCTCAATGAACTTAAATTCTATTACCCATTGAATCATAAGATATACCCAAGTAGTTATAATCCGAGCTGGAAAGCGATAAAGCCATAAAGAAGGTAGAGATAATGTGCTATGACAGTCTAGACATGGTAAGAATGACTTCCAGCTAGAGGTTCTATAGAAAGCTTTTTGGAGGAGATGAAATTGGAACTGATTCATGAAGATTAATCAGCATGCAGAGATAAGAAGGAAGACCACTCTGGAGGAGCTTAGTCAAGGCACAAGGGAGGGAAGTGAGAAATTCTGAGTGTGTGCAAGAGAGGAGTATGAGACACTCTGTCACTGTGGGAATGTTGGGAAATACAGAAGCAGGTATACAAGAAAATAATAACTGAATTACAGTCTTTCAGCCAGTAATAATCAATATTAATATTGTTATACATTTTTCTAGTTGTTTTATGAATATAATTTTTAAAAGTAATTGAGAATGTACTGTATATTTGATAGATATGATTATATACAAATATGCATGTGTATCTATGCATGTCGTATACGTGTATGACTATATATTATCTACTTTAAAATAAATAAATATTTAAATGACTGCATACTTTTTCATAATAAAGATGAATAATTAATATTCAACTTTATAGGAAATGTATGTGCTCCTCACATTTTGCTATTGTTAATAAGGTTAGAATAAACACACTTACATATAGATCTTTGCCTGTACGTAAAATTGTTTTCCTAAGATATATTCCTAGAAATGAAATTAGTGTTAAATATGTTAAAGATTTTAAGGTCTCTGATACATAATGCCATGTTGTTTGAATATATACAATTTAAACCCTCCAAGCAGTAATAAAGTGTCATCTTAATAATTATTTTCATCTTTCCTAATTTGATAGGCATAAAATTGTATTTCATTTATTTTTAAATCAGCAATTTCAACAAGGATAACACATTATTTAACTTTATGATGTCTCTCCTTTTTTTTTTTTTTTGGTGAGGAAGATTAGCTCTGAGCTAACATCTATTGCCCATCCTCCTCTTTTTGCCGAGGAAGATTGACCCTGGGCTAACATCCATGCCCATCTTCCTCTACTTTGTATGTGAGATGCCTGCCACAGCTTGGCTTGATAAGCAATGCATAAGTCCACACCAGGGATCTGAACCTGCGAACCTAGGGCTGCTAGAATGGAGCTCACAAACTTAACCACTATGCCACCAGGCCAGCCCCATGATGTCTCTCCTTTTTTGTTTCCTTATGCTGACCTCCTTCCTACTCTTACTAAGTCATTCATTTACTTATGAGAATGTGAGAATTGTTAACACAGATATAGAAAAAAGAAACAAATGTTCTTAATTAGCTTCTAAATCCCAAATAGGATTTTTTTTGCATAAGTAAAAATATTTGGAAAGTTACGTTATTTTTGAAGTCATTTTCTGCTAAATCAAATACCTGGATTTGCTCCTATTGACTTTTTGAAAAAGTCTCTTTTTTATTAGTAACTTTTTCCTGCTTCTTCACATGTCTAGTGACATTGGGTTATATTCCAAGCATTGTAAAAATTATAGTAGAGAAAGTCTGGATTATGTTATTTTCCACTAGAGAGTATAAAATTTTCTTTTGGCAAAATATTAAATTATTGGAAGGTGAATTGCAGGTGTCAAGACTTGGTTGAGGCTTTGTTAAAGTGAATATGATTTAGCTTTGCTGTTATTCCAAGGGCAGATCCATTACTCTTTGAGCATAATCCTTACTCCTCGGGCATAGACTTTCTCAACTAAAAGCCTAAGATATTTACCAAGGACTCTCCACTTTAACCAGATCTGAACTTTAATTTATTTGTGGCAATTTCTGCATTCTGAAACAGATTAAAAAAAACTCATTCCTCACAGGGTTTGTGTGGAGTACTGGAATAGTTAGGAAAGTCTTGCCTCAGCAGGGAATATTTAGCCTAGATTGAGCACTGCTCCAGACTCCCAAAAAATCATAAAGTAATACCCAAGGGATCAAACTATTTCCAAGGAACTCAACTGCATTCCAGAACAAACATCCGGGTGAGTGAGCTAAGAAGTGGCTCTTTCCCAGTGGAGTCCTGAGGTGACTGCAGCCTTAAGGGGCTCAGAGTCAAAAGAGGCTGCTAAGTCACATCTGGATTCCTGGCCCACAGACACTGTAGGATAATACGCGTTGTTGTCTTAAACCGTTAAGCTTTGGCATAATTTTTTATGTAGCAATACATAACTAATACAGAAGGGAACTTCCACAACCTGATAAAGGGCATCTATGAAACAGCTCAGCAAATATATTCAATGGTGAAATACTGAATATTTTCTCCCCAAAATATCAGGAACATACAAGGATGTCTGCTCTCACTACTTGTGTTCAATTTGTACTGGGGGTTCTAGCTAACAAACCAGTCAAGCAAGAAAGAGACATAAAATGGATCCACATTGGAAAAGGGTAAGTAAAACTGCCTTTATTCACAGACAACATGATCATCTCTATAGAAAATCTGATGGGTTCTATAAAGTAAAATACCAGGACTAACAAGTGAGATTAGCAAGTTTGCCTGATACAAGATAAATCTACAAAAATTATATTTGTATATATTGGAAACAAAAAATCAGAAATTGAAATAAAAAATATCATTCACAAAAGCATCAAAATATGAAATACTTAGGGATAAGTATGACAAAAGATGTGTAAGATTTATACATCGAAAACTACAAAACTGAGAAATTAAATAGGACCTAAACGGAGAGAGTTTTTCATTTTCATGGGTCGGAAGGCTCAATATTGTTAAGATTTATTGACAAAATTATTTTAAATTGATGTATAGATTCAAAATTGATTTGTAGATTCAAAACAATCCCAATTAAAATTTCAGCTGTCTATTTGCAAAAATTGACAAGCTGATTCTAAAATCCGTAAGGAAATGTAAAGGATCTTGAAAAAGAAGAAAAAAGTTCTGGAAACTATATTATGCGCTTTCAAGTTATGTTATATGGGTACAGTAATCCAGACAGTGTGCTAATGACTTAAATTACTCAAAGAAGTAAATGGAACAGAATAGAGAGTCTAGAAATACACCTACAAATATATGGACGATTGATTTTCAACAAAGGTGGAAAAGACAATTCGGTGGAAGAAGGGTAATCTTTTCAACAAATGGTACTGGAAAAACTGAATCACCATATGCATAAAATAAAAAGAAGAAAGAAAAAGCTAAATTAAACAAAACTAAAGTAAAAAGAACTAAGGACAAACACCCCCACTACCCACATACACACAAATATGAAGAACTTGAACTTCTTTAAACTGATAAAAACAATGTACTAAAACTTACAGCAAACCTCATATTTATTGCTAAAAAATGTATAAACATTTCCATTGCTGAAACATAGTTTTAAAAAGTTAAAACATAACTCTCATACAAACATAAAATGAACTCGTATTAAAATCAATGGTATGACTACCAGACAAAATTCCTTTGCTTTGTGTTGCTATGGATGAGGATCACTTGCTTTTTTCTAATATAAGAATAATTAATATTGCAATCAATTTCACATCTACCCCTTCAGAGTTGTAAAATCATTTAGTCAATAAAATGTCAATCAAAGTTACAAGCACTGGAATAGCACCCACTATTCCCTTTTGCAATTTTGAATATTTTTTCTTGAAAGGATAAATTTTATTGACACTACTGAAGTCAGAAAGCCCCTGCCATTGCTAATTTAACACCGTACTAGTGATAGAAGTCAATAAATTAATATTTGTAAAATGAACTAAAAGATATAAACATTACAAAGGAAGAAAAAAGTTTTCAGAGATTGTGTATATAGAAAATCCAAGAACATTTACAAACATATTATTATAACTAACAAAAAAAATCCAGCAAGATTTCTGGATTAAATGTCAACATACAAAGATCAATAGCTTAGACGGACCAAAAAAAAAAAAGAGAGAAGACTCCAATTACCCCAAATCAGGAACAAAAGAGAGAACTTCACTACCAATCTTACAAAAATAAAATGGATTATAAGGAAATACTATGAATAACTGTCTACTAACAAACTAGAAAACTTAGATGAAATGGACAAATTCCTAGAAATACAAAAATTAACAGCTTTCCTCTACCCCAAATGTAAGCATAGAAAAATTTTAATGTAAAAAAATTGCATCTGTAATGGAAGAAAAAATTTAAAAATTGAGGTATAAACCTAATTAAAGGTGTGCAAGATCTTAGAAAAAAAATTACAAAACACTATTAGGCATAGAGGGAAAGTCTTGACATATTAAAAACATAAATTTTCCCCAAATTAATCTTTAAATTAAATGCAATTTAAAAACTTATGTACATGATTCACAAAACTAGAAAACTATTTTTCATATTCACCTGAAGACCTGTAAGCAGCAAGGATAGTTCTGAAGGAAGGGAGTAGGAACATATTCTCCTGTATATTAATGCTGATTATAAAACTGCAGTGTGGAACTGGCAAACGATATTTAACAGAAAAAAATACCCAATAAGAGAACACAGAAAAATACCCAGTGTGTATCGTAATATAGTATCTGATAAACGTACATTACAATCATTTTAGAAAGGAGAGATTACTTAATAAATGATTTTGGAATAAGTCGATTTAAAAGAAAATTTGATCTCTGCCTCACAACATATACTAGAACAAGCTCCAGAAGAATTTGCCTCAGATGGGTAAAGTAAAAATCTTAAACTATTATAAGTTAACATATGGAGTATCTTCAGTTAACAAAGGTACAAAAATGTTTCCTAGATAAGATACATGAAATACAACTTAGACAGGATGATTGAAAAATTTGACTATGTTGAATTTTTTTTTTTTTTTTTGCTGAGGAAGACCGGCTCTGAGCTAACATCTATTGCCGATTGCCAATCCTCCTCCTTTTTTTTTTCCCCCAAAGCCCCAGTAGATAATTGTATGTCATAGTTGCACATCCTTCTAGTTGCTGTATGTGGGACGCGGCCTCAGCATGGCTGGAGAAGCAGTGTGTCGCTGTGCACCCGGGATCCGAACCCGGGCCGCCAATAGTGGAGCGCGTTCACTTAACCGCTAAGCCATGGGGCCAGCCCTACATCGAAGTTTTAAAATTCCGTTTCAAAGGAAGTATTGTAAACAAAGTTAAAAAAAGAAAACAAGCCACAAACTAGCAAAACATATCTTCAAAGGTATAACCAACAAAGAATTAGCATCCAGAGTATATTTAAAATTCTTATAATCAGTTAAAAAATATTTCAGACAACAAACAATAAAACAGAAAAAGAGGCAAAGGATAGAAAGAGAACACTCACAAAAGAAACCGAATGGCCAAAAATATTTTTTAAAATTTATTCTTAGTAGGCGTTAGTGAAATGTAATATAAGGCAAAACAATAACACTGTAGCCCATAAAATTGATAGAAATAAAAGAGAGGACAAAATCAAGAGTTGAGTTATGGCCACAGGGAATGATCAAATGCTTCAAGTAGGGAGAGAAAATACTACTACTACTTTGGAGGCTATTATCCTACATTTTAGCTGTTATTTTTCCAGATATACACCCCAGAGAAAAAGTTCCACATGAATACTAGGAGACACACACATGCAGGTTCATTCATTGTATGTCAAAGTGAGAAGTTGAAGTCCATCAAGGGAGGGTGGTTAAAGCAAACCAGTTACATCTTCACAATGTGATCTTATGAAGCCGTTATAACAATGTAGAATACCCCAGGACAAGAAAAATATTCCCAACACAATAAGTGAAAAAAGTAAACCATAATATAATTTTTGCAAAAACAAATCTTATACACGTTATGTACAGAGTCACATATTCGTGCGCGCGCGCACACACACACACACATCAACAAACTTGAAGAAGTTAAGATAAAATATCAATAGAAATCTTTTTTTACATAGTGGGAATATGAGTGTTGGTATCTAAATTTTCCTTTATATATTTTGACTAATGAATCATATTTATATATTATTTTAGAAGTTTGGACTATTATATATAATTGTATATTTATCTTTTTATATATCATATTGTTTATATTATCTTATATATTTAGACTATTTAGCTATTAACTTTTTCTTTAAAAAATGATAAATATTAATTTACTTTAAAAAACAAAAGAAATAATTTATAGTAGTCCCCCCTTATCCACGGGGGATACGTTCCAAGACCCCCAGTGGACGCCTCAAAAGTATAAATAGTATTGAATCCTGTATACAGTATGTTTTTCCCTATACATACATACCTATGATAAAGCTTAATTTATAAATTAGGCACAGTAAGAGATTTAACAACAGTAACTGATAACAAAATAGAATAATTATAACAATATACTGTCATAAAAATTACCATAGATCTTAGCAACCTGAGCATACGATTTTTTTTCTTTTCTTGTTAAGTCAAAAACTTTCACTTTTCATCTAAAGGAAGTACTTTACGGCATTTCTTTGGAATATCTGAATTGCCTGCATCGCTACTCTTGCACTTTTTCCTATTATTAAGTAAAATAAGAGTTACTTGAACACAAGCACTATGATACCAATACCGGGACAGTCGATCTGATAACCAAGACCGCCACTAAGCGACTAACAGGCAAATAGTAAAATACATATCGGATACTCTGGACAAAGGGTTAATTCACGTCCTGGGTGGGAGGGACGGAGCAGGACAGCGCAAGATTTCATCACGCTACTCATAAGAGTGTGTGATTTAAAATTTATGAATTGTTTATTTCTGGACTTTTCCATTTAATATTTTCAGACCAGGGTTGGCCACAGGTAACTGAAACCGCAGAAAGTGAAACTGTGGATAACGGGGGACTACTGTACTCAAAATTTTAAGAAACCTGCTTACAGTGACTTGGAATAGCAGCACTCAAGACAAACTAAGGGCAGAAGCCACTTCCTTCAAGAATCTTCTTCTGACCCCCATGAGTCTGGGTTACTTGGGCCTCCTATGTAATCCTCCGTTCAATTGTGGATAGACTGGTTCCTCTTCTCCACCAATGAGTTCCTTAAGAATAGGAACTAACGACATCTTATCTCTGTCAACCACTGATAGAATGTGAAATATCTGGCACCTGGCAGGAAATCAAGAGATGTTTGATAAGTGGATAAATGGGTGAATGGAAGAAGCTACATTTTTACAGTGATCCTGTCCATTTTGCACTCAGAATTACTAAAATTTCTGTGAATCTTAAGAGAACAACTTTATAAATGATATAAATCAACTTATTTTCACCAATAGGAGAATCTAGTCACATTAAGGGTGATAAAAAAAGAATTGTGACCAAGTTCTGCTCTATTTGAAATGGAAAAAGTTCTGTCTCTCTGACACCTAAATTTCCTCATGCGCATATCTCAAGCTAGAGGAACTTAACACATTGGATATGTCCCTAAAACACGGAAATAGGGGATTTTAATATATGAATAGTTTTATGCTGTCTGCAGAGAGCTCAGATGGAGAATCGATCTCCTGCTCCCGTCTTACACATTAATACACGGGAGTCATGCCCTACTGCTCTGCAGGTGACCATGTGACACACACAAGTCTGTCAGAAGATTAGGTAATATTCCCTTAGTTCTGGTGTGTACATTAGTGTGTTTTCATTTGCCAGTAACAGAAATTCCCACCAAAACTGCTGACACTTTAAAGGAGACTTTTTTTAACCACAGAACTTAAAAATCATGGGATAGAGCAGGATTTAGGTGGGATTAAGTTAAGGCTCCAGTCATGTTTGTCTGGAATTCTCGAAGCTCCTCCCACCCCACATATGTCAGTTTTGTCCTCTGAGAAAAGTCAGTCTGACTTGTCTCCAGATGAGGAGATGGCTGCCAACATTAAGTGGTCCTACATGCTGCCCTGTTCACAAACGTGGAGACATTGCAAGCAAATCACTTTGCAAGACAAACAAAAGTTCTCAGCTTCCTGTACTTTACCACCCTTGAACCAATTATGTTGCCAAGGAAAAGCATGGACCAATTGTTGTACGACTGGGTTACCTGAACCAATCCCTATTGCAAGAACCCACACTTGAAACTCAGGATGGAATCAATGCCCCCAAAGTGACACAGCTGCTGCCAATGAGGGAAGGGCTAGAATGGATGATGATCTATGCCATTTCTGTGCTGTTGAAGAAGGCCCTAAACTCTTCTGCCAACATTTAAATGTTTTAGAGATGCTTTTGACATGTTTGTAAGAATAATGCCTTCTCATACCCTTGAGTCATCTCTATCTGCAAAATATTTGGCAGACAAAGACATTCAATGATACAAATGACTGACTAAAGAAATATCCTAGGAACCAGAATACTAACCACACTACTTCAATTAGTATTATAAAGGAGAAGTAGTGATGAATAACTTGCTTGTATCCTAACAGGTAATAGTCTAGTTATGGTAAAATTGGGGAATAAACAAGCTAGTATTACCAGACACATATGACCATAATTCTAGCCCATGAGTAAATTCAGACTGCCCTATTATGTGGTGAGTTTGGAAGATTAAGCTGTAGCAGGAAGATATACAGATGATAGCTGCAGAACTAAAAGACTCTACCTGTATCTATACCCACGTCTCCTAACACATTCTTCCTCTTTCTCTACTATACAGAATACTGGCCTTACCATTCCTCAGACAAGCCAAGTTGTTTCCATGGTGAGACCTTTTTAACATTTACTCTCTCTTCTCCCTGACCTGGTCCTTTGCACAGCTTGTACACTTATAGCTTTGTGATCTCTGTTCAAATGTCACCTAATCTGTGATGCTCTCTCTGATCACATGTTCAAAGCAGTTATCTCTACTTTTGTCACTATCATATTATCATCCTTTATTTTCTTCATAGGACTAATGCTACTTTATTATATATAACTTTTTATATATATTTATATTTATATAAATATATTTAATTTAAATAATTTAATAATTTAATTTAAATACATATATTTAAATAAATATAAATATATATATTTCTATAATATAAATATTATATAAATTTTTTACTAATTTTTACTGTTTATTATTTTTTTTAAGTTGTTAATGGCCAATGTTTCCTATTTAAATATAAGCTAAATGAAGGCAGGGTCTTGGTCTTTTTTACTATAATGTCTCCATGTCTATAACAATGCCTAACAGAGTGCAAACACCACCTTTTGTGGTAAAAAGTGAAAATGCTTTAGAGCTAGAAGCTGTGGTCTTGGTTACGTGATGTGAGGCCAGTCATTTATCACTTACATGCTGAGATTTTGGATATTCATGATGTATAAATGAGCTATTGTATGGGAAAGCACCTTGAAAATTATAAAATCCTATGCACTTCAAATTCTTTCTGTAATACGAAAGTTGTTTGATGGATGGGTAGATAGACAGACAGAAAGAAATGCTGGAATGTGTAATAGAAACTATGGTAATAGCACGTCACCAAGTAACTTACCTAAAAATTAAATAAACAAAAATTTGGTAGGAAACAACAATAAAGAGAAGCACCTCATCTTTGATAATAATTACCATAGCTATTATTTACTGGATGCTAACTGAATATATGCAAGAGATTATGCTAAATTCTTTATGCACTTTCTCTCATTTACTCCCTGCTAACAGCTTAATATGGTAGTTATTAAATTTGTTCCCATTTTACATGAGGAGACTGATATACAGAGAGATTATGTGAATCCTCAAGGTCATGCTGCCCTTAAATTGCAGAGCAGGGACTTGAACCAACTCTGTCTGACAACAAAGACTGTGCGGCTCTCAAATATTACAAATATCTCATATATTGCATACTGTCAGAATCTAATCTGAAAGTCTCCAAGACCCTTTGCATTTTCTTATCTGTTAAATGAATGTGATCCGTCTGGAAAAATACCTCAAGTGAGCAAAGTTACTCAAAAGAGTTGCTGCAAACAATAGGATCTAGAGTGGAGACTACAATTTGAAAAGCAAAAAGTCATTCAAAACCTCAACCTTCCTCCCTTCCTTTTATGAGTAATTAAAAAAAACAAATAGGCTTTTCCATTGAAGTGATTCATCTTCATCTCCTCCTCTTCTTCATCCTGTTCCTCTTCCTCCTCCTCCCCCCTCTTTTCCCCTTCTTTCCTTTTTTCCTTCCTTCTTCTTCCTTCTCTCTCCTCTTCTATTCCCTTTTATTCTTGGCCCCTCTATCCTTCTTTTTCTGTTTTTGCCTTTTCTGAGACCCACCGACACTCATGGTTTTGAATAAACCATATCTCCTTGATGCTACCTTCAGTGGTCCACAAAAACTACCACTCTTCCACTGCACCTTCTAGTAAACTATGCATAGTACCCACACCACTCTCAACTGGATGCTTTTAAAGCCGCAGTCTGTATAGGTATTATGATTTTCCTCATCTTTAAGGTACAAAGCCTTGACCTAATTCTTTACTGGGTACTCCTCCATCTACTACAAATTCTAAGTCCTATTCATCCAGTAAACCATTATTGAATAAATAACTGTACTGCAAGCACTATATCAGCTGCTTCTGTAGCTAAACAGGGGGTCCTACAATCTGGGTAACAGCACGTTCGTCTGAGACCAGTTGACCTGGGATTATAATCCTAGGTCTAGTTCTGTGATGGTGACAAGTTACACAACTTCTCCTATCTCAGTTGAGTGTTGGATATCAAGAAAATGATAAAGCCATGTCTCCTTCTGACCACAGCTGGGAAAGCTTCTCTGCTTTTAAGGACCCATATGATTAGATTGGGCCCATATACATAATCTCTCATTTTAAGATCCTTAATTTAACCACTTCTGCAAAGTCCCTTTTGCCAGTAAAGTACTCACAGGCTCCAGGGATTAGGATGTGGACTCTTTATGGGGCCATTATTCTGCCTACCACAGGGCTCTTAAGGCTAATGTTTGTATCAGGGTGAAGATTTAGTTACTTCTAAGAATCCCCACACAAAATAAATACAAATACTCCACTTCTGTTTTGCTTCATCTGCCTTTCTTGTTTTCAAATGAGAAACTTAGAACTGTCACTGGCCAAAGGAACTTGAAAACCAAGATTGCACAAAGTACTATGGGTAAATGAAGAGAATGGAAATGGAGACAACCGGAGAAAGAAACCATTAGTATAAACATGTCATGTGGCAGTAAGCAGACTCTGAACTCACCTCCTCCCACGGACACAGCCAATGTACAACTACTAGTAGAAAAATTACTCCTGAGAGAGAACTGAAAACTGGATAAGAGGAACTGTTGCAACAAGGGACAACCCTAACTGAGGTGGAAGAGGCAGAAACTCCCTTCTGGAGAGGAAAAACGCTGCCTTCACAAGCCGCCGGTGTCACGGCCGCCGGGAGCAGCCCACAGGTCCGCAGCCCTCCCTGGAGGAGCAGGGCCCTAAGCCAGGGAGTGCCCCCGCTGTAGGCATTTTGTGGACCCAGCACAATCGAGACCAGTGGCATAACATCTGACTTAGCCTGCTACTAAAACATTGGGGAGTACCCCCAGAAAAGCTGGTTCACAAAGAAGTTAAAACCGGCTCTTAAAGGGCCCACACACAAACTCACTCATTTCAGAAAGCAACCTAAAATCACCAGAAAGAAAGGTGCATAGCGCTTTGGTGAAAAGAGACTCACCTGATAGGCACTGAGTGCATCTCAGTGAGAGGTGAGACCTCTCCAGGGACTGGGACATTGGTGGCGGCCATTGTTGTGGCCTGGTGTGAGCCTGCTGACACAGACGCCATTGGAGTTCTCCCTGGGGCCTGCTAGCCGAGAGTCTGCCCCACCAACTAGGGCACCGATTTAATCCAGCTCAGCCAGGGCAGGCAGCCCACCCTAGAGACTGGCCCCACCCAACAACAAGCCCTCAGTCAACTTGTGGGCCTGCATAGATTGGTGACTGGATTTTCTGAGCCTGGCAACTGAGCCGACTTCAGTGGGGCAAGGTGTGCACAAGGAGCAGGTGGAGAGTGTGGGGTGGTGGTGGAGTGTGTGGGGCTCCTGCCATGGAGAGACTGGGTCCACTTCAGGAGGTCAGGGGACGCACACGAGCCAGGACAGTGTTGACTGTGTGTGTGGGCCTGTGGGCAGCACGGCTTGTCAGCTGCAGAAGACTTGTGCTTCTCAAGGACCCACATAGGGGGTTTGCCCCACCTTCCAAAGCCTGAAACAATTGGGTGCTACCATGCCTGAGGCCAGCCCCACCCAGCTGCAATCCTCAGAGAGCTGACAAGAGACCTAAAGCCTGGAGGCTTACAGCAATTGTAAGCCCCTGAGCCTAACAACCTGCCACGCTGGGGGCCTACACACTTAAAAGAAATACTGCAAGACAAATGTGGTATTAGAACTTGCAGCCAACTGTGCTGGGGCTGCCCACACCTGATAAAGAGACTAAAGGGCCCACAACAACTACAAACAGCTGAGCATTACAACAGCTGACCAGGAGCATAACTCAGCCTACCTGAGCATGTACAGGGAAAGCAAACAGGCCACAACAGAAGGACACAAGTAGCCCACATAGAGGTCACCCCTGGAACATTGAGAACTGAGGGAAGCACACTGCAGGACTCCTAAGGCATCACTTGTATAAGGTCACCTATCCAAGACCAGGAGACATAGCTGACCTACCTAATACGTAGATACAAGCACAGGAAAAGAGGCAAAATGAGGAGGCAAAGGAATACATTCCAAGTAAGGAAACAGGACAAAACTCCAGAAAATGAACTAAGTGAAACAGAAATGAGCAACCTACCCGACAGAGAGTTCAAACTAAGAGTGTTAAGGATGCTCACTGATCTGGGGAGAAGAATAGATGAACTCAGTGAGAATGTCAACAAAGAAATGGAAGATATAAAAAAGAACCAATCAGAAATGAAGAATACGATACTAGAAATGAAAAATTCACTAGAGGGACTCAAAAGCAGAGTAGAGGATACAGAAGAACGGATCAGTGAGCTGGATGAAAGACTAGAAGAAATTACCCAAGGTGAACAGGTAAAAGAGAAAAGAATTAAAAAGAGTGAGGACAGTCTAAGGGACATCTGGGACAACATCAAGTGCACTAACATTTATGTTATAGGTGTCCCAGAAGGAGAAGAGCGAGACAAAGGGGCAAGGAATCTATTTCAAGAAATAATAGATGAAAACTTCCCTAACCTAAGGAAGAAAACAGACATCCAGGTACAGGAAGCACAGAGAGCCCCAAACAAGATAAACCCAAAGAGGCCCACACAAAGACACATCATAATCAAAATGTCCAGAATTAAAGATAAATAGAGAATCCTAAAAGCTGCAAGAGAAAGACAAGTTACGTACAAAGGAAACCCCATAAGGCTATCAGCTGACTTCTCAGCAGAAACCTTACAGGCTAGACGAGAGTGGCACGATATATTTAAAGTGCTAAAAGGAAAAAACTTACAGCCAAGAATACTTTACCCAGCAAGGTTATCATTCAAAATGGAAGGAGAGATCAAAAATTTCCCAGACAAGCAAAAATTAAAGGAGTTTTTCACCAAGAAACCAGTGCTACAAGAAATGTTAAAGGGACTGATTTAAGGGGAAAAGAGAAGACCACAAATAGGAAAAATTATCTATTTCCATGATAAGAGGGTAATGGATACAAATGCACAAAAAAGAAGTTAGATATGTATCAAAAACATAAAATGAAGGAGGAGGGGAGTTAAAGAGTAGAGCTTTCAGACAGAGGTCAAAATAAAGAGACCATCAATTCTGTATAGAAAGAGAAAGGAACAGACAAGGACTACTAAAACACCAAGAAAAAAAAAAGTTTAAAAATGGCAGTAAGTACATACTTATCAATAGCTACTTTAAATGTAAATGGACTAAATGCTCCAATTAAAAGGCATAGGGTGGATGATAGGATAAAACAACAAGACCCATATATATGCTGCATACAAGAGACACACTTCAGACCTAAAGACACTCACAAACCGAAAGTGAAGGGATGGAAAAAGATACTACACGCAAATGGCAATGGACAGAAAGCTGGGGTAGCAGTACTCATATCAGACAAAATAGACTTTAAAACAAAAACTGTAAAAAGAGACAAAGAAGGGCATTACATAATGATCAAGGGAATGATCCAACAAGAGGATATAACATTTGTAAATATCTACGCACCCAATGTAGGTGCACCTAAATATATAAAGCAATTATTCACAGACATAAAAACAGAAATAGACAGTAACACAATAATAGTAGGGGACTTTAACACTCCACTTACACCAACGGATCGATCATCCAAACAGAAGATCAATAAGGAAACATTGGCCTTAAATGACACACTAGAACAGATGGACCTAGTAGATAACTACAGAACATTTCATCCAAAAACCGAAGAATACACGTTCTTTTCAAATGCACATGGAACATTCTCCAGGATTGGTCACATATTAGGCCACAAAACAAGTCTCCATAAATTTAAGAAGATTGAAATAATACCAAGCATCTTTTCTGACCACAACAGTATGAAACTAGAAATCAACTATAGAAAGAAAATCAGAAAAGCCACAAATACGAGGAGATTAAACATAATGCTACTGAACAACGACTGGATCAAAGAAGAAATCAAAGAAGAAATCAAAAAATACCTGGAGACAAATGAAAATGAAAATACAACATGCCAGAATTTATGGGATACAGCTAAAGCGGTTCTGAGAGGGAAGTTTATAGCAATACAGACCTATCTCAACAAACAAGAAAAATCTCAAATAAACAATCTAACAATGCACCTAAAGGAACTGAAAAAAGAAGAACAAACAAAGCCCAAAATCAGTAGAAGAAGGGAAATAATAAAAATCAGAGCAGAAATAAATGAAATAGAGACTAAAAAAATAATAGAAAAAATTAATAAAACCAAGAGCTGGTTCTTTGAAAAGATAAACAAAATTGACAAACCTTTAGCTAGACTCACCAAGAAAAAAGGAGAGAAGTCACAAATAAGTAAAATCAGAAATGAAAGAGGAGAAGTTACAACAGACACTTCAGAAATACAAAAGATTATAAGAGAATACTATGAAAAGCTATATGCCAACCAATTCGACAATATGGAAGAAATGGATAAATTCTTAGAATCATACAACCTTCCAAAACTGGATCAAGAAGAAGTAAAGAATTTGAATAGACAAATCACCAGTAAGGAGATCGAAACAGTAATCAAAAACCTCCCCAAAAATAAAAATCCAGGACCAGATGGCTTCCCTGGTGAATTCTGCCAAACATTCAAAGAAGACTTAATACCTATCCTTCTCAAACTCTTCCAAAAAATTGAGGAGGTGGGGAAGCTCCCTAACTCATTCTATGAAGCTGACATTACCCTGATACCAAAACCAGACAAGGACAACACAAAAAAAGAAAATTACAGGCCAATATCTCTGATGAACATCGATGCAAAAATCCTCAACAAAATACTAGCAAATCGCATACAACAATACGTTAAAAATATTATACACCACGATCAAGTGGGATTTATTCCAGGTATGCAGGGATGGTTCAACATTAGCAAATCAATCAACATAATACACCACATTAATAAAATGAAGAATAAAAATCACATGATCATCTCAATAGATGCAGAGAAAGAATTTGACAAGATACAGCATCCATTTATGATAAAAACTCTGAATAAAATGGGTATGGAAGTAAAGTACCTCAACATAATAAAGACCATATATGACAAACCCACAGCTAATATCATCCTCAACGGTGAAAAACTGAAACCCATCCCTCTAAGAACAGGAACCAGACAAGGATGCCCACTCTCACCACTCCTATTTAACATAGTACTGGAAGTCCTAGCCAGAGCAATCAGGCAAGAGAAAGAAATAAAAGGGATTCAAATTGGAAATGAAGAAGTGAAACTGTCACTATTTGCAGATGACATGATTTTATATATAGAAAACCCTAAAGAATTCACCAAAAAACTTTTAGAAGTAATGAACGAATACGGTAAAGTTGCAGGATACAAAATCAACATTCAAAAATCAGTTGCATTTCTATACACTATCAATGAAGTAGCAGAAAGAGAAATTAAGAATACAACCCCATTTACAATTGCAATAAAAGGAATAAAATACCTAGGAATAAACTTAACCAAAGAGGTGAAAGATCTGTACACTGAAAACTATAAAACATTGCTGAAAGAAATTGAAGAAGACACAAAGAAATGGAAAGATATTCCATGCTCTTGGATTGGAAGAATTAACATGGTTAAGATGTCTATACTTCCTAAAACAATCTATAGATTCAATGCAATCCCTTTCCAAGTTCCAACAACATTTTTCACAGAAATAGAACAAAGAATCCTAAAATTTATATGGAACAACAAAAGACCCCAAATAGCTAAAGGAATCCTGAGAAAAAAGAACAAAGCTGGAGGTATCACACTCCCTGATTTCAAAATATACTACAAAGCTATAGTGACCAAAACAGCATTGTACTGGCACAAAAACAGATACACAGATCAATGGAATAGAATCCAAAGCCCAGAAATAAACCCACACATCTATGGACAGCTAATCTTTGACAAAGGAGCCAAGAACATACAATGGAGAAAAGAAAGTCTCTTCAGCAAATGGTGTGGGGAAAACTCTATAGCCACGTGCAAAAAAACGAAAGTAGACCCTTACCTTACACCATACACAAAAATGAACTCCAAATGGGTTAAAGACTTGAATTTAAGACCTGAAACTATGAAACTTCTAGAAGAAAACATAGGCAGTACGTTCTTCGACATAGGTCTTAGCAACATATTTTCCAGCACCATGTCTAACCGGGCAAGAGAAACAATAGAAAAAATAAACAAATGGGAATACATCAAACTAAAAAGCTTCTGCACAGCAAAGGAAACCATCAACAAAACAAAAAGACAACCTAACAATTGGGAGAAGATATTTGCAAAGAATACATCTGATAAGGGCTTAATCTCCAAAATATATAAAGAACTCATGCATCTCAACAACAAAAAAGCTAACAACCCAATTAAAAAATGGGCAAAAGACCTGAACAGACATTTCTCCAAAGAAGATATACAGATGGCCAACAGACACATGAAAAGATGTTCAAAATCATTAACTATCAGGGAAATGCAAATCAAATCTACGATGAGATATCATCTCACGCCCGTCAGAATGGCTATAATCAACAAGACAGGAAACAACATGTGTTGGAGAGGATGTGGAGAGAAGGGAACTCTCATACACTGCTGGTGGGAGTGCAAACTGGTGCAGCCACTATGGGAAACAGTATGGAGATTCCTCAAAAAATCAAGGATAGAACTACCATATGATCCAGCTATTCCACTGCTGGGTATTTATCCAAAGAACTTGAAAACACCAATGCGTAAAGATACATGCACTCCTGTGTTCATTTCAGCGTTATTCACAATAGCCAAGACTTGGAAGCAACCTAAGTGCCCATCAAGGGACGAATGGATAAAGAAGATGTGGTATATATACAAAATGGAATACTACTCAGCCATAAGAAATGATGAAATCCAGCCATTTGTGACAACATGGATGGACATTGAGGGTATTATGCAAAGTGAAATAAGTCAGAGAGAGAAGGTCAAATACTGTATGATTTCCTTCATTAAGTAGTAGATAATAACAATAATAAACAAACACATAGAGACAGAGATTGGATTGGTGGTTACCAGAGGGGAAGTAGGGAGGGAGGAGGGCGAAAGGGATAATTCGGCACATGTGTGTGGTGATGGGTTGTAATTGGTATTTGAGTGGTGAACATGATGTAATCTAGGCAGAAATAGAAGTATAACGATGTACACCTGAAATTTATACAATGTTATAAACCAGTGTTACTGCAATAAACAAAAATTTAAATAAATAAATAAATAAATAAACATGCCGTGCATCTGAATTTTTTCCTTAAATAAAAACATTTATATTCTTCAAAAATTAGGAAAAAAGAATAAAAAGATATGTATTAAAAGTATTCTCACATCTGCTCCCCCTTTAGCACCGTTATTAGCTTCTTGTATCTCCTTCAGCAGTTTATTTTTTGCATATACAGCAAATAAAAATATGTGTTCCTATCTTTCTCTCTTTATCACCCAAAAGAGAACATCCTATACATGCAATTCCATACCATATATTACTAAGTAAAAAACTGTTCATAGCAACTTTCCATTTCAGAACACAGAGTGGTTTTATTCATTTCTCATTGCAGGGATGTAGTATTCCATTTTATGAATGTACAGTAATCCTCATATAGATGGGCATTTGGTATAATTCCAACACCATTTATAGGACAATTTCTTCTCCATTGATTTGCAACACTTCCTTTATGTTTAGTTCTGATATGTAGTTAGGCTTATCTCTGTCCTTTGGACTGCCGGTTTATTCATATCCCATACCACACAGTTTTAATTAGTGAGACTTTAAGATATATTTTAATATCTGGTAGCTCTTTTATTCCCTCGTTGCTCTTTTCTTCAGATGTTTCCTTTATTTTTTTTGTTTATCTTTCCTTATAAAGTTTAATATCAACCTGTATGGTTTACAAAAACCTATTGGTATCAATTAAATTTATAAGTAAATTTAGGGAAAATGGAAACCTTTATTAAATTGAGTTGTCCCATCCAAGGATAGAATATACCTTTCTACTTATGCAGCTTTCTTTTCACACTAGGTTTCTTAAGTAAAATATGTGGAATATTAATTTTAAAAGGCAAGGTGTTATTGAGTACTGTTGGGCATTCATAGACAGTGTGGGTAAGGTGCATAAATGGGGGAACTTCTAACTGTAAGCATAGACTTTACTATATGCTTAATACTAATAAGAGAAAAAGAACACCCTACTCCCTTGTCTGGGAAGGAGAGGCAAGCAGTGGGAGCTATTTGAGAACAGCGTACCTTGGTTCACCATATCAGTACACTTCCTCACTTCCTCCTCTTCCTCCACCTCCCCTTCCTACACACACACACACACACACACACACACACACTCACACACACACACACTCACACACACACACTGAAATATATGCTTTCTCACTCTGGGCCTAGGAAGAGTAGCACAAGGTTCCTCTGACCAAGTGCCTGAATAACCTGGTCCTGTATAATAAACAAGTGAGATTTTAAGACTAATTACTCCAAATAAACCCACATTATCTGACCCCAGAGTTACATTCCATGTACTGAAAGTATTGATGAGCCCCCTGAAGTAGTAATAGTAATCTGACTGGTTGCCTCTGCTTAAAGAACCCTCCTCCTTCTCTCTCTCACCCTCCCCACCCTGTTGCACCAGGCTGGCCTGCCACTCTGCCCTTGTGTCTCAGTTTCCCTGAGACTGGTCCAGATGCCCTGATCTGTAATTCTATAGCACTCTGAATTCTGCCAGCATAGCACTTACTAGTCACTTTATTGAACAAGCTCAGTTACTTTCATCTTTTATAGCCCCTCAGCAATGACCATTGTTCTTTGGGGGTTACTTATTAAAGGAGCAGTGAGTGAATTAATGGATGAAGTCTAGAGTAGAAGATTTCTCTGTATTCATTGTTGCAAAATTTGATATTATTTTTATTTCTGGAACTCATCTTTTAGATAAGCCAAAAGAAAACACAAATACTTATCTCACTGCAATTGAAAGAATTGTCAAAGAGAGAAGGGAAGAGATTAATTTCAATGAATGGTCACAGCTTTGAGTGAGCACTATTTTATTATCTGAAGAATTTGACACTTGCACACTTCCCTTACCTACAGTTGACCATCACTTAACCATTTATTAAGGAAATCATGTTAAGAAAGATACTGTGTTAAGTAATGTGGGATATAGAGAAAGCTAAGGCATAATTCTTGTTTCCAATGCCCATCCATCTAGTGAGGAAGGTAATCTATGCATGTCTATAATAAACAGCAACACAAAGATCAAGTTTAAGTAGCAGCTAGCTGCTATAGCCAGCAGCGACCATGATGATGATAATTGTTGACTGGGCTAGTAAAGAAAGCATTAAAAGTAAGAAAATCTTGAAGTGGCCTTATTAGATTAAAGAATAGAAGGCCAGACTAGGATGGAAGTTGCAAGAATTGACTATCTTTATTGATTTGAGGACCTGTGTAGAAAAGGTAATTCATTTATATCCCAAATCTGCTTTTTATATTTGTCGATGAATAGAGATTTAATGCCAGAATGAATCAAGTCTCTGGTATCCCACTCTTCTATCCTTAGGAATATCAGAATGGGTGTTATACAACTATGTACTGTTTCTAACGTAGTTAGAGTGATTGTAAAGGCTTGAAGGACTTAGAAACCTACTTATTCCATGTAATTATATTAAGTAAGTATTTTTGAAGAGATAACCACGTAACTTCAACAGTATTTTTCTCGACAGATACACACAGCATCACCTTTCACATGTGTAAGCAAATAAATTATAATCTTGACTATAGTATTGTTTGCAGCAATTTAATTTTTCCTGAACTTAGCTCTTATTCTATTATAATGCTTGAACGATTCACATGCAATGTTTCCAATCTACTTTTCCTGGCTTGTGAAACTTTTTAACAAAACGTTAGCATTTGCAGGCACCAGATGTTTTGACATAAGGAGAAGCAATATGTAAATTTTAATCCACATTAGGAACAATAGCCTGCAGGCACCTTTTTCTTCTTACATGAATCATACACTTAACCACAATGTGGTCGGTCCTATCAAAATCATCACCATCTAGCATGTTGTACTCTTGTCTTATGGTTGCCAATTAGTGAAACTGATATATATTTAACATGATGGATATCCATTACTTGACCAATCAGCTTTATTATATTTGACCACTTAACCACCCCATAGCTAGAACTCTGCAGGTTATAATAATAACAACTTTTTAGATGAGTTTTAATGTTCCTTTTGATGATCAATAAAATCAATGCTTTTATTATATCTAAATGGCTTATAGCTGCATATATCACATAATTTACCAAAAATATTAAAACCTGTTACAACTTTCTTCATCTTTTTCATCTTTTTGACTCAACTCAGAATAAGATATGTGTGTGTATTTGTGAGTTTCTAATGGAAGAGATTTGGAGATAGCTTCAAATGTTGCCTAGATGTAGATTCCAATAAAGAATAACAATTCTTATATGTAGAGTCCTTTCTAATATCAAGAGATTAAAATAGTTTTTTTTTATAAGCTCCCACATGGAAACACATTTATCTATACCCAAATATACACATATGTACATACACACACAATAAACAATCAAGTATAAACTCCATTCAGTTATCCATCTTTTCAGTCTATATAGTGTCAAAAAATCATCCTGACTTGTTTTTACCTGTATTAGATTGGTTATACCTTTCCATACAGAAATTATTACAATGATCAGTATTTCTTGGCATTGATAATGCTTTAAGAAAAATATTCATATGGTATAACTTTTTAAAAAAGCAATGAACCTATATTTGAACATAGAACAGCATCTTTTATAGTCAACTCAGAGCCATCCTGTTTTATTATTTTTGAAGCAGATATGTAGAAAAGAAAATTCATAAACATGGTATTAAATATTAGAGAGTCTTAACATTTAACTGAAAACCTTATTAATTTCATTATCAAGGGATATGTCTAGTCAATACCAATTAGCAGTTTTAAAATGTTTTACATATTAAAATACAGTATTCTATTTATCCTAGATTGTCTGGGGACCATCTAGTATATTAAAAGATTTTGCAGAGTTTCTTAGTGATTTCACCGCTACAATTATGCCTCTTAGCAATTTTGCAACATTTTGATAAACATTTTCCATAAATCAAAACCATAACAGCATGAGAAGCAGATGGCAGGAGACTATACTGAAGAATGTAACAATTGTTTTCATTAATAGGGAAATTTTGGATCGTCGTTTTCAGCATGGACTACGTAGTGAGCAGTTGTCATTTGTGAAGTCTCATGGCTGTTAAGTATCGTTTCAGATGATTAACCCACATTCTGTATTTTCCAGCGCAGTCCATATACAAAGGTAGAACAAAAAGTATATTAAAGCGTTTAATGATTCTATGCTTTCATTTAATATATGCAAAGAAAATACTGGCATATTTTTTAAAGAACATTTATAAAGATTCATGTATGTATTAGAGTACACCAGTGTTCTTCATTTTCTTAGAAAATAAGACACATTACTTTGTTATTAAAAATGAAAAATAGCAATAATTATAAATTCTACAGTCTTATTACACTAACAATGTTTTCGGATCTAACCAATGTTAGATTAAAATTATAGGAATATTACTTCAGCTATTCATACATAGAAAATGCTATTAAAGTCAAAGATTTTTAACTACATTGTTATTATTAAGATTAAATAGCTGAATTAATTTTAGCCTTGTACGCCATAAGCAACTGCAATGCTGTTAGATAAGATCCTTGAATTTAGTTAGCTTTTAAACTTTAGTAGTCATGTGTTAAAGAATAACATAATATGTAACTTCCTGATTGTATATCAGCAAAATGATAGTCTCTCCTTTCTTTTGCTTATTTTCCATTTCGTTTGTTACGTATAACCTCCAGCTTTAAATAACACACAAATAAAATTTATTTCTGTGCAAAAAGCAAAGTTGAAAATACAGAATTTTTTAAATAAAATAGTAATGCAGGAATGAGACAGGTAGGATTGCAAATACAAAAGTCTTTAACTTTATTCTTGAAGCCTGTTGGATCAATGTAGTAAAAAGACATTTTACTGAGGATTTCATCAGTAAAAAACACAATAGAAATCATTTGGATATGTAGAAATATGTACACAAATCCTTTTGCAAGAAGATAAAAAGTTCCCTTTTATGTACAAAACAGAGAATAGTATTTCATCATTAAATTAGTTGAATCCAGTGGGAGCTTCTTTTAATCAAAATAACTATTTTCTGATTCTATACACTCAAATTCTCTATGAACCTCACAGAAAAACAAATGGAGCAGAGAAAAATTTTAAGAAAACTATTTTTATCAGTTGTTGAATGGTGTCTTTGTTTACAAATTAAACATCATACACTTGATAAAATATTGGTGTAGGCAATAAATAATGATTATAAGGTCATATGACACATTAGATCAACAACACTCTAAAAGTCTTTAGTATTTATTAAGTAAGTGTAAGGAAATCTCTGTATATATTAACTTACACTAACTCAAATTGACATCTTATATTTAACATGCAGGGCACCGGAGGGGCAAATGATGTAATCCCACGCAGCATATAGGCTGTGCCATTATTAATACCAAAGCAAAATTCAATCCTTCAGGTGTTTTCAAGAGATCCAGATGGTTGATCTAGTGCTGATAACACAGCAAAAGGATTAATTGATTCCAGTTTTCATCTACATCTTACATATAATGAGGTCAGTAAATATCAGCCTGGAGATATTATACAAACATTGAAACAGTTCTGTCATTTATTTATTTAAATATCAAAATTTCACAATATCAGAACAACAAAAAGTATTTTCACGATACCTTGAAGTATAAGAAAATTCTCATAAGACTCAATCTATCGAAACAAAGAAAAAATACATTCTTTTTTACTTTATAAAATCTAACCTCTCCCCTGACATGAAGGCAAATGAGCATGCCAAATCAAGAAACTCATTGTATTTAATTTTTTTAAATAAGAGCTATTAAATATTTTATTTACACTCATGTGAGTGAAAAAAATGAGCTAAAAAAGAAGGAGGAGGAAGGCTATTTCTCAATGTCCTCAGCTCATCTGTCTATTTATTATTTAGAGGTTTTATACCCACACAAAGAAGGCTACAGTTACTGATATCACGTCTGTAAACTGAGGAAATATAGTCTGTATACATATATTCTCCAGTTAACGGGAAAAGTTCAAGAAGAAAGGACACTAAAAAGAAAAAAAGATTATGAAGAGCTATATCTATTCATAGGAGGCACTCGTTATTTTAAGATAATTGGGAGTTGGAAATGTTGCTTAAGGTAAATCCATGAAAATGCGGCCAGTATTTTACAATAGAGAAAAGAGATTGGATGGGATGTTTTCTTGAAAAGATAACTAAAAATGATAAAAATAAAATTATTTTTTTAACAGATGCAATTATGCAAGTAATGCAATTATGCATTAATTCTTTGAATGAACATGACCTGGTTAATTGTATATTCATAGACCAGTGATATCCAATGCTTTTTGTGACAAAGTTTTTTGATAAACAATATGCTTCTTTTACTGTTATAAGTCTCATTTCTGCAAAAATATTCTAGACATCCATCAATTTTCCCAAGGATTTCTCTTGATTCTTAGATACTCAAGTAATTTGCTTTTGAATTTATGTTATTTTTACTTTGGTATTTATATGTGTATCATTTGAAAATGTTAATGTCATATATTTACAATATCCAATAACCATAAAGAAACTGACCCATAAATATATAATATATGTATATAACAGGAGGCGTATATATATATAACAGAGGATGTTTAAAGGGACTACTTTATAAGTAAACAAGTTCCTTAGTGAATAGTCTAGTGTTTGGTACAGTTTCAGTTTCCTACACAACCTCATCACTACTGGGGTTGGGATAATGATATTCAGATAACCAGGGCTCCCTCCTCCATCATTATATATGACATTAACTGTGTCCTTGGCTCTTGAAAGATGCATAGCTACAATGCTGTCTGTTAGTAACAGACCTGATGCAGGAATTCTTCACCTGGGATCCAAGGAGACATTCAGGAGGTCCCTAAAACCTCTCGGTGCATGTAAATTGGGGGCCGTATGCACAACTCTGTATTTTTCTGGGAAGAGGGTCTATAACTTCCACTAGATCCTCAAGGCCTTAGAAAGTTAAGAACTACTGACTAAAATCAATTTTTTAATCTATTTCAGTCGACTGTGACACAGCACCGCTCTTTACTCTGCCTTTAAAGATCCACTACCCATTTTACAATCCCCTGATAGCTGCTATAATCTGAAAGTAGAAGCAAATATCAGTACTCTTTCCAGATCTCTTTCATCCAGCTTCTACCATCCTGTGTCAAGCTCTCACATTTGCTGAGATTATGAGGAATGGGTTTCAGGGCTGGGTAGTAGCATTTTAACAAAATGGAAAATGATGACAGAGTAATGACATCATCAGTGCAATTCTTCTCAGAATATGAAGAAATGAGAATAATGGATAAAATGAGAACAGAATTAGCCTTTATTCAAAGTGATGTGTTTTCCATGGACTCAAGAGATATTCCTTCTCTGTGACTTGCAATGTCAAATTAAATTATCACCTCAGATAATAAAGTGGAATTTTGTCATAAAAGTATATAATATTCTCTTAAATTTCCTGAGGAAGTGTATCTTATTCCTCTCTTTCATGTGGCATATTTCAGATAAATTTTTCTATCTGGCTTTAATGACTATTCTTATAAATTAAAAATTATTTTTTGCCATGTCAAACAATGAAAATTATTTTAAT
Source organism: Ceratotherium simum simum (assembly GCF_057802395.1). Taxonomy (NCBI): domain Eukaryota; kingdom Metazoa; phylum Chordata; class Mammalia; order Perissodactyla; family Rhinocerotidae; genus Ceratotherium; species Ceratotherium simum. The sequence goes on from NC_141900.1 coordinate 74,584,963, forward strand.
TCTCCAAACTCTGAGCTATTACTATAAGCTAAGACTGAGATAATTATTATACCATAAGGATTTATTATTCTCCCACTTTCTTTAGCATTACAGTCTCAAGTTTTGTGATGGTGTATTTTCCACGTGAGTAATATCTGAAACATCCTTTCAAAAACTTATCCCAAAGTTAATATCCATGAATGATTACATCTCAATCACATTAGTAATATACAGTAGCATTTTAATTTTTAGGCTTCTCCCTCCTAGTAAAAAAACTCTGTTTCTACTATATCATTTCATTCTAGTTTTCAAGAGCTTCTATAACCTCTTGCCAATATGATTCTCCAGGACTCCCAACAGGCATCATCAAGGGTGGCCAGATCTTTCTAATGAACGTCCCATGAAGATACCTCCCCAACTTATTCTTACTTTTATCATTTGATTTATATTATTCCCCTAAATGCCCTCCCCTTCACCGAAGTAATGCTTTTAAAAGAAATTCAGTTTTGCTCTTCCCATAGATTTTTGTGATTCTCCAACCTTCATTCATTTTCATTTTCTCTAACCTGTATTTACAGCTTGTGCTGCACCATGTAATCTTTAATTATATATGTCTTCTAAGTGTTGTTGTTTCTCTTGTAGTCTTGTTAACTCCCTGAGGAGTAAGACCATATCTTGCTCATCTGTTCTACTTTGTACAGGACCCATTGCACTTTCGAGTATCACTCCATAAATACTCATTGATCAGATGATCATTCACAGAGGTCCAGCACAGGGCAACATGCTTGGTAAGTCAATTCCCAATCCTAAAATAAGCTCAAGAGAAAAATTTGAGTAAAGCATAATAGATATAAATATTCTTAATAAATACTTACAAAGTTGGCAAAGCTTATAGGGTATTCTAGGTACTTATGAGAATGGAACTTTATTCTCCACTCGAAGCTGAATGTAACAAGAAAGTTTCTATTTTACTAATTATTTTAACAGTTGGCAATCCAATTTTCAATATTTTGTCAATTTGAAGAAAAGCTGTATCAACTAACTAATTTACATCCAATTTTGGAGACAGTGATAAATTTTAAACACCTGAAAAATTGTCCTACTAGGGGGACTTTTTATATTTTATTTACTGAAATTGATTATCCAGTATCTCTTCTTGATGAAGAAAAGAAGATTTGGAATGTGATTTCTGAAACTGATTAGAAAATCAAGAGAGTGAAGGAAAAAAAAAGAACATATACTACCTACATTGTGTGCCTTTGTGTGTGAGGATATGTTTGCGTGAAGCAATAAAATTCTAGCCCAGATTCTTGAGGAAATTATTCAATGTGCTCCTTTTTCTAAACAGAGCATGTCTCCATGAATATGCAAAGATGCTTTTAGAATTAGTGTAATTGAACTGACTAAGGGAATTAGGGTCTAATTTTAGAAACTAAAATTTTTATAAATTTTCTATATTTTATTGTGAAAAATTCTAATGTTTATTGTAGACTTACTTTTCAATTACAAGTGACAGATAATCTATCCTTTAATTATTTCCCATATAAGGCTTGAACTTTAGACAATGTCCACCAGACAGTGGAAAAAGGCAATGAACCACCAGATTTGTTGATCTTGATTCTTGAAAACTAATGTTGTACGAGTTCAAGAGGAAGGAGATGAAAGTGAACAACTTAGAAAAAATTTGTATATTTCGGTAGGTTTACTCTTTTCAGTCTGTTAATTCCAATAGTACATCTTTTACAACATCAGTAGAGAGCTATTCCTTATGTTGTACCTCTTTCCAGGAAAACAAAATTTAAGTAGATTTGGACTCCGTAGTCAAAGAGGAAAAAATCTCTTTTAGCCCTCAATATTTCTTCAACACCATGTTTCTTCTTCCTGTGAATTCTTCTGTTGTTTCTAATCAGTTTTTTATGAACAATATACTCCTTTCAGAAAAATTAAGCCAAGGCAATATATAAAACACAGGACAGAAATGCATAGCACCAGCATAGAATTGCTTCCCGGTTGATGAATTGAGCCTGTTTATTTTTTATAAGTCATCCCCATCATCTGAGCTAAAACTACTTCTCCTACTGCTCTCTTTGGAAACTGCAGGGGAAGTGGCAGACAGCAGAGGATCGGTTCCAAACGGAGATATTGTGTCATCCAGTAGCATGTCACCCAATCTTTGTTCCTCTTTCAAAGCGGCACTAAATGATAAATCTGTGAAATGTGACAAAGGATCAGAGAAGGCCATAGCTTGATCACAGAGCTCAGGGCTTGTCCCCTGAGACAGAGTCAATTGCTGGGAATAGTCTACTGAATTCTGTTCAAGATGAGTCTGTGGTTTAGTGACGTGAGCACCTAAATCAACTGTGCCGAGTGAAGCCACGGTTGGCAGACCATGAGCACGAGCCTGTATTTCTAGTTCCTGCAATTTCAAACAAAAATAATTAAATATTGACTTTGAAAGTGGTCTTAACTCTAAAGAATACAGCAGAAATAGAACCAAAATATTAACAAGCACTGAAAATGAAGAGTAATACATATTATAAATACTCTTTGCAAATAATGGAATGTGATATATTTCTAATGCCTGAAAAATAACCCTGAGAAAAACACTAAGACTTTTTAAAAATTCTCCTTCCATTGTTCTTTAAAGGAATAGATGATGTATAATGCTCCCATAGTGGCTCAGACTACCATACAGTTATTTGGAAATAGTGGAAAATCTTCCATTTATTCTTCCCGATTAATTTCTCACTATAGGACAATTTCACAATGCTTTACCTAGAAATAAGTGTGCTCATATAAAAACAAACTTGTGAGTTATGAAAATCCATATTTTGCTATTTTGTGTCACACGAAGAGATGAGGAGTGACCTAATATAAATTAGCGCAATATGCTTAGAGGCAATGAAATCCATAGCAATGTTACTAAAGAAATAAAAGGAGGAGGGAAGAATTTAGTGTCCAGTATTCTCTGCAGAAACAAATGTTCTGCTTATTTTTCTTTGGGCTGGGTTTTTTTGTTGTTGTTTTTATTTTTTTGAGGAAGAACAGCCCTGAGCTAACATCCATGTTAATCCTCCTCTTTTTGCTGAGGAAGACCGGCTCTGAGCTAACATCTATTGCCAATCCTCCTCCTTTTTTTTTTTTCCCCAAAGCCCCAGTAGATAGTTGTATGTCATAGTTGCACATCCTTCTAGTTGCTGTATGCACGGCCTCAGCATGGCCAGACAAGCGGTGCGTCGGTGCGCGCCTGGGATCCGAACCCGGGCTGTCAGTAGCTGAGCGCGTGCACTTAAGCACTAAGCCACAGGGACGGCCCAATATTGTATGTTTTTATAAAATTGATTCTATTTTCTGCATTTTGCAATTAGTTGTTGTCATTCATTATATATTTTTTAAGTCATCATGATCCTGGGTTTCTAATGAGAACCTAATTGAAACAACCCAATTCATGAACTTCTAAAAGGCAATAAAATTATCCTTCAGAACAAAAATAATTGTTAATAAGAAAAAAATAAATGAGACCAGTGAATAAAACAGATGACGTAGGTAAGTCATTTGTAAGCTATGTGGTTCATGGCAACATTCTTATAAAAACCTGAATCCGGAGTATAAGCCGCCTGTTAGCCTGCTCTAATTTCTTCTGTCTGTGTTCTAATTCTCGAGCTCTCTGTTGTTCTTTTTGTAGCCACTTGATGTACTCCACTGATGCTTTTAGAATGGTTCCTTTGTTCCAACGCATATCACTGTAGAACGGAGAGATAACCTTTTCACAATTGTGCATGTCAGCAGAATTCATAAGAACTTACAAAATCTTTTACATTAATATGAAATAATGATTTACATGACTATTATTCACTCTTAGATATTATTGCTTCTGAATAGAAATTTTAATAGAATAGTTAAGAAGCCCTTATATAGTAAAATTAATCCCAGAATGAAAATAAGTGTCAAAAGAAAGTAATAAAGTGACTTTTTGTGGGAGAGCTAAATGCAATATCATGATTTTACCATTACAGTTTTTATATTTTTAGTGAAAATTGCTTTTATTATTAACTCTGAGATTAAAATCTATGTGCGGTATTTCTGCATTAATGAACTAGGAAATGTAAGTTACTGAGGACTTAAGCCTAAATTTTTTAAGATCATTTCAAATGTACCAATCTTTTAACCTACTTTCTAATAAGGTTTCTTTTATGCTTCTAAGAAAATAATAAAGTTCCTCCCGATGGTGATCTTGAGTGATTGTGAAACAAATCAGAATTTGGCAACATCACTTTATGCAATAGAGCAAAACTTTCTAAAAGCATTAGGAAAATTTTTCTGCACAAAAAGCATCAATCCTTTTTTAAAAAGCTGGATATCTATTTTTAAATAAGTTTAAGATAAGTAAATACAATGAAACATTACCGGATAACCTTTCAGACTGTAGCATAGAAAAAATATTTTATTAAAACTTATTTTTAAGACAGGAGAAATGATAAATCTGGAATTATGGAACAGGCTACCAATTTTAATATCTGAAAGCATACGACAATGAATTTAATGCTGTGTGAGAATTGATAATATGTGTGGAGAATGAGGCCAAACTAATTGCTAAAAGTTAATCAGAACAGTTGGAAAACCTTGATGAATTTTCAGTTTAGAGTCTTGAGATTTTTTTTAAATACAGCATAAAGTAAGCATATAAGGAGATTTTAAAAAGACATTACACTGCATATATATTTAGTTTATGTGATCTACATGAAATATATTGAACTTAATATGTATTTCTTAAGTGAACAGAATTGGGAAAATATAGTTTATGAAAAATCTGACTTGCAAATGCCTCATTGGAAGTTCAGGTTAGATGACAACCCCATTAGCTGTAACAAATTAACAGAAGATACATTTTTCCACCGACAGGGGAAAATGCTTTTTAGGGCCTAGATAAGCTGTCTTCTACTGAAATGCACCAAACCATTATCAGAGTCTGTCTCAAGTTTGAAAATGCTTTGTCAGTTCTCTAGGGCCATAATAGCCATTGGTCTCATTCCACTCACAGTGATTTATCTGGTGGGGGGAAGGCTAGAGCAAGAGAGGCTACTTTTGTCATCAAACCAAGAAGGTTATCTGTACCTGAAGAGTGCGGTTAACTCCTGAATTAAAATTCTAAGTGGCAGCAGGAGCCTGATGGCCCTAATTGTGTTTCATTTCTTCTCATGGGAAGAAAAACTTGAAGGACAGAAGGAATAAAATAAAAAGGATAACTCTAGTCAACTTTGAAGCTTAAGGTACTGTTTATTTAGGTCTAAAGTAAACCTTCAAAATGGTGGTAGAGACCACACTATGGGTCTTCCTATAATTTCTACCTGATGTCATTTGCACTATATTTTTAAAAGTTCACTCTATTGTAAAGCCATTTTAATATATGAGGTTTCTTCTTAAAATATTCTAAGTTTTCCAAATTTATTTAGGAGATATTTTCCTGTTGCCCAAGATAATTTCAAGCAGTTAAGCATTAAAAACACCTTATGTGACAGTAACACTAACACATATAAAGGCATGCCTAAAAATTAATGTTGATCCTGGCTTTTCACTTTCCACAAAATAATTTTCTTTGAAGAACTTAAAACTTTTGGGAAGTTAAAAGCTTGAATGCTTTTAAGGCTAAGGCAAAGTAATAGAAATATGTACATTGAGGTAGGAGTGCAGCCCAGCAAAACTATGGAAAATGTACAATCTGTTGTCATCTTAGGAGTACACATCCACTTAAAACATTAAAAAATAGAAAAGAAAGAAAGAAGAAACCATGACAGGTTTGAGTTTTCTTGCTTCGATCAACATTTTACAACTTCTAATTTAGAAAGTCTTGTTAGGTCTCATTTACTATCTCAACTACCATTCTTACACACAAGGAGGAGAAAGTTCTGACTTTAGAGGAAAAAAAAAGATCAATTTAGTAAAAAAACTGTAATCTATTTTATAAATAAAAAAGGAGAAAAACAAGAGTAATTTGATATCACTAATAGAATAATTCATGATCTGATATTTTTTATTTCTACTATGATTTTTTTCATAAATACGATTCATAAAAAGCACATATGAAATAGATCACTACCACACATCCATAGAAGCTCTTCACTTTTTGTGTTCGTTAGTTTTGTTTGGTTTTATTTTTTTACCAGTGGTGAAGAGATTGTGATTCCTGGTAGTTGGTTTTTTCATTTAGTTTTCCCAATCTATATATCTCAACTACAGCTGTTTGCTACATCATTTTCCCTTCTGACCTTAATATTTTGACCTAGAAATACACATTTCTGAATGTTTTTGAAACATAAAATGGCATCTCCATAGAATTCAAAATATCTTTGGTATTAGCTTTGATTTCCTAAGGCAACTCCTAAGTTATTCTAATCATGAGTTGGAAAGGTCCTCAGAGGTCAATGACTTCACAGTATCTGCTATTTGCCCAAGATCCTGTGGTGTTTAGATGAGCCCCAGGTGTCTTCACTCAATTCAGTGCTCTTTCTGCAAATCTGTGGCTTTCCTGCCTTTTTCAAATGCATCTGCCATAAGAAATATGTTTTCTATTGTGACCCAGAGCACTCAGTGCATTAAACTGCAACAAAGGTTTCACAAGACATTACTATCCTCCTTATGTGTAGTATGTAATACTCTCTGATATTTTCAATGCTTTCTTCCTTCTTTCTTTAAAAATGCTGGATCTGTCCCATTTGATTGATTTCATGATCCATTAATAGGTTATGACACACAATTTGAAAAATCTCACACTAGATAATTTTATAATCTGACATATTTTCTCACTTTTTAAAAAAGGAACTGATCTTATTCATTTTAATGGTTGTAGTCACCCATTCAACAAATCAGTCTGAAACTTGTTAAACTCAAACTAAAATCATTTGGCTTTTTTTTTAGATCCACTTTTTTGTTAACTTCATCATTGCCCTAACTTGGTAATAACAGTTCATTTATTTTCCAATTTCAAAGTGAAACTTGCCTCCTCTGTTTTATCTCCACACTCTTTCTCTATTAATTTCATCATGTCATTTTTAGATTATTCAACGTAGCATCTGAAAATTCAACAAATGAATCCAAAATAATTTCATAGAGTTAATGGTTACTCCTTAAGCCCATGGATCCAGACTCTATTTCTCAAGTAAAGTCCGTTTTAAGAGGCTGAATTTTGGATTCAACAATAGGACTTATATTGGTAAACCCTAAAAAGAGGCACTAGCGTAACTGGTGAGGCCACAGCACGCCAAGGGATAAGATGCATTGAAACAGAATTGGTCTTGAGATGTCTGGAATGCCACAGCCATCAGTGAAATGTCTTTTCTGTCTGTGCTATGCAGACAGATCCACATATAGACATATTCAACATCTGACTAATTAATGTTTTCAATTAGACTCAAATATAATTTGCCTACATATAACATAATGCAATTAAAACAAATAATAATCCTCCTTTCTGAGATCCATAAAGAAGAGAAAGACACTTAAGAGTGCTTACAATGAAGTTTTCCCAATTATGGTCCCTTTCAGATACGATTCTGTGATAAATTGATTTTCCATATTCTAGATTGGGGGTAGACAAAGTACAGCCCACAGCCTATTTTTGTCAATAAGGTTTCATTGGACATGGTCATGCTCATCTATGTACATGTCTCTGTCTGCTTTCATGTCACAGTGGCACAGTTGAATAATTGCAACAGAGACCATAAGGCCCACAGAGCTTGAAATATTTACTATCCGGTCCTTTACAGGAAAAGTTTGCCATCTTCTGCTTTAGACAATGAATTAGAACTAGAAAGGAGCCTTTTTATAACCAAAGCTTCTATAAAAATGTAGAGTACTAACAATCCTTCACACAAGCTTTATAATATGTATCCTCAGACATATTATTTGATTTTATTTTTATAAAAACCCCGTCACACAATTGGTACCTTCAAGGCATGGTGACATCTGAAGACGTTTAGTTAGGCTTCAGAGTCTAATCTCATAGGCTCATCCACTTTCTGCATATAACCTTGCCCTGGCACCGACAGTTAGTTCTACCAGTTAAGAGAAGCTGTCTTAACTGACATTTATCTAATCACTTTCAGGATTAATTAATATTCTCCATCCACTTTGTGACACCTATGGACTGTTGTCAGAACAAAGTAGTTAACAGAGGCCACTAGGCTACCTTCTGATACACCCAGGTACTTCTGTTATCCTTATGGTGGCATGTGCTTACTGAGAGGCTGTTAAATTAATGCCCATTGCACTTGTTATTATAGTAGTATAATTAAATTATATGTACATTAATGAAATACGAACACAAAAAAAGAAAGAGCATTTATAAAAAATAGTTACTGTTTCTAGGAAAATTATATTAAAAGCTTTGGAAAAACTCAAAATGTCAGTAAATGTAGGTTGCTGAAAAAAATGCTGTAACAAATTAGGGAGTAAACATTTTTAAAATCCATCTCTACTTAGGTTATCTAAGTTTTTGTGTTATTTTAAAGAAATTGAAATAGACTATACATTTTAGTGCAGTTTATTAAGAAAGAAAAATTGAAACACATATTCAAACAAAAAGGCCTTGGCCTTACATCAAATGTGTGGTGAATAAACGTGCATTTATATTTTAAGTGTTAAAAAAAAAGTCCTATCAGGAAAATGGGTATTCTCTTCTGCTAATAAAAAGAGTTGTGTGCTTAGAGACTTTAAAAGATTTGAAGGGTTCTTGGTAGGGCCTAGACTAAGACTGAGCTCTGTGGACTCTCTATCCAGTGCTCCTTCTGTCATTTACTCTAGATGCCTTTGCTATTTAGTCTATCCATGAGGATAAATATTACATTCCCTTCTACTGCAGATGGTTGAATTGTCCGAGTGAATTAGCACATTTGGATTTAGGGAAAAGTGCTTCCAAGTTCCACAAATATCACTTTATCTATCAAATATCATTGTTTTTGAATAACGGACAATTGCCAGTATTTGGAGAGGCCAGTTCTTAGTTTGAACAAAACATTTTTTCAAGTCACCATTAATTCTATAGATCGTGTTTTTGGAGAAACATTCAACATTCTAAATTGATACTTTGATTAATCAAGTATTTCTTGAAATTTACAACCTCCAACATCTTGTTTAACTGACTGTGTGTGTATATGACACCAAAACCTGGTTGAAAATTTAATTACAATAACCAATTATTGGTTGGCATCAATCAGCATATTTTACAATTCCATTTTTTACTTGCATGTCTCCAGAATTTTGGAACCTCTGAAAATCCAACAATTCAATTTTCATATACACATAAATCTTAAATTAGAAGAATTGCTATAACCATAAATTAAGTATATAACAATCAATATTGTAGACAGCATTTGACACTGTCATACAGAAAGACCCACTATGAACTGAGAAGAAATAATTTACTTATTTCCTATAGCTCAAAAGAATAAGTGTTAATAACAAACTTGATGCTTAATAACTATCAGCCTTCAATAGATATTTGAAAATGAGACCAACAGTAGCCCTATCTTTGCCATAAGCTACTTAGTTTTCTAGTCATTGGTTCTCCCCTCCCCCTCTTCCCTCTGGCCCATTTTGGGGGGTATTGAAACCATAACATTATTATAGAAATGAATGTTAAACTCACGGATCATTAGACTTTGGAATAAGAGTGCCAAGCTCCTTGATTCGGTAATTAATATTATACCTTCTTCTTCTTTCAACTATTAAAAAAGAAAAATTATTGCTTATTCTCATTAAAGCACAATTCACTTTTGGTCACTTTTGGTAAACTTTCTTCACGGTCTTTAAAAAACAATAAGCAAAAAATTTCCATTCAGTCCAAAGAGTATGCTCAAAAATAAAATAAAAATTCAAACATATTTTATTCTAAAAGTAAAAATAACACTATTAGAATTGTGATTCTATTATTCACAATGCTTTAAAAACACTTTCTCTCAAAACCAACATTTTTTTCATTCTTTGAAATGCTATAATATTCACTTATACTGAAATGTATATATATACCCTATATGATCATTATTTCAAACACATGCATTTTGTCAGTCCACCAGAATTACAATCTTTTGAGGTCTGGACCATGCTTTATTCTTCTCATATACTCCCCAGAAAGCCTAACACAAAGTTTGTGTTAGTAGATGTGTGTGCTCAACTAGACTATCACCTCCTTGAGGGCAGGGACCATTTCTTCCTCGTATAGCATATGAGGAAGCTTATGATGAGCATATTTAGCATATAGGAGATGCTAAATAAATATATGTCAATTAGACCATAAATATATTTTTCTAATTTAAAATTTTTCAATAATATATAGAGCAGTGGTTTTCAAACTTTGGTGTGCATCAGACATACCTGGAGGGATTATTAAAATAGATTTGCACCCACACCTAGAGATCTACCCCCACACCTAGGGACCTGGTAGATCTGGATTGGGGCCCAAGAATCTGCATTTATAACAAGTTCCCAGGTGGTACCGATGCTGTTTGTCAAGGGCGCACACCTTGAGAACTACTGATATAGGTTTTCATTCAGAGACTGTTTTCTCTGTTTGTATTTCCATGCATTTATTGCTTATGGAAAGTTTATGCGTCTAGTAAATCTTCAATAAACAATAAACAATATATATATAAATAAGTAAAACTTCCCATATTAACCCTTATCTAGAACAGTCTCATAGGGAATACTCTTATAGTCTACTCTACATTCCTAGAGTCAAGAACTACAATATATGCTTATACATAATATTTTTTTAATAGACAATATTTTTAAAGCTTTCCAGGGAAATGAAGGAAGAAAAAAGTCATGAAGAAGAAGAAAATCATATATCAAAAATATTGGAAAATACTTAAACAATACACACTTGAAAATTAAGATCTGCTATGGAAACATGGGAAGTCGTGAAAGAATATCAGTTGTCTTGGTGAACCTACCCTACAAAGCAATTTACCATGAATGGATTTGACCTTCAGGAAAAATACATTGGGATTCCTCTAAAATTAGGACATAATTGATTCCTGAGAGAGTTTATTTTGCCTCTTTACCACTCCTGTTTTCTTTGTACATGTGATGCAAAAAACAGTGACACCACATAAAAAAACTGAAAAGAAAATAAACAAAGGTAAAGCTGATAGAAATATATATATATTTCACAGTGAGAATTTGTTAATAATTCTATGTTCATACATACTCACTCTTATATTATATAACAGACTTTTAAATATAGGATGAAGAATAGCTACTAAGGATGTTCACAGTTTTATCTCAAAATAGGGGGCTGGTTTAGTCCTAAAATTCTCCAAAATCTATTATTTAAATGCACCTTATGTAAAATATCAGAAGTTTCTACTGTACTCTTCTTAGATTGTGATTGACAAATTTTTTAATGGATAATTATAATGAGAACTTTGGTTCTTCAATGTTTTCATATTCAGTACTAGTTATTTGTAAAGGAGTCAAATTTTAAGAAATTTTGTTATTTCACGCCATGTGTGGTTTCACTCGTCACAAAGTTTTTGATATATTCATTCGTTCTCGTCCTTAGATCCAGGCAAGAGGAGCCCCTATCCCAGATCCCATACTTAGGAGAAGCCACTTTGCCCTTTTCTCACCACACATCTTCCCACTGAGCAAGGCAGCCACAGGGTCAAGGGAACCCCTTCTAAACTACACTCCGGGTAATTTGCACTGGGAATATCCTCCCAAATGCCCTGAGCCCACTTTTAGAACCTATGCAGGTCACTTCCCAGGTCTATCCTCCTGAGGGAGGACCATAACACCAGTGTGCTCATCCCTAGACCCAAGATGTGGACAAGGGGCAGTTGTTCGCAGAGATGTGTATGTATTGAATGTACTGGATGAGGTGTTCACACTCATGTCTGAGGCAACTTGCAGCACAGAATGGAATTGGGGGAGGGGAGAGAAGAGAGATAGGTTGCTGGCTGAGGGCTGGCATTGTCCCACCCTGACATTCCCACTCAGAACTCCAAGGACCTGAGAATTCTAATTCACACGTGGCCTTCTGTCTTTAGGAAAGACAGAGCATACTTCATGTAGCACTTTCTAGCTTGAGCTATGACTTTTAGATATTTAGACATCTGGTAAGTGAGACTTCATTTGTCTTCTTGCCATGATCCTTACAAGTTTTAGGGGTTTTCCTAGATTCATTATATTTAAAATGTGATATTGATTTTTTTTGCATAGATATCTCCAAAAAGCAAGATCACTCAGTAAGGGAATCTAGATTAGAAAACACTTTGATAATAGACATACCAGGCACCTATCATATTTTCATTAAATGACCTGTTGTTTAAGTTGTGGACACAGAAGAGAGAAGAAAGGAGGAAGGAGAGTAATAGTTAGCAAATTTAAAACTAAGAGAGAAGCTGTAGTTCCTTGATGCATTAATTCCTTGCTATAAACAATTAGCTCTCCCTCGCATGTTCTACTTATCTTGTAATCTGGACCAAAGCTTATCTGCTCTACCACTAAGGGCTATCAGAATCAGATCACTACCCAAAGAACTGTTATAACCACATGACAGCTCTTTCCTTGCAGTCACCTAGTCAGCAAACTCTGCTCCCTCTGTGACACAGGAAGGTGCATGGTGAACAATCAGATGCAGATTTCACAGGTAGATGTAGAATCAATTTCAGCTAATTGCATATAAAGAAATTACTGGTTTGTTTCAGAGCTTTAAAGTTTTTATTTATTTTTATTCTATTTTATTCTGTCTCATTTTTGGATTTGGTTCCCAGAAAAAAATGTCTTCACACTCAATTAGTCAAGCTCACTTGAAACAGTTAAGCACTTGAGACATGACCAAGCACTTTCAAGCTCAACCTTGCAGCTAAACTACTTCCCTTGCCTGCGTTTCTCCATCTCATGTGACCCGTTATCAGAGTCAAATTGACTCCAGGAAGACTTCAGAGCCATTTTTTTGCAGAGGTGGAATTCAGCACTGCAACATAAGCAATACCTTTCAGATAACTCATGGTTAGGAAGGGAGGATCAGATTGACACAGAAAGCTGAAGACCTGGAGTTATGTTTCTTGCTATTTAAGTGGTGTACATTTTCTAAAGTCATTTTTATCTCTTTAAACCTTTGAGTCAATGAGTCACAACGGAGTTCAAATGTAGCCAAGTGCAATCATCTCGGTCACATGCAGGCTTCTTGAAAGAGAGCGATCAAGGAGAGAATTTGAGATGTTTCACTTCGTAAAAATGTATAGCTTTTCTGCAAGTTCACATCATTTGAATTTCCAAAAATAGCTCACTTAGTGAGCATGTACTATTAATTTTGGTCATCTGACCTCAAAATACTTATGGAGTGACAATAAAAGACCACACAATTTGACCTCCATTCATTTCCTCTTGCATTAACTAATTTTGTTTGGAAAAAAGGAAAATATACTCACTGAGGTTGTGATTGTCCTTTTTTTGTCTCTCTTTTGCCAAAGCTCGAGTATCAGTTTCTGATCAAAGGGAAGATAATTGAAACAGCACTTAGTCTTACTTTATAACCCCTCCAGTCAAACTAATTCAGAAATGTTAGGTGAAAATACAATATTTCTTGCTCCAAACGGTATAATAATATTTTTATGCAAATATTTAGAAATTTGGAGCAGAGTACCCTGGTAAGAGACAATGGCAAACCCTTTAGGCTTTGAGTAGTAAAACCTGGATTTGTATTCTGGCCCTCCATTTAATCACCATGTGATCTATTATCTAAATTCTCTGTGTCTCAGGCTCCTCTTCTGAATAAAACTGGTATAATATAGTACCTGCCTGATAATCATTGTGATGATTAAAAGAGGTTCAGTGCACAGCACATATTAAACTGCTTAATTTTTATTTTCAGAATTTTAAGATTATTCAAAATTATTCCAATCTAAATTTTTACAACTTACATTTTTTTCATAAAAAATTATGATTTCTACATCCCAGGAGTTGGAACTAACTACTATTTCTAAGAACTATTTCTCAGATATTCCTATCAAACAATTCCGCACTTCCAGTAAACGACACCATACTTTGCGTGCTGTGTGGTTGTGTTCGTGGTAGTCAGCCTCTAACTCGGCCCACACTGATTCTCACTGGTGATATTCACACCCTTGGCAGCTCACTCCCACAATGACTAGAGCTGACCTGTGAAACCAATAGAATATTGTGGAAACGACTAGTATGGCTTCCAAAACTAGGTCATAAAAGACATTTTCAGCTTCCACTTTGGTGTCTCTAGGATCAATAGTTGTCATGTCATGAGGACACAAGCAGCCCTAAGGAGAGGTCCACATGGTAAAGAACCAAGGCGTCTTGCCAACAAGCAGCACTAACTTGCAAGACCTGTGAGTGAGCCACCATGGGAGCACATCCTCCAGCCTGTCAAGTCACGGATGTCTGTATCTCTGGCTGATGTCTTGACTCTGAGTCAGAACCCATATTCTAAGCCACCCTTGGATTTCTGACTTATAGAGATTGTATGAGATAATAAATGTTTATTATTTCAAGCTGTTAGGTTTTGGGGATAATTTGTTATACAGCAATAGGTAATTAATACAGTGTTCCTTGAATTATTCTAGTTTTTAAAATAGGTAATACTGGAATACATTTATTTAAATTTGTTTATTTAAAACTATATTCATTAATTTTAATCTAAATAATTTGAATGCACAGACACTTTTGGATTATTGATTAGACTCCAAGAATGGACATACTGTATTTACTGAAAATGTTCATGTCAACTGTGTAAAAATTATTAAAGATCCATGTTTGGGCTACAAACCAAAAGCTTGTACAATGAGATATCACCTCACACCCGTCAGAATGGCTATAATTAACAAGACAGGAAACAACATGTGTTGGAGAGGATGTGGAGAGAAGGGAACTCTCATACACTGCTGGTGGGAGTGCAAACTGGTGCAGCCACTATGGAAAACAGTATGGAGATTCCTCAAAAAATCAAGGATAGAACTACCAGCTATGATCCAGCTATTCCACTGTTGGGTATTTATCCAAAGAACTTGAAAACACCAATTTGCAAAGGTACATGCACCCCTGTGTTCATTGCAGCGTTATTCACAATAGCCAAGACTTGGAAGCAACCTAAGTGCCCATCAAGGGACGAATGGATAAGGAAGATGTGGTATATATACACAATGGAATACTACTCAGCCATAAGAAACGATGAAATCCAGCCATTTGTGACAACATGGATGGACATTGAGGGTATAATGCAAAGTGAAATAAGTCAGAGGGAGAAGGTCAAATACTGTATGATTGCCTTCATTAAGTAGTAGATAATAACAACAATAAACAAACACATAGAGACAGAGATTGGATTGGTGGTTACCAGAGGTGAAGGGTGGAGGGAGGAGGGTGAATGAGATAATTCGGTACATGTGTGTGGTGATGGATTGTATTTAGTATTTTGGTGGTGAACATGATGTAATCTATGCAGAAATAGAAGTACAATGATGTACACCTGAAATTTTTACAATGTTATAAACCAATGTTACTGCAATAAACAAAAAAATAAAAAAAACAAAAAACTTGAGTGGAAGAGAAATACCAAAAAAATAAAAAATAAATAAAATAAAATATTAAAAAAAAAACCAACAACAACAACAAAAAAAAAACAAAAGCTTGGGCCGGCTCCGTGGCTTAGCGGTTAAGTTCGCGCGCTCTGATGCTGGCGGCCCGGGTTCGGATCCCAGGCGCGCCCCGAGGCACCACATCTCCGTCCAACCCGAGGCCGGGTCCCGCGTACAGCAACTAGAAGGATGTGAACCCACGACATGCAACTATCTACTGGGGCTTTGGGGGGAAAAAATGAATAAATAAAATCTTTAAAAAAAAAAAAAAAAAAAAGCTTGTTACAGAAATTTCAACTGAATTTTATTTTATTCTTATGGAGGAACTAATACTGGGCTTGTAGGTCAGGAAATCCTTACTTTGATCCACTTCTGCCTGTAATCTGCTGTATGACTTTGAGAAAATAACTCCTCCAACCCTTGATTTCCTCATCTATGTATTAAAGGAACTTGACAGTGCCCCTACAATACCTTTGGGTTGTAACAATTTTGAAATGCACTTTTGAAAATTGAGGGGCTTTTACCCACTTGGGAAAGTTAAATGCAAGTCTATTATGAAATTCGTAAAACAAGCTAAAAAGGGAAAAATCTAGTTGTTTGTTTTATATCAAACTCTACATATAAAAAGACTAATTTTCCCTAATCTAGTAATCTATTATTTTGCAACCATGTTAATAAATTGCATCTATTCTATATTAAAATGAACCTATGTTAAGTCAAGAACTTAGTCAAGCTGTCTATATATATGTGTAGAGCATATGTATATATTTGAGCAATTCCTAAAATAATGAATCAATTCAGTTGAATCGTAAGTTATATTAACTTACTACTTGATTGTCATAGAAAAAAATGAATTTACTTTCCAAACGTCTCCCATTTTAACTATTTTGATAATATTTTTAAAATTCTATTTAGCTTGGTAATATATGTCACTCATATCTTATGCAGTTGGTAAAGAAGGATAAAACTATAAAAGCAACATTACCTGTAATTTCTCTTTTCATTGGTAGACTACTTGGACAGGAAGCACTTGTAAGTCCCATATTAACTGGTGAAATTCCCTGCTCACCACTATACACATCCAAAATACTTCCAGATAACTTCAGAGGAAAAAGGAAGAAAAGATCAATCAAACCTTCTGTAGACATTGATATATTTTGTTGTATATTTTAAATTTGCCACTTTACTAACAATAATTTGTAATATATAGCATTTAGTTTTAAACAAGAGATGAGTATGCATTAACTTTTTTAAATCATTATGGGTTGCTTTTAGATAAGATATGTTGAAAAAAACTTTTTGTATTTCAGCAAAAAGAGAAATTAGTTCACTCATGAAGGAAAATTCTCATCAATATTTACAAAGTTATGGAAGTTTGATCCAGCACATTATCTGGTTATAAATGAATAAGATTAAAAATACCCTTTTGGACAAAAATCAATATACATATTAGCAAAGCTGGAAAGTTCATTGTGTATCATAAGTTAGGTATAATGGTTGAACATTTTGGAAACCTTCTTAATACCATCAGTGCTACCAGCAACACACAGTCAGGAGGTGTTTTACACTGTTAATTAAGTGAGAAACTTCCTTCCTGGAAGGCATACTTTTTCTCATTGTACACTTAATGTTCTGGATTATTATAAATATCCCAGCTGGTAACTAAAAGTAGCCTAAAACTACTTTTGCCTCTAGTGGATATAGGGTACATCTAATTATAGCAATACTGCAATTCTTAAAGAACTTCTTGGGAACAGTTTTTCAGAAAGCTAAGATGCTTTATACACAATTCAAAATTGTACCAATTTGTTATTTAAAATATGCTTATTGACTTATCTCCAAAGAAAATTAAATGTAAATAATATCCATAATTTAAGTTAATATTCATTATTCCATAAAAAGCCACATTTAAAATGTAGAATTTGAACGTTTAAAATATTTCCATTCTGGGGCCTGCCTGATGGCGCAAGCGGTTAAGTGCGCGCGTTCCACTGTGGCAGCCCGGGGTTCGCCAGTTTGGATCCCCAGCGTGCAGCAACACACCGCTTGTCAAACCATGCTGTGGTGGCATCCCATATAAAGTGGAGGAAGATGGGCATGGATGTTAGCCCAGGGCCAGTCTTCCTCAGCAAAAAAAGAGGAAGATTGGCAGATGTTAGCTCAGGGCCAATCTTCCTCACAAAAAAAAATAATAATAAAATAAAATATTTCCATTCTAAGTATCTTTATTTCATTTCTGGGCAGTAATAAGTAGCAACTTTTTTCTTTCCTTGAGGTCTAGAAAAAATACAAATAATCAAACAACGCCATAGCCAGATTATTATGGAGATTTTAACTTCCCTTTCCCACTTTTTGTAAAACTCCAGTTCAGACTGAGGGCGTTTGTTTTTTTTTTTCCTGAGGGAGTTTTTTTGATACTTATAAAATCAGACTGGAAATAAATGTGAAGAAAGGACATCTGAGGACCAAAATTAGTTTCTGACATAATAATCCATTAAACTATATGATATAAATATTGTATATTTCACAGGGAAGAAAACTTTAAAAATACAGTGGAAATCAGGCTAATATGAAAGTATATATGCATATCAGTAAGGACACTATAGACTGCATATGGTATTTTAATGTATATTTTCATATATTTGTTCTTTTCATTATTTACTCTATAAGGACTCCTCATCTCTATTTTATATAAACTCATTGTTTTAAAAAGTATTTTTACTTCTTGGATCTTGGAAGGGAGCTACTTAAGTAGAGTATTTATTCCTTCTCAATTTCCTCATCTGAAAAATAGCGACAAAGTTGATGAAATTGGAGAGATGGTGAGTGTTAGTATCAGAACAATACAATTAGGAAGAAATCCTAAAAGCAGATATTTCCCTAATGTGTGGGTCATTTAGTCATATTTGTAAAAGTATAAAGTTTCCAAGATATTTTTTGAAAACTCTGTTGATTATAAACTAAGGCATCACTAACCTGAATTGTACATTTCCACTGTGCCTTTGAGAAACATAATGGACGTGCTGAACAAAAAGACAGGGAGTAAGAAAGAAGGAACTAGGGAAATGGCACTTTTCTCTGAAGAGCTTGAATTCAGATGGATTTCAATGCAGCAGTGGCAAATTGCAGAAATGTTTAAGAAGAAAAGGAACCATATTACATACACTCTGCAACAATAAAGTGATGGGTTCCTAACTATAGCATTTCACTGGGCCCATATTACTTGCTCAGACTATACCAAATGTGTTTTTCCTTAGAAATAGGGCTAGAATTCTGATAATGAATCTAATCCTGTATAACTATAGCTACATTACATCTTCTCCCGACCTTGGTTATTGTCTAATTTATGCCCTGAAGCACAATGATTAATATCCTATTTAATTTTATGCTGTAGGTACTACTCTATTTCATGTAAAGGGCTAATCACTTTTTGAACATCATTAGACAATTGGCTTCAATTTAGAAGTATGTAATACACTTCATGTAATCTAAAGTGCATTTTCTCCATTAAAAGATAGAAGACTACAATGTTAGTGAAAATTTAAAGATTACACACACATCTGAAAGGGCCTACAAAGCAAAATTATACCTACTTTTGTCAAAAGTATAAGTGACTTAGATAATAAGATCTAGGTCTTTATTTTGCAGTTTAGTAGGAACTGGCTAGGTATTTTATGAAGAAATATTTATTATTCTGGTTAAAAGAACAGAAAGCAAAGTCTTTGACATAACAGTAGGAGAACATATTATTATTAACAACCAAAATTTTAAAGACATATAATAAAGAATTTATCATAAAATCTTTCCAACAAGATACAACATATTCCTCAAGACAATACTTCTTTTTTTCTTTCAATACTTCAAGATAATACTACATATACAAAAACGTGCACTCCTCATCTGAGAAGTTCCTTTATGTGAGGAGTGATTGACAGTGGTTCCTGGTGTCTGAGATTCTCTACCCTAGATTTATTCACATCTCCACTACTAAGATCATAGAGACTGAAATGGGTGGGGATGTGACCTTCTCACATGTATACAGCCTCTCACAGTAGTGGATATTCCTGAAGATAATGAACTCACAGGTCAAAATATAAAAACATTTGAGGAAAATAACTATTTCACAAGTAAAACAACATGCAGTGTTAGAAGTAACATCAAAAGCAAAAATAAAAAATCACATGAAACCAAGTTTCTTAAATTAGCCTAATGTACATTCTAAAAGAAATAAAGATATTTATAATATAAAATAACAACAAGTAAACATAAAAATGGCCAAATTGATCAAGCAGAAATAGGAGGTATGAAAATATAATACTCGAAAAAAAGAAAACTATAGAATGGAAAAAATAGCATAATGGATACACTAAGAAAAGAATAAAGGAATTAGCAAATTATAAAAGCAAATTAATCTCTCAAGAGGATGAATAAAAGAACCAAGAAATAGAACATATGAAAGAAAATCTAATCTGTATAGAGGATAGAATTATTAGAAATAAAATATAGATATGGGGAGTCTCAGAGAGAGAAAAATAAAATTGGAAGGAAGAAAATATTTTAAGAAATAGTGGAGATACATTTCTGGGAATTAACACCAAATAAAAACCTAAAGGCTTTTATTTTATCTTATTTTATCATTATTTTATTTTTATTTAAAAATCAAAGAACCTATAGAATGCCAAAGAAGAAAAATAGGAAAAGCCTACATTTAGACACATTATAGTTAAATTCAAGAATATACAATGACAAGGAGAAAAATCTAAAAGCCTAAAGAGAAAAAGAGAAGATTACGTCCAAAGGACAGGAATCTGATTAACATAAGATTTTTCAATGGCAAAATTGGATGAAAGAAGAAAGTGAATCAGTATTTTTTAAATGTTGAAAGAAAAGAACTTAAAACACAAAGTTTTATATCCAGCCCAAATGTCATTCACATATGAGGCCATGATAAAAACATTCTTAGAGGCATAAAATGCTTAGGAATGTTTACCAACAAAGACAAACATTGAAAACAGTTTTGGATGAAGTCCCTAAATAGAATGAGATATTTAAAAGATATGCTTCAAAAATATAAAATAAAAATAATCAAATATCTTGGTAAAGTGGTTGTAGTCATAAAAAGAAGAAGGGAATCAAGACCAAAGACAAAGTGAAATATATCACCATTTAACTCAGTATTAAAGTCTAGATAATATCAGTATGATTGGGTTGCTGTAGTAAAGAAACCAAAGAATGTGAAAGTGGTAAAAATGTACTAAGGAGAAATATATTAAAATATGGGACACACAAATAATAAATTAAGATGAGAGAAACAGTTGAAAATATATAAATAATAATAATCAGTGTAAATAGGGGAAACTCCTCAGCTAAAATGTTGACAGTTTGGGTAAGAACACAGTATTTAGATATATGTAGCTTACAAGAGACATACCTACATAGTAAAAAGACAC
The DNA here is from genome assembly GCF_057802395.1 of Ceratotherium simum simum. Taxonomy (NCBI): domain Eukaryota; kingdom Metazoa; phylum Chordata; class Mammalia; order Perissodactyla; family Rhinocerotidae; genus Ceratotherium; species Ceratotherium simum. The sequence goes on from NC_141900.1 coordinate 74,605,997, forward strand.
ACAAGGTTGAAAGTTAAAGGGCGGAAAAAGATACATCCAGCAAACAATAACCATAGGAAAACTGACGTAGCTGTATTAACATCAGAGAAAACAGGCTTTCAAATTATAAAAATTATTAGGGTTAGAGAGAGTCACTATAAAATAATAAAGAATTCAATTCTTCAAAAGGCACTGCAATTATGAGCATGAATGTACCTAATAAAATAATTTCAAAATATGTGACACAAAATGTTTTGAACTACAAGGAGAAATCAATAAATCCACCAATGTAGTGAGATATTTCAACACACTTCTCCCAATTTTTGAAAAGTCAAGCAGACAAAAAATGATCAGTAATGTTATAGATTTGAACAATAAAACTAAAATTGTGGCCTAATAGACATGTATGTAGTTCTATGTCTAAAAATTAGAGAATACACAGATTTCCCAAGTACATATGGAACATATAAAATATTGATTATGTATTCAGCCAAAAAAACCTTCAACACATTTCATAGAGTCCCTGATTTCCCAAATATTTGGAAACTTTTTAAATGACTGAAGAGTAACGTCAAAATCACACTGGAATTTAAAAAAAGTGAAAGATACCAAAACACACATAAAGCAACTTCTGGGACACAGTAAAGCAGTGCTTTGAAGGAAATTTATACCTGTTAAATAAAAATATGATAAACATAGGTAAAATTTTAAAATTTGATAAATGTATAATTTTCAAAAAGTTAGAAAAACTACCAAATAAACCCAAAGAAAGTAGAATAGCTAATAAAATAAATCAGTCAAAAACAATACAAGAGAAGACCCACAAGGCAGAGTTTTTTTCTTTAATTAACAAACTTGACATGCTTCTGGCAAGACATTAAAAAGGAGGAAGACTAAATAAATAATATTCTAAATTAAAGGAGGCTATAACTACACTACACGTTGAGATTTAAAAGATAATAACCTTTCCCCCTAGGATTAGGAACAAGCAAGACCAGGATACTTGCTTTCACCACTTCTATTCAACATAGTAATAGAAGTTCTAGCCAGTGCAATTAGGCAAGAAGACAAAACAAAAGTCATCCAAGTTGGAAAAGAATAAGTAAAATGATCTTTGTTCAGAAATGACATGGTCTTATATTTAGAAAACTATGAGACTACACACACACACACAAAGCTATTAGAGCTAATAAATGAAGTCGGCAAAGTAGCAGGATACAAAATCAATGTGCAAAAGTAAATTGCATCTTTATACACTAACAATAAACAATCTGAAAAGGAAATTAAAGCAATTCAATTTACAATATCAAAAAGAATAACATAAAATAAATTTACCCAAGGAAGAAAAGACTTGTACTCTGAAAACTAAAAAATATTGCTTAAAAAAATTTAAAAAGACATAAATAAATGGAAACACATCCCATATTCTTTCATGAGAAGACTTAATATTGTTAAGATGACAATACTACCCAAAGCAATCTACAGATTCAATTCAAATCCCTATTAAAATCCTAACAGTGGTTTTTGCAGAAATAGGAAAACCCATACTAAAATTCATATGGAATCTCGAGCCACCCTGACAAGCAAAAACAACCTTGAAAAAGAAAAACAAAGTTGGAAGACTCACATTTCCAGAATTCAAAACTTACTACACAGCATCAGTAATCAAAACAGCATGGTACTGGCATAAAGACAGACGTATAGACTAATGGAGTGGAATAGACAGCCTGGAAATGTAACTCTCAAATACACGGTCAAATGATTTTTGACAAAGGTGCCAAGACCCTTCAATGGAGAAAGGATGGTTTTTTCAACAAATGATCTTGCGAAAGCTGGATATCCACACGTGAAAGATTGAAGTTGGACCCTTATCTTACACAACATGCAAAAATCACTCAAAATGGACCAAAGACGTAAACATAAGAACTAAAACTATAACACTCCTAGAAGAAAACATAGGGGAAGATCTCCATGATATTGGGTTTGGCTATGACTTTTTGGATGTGATGTCAAAGCACAGGCAACGACAATAACAAAATAGGTAAACTGGACTTCATCAAAATTTAAAACTTTTGTACATCAAAGAACACTAGCGAAAGAGTGAAAGGACAACCCACAGACTGTGAGGAATTATTTGCAAATCATATATCTGTTAAGAGATTAATATCCAGGCTATATTAAAGAAAACTCCTACAACTCAACAACAACAACAAAAACAACCCGATTAAAAAATGGGCAAAGGATTTGAACAGACATTTCTCCAAAAAAAGATATACAAATGGCAAGTAAGGACATGAAAAGGTGCCCATAGCATTAGTAATTAGGGAAATGTAAATTAAAACCACACTGTGATACCACTTCATGCTCATTAAGTTGCCTATTATCAAAAGAAAGGAAAATAAGTGTTGGTGAGGATATGGAGAAATTGGAACCCTGCTACATTGCTGCTGAGAATATGAAATGGTGCAGCTATTGTGGAAAACAGTATGACAGTTCCTCAAAGTTAAACATAAAGTTACCATATGACCAGCAATTCCCCACCTCTAGGTATATACCAAAAAGATTTAAAAGCAGAAACTCAACCAGATACTTGCACTCCAATGTTCATAGAAGCATTATTCACAATAGCCAAAAGGTGGAAACAACCCAAATGTCCATCAACAGATAAAAAGATAAATAAAATGTGGTATACACATCTAATGGAGTAGTATGCAGCCTTAAAAAGGAATAAAATTTTGATACATGCTACAACGCATATGACTCTTGTACATTATGATAAGTGAAATAAACCAGACATAAAAGGGCAAATATTATATGAGTCCACTTATACGAGGTATCTAGAACAGTCATTCATACAGGCAGAAAAGAGAATAGAGGTGACGAGGGTCTGGCGGGTAGGGGAAAATGGGTGGCTATTGTTTAATGGGTGCAGAGTTTCTGTTTGGGATAATGAAAAAGGTCTGAAAATGGGTAGGTGATGGTTACACAACATTGTAAATCTATGTAATGCCACTGAATTGTACACGTTTAGAACAGTGAATTTTATGTTACATATATTTTGCCGCAATGAAAAAGATAATAAGAGATACTACCTGTAATTATTTGCCGATGATTGTGAATGCTTAGACAAAGTACATAAATTTCTAAAAAAATATTATTTAGTAGAACTGACTAAAAAAGTAATTAATAGATCGATCAGTCTTATGATTACTGAAGAAATCAAAACAAACTTTAAATATATTCCACAAAAAAATATCTGTAATAGATGGTTTTATGGGCAAAAGTGTCACATTTTCAAGAAATATATCATCTCAATTTTGTACAAACATTTCCAGACAACAGAGACGAGAGAGAATATGTCCCGATTCACTGAGACTGAAACCATACAAAGACATTATAAGAAAGAAAAATTATACCCATTTCACTCATGACTGTAAATCTTAAGCAAAATATTTCTAGCAATTTGAGACCAAGAGAATATAAACAAGATAATTTGCCATAGTTAAGTTTGGTTTCCCACAAATATGTTTTATGATGTTAAAAGAGAAAAACAAATCTATGATCATCTCAATAGTTTCAGAAAAAGTATCTGATAAAATTCAATCCCATTTACAACAAAATTCTTAGTTTTTGAGAAGATAACTTTTCATGACTCTAGAAAAATATAGTTTTGCCTATGTTTAAAATCAGTGCTGTGCTATGAGAAAATAAAATCTTGGTCCAAAATTATTGTAGAAACATCTAAGTAAACTATGAAAATGTTCATATATTCATTTATTCTTATCAGGCCACACATAGTAAAGGACAACATAAATAATCTGACCTAAATTCCACATTAATTTTTCCCAACCCCTTCCCTCTCCATATACTATGTCCAACCTATCACCCAGTTATGACACTTTTTTCTTTTAAGTTCTTTATCAGTCTGAATTTTCTTCTCTATTCTCATATCTCAAGATTCTCAGAGCCCTAGGCCTAAATTATGTCCCTCCATCCCTCTCAATTAATTCCCAACTGCTCCTCTCAGACCAATTCATGTTTTAAAAATATAACTGTCTTCTGATCTCTCCCAGCTCAAAAATCTAAAATCGAAAATCTCTCCCCTTTAACTCATATATTAAGCTCAAACTCTTGCATCTAGCTTTCTAAATCTCATTAAATGGCCTCACATTATCTAGTCAACATTATTTACCACTACTCTCCAGTTCTGAAAAATATCTCATCGCCACATACATATACACAATGCCATGGCTTCCAAAAGTAGATTTCAGACTCCAATGGGAGGGCGGGGGTGGGAGGAAAGAGTGTTGCCACAAGGAACCTATGAATCCACATTGCGGAATTTTTTTAAAAAATTAATAAAATGCAAACATTATCATAACATATATACTCTGTCGTAGATAGCTGTTTACTTGTTATATACCAGGTATTAAGCTACGCATGTTTGATAATAATAACAAATAACAGTATCTCAAGTAATCTTTATAACACCTCAGTGGGGTAAGTATCATAATTCCCATTGTAAATATAAAATAATTAAAACCTTGCAAAATTAAGTAATTATCTCAAGATCATATAGTTGCATAACTAGTGGGCTTGGGATACAGAACTAGGTCTGTCTAACACAAAGGCTGGATTCTTTACTACCTAACCTATTGTGGAAGGGTCCTTCCCTTAACACTTTTAAAGGTAAGTGTTTTGAATACTCAAAAAACTTGGAAGCCATTGAACTATATTTTTCTGTTTTATTCTGTCACATTGCTGTTTTCTACACCTCAAATGGCCTCACTCCTTAAGTATCAAAAACCATCTACTCTCAACTTAACTTCCAAACCACCTCCAACACTCTCCCTCATGGCAGCCTGGTTTATTTTTCTCTTCACCAAAACACTATAGGACTAATAAAGCTGGCCATAAATTTAATAATTTAATTTTTATTTATTGTTTTACCTGTCTTCACTTATATTTACTCAGCAAGAGAGAGGGCACCATAGTATATACTCACCATGTTCCTGAAAATTGATTATTTATCTAAAACCCTAAGAATTTTCTGGAGATACATGTCTGTGTGTGTATATGTATACATATATATAATATATGTATATATTTATATATTATATGTATTATATATATTATGTATGTGTTTGTGGTGTATGTGTGATATATCTATCTCCTAGAAAATCTCATTATAAATACAAAAAATGAAATAAAATCTTTTATTTATATATATTTATGTGGTTACGTATTATATTTCCAGATAATTTTTCAGTATAAATACTAAAAGGAAAAAATAACCCTAAACCTTACATATATATGTGTATGTGTTATATCTATATATCTATACCTATATCACATATTTAGTGTGAGTTTCATGGGAAACTGAGGGGAAATTTTGAGTTGTTTGGATTTGTATTTTGCTTTTTGAGAAGACTTTCATTATGAACCTCAAATGCAAAAATGAGCATGAGACTATTAGACAGAATAACCGTAGACATAAAAAGAAGATAAACTTCAGGCGTAAAGAGTGAGCACTGTGGGGAACATATACCACACAATGTATGCATACACAATAAAGTGGTATTTAAAACATTATTTCTTTCCTTTTGTGTATTTATTCATTTAAATGCAATAAACTAGATTTTTCCAGTTTTAGGACACACACAGTTGATCTCCCTCTGACTTTATTTTATCTGCTAAAGCATGGCTATGGGTTTTGAATGACAAACATTGAACAGAGAAGTCCCTCTGAGTTATTATTATTATTATTATTATTATTATTATTGTTATATTATGAATGAATAAAAATAATGCATTGGGCGGGAGTGGGAGATCCCTTGTCCTTGGCAGCTGGCTTATAACTCGAATAGAAAAGATAAAATACAAAACATAGAATGGTAACTTACAAATACTTGTGCATCACACACTTTATATGCATATGACCTATTTAGTACTAAATTAATAAAAACAGTTATTAATTTAATGTAAACACTGCAACAAATAATCAGTGGAACCCTCACTTTTTGATTAAAAAGTCACAATAAAACATTATTTTTAACAATGTTTTCACTAAATAGACTATAAAAATATTTTTACTATAGTCAGAGCACTAAAAACTATCTTGTAGGTCAACAAGCTTGTCAATACAGCAGATTATATATTATGCGTTTCAAAGCTCAATTTCTACATATCTTATTTTATTGACTACTAGCTTATAAAGTTTAAATTCAGTATTTAAGGTGGTTTTATCTCTAAACATTGAAAGAATTCCAAAATGCACTTGCTCACCAGTTTTAACTTGGAAGTGTCTATAACCTTCACAATAGCAATAGTTTTCTCTTTCTCCTTCATCATTTTCTTTTCCTTAAACTTGTAAACAATAACCAAGAGAGTCATGCAGAAACTTCTGCACTAAGGTGAACTTTGGTTCTTCCTTGGACTTTAAGACTAATCTCGTCTAGACTGTGATTGACAAAAGCTTTCTTGTTGAAGTTGTGTAGTCCTTTCAAGCTCCAACCAAGCACAGGGGTTTGTTAATATTTACTCAGTCCTCGTCTCTGGAATGGTCTTGAACTATAATAGTTTACTGAGATTGCCAAATGCCACCAGCATTTAGGCACCTGGTTGAAAAATACCCGTCTATGATAAAAGAATGAGTTACTATGCACAACCACAGTTCTGAAATGAAGGGGTCAAACTAATACCAATGGGTGGAAATTATAGGGAGACAGATCTAAACTCAGAGGCTAAACAATTATTCAGCTTGAGTGGGGCAGAGGATCAGCCCAAGGTCCCTTCAGATTCTAAGATTCCACGGTTCTATAAATGGCTTCCTTCTTAGGCTGCTGGCACAGCAGAGTGGGTAGGATTGTTGCATTCAGTGTCATACAGGACTGGATTCAAACTCCTACCCTGCAACTCACTAACTGTATGAACTTGAGTAAGTTACTGAACGTGTCTAAGCCTCTTTCCTCATTTGTAAAATGACAACAGGTGGTAATAGTCTCTATCTCATAGGTTGGTTGTGGTGATTAAATTTTTCACAAAAAGTGTTTTGCACAATCCTCGTCATGTAGCAAGTATCCAAGGCATAGTAGCTACTATTATCATTGTTCTTACCCTTACTGCTGCTGCTTTTCTTGCCATTAAAAAAATCCTAAATAGTAATGTATAATGGGAAAATTTCTTTCGATATCATGTGTGAATTTTAGATTATTTCTCGAATATGCATTTGCTGAGCACCTATCATGTGCTGGGCATTGTGCTGGGCGAGAGAACAGAATAATGAACAGGTCACTGTTCTGGGCTCCAGGACACAGCAGTGAACAAGACGGACAAAATCACTATCTTCAAGGAGTTTACATTTTAGGGATAGGAGTACACAACAAATAGATAAATAAAATAATAAATAAGATGATTTTTGTTACTCTAATCATAAGACTTTGATTTAGGGAGTGATGGGGGGGTCTTTTAGCAAAGGAGATTGTGGAAGGCTCTCTGACAAGGTGATAACTGACTAAAGATCTGAAGCATAAAGAGGCAGTCATGCAAAGATCTGAGACAAAAGTATTCCAACCCCAAAAAAGGAAGTTTAATGGTCCTACCGTGATAATATGCGTGTCATGTTCAAGGAGCAGGAAGAAGGCTATCAAGGCCAGAGATTAAAGTTAAAGAAAAGTGCTGACTATGGTAAAGTGTCTGGATTACTTTCTGAGGATTTCAGGAAGTGAATAGAATGTTAAGCAAGGAGAAACAGGATCTGATTTTTGCTTTGTGAAGATCATCTGGCTGCTGTGTGAAGAACAGCTGTAAGGCGGCAAGAAGTAGCAGGGAAGTTAGATTGGAGTCTGTTTCTGAAGTTCAAGTGAGAGATGATGGTAGCCTGGAAAAGAGTTTTAGTAGAGGAGATGATAACGAAGCCGTGAGATTCAGGAAATCTTGGCTGCTGATTAAAAGGGCATACTGATAGATGTGGGAGTATGGGAGTAAGAAAGAGAAGAGAAAAATGACTCTTTTTTGGTTCTAGATGAACCAAAAGCAGATTTGGGGCGGGGGTGCAAAAGCTTCTTTTTAGTCATTGTAAGTTTGAGATGTCTGTTAAAAGCACAAAACGTGTCAAGCAAGCAGCAGGATATTTGAGTCTGGCATATAGAGGAGATGTCCAGCTGGAGATGGGTTGGGATCACCTATAAGGTATATAGATACACGAGAAAAGACGGCTGAAGACTGAGCCTTGGGACATTTTAGCATTTAGACATCTGTTTTAGAGGAGAAAGAACCTGCAAGGTGGGTGGAAAAACAGAAAGTATGGTGCCCAGAAGCCCATATTGTGCTTCAAGAAGGAGGGAGTGGTCTACCATGGCAAATGCCACTGAAAAGCCAAGTCAGATGAGAAGGGAGAATTTACTATTGGCTTCTGCATTGGTTGGTTTTAAGAGCTCTTTTAGAATTATGAAGACAAAAGCTCTATTAGAGAGTAGAGAATGGGAGGTGAGGAAATGGAGGCAGGGAGAAAATGGAAGTAGAGAGTTTTAGGTGGGTAAGGGAGTTGTGAAATGACATGGTAGTTAGAAAGGAAATGTGCTCAAAAGGAATTTGGTTTGTTTTGATTTTCAGGGAGTGTTATTAAAGACTAATGTAATGCTGATATTAATAATCCAATAGATCAGAATATGCCGATTATATACGAAAAGAAAGAGCTATTTAGAGAAGGAAATTCCTTGGGAAGGTAAGAATGAGTGGGATCCAGGACACAAGTGGTGAGGCTGGCTTTAAATTATGGGCTGGGACAATTATTCTATTGTAATAGAAGGGATGGCAGAAAAAAATGAAAATAGATGCAAGTGGTTTAATAGAATTGGTGAACCAAAGCTAATGCGTAAATCCTAATCTGATTGCATATATTTTCTCTCTAAAATATGCTGTGAAAGAGAAATCAGCTGAGGAATGGAGAATGGATGGGGAATTATGGAAATTTGAGGAGAGAAAGTATAAAAGAGTTATCTCAATTAATGGGACTTTTCACTAGGGAATAGCTGTAGTATTGTCTGGTAGTAGTGAAAGCCCCTGTGAAATTTTGGTGATATATTTGAGTTGAGTATAATGACTAATGTGGTGAAATATTAGCCCCTCAGCTGCTTGGGTTAAGATGCAGAGTAAGATGAGAAATGAGTTGGGTTGCGGTTTTGCTGGGAAAGTAAAATGAAGGAAAATGGGGACATGTTAAGAGTGTTTGCAAGAGAATTAGTTACAGTGTTTGAGCAAGGACATTAGACAGGTTAAGGAATAAATTTCCAAAATGTTGTGAGTGGGAAGTAATAGCCACTGAAAACAGTGATAGAGTCCATTGATTTGGAGTCTCCACAAGTTTGAACAATTGGTGAAGTAAGAGCACTAGAGTGGGTACACCGAAAAAATAGAATATAATGGTCAAAATGTGTGAAATAAAAATGTTATGAGATAGAGGAATTGGCGATAACAAGATCTAAGATATCATCATGTGAGGAGATGACTAAATAGGGAGGAGAAAAATATCATTGACATTAAAGAGATTGAGAAACTGAGAGGTCGAGGTGTTAATGCAAGAATGACCAATTGGGCTGAATATTCCTTGCACTTGGGCTCTTTTCAGTCCAGTTTACATAGTTGTTGCAATAAGAGCTAATTGACAGGTGACTAACTCTCTTGATCAAATAGAATTGAGAGGTAGCTTCTGCTTAACTATTCAGAGTCTAGTCACTAATCACTGAACATTCACTTCTGGGTCAGAAATACCTGGGCTAAATTGGTCCATGAAAACCTTGAACTACTTCACTCAACCTGGATAAATTTGAAGAACCATCACAAGTGGTCCAAGCTTCCCCTCAGCAGCTTCCAAGTTTCCCACCCACAGAAGTTATAACATGACATTTAGTTAAGCCTATGTGCAGTGGTCCTTGGATAAATCTTAGCTAAGTGACATCCAAGGTTTTCTGCTTAGGCTCCAGCCAGGGAGCCCCAAAGTGACTAATAGCCCACCCAATAGATCGCCCCTGAGACTTCACATATTTCTCTGAGAACAAGAGAAAATATATGTAAAATAATTAGAAAAGTACCTGCCATATAGAGGTGAGAAACCAATAATAATTATTACTATTGATAAATATTCTCACTTTTGAAGCTTACCATAATGGATATCTGTTGGTTGAGCGTCTCTAGAATTCATTCACATTTATTTTGGTAAAAATGCCTATTCTCCTGGTTCTCACTCTTAGTCTAGGTAATTTGTTGTGTAGGGCTGCTCAATCCACAGCCCTAGGGTGGGCCCAAGACCCAGAGAAATTGGCTTAGGGATAGATATATGAAAGAACTTGCTCCAATAAGAATTATCCCAAGAATTGAACTGGAACTAAGGAGAAAAGGAAGCTGTCCTTCTCTTAGGTTGACAAGCCTGGCCAAATGTATTCATTAGGATGCATTTGGTTATGACAATCAAAAAATCCTGACACAACTAGCTTATAAAATAAAGGAAAAAAAATTTACATAATGTGAAATCCTTAGGTAAAGAATTCTCCAGGGGCATATAAGCAGCATTTCTTTGCATTTCTCTTGGCTTTTCCTTTCCTTTTCTTTTGTTTATCCTTAGTTTATTTACCTTCTGAGCCACAAAATGACTACATAAGTCACATTGTCTTACAACATCATGGAGAGGCAAAAATCTTCTCTTTCTTGGGTTTCTTTTAAAGACTGAAGAAAATTCCTGGAAGGCCCCAGTAACCTGCTCAACATGCCAGAATTGCAAGACAAGCGCATGCTTAAAACAATCTCTGATGAGGGAAATGGGGCCACCAGGGTTGGCTTAAATTAATCAGAAACTTCCTCCTTCTTGTGAAGGAGTGAATGTCTGAAAAAAAAAACTGGGTTAGCAAGAAAGAACTGTGTGCACAGCTAGGAATGTGCTATGATAGTGTCTGCTCAGCAGCTGAGAGTAAAGCCAGCACAGAAGAAAACAAAAGCAAAGTTTTATGGAGGAATGTCTACATACAATATTACTTAGGAATTTTTAGATGACGTGAACCAACAAATTCCTTTCATTCTTAAGCCCCAAATGAGCTAGGTTCCACCATCTGCAGCCAAAAGTTCCCTAGCTAATGTGCTTACTCAAAGCATTCCTCTGAATCAAACAGGTCTTTATTTTTATCCACATGAACTATAAAAATTCTTTTCTTTAATAGTTTTTTATATAGTTTCCTACCTCTGTTCTACCAGCCATTCTGATATATTCTCTTTTTTTCTCACTGCTGCCTTGTCTTATGTTGTTCTCTTGACTTGCTACTTTTCTGCCTTCATATCTTCCTCTTAAAATCTTAACCACCTTTCATAAATATATTTCAAACATCATCTTTTCATAAAGCATTTCCCAAAAAATCTCAATTTAACATGGTTTCTCCCTCAAACTCCAGAGCAACACTCTGACGAGCATTTAAAATATACACCTGTAGTCTAGCAAGATTTAATATAAAAACAGCCTTGGAGACTAATATTTTTATTATTCTCTTAATGCAGAAGAAAGCAAAGCAAAGAGAGTTTAAGTGACTTACCCACTGTCTAGATTAGGACCTGGGTTTAACACCAAGATCCGCACTCTTTCCCTCCTGCCTCTCAGGTGGGCCACACTGCCCTGCCCCACTGTCAAGTGGCCTCATGACTTGTGAATTGTGTCTCAATTTTTAGTTTCCTATGGTGTATGTATTATGCTTTGCACATAATAAATATTTGGTTAATTGAACTGCTTGGTTTTATATGTAGACCTAGATTGATCAATGATTGCTAATGGGTCAACAGCAGGTATTTCTTTATATAACTACAGATAGGCCAGTAGTATCTATCTTTTTAAAAGTACATTCTGTATATCAAAAGCAAATTCAGGATGGCTATTGCCACCAATTTGTACTGAGTAAGCCATTCTATGCAGCCTCTACAAAACAAGTAAGATAATCTGACAAAGAGAACGTTTCAATATATAATTTCAATGAAGTAAGTACCACATTCAAGAGAGAGAAGATTGTGGGAAATTAATGTCATTTCCTCAAACCCAGAAGTTGAATACCGGTTAAGAAAATTGTATACTCATGCTATGAAATTAGACAGGCAGAAATTAGCATTAATAACATATTTATCTAGAAAATTGGTTAGATTTCATCTCACTATACTGCTTGAAATCTGAAGACAAGAGGTAGAAAGAATTGTCGCTCCCTTCTAAACAAAAAGTCTGTAAAAAACACAAAGTTTTAAACCTCATTTGATCTTTGTCAGATAATACCAGTATTAGTGACTCGTTATAAAGTAGAGGTCCTGCATACCATAGAAGTGGAAGAAAGAGATATTTCTCTTTTTAGATAGTCTATTTGGGAATTAATAAAGAAAAAAGGGGTGCTTTCTCCAATTTTTTCTTAAGGTCTTAAATTTAAGAGGTCCATCATTAACATAGACCTGCCCATTGATTTGCTGATAAAAAGTATCCACACTATGCATTATATTCAGAATTCACTTTCTTTAAGTGAAATGTTTAAAGTAGCAATTCAATTATAATCTTTCATATTTTTTCTCATGTTTTCTAAAAGATCTAAAACCATAAACAAACAAACCCAAAATAACCCTTCAAAATGTGTGGAAAGAGCTTGCACACCCTATACAGATAACATTTTTAGTAATTAACAAATGAACAATGAGAAGACAACAGCAATCAAATAGGAGATATCATCCCTTCATTACATAATATCCCAGGAATTTGTGATAGATAGGTAGGTAGGTAGGTAGGTAGGTAGATAGGTAGATAGATAGATGATAGATAGATAGGATAGTACAAGCCCTATCATCTATCTTCCTCAATAACATTATAGAATCTTTTTCCTGCACCAATAAATATTTTCTAATATTCCTCTGTGATCTTGTGTCTGTTCCAAAAGTACAGAAGAAAGCACCATTTGCTAATCAAATAAATTTCTTTTTTATCATCAGCAGCTATTATGTATTTCGTTCTAATTGACCTCCTCAGGTCTGGAAACACTTACTGTTCTTTGCATTAGCAGAGGAGAGTCTGTTCCTTCCTCTTTAAAACTTGATTCCATACCGATTATATCCTCAATAACGTCCTCCATCTAGCAAAATATAATACATTTAGAATACTGCACGTAATGATAAAGGTTGTACTTCAGCCTGAATTTAGAAAGAAACATTTCAGCAATCTTTAAAAGTATTTTTTAGCATATATAAATTAAGGTTATAGGTGTATCAAAACCCAGAATATTTTAGAACGTAAAATGAAGTACTCCTGACACCCCTTGCCCTGTGCTGCTTTTCCTTGCCTTTGCTTCCACCGCTGGCAGGTGGTGGCTGGGCACATTGCCCTGGGCTGGTCCCTTGGAAATCAGTATCTATATAAACCAAGTGGTTACCACGATGTACCTCAAGCCAGACCCCATGTACTTAACATGTAGAGAGATGACTTCCTACAAACTTTATTTTTCTTTTAAAATGTTCTGATTGCATCTTACAGGTAGATATCCAAACATCAGTGGTTGAACTTTAGCTGATTAGTCCACATGGATACAACTACATGTAAACATATTATCCAACTTTCCCTAATGACCAATAACAATAACAGCAATAATAACAACAACAATGATAATCATAGACACTTGAAACATTAAAAGTGACAGTGCAGCAGATGTGCCAGGCACTGTTCTATGTGCTCTGCATACATCAGCTCATTTACTCTTCACAACAATCCTATGAGGTGGATACCGTCATTATCTCCATTGCACAGATGAGGAAACTCAGAGAAAAAGAAATTCAATAACTTGCTCCAGATTATATAGCTAGTGAGTAACAGAGGCAGGATTGAAATCCTGGAAATCGGGCTCTGTAGTCCTAATTTAAATCAGCTTTCTACTCCCTTTCTCAACTCCTTTCTAAAATAGTCTTCCTTCTTTTCTATACATTAGCTGGAGGAGATTTAAAAACCTTACATTTTTAAAATAGCATGCTTGCCCCCCTTTTCTTCTCTCTCTTCTCTAGCTCTAGCTCTCTTCTCTCCCATCATATTCTCTGTAGTGAAATTTTAAATATGATGTAAACTCAAAGATCATGAGAATGCTGAATTTATATAACTGTAGTACTCTGAATTTCCCAAGATGTGCAGAAACAGCCAGGAGTAAATTCTGGAAGAGATATAAAATTATTTTATGATTATGTTAATGTTATTTTCTAAGCAAGATTTCTGAGAACCTTATAAAATCAAATGTTCAAAGACTTCTACAAAGATACTTCCAAAGGTGATATGCCAAAAAAATTGGAACACTATTCATATATTAATTTAACAATATTTATTGAGCGATATTTGTTGCAAGACCTTGTTGTAGGTACTGGAGCTATAAAAGCAAACAGCACAAAGTCTCTGCCCTCATGGAGCTCAAACTCTATTGAGGAAATAGACAATAAACAGCTTCATAACAAACAGTGGTCTGAAGAAATTAAAGCAGGTAGGTGGATAGAGTTTAATGGGAATGAGTGTTATTTTAGAAAATGGTCAGAAAAGGATTTACCAATATTTGAACAGAGACATGAATAAGATGGAGAAGGATAGTCCTTGGAAAGGAAGCAGAAAATAAGACTGTAAGGTAGGAATAAACTCAGAGTGTACGAGAAAGAGTGAGAGGGCCAATGGGAATGGAGCGGAGTGAGCAAGGGCAAGAGAGATTTGAGATAAAGCTGAAAAGTAAGCAAGGAACTTACATTGTACAACCCTTTGGACCAATGGAGTCCAACAAAAATTTCTGCAATAATGGGAACATCCTATGTCTGTACTATTCAATACAGTAGCAAGTTACCACATATGGCTACTGAGCACTTGAAATGTAGCTAGTATAACTGAGGAACTAAATTTTTTCTTTCATTCAATTTTTGAAGATTGCGTTGAATTTGAATTAATTTAAAATTAAATTCAAAGAGCCACATGTGGCTAGTGGGTACCATATCCAAAAGTGTAGCCAGAGGCCATGGTCTGGACTTTAGATGTAATTCTGTGTGCATTGAGAGATCTTTAAAGGATCTAGGATAATACATATGCATGTTTTGTATCTTTTGGTTTGTCCAGTCTCTGAAGGTTTTAAAGTACATTATTGATTGTTACTAAACTCAAATTTTAATTTCACTATATTTCTTTCATTCACATTCCGCCATTAAATGGACAACAAATTTACACTGAACAGATGTGAAGAAGACCGAAGGGAAGAAGGATACTAATTATGCATAATTTATGGTAAATGCTTTTCTTTGGGGTACTTCTGATAGTTTCAGTAAAATTACACGTAAGTCATTTATCCCTTTTCTTTCTGGAAGCTTACATTATAAATGATCCAGTCTTTTGAATCTCTAATTTTTCCCTCTTGCCTATAAACATGCTTAGGTTTCTCCTCTTCCAGAAGGAAATCTTTCTTTCCTATATATGAATGTTCTTCCTTCTTGGAGGCTCTGCTTTTGCCTTCAACACCTCCATCCCTCGTTTCTGTCGTCTACATACAAGACTATATATTTCTCTAATTTATTGAAGATATTGGTTCTTCCATTATCCTAAATTGATTTTAAGAGTTAAAATTTGCTTCACAGCTTCCAGGAATCTTCATAATTAATCACTACAGAATCCAGTTGTTACTTTAAAAAAGACAACAAACACAACATTTTATATCAGATGAAACAGAATTAAAAGATTAGACAAAAGAATTACAAGTCAGCGTAATAAGTACTTCAGAGTGATAAATGAAATGAAATACAAAGAAGGAATAAATTCTTTTGACTAAAATCAAAATGGAGGTAATAGGCATAGAGAGGATGAGGTTCAAGGACAAAGGAATGCACATTGCACCTAAAAACGTCTACAGCAACAACAGTCAGCATTGTATGGCAAAATAATGCTGAATATTTTAGCTCAGCCCTCTCAAAATCATGAATCTGAATTTAGCCTTTTCTTTACCTATTCTCCAGCCCATGCCTTGGATCTTCTCATCCTCTAAACTGCTTCATTTCTGAAATCTTAAATTCCATTATCTCACTCATTAAATGCAATCTTCCTTTAGATCCAGTCTAGACGCTGTGGCAGATCAACTGAACAATTTTCACTTTATGACCCTCTATGCCTTTGCCCTAGTATCTTTCTTCCCAACCATCCCAAACATACCAGGAGTTTAATCTCTTCATCTCCTGTTAACTCTGAATTCAAGGTAGAATGCTTTCTGCCAACCATCCTACCAAAATTCCTTTTGTTGCTATTTTCTTTGACTGCCAAATTCAATAGATATTTATCAGTCCATATTTTATTGGACTCAGCTGCTACATTTGAGCATGTGGATCATTCCTTCCATTTTTAAACTAACTCTATCTTTGGCTTCAGGGACACCACACTCTCCTGGTTATCCTTATACTTTACCTTCACGGCCCCTCTCCTCTGACTACCCCTTAAATGTTGGTGATCTCCTCAATCCTACCCTTGGCTCACCACTCTCTTCTCTATATTCATGTTCTCCAGCTCTCTTTCTCATTCAAGTTTTCTAGTACCACCTACATGCTGACAACTCTCAAATCTCTTCCTCTGGTCTAGATTCTTTCTCCTCAAGGCAAACCAACATCTCCGTATGATGCTCTCACAGATACCTCAGCTCTAACGTGTTCTAATCAACTCCATCACCTCTCACTGTGTTATGGAAATAACCTGCCCTCCCTCCAGGCTTTTTCCACCACACAGCTGACAGAGCGATATTAAAGTCAAATCTGATTATGCCACCCCAGCCCTCACAAGAGAAAGCCCTTCAAGGATTTGATGTTGCTTAACATGGAGTGTCAGCCTTTCTGTGATTTGTCTGTTACCTACTTCTCTGGTGTCACCTTTTACCACCATGTGCCTCTCATTTTTGCTCACCTCATGCTGTTTCCCATCTCTATTCTTTGCTTATGCTATCTCACCTGGCCAAATGCCCTACTAGCCATCATCCTCGAAGTCTTACTATTGATATACTTCTGATAAGAACAGCACTTCTGTGCTCCTATTATCCCATTGCCCTTTCTACATAATATTATAATTATTTGCTTACTTTTTTTCTCCTCCCCTCAACTTGGAGCTCCTAGAGGGTACAGTGGATAAGAAAAATAAGATAATAAATAATTAAAATGTATCATGAGCTGTGAAAATGCTATAAGTACAATTTCTATCCATATGATATAGGTGTTACTATGTAAAGTCAGAGAATAGGCACCTAATCCACACAGAGAACCACCAGGAAAAGCACCTTAGATAAGAAACCTGAAATGAATTTTGAAGAGTGAGTTGGAATTATCTAGACGAATGGTAGAGATTGAATGAGTAGTTGATAAAGAAAGGATATAAGAAGAGAGAACCTGGCCACCATGAGAATTACTAGTGAACTCCTATGGCTAAAGCACAGAGCAACCTGGGGATGCCAAATGATAAGTTTGTGTCAGGAGGCGAGGGTTAGGTGTAGAAGGGTCCTGTGTGCCATGAGTACAAATTTGGATTTTATCCCAGAAAGACACATGCTATTAAGTGCTTCTTTTGATTTTATATTTTGTTGCCTTGGAGACCTTCAATCACCAAGTTACTCCTAATTCCAACCCCTAAATACTGAATCTAAAGATGTTCTCACAGACTTACTCTGTGGCAGCCATGATTTCTGGGATCTTCTTTGAATTAACGCAATGTTCCCTGCTGTCACGGGAGGACAAGCTTAGTAGAAAGAAACACAAAAAGATGGCAACTGCCACCATCTCCTGAGCCCCCACTCTGTCCTTGTATGAGGAACTTTAAAAATGGAAGCATTAAAACAACTCTTCAAGGTGTAGAATTGTTGGTGAGAGAGCATAAGGGTTCAGACCACACAGCTAGCAAGTAGTGGTTCTAATCCCCTGCTGTCTGACCTTAAAGACCGCACACCTTCTGCTTTGTGTCATGGACTCCTAGCACCAATCAGAGAATATTAGGAAATTGCAAGAACTTAGGATACACCCTAGCCATTAAAGATAACAAGACTGTGAATGATGGCAGTATGTGAAAACGTGCACTCGATAAGTCAAATTCAAAGTGAACACACACTGATTAAAAATATAACTGACAATAAAATTATGATTAAATGGACATTAATGATGGAAGAGACTTCTACATACATAGTTTAAAGTACAATGGTTAAAAAAGTGGAAAAAATTTTATGTGTAGTCAGTGTGTACATTGCTCCTAGCCCACTATACCTCTTGGGGATTTCAACCTTTCCCAGCCATGCAACTCCCTTTGACTGATACCACTTGAAGGACCACTAAGATCACGTAAATTTCCTTTATAATGCACAAATTTATTATAAAGGAAAAGGTAAGCTGTGTGCCTTAGGAATAAAAATATTTACTAAGAAAAATCGAAAAAACTGATATATGTTACTTATTCTTTCTTATTTTTTAGAAAACATATTTCATAAGATACACAATAAGATCATTTTCTGGGTTTTGCCTAGAATTGAGTGGCATATGTATATCATTTTGGATTTTTTTCCCTTTAGAAATCAATCTCCCACACAATAAAGTGAACTTTGGAAGAAGGTGGTTCTAAGATAAATTGTATTGGGTGAGCTCTAATATTTACTGTGCAGATGATTTTTATCCTAAATATATTTTTATGATCCTCATAGAGTGAAGAGAGAACCTAGTTCTATATTCATCTTTTTGTGTGTGAAAAATTCTTTATATATCCACTACTGAAAAATTTAAGCAAAACGCATGTAGAGATTTATGCTCAGATTTGGATTTCAAGTCCTTCTTTGTGGTTGTTTTATATTTCATTAAACAATCTAACAGATCCTTGTTCTTTTCCCTTTTCCAGACTAACATAAAACTTGTAAAAAAAGAATCTTCCTCTATCATTTGGAATTCAACTAATGGGATACTGAGCATTACTCTTTTGTACCTGGAGGCTACAGACTTAATAGCTAAAAAGCAGCGACCTGAAATCAGTAATAAGCACCAGAAATGTAGATTGGGAGATTAAACCTGGGAGATCAGAGGACCATGGCTCCATCTAACAAATCAAATGGAAAAAAAGAAAAAGACAAGACAAGAAATCTCAGTTATTAATGTAGTTTTTCTGCATTGAGAAATTAAAGGAAATCTTTTTCTCAGTTCTAGTTATTCCCAGTTCTATTCATATTTCAGTATTTTTTAAAGGTGCATTTACAAGCAAATCATCATAAATATAAACTCCACTAGGATAGACACTCTTATTCGTTTTGCATCCTCAACACCTGTAAATTTCCATTATTTAGTAAATGGTAGGCAAGTATTAGTTGAAAATAGAAATAAATGAATAGATAATTGATAGTAAAAAATCCAGATATAACTCCATAAAATATTAAGTGCAAGAAGACTATAGTCTTATTCTAATGAACATTTCTAGGGCACGTATTTACTGCTATTTAAACGACTTCTGCCTGTTTTATTTTAATGGGTATCTAAGATAATATAACTATCGATAAATATTTTAACTAAAGTTACCAGAAAATCTTTACAATTAAAGCTAAATCTTCTTAACATCAGATGTCTCTTAATGTTAGAGGCCATTTGACTCACATTAATACATAACTGAAATGAATACTAAAAATGGATTGTTATATTTTATTATGCATAGTAATTAATATAGGTATTATTAATTATTAAAAATTAATAAAGACAACCCTTTTGTGAACTGAATTTGCATTTGGAATGTGTACTATAAAAATGTCAACTTCAATTTCTTTAATAGTGTTTTTTTCCCAAAAACTGATTATATATTTTTATAAGCAGCCATTAGACATACATGCCATTCCGCATTGTCATCTTCTTTCCTAAGACTTAGCAACTTTGTGAGCGGATTTCCAGTGAAGCCAGTGTCACTCTCGGGCGACAGGTGTCCATGCTGTACCAGAAGTGCACTGCTTGGGGTTGGAGGGTGTGACCGTTTAAGAGTCTGGTTGACAATCTGGTGGTCAAGGGTCATGAAGGGTTTTACTTGCTGCCTCTGGACTTTCTGTAGCTGAGTCCTCGCAGGACTTTCCAAGTGTGCTGAGACCTACAAAACAGAAAACAAACAAATGCAACGTGTAGCATCATCTGGTAAATCAGAGTTCCACTTTCAACAATTGAATTATGACAATAAACACACTATAATGTCTAGTTTCTCTCAAATTTACAGTCTATGCTTCTGTCATAATTTACATAAGATGTTAATGGATGATAATTTTTAAGAAGTAATTTAAACTTTACTAAAGTATTTTAAATGCTAACCAAATTTTTAGGAATAGCCCCCAAAATAACATGCCACTGAAACAAAATTTGGAAAAAATATATATAAACAGCAATACATTTTGAGAGGCGTAAAATAACATAAGAAAAACACAGCCGATTCACTGTTACTAGTGATTTTTATGTAATACGTATTTCTTGGATTCCTTTATATTACATATAAATATTCCGTGGGATATAATCACCACTATTTTTTACCAAGAATTTTAAAAAATTATCCTTGAAGGAACAGAAACTAGAAATATATATTAATATATTAATTAATTAATATTAGCATGTTAATTAATATATTAATATTAAGTGTGATGCTTTATGGGTGGTGAAAATCTAGGTGATTTTTTTTTCACTTTTCTATGTTTTCCAAGATTTCTATACTGAGCTTATTTTTAAACCCTTCCATATTCTTACTTTATAATAATAATAATTTGGTAGAGTGATTGTGAAATGACAGAAAGAAACAGTCAGAGAAAGATCTAACCAGGGTCATGTGCTAACTAAACTGTCCAGTATTTTGAAATCCTTTTTTCAAAACATAAACTTAAAGTTCTGGCCATCTTCAATCTAGTCATCACAGTTAACGATTTATTTGTATAAGAACAATTTTAAACATTTCAAGCTTTCGTATTAAAAACCTCTGAAAATAGTACTGCCTGCCAGTTCTCTTTATATTTACTATGCTAGGATTTGGCTTCTAATACATTTTCCTCAAGTGGCCTATATATTAACCTATTTAATATTTCCCTCATGTTAAACAATAGTAAAGATTGCTGTACAGCGCTTATTTTTCCTTTTATATCAGTTACATAAACTACTCCTTAAATCCCTTAACATGCATTAGCCCAGATAAATAGCCTTTACAGAGTATTTTGCATTTAAATTAGCTGGTTTGGGGTACAATATTGTAGTAGTTACTTTAGTTTAATTCTGTTATGCTGACATTTTTAGCATTATTTTAATTGTACTACCATAAAATAATTTTTCAGTCATATAAAAAAGATTAAGATTGGTAATAAAGATTACACATATTACTAATTATATTGCTTTGAGCTTTAAAGTTGTAGAATAACATTTCATTAAAATGCCAGTGGTAATTTTTTTAGGGTAGCTATTTAGATTATCCTCCAGTTTTAAGTTAATCCTTCTTAATCTGTATACATTTACAAAATGTACATTATAAATAGCATTTCCAGATTCACAAATCTGAATGATCTTTCAAACAATGTAACTGAATGCTAAAGAACACTGTATACCTACAAATGGAAAATATCTCTTGTTCTAAGAAAAGTACGTTGAATTGGAATTTACAACATTCATTGACTGATTCATTTTCCACTTTTCATCCATTGACTCTAAAAGCCATTAGAGTACTTATTGCATGTTGTGTCACATCAAGAGTACAAGAGAAGTCGTAAATGTGATCCCAGGGCTCTGGGCGTTTATGATCTAGTTGGGCAAGGTTAATATCAACTACAGCAAAAACAATAATAATGATAATAGTAATATGCAACAGATACCAGGCACTGTGCTAAGCAATTACATACAGTGGTTCATTTAACCCTTGTTACAGCCTTAGGAGATAAGTATCATTAGTATCTCCATTGCACCACAGAGATGAAGCCATGGAGACTTAGAGAGGTTAAAGGACGTGCCTGTTATCACTCTGCTAGGGAGGGATGGAAGTGGAATGCAGAGCCTGCCTCCCTAAACACTGTACAATATTGCCTCCTGACCGAAATGACTGGAATACAAAGCAAAACCTCAGTCATGTATACAATGAATTAAAAGTGCCACAAAAAGCATGATTTTTAAAAACTAATTGGAAGAGAAGATGGTTATAAATCAGGTGTTGGAAAGAGATGGTCCTGCATAGGGTGGCAAAGGGAAGGAAATCTCAAATGAAAAGATCAAAAGGAAAGAAGACGAGAAGCTGGGAGACAGTCAGAAATGTTAGTCATGAAAAGGAACTCACAGATATTTTTTCTTTCTCCAAGCAAGACTACCATCTCCTCTTGATACCACCCTATACAGACACAGAATAAAATATAAAATGGAACCAACTCTAATTCTGCCTAAATTATCAGTTATTTATAGGGAATCACAAAGGTTTAGCAGGCGGGGGGAACTGTCTTGGATCCTACCTATACAACATCTGTAAAGTAAGCATAAGAGTCTAAAAGCTTAGAGAGCAGGGGAAGGTTCAATGGACTGTGATTAAACCACTCCCCAGAAAATCCCTGTCTTTTCCAATCATGGACTGACATCAGAACAATGGAGACAGCTAAGTGTATAACACCAGTTAAACCATGTGCAGCCAATTTTAAGATACTTTTAAATTGCCTAGGGTCTGAAGACACAACCATAAAACTATCTATTGGATTTGTTTTACTGAAGGTCCCAGTATGTGGTTGGGTGAAGTAAACAAAATTATAAGTTGCTATTGTTCATTTATTCACTTATTCAAGAAATATTTTTTGAGTGCCAAGTGTGTGTGCACTGAGTGGTGAACTGAAGGTGGAAGGGAACTAACCACCTTGTCTGCCTTCAAAGAGCTTGCAGTCTAGTCACAGTCTAGACAGGGAAGAAAAATGTGAGATCTCCAAGGGCAAGGACTGTGTCTATCTCGCTGGCTGCTGTACTGCCATACTTTTTTTTTTTTTTTTGCCATACTTTCTATACATAACCCAGAGAAGGGCACACACAGCAGGCATTTTAAAATATGTGTTCATACGTGTTCAATGAATGAATGAAATAATGAGTCATTAAAGTATAGTGTATGAGTAACTATGGCAACCACAGAGAGCTCTGGGAATCTACTTGAGCAGGTAAACCATAATCAGAATACCGAAGTCTTCACCTAGAAGGCTGGAGCAGCTATAGATTGTGATTTGGTTCATTGGACTGTCAAGAGATTAAGACCATCCAGATGTCGGGAAATTTTGCTATGGAAAACAATAGATAAATCATATCTCCAGAACTCTGAATTATGTCTCAACATTATCACTCTGACATACTGCTATTGCAAACTAAAAATAATGATGGTTGGTTTTTGTCCAAAGTTTTGTCTATGTGCAGAAATCTGTTTTATTTCACTTAAAAGAATTTATTTACTTATAGTTCCCTATTTTCCAAAGTATTGTAAATAAATATGAGATATGAATGTGGTGAGAGGTATTTACACCAGAAAATGTAGGTGGAAGGTTAATTTTATAATCAAGTACAAAATTTACCCATGAGCAGCCTGGCAGCCAAGGAAAAGGAAAATAAAAAGATTCTTAGGTGGAATCTTATGAAATTGCAGACTTTTGGCCATTTTTGGTCTACAAAATGTCAGTTCCTTATGGTTCAACCTAATACATACTTCTTATTAAGTAATTAAATCATACAGGTTCTGAAGAGATACAAATATTTTTAAGAATAATATCTGAGAAGTTATAAACTAGATTTTTTCATGGAGGACTTAAATGATATATTGAACAAAATTCCAATAGCAGCTTTTGCAAAATATGCAGTGAAAGTCCTCGTGTTTTAAAAAAATATTTATTGTCTTAAATTGGGTTAGCCGGGAAACATACTCTGAGACTTGCCTGCAGGAGGTTTATCGGGGGAATGGGGGGTGCTGCTTTCAGAACCTGGGCCAAAGCAAAGTGAGGAAAGCAGGGTCGGGGGAGGGGACGGGGTTCAGTCATGAAGGGGATACTCTAGGCCATGCACCATAACATCCTCTATGTTTATTTTTGATCAAAGGCCCAAAGTATAATACGAATCAGCTCAAGTGAAAAACCCAAATATATAACTTTGTATTGATCTGACTTGACCCTCAGATAGCACCTAGACAGGGCAGAACACTGTTTTCCAAACCAATTTATACTGCAGACGCCATATTTGGACCACCTGGTTAGATCATTACCCCACCATCAATTGTCTCAAACTAGGCTTTGTATAGAAATTACGTTGTTTAAAAAAAATAGTTCCATCATTTAGAGTTACAAAAATGAAAAACTTAGCTTAAAAAGTCTATTTTTTTAAAATATGTTTCAAATGTAGTTAAATTCTCATATTCCAGTAAAGAGACGTGGGTCTTATAAAAAATTAGAAATATATGTATTGGTAAACTATAAAAATGCTAGATCCATTAACAAGCGAACCAGGGTAATGTGCTTAATGGGTAAACTGAAGTATTTTTTTAAAAATTTGAGTTACAAAAATTCCTGCAAGTACAAGCTGAAGGGAAGGAGTTGGTCGGGAAGAAAAAAAAGCATCCTCTTGGTTGCGGAAAACATCATCACTGGGGAGTCACAGTCACAAATACAAAACGTATGTAATCTGTGGTTTTTATTTTTTTCCTTTTTCAATTCCTGTTTTTAGACTAGAATAGATGCAGGGATCCTGACTGTTGAGAGAATTGATGGAGATCCCTGAGAAAGCAGCCTAATGTCATAGAAAAAAGTCAGATCTCATTCTCTGACAATAGCAGTTGAAACAACAGATGATGATTTAGGGTATTTGATTTCTGATGATTTATTTTTAAATCCCCAAGTTTAAATCAGTCTTGGGAGGTTTAAACTCTATAAATCAGCAAATATTTAGTTAGAAATTAATTAAGATTAACAAAAAGTTATGTGGCCCTATTTGCATTTGGATTTAAAATCTCTTGGTAGGTAGAAGAGCTGTGGAGTAATGCAGGCCAGCCAAGCAGCTCTGGCTGGAAGGGCTTTCTGTGTCCCACAAGGAGTCATTTCTATTTATACACAGTGGTTTTCAAATGATGCTCCTAGATACATGAGTTCATCCCCTCAATTTACTTCTTAGTGTTCTGTGCTATAGTCTTTTGACCTAGTTCTTACATGGGTTTTAGATCCTATCTAATGGATAACAACAGGAGAGTATATTGTACGAGGAAACTTTAGAAACAAATGGGTAGCTGTACCAAAAAAACTTTGAAAGACTTCACCAACCCTGTGATTCTCTATCTATAACATTGTCTACTTGTATCATATCTCCTTAAATATTGCTACACATCATATAAATACTTTTAAACAATTCACATTTATTCAGGCATATATAGATATATATATATTAGCTTCTTCAAAAATGTTATCTTTTTATAGAAAAATCATAAAATAATGGTGAACGCCCTCAGCTAATTGCTTCAGTGTTCACTCAGCAAACATTTAATGAGAGTTTGCTCTTTGTTTTAAAGCCAGTCACAAGAGAAAGTCATTCCTCTCCAGAAAGCAGGTCTGTGACGCATGTGTCACCATCCACCTGGAGACCACCTATCTAAACTGAGGGCACGGAACCTGGGAGAAGATGAAACACCTTCTGGGTACTGGTCTTTTGAAATTCAAAACTAAAAAGTGATGGCAAACATTGCACAAGCAATTGTGTCAATAACAAGACTTTTTATCACCGTTAATTTGACTAGCCAAACAAATCAATCAGGCAAACATGGGTGCCTACCTAATAAGCATGTTTAGACTATCTGGGAGGAGAGAAATAGAAGTAATATTGAATAAGAAATAGATCTATTCTAAATATATTACCTGGTGATAGCAAATAAAAACACATAGACTCTCACCAAACACACACACACGCACAAACACACACACTCATCAAAAAGCAAGACAGACAATCTCATTCACTACAACATGATGGTCCTTATTTAATTTTGTTAATTTTGTACTAAGCACGAGTTTAATAAATGAAGTAAAAACTTAGACTTCACAAGTGAGTAATAGGTAACTATTAATTATGTTCCTAGTATCAGAGGTATATAAGAAGAAATCTATTTTGGGGGGCTCACAAATCAACTACCTCCCAGATACCTACTCATAAAAGCCACATGACACTTGTTAATGTTCTGTAGCAAAGATTAATAACTCATTTCTTCAAATCTTACTTTCTTCACAGCAGTCTTTGGATATGATATACCCATAAATCTCATCTTGACTAAACCTAAAATTATACAGTCAAGCTGGTCTGATTGAGACGTAACTACTGAACAAAGTAGGGCCAGTTCATCAAAAGTTTTGCTTAGGTTTCTGAACAACTGTCAGCATATTTCAGCAGAGTATTATATAATCCAAAGCCATTTAATGGATAAGAATATAAAATGTGATTGTAACATATTCCTTCAGTCTCAATTATTTGAATTTGGATAATTCCAATGGTGTCTCTTAGAGGAGAGACTCACTCTTAAGAGACTTAAAGAGGCATGCATATTATAAAGCAGAATTTTCCTAATTCAACAGTGTTCTAGCAGTGAAAATGCTTGCACTCCATGAGCACTCATATTTATACTATAAAGTCTAAGCTTCCCTTACAACTCCATCTAGCTCCATTTATACCTGCATTAATTTGTTTTATGTTAGTATCTCAGGAAAATTACCATTTTATACCTTTAAAAGAATTAAAACAAATGCCAGTAATAACCAGGGCTTGTTTAGTCTGATGTGTTTTTTAAAATCTGTGTATTTGGAATTTTTGAGCCATAAATATCAATTAAGAATCACATCAGAGATTGGCCATCTCATGTTGGCTTCAAAACAACACAACAGCCACGTACATGCTAAAGTCAACTGGCAACATAATCAAGAACCAAAATAAGTTCAAATGAAACATGCAGATAACTTAAGTCATAATACTTTAAAATATATTTGACATTGCATTCGCAGGTTTAGCATTCATTAAGTCTATAAATATTTTTGAAAGCCTTCTACACATCAGCTTTTATGCTACTGTAATAAGCTCTGGGGATATAATTATGAACAAAACAGGCATTCAAAGAGTTCACAGTCTATTAGGAGAGAAAGATAATTAACCATATGATTATAACACGATGTGATAAACTCTGTGAAAGTAAAAGGTGTCACGAAACCAAGCAGAAAGATCTAGATAAAATGGGAACAAGTCATTCAAATGGCAGTCAGTTTCTGCTACTAATTTCACTGATTGATTCACTTAATTGATACATGTGCGTCTATGTACACTAGCCACTTGTGTGGGTAACAATGGTGAGCAAAGTGAAACATGGTCCCTCCCCGCATGCAGCTTACGGACGGGTGGAAGAGACAGCTTTTAATCAAACAGTCACACAAATGAGTAATTTTCAAGCGCTGTAAGTGATAGGAAGGAGGGATACACACCACTGTGAGCATGTAGAAAAAGATTATCCAGACAGAAGTTAGGCACAACTTCCCTGAAGAAAGGCTGAAGGGTAGGGCTGGATCTGGAGGATGAGTAGGAAGTAACTAGAGGAAGAGTATAAAAAGCATTCCAGGGAGATGGAGCAGCATGTGCGAAGACCCTGGTGGGAGGAAGCAAGATGAGAAAAATGCACTAAAAGGAGGTGATGGGACTAGAGCAGAGAGATTATGGTGTGGTATGGAGCAGGGGGGCCAGTAGGGCCAGTCCATGCAATCCTTTGGGTATATAAAAGTGTCTCATTCTCTTTATCACAAGGAAGGGGACAGTAGTAGTTCAGCTGGATGAATTTTAGATGGGTAAAATGAGAATCCAGGAAAGAAAAAAGGCTGCTTGAACTAGGATCCTGTGATAAGGGTGAGGCAGTCACATGGAAACAAGCAGTTGGATTTGAGAGATGCTTAGAAATGGATTAAGAAATGATGCCCGAATTTCTAGCTTATGTGACTGAATAGATAGTGATGCTCTTCACAGAGAAGATTGGGATTTTGGGGAAGGAGAGAATCACAAGTTTGGTTTTGAACACATTGAGTTTGTGATGTTTTGAAGGTGTCCAAGAGGGTGTGTGAAGTAAGCAGCTGAATATATGGGTCTAGAACTCGGAAGTAAGGTATGGACTGTGGATAAAATTCATATGACATTTACACTTAAGTGATAACTGATGAGATGGTCGTTGGAGGGTGTACAGAATTAGAAGATGAGAGGGCCTAGAACTGAACGTGGTGGACTCCCAAGTTCTAATTACACATAGGGCAATCTATTCTAGTTCTAAACTCTATTTTTCCCCTGGGTTCCACTGATTTTTTTTTTCACATATTTTGCAAAATGTTTATTTGAAGTTGTGTGTGTTACACCTTTAGGTAAATCCTCCTTAATTAAATAATTATTAGCTTACCGTGTTCCCAAAATTATGCATTTGACCCTTTGATATAGATAAAGCCTTATTTTTCTAGTCGAACTGCATTACAACTCTCATATTATCTGTTCTCAACCTCATAACTGCAATTCGAAAATCCAAGAAACTCTGAAAATCAAAAGTTTTTATGTTTGGCACAAATTCATTTGATGGCAAAATCTGACCTGAAATGAAGTAAAGCTATTTATAGTCTTTCTTTATACCACTTATAGTAGCTATTCATGTGCATTGCTGCAGATCTATTAATGGGTTTGATTACAAGATGCTGTCTGAGGCCTCTCTGGGGGTGTCAAGGAATAAATAGCATGTGTACAATATTACCTACCAAAATTTGAAATATTGAGAATTCTGAAACACATCTAGCCTTAGATTTTGGGATAATAGATTTCGTACCTCTTTTTGTTTATTAAGTGGACAGCCTGCAGAAAGGACTATGCTATAGGCTTTGCATATATTATCTTATTTAATCTTACCAATATCATAAATAAAAACTCAATTGGGCCTCCACAAGTATTTTTTAAAACTTCAGTGCAATATTTAAGTGTATTTTATTTTCAAAAATTATAATGTATCAAAAATTAAAATTCAAATTGAGCATATGCTATCTCTTGGAGAAATAATGAAATGAGAAAATGTTCTTTCTAATTCAACAAAACAATTAAATGAATTAAAGATGTATTTTTCCTTTAAGAAGAAGGAATTGTCCAGGTGTAACATTATATTTCGATATTATTAGACATATTTATGTTCATGGCTGTATTTAAATAAACTAATATTACAGTTTATATGCTTTTTAGAAGTTTATTACACAATTAAATTGATTCTGTAAATGTGGAAATGTATAAGTTAATTATTTATGCTAGATTCAGTAAAAAGTCTTAAATTTTTTTTAAAAAAATGTTTATCTGACTGCATTAAAGCTTAAACATTAATATTTATTAAGAAAACTTTTATAAAGCAAAAGATATCCTGCTTCAGAAATCAACAATTGTATTTCAACGATGCTTTACACTTCACAGTTACTTTCAACTTAAAACAAAGCTCTCATGTAATGCTTAAATGTACTATTTTTCATCCTCAGTATAGTGACCTTTTGATATCATTTTCATTATGAAGTTGTGAATGTTCTTTCAAGAATGCAGAGAATAAAGGAGAAATAAGACTGACTTCTTTAAAAGGTCATATTTCAAATATCTTGGAAAGTCATCAATGCATTTTTTTTCATTTTATGTGTTCTAAAATAGATCCAAAGCCATAAATAGGAACATGTGGGACAAAAAATCCAAACCTCCCTATAATCCTTGTCATCTCTTGTACAATTCTGCTCCAAATGCATTATATTTTTCACTTTTATTGTATCTTAATGGTAAGATTTGGGATAATATCAATACACAGCCAACTTAGGCAGACCTTGTTAAATATACTCACAGACCACTTGATGTAGTTGAATTTATAACAAGTAAATTTAAATATTTTTGTAAGAATAAAGGGATCATAAAGGTTTATTTCTGAAAAAAAATTCTAAAGAATTCAAATGTTTAAATCATCTTAGGCTTAAAAAGTTTTTAGATCCTTTATCTACTTTATGAGTTGATATATGATCATCAATTAATAAAGTCATTTTTATCATAATAAAATGTCATCATTAGAACTGCAGTATTCTAGTCTAACCATTTTCTAAAGAATATGATTGGGGCATTTTAGGTAGTTAAATATTAAAATAATCTAATTGAAAATGAGACTTTGAAATTATTCATTTTGATTGACAAACTGCAGAAAATGGCTTTGTTTCATAAGTACATTTCTATCACTCAATTTTTGTAGACATTACTAGTATTTCTGGAAAAAAGAGGATAATATTTATATTTTCTTTGTTCTACTGAACTAGTAAATATGATTATTTTTTGCTCCCTATGTTTTAAATTCACCCGTTATTACATTATTTACATAAATCAAATTCCTCAAGTAATTGTGCCTTCACGTAGGAAAGGCCTTCAGTTACACAGCTGCTGTAGTTTCACTTTCCCCTTGTCACTGAAGAACAATGTTCCTTTAGAATCAAAGAAACATACTTCTGTTTTAAATTTTTTATGGTTATAGAAAGTACATAGCCATGAAACATTAATTCATTGAGGAGGCTGATCACAGGACTTCATGGACTAGTTGAAAGCCCCAGAATGCAAAATAATAGTAGCTACAGTCACAAGTTGAATCAAACTTTCCAATGATTGGAGTAAGGACTTTTATCTTCATTTTATAGATGAAGAAACTGAAGCTCAGACAGGTTGTCAGACTTGCTCACAACCACACAGGCAAAATAGTGACCTCTATTTCCCATCTTTTGATTCCAAGTAGGGCATTCTTTCTTATTTATTATATGCTTACAAGGATAATAAAATTTAACTCCAGCTCCCATTATTAGGAAAAAAAACATGTCTTATATCTATATACAAATATGAATCAACTGACTCCATTCTCTGGAGGAAAAACCTTTGGAGTTGCTTCCCAACTATTAATTGAGTTGGACTTGATTCACTCTTGACTGTGTTTTTTTCTTACTTTGTGTTTCACTTCATCTATCTTGTAACCACCATGTGTTGCAAACTCTAGGTTCTCCATACAGTGTGGGACAATGCTATAACTGAAATCTACCATCAGAAAATATTCACTCTAGATGAGCATTTCCTTTAAGGTACTTTTTCTACTTTAGTCTCTAGATCTATGTATTAACTGTACACTGTTCTGAAGGGTCCTAACTCTCTTCCCCAGAAGAAATTTTCTTTTGCTTATATCATCTTTACTTTTACCTTCATGTTTCTTTCTAAAAACCTCTAACTCCTTTTCACAAGAGAGAAAGGGTGGATGGGGATGGAGGGAGTGGAGAAGGCAGAAAATAATATTATTTTCAGCTTGGCTTATTCTAATTAAATATCTTGACAATTCTATTTAGTATCTTTAAACTTCTTACACCAAGGGATAAATTTGCGAAATGAACAAATGCATATAAAAAGTTGGCAAGAATTGAAATAATAGAAAAGTTCTCTGTAAGATCTTTCTTTTGTGTCAATTACTTTTTTTTTTTTTTTTTTTTTGTGAGGAGATCAGCCCTGAGCTAACATCTGCTAATCCTCCTCTTTTTTTGCTGAGGAAGACTGGCCCTGGGCTAACATCTGTGCCCATCTTCCTCCACTTTATATGGGACGCCGCCACAGCATGGCTTGCCAAGCGGTGCATCGGTACGCGCCCGGGATCCGAACCGACGAACCCCCGGCCGCTGCAGCAGAGTGCGCACACTCAACCGCTTGCGCCACCGGGCCGGCCCCTGTGTCAATTACTTTTGAGAAATAAAGGAAAAAAAATCAAAATGCTAGTTAATATTATAGCTTTGGAAAATGTGGAAAATATTTTTACTGTAACTTCAGAGATGAGAATCCAGGATTCTATTTTCCATACTAATTTGAGCAGACAAACCAAGTAAAATAAAACTTTTTCCTTGAAAACTAAAAGGAGAAAACAAAAATATATTTGAAAATATTTGTTTTAGCTTTTTTTACCTTTTTTTCAATTATTCTGTGGTAGGTAAAATAATGCCTCCCTCACCAAAGATATCCACATCTTAATCCCTAGAACCTGTGGATATGTAACCTTACATTACAAAAGGGACTTTGTAGTTGTGACTAACTCAAGGATCTTGAAATTGGGGAAATTATCCTGGATTATCTGGATGGGCCCAATGTAATCTCAAAAGATGGTCCTCATAAAAGGGAGACAAGAGAGTCAGAATCAGACAAAAGGAGATGTGACTATGGAAGCAGATGCCATAGTAATAAGCATTGAGTCAAAGAATTCGGGCAGCCTCTAGAAGCTGGAAAGGCAAGAAAATAGATTCTCCCCAGAACATTTAGAAAAGAACTAAGCCCTCCCGACACTTTGATTTTAGCCTTGTGAAAATGATTTTGGACTCCTGCCCCCTAGAACTGTAAGATAATAAATGTGCATTGTTTTAAATCACTAAGGTTGTGGTAATTTTATTACAGCAGCAATAGGAAACTGATACATAGTTCTTAATTCTGAGTTTTATTTTCGTACTCTTGCAGCATTAAGAATTTGCTAATGGCTTCTAAGAAACACCCTGCCTGGAAATGCTGGTACTGTGGGATTTCCCCATCCTAGCTGCAATCACTTGAGGAAAATCCTAACAAAGATCAGCTCCCTAAATCTAATGCCTTTAACTAACCTCTTGATGTTATTAAAATGCTCCAGTAGTAGAAGCTATACAGGCAAAAGGTTCTTCCTTATTCCCTTCCTCCCTTCCTTCCTGTCTGTCTTATTTCTTCCTTTCTCAGTATGATCTGAAGAAAATTATAAGTGGGACAAATGAAAATAGAAAACTAGGCAGAAGCCAGCTCATAAAGAGGAATAAATACTACCCTAAGCTTTGTGCTTACAGCCTTGATATGCCATATAAGGCTCTTAGCAGGATAGTAACATGATCAAATAGTATTCAGAAATATCCCTCAGGCAATAATATAGGGACTGAATTATTGAAAGTCCAGACTGGGCACAAGGAGAACAATTACGAGTTTTCAATAATATTCCAGGAGAGAGAATAGAGGGCCCAAGCTAAGGCAATAGTATTTGATATTGGAAAGATAGGTCAAATATTACCCATAATATAGAGAAATTAAATGAAAAATATGTACAGGACTTCTGATTGATTCATACATGTAGTGAAGGGGAAGGAAGATTCATATATGATGCATCAGTCTGAAACGGGAAGTAGTGGAGAAGATGGCATTCATCAAAAGAAGGAATAAAAGTGGAGGCAAAAGTTTTGAAGGAAAGATGACAACTTCAGTATTGGACTTAATGAAATCAGAGTGCCTGTGCAACATTCAAGAGGAAGGCCTAACAACCAGATAGATGTGTGGATTTACAGATACAGATTTGGTGGCCAGCTTAGAAGAAGTCATTGAATCAGAGTTTTAGCTAAAATCACACAAGATCAAGAAGTTGAATTAAAAAGACAGAATGCCAAGTAAAGAACTCTGAGGAACATCAACATGTAATAGGCAGGAAAGACTAAAGGAATCTCAAAATGCTATAAGGAAAATCAAGACTGAGTGATACCACAAAGCCAATATAGAATAGAGTTTCAAGAAAAAAGTGGTTAACAAAGTCAAATGCCACAGGGATGAGGGAAGAGAGGAGTAGGAGATATTGCTGGCAGACTGGGAAATAATTGGGTCATTGGTGACCCTCAGGAGAATCATCTCAGAGACTTAGAATGGAAGTCAGCCTGCAGGGACTGGAGGGACATTGCAATCGTAAATGAGGAGACCTCAGGGCTCTGCAGTAGGCACTTTCTCCCCTGTCTCCACACTTTCCTGGAGGAGGATCTCATCGGTTCCCATGGCTTTAAATATCACCTACATGCTAATGACTCCCAAATTTGCATTTCTCTTCTAGAACTCTCCATGAGGATGGATGCTGGAATGCAATGACTTGAGAAGTGAATTGGAGATGCCACAGTACTCTGCACTGGGCACCCGCTCCTCTTTCTCGTCTATGTAGATGATATCATCTATTCCCACAGTTATAAACACCATTTACATACTAATAAAACATAAATCCCAAATTTTCTTTCTTTCTAGGAGGCCCAGCTTTGTATATATTGGATAAACAGATGATAGATAGATAAATATCCCACAAATCTCTCATAATTTAAAACTTACATGCCCAAGCACTCATGATTATCCTTTCTAAACCTGTTTCTTCATTTTCCAGACCCCCAATATATAATCCACCCTGTCCATTCTAGCTCGCAAATGTATCTCAAACAGATCTATCTTTCTCTCTACCACCAGAGATCTAGTTAGTCCAAGCCACCATCTTCCCTCACTGTGAATCCCTTGTTACTGATCTCCCAGCTCCCTCCATGGCTCTCATCAATCATTCTTCATGCAGCCTTTAGAATGGACTTTTAAAATCATACAATGGATTATCTTCTCTCCTGCTTAAAATCTTTCAGTTGCTTCCCGTTTCATCTAGAATAAAATCCAGTTTCCTTATCATGGCCTACAAGTTGCCTAGGTGGTCCCCACTTACCTATCCAACTTCATCTCACACCACTGTCCCCTATGCTCACTGAGGTCTAGCCACACTGGACTTTTTTTTTCAGTTACTGCAATAAGCAAAGCATTATTCCCCATAGAGCCTGTAGACATGCTTTTTTCTTTGCTTCTTTAAAGGGCTGACTTCTTACCTTTCAGGACTTGGTTATAATGTCTCCTGAACACTGTGTTTAAATAAGTCCTTCCCTAATATTTTCCACTTTTGAAACCTGCATAGTGTTGGCATTTTCTAACTAGTTATTCACATGTCATTATTTGTTTATAAACAGTCTTATTGACTACATTGTAAGCTGCTTTAGGACAGAGAATTTGTCTCTTTCATTTATAATTAGACATCCAGTGCTGTGCACAGCGCCTGGTATATGGTAGGTTCTCAATAAAGATTTTTGAAATAAATAAATGAGTGAATGAGGAAAAAATCAAAAGTAATAATGACTACCATATATCGAGTGCTTACATGCTAAAAACTATTCAAAGCATTTTACATGCAATAATCTTTTAATCTTCCCAATATTCCTATGGCATAGTAACTATTACTATCCCAATTTCAATGATGAAAACACTGAGGCAAAGAGAAGTTAACTAATATGCCAAAGGAAGAACAGCTAATAGAACCAAGATTTGAACCTAGGAAGTCCGGTTACAGAGTTTACACTCTTAATCTGCTTTAAAGGTTTCAGAATGCTTGATAATAAACAGAAAGAGAAATCTTGGGAGACTTTAGTTATTATAGATGGCTGGAGGTTTAATACATAGGAATGTTTGTGTGCGTGTGTGTGTGTGTGTGTTTATAAGCAGAGAGACTTCACCTTGTTTACATGCAGAGGGTAGCATGTAATTAAGGCGAGACAGTAGATATAAGCAAGAAAGAATGACTAAGTAGGAGACTGAAAAAACAGGTGTTGAGTGGGACCTAAAGCAAGGGACCTAGCTTTGGCAGAAACATTCTCTTTCAATGAAACAGGAGAAAAAAGAAACAATATGCTTTGATAAAGATATTTTTAGATTTCTGGGGAGCAAGTTGAAAATTTCTTATTTTTTTATTAAATTTTCTCGGTAAAATTATAGGCAAATTCATCTGCTGAGTGTGGGTGGAGGTGATAAGGTATAAGGTCAGATGAGAGAAGTAAAGTATGCAAAATCCACCAAACGGAATGGAAGATAATAGCCTAGAATGAAGCCAGCTGGGTGGAGGGCCCAGCTGAGATTGGAGACCCCTAGGTGAGATGGACACCTGCCTGGAGGCTGAGCTGAGAGGCTGCACTGGTCAAGGATGGTCACTTATAACAGAACAACGGGACAAAAAGTCACTCTAATTATAAGAACTGACTGAAATGAGTGAGGTAAAGGTTGGATGTGGAAGATAGCAAAGGTCAAAAGCTGAGAAAATGGAGTAGCCAATGGGTTAGAAGACTCAATCAGACCAAAGAGAAAGTATAAAGAGTGAGAGAGCAACAGAACTGGAGGGCTGAGAGCTGTGGCCCAGCCTAGGACATTGGATCGTCCTCTGAAAGCTCCTGAGCCTGGGAAACAAAGTGCTCTACAACCTACCCCCACCGACTTTTACATTTTCATCTTTCTCTTCAATTGCTCACTAACCCACTGCTTAAGGAGACCACTCAAAATTCCCATAAATATCCACGCTTGTTAACATGATCACTTGTTTGGTAGTGGCAAAAATTCTACCATAAAAGATTTATTGGTAAAGTATACTTGTCTGTCAACCACGCTTCCTCCTCCCAGTGGGAAATTATCTTCAAAAATTGCACTGTCAAACGTGCTTTTAATCCTCTTCCTTACTGTTTGTAGAATATCTTACAATGACAAAGTGGTGGCCATTTTCTTAACTTTAAATATGTTTTCATGAGACTTAACCAATTATTTGCAGAAATAATTTGGTTTCTAAGCATTTCTACCATTTAATAGCTTTCACTATCGATGTCACAGTTTATGTGAGTCTTCTCTGTCATTGAAATTGAATTTTTAAATATGCAGCCACAAGATTATAGAGCAAGCAGACAACTGGCATGGAATCCAAAGACAGTAATGAATAGAATGAATAAGACTTACAGTATAATGTATTTTATACAGTATTTTACTATCTATAGAGCACTTTTTTATCCATTGATCCCTTTTATGATCTCTTATTTGATCCCTTATAATTATGATTCCTCATTTGATGCATTTTATTGATAAGCTAACTAAGGCTCAGAGACATTAAGCAAGTTATTAAAGTAGCACCAGAGTTAAAAATCAATCCAAGTCTGCTCACCTCTGTCTTGGCGCTCTCTTCCAAGTGAAAAATTATGTTAATAATCATAATGATAATAACGGCATACATTGCTGATAAGTATAGCAGGTTTGCTTTGGGTCAGGCACAGAGCTTGCAGCCCTACCCGCCTTGTCTCATGTAATCCCCACAGCAAGCCAGTGAGATGAGCAGTCTTGTTCTCTCTGCAGTCCACATGAGAATGGGGAGATTAAGGATAGTTTAAGGAGCTCTGAAGCAAAGCAAGAGTTCAGATCCTCACAGGTCTCACTACTGAGTCTTTGTTCCTCATCAAAAGTGATTATTAAAACAAAGCAGGTTGCCTTTCAAATGAACAAATATTTTAAATGAGAATACCTAGTGCTGAGGAGGGAACAATGCAACAGGCCCCCACATGAGTTGCTGCCAGGGAGGTAAATTTGTACATTTGCAAAGCTTAAGGAAATAATCTTAAATGTGTAAAAGATTTGAAGCATCAAGATGATCACTGAAACATTGTTAATAATTCTATAATGTAGAGAGCATATAAAATTTAAATATATACCCCGATGGAATCTCCATAGCATTCTTCAAACTGTGAGACTTAATTTACTTCTTTTACTCAGGTCAAAGAGCTTTATTGCTGAAAACACTTAATCATAAAATGACTAGAAAGCATAAACTTTGAAAGCAAAGCTAAAGTAAGCTTCCTTTCTCTCTATTAATCACAAAATCTTTAAAAATAGAATGATACATCATGTGACTCTAACACAAGATAAACTATGACTATTAAGGAAGCTGTTTTAAGAAAAATGTCATTATTTTAGTTACTACTGACACTCTGGCCCTAACTTCTATCTAATCTTACCATTGAACTTATTTAATAAAAGTACATAAGATAGCATCTAAGTCTTGAATAGTAACAAAACATTTCCATGGGAAAAGTTAGAATTTTAGGAGCACTGAAGAGCAGTATATGAATGTCTTTCAAACAATAATAGGATATTTCAAATTCTCAATGTAAATGCATCAGGATACTCAACCAATGTAAACCAGACCTTATAAAAATGTGCTTACAGCAGACAATAACCTCATTATGTTCTCTGTATAAAATCCAGCACGAAATTATGAGAATAAATCATTCTTCCCAACCCTATGGTGTTGTTTATGTCTTGGGCAGACATGGGAGCTCATTTCAAAGTAAATATCCTAAAGGAACATAAGCATGGACATATTAAGGAGCTTGCTTTTAAAAAGTAGCTCAAATAATAATGTCAACCAGATTCTCTTGCCTCTCACCAACAGCTTTGTTTGGTGTTTTGATTTTTTTTCTTTCTCTCATAAATTCTTCTTCTTAGAAGGACTACTGTTAGTGGCAAGGTCGACTTTGCCTTACTACAAGTCACTAATGACTGAATGGGTAACCTGATATCTGAGAAGTCATTTGCTGTCATACATCTATCATCAACCCTTCAGAAGGGTAAGAAAATATGATGCCTTATTAGGACTTGGCCAAGTTAGGGTAGAGTTTCAATCTTATTGAACTCTATGTGTGCACAGGAAAAATGTGATTGTTTTGTAGCCTATAAATATATTGTCAGCCCTAGGAGGCGACAAGTCATCTCACTCTAGAAAGTCAAATGCTGCAATGTGTCACTTTCAAACTTCTCTCACTGGTCCCAGGAAAATAGATACAGATTTCAAATAAAGTTATTTAAAGTAGATTCTGGTATACAGACACCCACGTCCTCCAAACTTAAATTTTCCAGTATGACTGTCTCCAGTCAATCTGACCACTTCGAGCTGACAGGCAAGCCAGTCAAATAAGCAGTCACAGTGGGCCAAAAATCTGTCACAATGGTTTGCTTAACTTTTTGACTGACTCGAGCAGTCAAGTTAATCAAAACAGTCAAACCAGGTTTCCCATGTATACACAGTCTTAGCTCTTCCTGTGTTAGTAGATGTGCCCTGTTTAGACATTTGAAAGGAGTTTCATTAAGTTACATTGTTTAAGGGAAACAAGTCAAAAAAGTTGCGAGCAACTAGTTTGACGGTTAGGGCTCTCTTCAGAGTTGGTGCTCAGCTTCGGCACTGTGGAGAAATGGCTCATTGGACCTGTCTGTGAGCTACAGAAGGGAGGCAAGGGGGAGGGGCAGGCAAGAGAAAAGCACCATGGGAGCAGGAAGGACCCACATGCTCAGCTCCTAACGTTTCTTGGTCAGAGGACACAGACACATGTTCTCATCAGGGAATGGACTAGTTGTACTTTTTGAGATTAAATAAAAACACTTAGAAAGAACCCAATGTAGGGCTTGATGACATAGATGTCACTGATGACCATGGTTTTCTACTCTTAGTGTGAATAGCCATTTTTGTCAGATGAAAGACAAGCTTTAAGAATCCCCTTAATTCATTTAAAAATGGAGGTGAGAGTGATTTAATTTCTCAGCTTGCACAAATGACAACCTTGAATTGCAGCCTGATGTTTCAAAGGCATTGTTAGAGCAGCAGCTAGGATCGAAGGGTTTGGAACCAGTCCACCTGGCTTCAAACTCAGGCTCCTCACTGATAAGCTGTGTGCTTTGGGCCAAATATTTCTCTCCCCGTATGTAAAAACTCTTATCTGTACAATGAGTGCAATAACACTACTCAATTTGCAGGATTGTTCTGATTATGAAATGAATTAATGTGAGCAAAACACTTTCAATAGCATGGGGTAAGGAGGACTCGCTGTGGAGAAGCATCAGACTAGGAGAAGGTGGTCCAGCTCAAGTTCCCCATAACTGTGAGAGCATCTTGTTCAAATAAACGATTTTTTATAAAGTACTGGACTTTTATACCAGCATCTTATGTTTGTTTTAGCTCATGCCCCAATTTTATCACTTAATATCTTTACAATTTCTAATAACAATGCTAATAAGCATGTGGCTAATGTTTCTAGGTCCCCATTCTGTGCAGGCATTGAGCCAGGAGCTTTGCCCTCACTTTCTCATTTAATAACCGTGAAATCCAATGAGGGATGTCAGGTTTACACATGAAGAAATTAAGTTTCAATCAAATTACATGACCTGTCTGGGATCAAACAGCTGGTTATGACAGAGCTGGTTTTAAAACCTAACCATCTTGCTTTAAAACCTATGCTCGTTCTAATACACCATGTTTCTAGAAGCCTATAATGTAATAAACATCTGATTAATAATAACTTATATTTCTGGTTCTTCTAGCAAAGAAGGGTAGTTGATATTGTGGGAGATCAAGATTTGGCCACCCTAAAATATATCTCTTTACCTTGATCGTTTTCTCTGACGGACATTTGACCTCCCCCACTACCTGCCTAAAGAATTTGACATAGTAACTCCTTCCTGGAACAGATCTTCTATCTGACCTCCCCCACTACCTGCCTAAAGAATTTGACATAGTAACTCCTTCCTGGAACAGATCTTCTATCTGATGGCTGTAATATAATGTAAAATAGATGTTACAATAGAAAAGGCACCAACAAGCCCATCTTACTGGAAATTCTGTCTCTCTGGCCACATTCTCTGGATGGCCCTGCCCGAGAAGTTGCCAGACAAGCATTTACATTTATAAGGGAAATCTCCATTTGTAAAGGTATCTCCCTCGCTGTATTGGGAAGAGGGGGGATGCCTCATTTCTAGAAACTTATCAATGTGGAAAGTGAGGCCTTAAATCTGCATAATAACCTTACTCTTGTTTACCGTGCTTTAGTGGTAATCTCCTGTAACTGACTCCGCCCACCCCCAACATCCTCCTTTGCCATTGGCTGAACATGGTATTTAAGGCGAGAATTTCTGCTATTGTGTTGAGAAACGCAGTGTCCCTGCTTTCTCCCATGTATACGTGTTATTAAACTTGGTATTATTTTCTCCTGCTAACCTGTCTTGTTAATTATTTGGCCAGCCAGAAGAACCTTAAGGGAAGGGGCAGAGGGCGATTCTCCCTCTTCCCCCACAATATTGCAGGTTTGGGAGTTCCTAAAGAGAAACATTTGTTTATTGGGCCTCTGAAGGTATTACAAGCAAATCAGAGGAGCTAGAATGATGGAACACTGACCTGTCATATCCAGAGGACCATGTTCTTTCCACTTTCTACATTGCCATTTTAGATTCCAAAAAAATAAAACAAAATGTCTGGAAGATAAAACTCACATATTCCAAAGGATTTAAAGCTGGAAAGGATTTCAAAGACTGGTTAATTAAGCAAATACAAGGTAGAATGTCTCGTTAATTGAAGATGGCTCAAGCATCAATTAATAGCCTGAAAACTAAGCAATTCTTGTGACATCAAGATGTTGTTTCATGCTATTTTCTTGGGTGATTTTTCTGTCATTGATAGAGGTAGTAATCTCAGACAATAAGGTGCAAAAAGCCTAAAGACTCTGAAGGAACATGAATGAATGATACCTCTGGGAAGAGCCCAAGCTTCTAGCTAAAACTCAACATAGGAGGCTGTAATCCAACACACAGGATTAACATCTCGGGAGACTTGCCCTAGGTCAGTTCATCTCTCTGTGATGCCTTATCCTCTAGATGGAAATAAAAACAGTGAACTCTCTTAAATGTGCCCTATGGTCTGATTAAAGATTGAAAAGGTCTCTAAAAATCCACAGCACTCCCAGGGAAAAATGCTAAATATCATTATCATTATTACACCAAACGCCATAATTTGGTCTCCTCAGATTCCCTTTTTATGTAGATTCCATCAAACTCTGACTTTTGACTTTTTGCCTCTCTGACCAAATCTCCAATGACAAAGCAAAGGGAAATGTTGAGGCAATTAGTGGGAAATGGAAGCAATTAATTCTCTTTTTTAGTGGAGACCTGGCCTCTGTGAACCAGTTTAACCAAAAATAATCAATGACCTTTCTGTGACCAAACTGAAGCAAATCTACTTGATATTTGTCACTGGTTATCCATCTACTGCTTCAACATTAATGAGTCTCTTCACTTTGCCCCTTTCTTTTATGAAATAGAGCCATCTATTCTGGTCCCTTGTTACCTCTGCAACTGCTATTTTTGCAAATCTAATACAGTCAAAGACCTCGTTATCTGTGTGTAAGCCTAGGAACCATTTTTAGCATAGCCGTGGCTTCTAATTTCCCCCAACCCTTCTTGCTTGAACTATTTCCTCTTCTCTGCTATAAAGATGGAATCTTGTTCAAAATGAATGACATAGAACATAGATAAAGTTTATATTTAAAATTTAAAAAGATTGTATAATTTACCTAGGTCTAACCACCATACAGACCTAGGTCAAGTCCCTGCCCCATCACTTACTCACTGGTCACCTTGGGAAAGTTACTTATCCTTCAGAAACCTCACTTTTCTCTTCTGAACAATAGAGATAGCAGCACTTGCCTCAAGAGCATTGTCAGGCTCAAACAAAGAGATACATGTAAAGCCTTTAGTCCATGATGAGAGCCCAATCACTGTTAGCTATTATCAACTGTTGAAGAGAAAAGATTTCCTGTAATATAGCTGATTTTGATACTCACTAAAACTCTTCTAAGATGATGGCTACTCAAGCAGGAGTGGTTAACATTCACTCTCTCTCTTTTATCCCCCAGTAGAAGACTTAATATTTTGGCTTATGCATTTATTTTATAAATTCTTTCCTTCTCCTAGCATATTCCGGAATATCTTTGCTTGCTATTTTGTTATTATTGTTATTTGTTTTGTCTTTGGACAAACACAGCTTAAGCAACTGGTCAAAAGTTTTGTCACACATTTTACTAGGTGTGTTCAGTGGGGCTGAATCTAGTGAATTTAGATACTACTTAGTACAACCAGTGTTTCATGTTGAAACAAGTAGAAATGAGAATGAATTGGCAAATACATATTTAGAAAATATGGAAAAGTAGAGGTGATCTGTAAGGAAAAGGCAAACTAAAGTTTACTTCAAATTGTGCAGAGTTACTTCATTCTCTACTGCATTTTGCTCTGAGAGCTCTGTCCTGATGCAGAGTCATCTAAGGCTATTTTCATAGAAGAGGACATATGAGCTAGCTGCCCATGGTTATTTTTCATGCTCTGAAAATCTGTCAGACATGTGAGATCAAGGATCCCATAAGGAGAAGCAGAGAGGTCCTCGCTTTGGGCTGTGACCTGGATTTCCAATCTTAGAGCTCCTATATCCCATCTAAGTTTGATATCCCAGGAGTAAATTCGGAACTACTCTTCAGGCACAGGAAACCTAAATTTGAACACCACCAGACCCCTCATCCTTCACACTCCACACTAGATATTAATTCAACTTAAAATATTCAGCAAACACACACACACACACACATACACACACACACACACACAGACTTATTCAAAGTCACATGGCAAGTCAGTAGCAAGCTAAAAATGCTGAACTTCTGACTTCCTATTTCACGGTGTTGATCTATCAGCACTAAACTAAGCAACCACAAGGAAATCACTGAATCACTTGCAAATATTTGCTTTGCCCACTGGTTTGGGAGCTAATCCATGCTCAGTTTAAGTGGTTATTTCTACAGTGGAAAATGATGCAGTCCACTAACTTTGATTTTCTTATGAAGTAGGTTCTATCATATTTTTAGCAAAGCACTTGCCTTCTGTTCTTGCCAGAGGTGCAACCACTTTGCAAAGTATTACTCAGAGACACATACTCGTCCTTGCTGTCTTAAAGCAGATACAGACGCACACTATACACAAAATCTAAAACTGATGACGCGAGTCTTTCACCCCTCCAATCTATGTTCCAAATGGCCAAGAGATAGCCTGCTAAAACACAATCAGATCAAGCTACTCCTTTTGTTAAAATCCTACAACCCTTAAAAGCATAGCTCTTATGGTCTGCCCCTGCCTTAACTCTCCAGCCCTACTTTACCTTATTCCCCACAATGATCCCAAGCTCTAATCAAAGACCCCTGAACGTGCCATGCTTTTCACAACTCTGCACAAGCTAGTCTTTTAGTCCGATGCCTTTCTCCTACCCTTTGCCTGCCTAGAGAATAGCTAATTATTTTTCAAAATATACTTCAACCATCATCTCTTTGAACCCTTCCCAAAGCCCCAGACTCATAGAGAATTCATATATACTTTTTTTTATAACACTTGTCAGTGCAATTAATTGTTGAATGCCTTAACTGCTCATTGGCAGGTACCATATCTTATGCATCGTAGCATTCTTGAAACCTAGTATAGCACGTGGTACATTCTTCCACTTATACACCTTCAGCTTAACCAAACTTACATGGCTATTACTAAGTTACTGATCAAGGCAAAATCACACATTCTCTACCTTCTCCAGAGAATAATGTCACCGGTCATCTCACTGAGCAGACTCATCCCTTGGTTTGTTCCTACTCTAAGGATGGATATGCTCAGAGTTTCCCAAACACTATATCCCCACATGTCCACAATAAGTGTTCAAAAGGCTAATAAGAAAAAATGATTGTTTGCAATAAAAACAATAGCTATTTTACAATTTGACAGCAGAGAGAAAGTAAAGAAGGTTGAATATGCTTACAGGTAAAATCTTTAATGGTAGGTGTAATTCTGATGGAAAGAGCAAATCATCCATCATGTGAAAAGTGCCTTGCATTTGTGAAGGACAATCATAAGCTATAGAAGAGGAAAAGTGATTGACTACATGGAGAGAAAGAAACATTTGAGAGTATGACTAAAGCATCAGATGCCTCTTAGCCTAAAACTGATCAAGGAGAAGACTAAAAGTTTACCAGAACTTGAAGTCTGATGGTAAAAACCAAAAAGTCTGATGCTGCTGACAAAATTTCTGTTGCAGACCTCAGATGGTTCAGTAGATTCAAATCCATTTGAATTTGCACAGGATCAAAAGAAGCAGAGAGTGTGAACATCTTAGCTGCTGAGAAATTCCCTACAGACACTAGGGGAGGTTATTACCTGTCTAAAGACAAACTTTCATTGTGGTAGATACTGGTCTAGACTTTC
Source organism: Ceratotherium simum simum (assembly GCF_057802395.1). Lineage (NCBI taxonomy): Eukaryota > Metazoa > Chordata > Mammalia > Perissodactyla > Rhinocerotidae > Ceratotherium > Ceratotherium simum. The sequence goes on from NC_141900.1 coordinate 74,650,805, forward strand.
GGGGAATGGGGAAAGATGCTTGATAGAATAAATTTGGGCAAACGGAGGGAAAAAGGATACAGTGAAATATCTGACTGAACAGATAGAAAGTCCTGGCTCAAATTCTTATTTGGATGGAAATATGTCTAAGGAAGCTGAATATCTTTCAGAACTTAGTTTGTTCATGTGCATATGAACTTCTGTACTGGAAACATTCACAAAATAAGAAATAAAGGAAAAAAAAACAAAGGGAAGGATAGAAGGATTCTATGGCCGAGTGGGAGAAGCTAGAAAGTGAGTCACAGTCTGTTCCACTACACATGCTGGGAGGGAGTATTTCAGGGAAGTCAAGAGAAGATTTGAAAATACTCTTCCATGGTAACTCTTAGGAATCAACATAAGGGGGCATGGGAATCCTTATTAAAACTCAATCCTATTTCCTAGACTCATTTCCTTCAATTGTCTTTTTTGGTTCTATTTTCAAATTCTCACCTATTCTTTCAAACCTGAAGAGATAAAAAGAAAAACAGCAACCTAATGAGTCTTTAAGATCTTTAGGCTCAACCTTCCACCATATCTTGAGAGCAATTACAAAATCAGGAACAAGGGCTTTCTCTCCTTGACCCATCTACTCTTAAAACTACTCTCCTGAGGAAATTCTACAACCTTCCTTACTATTTCACTTTTCAATAATACAGATTCCCCTAATTTTCCTAACGTTTAACATAAACTACCTGTGATACATTCTCATATCATTCTTCCGTTTTGTTGATGAGTAAGTAGCCAAGACTTTCCATGCTCCAATAAATACAATTTAACGGAATCACAAAATTATCTATCAACCAAGCTCTTATAGGCAAAGTACTGTCCGCCAAATTTTGGTATATCTCCAAACATCTGCACCCCAACCTGCAGATTCCTTAACTAGTTGGTAATTCACAACTCTATAAAATAAGAAATATTTTATTACATTAGTTTTTGCCACTCATTTTTCCTACAAGACTGTTAAGCTCTCCCTTCATAGGTTATATTTTTGAAGATATGTGATTTTTACCGCTTTCCTTGTATGTCCTCTGCACTATCCTCACAGACCCTTCTTCCTGATCTTAGTCAACATAATCTGTAAAACCAGAGTAGGAACTACATTTGGCACTATACATTTGTTTTATTTTGCCAAATAGTATAAAATTTGCGACCTGGTATTTGTAAAATCACCTTTCTGGATCTTCTATCACTCCAGTGATTAATCCAATATTTTTTAGTATAAGAGTTATAGTTATCTCCATGAAGAATGTGGCATGTCTAGCTGATTTCAGATCATTTTATTTGTACATTGATTTATAAAAAAATGAATGCATTTCCACATGTATGTTTATTATTTTATCAATGTCCATCATTATTCCCTTTTAATCGTATTTCATTAGTTTATTTGAAAACATTGTGTAAGACTATTTCATTTCTTTCAATTTCTCCTTTCTTTATTTCTCCTTTCTGACTATTCAAACCATTGTTTTCAAAATTATTTTCCACTTCCACTGTGTTAATTACCACAATTTCTGAAAATTTCACTTACGCCAAAAATTTACACCATATGAATGCTTCATAATTACTTCGGCTATCCAGAACTTATAACAAACCCTTGTGCCACAGTTGTTAAAATTAAGCTGACTTTTAAGAAACGTTTCTCAGCTTGTTTCAGTTTTGACATCAGCTCCAAGTTTCAGTTCAACAAAATATAGTCATGTATTGAACTATTCTACTGCTTTGTAATGAAATGAAAACTTAAAAAACAGTAAGACTAAAAACCAAAGAAATAGACAACATGAAAATTATATATATTCCATTTGTTTTATAGCTAAAAAATATTTTTTATTGTCAAAATGGACATCACAAAGTTTGGCCTATTTAAGGTAGCTTCCACCAAAAATGTAAAAGACGTAGTATTAATTCAAAAGCTACTTGAAAGTGTAAAGCTATGCTCAGATTCATCTAAAATAGAAGTGAAGCAGAATTGTCTGAAGAATCTTGATAACGAACTCCACATTCTGTTTCACTTTGCTTTGTTGACACAGTTTCTAACAGGGAAGAATTGTGAAGATTATTTTAAAGTCTCAACATTAAATGAAGTTTCTAGTAAATAAGTTACTAATAAGCTACCCAAAATGAATTAAAGATTACCTCAGGTTTATTTTTTCTCAAAATGTCTATTCCCAATGAAATAGTTTAAGACAATATTGAAAGTATGTGATTATAATTCCTATAGATAAATATATAGAAAATATATGTGTATATATACAGATATATAGTCCTCAAGTCCCTACTATGACTCCACTAATTATTACAATTGAAAACTATTACCATAAAAAGTTATTGCTTTGGGATACTTGACATCTCCTACACAAACTTTTCAGATCCAAATCTTTATGAAAAAACAGAATAATTTTTAACCCTGGAAAAATAACATACGCTAAAGTACTATCTAGTGTTATTTCTGCTATGAACGGTATTCATATTTTCTTACCTTTAAAAGCCAATAAAATATATATTGCTAAAATGTAAACGGCAATTAACATTTACTCATAAAATAATATATAAGATGCAATAAAATATTAAATCACGTTCCAATTTAGTAAATATCCAAGAATATTAAACTGCAAGAAAGAAATTGCTTTGGTTATCGTGAACTAAAACGGTGATTTCTACATCTTGATTAAAATAAGACACTAATAGAGTTTCAGATATATTTTACCCAAATTACAGCAAATCACAGCTTGACTGCTCTCATATCATGATACCTAGTGATCATGCAAGATGAAACCATAATTATAAGCAAGCTGCACATATCAAAGTAAAATAGGTATTGATTAGACTTATCTTCATAGTTTGTTTAAAGTACAGAAAATTAACCTGTCAGTTTAGGTACCTACCAGCAATGATTGAATTCTATCAGTATTATCACTTCTACAAACTGCACCAAATTATAATCCCTCTGCCCATAACATAAGCACAACGCCAAAAGAGGCGACCAAAGTCAACGATCTGGTCATGAATAATGAATAGTTTATGCTGGTTGGAATCCACTTAGTTGAGGAAAGAGAAAAGAGAAGTGGCTCATTAGAGCATTTCCTGAACCCTGGTTGGAATTTCAGTTAAGGAAGAAGAAATGACACAGCAGTTTCAAGTACGGGGACTTCCTTTCTTTGTCTGAAATATGCTACCAGTTTGAGAAACAGCACTTCAGCAAAACTCCTCCACAGTAAGGTGGCCACAGTAAAAGCTCTCGTTGATCCCATTATTGCCCCATAATCAACATTTCTTCCCATAATATACACAAGCGGTATATGGTTGTTGTCAAAATGGACTAAGATCCCACATTTATTGCAACATGTTATGTCTCACATTTAACATTTCTTCATCAAACTGGCCTGCACCAGTTTTCTGTTTTTAAGATTGCAGTTTTGTTTAGATTATTAACAGACTTCAAGTTTTTGCTTACAGCCATCAGATTTCCCATATTTCTTAAAATCACATTTTCCTTACATATGATTTTGCTCTTAAAGTGACCCCAGGATAATTTTCATCTTGTCCAAGGATATTTTATCTTCCCATGTAGATGGGAGAGATACAATTTAGTTTGTAAGATTTCTAATTTTTATTATTATTATTTTTCATATCCCAGTGTGATCTGTATTTTTAAGGGATATGAACACTGGTTACTCACTCACTGCCTTTACAAATGAAACTTCTAAAGAGGTCTCATTTTATGTATTAGTTGTCTGCATGAAGTTAAAAATCTAAAGATACCATCTTGTTCCCATACTATAATTTGTGCTGTGAAAATTTGCATTCATTCTATAACAGTTACACCACATGCTTATTTTATCTATATTTTGAAAAAAATATATGAAGCAAAGAATTTGTGTTAATTACTGAAGTTTCATGCAAAGGTTACATTCAAATTTCCCTTGCCTCTGTGTTTTAAAAACTCACACAATTAAATTGACATTTACATTTGTCGAGGAGTGGAGGCTATGTGAAAATATCTCAGCACTTTATGTCTTTCTTGAAGAACTGCAAAACTATTAAGTAAAAAAAAGTTCTCTCATTATCAATGGCAAATTTTTGAGTCACCTTACATTTTCTGATGATGTTATCATACATTTAAATTTCCTAAGGTGATGGAAAGGAGTAAATATTTAATTTAGAGTAAAATTTATTGACTTAGATTAATATTAGAAATAAAGAAACAAGATTAATATGAAACATTGTTAACAAAGAGAAACATTGGGGATTTTCATTTATATTAGAAACCTACGTTAGAAACTACTTTAACTAACATTAGAGTTTAAATACATTTATGGGATTCAGAAGGTAAGTTTTGAAGCTGTATTACTATATGAGCATACATTTTGGTTTTGAAAAATTGGAAATGCACATATGGATACATGCATCTGAAGGAACAAGCACCTATGTGTTATCAGTGTTTATCTGCTAATGGTGGTCCAATGGAGTAGTTATGATTGTAAAAGTTTTTGTGTACCTATAGCTTCTGTATTTTATATAATAAACATGTACATTATTTGTACTGAAATATAGTTTTAATTTTAAAAATAGTTTATACATCAAGACATTTAGGGATATTATACTACTTGTGTGATTTTGTGATATAATGAATAAACATTTGGTCTTCATCCCTAGTTCCTGGTTCCTGGTCCCTTATAGGAGTGAAAGGAGCCTCTTTTGTCATTCATAGTAAGCCCCTTTCAATCATATATGAGTTTATGTTAATGAAGTGACTTGATGAGCCCCTAGATAGCTTCAGGATGGGGACTGGTTGCAGAGGAACCAACCATGTGATTAGACGGTTATCTTTCTAAATCAGATTTGATCACTTTATTCTCCTTATTTATAACCATAGGAAACTTCCTACTGCCTAAACTTCAAGTCCAAATTCTCTAGAATAGCTTATAAAAGTCCTCACAACCAAATCTGGGTCTGGATCTCAAGCTTTATCATAAACATCCTCCCTTCCTTCTGCTTAGAATGTCCTGCTGCAAGACTCCTTTTTTCAAAGTCTAGACTATATCTGACCTCCTGTCTATAAGCTTTCCCTGAAAGACAAGAATTAAATGGACTTGTGTGTGTGTGAACAGATGGGACTTTACACATACATCTAGTATAAGTGTTAATGTCAATATATTTTAATCCCAAATAAATTTATAAATCCAATATAATATCCATCAAAATTCTAGTTACACTCTGTTGGGTAAAAAGAATTTTTATTATTATTTACTATTATTTATTATTTACTGGGAAGAATAAATGAAAAACATAGCTAAATATTTTGAAAATAAAAAATAGTGAGGAAGAACTTAACAAGGAGATATTGAACATATTATAAAACCACACTAATTAAGATGGTTTACTGCTGGTATATAGTAGACAGAAAACCCAAACCTTGTGCATTTTTAGAAACTTAGTATATATTGAAGATTGTATTTCACATCAGTAGGAAATAGATATATTCTTCCATAAATACTTTAAGGGCAAGTAACTAACAATTTGTTGAGAGAAAGAGGAAAAAAGAAGTAGAGAGAGACCCATATTTCTACTATACCAAAAATTCAATTTCAAAATCTTAGAGATTTAAATATAAAAATTTTAAAACATCATTCAGAAAAACATGAGTGATTATTTTGTAATCTGTAGAGTGGAGAAAATATCAACAAAGTCTAACATATTTGATCACATAAATATTAAAACCTCTCTAAGAAAAGAAGTATTTTTTTTAATTTGACAACACAAAAACTGGGAAAATGCTCTTTGCCATAGCTTTAAAACATATAATATGTAAATAATTGTTACACTGCATTATAAATGTTTGATTATTTGTTTATCTTCTTACCTGCAAATGTGCTTATTACTGGATTAGACCATAACATTTTCTTCTTTTATTAATAATTCTTAGTTTTATGGCACTGAAAATTATATAAAATACATATCTCAGATTTATCCCAGGAAGGGAGCAAAGGATCTGGGATAGCTATACCCCGCACAATCTATCAGTCACTGGTTTCAGGCTGCCTCCGGGCGAACATTAATTCCCAGGCACATCCTGCCCAAGTTACACACAAGCAAAATGGATTCCGTCACGCTGAGGGCAGCCCTCTGACAAAACTTCCATTGCAGGCTGTTGGAAGACAAGCTGTCATTCACCGAAATGGTAAGGAGTACATAGAAATACAGACAGAACACCAAAAGCATCTGCTCCAAGTACTTAGAATTGGTCCTGTCACACAGTAAACAGTGTATGTTAAATACTAAGCCTTAATATTCTTTGCATTAACCTCCCCATCAAAACTAATACCATATTTATTCATTCATTAATAAGCTTCTGTTGAATGTCCACCGTGTATCAAGCACTAGGATACAAAGACAAACAGTCATGGTCCTTACCCTCAAGGAGATTAAAATCAGACAGATTTCAGAAGATAAATTACCCCATGGTTTAGATTAGTTAAAAACAGAAAAACAATAATTTAATGTGGTAATATTTGAAATAGCAAACAAACAATGATGTCAGGAGTAAAAGGAGTGTACTGACATAAGAAATGTCACGAAAGCAGAGATTGTTTGGTTTCTAAAGTCAAATGTATTTGGGGGCACTAAGGTAACAATCAATAATAAATAATACCTAAGTGAGATAATGTTTAAGTTAAAAATATTAACAGATCATACAGAAAAAAATTGCTGCTTGCCAAATGGCAGCTAACACACTTCTGGAAACGGCCTCCTAAAGCAGTTCTACAGGTAAATAAAAAGCAGACAAGAATATAACATATTAGCCCTTCAAAAAAGAAAAACAATACATTCGTTGTTACCTCAGATTGCTTTCACACAAGTCTCCAAGATAGAAGGTTATTGGTAAAAATCCCTTTAATGATCATTGATTTTATACATATACCCCTGGGATGTTGAAGTTTTTATGCCCATAAGTATGCCTTTTTTCTTACCAACAAGTAGCCTAGTTAAAGACATCATTAATTTATGAAAAATTTACAATCTGATAAACACTAAAGAAATCTAGCTTCTCTTTTAAAAAGCTAAATCAAAGGAAAAGATATCTCTCCTAAGAAATTTGAAAAGATGTCCAGAATCAATATTACCACAGAAAATAAGCAAACAAAATCAGGTGTGAGTATATAGAACTGGAATTTTATATGTCACTCATGAATAGGAATTATACTTTTAGAGAGATTAATATTATGATTAAATCACTTAGCAAATAATTGGCATTGATTATTCAAAAGTCTGATTTCATTACCAGTTTGGGGAAGTGCAGAAGTTAGAAAGTGAATGTTCCCCGTTTTTATGTGATAACTCCAGACTTTGTCTGAATAGCACTTTAAGATAAACACTAAATGTCAAATCTGATCTTGAATTCCAATATTATTTAAGAAATATAGACTATCTAACATACAGGAGTTCTTCCCGTTAAAATACTAACATTGAAACTAATTTAGATTTCTACTATTTCACTAGCACACTTAGCAAGTATAACATTTGTAAACTTCTAAAAAATCTTTTAAAATTGCACTTAAGTTTATTCCATTAAAGTTATTATGTCCTTAACAGGAAGCATGACAGTCACGAGAGCTGTGGACACATGTAAAATGTGCGTATCACCGTACAGTTGCAATAGTAGGACTTTTGCACTTCCAAAATGCTCTTCCTCTACCTCTGTGAACTTCAGAAACATCAACTCATCACTCCACCAGTGTCAGCGGAAGCGCATGGACTTATCATTGCTCCATGAGAAATGGGTCAATTCAATCAAGAGAATCAAATGACTTTCCCAAGTTTTTCTGTCCCAGCAACTCAGTTTTGAAGAACAACGAGTCTCTAGAAACCTTTAAGGCATTAATATAATTTAATTTTTCTATGATGTCAAGGGCTTTAAGATTTCTCTAGAGCTTATGTTTAATCTTGGCATGCACTAGAGTATTAAACAAAGAACCAGCCCTTCTGAAAATTATGAAGTAGGCGAAATTTGTCTTTAACATGCAATCTCTATGTCCTTTTCCCTTTTGCCAGACAGGTGCCATGATCCCTTATCATCTCCCCACTTTGCCACTATCTAAAACTATTTTTAGAAAACTCTAATTAATTCATTACATACTTTATTCACTAAGGTATTAACGACTGATAAGACTTAAAATATTCTCCCTCCCAAAAGCATTTGCATTTGGAAGATAATGAATCCTTAAGGTAAAGAAGGGAAGATACATTTAAAATTGGGAAAGGATGATTATATACAAATTTCCAGAAATCAAAAATATTCCAGGGAGGCTGCCACCTAATCTGAGCACCGCTATACTCAGACTAGACAATGTATTATCCATAAAATAAACGAAAGTATAAAGTTTCTTCTTCTGTAATATTAGGATGTTCCAAATGAGATGGCATCTCCCATGATTGACACTGCCACTCCCTAGAGATTAGAAAAATGACAAGTCTTCTACAGTCTGCCAAAACCGTACAGTTGCTCTCTGTCAAACAGGGGAGGATAGGATATGCTGTCATAACAAACAACTACAAAAAAAACAGAGTTTTAAAAACAAAATGTTGTTTCATGCTCTACATGTGCAGTGTGGAATGGTGGGGAGCTCTGCTCCACATAGTTACTCCAGGACCCAGGATAATAGAGGCTCCATCTCCATATATGCTTTTTAACACCACTGAGGCAGGGAAACAGGGTGTGGAGAACCATGTACAGATTTTTAAAGCTTCTGAAGGAAGTGACACTCTTCATTTCTGTTCTTCATCCACTGGCCAAAGCTGTCAATGGCCATCCTTAGTTCAAAGGAAACTAACCTGCAGTCTTCCCATGCATTAAGAAGGGAGAACTAGGATATTTGCTATTAGGACAAACGACTATAACACTCTCCTAACAGCCGTTAACATATCAACTTTTCCCAGGGAATCACTCTTTAGTAAAGACAGTTCTTCTATAATGTCACTTAGGAAACAAATTCAGCCATCCAGTAATAAGCTTTGAGCTTTATTCGGAACCATTTCACTATAAATACAAATAAGAAGAGAGAGTAGGCACAGGAATAAGAGAGGGAGTGGATAGATGGATAACCGAAGAGGATAATTTTGGTTATCCTGATTTGGGGAGATAACTAAAATAAAAGAAAAACTGTATGAGTGTATTGTGTTTCTCAGTATCATGATTTTTGTCCCTAAGATCTATGCCAAAAACACCTTCCAGAATCTATCTGCAAGGGGGAAATTGTCATCTTTCAGAAGAGCATAAAAATATGAGAGAGATATTTCACAAATTCATATTTTGCTATAAGCAAAGTTTTCCTGAGGAAATTATAATAATTATAACAATACAATTATTTTTAAAAGAAGAAAATCTGGAAAGGGTAATAAGATCAGATATATAGAGAAAGAAAATGTAGAAATATTTTCCCATATTTCTACTTTGAGGGTGTTTTTTTTTTGTTCCTTTAGAGGTTTAAAAAAAATGCCCTTGGGCATAGTGATTAAGTTCGCCTGCTCTGCTTTGGTGGCCTGGGGTTCAGGGTTTGGATCCTGGGTGTGAACCTACACATCACTCATCAAGCCGTGCTGTGGCGGCATCCCACATACAAAGAAATAGAGGAGGATGGGCACAGACGTTAGCTCAGGGACAATCTTCCTTAGCAAAAAAAAAAATGTACATGCATACCAAAGAATCATCAATGCACACTTCTTGTTTTAATTTATAATTTTTGGTTGACATTTTTGACTATGATAAAACTGCACTCTGACAAAGTAAGATAAGAATAAATAAAAGAGGGAAGAGAAGGGAGTAAGATTCTCTTGTTCCTCAAGTAAGACAGGCTGTAATATGCAACAATCTAACAAGATCTAGATGCGACCTGGACAAAGAGAGTAGAGTAAAGTGAGATATAAATGTTCTCTTAGGAGTAACTCATACTCTTGGTAACAAGAAACGTCAGGGGTATCTAAATTCACTTTGGTCAGTAGGTGCCTCATGGTGCAGGAATAAAACAAAGGAAAATGCGGCTCATAGGACTTCAGTACGAGTGTCAACAAATCCCAAGAAAATGATTGCACTGGCAGGAATAGTCTTTTTTTAATTGGTAGTATCTTAGGAAGTAGCCAACATGATTTGTTCTTATTTCCTAATTTAATAAATAAATATGCATTATATATATATATATGGAGAGAGAGAGAGAGAGAAGGATTAATATTTTCTATTAAGATTTTTAATCTCATTCGGGTTCAGAAGAGAGAAGCCAAAATAAATACCCAAATCAGCATTTGAAATATTCTTTCCCTTAAATTTTTACAGGGACATATAAAATAGAAATTAATTATAAATAGAAAGACCTGATATTTTAATATTATTTTTGTTTTACAATTGCTTTTTAAGTACTCAATTTTTATTTACTTTCTCTCTCCAGATTAAGAATCTATTATAATGCTGAAATTGCACAGTGTTGTGATGATCAACTTTGAGTGTCCAGGCCAATGACATTGAACCTGGCAAGCACAAACACGTAGTTGCACATTCACAAAGTCTAGCCACTAATGTCATGGACAATGAAAACTGTCCTACACTTTCCAAACCACCTTTCTAATCCCACCTTTGCCATTTGGGACTCATCTGTTATGGTTTACCCCAGATTTGCCATACTCCATGGGTGGCCTTTGCATTTGTGAGAATTGTGATTCTTATGCCAAATGGGAAAGAATTAACATTGGATTATTCACTTTTATTTTGACAGAGTTCAAATGACAACATAAATTAGATATATTGCCATGCCTTAGGAAATTTAAAATGGAATACATTCTTATTAGGTAGCAGTTTCCATCAAGTGAATGTTAATACTTAATTTCCCGGCATACTTAGTTCATGTTGCTTGAGTATCTATCTCCTATCATGATGCTGAAATGAGAAGAATCTGCTAAATTTGCCAAGTGAAATCTTTCCCAAAATATAAATAACTGGGTGTGTCTAGACTAGCATGTAAACCTGCTAATTACACTGTGAACCATGTGAGTTGCCTTATCTTTCAATAAAACATTTGCATGTATTACACTTCCCATATGATAATGCTTCCTTTCATTTTGCTATCAACTAATGAGGAAAAAGGAAGAAAGCATAAAAAGAAAAAAGAAATGAAAGTGTATCCAATTAAGTGCTAGAGAAGGCCAACTATTATAAAATATAAACACAACTCTATTCAAATATCAGATCTTGGGCCGGCTCCGTGGCTTAGCGGTTAAGTGCGTGCGCTCTGATGCTGGCGGCCCGGGTTCGGATCCCGGGCGCGCCCCAAGGCACCACTTCTCTGTCCAACGCGAGGCCGAGTCCCACATACAGCAACTAGAAGGATGTGAACCTACGACATACAACTATCTACTGGGGCTTTGGGGGGAAAAACATGAATAAATAAAATCTTTAAAAAAAAAAAAAAAAAAAATATCAGATCTAGATTCAAGTAATTGAAGGCATGTGTGTTATGTGCCAGGAGCTGCGTTGAGGGCTTTCACTTGCATATATTATGGAATGCAGTGATTAATAAATAAAAAAGGTAACAGACTTCAGAAATTATAAAGTTAGAAGATTGGGAAATTCAACGACTTGAAAAGTTCCTATGTTAAATAAAAGAAAAAGAGAGCTGGTAAGTGGCAGTGACCATGTTGGTATATCCGTAAATCTATGACAAGTAATGGTGTGCTCAGAAGTGATTGTTTTCTCCTGTGTGTAGATCTCGCTAATCATGTAGAAAGCTGTAATTCATTGTCACGGATTTCACAGGTTTTACGCTGTTATGCTGTGCCTGTTTAGGATGAGAGTTCTGAAATAAAGACACACACATACACACATGCACACGTGCACGCACATATGCAAATAATATGGCTGTTGGTGACTCTAACTCTTCCAAGGCAGAGCTTTATGATCAGCCAGTTCCCGAAACAAGGGGCAGGACATGCATTTCTCACACAATATGCAGACCGACAACCGTCCACCGTCTGCTGGCAATCTGATATAAAGCTATAAATCAGGTAGTGGGGAAACACAACAGGTGTGACAAAGAAGGAAGAATAGTGAAAGTGGTGCCTAGTAACCTTAATTTTAAAGAAAAAAAAACAGGTAAAAGTATCAGGCACTATAGTTAGATTTTAGATGTCTGTATTATCAATTCACAGAATATAGGTAGCAAAGTAAAAATGACATTTTAGCCCAATGAAATAAATGCAATCCCACAGGTACCACTGAGAGCTGGTAGAACGGCATTCTTTTCTAGAATAGAGCCTCAGAAGAACACACTTGATTTTAAAAAATGTACAATACGGGGGCCGGCCCAGTGGTGTAGTGGTTGTGTTTGCGCACTCTGCTTCAGTGGCCCGGGGTTCGCAGGTTAGGATCCCAGGCGTCGACTTATGCATCACTTATCAAGCCATGCTGTGACAGGTGTCCCACATATAAAGTAGAGAAACATGGGCACAGATGTTAGCCCAGGGTCAATCTTCCTCAGCAAAAAGAGGAGGATTGGCAACAGATGTTAGCTCAGGGCTACTCTTCCTCGCCAAAAAAACGATACACATGTATATAATACAGCATAAGCCTTAGAAAGATTGCATTGCATATGAAGAGGAAACAATTAAATGGGTTACGTAGGCTCAGGGAAACATTCACAATGTAGACAATTTTGACCAGACATTGATAAAAAGAGGAGTAATGTGAGACAGGCACCATCTCATATCACAAGTAAGTTTTGAGTTGTTTGGCTAATATTATTTAATTCTGAATATTAAGTGTTTTTATTTTATTTTTTTCCAGTTTTGTTGAGGAATAATGAAAAAATATAATTGTATATAGGAAAAGTATACAAGGTATTGATTTGATATACATACACATTGCAAAATGATTACCACAATCAAGATTATTAACACATCCATCACTTCACATAGTTAACTGTTTTCTATGGTGAGAACACTTAAGATCTACTCTCAGCAAATTTCAAGTATACAATAACGTTTGACTAACTATAGTCTAGTTGAAAGCAGAACTTTGCAGTTAAAATGGACAAATTTAAGTTCATTATTAATTTGCTAATAGTTATCCTTACAGGAATATTAAACCTAACTATGCACATAATAAGTAATCCACAATGGCTTTTTATTAAACATAATTGCCACAAAATGATTTGGAAGCTAGAACTAAACGTTTAAAAAGTCATCCATGCCTGAATCCGACAGAATACAGGACTCCTTTGGAAGTCAGGCAGGGATGATTGGGAAAATGAACAAGAATAAGTCAATATCTAGGTCAATTTGACTCTTCTCCCTCTAAATTCCATTAATAAATCTCAATTCAATGGGGAAATAGCTGAATAAACCTCAAAAATTATAAACTTGAACAACATATTTGGGATCCTTTTAAAGCTAACGGCTCAGATTTTCCAGAAACCTAAAATAAACTACCCTTATATTGAGAGAGAAGGTTACAATGTGTGAGAGAACTGATCACAAATATATGTACTTTTGTTGCTAAAACTTGAATCTTTTTACTCGTTAACTCAAACTGCCTTGACTTCTCATGTTTATGCAAAACAGATTTTTTGGAGAAAAAAAGAAAGATTCTGTAACATCAGAGGAAATCATCAAAGAACTAGTGGCAACATCTTAAGGCTTTTATCAAAGTAGTGAGGGAATGCATTAAAGCAACAATATCTGGAGCTTACATGTGATGGGACTACTAAATTTAATAGTGTATCTTATGAACATATGTGGATATAATGATTTTTCTGTAAGAATACCTCATTCTGAAGGACTTTTTTTCTGAGTAAGAGAACACTATTCTCTCAAGACAATTCAGAAAAAAAATCCACCAATACTTCATTAATAATAGATGCCTCACACTCTACAAACAGAGGACCAAAGTTTTTGAAAAACTATGTGCACTATAAGTGAAGGCTATACAAAAGGGAATAAGCTCATAAATGGAAAAAGTCATTAAAAAATCCCTCATCAAATTCTTACAAGAAAATGATGGGCTAAAACATGAATTGTTAAAACATAAGGATTTAAGTAAAAAATAGGGGACTCTCGTCTAGCAAATCTTGCTATGCAAGCTATGATCAAATTTGAGATATCCATTTAAATTTTTCAAAATATGTTAAAAATAAAGCATTTCTTATTCTCAAAACAAAGTATTGGGCCCGCCTGGTGGCGCAAGTGGTTAAGTGCGTGCGCTCTGCTGCGGCGGCCCCAGGTTCACCGGTTCGGATCCCTGGCACGCACCGATGCACTGCTTGTCAGGCCTCGCTGTGGCAGCATCCTATATAAAGTGGAGGAAGATGGGCATGGATGTTGGCCTAGGGCCAGTCTTCTTCAGCAAAAAGAGGAGGATTGGCAGATGTTAGCTCAGGGCTGATCCTCCTCACACACACACACACACACACACACACAAAAGTATTAAAAACAATATAGTTTTACCTGCAAATAGTAGTTAAGAAGAAAAAGGGGGGCCAGCCCTGTGGCTTAGTGGTTGGCTGCACACGGTCCGCTACTGGCGGCCCGGGTTCGGATCCGGGTGTGCACCGACACACAGCTTGTCCGGCCATGCTGAGGAGGCATCCCACATACAGCAACTAGAAGGGTGTGCAACTATGACATACAACTATCTACTGGGGCTTTGGAGAGAAAAAAGGGGAAAAAAAGAAGGAGGATTGGCAATAGATGTTAGCTTAGGGCCAGTCTTCCTCAGCAAAAAAAAAAGAGGAGGATTGGCATGGATGTTAGCTCAAGGCTGATCTTCCTCACAAAAGAAAAAAAAGAAAAAAAACGAAAGAAACCCATATGAAATTGCATGTCTAAGTATTTAACCAAATGTGACTATTTGAGATGCTGCTACTAGGAAATGTCATGGGAGGTCACCAGTGGGTTTACAGTGGCGAATCCAAGGTGGACTTCTTATGCATATTCGGTCTACTTGGGGGCCATAAAATGAACCAAACACTAGTGATCTCTTTGATTAATGAAGTAGAATGTACGGGAGGGAATAGTAATACTATGAAGAAAGACTCTTCTGGGTGCTATATGGGACCTTCCTGTAAACCACAAAGCCACTAGTATCCAATTTCTGTGACTTTCAGCTGCCATATAATGCTTAGGTATTTCCTCAAAAATAAAAAGGTAATCTACAGTCTCTGAAATTATATCTTTTAAATTTATGGCAGGATTAGAATCTAAGTCTTCCAAAGTGAACGATGTGAAGTTTTACCCAGAAGTTGTGAACTCCGGCCTCTGAACATTAAACAAAGAAGTGACTTGCCCCAAAGAGGACAGGAATGGGATTCATTGAATATTCTAAAGTTTTCCTATGCCTGTTCTCCATCATGGCCAGAGCAAGGCTTATGGGTTACTGCACGGGCTAATAATGTGTTACCCCTTTCCAACTGACATTTTAAGGTATTTCTACAAAATTTATTTAATGAGAGCAAGAATTTGCTATTAATTAGTACTAATAGTATACCTCTTTACATTCAAACTAAGAGATTTCTTACATGCTCTGAACATAAAATTAAATTATTCGGAGTACTCTTTCCTTTCACAGTGTTATAGTCACTAAGAATAGATGTAACTAACCTATACTTATTTTTTTATAAAATCTTATCAGAATGTGTTTACTTTCTTCTGGTTACTCTATCGGCAAAATGTCCTTTATTTCTTTAGTTCTTGTGTTCTCCTCAGGTTTTTGAGCAGCAACTATTTGGGAAGCATATTTAAAGATTCAAAGTTTAGGTAATCAAGTGAATCCTGGTTCCTGGTAAACAGCCAGATGCTGAACGTCATTCAGACGCTTCGGCACTTTGACTGCCTACCCCTGCTGACTTGAGGCCTCTGACAGCTGCCTGGTCTCAGGCTCGGAGGCATAATCTGCAGTTACGCTTAGAACCTGCCTATGTAAAATACAAAGTACTCAACTAGGACAGGCCAGCATCCGTGAAGAGGTTTCCCTTTTCCAAATTTATTTCCACTGAGCAGCACTGTCTACTTTAGTGGAAGGGAGACCAAATTAGCTTTTACCAGTTGTGTAAGGAATTGCATGGGGGAAACCTGAGCACACTAGCACCCTGGATCCAAGCATCCCAGTGTTGTTGCAGTGCCATCTAAAAACTGGCACCCTATGATGCTGTGAAGTTAGCCAGATCCTTAATCCAACACCGGTATCAAAAAGAAAAGAAATAGTTGGGCTTATAGTATTTTAAGTGAAAAATATCTCTTCCTTGTTTTGTACCATAAGTTCAAAGAAGGCAGAAACTTTTTCAGCTTAATCACCATTATACCCCACTACAAAACTTAGGGCACAACATACAATTAGTGCTTAATAGCTCTCTGTTGAATGGATGAAACTGACAGACATTTGATGCTGATTATGTTCCCCACACTTTTAGCACAGCTGAAATCATTCTTTTTTGTTCCAAAATATGTATATACAAAAAATGGCAAAAGATCTGGGGCAAAGTCATGCTGTGATTTACATTTTTGAAGTTGTGAAAAACTATTCCCATATGCACAGACCATAACACCTGGAAGAGAGATGAGCTATAATACAATCCTTTGAATTTGTGTCTTATGGAGAAGATCACTTTATTACAATAAAAACAAAAGTGGTGGGGCTGGCCCTGTGGCCTAAGGGTTAAGTCTGGCGTGCTCGCTTTGCCTGCAGCCCAGATTCACAGGTTTGGATCCCGGGCGTGGATCTACACCACTTGTCAGCCATGCTGTGGCGGTGACCCACATACAAAATAGAGGAAGATTGGCAAAGATGTTAGCTCAGGGTGAATCTTCCTCAAGCAAAAAGAAGGTTGGCAAGAGATGTTAGCTCAGGGCAAATCTTCCTCAGCAAAAAAAAAAAAAAAAAAAAAGGTGAACACTTACATAGCACTTATAATATCTCTTTAGTAGCTGCACTAAAAACTGCCCAAATATGAAAAAATTGACCAATCCTATGAGGGGGTACTATTATAATTCCCATATTACAGATGAGAAAACTGACGCATAGAGTTCAAATAAGTCACCAAAGCCATACTGGAGGCAAAATTCAAGCTCAAGAATTCTGGATCAAGTTGAATTCTTAACATTATACAACATCACTTCTAGTGAGAATCTCTGGGTGCCTCTCAAACTAAACTCACATAAGTAGTCCAAAATGAACTGCTCTTCTACAGAAGTGGGGCAAATAGTGTATTTTGTATTAATACACATCTGATGACATTTAAGCCACTTTATATTCAGGTGTATGTGTGTGTATTATCTACATTAGCACAGTCTGGAGGAGGAGAAACAGAAAAAAAGCAGTATTAATAATAGTAAAACTAGCTGCAAACATTTACTGAATATTTACTACATACCAGACACTGTGGTCAGTACTTTTCATGCATTATTAGATTAATTCTCCCAAAATTTCTTGATAGGTGCTACTATTTTTTATCATCTACTTTTTTCAGATTATAAAACTAAGAATTGGATAAATTAACTTTTTGGTACGTCAGGTGATCTTTGGAGTCTCGTACAAAGGACATGAGGTGTGAGAGGAAGGGAGGAGCCACGTGCTTTGTCCTGAGGAACTCTAAGGATGCAGCTGCCATTTCCTGAGATGGGGTAATCTGCTGGGGAAATTAGCAGTGTGGTTTGGACATGTTAACTTGAGGGGCCTCTCAGATATCCAAATGCAACCATACAGGAGGGGCAGAGATGCAGTGCAGCGATGCAGGGATGGCAAGGTGGGGGAACGGACGTCCATTCGGAGTGAAAGTAGGGAAGCCAAAGAGTGTTTTCAGGCTCAGAGAGGCTGGGAAACCGTTTGGGGAAGTTCTCTTCTGATGGCTTACATTTCCTCAGTGAAGTAGAATGTAAGGTTGGGGGAAAAGTATTCAAGGCTGGTGAGAAAGGAGAGGTGGGAAACAGAGATGGAATGAATCTTGGACATGTAATTGGATTTCTGGGTAGCAGAAAGGGCCAATTTGATGTTCACAGTTATTAATTTAAAGTGAAACCACACAGCTTGTTTGTTTTGGGGGTTTTTTTCTCTCTACTTTCTTTGTGCACATAGAGTACAGTTGGATTTAAATAGGATTGAGGTTTTGCCAGACAAGAAAGGTGAAGGAAGAGATAGACAAAGGATTTAAGAGATGAACAAGGATTTAAGAGTATGAACATTTTGACACTGTCAATGATGATAATGTTAATGATGATGAAAATGATAACAAAAGCTAAGCTTATAGTGCATACTATGTACCAGGAAGGAACTGTTCTAAGCACATTATATAAAGTATTTATTCTTCGCAGTAACTTCATGTGGCATGTGTAACTATCATTATTGCCATTTTACAGATGAGTAAACTAAGGCAGAGAGAGTAAGTAAATTATTGAAGGTTATAGCTAGTAAATTGTGAATGCAGGATTTAAGCCCTTTAATTCCAGGTAGTCTGGCTCCATATAACAATAATTCCATTCGGCCATGAAGAACTGTGGAATCTGTCAAATAAG
Organism: Ceratotherium simum simum; assembly: GCF_057802395.1. Lineage (NCBI taxonomy): Eukaryota > Metazoa > Chordata > Mammalia > Perissodactyla > Rhinocerotidae > Ceratotherium > Ceratotherium simum. Next base: position 74,669,369 of record NC_141900.1, read on the forward strand.
GAGAGAATTAAGAACATGGAGAATGAAAGCAATGAAATGGTGGAAGGATCAATGGATTGTAGGTCCCAGTGGAGTAAAAAAGAAAAAATGCTGGAATTGTGGGTATTCAATGATGTAAAATAAAAAAATAGGAAGTATTAGTTACAGTGTGGGATTCTTGGAATTAAAGATTATGAGAGAGATGCATATATTTGGAATGATGAGGTCGAGAATATAATCATGTAAAAGAGTGGTTAACATAATAGAGTAAGATCACTGGAAGAAAAGAGATCAGGGAAGTAAGAGATCAGAATGTTGGAGATATTATCTGTAAAGGTATTGAAATCATCAAGACAGAACCAGGTTCTTGGAGAATGACATAGACCAGGGGCTAAAATGTTCAGAGAATAAATGAGATTGATACTCAGATGGTGACTGATGGATAGGGTTACCAGATACAGCAAATGAAAATACAAGATGCTCAGATACATTTTAATTTCAGATAAGAAAAATGAATTTTCTTTAGTATAAATATGTCCCAAATATTGCATGGGACATACATATACCAAAAAAATTATGTATTGTTCACCTGAAACTCAAATGTAGCTGGGATCTTGTATTTCATCTGGCAACTTGACTAATGTAGCCAGCATCTGAATTCAGATTTGTCCAACTCACAGATTGTGTTCCTAAACTTGATATATCTATATCACTAGTATTAATGTAAGCAAATAAAGTAATGAATAAGTCTTACCAAGTCAAAACTATACTCTTAGTTTGCTAAATCAGAGTAAAAGCATTCCATGATCTTACAATATCATATTCACATGAATATATAACTGCATATGGCATCTTATGAAAGCAAAAGTATTTTAAAAGCATTAACTGTGATCTAAAATTTTTATCACTAGTTAAAGATATCAATGGGTAGGCTCCCCGATCATCTCTGTTGTTAATACAGTTTTGTGAATAAGTCCAATTATGATGACAGGAAAATAGCTATGCATTATCACAAATCACCTTTCATCTTTGACATAAATGGGAAAAGATTTCTCTCAGTAATTCCATAGTTATATTTAAAACAAATTTAACATTGTGTTTGAAGTTATGCTTTTAAAAGCAATAGGCCCCATAGTTTGGAATCAATGCTATAGTAATGTCTGTCATTTGAATATGGCTCTCTTTTTTTTGCTTTTTCCAATGTTATTTCATCTTTAATCTAAATCCCTATTGAATTATGTAGACAAAATCAAGAAAGGTAAGAATATATATGTATAAAAAAGAATAGAAATCTAAACTTCAAATGAATTAAACGTACAAATATTTTCTAATATTACTTATATGGTGATTTTATAATCTATTAGGACTCTTTTAGTGTTTTCGTATTATGGGTTTTTCCTGAAAAACATATAAGTAATGTAGAAAATATACATGGATTATGTACTGCAAAAATATTTGTAATAAATATTTTATAAAATTAAAACAAGACATTTAAGGAGATCTTATATTTACATAAAATGTTGATTTCTCAAAGTAATTTTACATACATCATCCCAATGATTGCACAGTTTTTTGAAGAAGATAGTATAGCTGTAATAATCTCTTTTTTTGCAAATACGAAAATCAAGAATAAACAGCAAGTTTAAAATGTGACAAGCTAATCAATGGCAAGTTTCATTCAAGGACCAGATATTCCTATTGTTGTTTCTGTGATCTTTTTACTACAATAATCTACATCCTCAGATGCTCCAATTTGGTGCATACTGTACCATACTTTTTCTTTTTTATTGGTGTTATAATTAACAGCTATTACAGATCACTTTGTAGTTATTGCCAGCACATTGTTGAAATCTCACTAAAACAGTAGCAAAAATATTGCTAAGAAAGCACAAATTGGATGTTACTATAGCTGACCAAGACCGAGTAATAGGGACCAGATTTGCCCTCCTACATAAGACAACCAAAACACAGACAAAACACTTGGAACACCAGCTTTCAAGAGACTGGACGTAAGTCAATAAAACAGAGTGATCCCTAAGAGCAGGAAACATTAAAGAAAAAAAATGAGCTCAATGATTTCCCTAGCTCACTGCCGCGGGAAAGTTTCAGGATGTGGTACAAAGAGAGTAAACGCAAGCAGAAGCTGGTAGACTCCATGAGTGGAGGAGATCTGAGCATATGAGCAGAACAAGATGGCAAGAGTTCTCAAGACAGTATAGTGGGGAGTAAAGAGCCACTCAGAGAGAAAACTCCAGATATCTGCAGGTGTTTCTGTCCAGGTATTCAGCTAAGTACTAATTAGTGCATCTGTGTGAGGAAAATATTCCAAACCAGAAAAAGAACCACATGGAATGAGAAGAGGTAACAGCCATACTAGAAAATACACGATTCATGGGCATTGGTAGAGAAAGAAGGATCTTGCCTCAATTATGAGGATAATTAGCCCTAGATCTAGCACTGTTCTGGTTCCATCTAAAAGAAATCTTATAAACTGGACCCCAAAATTTCAAACTCTTTCCAAGTAACTAAATTGTGTCCCAGAACAAAGTTCAAAAATATTTACAAGAATGCAAAAATATCCAGCACCTAATAAGGTAAAATTCACAATGTCTGGCATGCAATAAAAAATTATCAAATATGGGGTCAGCCCCGTGGCTTAGCAGTTAAGTGTGCGCACTCCACTACTGGCGGCCCAGGTTCGGATCCTGGGGGCACACTGACGCACTGCTTGTCCGGCCATGCTGAGGCCACGTCCCACATACGGCAACTAGAAGGATGTGCAACTATGACATACAACTATCTACTGGGGCTTTGGGGAGAAAAAGGGGAAAAAAAAGGAGAAAGATTGATAGATGTTAGCTCAGGGCCGGTCTTCCTCAGCAAAAAGAGGAAGATTGGCACGGATGTTAGCTCAGAGCTGACCTTCCTCACAAAAAAAAAAAACAAAAAAAACTATCAAATATGCAAAAAGGCAGGAAAACACAACCTATAATGAGGAGAAAAATCAAACAATCAAAACTGATACAGATGTTAGAATAAGAAGAAAATCACAAAACATTATAAAACTGTACTGCATATGTTTGAAAAATTTTGTAAAGATATACAAGAGGGGGCCGGCCCCATGGCGTGGTGGTTGGGTGCACGTGCTCCGCTGCGGCGGCCCTGGTTCAGATCCCAGGGGCGCACCGGCGCACTGCTTGTCAGGTCATGCTGTGGCGGCTTCCCATATAGGGTGGAGGAGGATGGGCAATAGATGTTAGCTCAGGGCCAGTCTTCCTCAGCAAAAAGAGGAGGATTGGCGTGGATGTTAGCTCAGGGCTGATCTTCCTCACAAAAAAAAAAAGATGTACAAGAGATAAAAAGGACTCAAATTGAACTTTGACCGACGAAAATCACAACGTGGGAGATGCAAAGTACTCTGGATGGAAATAACAGCAGATTAGACACTGCTGGGATAAAAAAAGATTAGGAAACTTAAAGTCATCATAAAATAAACAATCCAAAATGAAACACAGAGTAAACAAGAATAACAACAACAATAAAAATGAACACGGCATCAGTTAGCTGTGGGACAATTTCAAGCAGCCTAAAATATGTGTAATTGTAGTCCCCAGAGTTAGAAAAAGGGGGCAAACAGAAAAAATATTGGGAGAAATAATGGCCAAAAACTTTTCAAATATGATGAAAACTACACACCCACAGATCTGAGAAGCTCAATTAACCCCAAGCCCTACACATCATGACATACCATTACCAAATTCTTCAAAGCCGATGATAAAGATAAAACCTTAAAAGTAGCCAGAGAAGAAAAACATGTTATGTACAGAGGAACAAAGCTAAGGATGACAGCACATTTCTGTCACTGGAGACAGTGAAACAGCATCAAGTTACTGAAAAGATAAAAATGGTAAACCTAGATTTCTAAACTCAACAAAAATATCTTTTGAAAATGAAGGTGAAATACTTTTCCAGACAAACAAAATCTGAAAGAATTCATCACCAGCAGACTTACACTACAAGAAATGTTAAAGGAAGAAGAGAACTAGAAATAGTAATTTACTGATAAATACATAAGATTTTTTCTTATTATTTAAATCTCTCTAAAAGATAATTGACTATTTAAACAAAAATAATAACAATGCAATATGAGGTTTATAATATATGTAAAAGTAAAATTACTGCAAACATAGCGCAGGAGAAAGGAGAACTGGAAATCTACTATTGTAAGGTTCTAATAGTACACCTAAAGAAGTATAACATCAATTGAAGGTAAACTGTGATAAGTCAAGGATGTAATCTTTAAACCCTAAAGTAACCTTTCAAATAACTAAACAAAGAGTCATCATGAATAAGCCAACAAAGAAGATAAGGTGGAATCATAAACAATATTTGTTTGACTAATCCAAAAGGAAGCAGAAAAAGAGGAGAAGGGGAACAAAGAATAAGTGGAAAAAATAGAAAACAATATTAAGATGATAGATTTAAATGACCTGAATTAATAATTTACATTAAATGTAAATGGTCTTATTACCTCAATTCACAGGCAAAGATTGTAAGATTGTATTTTTTAAAAAAGTAAAGACCCAACTACAGTATATGCGTCCTACAAAAAATGCACTTTAAATATAAAGTAAAAAGTTAAAAATGAAAGGATGAAAAAAGCTTTACCAAACTGACACTTGTTGAAAGAAAATTGGAGTGGCTATATTAATATCAGTTGAAGTAGGTTTCTGAGCAAAGAATATTAACAAGGATAAAGAAGATCACTTCACAATAACCAGAGTGTTAAGAGGACGCAGCAATTTTAAACTTATGTACCTAATGAGAGAGGTTCAAAATATATGAAGCAAAAACGGATAGAACTACAATGAGAAATAGAAAATTTTGCAATTTTAGAGATTTTAATAACCCTCTCTCAATAATTGATAAAAGAAAATCAATTAGAATGTAGAAGTCTTGAAAAACATTATCAACTGACTTGACCTAATTGATATCTATAGAACACTCCACACAACAACCACAAATTCACATTGTTTTCATGCGCAGATAGAAATTTTACCAAGATAGACTATATTATAGGCAATAAAACAAATATCAATACACTTAAAAGGAATCATGTCATACCAAGTATGTTTCCAGTATAGTAATTCAATTAGAAATCAAAACAGAAAGATCTCTGGAAAATCACCAAACATTTGGAACAAAATAATATACTTCTAAATAACCCATGGTCAAAAAACAAATCAAAAGGGAAATTGGGAAGTATTGTGAACTAAATGAAAATAAAAATAAAATAGAGCTAAGCATGTGAAATGCTGGTAAAGCAGTATTAAGGGAGGAATTTTTACCACTAAATGCCTATATTGAAAAAAAGAAACATCTCAAGTCAAAGACCTCAGATTCTACCTTAAGAAACTAGAAAAAGAAGGCAGATTAAACCCAAAGTAAGAAAAAGTAAGGAAATAATAAGATCAGAAGAAAAATTAGTGAAATAGAAATAAAGAAAATCAATGAAACCAAAAACTGGTTATTTGAGAAAAATCAATACAATTGACAAAATTCTAGCCAGACTGATCAGAAAAAAGAGAGGAAATACAAATCACCCAATAAAGAATGAAAAAGGTGGCATCATTACAGATATTACAGATATTACAGATATTAAAAGGATGATCAGTATATACCATAAACAACTTTACGCCAAAAAAATCAGAACTTTTAAAAAATTAAATAGACAAATTCTTTAAAAGACACAAAGAAGATTTCAAGAAGAAATTGATAACCTATATCTATTAAAGAAAAAGAATATAAACTTAAAAACTTTCCCAAAAAGAAAATTCCAAGCTGAGATGGCATCACTGGCAAATTTCACCAAACTTTTAAGGATAAAATAATACTGGGTCTATATACAATGAGAACTACAAGACATTATTGAAAGAAATCCATGATGACATAAAGAAATGGAAAGATATCCCATGCACATGGATTGGAAGAATAAACATAGTTAAAATGTCTATATTACCTAAAGCAATCTACAGATTCAATGCAATCCCAATCAGAATCCCAATGACATTCTTCACAGAAATAGAAAAAAGAATACTAAAATTTATACGGGGCGACAAAAGACCGCGAATAGCTAAAGAAATCCTAAGAAAAAAGAGCAAAGCAGGAGGCATCACAATCCCTGACTTCAAAACATACTACAAAGCAATAGTAATCAAAACAGCATGGTACTGGTACAAAAACAGACACACAGATCAATGGCACAGAATTGAAAGCCCAGAAATAAAACCACACATATACGGACAGCTAATTTTCGACAAAGGTGCTAAGAACATACAATGGAGAAAGGAAAGTCTCTTCAATAAATGGTGTTGGGAAAACTGGACAGCCACATGCAAAAGAATGAAAGTGGACCATCTGCTATTGCCATTCACAAAAATTAACTCAAAATGGATCAAAGACCTGAAGGTGAGACCTGAAACTATAAAACTCATAGAAGAAAATATAGGCAACACACTATTTGACATTGGTCATAAAGGAATCTTTTCGGATGACATGCCTACCCAGACTAGGGAAACTAAAGAAAAAATAAACAAGTGGGACTTTATCAGATTAAAGAGCTTCTATAAGACAAATGAAACCAGAATCAAGATGAACAGACAACCCACCAGCTGGGAGAGAATATTTGCAAAACATACATCTGACAAGGGGTTGATCTCCATAATATATAAAGAACTCACACAACTGAACAACAAAAAAACAAACAACCCGATCAAAAAATGGGCAGAGGAAATGAACAGACACTTCTCCAAAGAAGATATACAAATGGCCAATAGGCACATGAAAAGATGTTCAACATCACTAATCATCAGGGAAATGCAAATCAAAACAACACTAAGATATTACCTCACGCCCGTTAGAATGGCTATAATCACCAAGACAAAAAACAGCAAGTGTGGGAGAGGATGTGGAGAAACAGGAACCCTCATACACAGCTGGTGGGAATGCAAACTGGTGCAGCCTCTATGGAAAATGGTATGGAGATTCCTCAAAGAATTAAAAATAGAGATGCCCTATGACCCAGCCATCCCACTACTGGGAATCTATCCAACAAACCTGAAATCAACAATCCAAAGAGGCTTATGCACCCCTATGTTCGTTGCAGCATTATTCACCATAGCCAAGAAGTGGAAGCAACCTAAGTGTCCCTCGACTGACGATTGGATTAAGAAAATGTGGTAAATATATACAATGGAATACTACTCAGCCATAAAAAAAGACAAAATCGTCCCGTTTGCAACAACATGGATGGGCCTGGAGCATATTATGTTAAGTGAAATAAGCCAGAAAGAGAAAGACAAACACTGTATGATCTCACTCATATGTGGAATATAAACCAACACATGGACAGAGAAAACTGTACTGTGGTTACCAGGGGCAGTGGGGGCGGGGGGTGGGCACAAGGGATGAAGGGAGACATGTATATGGTGATGGACAAACAAAAATGGACAACCGAAAATTTCACAATGTTAAAAACCATTAAAACATCAATAAAAAAATAAAAATAATAATACTAGGTCTACACTAACTCCTCCAGAAAATTGAAAAGGAAGGAATACCTTCCTACTCATTCCACGAGGTCAGTATAACCCTGAACCAAAACCAGGTTTTACAAAACAAGAAAACTATAAATCAATATCCTTTATGAACATAAAAGTGAGAATATTAAACAAAGATTTTGCAAATTGAATTCAACAATATATCAAAAGGAAAAAATAATCATGACTTATTGGAGTCCATCCTACAAGTACATTATTTAGAGACTTGACTAGTACCAAACAAATCAGCTCCAGCTAAAGTTGTGAATGGAGTTGCTTCCGGGGCAGGAAAAATGGAGGGAGGAAGTGAGGGTGGTAGACTACTACTAATTTTCATAAAAGCCTTGTTGAACTATTTGAGTATGTATAATTAGTAAAAATGGAAACCAATAAACAGATTTATATCCAGTAGAGACTTTTAATTATAGCACATGAACTTACTATAGCATGAATTAGAAATCGATTCTTACAGCAAAAAATATTTCACCATTTAAATTTGCCACAGTCTTCATTATCTACTGTCTGATAGTGGCTAATACAAAGGTGTGTATACATATGTACACACGTATGTATGGATTTGATGTGGATGATGTTCCCCTAGGAATATCAGATGGCCCTCTGCAGCAGAATTGAGATATAACGGATCACATCAAAGTTACTCAGTGTCATCTTAAAGACACAAAAGGGCTTCCCAGTTAGCAAAAAAATTGAGTACATCCTGACTGAAGATATTATCTTACCTAAAGAAAGAATACCTCTAACAGAAGGAAGTTTGGTCAGCAAAGGAAGCAAAGTAAAATTAGAATCTTCTGATGGCAATGTCCATTCAAGGAAGAAGATGTCCTGCTTACAGAACACCATCTGATGGTCTCAGTGGTTCTTCTGTCCCTATTGAGAAAATGAATTCACCCATCTTTCATTACCTGCTGCCATCAAACATTTGAGTCACGTAGCCAACTCCCCTTTATTCTGACTCCACGCCTACCACAAAGCTATAAAGATCATATGTACTCCCCAGAAGACACATATGTAACACTCTTGGTATTGCATTTCTTGTTGGAAATTAATATAATTTACATGTTTCTTTTGATCTAGGTTAATGTAGGTTTCTCCCTAAGAGATTAGTCAACAGTTAATATGCTAGAGAATAAGATCTTTTTCAGTTTGTAATGCTGGGTTCGTGGAGATGAAAGAGGAGATCATGTTTTAAAAACTGTCAGGGAACATGTATACGAGATAAATCTAAAGAGCAACATACTTTCTAATTTTGAAATATCAGATTCCATTTGGGAATAAAAATTTTCTTTCTCTGAGCTGTAATGAGCCTGGGAAAAGTTAAAAATGCTCAAGAGCTTTGAACTTAACTGGGAAAGTGTTAAAGTAGTTCAGATAAAGCAATTTAGCCAAATTGTAATTGTTTTGTGTGATGTTTAAAAAGGTACACTTACAAAATTAAAAAAGAAAAAGCTCTGGACCTGAATACATAACACGGATTATGTCTACTGTGTAAATCACCTCTTCAGTAAGCTGAATGGTGCCCTAGTAGCTTTGAGAAGATAATGCAACTTACAATTTACTAAATTATTCCCTAGGCAGTTTACACGATAGGGATATATGACCCTTTAAAGTCAAAGTACAATTTATGTAAAGACCATAATTCATTTTGGCCAAGTGGCAATTTCAAGTGAAATATTTGGACTTCAGTCATTCTGTCACCTAAGAATTATTTGTATTTAAGAAAAAAAACGGAGGCCGCCCAGTGGCAGTGGTTAAGTGCGCGCGCTCCGCTGCAGCGGCCCAGGGTTCACGAGTTCAGATCCCAGGCGTGCACGGACGCACCACTTGCTAAACCATGCTGTGGCAGCGTCCCATATAAAGTAGAGGAGGATGGGCACGGATGTTAGCCCAGGACCAATCTTCCTCAAGAAAAAAGGGGAGGATTGGCGTCGGATGTTAGCTCAGGGCTAGTCCTCCTCACAAAAAAAAAAAAAGAAAAAAGACCAAAAGGATATCACAAGCTTTGAGATCTATTTGTGTAAAATATTAAGCATATTTTAAATGAATGCTTACATTCTGATTTGTCTACTGACATTTCTTAGATTCTAATTATTGCATATGGAGTCTCATAAAGGGGAGAGTTAGGAGGATCCTTGGGACACCCCTTCTGGCCCAGAAGGATAAGACCATAAAACATGGGGCAGGACCTGGGAAAAGCTCTTCATCTTCCATAGCTATTATTCCTTAGGATTCCCTGATTTTCCAAAAACTTTGATTTACTCATTTCAGATGATTAGGCAAGACCTAATTTTCATGAACGTTTCCGTGTATAAGGCAGAGATGCATCAGGAGCTAATTTGAGAATGTCTGTGATGCCTCTAGTTTCTGCAAAAACACAATGGCACCTCCAGTGAGATGTTGACCATCCTTGGCTCTGAATTATAGAACAGAAGGTGAAAAAAGAAATGACAACAAAAGAAATATAGAAAAACCTGTAGTTAGATGAAGCGTTTTGGATACCCATGACTACAAGCATTCAGCCTGACTGATTTTCATTTTGTATTGCTTAGACCAGGTGCACAGGGCAATTAATGGCACGTCGTCCTGTCTCAATTGCTTTGAATGTTGACATCTGCTTCTACCTTCTTTGAAAATGCATTTATTTGTTAATTTAGCAAATATTTATTAAGATCTACTATGTGCTAATTGCAGCTATTACTCCCAAACTCATTCATATAATCCATCTCTAGTCAAAATGGACGTGTCCTCGACTAAATGCTTTCTTCCACTTACTCTATATTCCTCCCCCACCTAATACTGTGTTTGGCCATTAACCTGCCGAGCTCAGTGCTGTCAAGCTGCTCCTTGGTAAATCAAATTCACTGAGGGAGGAGGGAAGGGGAGGAGCTCTCATCTCATTTCTAACCTAAAGTACAACATGTCACCTAAGCCTGTCCTTCACTGAAAATCTTGACCTAGAATTTTCTCACTGTTTTCTCCTCTCAGAAGTCCTATTCTATCTCTCCAATTTATCTAAGATACTTTAAAAAGATAAATCTATATAAGTGCCCACCATTTGAGAATCTTTTCTTGTTTGTTTTGAAAGGGAGTACATAGCATTTCAGAGGAATGTTTAATTGGTAGAATTTAATTGGTAGGGAGTGTTGCAAAATGAAATGAGGATTTTAAATAAGACAGAAGCAATTTCCTTTTTGTATTTTTGAAGGGAGTGGGGAGACTTGGAGTTCCTTCTTCCCTTACATTGTTTGACTGAAGGATTACTTCTTTTTCCTATAAGCCCAGCACTGATTTCGCAGAACCTGGGCAAATTATTTCAATGTTGCTAAGCATGGAAATAGTTTGATTAAGTATCACATTAAGTGCAACCTAAAAACAAGCATTCAGAGAAACTGATTCTAAAAACCTAAAAGGGTAGGACAGGAAATTTTGGTGTATAAGTAAACGGCACGGCAAAAAGCTGGAAAATATACATCTATGTCTAAGAAATAATTAAGCTAAGTTCCTGACACTAAAAAGTTCTAATGTTCCAAACAATATGTACAATACATTATAGTTACAATTCTCTAAATAATTTGATTGCAGGTTTTTGGAATAATTAACAAAGTGAAAGAAAAGTTGACTTGTATATAAACAGATTACCTATGAAATAAAATTTTAATGATTATTTTAACATTACCAGAAAAGAATGCTTTGCCTTCACAAGTCCTAATAATAAACAATAAATCTAAAAGTCAAAGGCAAAATATACATCCCATAGTCACAAAGCAACTGCATAAAATCTGTTAGATATATCTAGTTCTTCAGTTCAATTTATATGCAGGCTATTTAATAAAGATCCACTTTCTCATTTTTACAATAAAATTTTTATTTTCAAAGGATATTTCCAAGAATAGAATATATTGAACTTGAACACATTGAAATAATAAAAATGAATACAAACACTAAACACAAAGAAATAATAGAAATATGAACACAACTTTTAAAAAATAGGAAAAATAAATATAACTCATTAAAGGCTATTAAATTTTGGGTTTGTAATGTTACATTTCTCCATACTTGATTCTTAACTAACATGCTGAGCCTCACACATAGAAAGAGTAATTATTTTTCAAATTCAATGAAATAGAAACCAGAGGTACTCTAGAGAAGATCAACAAAGTTGAAGTTGATTCTTTCAGGATAAAAAGCCTAACAAAACTGACAAACCGCTGGCAAACTTGATCAAAAGAATAGAGAAGACATAAACAAACCATAACCACAGATAAAGAAAAGACTAAAAAGAGAATATTATCAATACCTGTATGGCCATGATTTTGAAAACAAAATTTACAAATTCCTAAAAATATGTCTCAATGGAATTGACTCAATAAGAAATGAAAAGCTTGAGTAATCCTATGCACATATTTGATACATATTCCCTCTTCATGTTGATGATAAAAATGTTGAAAAATTCAAAGCCTATATTCTCTGAAATGCTGCTAGAGCCTTACCTCCAGGTTAAGAGAACAAGATTAATCAACAATGTAATAGTCTGTTGTCATGATTCTTAACTATAATTTTAGAATGACATGATTTATTCATGTAGGTTTTTAGTGAGCACTGCTTCCCTTTTCAAAGAGGTCATAATTAATGTTTAATCCTATACCACTAATGTGCTAATCAGCAGTTTAAAAATCTTCTCACTTTTCTCCTTCTTACTGTTCTTGCCTTAATTGATGGGTCCCTGGTTTCTTATCTGAAAAATTATAAAAGCTTCCTAAATGTTTTTTTTGCCAATCACAATTAATTAATCTTTCTACTAATCAATTTTAAAATATTTTTAGAAATTTACCTCAAATTACTGGTTGAGAGTAATTTTAATCTACCAAGATATTTGACCATTTTTAGCCTCCAGTGATGAAGTGTACTCTGATTCTCTCAGATCTGCATTTTTTTAAAGCAATATAAATATATATATGCATATAAATATATACACACATAAAATAATATAAAATCATTTATATAATAATATAAAAACTATACAAATATATATACATATTTATTTTATAAATATATAAATGTATGCATATATAAAGCAATATATAAGTAATATAAATATGTGTGTATAGCCATTTTCAAACTTTCTAAAGAAATCCAATCTTGTTCATTTTTAGTAAAATCTATAAAGTTCAATATGCTTTGCTGTATTAAAATATCAAGTATTTTCATTTATTACTTCTTTGTCACCAAAGCAAGAGATCAAATTAATCCCTAGAGCAAATAAGTGGATCATTTTTATTTATACAAAAATACTCTAATATGTATTTATCTGAAAAAATAAGATTATTTACAAATCTAATATTTATGTACAAATATTGGGCTAATAAACTCAGATCACCTAATACAAAATTATAGTGTTAGGTACCTTAGTATTTTGATGCTTAGGAATCTAGTATTACACCGCCAAAAGTGAATATCATTGGGTTGTGAGATAAACCTGAAGAAAAACAGATCTATTAGATCTAAGTTGAAATTTCAATGAAAAAATTTAGTTTTAAAGTGATAAGATCCTCCTATGACCAAATTATGGAACACTTTAGATATCTTTATCATGTATTTAAAATCAAATTTAACAATGTGACTATCCACGTTACTTTTATCAGAGAAGCATGAAAAAAAATATTTTTTTGAAAATGTATTTAAAGAAATAACCCCCTTGGAAGAGCAGGACAGAACAAAAAAGTGAGGGCACAAACTCCAAAGTAACATAGAAACACACACATACTCAAGTAATGCACAATGAAATTGACTTAAAATATTCCTCTAAACTATAAACCTAAACATGGTCTGTATTCTCTGTGCAGAATGATTAAGGGAAAAAAGGGAAAAGATTCAAATGATAAAATACATGTACACACACATTTTAAGATATTTTATCTGGTTATTGTATAAGAAAGGGAATTTTTTAGATAAAATACTTTGATAATCAACAAGTTAACATTTTTACTATATTTAGGTGATGTTAAAATAGACACCTTAATGAAAAGAAAAGTACTTCCAACACAAAAAAAGTTTAAAATATTACTTTTAAAGCTTAGAGAGTCTATGAAATTTCAGCTCACCCCAATAGCTATGACATAATGATATTCTATATATCAAATGAAACTAATACAAGATGAGATGACTCTTTCATCACAGCAGGCAAACTAAAGTTAAAAAAAAAAAAAAAAAAACACCTGAATATGAATCAAGGTATTAAGCATTTAAAGGGCAACTTAGGTATGTAGCAATACAGAAATATTTATCTTGAATTGAAATTTTAATATACTATATAATCAAAGGTATTTTTAAGAAATGACTTATTATTTTAAGAATAAATAGCAAATTTGAAAAATATCCCTCCTTCCTTTTCCTAAAAAGTATACTTGACTAAATATAAAGAAATTTCTTTAGTCTATTTATATTGATTGCTATATTTATGTAAAGGGTGCAGTGAGAGAAATTCTACAACTGCCACATAATACACAAATCCTATTTTAAATAATTCTCTTATGAATACTAATAACTTCCTATTCTGATCTAAACATCTGCTTATGATGCCTCACTGTCTATAATGTGCTTGGATTTGCTCAAGTTTAAACACCACATATCAAAGAGAAATCCATTTTCACGTTATGTATGCTGCCATTTTAAGTAAAATTTATAATATTATTTAAACTAGAAAATGTGTATTTGTCATAATAGAAATACATACAAGACTCTAAGAAGTAAATTTATTCATTGTTCATTTCTTTCCCAAAGATTAGCTCCTATTCTGTCTTTATTGAAAAATGCATAAAAAATATAGCTGCTGCTGTATACTCGTGTGTGTTTAAGAAATAAGTTAATTTTATTTTATAGATAAAAAACGTATTTAAAATCTTATACAGAAGAGTATATTCAGTATGGGATACTGAAGTATGGGATATACAGATCATGCTTTTGTAACTGGGCTCAAAGATTTTTCTTTAAAATATATATTATTAAAAATACAGATTTGTTACAAATATGTTTAAGTAGGCTTATAATGTTGTATTGATATGTATCCAGGGACTGCTAAATTTAAGATTTTTTTAATTCCATCTCCTCAAAACTACAGGATCATCTCAATAGATGCAGAGAAAGCGTCTGATAAAATCCAACACATTTTCATGATAAAAGACAGCCAACAAACTAGGAATAACAAGGGCACGTCGTCAACTTGATAAAGAGTATCTTTGAAGAAAACAAAGCTAAGATGATAATTAATGGTGAATGACTGGGTGCTTTCCTTTTAAGATCAGGAAAAAGACAAAGATGTCCACTCTTAACACTTGTATTCAATGCTGTACTAGAGAGTCTAGCCAGGGCAATTAGGCAAGAAAAATGAATAAAAGGCATCCACATTGGAAAGGAAGAAAAACTATCTCTATTTGCAAATGACATGATCTGGTACATAAAAAATTCTAAGAAAAACTATTAAAACTAATAAACGAGTTCAGCAAAGTTGCAGGATATGAAATCAATAAACAAAAAAAATTATATTTCTATACACTACAACAAGCAATCCAAAAGATGAAATTAAGAAAACAATTCCATTTACAACAGTGCCAAAGAGAATAAAATACCTAGGAATAAATTTAATAAAAGTGCAAGATGTGTATCCAAACCTATAAAATATTGTTGAAAGAAAATAATGATCTAAATATTTGAAGAGATATCCTATGGTTATGGATAGCAATATTCAATTCTGTTAAGATTGCAATACTCACCAAACTGATCTACAGATTCAATGAAATCCCTATCAAAATCGTAGCAGGCTGTTTTTGCAGAAATTGACAAGCCATTCCTAAAATTTATATAGAAGTCAATGGACCCAGAATGTCCAAAATAAGTGTTGAAAAAGAACAACAACAAAGAACTAAGTTGGAAGACACAATTCTCAATTCCAAAACTTACAACAAAGCTACTGGCCTAGGATAGACATAAATTAATGGAATAGAATTGAGAGTTCAGAAATAAACCCTTATATTTATGGTCAGTTGATTTACAACAAGGGTGCTCAGACAATAAAATGGGAAGCTGAGACAACTAGATATCCACATACACAAGAATGAAGCCAAACCCCTTCCTCACACCAAACACAAAAATTGACTTAAAATGGATCATAGATCTAAACATAAGAGCTAAAACTGAAAAATTCTTAGAAGAAAATCTGTGTGGCTTTGGGCTAGGCAATGCTTTCTTAGATATGACATTCAAAGCCCAAGTGACAAAACAAAAATATATAAATCAAACTTCCAAAGTTAAAAATGTTTGTCCTCCAAAGGACACCATCAAGAAAGCAAAAGGATAACCCACATAATGGGAGAAAATATTTGCAAATCATATACTTGACAATGGACTTGATCTAAAATATATAAAGAATTCTTACAACTCAATAACAAAAAATCTAAGGAATCCAATTTAAAAATGGGCAAAGGGTCTGCATGGATATTTCTCCAAAGAAGATATAAAAATCATCAATTAGCACATGAAAAGACACTAAACATCATTATTCAATAGGGAAATGTAAATCAAAACCAAAATGACTTCACGCACACTATGATGGCTATAACAAAAGGACAATAACAAGTGTTGGTAAGGATGTGGAGAAATTGGAACATTCATACATTTCTGGTGAGAATGTAAAACTTTGCAGCCACTTTGGAAAACAATTTGGCAATTCTTTAAAATGTTAAACAAAGAGTTACTGTATGACCCAGTAATTCCACACCTAGGTATATACATATCCAAGTGAAATGAAAACACACATCCAAACAAGAACTTATACACGTATATTATAGCAGCATTATTCACAAGAGCCAAAAGTAGAAGCAAATCAATGTCCCGTCAACCAGTCAATGGATGAATAAAAAGTAGTATGTCTACATAATGAAATATTATTTGCTAATAAAAAAATAAAGAATTAAGTTCTGATACATGCTACAACATAGATGAACCTTGAAAACATGGTAAGTCCAGGAAGCCATTCGCAAAAGACTGTATATTGTATGATACATATGTATTTATATGAAATGGCCAGAATAGACAAAAAAATAGAAAACACAACAGTGATTGCTCAGAATTGGGAAAACAGGGATCATAGGGAGTGACTGCTAAGAGGTACGATGTTTTCTGATGATAAAATCCATCCCGCCTGAGACATGAATCATCCCTTTGTCCACTGTATCCACACTGTATACACTACCTGCCCATTAGTCGCTTAGTGATCAGATTGACTGTCACAGTATGGTAGTGTTTGTGTTCAAGTAACCCTTATTTTGCTTCATAATGGCCCTAAAGCGCAAGAGTAGTGATGCTGGCAATTCAGATATGCCAAAGAGAAGCTGTAGAGTGCTTCCTTTAAGTGAAAAGGTGAAAGTTCTCGACTTAGTAAGGAAAGAAAAAAAAATCTTATGCTGAGGTTGCTAAGATCTTGGGTAACTTTTGTTACAGTATATTGTTATAGTTGCTCTATTTTATTTTTAGTTATTGTTGTTAATCTTGTACTGTGCCTGATTTATAAATTAAACTTTATCACAGGCAAATATGTATATGAAAAACATAGTATACACAGAGTTCAGTACTATCTGTGGTTTCAGGCATCCACTGGGGGTCTTGGAACATATCCTCCGCAGATAATGAGGGACTACTGTATGTCTTAATGACACTATTTTTTTAAATGTTCATCTCATTATCTTCTCACAAAGAAATGATACACCTACATTGTCCCAAATACCAAACATATGAATCTTAGGGCTTTCCCTCAACGATACCAACTTCTTTACCTGGCAGTATCAAATCCTGTGGAGTCTATCTCAGCAATCTTCTATAAATCAGCCCTACTCTTTGCCATGCTCACTGCCCCTGCCTCCATTGAGTAGGTCATAGTTTAGCGTCTAAATAATCACAATAGCTTCCCAGAAGTTCTTGCTACAAGTCACCAGTCTTTACTCTCTCCAGACCAGCTACTCACTGCCACCACACTGGACTTCCTAAAGCACACGCTCTTGTAGATATTCCAAGTTCCCCCATAGCTCCCAAATTAAGGCCAAAATCTTTAGCACAGATACAAGGTACTTTTCAGCCTGACTCCACGCAATGAATTAGCCTAATATCCCTGCAACTTTCTAACCAGAACTCAGTACTCAAGGTAATCTTTTAAGCAACTTAACTTGCTGCTTTGTGAATACAGTATGCTCTTTATGCCTCAGCAATTTCGTATAGTACGTCCCCTTCCTCTTTCACCCTTCCTGCCTGATTCATGTTTATCTATCAGTCAAGACCCAAGTCTAAATGCCACGTTTTCTATGAAGTCTTCTAGGAGACCCCTCAGACATATTTAGTGGCTTCTTTCTTTTGCTTAGGAACAATTTTATTCATATCTTCATTCTAGTATTGAACACTATCATATTATTATTTGTTTACAAATCTGTCTCCCCCAAGAGACTGTGAGATTAGCGATGATGCTTTTATCCATCTTTGATATTCTAATCCATTTTGACAATGCTTGTTATCAGGAAATGCTTAGTTAATATTAATTAAAGCATGAATGTATGCAGAAGTAACAAATGTGTGTACATGCACATTTGCTTCAGGGTGAGTGGAGACTTTAACACCAGAGAAGAGAATCCTCCAAAAACCTCACTCCCAAATTCCCTACTTCATCCAGATTTGGCATAGCATATTAAAGCTAGGAGGACCTTTTGCTAGATTAACTTGATAAAAGTCAAGTCAAAAGATGGTCTCTAAGGACTCTTAACACTCCTAAACTATAAGTCCAAAAAAATTTTAACTCACCACAGGAAGTATTTGGACAATATTATATATTAACAAATCATTTATTAACCAAAATGAAAAGGCGTTTTCTGTTACTGATGAAGAAAAAAATGAGTATCTTTTTCATTTAAAATCTAATGTACCATTATGATCTAAAACAAAAGAAAACATGCTAAGTTAAAAACTGTCCACTAGGAAATGTAAAAGCTAAATTTGTAGATTCATGAATTTATTATAGTGAATCATAATTATTTTCCAACAATATGCTCATATGAATTAGTGATGAAGCCATAAAATTTTTTGTTGGAAAATTATATTCTCAGCAGACACATCCTAGGTAATTAGTACAGATTTTATTATATGAGATAATGAACATATATATACATGTATATACATATGTATATATATATATACGTGTGTGTATATATATATATGTTTCTAGTCAGTCTCATATCCATTCAGCATTTTCAATGCATTTTAATAGATGTTTAACTAATGGGAATCACAAATCTAAATTTCTCTAAATTAATAACTCAATCTCATATTTGGTATTTGACTCCAATTTGTGTCTAAAGTTTGAAAGAAATTTGATCGAAACATTTAACAACAAATATATGGCTTAATTACCAATATACAGTATGCTTTGAGAAAGAAAATATAATAAATAGCTAAAAATATAGAGGCTTTTAATAAAATTCTAGTTTAAAATATATAGCTAAGTTTTTAGATAAAATGATAATATTAACTACTATGAAAATATTTGAAATTTTAAATAATAATCATCATATGCATCAATTATCTTTAGACTCAGATACTTGCAATTGTATAATGATGTCTAATTTATAAAATTGAAATTAGTAGAATAATAAGGTATTGTAAATTAATAACCATAATGCCAACTTCTTTTAAAGACTTTGGAGTGATTAGTAAAGAAAGATATTTTTCAAGTATCCAAGTGCAAAAATAAAATGTTTCTTCCCTTACATAATGACCACACAAAATTAAATAAAATAACAAAGCATAAGTTGTGAAAATATATGCATATATGTTGTGCACAACAATATAAATTGTTATTAAAACATACCTATATATGAAACAAATTTAGTTTACTTTTAGAATAATTCAGAGCACTTGTCTTAGAAATTTTTAGGGAACTTTTCACTTTTTCTCCCATTATGATCTAAAGTAAATAAAACTTCTGCAAACTATATAATTCAAAAATATAAGAAATAGTCTACAGTTACATGCTTGGAGTGACAAAACTCTTGGTGTCTTTACATGTCATATGCCAATAATTCAGTTTTATTTAAAATAATATAGGAAGAATAAACCTTCCACCACAGCTTCATACATCATTCAAATGGAAATATACATACCTGCCCACACCAACCATATTCCAGCATTGTAAAGTTGGAGAATATAAGGCTTTCGAGATTCTGAATATGTGTATAAGTGCTGTTGATTCATTCAGAAGAAATCTGCTATTTTCCCCTCCTCAAAGAGTGGTTACCAACTACAACTTCTTACTCAGCCATCAACACTGCCACAATCCAAGCTTTGTTGTAATGTTGTGCTCTTACAGCTAAAAACCTGTTGATAATGAACCTGAACCCATTATTTTGAGTCAATGAATTGAAAGAAATAGGGCAAAGAATGAAAGCCACAGGGCCAATTACGAGCATTCTTTGATGTATTACTTGGTAGCACCCACCATATCACTTTGTGTCTTTGTCTTGATCCCCTCTGTTACTCATTAATTATTCTGGAAGGGTTAAAGTTCAGAGAGCTAATTGCACAAACCGTCTTTCTTGGTAGGGATTCTCCCTACTCTGACACTTTTCCCCAACTGTGCCCAGCCACCTTGTATTATGCCAATTAACCCAATTCTTGGCATTTTTGCTTGGCCTTCAAGCATCTTTTCAAGCTTTGCCTAAAATATTTTCACTGGGTTGCCTACGGAATAAACCAAGGCACCTTTAAGATTGGATTAAAACTTATTTCATGATATAATCTTTCCTAAACTTCTAATGATACAATTAAATTTTCTTCTGTACTAACTATATCATAAATACAACATTATTTATAACAAATAAAAATATTTTAACTAACCAACTGCTGAGCATTTAGCAACATCAAATCATTCATTCTCCCCTCCTACACTGAGTTATAGCCCATTCTAGTAAAAATGACTTTTTTGCAATTTGCTAGCCAAGATCTGAACTGAGAAGATTCCATTTTTGTACGGCATGGTGATGAGGTTTCCATAATATACGAACTAACCCCAATAGTATCAGGATGTTTAATGGAATCAACTGCTCAGTTTACACAGTTTCTGGTAATTTTCAATATTTGACCGTTATTATAATTCTGAAATACAATTCCAAAAATAAATAATCATGCCTTGCATTGTTTCCTGGGATGTATAAGATACACCATGCCTTATACTTCTTTATATTCTTCAAAATTTTTAAGAATCCATTGCTTTCCATATATTTCACTTTCAATAAGTATCTGGCAATTGTCTGAAGGTATCTGTTTCAGGAGCATGCACTAATTAAGTACTTGATTTCTTTTCAGTTATTGCAGTTGTGTTTTCATTGATTAGTAATTATTGAGCAGCTACTACATACCAAGCATTTGCTGGCTGCTGTGGATAAACAGTGAATTAGTCAACAGGGTCTCCGCCCTCACAGAACTTTAGGCTAATGGCATTGTCAAAAGACCAACAGATAAACAAGCACCAATATAAATACTAATAAACAGAGGCTAACAAAGAATAAAGAGGCCAGTGAACAAACAGGACCATTAACTTGAAGAATGAAAAGGAGCCAGGTAGGAAAAGAGTAGGGGAGAAGGAACAGCATATGCAAAAGCTCTTCATTAGAAGTAAGCCTGCTGAGCTTGAGAAACTGAATTACTGTCAGTTTGCAGTACCGTGAGAGGGAGAAGAAGGATTTGGGACTAGATTAGGAAGATAGACAGGAACCAGATCACGCAGGGTGTTTCAGACAAGAAGTTATATTTTATTTAAGGAACAATGCATATGATGTGATTGATTTTTGTAGTGCTGAAAGAATACATCAAAGAGTTTTTAAACCAAGAGAGAAGTGAAGCCAGGGATCAGTTTTTAAGTATAAATTTCATAAGTCTTGTAATTACTTCCACGGTGGAGAGAGTTCTTTGCCCACACTGATAAAACTTTACTTAAAATTCTAATTTACAAAACTAGTTTGACCACATGTATTGCATTTGTTAATCTGCCTTAAGCAGATGGTAGAATCGCATACTCCACAAAGCAACTATGTCAGAAGAACAGGCCAATAACTTCTTGGCTTTAATAAAAACATGTTTAAAAGCCCAAAGTATGTAATTGTTGAATAAGATTTTTTAAAAGTTTGTTTATAGATCTCATTAAATGTCACAAGAATAAAATAAGCCCAAAATGAAGCTAAAATGAAATTATTAGCTCCAGTGAAGTTAGACCCACCATTCATTCAAAGTTACATAGAAGTCACCTTTAGCTGGAAGTGTGTATTAAATGTATTTAGTTAGTTTATTCATAGTCTTATCACTGACAGAACTTTTAAGATTGACCTTTTGATAAAGCTAACACAAAAATAACCAACCATGATTCCAAAGTTATTAAATGTATCCTTTTAACCTCTCTTTCATAAGACGCTCTAACATTAACATTAGGATGGCAAAAATAGTTCCATGAATTAATTGACTCTTACATAACATCTGCAAAAATACATCTTTCAGAGCCTGTTGCTTGTCTAGTCCTCATTTTTAGAATGCCAATTATTCTCTTTTAAATTTAACTTCTTTCACACATGATTTATTAAGATGTTAAGCTATTTTTCTTAATAAAAATTAAAGGTAAATGGTAGTTTTAAAAAGTAGTTTCATTCTGATGATTTTCGTGTCTTAACTCAAAGTTCCATACTTGAAGTAAAGAAGAGTGCTCTAGATTGAGGTTGGCCGCCCCCTTCAGAATTCAAAGGACTTATTTGCTTCATTCCCATCCCTTTCATCTCCCTTGGCCCAGTTTGTCAAACTAAATATTTATCTCTCTATTTCTGACTAGTCATGGTAATGGGCACTTTCCTAAAATAATGATACTATATTTAGGACCAGGGAATTTGAGAAAGGGCAACTCCAAATGACCATTTAGTTGTTCTTGTTCTCATTTTTTAAGATCTTTCATGTTTCTTTACCATCATCCTCCCCATTGTTTCTCAACTTGCAATGCTATAAAACACTGCATTTCTCCCAATGAATTGTTAGCAAATGCAAAGTGACAATATTTATACTTTGAGAAAGTTGAATCTTACCTTTACTGATCAGATTCTAAAGGAAGGGTAACTCAGCATTCAACAGGAAAGAGAGAAAGTGGAATGTTCTGCCAGGTCATGATTTTAAACGTCCCTCCCCTATTTGTAAGCTACTAGTAAACTGCTTGCACTGAAATAGAATGGAAATTATATAATTATGTAATTTCTGCTCCTATATTTGCTTCGTCATTTATCAACATGATTAGTCTTCCAATATATTCCCTTTTGGTTCTATAGATGAGATAGTCCTGAATCTGCAAAATGTTGTAAAAGAAGTGAAGTGATATCCTTAGAGCAGCAA
This sequence comes from Ceratotherium simum simum, assembly GCF_057802395.1. Lineage (NCBI taxonomy): Eukaryota > Metazoa > Chordata > Mammalia > Perissodactyla > Rhinocerotidae > Ceratotherium > Ceratotherium simum. Next base: position 74,692,417 of record NC_141900.1, read on the forward strand.
CACTAATAATTGAGCTATTTTCCATTGGTAAAGTCGTTAACTCTCTGGCTTGATCTGCCACTATTTGGACCATTACTGGGAATTTTATGGCAAAACTGGTATATGATCCACAATCAGTTATAGATCAGAGAAGAGAAGATATCTCAGCTAATGTTAAAAACTTCCAACTAAAACTAGATGCCACCAACTCACATTCTTGTGTCCAGAATTTTATCCCAATGAGACTGTGCTTAAAATACACTTATTCAGGATAAACCACATTAAAAATAGTGTTAAATATCTATTTTACTAGACCGTTTCATAAATTCAATGAAATTATTTCTCTTTTAAGGGACTTTTTCAGGTGAAAATTAAAAAGTATAAATTGCTGGGGCCAGCCCGGTGGCGCAGAGGTTAAGTATGCGCACTCCGCTTCAATGGCCCGGGGTTCGCAGGTTTGGATCCCACGCGTGCACCAACACATTGCTTGTCAAGCCACGCTGTGGCGGCATCCCAAATAAAATAGAGGAAGATGGGCATGGATGTTAGCCCAGGGGCGGTCTTCCTCGGCAAAAAGAGGAGGATTGGCATGGATGTTAGCTCAGGGCTGATCTTCCTCACAATAAATATATATATATAAATTGCTCCATTAATGTCTGGGCCCTCTAAAATATGTATCCTATCAAAATAGAATGCTTAGGATACTAAGAAATATTGACTAGTATTGCCTATGATACATATATCCTACTCTCCACATCTATACTGAAAACATATATAATAAAAGACCGTCACTTTATATTCCTTCACTACTTCTCCAAAGTACGTAGGGTTTTGACCCGTAGGCTACAAGATTGCTCACAAATTGAACTTCAAATATTACCAGATATGTGTCCTTTTCTACAAATTCTGTACTGGGTAAATTAGAGTGCTACTTCCATTGTTCATCTTTTCTTAACATCACCCTTTCCAACATAGTAATGATTTCAGGGGTAGGTGAGGTGGGAAGTTATGTTTGAGAACAAAACTTCCTTTCCAATGGGAGAAAGAAAAAAATAACCTTCCAGTATTCATGAAAAAGGAAAATCTTCCAACCGGTAATTAAATGACCCTAGTAACGGGGATCTCAAATCCATTCTACTGTTGGATCAATCTAATAGCTTAAATGTTTATTTTTAATCTTAAACTGTAAATCACCACATTCTAACATGTTAAAATGTTAATTAACATGTTAATTTCTGTTGGTCATTCTTCCTTGTAGAATAAGATTATTTTCTCCATATAACAATCCTTCAAGAACTATTTGCTACCACATTTCCCTTAAATCCAATCTCTGAGATAAGTACGTACTTATTCCTTCATCATTCTTTGTATGACTTTGTCGTCAAGCTCTTCATGACCTCTTTCACCTCAGTTTTTGCACCTGCTGTTCCCTCTGTTTGGAGCATTATTTCCTGGCCCCTCTCTGCTCCAGGCTAACTGGTTCTCATTCACCAGATCTTAACCTAGGGATAACTTGCTTTGGGAAGCTTTCTCTAATGCTCTCAAAGAATGGGTTGGATAACCACCCCCACCTCTACCCTTAGTGTTGTGTTGCTATAGAACTGTGTGCTGACCCATTATGAGACTTTTCATAGTGTGTTGTAATTCTCTCTTTTTTTCTCTATCTTTCCAATTAGACCGCCAGCTCTCTGATGACAGGAACTGCCTTAATCACCGATACGTCTCCAAAACTGAGAACGTGGTAAAAGTCAGCTATTTGTCAAATAATTGGAAAACCAAAGAATGAGGCAGGATGATGAACATCTGTGTTCCTCAATTTCTTTACACATAAAATGGAAACGAGGGGCCAGCCTGGTGGCATAGCAGTTAAGTTCATGCACTCAGCTTCGGCAGCCCGGAGTTCGCAGATTCGGCGTGGACCTATGCACTGCTTATCAAGCCATGCTGTGGCAGGCATCCCACATATAAAATAGAGGGAGATGGGCACAGCTGTTAGCTCAGGGCCAATCTTCCTCAGGAAAAAGAGGAGGATGGGCAACGGATGTTAGCACAGGGCTAATCTTCCTCACCAAAAAAAAATGGAAATGAAAACAGTATTCACTTCTTGAGGGTATTGTAAAGATCAATTGAGTAAATATATATATATATATAAATCTAAGAAAAGTCCTTACAACATAGGAAGGTTTCAATAAATCTTGGTTATTATTTTTTAATAATAAAACCCCTTCCTTTTTCACATAAGCTAATGTTAAACTATGTCTACACAAGGATGCACACAAATAGGAATGTGTGGAGAAGCTGATTTTAAAATGAAAAGGGTAAGTTCTTTCCTCTGTCCACCTAGCCACTGGAACTTCTATTTTGTCCAGAGGCCCAGGGTGTCAAGGTTTGGATCACATACGTCCAGCCCTCTGGAAGAGATCCCTAACCCCAGAGGCCCAGCGTGGCTTCTCCCAGACATATCATACCATCAGACAAACGGGCAGCTGATATCTAGGATGCTGGTCTCCAAAAGGAGTTCTCACCATTAGGGGGAAAGTTGAAAATACTAGAAATTTTACTACTGTTTATTTTTTTCTCAAAAATAAAAGATAAAACTATTTTTATCTGAAAAATGTATTAGTACAATATTATGAGTATAAATTTTAAAATGTAAAAAAACATACATAATTCGCAGGTGCTCAAAAATGTCTTAGCAATAGAGTCATGCAATATTAAAAGATTGGAGAGGTTATTCTAGAGATCTCAACTGTGGACTTAAAAGAGAATACACAGAAAATACCCTTTCTTCCAATTCCTTATGCAGAAAAAAATCCTCTAGAGAAATTCATTATATAGATCAGAATTGTGTGAAGAACATTGAATAATATAGTGGGAGAGAGCGTTAGCATCAAGAGTGGTCTCCTTTCTAAAATCTCACGGGTTAGATTATACATAGCTGTCAATTTTTGCAAAACCTGTTAAATGATATAAGATCCTAAATAAAAGCAAATACTATGTAAATGATGACAAGTTATTGGTCCTGCCATTCATATAAAAATTTAGGGTTGTATTATCCCCCATTTGCTTTTCCCCCACTTAGGTCACCACTAACAGGAAATTCTTACTATAGGCAATTCATAAACAGTTGTAATGTCCCTGCCATTAGAAAATCAGCATTCTTTATTTACAAAATCTTTCCATGGGAGAATAAGAACAGAGACTCAAGATTCTACATAAACAAAGACATTTGGCTTCCAAATGGAAGTCAAAATTGACTGAGTTGCACTCTAAATGGAGAAACATCTCCAATGTGAAGTTTGAGAATAAAAATAAACAAGAACTCTAATCACTTAACTCAATTTACAAAATCATTCAAGATCGAAAATTTGCCTCATTCCAAACTGCTCTTTTTATAAACATGTGTCTGTTTAGTTGTATAGAAAAAAAAAGTCCATTTGCAAATGCCATTGGAAAAATAATTTAATAACTACACTAAAAAAAAAGGCTATCGGACACATATATTCATCCCTTTTAACCATTGACCTAAACTGGCCCAGCTGAATTTCTAAAACTAAATAGGTTCTAGGCTAGAATCTGGATGCACACTTTAGCCCATGGCAGATTTTTACACTGACAGTGTTTGCTGTGGGAAGTGGTGTTTTAATGGAAACACTGCCAGACCTTTGTCTCCAGTAAAGCTACTGGATCCCCCATTAAGACACAATATAAACATCCAAACACAGGGGTCTTTTTCACCTACTAATCGTCCTTTCAGGGATCAGATCTCATCCCACTGTCTCCAATGAATTGCCCTGTGAACTCAGAAAGCACTCTTTCACATTGCCCTAAGGTTCAAGTAGAAAGAATAAATGGCAGAAGTTAGATGTTACTGTTTGGTTCTTATGTTTTTCTTCCTTTAGTACTAGTTACAACTTGAACTTCACCTAACTGACAAAGCCTGCAGAGTCCATTCAATTAGCTTTAATAGGATTAAAACCCTGCCTTGGAACTGCAGATTTAAATGGACAAAAATCTTGGCAAATACATCTTTCATGTATCCCATTCATTCTAAAATAAATAGCTTACCTGAGGCAAAATAAGCATAATCAGATATTTTAGCATTTTACTTTTCACCTAAAATATGTTTTCCCATTATAGAGAAGTTTTAAAACCCAAAGTTTAAAAAGAAAGATTGATATGTGTGTGTGTATGAATTAAAGTTTTACTCAATATATGCTCTTTCTTGGTAGTATTCTTCTAACTTAAAACCAAGGCCATGGCTAAAGGAGATACTCACCACATTAATAAATTTAATTAATTTGTTTGAGTTGGGCAATCTCCACCAAGTAAACAAGGCAGATTTCCATGATGGTCACTACTGCTCCCTTTATCTATATTATTTTTTTAAATGTAGAAAATGTAGGTCACCTCAAGAGTCACTGAGTAATTGCCAGATTGGATCTCTAATCCTGTGTCCAAAAAGCACTACGTAATTGAATATGATCGTTACCAGAAACCAGCATCGGTCCATAGGCTCTACAATAAAAAGCATGTTAACCTAACAAACAGCCCCAACAAATGCCCTTACAGCAATTTAAACCAGTCCTAAGGAAGAACAGATTAGCCATTTTTAACAAAGGTAAAAGAATTTGCATTCCTTTCATTGGCTCATTTATTCAACCAATTAACATTTACTGAGTACCTATTGAGTTAACACATCTGCAGACTGAATACTTTGAAGTTTCAAAGAAATCAGTAGACTTGGGCCTTATCCTCAAGGGAAAATTTCCTAGTAAGATGTAAGACGTGACATCCATGAAACCATGGTAAGTTGATACATGAACTCTGCAGTGTGGTCTATAGAATAGATATACTTGAAAAAGGAAAAGAAAAAGAAAAATCTACATGTTGAGTTAATAGAAGAGGCCTTCATTTTTATTTTTTAAAACAAAAGAAAATTTCTCAAGGACACACGTGTGAGGAAGAGAGATCGTAAACGCACAAGGCAACAAAATGGGCAAGAAAGGGCTCTGGAAGAAAAATAAAGAAGGCAGAATTTGTAGCTTTGAATTCTTAAAATTAAATTTACCTAATCTTCAATTTAATATACGACTTACCCTATTAGATGGTTTTACAGTGGATTTGCTTTTGCTTTTTGTTTCTTTTTTGTTTAATTTTAGTAAACAAAATTATGTCATCATGCTCTTACCAAATGCATGCTCTCTTTGTAACTTCACTTTCCATACTTTTTTCCTTACATCTGTTTACACCTAAAATAATCTCTTACTTTTTATAAGAAAACCCCTACCTTTTTTCCAAATATTACAACTTCATTGATTATTGAAAGTTGATATAGGCAAAACCCCACCCAGAAAAAAAATCAATGTCAGCAATTTGATTACGTTCACTTGTCTCATCTTCCTGAGATACCAACTTTTTAAAGGTGGTTGCTAAACTGCTGAACATGGGATCTTGCTGTTGTTTTGTTTCATTTTCCATTTTCCCCCAGGCAGTACAAATTGATAGAATTCATTATTTATTATGAAAGTAAGGTGAGTTATTATTAAACAAACGCCACAAGAAAAATTTAAAAGCATAAGGAATACATAGAGAAACCACTGAAACAGGTTGGAGACCAACAAAATAATATATAAGGTAGTTTTAAATACATTAAGGAGATAGAAAAGGACGTAAATAATCTTAATTCCTGAGTGTGAGATCACAAACACTACAGAGAATTTACCCCCAGCATCTGGTAATCTGAACAATTTTATAAAAATCAGAATTGGTTTGAAATCAGATGAGTAAGACCAACTGCTGGTAATGTGATTACTTTTTTCTCATTATGCCTAGATCTAGACTAGTCTCCAGGTTTTAGCTTCCCATAAGCACTACCATGTAATGACAAATGTATTTAAAAATTAAAAATTAGAGTACATTTTTTATTGGGATGTAGTAGCTTTATAGATTACCAAACTTCTGGATGGTTTTCCTCTATTCTTATTTTTTATTCAGTGGTCAATTTACTGTTCATTATTATAATAGCACCAGGATTATAGAATGAGCTCACCACACCTAACCTTTATGCTGTAAATTGAAGTTAAATTGTTAACTCCCATCAGATGCTAATTAAACTGACTATCACTGATTTTACGTAGCACATTGCGCTTTAAATATATATACCTGGTATACTCAGCAGATGAATTGCTACTTATAGATACTAATAATGAGGATGTTGGTCATTTTTTCAACTTTAATTAACAGGTGTAATACCCACTTGCAAAGATATCATTAAAATGGTACCCAAGATTTACAGAATTTATAATACAGAGTTGGTTAGTTAATATTCCTTTTAGAGTTTGAGCTTTTCAAAATGCAGTCTAATATTTGGCCACAAAACCACTGAATTTTCGAGACTTTGTTGCCTTAGCTCACCTTAAAACCTATGTTCTCTGTGAAGTGTTTCTGTTTTATTGAAAATGAAAAACATTTCAGTAATGCCACTATACCTACTGCAAAAGCAAAAGTAAGTGTATGACTTCTGGCTTTGGTCCAGAATGTAAGGAGCTTAGAAGTAGCCACTGCATCCTAAAAACAAGTGAAAAGCTAAACCAACTGAAAAATCAACAACTCCTCTTAGATCTGTCAGAAAAGTGAAGTCACAGGGCAAACTGTTGTCCCCTAAATTGGAGAGACAGACAGGCAGATATAGAGAATCACGACTCACCCAAGCAGAAATCCATATGCAGACACCTCCTTGGGAACCAGCAGCATGGTAGGGAAATCTAAACTGTAACTGACAAATTGCTGGAGGCCCAGTGAGGACAAGATTGAGTGTTAAAAACTCTATGGGTTCCCAGACGTATGGGGCCCTCACGCGTTTATGATCTTTACCTGCAGGAGCTCTACCAGGTTCTCGTAGTTAATAATCAGAGAAAAATTCCCTCCTGCTTCTGGCAGAGGGAAGGGAAAAGTAACTATTTTGAAATACACCAGAGCATTCTGTTATTATTAACAAGACCTTCCCTCAGGAGAAACTATTTTACCAGATCTTAACCCACCTGCCTGGGAGAAGGAAATTCTCAACATCAGCCCCACCTAGCCCTCTTCTCCCACCTAAGGTATGTGGAAGTGGGGATTGAGAAGGTGTGAAGATCACAGTCCAGAAGCATAGGCTTATCAAAAGAATGGACCTAATTGCAGAACTATAGAATATTTCCCTTTCCCCACAACTCACCACTATATTACTAAAGGCCTATTTACAGCAGATTCTTTCACTCGATATCTCCAATTTGCAACAAAAAAATTACAAGGCGTGCTAAAAGGCAAAAAACATGGTTTGAGGAGGTTGAACAAACATCAGAACCAGAGTCAGATACGGCAGGGATTTTGAAATTATAAGACCAGGAATTTAAAAAAAAAACTATGATTAACATGCTAAGGGCTTTAGTAGAAAAAATAAATAAACATGCAAGAACAGATGGATCATATAAGCAGAGAGATGGAAATCCTGAAAAACAATCAAAAAGAAATATTAGAGATCAAAAACACTATAATAGAAATGAAGAATGCCTTTGATAGGCTTATTAGTAGACTGGACATAACTGAGAAAAGAATCTCTGAGTTTAAGGATGTGACAATAAAAACTTTCAAAGCTAAAAGGAAAGAGAACAAAGACTGAAAAAAAGCAGAATAGAATATTCAAGAACTGTGGAACAACCACAAAAGGTGTAATATACACGTAATGGGAATACCAAAAGGAGAAGGAAGAGAAAGAGGAACGGAAGAAATATTTGAACCAATAGTGACCGAGAATTTCCACAAATTTATGTCAGACACCAAACCACAGAACCAGGGAGCTTAAAAAACACCAAGCAAGATAAATCCTTAAAAGAATACATTTATGTATATCATATCCAAACTTTAGAAAATCAAAGATAAAGAAAAAAATCTTGAAAGAAACCAGAGGAAAAAACACCTTACCTATAGAGGAGCAAAAATAAGATTTACATTGATTTCTCCTCAGAAAACATGCAAGCTAAAAGAGAGTAGAGTGAAATATTTAAAGAGCTGAGAGAAAAAAAACACCAACCTAGAATTCTGTAACCTGCAAAATCGTTCTTCAAAAGTGAAGGACAAATAAAGACTTTCTCAGGCATGCAAAAATTGAGGGAATCTCTTGCCAGTAGACTTGCCTGGCAAGAAATGTTAAAAGAAGTTCTTTAGAGAGAAGGAAAATGATATAATTCAGAAACTCAGATTTACATAAAGAAAGGAAGAACATCAGAGAAGGAATAAGTTAAGGTAAAATAAAAGATTTTATTTTTTTTATTCCTAATTGATCTAACAGAAAACAGATAATTCAAAATAATAATAGCAACAGTGTATTCGAATATGTATGCTTGTGTGTATGTGCACACTTATATATAAGTGAAATAGATGACAGCAATAATACAAATAACAAGAGGGAGGAACTCATTTTGGTATTAGGAGTTACTTGCACTACTGTGAAGTGATATAATGCTTTTTTGAAAATGGACTTGGATTGGTTGTAAATGTATACTGAAAACTCTAGGCAAACACTGAAAAAGTTAAAAAAATAAAATGGATACGCTAAGAAAGGAGAGAAAATGGAATAACATAAAATGCTCAGTGAAAACCACAAAAAGCAAAAAAAGTAGAAGACAAAAATAGGAACAAAGAACAAGGACAACAAAGAGAAAACAGTAGCAAATGTGGTAAATATTAAACCAACTATATCAGTAATCACTTTGAACATCAATGGTCTATATGCACCAATTAAAAGACAGAGATTGTCAGAGTGGATCAAAAAACAAGACCCAACTCTATGTTGTCACAAGAAACTCACTATAAATACAAAGATTATATTTATATATATCTATATATTATATAATACACAGACTAAAAGTAAATGAATGGAGAAAGATATACAATACTAACACTAATCAATAGAAAATGGGAGTAGCTATATTAATTTCAGACAGAGTGGACTTCAGAGCAAGTAATGTTACCAGAGATAAAGAGAGGTGTTAAATAATGACAAAAAAAGTCAGTTCTCCAAGAAGACATAACAATCCTTAACATGTATGCACCTAACTATAGAATACATGAGGCAAAAACTGATAGAATTTCAAGGAGAAATAGATAAATACACTATTATGATTGGAGACTTCAACACCCTGCTATCAGAAATGGACAGATCCAGCTGGCAGAAAATCATTCAAGACGTAGCTGAATTCAACAACACCATTGATCAACTGGATACGATTGACATCTATAGGCTACTTCATCCAACAACAGCAGAATGCACATGTTTCTCAAGCTTATATGGAACATGCACCAAGATAGACCACATTCTGGGCCATAAAATACATCTTAATAAATTTAAAAGAATAGAAATCATACACTGCATGCTCTCGGATCACAGTGGATTTAAGCTAGAAATCAATAAAACAAAAAAAGCCTGAAATCCCAAAATACTTGGAGATTAAACAACATTCTTCTAGATGACACATGATTCAAAGAGGAAAGTTCCAGAGAAATTTTAAAATATTTTAAACTAAATGAAAATGAAAATACAACTTATCAAAATTCATGGGATGCAATGAAAGAAGTGCGTCAAAGGAAATTTACAGCATTGAATGCATATGCTAAAAAAGAAAGATCTAAAATCAATAATCTAAGAAAATTAGAAAAAGAAAAGCAAATTAAATTCAAAGTAAGCAAAAGAGAAGAAATAATAAAAATTAGAGCAGAAATCAGTGAAATTGAAAACAGGAAATCAACAGAGAAAATCAACAAAACCAAAAGCTGGTACTTTTGAAAATATCAATAAAATCAATAAGCCTCTAGTAAGACTGAGAAAAAAAAAAGAAAACAAATTATCAATATCGGAAATGAAAGAGGGACATCACTACAGATCCCATGGACATTAAAAAGATAATAAAGGAATATTATGAACAACTCTATTCCCACAAACTTGATAACCTAGATTGAAAGGACCAATTCCTTGAAAGACACAATTTGCCAATACTCACACAAGAAGAAGTAGACAACCCGAATAGGCCTATACTTGTTAAAGCAATTGAATCAATAATTAATAACCTTCCGAAACAGAAAACACTAGACCCAGGTGGGATCACTGTTGAATTCTACCAAATATTTAAGGAAGAAATTATACCAATTCTCTACAATACCTTCCAGAAGATAGTAGAGGGAATATTTCCTAAGTCATTCTGTTAGGTCAGCATTACCCTAATTACCAAAAGCAAACAGATAGTACAAGAAAAGAAAACTACAGACCAATATCTCTCATCAATATAAATGAAAAATCCTCAACAAAATATTAACAAATTGAATCCAACAATGTATATAATTTTACACCATAGCCAAGTGGGATTTAACCCAGGTATGCAAGGCTGGTTCAACATTAAAAAATCAATTAATGTAATCCTTCACTTCAACAGGCTAAAGAAGAAAAATCACATAATTATATCAATAGATGCAAAAAATAATTTGACAAAATCCAACACCTATTCATGATAAAAACTCTTAGCAAACTAGGAATAGAGCAGAACTTCCTCAATTTGATAAATAATATCTACAAAAAACCTACAGCTAACATCATACTTAATGGTGAGAAACTTGAAGCTTTCTCAATAAAATCAACAACAAAGCAAGAATGACCCTTTTCACCAATGTTTTCCAGCATCCTCCCGGAAGTCCTAGCTAATGCAATAAGACAAGAAAAGCAAATAAAAATACACATTGGGAAAGAATAAATAAAACTGTCTTTGTTCGCAAATGACGTGATTGTCTATGCAGAAAATTTGAAAAAGTATGTTTAGCTTTGTAAAAAGTCAGCGAAATGTCTTCCAAAGGGGATTTTGCATTCCCACCAGCAATAAATAAGAGTTCCTGTTGCTCCACATCTTTGTCAGTCCTTGATATTGTGAGTGTTTTAGATTTTGGTCATTCTAATAGGTGTGTAGTGATATCTCCTCATTGTTCTAATTTGAAATTCCCTAAAGACATGATATTGAGCATCTTTTCATATGCTTAATTTACATCTGCATATCATCTATGGTGAGGTATCTGTTCAGATCTTTTGCCCAGTTTTTAATTAGGTCATTTGTTTTCTTATTGTTGAGTTTTATGAGTTCTTTCTTCATGAGTTTTTAAAATCACATTTGATGGTTGAAGCAAAAATTATAATGCCATCTAATGTGTGCTCAAAACATGTGGAAAAACTAATTAAGAAAATTATATTTTAACAGTGGGCAGGGAAAAGGGATCTAAATGGAAGTCAATTTTCTACACTTTATTCAAAGTACTAAAATGTCAATACCAGTAGACTGAGACATATGTGGACTGTGACAGAAGATATATATACTACTATATAGTGTGTATACTGTAATACCCAGACCAACCACTAAAAAACTATACAATGATATATACTCAGAAACACTGTAAATAAATCAAATGAAATTCTAAATAATGTTCAAGTAATCCATAGGCAGGAAAGGAAAAGGAAACAAAAGAATAAGAAACAGAGAGAATAAACAGAAAACAAATAATAAAATAGAAGACTTATTCTCTAATCTATCAATAATTACACTAATTGTAACTGTTCTAAATATATCAATTAAAAGACAAAGATTAACAAGATGGATAAAAACACAAATTATATGCTGTCTACAAGAGACCTCAAACATAATGATATAGCAGATTGAAAGAATAGTAAAAAGATATTCCATGCAAACTTTAATTTTTTAAAAAAGCGAAAGTACTTCTATTAATATCATGTAAAATAGACTTCTGAGCAAACAAAATTACCAGCAACAAAGAAAGATATTACATAATAATAAATGGGTCAAACTACCAAGAAGACATACTGATCCTACATGTGCATGCGCCAAGCAACAGAGCATAAAAATACATGAAACAAGAACTAATAGAACTGAAAGGAAAAATAAACTAATCCACAATTTTAATTGGGGATTTCGACACCTTATAACTGTTAAAGTAATTGAATTTGTTGTTTAAAAACTCACAAAAAAGAAATCTCTAGGCCCAGATGGCTTCAGTAGAAGAATCTACCAAATATTAAATAAGAATTGGCATCAACACTGTATAATCTTCTCCAGACAATAGAAGAGGAACTAACATTTTCCAACTCATCAGATAAGATCAACATTACCCTGATATCGAAGTCAGACAAAAACAATATAAAAAAAGAAAAGAAATAAAGAAAACTATAGATCAATATCTTTCATGGACTTAAGTGAAAAATCCTCAACAAAATATTAGCAAATCAAATCTAGCAATGTATAAAAAGAGTTCTTAAACATGATACCAAAAATACAATCCATAAAATAAATAATTGATAAACTGGATTTCATCAAAACTAAAATTTTTTGCCCTGTGAAAGATCTTATTAAGAGGATAAAAAGACTAGATTGGGAGAAAATATTTGCAAACCACATATCTGACAAAGAACCTGTATCTAAAATATGTAAAAAGAGGGACAGATAAAGTAAGAAATTAGTTTCACTGATCTTTATGTTATCTACACAATTCTCTTCTCTTGTAGATTTACAAAATTTAACACCATATTCTGGTAATGGCTGTACTGTGTTAAGTAATCAGGAAAGTAATCTTCTGCCAATTGATAATCCCAGATAGCAATACGTGCTAGATTATTTCAGTGAGAGCATCCAAAAAAATCATATCTCTCTGTATCCACTCTATTATGTAGTTTCCTCTCACATTTAGCCTGGGTTTAGCCATGTTAGCTTGGCCAATGGAACATTATGCTAGCAGAAATTTAAAATAATTTCCACATTTAGGCTGGCCCCCTTTCTTCCTGCTTTTAGAACCCTACTACATTTGAAGAAGCCAAGTTACCCTACTAGAGACAAATGATCCAGCAAGATAGTCAATGCCAACAATCAGATTTTTGACCATCATCTTAGACCACTGAACCCCAAGATAGTCATAAGATAGCATGCACAATGAGCAGCAAAAGAACCACCAAAATGAACCAAGCCCATTTGCTGACCCAGAGAATTATAAAGAAGTAAAATAGTTGTTGTTTTAGGTCACCAATTTTCATAGTAGTAGGTATTGCAACAACACATAGCTAATACAGCTTACTATTACTAAATGCTTAAATCTTACTTAAACTTAAGTAAATGGGTTGATCCAGTTATGTAATTGAATACTTTTATATCAACTCTAATTTTAAAAGCCTCTCATAATTATACCATTCTAACTCTTTTGACTCTGAAATTGTTCATGATGTTCTAAGGATCATGGAAGAGAGTAACAGCATCAACGTAGATTGTTTGGGAAATTGAATTAGGTGTGAATTTATCCAGAACCTACTTTGTATATTGCCTTCTTCTTTTTTTTTTTTTTTTTGGTGAGGAAGATTGGCCCTGAGCTAACATCTGTTGCCAATCTTCTTCTATTTTTTGTATGTGGGATGCTGCCACAGCATGGCTTGATGAGTGGTGTGTAGGTACCTGCCAGGGATCCAAACCCTTGAACCCCGGGCCACCAAAGCAGAGCATGTGAACTTAACCACTATACCACTGGGCCAGCCCCTGCCTTGCATATTGTATTTTTAATTTACCAGTAATGATTTTGGCTCCAACTTCTGCCTGCATTCTTAACATCAAATGGCTAGAAATCAATAAATTCAGTTTACTCAGAACTTAAAACATAATTAATGTTTTATCAAATAACACCTTTATACAAGATTCAAGTCTTGAACCCTTATAGACTGTGGACTATTTTTCTTACCCTCTGTTTGAAATAGTTTAAAAGAAGAAGAACCAATTTCCAAACATAGGGATCAGCACCCTTAAACGATTATAATGTTCATTTGTTATTGAAATTTTGCCAAATAATAAGGTATGAAGAGTACTTTGTGGAATTTATTATTCAAGCTATTATTTAGATCAAACAATCCAGTAAGCACACTAATATGAAAAACATCCCATTTTTCACCATCTTAGCTACAATAAACTTTAAAATATGCCAATCTTCATGCTTTAGGGCATAATTTGGTTACCAACTGAGGTCAGAAAGAAATTTTCCTCACAGCGTAGTATTGCCAATTACCATGGGTGTAGAGAGAACAAGAGAAAGAGTCAGGGGGTTACACGGCCCTCTAAAGCATCTGGTATTGGATGTTCTCTGAGTGAGAACTCAGGATAAAACAAAACATTCAATTGTTCCTGTATGTCAATTCCAGTATTCCTATGAGCTACAAATATGACACTACCGCCGCAAGGGAGGGATTTCCTAGCGAACAGATGTCACTTACAGTATTATGTGGGCTATCTATCTCAACAAATAATTGCTTGGCACTTCTGCCCTATGGCAAGGGTTTGAAAATGTGTTAGGATGGGACACACCACACAAGCAGATGGGCACAGATAAAACAAAGAACAAGAGCATACTGAGTCTGGAATGCATGTGTAAAAGCCAGATGGGGGTAATGAAGCAGATGTCTTTCCTTATCTTCAGTGTCTAAAGCTCAAGATGAGAATTTTCCAGTTGTTAGACATTTAGAAGTTCTATCCTACAATTTCTTTAGATAAGTATGTGTTGCATAAGTCTCCAATTTATTGAAACAAAGAAATCTTGCCTTTTGAATTTCCATTTGAAATGAATGCATTTTGCTTAAGGCCTGAAACTGATCTGAGACTCCCAACACCAGTGTCCCCTATTTCCATCCCTCCCCCCCAAAAAAAGGAAAAGGAAAAAACTAGGCTGGGATAAGAGGACAGACACAAAGACTAACAATGAACGACAAAGTACAATGGAGATGGCACTTGCCTAAGAGAGACAGCAAGAGAGGGAAAAAAGTTCTTTTAAAATATCAATAAGAGAATCAAAGAAAGCAAGCTCCTTTTTCTGATAAAAGGGGGAAAGTTAATAACAGTGAAGAAAGGAGGCAATTGCAATATGCTCCAATTGTAATGGAAGAAAGGAATATGAAGGTAGAATCAGAGAGTAACCATTTGAAACACCCTTAACATGTATGTAGCTTTCACAATTCAAGGATTAAAGTTTTTAAAATATTTAAACTATTTGACCCAATAGCAAACCCGATGGATTATCCAAATAATTGGGTGGAGAAAAGAAGAGTGTTTTTGTTCACAAGAATCAGCAAAGGAATTTTTACTTTTAAAATAATGTTGATTGAAGAAAAAAGCTTGGAGGTGGGGGTAGGTGACAATATGAATATACCGTAAATTATTAAAAGGCATTAAGTGATATCTCAGGATTAGAAAATGCTTGAGGATGTTATTGATACATTTCTATGTCTATAATTGGACACAAGTAATAAGTGCTGTGAGAATTTTTTAGACAAAAATAATTTGGCCATTCAATAATGTCTGAAAACTGTGATTCAACAGAACATTTGTTCGTGTGTTGGAGCAGATCCAAAGACGATTCTTAAGGAAAATTCTAAGCGTTGCTTGCTAGTAACCCTTTTTTATGTATTTTAATCTTAGGGAATATAATTTTTATAGTAAATATTAATCCTACCACGTTCCTTTGTTTAATAGTCCATCCTCAGTTGTTAATAAGGAAAAAAAGAATACAAGGAGCTTATTGGAGAATATAATCTCAAATTATTCTTCTAGCTATAGTCCAGCTGAGAAAAGTATAGTGCACGGAAAACTGCCTAAAGATCAATCATTCACTCTTCTGAGTACTCAGAGCAAGAAAGGTAAAAGGAGTAAGGATACATCCCTAGCTTTGGGAAGGCAATGTAAGGAGGTTGGACTTCATCTTAAAGGGAATGGGAAGTCACTGAAAAGCTTTCGTTAGTGTGTTTGCTTGTGTGGGAGAGGGTATCACAGTCACATTTACATGGTGAAAGATCCCTGGGAATACATGGTGGGAAAAGATTGGATGGGAACAAGACAGGAAGCAAGGACACCAATATGGAGCATTGTAGTAATATAGATGAGAAATGATAATGACTTTTACAGGTGTGGTGGCAGCAGCAATGGAGGAAAGTGAGGAAAGAGAATTGAGAACTATTTATGAGGGAGACTCAACATTATGAGGGAGACTCAACAGGAATTTGCAATAACAAGGAAGAAAGAGAGAGAGGATGAAAGGACGATCTCTGTTTTAAGGCTTGAGCAAGTGCATGGATAAGTATTCTGGTCATGAAGTACAAAACATTGAAAAATGAGCAGGGTCTTTGTTTTGTTTTAGTTGTGAAAGCATTGGGAGACACTAAATTACCAAGCTAGTTTGGGCCACATTGAGTTTGAAGAGGTATTTAGGTAGAAACAGTTGGATATTTGGATGTATAGCTCAGAGGAGGACTCTAAACTGAAGTCAAATATTTGTAGGTTATTAGCATTTACGTTTATTGAAGTCATGGTAGCAGATACGTTTTCCTGGGGATAGTGTGAAAAGTCAGATGCAAAGAATCCCAAAAACAGATTTTTAAGTAAAACCATTTCTTGAACAAATATTTTATAAGCACCTGTTCTGTTCTAGTCCCCAGAGCTGCATCCACAGGACAGACAAGGTCCATTCTCCCACACAGCTTACATTTTCAGTGGGTGAGCCAAAATGATTAACCAGTAAACAAAAACCAACAACAAAACTCCCCAACATGATAGTTAGGTATTTTCAGATACTTTGAAGAGCTGTGTAGAAAATAAAACAAAATATGGTGATAACAAGTGCTGGGAACATGGTGGAACACTTCAAGGGAGGGTGAGACGGTGAAGCATGAGAAGGAAAGCAGGGGGAACCTTCTGGAGCTCTGAGGAAGCAGAACAGGGAACAGGAATAGGATGAAGGGAAATTGTTCTAGCTCAGAGCCAACCAAGAAGCGGAAGATAGAAAGTTAGTTTTCTCTCTAATGAGGCCACCAGAAAGTGAAAAGTGTGTCAAAACTGCTGCTTACACAATGTGTAATCAGACTGGACAAGTCTCAAAAAGTTGTAGACAGACAATGCCTTGAACCTAAACAGTAGAAAGTTGAAAGGAAAGAAGGAGGGATTGGAAAGGGTTGAATCTAGTGAACTAAAACGATTAACAAAACACCAAGATAAGACATTTCCTTAAATCTTGAACTGAATCTCTTAGCTTATACAGATATATACTAATATTAAAAACGTAATTTGGAATGGAAATGTATACTATTCCTGCTTTTCTCATTATTCATGTTTGAAATTTCACCCAAAGCGTCAGTTAACACATATGGACACCATTATTCATCTAGTGGAAGCTACTAGAAATAATTAGCATCTATATATCTGGACTTATATAAAAAATAACAGAAAATGAAGATAGTAGTATTGGCACTAAAAATTAGCAAATCAAAGTTATATGTTGAGTACATATTATTTTAAAACTCTAATAATGAAATTATTTTTTTGTCAATCCCCATGATGCCTTTTCAAGTAACTATGGTAAATTTGAAGAGGTGACTACTAGAAGCACAATAATTTATTGAGCCTCAAAAAAAAAACCATACAAGGAAAAATTGAAAATGGACAAATTCCCATTGGGGAGGAAGATTATAAAGTTAAAGGTGACCAATTTTCTGTTTCAAGATAACTAAAAGGAAATTAGGCTAAAGTTATAGTCCAATCATAGTGAAGAAGAAGAACATTAATATTATAACTTCTCTGGATGTAACAATATATTACCCAAAAGGTTGTATAATTCTCTCTGCTTCATTACCTAAAATCAAGACAGACCCTAAAAAGCAGGTATTGATTAATAAGAATCACAGTGCCAGATTGTCTTATACTTGAGGACTCTAAGGGAACAGATGACTCCCACTCTCGTCCCCCTTGGCTTCAGTGAGCGATTTTCCTCCATTAGTAAGTTCTTGGGCTATGAAGCTATTTCACAGGGTATTAGGTGGTACGAGTCTCAGATGTATAAGAAGTGTTATTCACAATGGGGATCAGGTGTCTTCTTTAGGTTTCTTGAGTATGAAGTTGATCATAACTTGGATGAACTTAGCATAAGCTGCAGCTACTATTTCAATTATCTATCACTCATTATCAGATAGTAGTAGCTAGGTCTGAACCATGCATTCCTGATGTTTATAACAAAAGGGAACTTTGGGGAAAAAATTTTTTATTCTGATCAAAAGAAAGCTTTCCACAGACAATGCATAGTTGTCACTATACGTTTTTTAGCTCTACAGCTTCTGTAATTTCTATCCCTTTTATCAACACTAGAGGCAGAAGAATTTTTAAAGTATGTAAGGTCTAATACACAGGCCACTTGACATAATTTCTCTTTAAGTCTGAGTTTTATTAAAAAATAAAAAAAGCTCAGGTTGTAAGAGGTCTTTGAAGTAGATAACTTCAAAAGGTTTTTCAGCATAAATGTAAATGAGATTTATATCTGGAGGAAATGACCAAATCTTACAGGTTATTTAACAAATTTAGAACACTCAAAGTACAACTAGAATATGGAATCTAGGCATGGAAGATTTAGCAACTGATTCTACAATTTGAATTTTATTCTCTCTTTTTTATTTATTTTTTGTGTGTGTGTGTGAGGAAGATCATCCCTGAGCTAACATCCATGCCAATCCTCCTCTTTTTACTGAGGAAGACCAGCCCTGAGCTAACATCTATTGCCAATCTTCCTCCTCTTTTTTTTTCTTTTCCTTTTTCTCCCCAAAGCCCTAGTAGATAGTTGTATGTCATAGTTGCACATCCTTCTAGTTGCTGTATGTGGGACGCCGCCTCAACATGGTCGGACAAGCAGTGCATCTATGCGCACCCGAGATCCGAACCTGGACCATCAGTAGCGGAGCGCGCACACTTAACCACCAAGCCACGGGGCCTGCCCCTTGTTTTGTTTTGTTTTGTTTTGTTTTTTCTAACTGCCTTCTCTTATTCTGTAAGTTTTACCTCTGTATCAGGATTAATATTCTTGATATACACCTCTTGTGTATTTTTCCTTTTTATATTCCAACTCCTTTCCCTGCAGCCTTCCTGCTCTACGGCTCCAGAGAAAAGTAAAGGTGAATGCCAACACTGGAAAAAGGAAGATGTAGGAAGTTCTTAGCAGACCAAGGAGAAGTAATATGTTTCCTACAAAAAAAAAAAAAATTATAGAAAGAGGACAAGGGGAGAAAGAAGACAGACATGAGGGTCCTAATTCCCTGTTCTGGAACAAGACCAGTAGAGTATATGCAGTGGAGTTTGCAAAAGGACAGAAACCCCAACAGAGAGAAGAAGAAACATAAACAAGAGGAGCTTTTGCTCCATTTCCCGTTTAGAATTCTGATAGTGTTGCGTGACCTCAGCATATCAAAAATGGTGACTTGACAAATATTCCTGCAGGCCCCCAGTGACTGAGGGCTGGCATGAGGAGGTCCAGCCTGGGCTCTGTGATTGAGGCCCAAGGTCCACTGGCATTGACTGCTGACCCTGCCTCTGCCAAGAGAACAGGCAAGGAATCCCATTAGCCACAGACGTACCGGTAGAAGCCAACAGGAAGCCTGGTGGCCAGGCCAAGCAAGAACATCATGGAGAAAGTCATTCAGGTCAGAGGATATAGAGACATGTAAGCTTCACCTCATTCCCATAAAAGACAGTGTTTGCCAAAAAGAGACAGATTTAACTTGAAAGCAACCAGTTTAAACCGAAAGGCTTTGAGACACATTTAACTAGAAAGTTAACTTTTTATCCCATTATCCTCTCCTCAACTAGCCATCTCCTCTTCCCCACCTCTTATCCCCTACCCTCTAGTAAGATACCAGTATTGGGAGGGCAGTGAGGAATTCAAGAAAAGGTTGAAATTGTTATAGAAAAGAAAGAAACTACATTTTTCTCATAATTTGTATTCTCTCTACACATTATCAACAAAATGAGATTAGACACTCCAAGAGGAGAGAGATTCCCACATAGAGTCTCTCCATTCACATTCAGCACAGGGCTGGCTCATGATAGTGGGCTTAGAAAGGAATATTGTTCCATTTTAAAGAAGACTCTTCTTTTACATACTCTAAAATAGCCAAATTTCATTCTTTAAGATAAATTAATAAATATTTATTGAAACTTATACAGTCGCAGGGGATACATTCCAAAGACCCCCCCAGTGAATGCCTAAAACCACAGATAGTACCCAACCCTATACATACTATGTTTTTTCCTGCATGTACATACCTATGAGTTGAACATATAAACCTATAAAGTTTAATTTATAAATTAGGCACAGTAAGAAATTAACAATAAGTAAAATAAAATAGAACAATCATAAGAATATACTGTAATAAAAGTTACCATAGATCTTTGTAACCTCAGCATACAATTGTTTTTCTTTCCTTATTAAGTCGAGAACTTTCAACCTTTCACTTAAAGAAAGCACTTTACAGCTTCTCTTTGGCATATCCGAATTGCCAGCATCACTACTCCTGCACTTTGGGGCTAAGTAAAATAAGTGTTACTTGCACACAAGCACTGTGATATCGCAACAGGCATCTGATAACCAACACGACTACTACATGACTAACAGACAGGTAGCGGATACAGCGTGAATACACTGGACAAAGGATGATTCACATCCCGGGCCGGACGAATCGGGGCTGCTCAAGATTTCATCATATTACTCAGAACGGCACCCAATTTAAAACTTATGAAATGTTTATTTCTGGAATTTTCCGTCTAGTCTTTTCAGACCATGGTTGACTGCAAGTAACTGAAACCACAGAAAGCGAAACCACGGATAAAGGGGGACTACCGTATGACAATGTGTTAAGAAGTCTCATAATATAGCATTTAAAGTGCATTTATCACCACATGTCTCTAAAACTTAGAACCTTTTACAGTAGCATGACTCAACATTTAAAAGGTAAAAAATGTGAGCTGGCTGATAACTTAAACTGAGCTTCAAAGAGGGCAGCCCTTCACAAAGTCAGACAAGAGTCTGATCCTCAGCTTTTTAAACCCAGAAATTTAATCACATCACATAGTGATCAGGCTCTGAGATGCTGGCATATGCTAACCAAAGATAGAGTTGACCAAATGAGTCCATTGAGCAAGGCATGTCTATCCACATAACACTTCTACAGAGTCTGAAAACTGTCTATTATGTGTTGATTTTCACTTCTTTTAATTTTAGAGGCTGATTCTGTTCCCCAATCAGGAACAAAATTTTCTACCTTAGATAAAGAACAAAAGTTTAAGAGCTAAAAATATATCTGGGTCAAATCAAGTTCAAATGTTCAAAACAAACTTGACAGACTTTAGCTTAACGGACAAAATTAGACAAAGCTCTCCATCCTGCAGATGTGATTTAACAGATCTAATCAATTAGGATGTTAAATGATAGAGTATTAACTAAGGCAATGAGAACAGGTACCATAATGGCTGGCATTAATAGCCACAAATTGGGATGACTAACTGGCTCATATTAATTTCTTGGAGGCCATGTCCGTAGAGTACCCCCACTGAATTCTAATAACATGCTATCCCTTCCGTCTCTCCATACAGCCACAAAAGTCCACACCTGACCAATAAAAACTGAACACAGTACTCACTATCACCTTAATGACCAGGCCAAGGGCTGGAAATGTGATCCCAGCAAATCTTCACCTAGAATTTTTCACACTGGAGCTGAGTAACATAAGCCCCCATTTTCCTAGTGGCAAGTTTTGAGGATGTGAGCCTAGAGGGAATGAAGCCCTCATAGTTTGCTGTAAGGAAGATCTGGTCTGAGAACAAAGACAGTATCCAGAGAAAAGCACAGATGCGAGATAGACATGTTCTTGATGATATTTGAAGTCCTGGCTCCAGTCACCCTTGATATCAACTATCCTTCCTAATAATACAAGCTAATAAATTCTGTTTGTGGCTTAATCTACTTCCAGCTGGGCTGTTCTTACATGAAAATCATCTGAGTTCTCACTAATAAAGTTAGTGAGGAAGTGGTAAATCCCAACAGATGGACAAATAATAACTGCCAGCATTGTCATGGTCATAGAACAATAACACTTTTGCTAATTGTGCAATTTTAAGCTAATTTCTTAAAATCTCTGAGCCTCAGTTCATTATCTGCAAAATGGGGTTTACAGCCACTCTACTAGATTATTGAAAAATTAGGATAATGTATGTAAAGTGGTTAGCATGATGGCTCTCCCATAGTACTTGCTTTAAAAAGTGCTAAAATTTTATTATTCTGATAATGAGGATGTGACGATAATGATGATGATGATCCTAAGAAGACAAAGATTATAGAACACAGAATCTTATGTGATTTTTCCCTGTCTGCTGAAACATACTTTAGTAAAGTTGAAAGAACTTAAAAGAAAAATGTAATAAAGTCAGAAATAATTATAAACAAAACATATCTATTACCTTAAGAAGTTATGATTTTTGAAAGCTTATTTACAATAAATAAGCATTTGTAGTTGAAAGTTTACTATAGGTTAATGGAATAGTCTTATTTTTAAGAATGGGTTTAATATGAAAGCTAAAGCAAATATGATTAATGTAGCTATTCCCTGAGAATGGATGTAGCAACACGGTTAGGCCCAATTCAAATGCCTCCACAATAATAAAGCTTTCTATGACATCACCAAGCCCATGTACAATTACTGTGCACCACACCTATGGTACACAGTCTTTCTTACATTGTATTTATTTATTTACCCTTCTACATTGTAAAACCTTCATAGAAAGGTCTCTCTTTTTTATACTTGTACCCTATAATTATAGATCAAGAACTTCGACAAGAGTAGTTGCTCAAAATACAGTATTTAAATTAAACTGAATTCTAGAAGTGTACTGGGATTCAAAAGAAATGGATTCCAATCTTGCCTCTGCCACTTACTAGGTGAGGTGTATTCCCTTGAATAATTCACCAGCCTCACTATGTTGGCCTTCAAAGTTTCGTACTCTAACCTCCTACCCCAGAGCAAAAATCCCATCTAAAATACATTTGCTACCTTTACACGCTGAGATAGATGCTCTGCAAAAAGTAATCTTGAATCAAACTTCATAACAGATTTTAGCATAATTATTCTCTCTCCCATTGAAAAACTCAGCAAAGCAGTGCTTTAAAAGGCCCAATATCAGAGTCAGCAACGCAGACCCAGAATTTTAACTCAAAGATGGCATCTTTTCTATACACCACACCACCTATGTTTTAGAAGTCTTGAAATGTTTTTAGAAAGCTTATCACTCTTAATAATGTTCCTGCTCATATGGCTCATGTTACTGATTGGTTTGGATAGTCAAATGAGATGATATGAAACTTTTTTCTAAAGTGTAAAATGCTCCAAAATATCAAGTAGTATTATTATCATGATGGTGATGTTGATAATGATGATGTTGGGGAAGAGATGGATGCTTTGTTGCTCTAATATTTACATGATGTTAAATGAGCCACTTACTGGGAATTGTAGCCACTTACTGGAAACTGGGAGAAGGCTCTGGATTTTTATTCTTATTTTCTCTTTAACTTTTGAGTATAATTAAAATGTATGGATTTTCAGAGGTGATTATCTACAATATTCACATAGAAATTATTGCTATATAGATATAGATATATACCTTGGAAAAGGATGGTAATTGACTTGAAGGAATTTCTGGTCTTACTGGGAAAAATCTCTGAAACATTGGTTTGTATGAAAATTGCACGTGGAGCTGTGTATTCTGGGCCCTGGCTTCCTGGCTGAGTTGAAGTCTTCTCTCCTTTTCTCCTAATTGTTCTTTCAGTTGAAATTGGAGTCCAGTTAAAGCTTGTAACATATTTTTCTTCCTTTCTTCTCACCATTAACGGATTTGAAAAAAGGAACTCTGCAAAAAAGATGCAAAAAATTATTTTCTTTTATCACTTGAGATTACATCTTGTAAAATAAATCTAGTAAATGATAAGGGAAGCATCTGAAATAGAAAAACAAACTCTTTCTTTAATGGTTATGGTTCACCCATAAAGATACAATTCTTAATGCTCAAGTTAAAAAAGAAAAAAAAGATGAGAAGAAACAGTTGGCATTCAGCTAACAATTGTGTTTGGAGATTTGTGCCTGACTTTGTTATTCTGAGCAAAGCCAGGTACCAGTCCCTTGGGATTATGTACAAAGGCAAGAAAAAAAGTGGACATGTACAAACCTCAAAGGTGACTGCTGGGTTAATAAAACAGTCTGTTTTCTGTTCACCCACTCTTGCTCTCAGTGTGCAAGTATATTAAAATATGTCAAAAGGAAAACCATTCGCTGGGCAAAAATAATTCAACTGCAAGTCACAATTTCCAGCTGGTGGAGTGCCTTAGTGCATTTAAGTGCACTAACAAGTGACCCATACATCTCCCTGGATGAAAGTTGTATCCTCATTAAAGGAGAAACAAACACAAAATAGGAACAACTGTCACATAGAAAAACAGACCACAATAGATACCGCATTTCCCCCCACTCAGTCTCTGACTTGAGCTATCACAGACTGAAGAGCGGTGCTGTCCTAGAGGTAACCTCTTAAAAAACCATGAAAGTAAAACAAGGAAGCTGCTAGAGCAACTGAATGTGCAGCTAATGGCCATCCATATTACTGTTCAATGTACCTGGAAAAACATCTTTTTCTTTCTAGTCTCTATAAAATCTCACACCACGTAAAACACTGTAATAATGTGAAGTGCAGGATTAAACAAATGCACCCCAGGGAACTTAGAATTAATGCTCTAACTTATATCTTTAAATAACCTCTCTAAGATAACCTCTGGTTTAAGCATTTATAAGATATCATACTAACCTTTGCTTTCTGATTTTTCTCTAGAGAACGATATCATTAATGTGAATCTGCAAAAAAAAAAAAGAGGTTAATGCTGTTTAACTCTAATAACACTGTTCTCATCTGACTAATATGTTGCACATTATTGTAAGGCAAAAACATGCACTGGATGCTTAGTGTGACAGCTCTGGTCCTAGGCACAGCAGGATACATAAAAGGAGCATGTGCCTTCAAAAAGTAGACGATAATCTGGAATAATAAGGGAACAATATTTGAGAGAATACAATTAATTACAGAAGTGTGGTACTAGCAATTATTTCAAAGCTGGGTAAGGTACTCCTCTTGTATACAGGCAACACCTTTGCTCGACTAATCCCCCCCAGTTACCATACACTGTTGCAATTGCCTGTTGAGTCTGTTGTGCTCCCGCCATATCAGAATGTGAGCTCCTCAAGGGCAAGATTTCTTTTTTTTTTTTTTTTTTTTAAAGATTTTATTTATTCATTTTTTTCCCCCCAAAGCCCCAGTAGATAGTTGCATGTCATAGGTTCACATCCTTCTAGTTGCTGTACGTGGGACTCGGCCTCGCGTTGAACGGAGAAGTGGTGCCTCGGGGCGCGCCCGGGATCCGAACCCGGGCCGCCAGCATCAGAGCACGCGCACTTAACCGCTAAGCCACGGAGCCGGCCCCAAGATTTCTTATATGTTATTAGAACTCCCATATCTCATACAGCCCCTGGCACTTAATAGGAATTCAATAATTATCGATGGATTGGTTGGTTAACTGCTTAAATATAGTGGTGCAATGACAATTTGTGTCCCACTTTAAACTGCTAAGTCTTTACTGGAAGGCAGCAGAAGAACTGTAAAGGGAAGGTGGGTCTAGGAAAAGACCAAAGATTTCTATGATAAACTACAGTCCAGGAACAATGGATATACACATAGAAAAGCAGAACTACTCAACTCTGAATTATGCTTTAACCTAGTAAATACAGAACAATCATTAAAATGAAATTGAGGGCCGGCCCCGTGGCTTAGCGGTTAAGTGCGCGCGCTCCACTGCTGGCGACCTGGGTTCGGATCCCGGGCGCTCACCTACGCGCCCTTTGTCTGGCCATTCTAAGGCCGCGTCCCACATACAGCAACTAGAAGAATGTGTAACTATGATGTACAACTATCTACTGGGGCTTTGGGGGAAAAAAATTAAAAAAAAAAAAAAACATAAAATGAAATTGAAGCCCAATATAGGAGTGAAGGTAATAAGGGATTAACAAACCAATTTGAATAAATTAAATTGTCCAGGCCCAGAGCAATTATGTGAGCTTGGAAACAAGAAAAGTATCTGAGGAATCTAAGTTAATGATAAGAATAACATTAAAAATGGGAAATGATAGACTTGGACACCAAGAACTAGTGAGCTTGATTTTTAGCCCCCCGGAAATTCTAAAGCAAGTAATTAAACAGCTTGTCTATGAAATCATGAAAAATAAAGTGGAATTCACTGGGAGATAGTATTGTACATAGTCAAAAGAGTATTGTACGAAGAAAAAGTTCCCGTGTTCATGTTCTGTATGTGTGCCCAGTCACTTTAGTGATTTCTCCTTTCCCCTATTTGTTGTGGTTGAATTGTGTCCCCCAGCCCAAATATGTTGAAGTCCTAACCCCTGGTACCTATAAATATTATCTAATTTGGAAATAGGGTCTTTGCAGGTGTAATTAAGTGGCAAGTTACGATGAAGTCATACTGAAGTAGAGTGAGCCTTTAATCCATATGTCTGGTGTCCTTAAAGGAAGAGGAGAAGAGACACAGAGAAGACACACACAGAGGAAAGAACACCATGTGATGAGGGAGGCAGAGATTGGAGTTGTGCCAGAAGAGAAGCGTAGAAATCTCCCTCTGAGCCCCCAAGAAGGTACCACCCCTGCTGACACCTTGATTTTGAACTTCTGGCCTCCAGAACTATGAGAGAATAAATTTCTATTGTTTTAAGCTACCAAGTTTGTGGTAATTTGTTATGACAGCCCTAGAAACTAATACATCATTCTATAAAATGAAATTAATGATGTATCTTCCTGAAGTGATTGTCAGGAGGATTATAATTTAACATCAGTAATTCTTAAATTCAGCAAAGCATTTCGCAAAGTCTCTTATAATGTGTTCACTGATAACAAATCTATGTAAGATCAATTACTAGTTAGGTTCAAAGTTGTTAAAACTGTCATTCCCAAAGAGAGCTGATCAATAATGCAACATGAACCTAAAGTTTCCCAAAATTTTCTCTTATTGATTTATTGAAAATAACTCTCAGGCCTTGGATGTCTATATTTTAGGGCCATTTGGAGACAAACTGACAGAAGTTTGGGAAACTGACCGCGAATAATATTTATAATGGTGGACATAGAACATTTTATTCATCCGTTGCTGTTTAGCATATTTTAATAGGACTTGGAGAAATACATAGAATGAATGCTGCTCAAATATGGGGAAAAAAACTAAGTTGGGAGAAATAACATTCACTGAAAGACAAAATAAGCATTTAAAAATAAAATTCTTATTATCTCAATAATTTATTATAACGATATTGTTTAGTAATCATTATTATTAATAACAATTTAATACTCTAAATCTCCAGTCGTCTTGATTCATAATGGATACTCAATAAATTACTGTTATCATTAATAGTATGATAGCCTAGAATAATGAGCCAAACCCACTTAAGTGAAAAATACACAATATTTCATTTGGGTTCGAAATTTAAATAGATGTAAGGCGGGAAATATTCAGGTTCATCATCAATTCATACGGAATAGATTTGGAGATTTCATTTGACCAAAGGCTCAGTATGTCCAAACAGTGTTTTTTGTGGCCTCTGAAACAAAAACAAAACAAAACAAACCACAAAGATGAGAACTTGGGATGAATTAATAGGTGTATGTAAGCCTGTGATAATTTGCAGAGAGAGAAGGTAGGAGGTCTGTTTTTCTAAAAGCAACAATTCTCCTCTTTACATTTGACAACAGCCTACATGGTGGAGGGAGGTGGGTAGAGTTCCAAAGGAGACGGAGGATTTCTGCACATTCCCATCCAAACTTCAAGAAGATAAAAAGAGGTAGGCTCCCAAGGCATGCAAATCTGCCACAGGAAGTACATCTGAGTGAAAGACATTTCTTCTGCCCCC
Organism: Ceratotherium simum simum; assembly: GCF_057802395.1. Lineage (NCBI taxonomy): Eukaryota > Metazoa > Chordata > Mammalia > Perissodactyla > Rhinocerotidae > Ceratotherium > Ceratotherium simum. Next base: position 74,720,324 of record NC_141900.1, read on the forward strand.
TAGAAACAACTGAAGCTTCACGAAAGCATCATTCACAAAATGCAACAGCAGTAAGAAACACCAGAGGCACCATCAGTTAAGATCAAAGTTTGCAAATGGGCACAGACATTTGAGGAGCTAAAAGAAAGGCATCAGCTAGGAAGAGACATTGGAGCATCTCATTCTTGAAGATCCAAAGGAGGCCTCAACAATAAGGGGAGAGGGAGGACATTTGACAGAGGATGAAGACAAAAGCACCAAAAAAGAAAAATTTCCCTCCCACTGATTGTCATGAGCATTGGTGATACCCCAGAAAAGGGGGCAAAGTAGGGTAGATCTAACATTGCTAGTGTGGCTTTTTGTTAATTAAACCTCTTTCTCAAGGCTATTAGGAATATCGCATGCAACCGGGAACCTTCTGGATGTAAAATGTATTTTCTTAGATGTTGACTAGGACACGATGCCTATGATACTCATCACAGACGTAACTCAGGCTGTTTATACTTGAGTTCTTTCCAATACAAGGTTTCAGACAGTTTTGGATACTCGTTGTATTAGTTTCCTGTGGATGCTGTAAAATAATTACCAAAATTTGATACCTGAAAAAAACACAAATTTTTTCTCTTATAGTTATAGGACAGATGTCTGAAATCAGTTTCCCTGGGCTAAAGCCAAGGTGTTGGGAGGACTGGTTCCTTCTGGAAGCTCTAGGGGAGAATCTATTTCCTTGCTTTATTCAGATTCTAGAGGTTGCCTCTATTGGCTTGTGGCTCTTTCTTCCATCTTCAAAGTATGTCACTCTAATCTCTGCTTCTGTGGTCACACGTCCTTCTCCCTGACTTTGACTTCTGCGTCCCTCTTATAAGGACTATTATGATTACATTGAGCCCACCCAGATAATCCAAAATAATCTCCTCATCTCAAGATTCTTAACTTAATCATATCTGCAAGGTCCCTTTTGCCATATAAGGTAATATCCAGAGGTTCCAGGGATTAGGACATGAACGTATTTGGGGGAACTTTATTCAGCATACCAAACCCACTTTAAAAGAAACATTATAAGGAGGGAGCATGGTATAGAGTGAAAGCACAAACTAGCTTTGCTTACTTCGCAAACACTTATAATCCCCATTTTACTGATGAGAAACTGAGGCACGAAAGGTATAAGTTACTTACACATGGTTTGGTGGTTATTTAGAGCCAGTATCAATCCAAATCATGCCTCTTAGCTAGGGGCCGTGACAGAGTGTTTTCACTGGGAAAAACCTATTTTTTTATGGTTGGTGTGAGGATTAAATAAAATAATGAATATAAAATAGTTATTACAATTGCTCACTCAAATGTACTCATTACACAGTAGATGATAAAATAAACAAATATATTAGAAACGACCAAAAAAAACAGGGACAAGAAGAAGATGGTTAGGGAATTGGAAACACTGTTATCTAGAAAATGGTAGTTTAGCTTGGAGAAGAAAAGAATTATAGAGACATGACAGCTGTCTTGAAATATGTGATGAACTTTCACATGAAAGGGAAAGTAGATTTATTTTAATGTTCCCCCATAAAACCAAACTAAAACCTAAGGGTGGAAATTACACGGTGATAAAATCTAGCTCAAAAAAAAAGAAAGATCTAATAATTAGAGTGATCCACCAATGAAAAAGACAGCCTCGGAATTTTGTAAGCTTTCAGTTGGTTGGAATATTCAAGCACAGGCTAAATGACTCTCTGTAGTATATAAAATTTGGAAAGGATTTCAGCAATGAGAGGGACATAAAAATACATTCATGCATTTATTCAGCAAATATTTACTGACCATCTTCTGTGTGCAGGGCCTGTAAGGCCCCTTACAACTCTAAAAATAATAGAACCTACTATCCTATGAATCAGCAAATAAGAACACATGTCACAAAAATGGACGTATCTTCAGGCTGATTCTTATTGGAAAGGTCTACTGATTCTTCAACTCCCAGGCTCTCTGGCTGGTCTGGTGTGATCTGTGACAAGCCTTCATTTTCATGATCATTTATCACTAGTCACAGGGAGACTTTTCCTACAACAAAGAGTCAGTTTTTAATAGGAAAAATCACTCATTTTTGATTCTGATTGGAGGGGCTTTTCTTAAAAGGACAGAAGAGAATTTTATTACACAATGGTTATTTCTTTTCCTTTTCAGCCTGTGCAAAGAAATATAATAACAATCAACATCTTTTAACCAACAGCAGGGGAAAAGATGGGACCTTTCTCATTTAATCTGGAGCATATCCACTTTTGGAAGAGTCTGTGCTTTGACACTGTCTCCAGCAAAGATATGAAGGAACTTTAGCCACTCCTTTGAATCCACAAACAAATTAATTATGGTAGAAACCTACTAAGTCTGACTTGTCCTGGGAATTACTAAGAAGCTGTCTACCTACCTCTTACCTGATCTCCCTAGCTGAGGGAGATTGCTTTTGGAGAATTACCTGAATTACATGGGTCATCCAAGAAAGTCTCCAACCACTGAGCAGAATGTGCCCAATGTCTATACTACCCTTTTGATACTTCATCACACAGCACACAATGGCATTTATTACACAGCTGTTAGTATGGGTCAGAATTAACCAGATAATTGTATAACCCTCTCTTGCATTTTTGCTGTTTACAATATTTCTTTGCAGGAATAATAGTAACCCTGATACAAGTTGACCTTCGATGGGCTCTTACTATGTGATGGTCACATCTTGTGAACCATCATAGGCAATCCTTTCAACACTCTGTTGGGCAGGTACCACCCCTACTCTCGTCTGGTGAATGTGATGGGGCCAAGATTAAAATCCAAAGGAAAGTGAAGCTCTTGAGCTCTCATTCACTGATAAACTGCCTCTACAACCTTTAACCACCTCCCTGACAAAGACAAATAAGTTAGAAGAAATATTGAAAAGTAATCACAAGTCTATTTAGATGCCTTTTACAGAAATAAATAGTGAGCCCAAGATGGGGTTAGAAACTAGTTCTCCAGACACCTGTGTTCCAAATGACTATTGACTAATTTAAATATAAAAAGCACTGTCGGCCCCTGTGGGCTAGCCACATCATTGAGTTATTAAATATCATGCAAGAGCCTGTATAGGTAAGAACATTTTTAAAAATATGGTAAATTTTCTTCTTCCCCTTCAAAATGCCCCAAGGCACTCGTATACATTATGGACACCACTAGCCTGAAAATTCTCAGCTGAGGGAAAAAGAAATCCAAAATCCTTGAATTATAAGAGCACTAAAAGCATCTAAAATGATAACTATTTTGCCCCTTTAACACCAAAAGATCAACTGATTTTTATTTTTCACTCGCAGTTGACCTTTATTTAACCCATGGCATGCCGAAGTTATGGCCTGAAGCAATTTTTTCAGTGAATGCCTTGACTTGGGAAGAGAATAGACATCTCACTCAACCTGTCTCTGAATCATTGTTTCACACCACTGCTGATGGTCAGTCTAACAAAGAAAAAACATTTCTCAGCATTTAGAGAACTCTAAAACTTTCCATTCAATTATTTATTTCCTCCCTTTCAAATACGTTCAGAACTGTAAAATGGTTGCAAATTCCAAAATAATCTACATTATTCAGTTATTATTAAGCTCTTCACTAAAACGTTTGTGCTCAATTATGTATTAAAAATAACCAGCTGATTGTGTCTGCATCACAAAAAGTTAAAAACAGTTTCCTTTGATCAATTGACATCCTGCTGGCATCTTTTTCTAATGGGGAAATTAATTTTAAGGCATTCTGGTGCCTCTTTTACCCCCTAGATAAGTTTTGCACCTATACACAATTGTTCAGGGCTCTCCCATTATTTTGAATGTAATAAATGAGGTATATTTAAAGGATTTAGACATGTTTAGTACAGTCTAACAGTCTTTCTCTAACCAAACCAAACTCAATAGTTACATATTATGAAAGATTGCAACACCCAAGAGAAAAGTTCAGAAGTACAGTAGGAGGTATCTAATTTAGAGATTAAGAATTTATGGCTATAAGGGCAGTGAGGCACCTCTGTGAGTTATCAAAGAGAGAATGCAGATTCTCTGGAGATTTTTAATGACATAAACAGCTATATTTCTGAGCTAACATAAATGGGATCCTGGTAACAGTTAGGCAGCATAATAAAATGAAATAACTATCTCTGCAGAAAAGGTAGATATAGTCTGGCTCAAGGATATCTGGAAGAAACTGTTCAAAAACTATATCTATATGAACCTCATTTAATAGTAGCACAAGTCTTCTATTGTGTATCGTCTTCACATAGTTTTATTTCCTGGGCAGTATTGATCTTTAGAAATTCACAAAAAATGAATCAATATCATTATATATTAAACACTTTGCTAAGCACTCTGTTATCTCCTTCAACATTTTCAATAAGCCTATTTACTAATGCTTCTTATTGTTATCAAATGGAGAAACTGAAACTCACAAATAATTTGCCACATGCTACACAATTAGTAGGTAGAATATTAAATCTAGATCGGTTGGACATCAAAATATGTGCTTCCCTGTATTATATAGCAAAATAGTCCCAGCAATAATTGAGAAAAACATGAATCCAGCCAATGCGATAGGTCAGGAAAGAGAAATGAGTTAAAACTTATAGAAAGGATACGTGATTATTATTTGTAAATGATACAAATAACTATACAGAAAACCTAAGAGAAACAAAACAAAAAACAATTGTAAATAACAAGAGTTTAAACACAGTAAATTTGACAAATTTAAAAAAAATTACATGCACAAACTTGTGAATATACTTTAAAAACCACTGAATTGTACACTTTAAGAAAATGAATTTTATCATATGTAAATTGTATCTCAATAAAAAGTAAAAAAAAATGATTATAAGACCAATTAATAAGGGGAAAAAGCTAGAGAAATAAGAACTATTCATTGATAGTAGGAATGTAAATTCGAACATTTTTTGGAGAGTAATTAAGCTCTGTTTATCAAAAGCTCAGTTATGGGGCTGGCCTGGTGGCGTAGCAGTTAAGTTCGCATGCTCCGCATCCAAGGTCCGAGGTTCGCAGGTTCGGATCCCAGGCTTGGATCGACACACCGCTTGTCAAGCCATGCTGTGACAGCATCCCATGTAAAGCAGAGGAAGATGAGCACGGATGTTAGCCCAGGGCCAGTCTTCCTCAGCAAAAAGAGGAGGATTGGCAATGGACATTAGCTCTGGGCTAATCCTCCTCACAAAATAAAAAAAAAAAAAGTTCAGTTATTATATTTTTTTAAAAAAGAAGTAATCAGAGATGTGCCATTAGATTTATATACAGTAACATTATTCATCATAATCTTGTTTATAATAATAGGTACCCCCAAAAAGGATTAAAACAATGGAAACTACATGAATCTAGGAACTTCTAAATATAATTCCATATGTGCATAAAAAATCATGTTTCAGAATAGTTAATTACAATGGAAATACTCACAACATTAAGTGAAAAGGGCAAGACATACACAAAAACAGGAAACTAAAGGTTAAAAAGAAATTAGAGCTGCAATAAGAGGTATGAGAAAAGAGGATATTTTTGCAAAAATATATTGGACCAGATAAAGGAAGCTGATGCAAAGTGCACCTGGGTCTAGGAATGAGTTCATTCATTTGTTGGTGGGGAATAGGCTGTGACTGGTATAACAGGGGTTTAAGGGATTCTGGCTTATTCTATGTTGGGATTACCCCTATGTGTCAGGGAAGAAGATGGAATTGCTACTCCACATCACTTTCCCTCAGATACAAGCCTACTCCTACCACCAAGCCTACTCCCTCCAAGGGGCCTTTGCAAAAGCTGTTTTCTCTTCCTGGAACTTCCTTCCCCCAGATTTTGACTTGGCTGGCTCCTGATGCACATTCCACATTCATGTCCCCATTGAAAAGTCACCTACTCAGCAGTCAGGCCTTCTCTGCCCACCCAAAGCAGCAAGGGCATCACCTGGGAATTTGTTGGAAAATTGTTGGACAGAATCTCACACTCCACCCAAGATTTACTGAATTCAAATCTGTAAATCAACAACATCCCCAGATGATTCTTGTGCACACTAAAATTTGAGAAGCACTGATTTCATAGTCTATGATAAAGACTTCTTACCGATTCTCAACATCATTTTCTTCACAGCGCTTATCCATACCTAAAATTCTCTCTCCCTTCTTACATGTAGTGCCATTAGCACAAAAGTCTTTTTGTCTTTTTGCCTCTATCCCCAGTTCCTAAAATCATTCCTGATGCACAGCTGGAACCCAATGAATGTTTGTTGAATGAAATCGAAGTCGTGTATCTGAGGGGCACTGTAGACATTAAAACCAATTTGCTGTTTTTTCCTGTTTAAGTTGAGGGGTAACTCAGGAGTCTCGAGGATTTGTGAGTCTGTTTTGCAGGAGAAAGAGAATGCCTTCAGGGAGGTTGTGATCACCAGATAGCCAATCACCAGAAGGATGGCCGGCCCTCAGCAATTGTTGAAGCCTGGAAGTCAGATTACGCAGAGACTTATTGGGAGTGTCCCCTTTGTTTACCTGAAGCTCCCCCTGCCAAGCCCCTTAGCTCTATAAAACCCACCTGCTTTCTGTTCTTGGGGAGGTGGATTTGAGCAAACTCAGGCTCCCACCTGCTCGTTTTGGCCAATTCAAATAAACCTTTCTCATCTCCAAGTACCGATGTCTCAGTGTTTGGTTTGCTGGGCATCGGGCATGTGAACTTGAGATTAAGAGGTTTGGTATCAAAATCACAGAATGGGGAGAAGGATGCCTCAGTGATTTTGATTGAAGAAATATCATTTCATGTTTCCTTAACTGAGTAAGTTACTCTGTCTTTGGAGACTTACTTTTGAATATGGAGACAAGAGCTAACAGATCATATTCCAGCGCAACACATCATGTATAAATAACATTTATGGTTGCATAATAAATCCTACCTAATAACTTTTTGAAGAATAATCAATATTAGTATGTATAAAAATAAAAGTAGATTCTTAAAAAAGTTAAACATAGAATTATTGTATGACCCAGAAATTCCACACCTAGGTATATACCCAAGAAAACTGAGAACAGGTGTTCAAACAAAATCTTGGACATGAATGTTAATGGCAGCCTTGTTCATAATAGCCAAAAAAGTAGAGCAACCTAAATGCGCATCAACAGGTGGACGGATAAGCGAAATATGTTATATACAAACAATGGAATATTATTTAGCCATAAAAAGGAATGTAGTACTGACACATGTTACAACATGGATAAACCCTGAGCATGTTCTAAGTGAAAGAAGCCAGAGACAAAAAGCCACATACTGCCTGACTCCATTTCTATGAAATGTCCAGAATAAGCAAATCCATAGAAAGCAAAAGCAGATTAGTAGTTGTCAGGGGCTGAAGGGAGGGAGGAATGGAGAATGCCTGCTTAATAGGGGTTTCTTTTTGGGGTGAATAAAATGTTCTAGAATTAGATAGTAGTGATAGTTGAACATCATTGTGAATGTACTGGAAGTCACTGAATTTTACACTTTAAAATGGTGAATTTTATGTTATGTCAATCTTACCGCAAAAAATAAATAAAAGTAAATTACTGTTTTAAAATGTAGCAGCATTTAAATGTATTGCCTTGCAGTCAAGAAATTTTGTGTTACAGACTCAGTATTTCAGGGGTCAGAGTTCCCAAGGATTCATATTATGTGATGATTATCTTTGTCAGGCAGAGATAAGGCAGGAAAATAAGGTATAAGAAATAAGTCTGGGATTTGCCTAAGCCAGGACTCAGATTTCTTTGATCCTTGGCTAAAAGCCCTGATTCACCCAAAAGGTCAAATGGAAAGGAAAAATCAGTCAAGAATAAATCAGTAAAATAAAGAATTCATTAAAATTTAGCTATTGGGAGGAAAGGAAATAACCTTCCTTTCTTCTACTAAAGAGAAAATTGACAACCTAATTTTCAGAACAGATAACAAATGTATAGCTGCAGCTAGGTGCCCAGAATTTCTTCTCTACAGGGAAATATTGGAGATAACTTTAGGAGGATCCTTCAGACTTACTGAAGCCACTGAAGTTGTAATTGTTGCTACAAATTGCAAGGGTTTATTCAAGATCATCAGAAAGCTTGGCATTAAAAAAGTGTTTGGATAGATAAGACCCCTGTTTGCACTTTAAGCCTTTACTTTTAATTACATGTTGCTGTGACTAAGCACTGCAAAAGTGACTTTTATGCACTGTGCTATTATTTAATTTAGTAAGAACTTCTTATAAAGTCACAGGTTAATAAAAGTTCATTAGTAAGTTGAATGTTTAGAACTCAGAAAGCATTTCCCCACAGAACAATGTCAGCCATGGTGGTTGGGCTCTATGTCAGCAGTGTATGTAATCCATACATACCTGCAACAGTAGTACTAATGAGCACACACACATGTACAAAGATTTCCATGGAAACATTCATTCAGCATTCTGGGACCTAGACCACCTGTTCCCTCCACTGCATTGTTGATGCTCATTCACTCATTCATCACTTGATCTCTCATTCAACAAGCATTGGCACTGCCTGCTATGTGCCAGGCCCTTAAAAGACAAGCTGTCTCTCTTTCCACCTGCCAGGTAGCATGCTTTCCTCAACTTGGAGTAAATATCTTTTGGCTTAGCTTATAAACTCCATCATGGTGGGGTCTCTACAGGGGCAGAAGAGGCTCTAGGGTCGCTAGACGTAGTGAGGGTTGGGACCATTAAAATAAGGTAATGGCTGGGAACTAGCCACCAGCCAAGCTGCCTGTGCCCCTCTCCCCATTCACCTCATCGTGGCCAACACTCACTTTAGGGTAGGACACCCATGGGAGATGATACCAATAAAGGCCAGCAAGATAAAGGATGTCTTTTCCTGCTTCACACTCCCATAGGGCAGTGACCAGGACTGGAAAATGCCAAGGAATTAGTGTTAAGGCCAAACATGAGGACTGAGATCTAAATATTTATTTCCTTCCCATCTCCCTTATCTTACCTGAGAGCACAGACCAAAAAGAATAAAGGAGAAGGGGAAACATTTATGGATGTACATCCATAGATATGAATGTTATGTATCAGGGCTTGTATGAAACAAAAACATAGGTTTTCTTGCAACTGCTGAACTCCTATCTTTAAAAAATCACGTTACCGACTAACAAAGATCACCACCTAGTGGCCCCAGCGAGATAACTGCACTTGAACAGCGTGCACGGAAATTCAAAAATATTGTTTGTTACAAGAATGTAAAGTAACATTGAAGCTTCTCCTTTTGTCCCTTGGAGTCCAACCTCCCATTTTCCTTTCATTTTGGCCTTGGTTCCTCCTAGTTTGTAATTCTAAATTGTCTCTCTAAAGCCTTCTGTTTACAGTTACCTTTATTTTAATCTTTACAATTAGCTGTTCTTCTTTGTCACATTTTGAGTCCCTCCTCTTTTACAATATACCATAAGCCCCTATGAGTCTTACTTGAAGTCAGTTTCTTTAAACATCATTTTTGTTATACCACTTCCCTATTAAAAGCTTGAAGGCTTAAGTGGACCCTACTGTGATCTTTAACGTCTGGTCTAACCCCCGCAATCCCACATTCCACTGAGCACACATATTGCCTACCCATTAGGCTGCTTTCTTCAGTGTTGCTTCACCATCCCAAATCCCAGACACAACCACCCTTTTTACCCAGCTCTCAGTACTTGGATACAACTCATATTCCACATTTTCCATTGGTTTCCCCCTACTACTCCTGCCAAGCTCACTTCTTTCTTATCTAACTTCTTACATTCGTGGTTATTACCACTGAGTTTACTATTTAATTGTTCTCTAATAGTTTTATGAGTATTATGTCTGTGAAGGAAGTTCCACGGTTTAAATATGTCTGTATCTTCTACAAATCTCAGCATGGTTTTAAACGTAACATGAGAGCGTAATAAATAAATGGCTGATTTAGAAAGGGATAGAGAAGAATCCCTGTAATTAAAGTGCTCTTAGTGGTCTGGTGGTGGGGGACACAGAAAGAGGAGAGAGAGTACAGTGGGAAAAGATTGCTGGAATTACAGCCTATGAATGGAAAAAGATTAATTCTATCCACCTTTATCATGTGAAATGGCAGTGACAAGTCAAATAGAAAAATATCCCCCAAGATGCCAGAATACGTTTAAACATATTCCAAAATATATAGTACAATTAAATCATAAGAGTTTGCAGTGGAATATAGTTGCTTTGGGTGCAGACAGTAAGAGAAGCTCACTTCTCAGATAAAAAGAGGGGAAACACAGAGGGGGAAAGAAATTGTTACTAAATAGGTAACTAAATGTTAACTTGCATTCTAAGGTAGGACAAAGTTTTACTTCTTGGGCAGCAGCAGAAAACCTGCTCCAGGGATGTGAATTACACACAGAGGAGGCAGCTACACCCTGGAAATAATGGGACCAAGAGCAAGTTCTCTGCACTCAAACTCTGGCATACAATTCAACCAATTTGGAATGTGAACAGAAATATTTTATCCCCAAAATGTGAATAATAAAACAAATAAAATATTAAATAATCTACTCAAATGAAAAAGTCTGCAGACAAGTAATGGGAACTTGAAAAATCTCACTAAGTGACACTAGAATTCTATTTCTAGTGCAAGTGCAACTAGTTTTATAACTAGGCCTCCAGTAAAATAATTAGACTATTTTAAGGGGTAGCAGCTGATTCTATCTTGAGGAGAGGGAAAAAAAACATGCTTCTATGTAAATTTTCCCCCCAATTCCTCAAACTGACATTTTCAAAGGCATCATAGAAGGACAATTACTTATATGCTATATATATTGCTATTTCACCACAAAAGAGCAGTACATATGCAAGGCATTGTGTAAGATACTATAGAGGGAAACAAAGAATATAAGTGCCAGAGACCCTGTCCTCAAGTATCTTACTGGGATGAGAAGGTGCACATACATTCAATAGATAGTACATAATTCCATGGTAACGTGTAAGTAAGTAGACCACATATTGTCCAGATGGTCTATATTTTCATACCTCAACAAATATTAATTTGGCACATTGGCAAGGTGCTATGCTAGGCATTTTGTGAGTACAAAGTAAGTCAATTACTCAAATGACCCTCGAGAACAGTATGTCTAATAAGAAATGTATGCCAGGTACATTAAATAGAGACAAGAGATTACTTGACAGAAAAGGTAGAATGTGTGATTCATATTAAAGTATAGGTATGGTTTAAGTATACAGGGTTGAGGGGTATTGGAGAAAACATTCCAGACAGAGATTTTATCACATGCTTAGTCACAGAGTTAGTAAAGCTAGGACGGGTATGAGAACATTACTTAACTCCTTTTACTAAGATGTATAGAAAATGTGACATGAAACAATGGGAAATGATATTGGAAAGCTAGGTTGGAACTAGAATATGGAAGACATTCAATTCCAGGCTGAGGAATTTGGCTTTAATCTAGCAAAAAGTAGTCATTGAAATTTTTGAGCAGCTGAGTGACATTGTGCTTTAGGACAACTAGTCAAATGGCAATGCATGCAATGGTTTTGAATGTGGAGGCATGGGAAATCCACTAAGAGGCTATATTACATTAACTTAGGGAAGAAATAAAGTTGGTAGTATGTACGGTAGTGACCAGGACAAAATGGAAGAGACAATTCCAAGAGATCCTACAGAAATAAAATAGACTGAGACTTGGTTGACTAGATTAAATATAAAGCGTAACCGAGAGAATGAACTCAAAGACGACACCATTTAGAAAAACTAAGAACAAAAGAGAGGTAAGGTTGGTATCTATGGGGAGTTGACGACTTCATTAAGATGCATTTTTCAGCACCTTTCAGAAGGAACTATCCAGGTGGAAATTACAACACAAGACAATTGAGATCAAAGCTAAAGTTGTAGATTTGGAAACAATCTAGAGTGAGTGCAAAAGAACTGAGCAATCTGAAATTTCAGAGCTTGTACAGAAGGGCAGCAAGAAGAGCTAATTTGATACCACAGAGGCCCAGTAGTGAAAATAGGGAGATTATGAGAAAGTATGACTAGGAGCATTTAGCTTGCTATGTCGCCACCCTGCATTTAGTCCTCTTCCAACATAGTAGAGGGTGGGAAATTTATTCTTAGGAGAAATTAAATGAAGCAGTACAAAAAAATCTTCCAATAAGAACAATATAGGAAAGAAACTTATAGGAAATGAGACGTGTACAGGGGGTAAAAGAAAAAAAATAATAAAGCTTGAAGTTAAGGTTTAACCTTAGAATGATGAAAGGATATATTTTATGAAACAAAAATCAGGATGCATTAAAAATGAAAAAAATCAATTTTAACTAACTACATAAATATGAGACTATTCCAAAATGCAGAAATAAAAGAGTGATGAAAATAGGTGAAAAAAATAGGAAATACAACATTAAGTAAATGACTAGGAGTTTCAGAAAGAATAAAAGGGGGGTAGAGGATAAAATGATCAAAGAATTACTAAATTAATAAATAAAATTTCCTAGTGGTACAGGCCTAAAGCAAGGTTGACATGTGGGAAGCTATATTGTAACTTAACCGCTAACCAACCCACTCAGCTATATATGTTTTAACTTGCACATAGCCTAGGTGATAAATAGCTACCCTCTGGGAAATATGCGTGCTCTGTAGATTTTATAATCCTGGCTGACACATGTACCGCCCCGTAATGATAGATGATAACTTTGTTCTTTTGAGTTTCTTAGGAATATGACGACCTCCTCAGAGAAGAACATCTATGCTGGCATCCATCATTGATGACAACTGAAAGACCTGGTGTGGAGTCTCCAGTTGCTGACGCCAGATGGCCAACATTCCTGAGCCCCTGTTTCATAGCCCACTAACCCTATATAACTGCTCAAATTTTGTACTTGTTTAAGATGGTATTTGGGACCTGAGTCCACCATCTTCCAATTTTGCTGGCTAATTGAATAAATCTCTGTCTTGATCACTGACTTGTCTTGCAATTAATTGGCTTCAGGGTTGCAGCAAGTAGTGCTCAGTTACACTAGAACTGAAGCTCATTAATTTCCAGATTGAGAAGGCCTTCAAACACCTAGCCTAAGGAATGACAAAAGTCACACTACCAGGAAATTTTAGTGAAAAAAGAATGTAGGATCAGAACTCCAGATGGAGTTGGTATCAATAACCCAGGAAGCTAGACACAATGAAAATAAGCCTTCAAAATTTGAGAGAAAATGACTATTGATCTAGAATTCTTTACCAAACTAATTATGAGGCAAGTGTAATGGTGGGAAAAAAATCTCACAGACTTGTGAGATCTTGACATTTTATTTTCCTTGCATACTCTTCTGATCCACTACTAAATAATGTACTTTGTTCAATTGTGGGAGTAAACATAAATAGGAAGGGAGTGGGATTCAAAAAATAAAAACTAGGGCTCAAAGAGAGGAGAGGACAAAGGATACCTTAAGGACTACTATGCTTGGGTCTAGACAGCAACCCTTCCAGTGTGGACCAAGAGAATGGAGGACTCCTGAAAGGAGAACTCTTGGGAGGGTTGGGGAGCGACAACTGTTCCTGAGTGAAGAAATAGCAATTCTAGGAGTGAACTCCTAGAAGGACATTTCAGATGCAGAGTTTTATCTAAGTTAAATATTGCCATCAGATTTCCTTATGTTAGATTCCTGGCTTATTTTTCTTTATTTTAATACCAACCTTTCTGAGTGCTTTTGTTTTAGATGGAGCTCTTGAAAACAGCTCATGTCTAGACTTTGGTCTTTTTATTCAATGTAATAATCTCTGCTGTTAGTAGCTGAAAGTAATCTTCCCAATCAATAATGTTGAGGCAAAGTCAAATGTCTAAAAAAAGTTTCAAGCAATTACTCTCAATTCCTGTACTCACTGCAGATCAATAACAAGTAGTTCATGCACAAACACAGATCTGATGACTATATTTTGAGTACCACTGGTCTATAGTTTTAGTTTAGTTTTGATTTATAAAAATAAAGATTAGTTATTTTATACAGCCAATAGTTAAATAGATATGTTGTCATATTTTATCATTTCTGTGCACATCATTATTTCTTATAAACCACACATTCCCTCTGACATCTATTTTATTCTTAATAAGTACTTCTTTTAGTAATCATATTTCTAAAAATAGATTTATTTTACCCTAACCCTAAAGTAATAGTTTAGCTAGATATAAAATTTTAGATTGATAATTATTTTCTTTCCACTGTTCCACTATCTTCTGGCCTCTATTGTTGCTGATGATAAGTCTTCAATCATTCTAATTCTTCTCCCTTTTAAGATAATCATTCTTTTCTCTCTACTTTAAACATTTCTGGTTCATATATGATGTTCTACTGGATATGGATTTAACTTGGTTTAACTTCTTGGGTAGGGGGAATGTGACTTCAAACTAGTATGCTCACAGCTTCGGTTTTATTGACTACTTTGAATTTTACTTCTGAGCCTGTTTGGTTTGTGCTTTAGAAAAGCTATATCCTTTGAGTTACCTCTTTTTTAGTAGTTCATCTACTGATCTTTTCTTATGGTTTCTGGCCTTGGTTTTATCTTCAGAAAAGCCCTATAAACCCAAGGACTAGAGAAATATTTGGATAGATAAAAAAGAGTATTTTGACAAAAATGTTATTCAACAGCAAGCAGTAGAGAATAATATAACAGTGCTATGTGGGTGTGACTGGGCTAGAGAAGGCAACATAGATAAGTCATAACATGATATGGCTGTATAATGTGGAGGAAGAGTTTTTACTGAGAGATATAAGGGAAACAAGCACAAATTTATATTTTCTTTCTCATATGTTGCCTTTATGTTGGCACACCATATTTCAATAAGAGTACAGAGAACATTAAATGTCATTTGTATATTAAAGATAATGATTGATTCCCAAAACTCACCAAGAAAGTGGTGAAAGAACACAACTCTCTTTCTATGTTGTTATTCTTGTCACCTTTGTGATTCCTAACATTTTTACATTTTTATAATTTCTGAAGCTAGTTCTTACCCAATTGTAAAGAAGGAGGTTATTGTCATTCCCCCAGATATCTTTTCCTGACTTACTTCTTCCCCTTCAGTGGTGGTTCCCTACCACCTTCAACTCTCAGTGCTCTCTTTGCCCTCACACTATGATGTTAATGATTCAGTCATTTTTTTCTGCAGTCTTGTCTATATCACCATATTCCTGCTACCATACACACAAGAAAACACACACATACACGCACGTACATTTACTTGGAAAACTCCTTTCTACTTACAAATTTGAAACCCTATCCGCTAGAAATCTCCTCTGACTAACTAAGTGTATGTTAGCTGTGTTGTTGTTTTGTAAGTTCCCTATAGCTTCACTAACACTGCCTTTATCACAGAGTGATGGCAGCTTGTTTGCTTATCCATTCGCTAGCTAGACTATGAATTCCATGAGAGCTGAGACCTCATCTGTCTTTTTTGCTGCTGCCAATCTAGGACAGCATGACAAATATGGAAGCAAAATGTAAGCAGATGGAAAGAATTCTATCAAATGTAGAGAGAAGGAAATGAAAGTGATAATGATAATCTACAAGAAAATAGTAGATTATCATTACTAATACTAATACTAATACATTACTAGTACTAATCCTACACATTTAAGGCTTGATGAAAGTCTAGGGAAGAGACTGATAAGGGACAAGTGGTCAGAATTCTGAGTTTAAAAGATGTGTAAACTTTCAGGTAACTATTCCAATTTATCACACATTATTACTTATATTCCATTCCAAATACCAAATCATTAAAGAGAAATTAAAAAGCAATAAACCCTTAAAGACAGGAGACTAGGACAGGAAACACTAGTTAGTAGAGATTTTATCAAACTTCTAGAAGATAGAAGCAAATAGAGAGAGTATAAAAATCTTTGTTATGAAAAGTCTATATAATCTATATTTTAACTTATATAAAAACCTCACTAATTTGGAAGAAAGTAATGGAAAACCATGCTGAAGCAATAATAATATGCTTTAATTCCAGAATAGAATCACAAATTTCTGTTATCCATCTAATATTTCATATATTGGAAGGAGCCTTTAGATCTAGAAGTTGTCCATCTCATATTTCATACAATGAAACATTTCCATGAAGTGCTTGAAACCTGTTATGATTGGGCAACTATATCTATATTGGCACAGCTCTCAGACCAATCAAGTCTCCATCACTTAACAATTCATTATAATCATAAAACAGCCACCACGTCTTCTCTAAGTTTTCACTTCTTCATGCAAAGTTTATCCAGTTCCTCACATGGACTAGTTTATCATAGTATCTCTTCTGAAAAATTGCACTTTTTAAGAATTATTGAAGCACCAAAAATGGAATATAATACCCCAGACATAAGGTCACCAATTTAATTGTGGTGGAAATGTACCTCTCCTCATTCTGTGTACCATATCTATTAATATACTTACTATTACCGTTTTGTAATATCACTCTCTCTCTCCTGTGACATCATATGGTCAATTTATATTGAGTCTTATTTAGAAAAAAAAAGATCAAAGAATTGAGATTTAAAAACAACAAGTGAGGGCAGCCCAGTGGCACAGTGGTTGGGCTGGTTCGTGTGCTCCGCTGCGGCGGCCCAGGATTCACAGGTTTGGATCCCGGGTGCAGACCGACTCACTGCTTGTCAAGCCATGCTGTGGCAGCGTCCCACATAAAGTAGAGGAAGATGGGCACGGATGTTGGCCCAGGGCCAGTCTTCCTCAGCAACAGAAAGAGGAGGATTGGCATCAGATGTTAGCTTAGGGCTAATCTTCCTCGCACACACAAGAAAAACAACCAGGGCTTGAGTTTGGACTCTACCACTTACTAGCTTGGGTTAATTAATCTTTCTTTAAACTTCATTTTTTTTCTCCTCCTAGAATGTTAGTTTCAAAAAAGAAACATGCAAAGGGATTTTTGCATGTTTTGTTAATTGTTGCATTCCTTTAATTTAACTGCACTTAAAACAGTTATTGGCATATGTAGGCATTTAATAAATATTTGCTATATAAATGAATGAGTGAACAAATAAATTTATAAGATGAGAATGATAAATGAGGCACAGGTTTGTTGTGAAGATCAAATGAAGTAATATATGCAAAATATATTGCATAATATGTTTCACACCAGTGACAACTATGATTTCCTAAGGCCATATTTCCAACCAACTAATGGACAACTCCACTTATGGACCACAGACACATCAGACTTATCACTTGTAAAACTGTTCATTTAGAACTGACCTATGTGTCTCCAGTCCTGCTGTCTCTACTTTGTACATTATTTCTCAAAGATGTCCATTCATCTTCATTCCCTTTGCCAAGGCTTTGCCTAGATCAAAATTTCCCAAAATGTAGTATGCACACTAATTTAACTATATGACATGATTGTATGGTTGAACTTTCCTCTTACTTTAATAGAATTCATATTAATGTATAATAATACAAAGTTGTACACAGCATATTAAGACTCATAATCTCACTTATAGTATTGCTCAAGTGCAGCAAATTTTTCAAAGTAAGTTTATTTTTAAGCAATTACTAAATATGAAATATTGATGGTAAACAAATACAGCCATACTTTCATGCCATCTGTAAACTGGGTCAATATGTCATCAATAAGTCATCTGAATCCTCATGCAAATAATTAATAAATATCTGGGACAGGATAGAAACCAGGACAGGGCACAAAGATCAGCCACTACAGACTCCTTCTGGGGTAATATGGACCCACTAATCAAGACTGGCCTGTTAATCAGTTAAAACTAATTAATAATATCATCGTCCAGAACATACATCTTTACTTTGATCGGCAAGATATCATGCAAATATATATCTAGAATAGATACCTCATTTACCAATCTAGTGACCTTAAACCTATTGTAAAAACAAGTGTAATCATGTTATTTTATATCATTTTTACTAACTGCAGACAAAATTCTGCCTCATAGAAAGAGTCCTCAAAAATAGGCAGGAAAAAAAAGAATGATTTTAATTAGCAACGTTTACTGTTTATGTTTAAATATATTTTTCTAGAGAACATGAGAGTATTTGGAAAAAAAAAGTTTCGTCCAATATTTTGTTCCTCTATCTTTTATATCATCTCCACTACCCATAAAGAAAGAGTTTGCTAAGAAATGATAAAATTAAGATGAGTCTCTGCCCCAAAAGTACCCACTGCAAATGATGATTTACGGTATTTAGTACCCATGAGATGTTAACACATAGTAAATATACAGTGGCTTGAGAAGAGCTTATTCTACATGGCACAATAAATGGTAGAATCCAGGTGCTTAATTATTGTTGCCACGTTCTGCACTCCTAAAAATGTTCCTTTGAAGTTTTACTCTTGTCTGTAATCATTTTAGGTCATTATGCTTCACTTTATGCTCCAAACATCTGTAGAGCGCATTTAATGGAGAGGTAAAAAGCGTTTTTTTTTTATCAGAAAGTAGTGCCGTTCCCTCTAGATCCAGATGATGTTCCATCATCACATGCACAGCAAGTGATGAGATGTACTGCAGAGCAGCCAGCAGCATCGTTTTTAAGAGCTAGTGCCTAAAGTTGACCCATGAGTCAAAAAAGTGTACATAATCAAAATTACTCGTGAAAATCCCTCCAACAACCATAAGGCACATCCTTTAGTGTTGTTTATGCAACACTGTTCAAACATACCATTTCTGAATGTTTTCTTAAGGATTTGAACAAATTGCTACTTTTTGGAGCATCAGATGAAGTACTTGGCCTTTTAGGTCTACACTGAATGAAAAATACAAATGCAAAAAAGATCAAAGCTTCACATCCAGGAGTTACTTGGAATATCACCAATTAAGTACAGCTCTCAAAAAACTGAATGTGCTCAAGGGTCAAGATTTAATAAAGTTAATAATTTTTACTGCCTCATCAAGAGCATTCTTAAATAAAACTGGCATTTTTTTCCTTTAACTGCGAGTGCATGGCAGTGAAGAACACAGAAACTACGAGCAGTTTGGTGCCACTGCATTGATTCATGAAAAGGCACCCGCAATTTTACTCACCACGGCTTTTGCACCATCAATGCAAATATCAAACTGTGAAAATGGCAAATAACATCTTACAATTAATATGAAAATAGTTTTGACATTGTGGGCCTCCTGAAAGGATCTTGGAGGCTCCCTGGAGACCCTGGAACACTCTTTGAGAACTGTAATATTCAATCAACATTGCAACAAACTATAGGATATTAGTAGCCGAAAAAAAGTAAGAATTCTTTTATTAAAATGGCAAAATATCTTTAAATTTTATTATGAATGTTTATATAATGAATATTTACATAAAAATGTAACCAATATAATATGCATCAATTTTAAATCACTTTTATTTTTGCCTTTTATCTCATTTCTTATTTGTCCTCTTTCCTGAACAATGTCAATTTTATAGCTTTGCCTAGTTAGTTTTTAAATTTTTTTTTCAAAATAGCTTTCTCCTAGATTAGGAAGTGAAGAAATCATTATTACAGTACCATAAAGAGAAATAAATTTATGCAATAAAAGCTATGATAAAGTTTTAAGGTGCTCATAATCTTAAGTCTGTCGATTTTCAAAAGTTACATAGTGATTTCTACAGTGATACCTAGTGATTTAATCTTTGTTTAAATCACAATGCCTTATGTTTAGATTCTGAGTAACAAAAAGTGCAAACATTTCTTATTTACCAAACAAAAACTAATTCCTTAATTAGAAAAGTTCCTTTGATAATAAATGTTTTCTGAAAAATATAACATAATCATTAAATTAAAGATTTTTCATGTCACTCTTGTTGATTTCCCAAAAATTCACCCTCTTTTTTTTACCTCTTTTTTACCTCTTTATTTCTCATTTTCGTGTTATTTTTCAGGGCCTAACCTATGCTACTGTAATAAGTACTAAGTAAAACCTCATGAAAAGCGTCTTCATAGAGGCCTAAGATATGTTTAAGATTTAAGAATTATGCTTATGAAGTAGAATACTCTTGAATACATAGGGCAGATAAAAAAGAAGAATGGGTCCTAAAAGAGAATAATGCAAAACAACAACAACAACAAAAATAGACTGACACAAGCCCTGAATGTGTAATCATTGACAGGAAAAGCCTGCACACCAAGCCAAAAGACAGCAGGCCAGGCAAACCAGACTAAAACCTTAAGCTGAAAATAACTGCCTCACTACATGGTAAGGATGTCAACCCAAATGTGTCTGGTTTATGAACAGGAATATTTAAGAACAAAGACTGCATACATTAAAAGAAATAAAATTAATATAAAAGACTGAGTCAAATAAATGATCTGTGTAAGTTCAGAAATTTTTCAATTAAATAGTTGAAAAGCTGTAAAACTAGAATGACAGCTTTTCTCCTTTATCATATGTAAAGCAGGGAGTCCATGCTTGACTTCTGTCCTATGCTAAAAGAAAAAAGAAAACTAGAAGAAAAAAAAAGAAAGAGGGAAGGAAAAGATGTTACCTCTAAATCAATTAATTGTACACAAATTGAATCACCTCTTAACTTACAAGTTAATCAGAAACATTACTATGTGCAGAAATGATCTGTCTTCCACCTCAACTCCAGTTCAAACTCTTCCCTCTAGGTCTCTGAAATTATTTTCATGCATCTGACAATTAATTTGACACATCAAGAGGAAATGTGACTAGTTGTGAATCTCTTATTTTGGAGGAAAAAAATGTTCTGAGAAAACTTTCAAATTAATAAGATTGTGAGCATTATTATATGAAAAATTAGACATTCCTTTTTTGTCTTTTATTTTTGATATCTGCATTAAGTATATGGACATGAATATTTTCTCTATACGCATCTTACAAATGTGGCCATATTAATGGAAAACAAAAGGTATGTTGTAGCTTCATGGTGGATTGGCAAAAATGCACCAACCTATACTTGAAGTTTTAAATAATGTTATAATACTGGTCTTTGAAACCAAAATAGATGTCTTATTTATTAAGCGTCAGGAAAACCCGTTCAGCTTCTGCTCAAATACATTGCATATTTGAATCATGCCAGTCTCTGTAGGACTGATATTGGACTATGAATATTTGACCCAGAATGTCATTAACAACTTATACATTTTAAAATCACGTTTTGAAACGTGGCAAAACTAAGATTGTAGGGAATTTAATTTCAAAGTCATACTATCCCTCCTTTTATGCTGTATGTGGTAATCCTTGATTTTTTGCACTGATGCTAAATGCTAATGAACAGAGCCACCGTGTACCATTTCACCTGGAGCAATGAAAACATTAAAATCTCTTTAGAAGCCCGAATAAAACTTTATTTTATAAATATAATCCATGTTAAAGCTCCACCGTTTCACTCTACTTTTGAAATAAGGGCACATGGAAAATACGGAAGCGTTTCCTTTGAGATGGCTAACTAAAGCTACAAAATGAGGACTGTACGGCATTTCCAAGGAACGTGGTTCAAAAGTTGTACGATTACTACTAAGGTTGTTTTATTCTCTACCACATTTGGAACAGGAAGTCTGTGTTGTTCTTGAAGAATTCTGAAAAGCAATGTCACAGTCTGATGACCTCTTCTCCTCATTAAAACGTTCCCAAAGACGGCGCTCTGCATGATGTTTTGTAGCTTCAGCAGCCATGAACTAATTTGTACCTCTTATTTTGATCATGCACTGGTGAAAGCCCCAAACAATATTTTTCTTTAAACACAGAGAGGTCTTTCAACAGCTCAGCGTGCACTTCTACCCTCTTTTTAATCTTGGAGCACCTATTTATTTGCTCTTTTCACCACTAAATCTTCTTTGCTCCTTTCTGCCCCCTGCAAAGCGGCTAGTTAAAAATCTTCAGTGTTTTTTCTTCATAGGCTTAAACCATTAAAAGGGTATTACCATAAAACAGAGATGAGGGCTTATAGATATAGTACAGGGAGAATTTGCATTTCTAAATTTTAATCCAATTAAACTAAAATAATATTTATTTAGTTATTACCTTTCTATAATGTGCATGATCACTAAAACCAACATGAGAAAATATTGCTTTAGGAAATTAGTTTTTAGGGTTCTCTGCAAAGACTGGTTCCTCACAGTGAATATAAGAAAGCTTTACTTAAAGCTTATTAGTATGTATATAACTTATTTGTTTATTTTGCATACCCCCACACCTTCTTTGGTTTGATTATATCAATCCTTTCTACATGTTTCTCTATATCACTAAGAAGGTGTTTAAGATTATTGTATGCATTGTGTAGGAATTAAATTTTAAGCCTAAATTTTAATTTAAGCATAAATTTTAGACTTATGCGTTTAATTTACTCAAGAAAAAAAGGGGGAGAAAAACCATAATAAAATGACATTGTTAGTGGGTATGATTTTTTAAGCAGTAATATTTTGAACTTTATTAACGAAAACAAGTCCAAATAATTTAAGAATTCAAAAGCATTATTTTAAAATGTATATTAATTGGAGTTACATAAAAAAGTGCTCAAATATGGACATATGCTAACAACTGAATGCATTATAGTAGATCATCACGCCAGTGGTATAGCTGTAAACAGAACATACTGCTAGGATTATAGATCTAGTTGAGGAGAAATCTACAATTACATACTAATACATAGATTCTTTCTTCACCATCAAAGATTTATTCTTTCAAAATGTAATTACTAAACACATTAGATTTCTCTTAGACCAAAGATAGTAATGTAAACATTTCACTATTAGTGAATCATAGTATGTTTTCAAACTCAACGGAAATTTGAATATTAATATTAAGTTATTTAAAATGTTGTCATTGACTTTCAAGTTTGCAAAAATCAATTGATTCTTGAGTACTGATTTATATAAATATGCAATTCATCCAAATAGTTTCTTAATTTATTTGTAAAACTAAATGTTTGCATGAAAAGAAATGAAATACCAAAAGGGTATTGTTTCTAATGATATGATCAATATTTAATTTTAGCAACATTTAAAAAATATTTTTATCCAAGTAAAATTAATCAAATCAATATGATATCAAAATAAATTATGTGGCTTTTAAAGTCACCACATCTAATTAATTGATCCTTCTTTCTATTCCAAATTGCTTCCAAATGAATATTTTTCACTGCCTCGTCCATTCCAATGGCGATGGCAAATCAGAATGTGTACAAATTGTTCATTTCATGTAATATTCCTCCAAATTCAATCAATTTTGCAGCAGCTTTCTGGGGTTCCCTTGCTTGCTCAAGGGATGCTTTTCAGCTTTGTGTAATAAAGTCAGAGATCTGGATGTGAACACAGGCCCTGTCACGGACCCTCTGGTGAGCCTGAACAAGTTATTTCATTTCTTTGAGTCTTAACTTTCTCAACTATAAATTGGGTTTAATGATCCTATTCTGCAAAATTATTAAGATGATTAGAAATGTTCTATGTAAAAAGACATGGTAACAGTAGATGTTAGCTAGTAGTTACTACCTGTTGATAGTCTAGCTGGGTTTCCTCAAATATTAAGAAACTTACTCTCACTGCATCAACAGTGGGATCTACTAGAAGGATGTCAGAATGAGTGTCAAGAAAGCTGGACTCTTTCTTCAGTTCATAAGTCACCTTATCTTCCTGAGCATCAATGAATAAAATTTGAACTAAATAACGAGGACATTTTTATTAAGAATCAACTTAGATGATAGTTGTGAAAACGCCTTGAAAAGTGTCACATAGTATACAAATATCCTATTTGTGTAAGATTCCAGATTTCCAGACCAGAAGAAACATTAAATGTCATTTGTCTAATCTGGCACTTTACATGTGAAAGAAAAGAGATTCAGACAGGCTTTTCCAAGATTACATAACTAGCCAAACACAACATTCATTTGCTCTATGTAAATCTACCTCTCCAAGGTTGATAGTGAGATATCTCCCTCTATGTATAGAATGTATTAAGTTAAAATCTAACACTGCCACAATAAACTGTACCAAGTTTAATCAAACAAGACAGACCATTACATTCATAATGAGTTCAAAATAACAAAGTTAAAATTAGACTTTAAATGTACAAGACATTTTACCTTCACAGAAAGTATACTGATTTTGGTACTGTAGGGAAATATTCTTCGATTTTTTTTTAAGCGTAATGTTTTCTCTGACAGTTAGGATCTGGCTTGGGTGTAGTTCTATGGTCCATTCTGACTTTTGTCCACTAGATGTCCCCAGCACGTCATACAGAAGCTCTGCTCTCAGATGGGGCATTAGACAGAATCTGCATCTACTGCTTCTTTTTGAAGTGAGTTCCTGAGATACTTTATCAAACGATTTTTATTCCTGAGTTCATTTCATCTTCAAAATTAACAAGCTACTAATCTACAGAGAAATGCAATCATTTAAAGATTTTTGTCTAAGACACAGACTATAACTCTGCCAATTTAAGAAACAATTAAAGAACATGTATATCTTCTTTTCTCAAATGCGTTTAGGAAATCAAAGACCTGAAACAAGTTCAAAATCCTTAGAGAAAAAGTTCACAGCCTTGAAAAGGACTCTTAACACAACTTTTAATTGTATTGATTTCAAAGGGTGAATAACATTTACACAAAATAGTCCAGAAAACTTTGGTAACAGCAGGAGCCTTGTTTAATTTGAACTTTAATAAATTAAAGAATAAAAAGTAAAGGCTTGAATGGTCACCCAAAGCGTCCCCTCCTAACTCACACAAAAACCTCTGTAACAAAGGCTACAAGACTGAAATACAATAATTGCAACATGGGGATGTTCAATTAGAACTACGCTTGCAAAATGCTGTCTTTTTTCCCCAAAAGCCCAGTGAGCCCATATTACAGGAGGCTTCTGCCTCTGACTAAAAAATAACACCCTCTGGGGTTGCTGTGGCAGATTGCTGCACTAGAGGGCTGAGAATCTACTCTTCTAAAGCAATTCAATAAGGATTCCTACAAGGTGTCTCAAAATGGAAGCACTCAGGCAGCATGTTTCTGCCTCGCAGGGCAAGAGGTAAAAAGTTCAGCCTGTGAAGTAGAACAGTTTCTGCCCCGGAGCAAGAGAGAAAAAAAGTACAAGAGCGTTCTGATGAATTATCTCTTACTCGGAGCTAACACGGGCGTCCCAGGAACAATGGCCAAGTCTAACCAGAGTAGACAGCTCCCATTCACTGCCCCAGCACTCCATCGCATGGTGTCGGAACAATGGGCCATTCTCATCGTGTCTCAACCCATCCCCAGCCTTTCAACAAACCTTCTCCATTCAAGAGCCACTTCTTTTTGTGCTTTCTTTGATTAAAGCTCATCTTTCATCTCTCTAGTACTTTATTGTTATTATTTATGGAGTACTCTGAGAATGGAGGTAATGTCAAACAAAAGGTTAAACCATTGAGCCTTGAGTTTATTTAGTTTGTATTCAAGGTTAGGAAAGTCAACCAAATCGTAACAAACAACTAGAAGACAATGTAGTGATAAATTATGAGATCCTGGCAAGAATTACTATGGTAGTTCACGGAAGATTATATTTGTATCCTGGAAATGAAGGGTTTATAGAAAAGTGGGACCTTGAACCAAATCTTAAAGAACTTAGGGAATTGGTAGAAAGGGAGGCAAAAGAAGAGACTAGATGAGAAAGTGAAAGCACACGGATGCACAAATGACCACGGCATAAGCAGAAGGCAGAGAGAAGCCAGATGCACCAGGCATCCAGAGGCATTTGCACAGAAGTGGACATAACGTCCAGTAGGCTGGATTGTAGAGATTCAAGAGAAACAGGCCCAAGGGTTTAAAAAGCAAAGGGGAGCCATTATAGTGTCTTATGCTGGGACATGAGGCAATGGACGGAATGTTCTAGAAATATAGCAGATTAGGCTGTGGAGGCAGGAGTGCAAAAGTTTACTAGGAGAGCTGAAGGGCTGTCAGGAAACACATTAGTTAACTATTAAAACAATCTGGGCTTTCAGTAATTAGGACCAAGACCAGAGGATTGGTTATTGGAATATAGAAAAAGAGGCAAATCTGAGAAATAAAGCTTGGTGAAAATGAAATAAATGAAAGAGAAGTGTGGCTTAGACAGAAAGAGGACCTACTCTTTGTTTAGATCCTATAATTTAACATTCTTCACCAAAAAGTAGAGCCAACTTAATCTTATTTTCTGTTTAGTATTCTACAGAATGAATAACACTTTTCAATAAATTTGCCCTTCTTAGTGACTCCATCCCATGAGGAGATATTTTATGCCCCAAGACACTATCTCAGCATCCTTGAGAAAGCCTAGAATAAATAGTAGATCCCCCACATATCCTGAATTTCTGCCTAGGACAGCTTCTATATAATTTCAAGGTATTACATGGTCAAAGCAAATAATAATGCAAGAAGATATATGCAATATATAAACTAAAGAAATGATATATTGGCAGTCTTACAACTTATTCGCACTAATAACTATTTTAAGTGTATGGCCTAAAAGGGTATGATAGTCCACAGACCCAATCTCCTGGAGGTAAAATGATGGCAGGTGAAAATTATCTTCATTTCTCCCTTCCCAATTGTAACATTCACCAGACTCTCTACACTCTCTGCCACAGCATTGCGGCCTTCTCATCACTCAGCAAATATTTCTAGGGCAGCCATGATGTGCCAGCACTATACTATCCATCAGAGACATAATGTTGAATATGACACAATCTATGCCCTCAAGGCACTTGCAATCTAATGTCCTTTCTGGGCTGTCACCCAATTTTCCCCACCACCCAGATATCAGCCACTTGTTTTTAAAACATTATCAATAAAATATCAAGCCCTGTCAGAGACTTGGGAGAAACCTTCTTAGGTGGTCAATACCCTCTGGAAATTTATAATCAGTAAATTATGGAAGTACACAAACAGAGGCATATATATTACATGCTAATTAATAATGCAGGCTAAGTAAGCAAGTGCTATAGAAGTTGTTTCAGAAGCTCACAGGAGGGATAGATCAGTTAGGCAGGAGGTAGCCAGTAAAAGTAAAAATTAAAAGGCTAATTGCCATTTCCAAACTTAAATTGCTTGAGTAATTGTAAAGATCTGGAACTGTGGAAAGGGACTGGAGCTCTTCACACTGTTATATTCTCATCATTATACTAATGTCATGAATAATAAATAGCCTTTCATAGGGATTTTTTCCAAATTTTTAATAATTTTTAAGAGCTAAGTAAAAACTGAAGAATTTCTGTAACAACATGCTTTCAACAAACTATTGAGCTCCTCAAGTTACAACAGGTATCTTGAATCATCTTCTGAACAAACCAACTCACCAGCCTAAAATCATGCTCAGTACAGCTGGACCAAGGGTCAAACGGACGGAGTCTCTGTGTGTACACACACGTGCATTCAGAGTGTTTTGTTTTGTTGGTTCTCTTTCAGTCAGATCACTTAGAGAAGGACCACCATCCAAGGACTGAGGAAGCATCGCTGCAGTCGAAGCTGGACTAACCACTCACTGCAGCCAGAGAGACCATACCCCATGAGGAACCATGGAGCACCTCGGTTCAACGATGCTACAGGGAGCTGGTTATAGGAGTTGGGTTTGTATTAAGTGATTTTTAGGAGGGTTCAAAGAGGCAGCCTTAGCTCTAGATTGGATGCTACCAGAAAGTGGGAGTGATTCAGTAGTTGGGTACCAATAATTTTCTAGGAATCAGGAAAAACACAGTGAATCTAAAGCTATAATAGGTACAATTATACAAAGATGGCCCATACAGTGAGAAAAATGTAAATCTTCGGATGGAATTCTCCATTTTATTCACAACTCCCAACCAACGAGAATTTGTTATGAATTCTTCTGGTATCTAGGAACACTTGCTTTAGCAGTAAATTGGAAGAGCTAGAAACAGAAGGTAAGGATCACGTTTGAAGTGATAAGGCTGGAGGTAGTGGACACATTTTAGTGAACCCCTCCCTGTTTTTCAGAATGTGTTCCCACACATCACTGGGCCCTACCAGCTACAATTACACTAGCTGACCCCTACTCCCTTTGCCACAATTAAGTGCACAGAGGTAGACACCTGACCCTGGATGGACCAATTGGATTCCCCCACCCAGAAACTTGGAATTGGGGCTCAAAGAAGCCAAATGAGTTCTGCATGCAGCTGGAATTGTCACAGGTTAACTCAGGGGATCTGCAGATGCTCTTTTTCATATGTGCCCTGAGGGTCACAGAAAGCCAGGCTATGGAGAGAGAATGAATCAAGTGCAGAGAGAAGCAGAGATGAGAGGGAGGATCCTGACAATTTTCAGTTCCTGTTTCTAGTCTTTTCCTGAGGTCCAGCTGCATTCTCACCCTCAAGTTCCCTGTATCTTTATAACAAATTCTCTATTTTTGTGTAAGCCAGCTCAAGCATATTTCTATTATTTATAATAAAAAATTCTTAGCTATCAATAAGAAACAATTTAATATCAGGTGTAAGTGTAGCATAGAGCACTGATTGTCACCTAGTATTTATTCTTCTCCTCTTCTTTCTTTTATAGAACCCTCTGGGTTTTAGCTAGGCACTTGGTTGTCTAGCTAAAGGCTGTGTTTCCCAGCTTCCTTTGGAGCTAGGTGTGACCCTATGACTGAGCTCAGTCTAGTAGGATGTGAGTGAAAGTGATGAATGTAACTTTATAGTTATCTCCTTTAGACAAGCAGTCTGCCCTGAATCTCCTCTTTTCAGTTTCTTGCTGGCTGGAAAATGGTGACCACTGGAAAAACTGCCTTAAACCAGAAACAGAAACACACTTACAATGACAGAGCCAACCCACCAACCAATGTACCTGGTTGACCTTCAGAAGAAAAGATTCTACCACTATCCCCAGACCACCTGCCTAACATTGAACTACCAACATAAAAGAGAAATAGACTTCTATATCATTTGCACCTCTCTATCATGAGGTCTTTTTGCTACAGAACACCAGATTCCCCTAATGAAAAAAGAAGGGTTGCCATAACAGACCTTCAGAGAAAATATAGACTAGCTGAGTAGAGGATATGTGGGGTTATAATTCTCATTCCAGGATGAAAAGCTAACTGTCCATGTTGTGTGACGCTGAAGCAGTTGGTTAAATTCCAACCGTAGTCTCTGGGAATTCAAATGATATTCCCACAAAAGGTGACTATGTTTTAGGAGAATTCTTTGTTGAGTGTGAGAATTTTAAAACGTGATGCCTACTCTTTATGATAATCAATGGAGCACAACATGATAGAGAAAAACATCAGTCCAGGGTTCCCAGCTGGAAGCAGAGAGAGAAAATATGTTTAATGAACTGAAATTGCCAAAGTCTAAGTCAAGAAACGAATAGATGTCTCACCAAATTGAATTTTGCACATCATTCCTTGCTGTGTATATTATTGATGCTTCTATTAGGGAACTGTGGGATCCTGACCATTGGAATGGGATATGGGATGAGTCAGAGAAGTGGGGAAACCCACCCTCCACATTCGTTCAACATATCTCTGTCTCTACCCCTTCCACAAACATATCACAATGCCTCTAGTTATAAAGTTTAGCACAATACTATGGGGAGAAAGGAAGAGGCCCAGAGATGACTAGAGATGAAGGGTTTCCAGACACTCCTCCTCAGCCAGATATTTGGTAACCATTTCCTGATTCACTGATACTCAAGTATTAGGAAAAAGTAGAGCCTCAGCACAAAAACTCCATGAATATCATTCATCTGGGTATTCAGGTTACTAAATTTGCGTATGCACAAGGCATGACACAAAAGTTATGAGGCGTCAGTGAATGGAATCATGTTAAATGAAGTTGGCAGGCAGTCCACTAAGATTTTATAGGATTTTATGATGATTAATTTTTTGTGTCAACTTGACTAGGCTATGGCACCCATAGCAACACCAATCTAGATGTTGCTATGAACGTATTTTTTAGATGTGATTGTATTTAAATCAGTAGACTTTGAATAAAGGAGACTGCCTCCATAATGTAGATGGTCCTCGTGTAATCAGTTGAAGGCCTTAGAAAACACAGGTTTTCCAAAGAAGAAGCAACGCTGCCTCAAGATCGTAACACAGGAATCCTGCCTGAGTTTCCCATCTGCTGGCCTGCCCTGCAGAGCTCAGACTCAAGACTGCAACATCAACTCTTAACTGAATCTCCAGCCTGCTGGCACATCCTGCTTATTTCAGACTTGCCAGCCTCACGTGAGCAAATTGCTTAAAATCAATATCTCTCTGGATATATAGATAGATAGAGATATGATATATAGATATAGATATAAATATCCTGTTTTTCTGGAGAACTTTGACTAACACAGATTGTATTGCTAGGAAAAAAATGCAATCCTGGCTAACTGTAGGGAAAATGTAAAGATAAATATAAATAAAGCTGTATTCTAATAATAATCATCCTACCTTTTTTCCCTGATCTTAGGAAATTCTTGATGCTTATTCTCTTACAACAGTAAATTGTCCAAACAACTTAAGACTGATTCCTCGTCTTTCCCTGGAAATTTACCTGTCCTAAATTTCTTCCCCCTAAGTTCTCAACCTTCCAAAGTGACATTCACCTTATCTTATAATCAAATCCATGCTAAGGAGAGAGCAGGTTGCTACCTATAAATCCTGTCCTCCTCCTGAGCTATCTGAACACAGTGACTCCTCCTTTTGTTGTCTGATGTGGTAAAACAGTCATCTCTGAGCCACAGTTAAAAGAGGAGAAAATCATTTGGTCAGGTGGGGCCTGGTGGCACCCATCAACTCACACCACGAAGGCCACTTCCTTTTCTGCATACATGTAGAGGATTGTCACTACTTAACTCACATCCAGCAAATGCTCTGAGCTCAATGAATTAAAGGCAATTCTTAGAAACCGGAGTATTTCCAACCGAGTACCAAAACTCAGAAGCCAGAAATAAAGTCTTGATTTGTTAGGGAACCCAGGAGCTCTAATCAGGGCTCAAGGAGTTTCAGTTTCAGGAATACTCTCAGGAAATCAAGTTATTTTGAATTAATTTATGCCCAGGTGCCAGACTGAATCCGCACCCAAACAGACCTGAATTCCTAAGTCACACTGTCTCAGAAACACCCATGATATCCACTAAAATGAGGTCATTCTATAGCAGGCAAAACTTCTCAGGTTGCTTACAAATTAAAATACCATAACCACTATGACAGTCCAGAAAGCAATACTTTAAGAGTCAAGCATGGTACATGATAAAAATCAACCATCAGCGCTTCCTTTACATTTTTAAACTCAAAGTAAAATGAAGAAAGACAAATTTAAAATTATAGACAGGGTAAAACACTGACAGAAAATGAAAAAGCTTGAATTCTGTTTCCAGTGACTATGGAGGACAACAAATTAAGTGAAAAACCTACCAGTACAGTACACCTAATACAGTTAAACAGCATTTTTAAAAATCATTTAATGTCTGTCTGAGCAAGAGAAGACAGTCAAGGAATTCCTCAACAACTAGAAACACAAAAAATTGCAAATCCACAAGGAGAAATAAGCCCCAGAGTAGGAGTTGGCTCAGGACTGTTTGCCTATCCCTGACAAACTAGTGATCAAAATTTAATATGCTCACAGTTGGGGCACAAGAGACAGAGTTTGGGACCTGAGTTGATCACAGAAAACCCACCAAAGCCTGAACCCCCAAAGAAAGGACACTACTGTCAGTGCCTAAAAGAAATCACCTGCTTACAGAGCCTGCGGAGATACTTGCCCATTGTAGCTTTACCTCTGAGCGCAGGGCTGAGAGAGGTCAGAGAAATTTAATGGTCTTCCATTCCTAACCACAAGCCTCAGTTTCGGTGTCTGAGGCCAAAATTCATACTATCTCTATGGTCCACAATACCCATGTCTGGAAATGTAGATTAAAGTGATCCAGGTTTTGGTAGTAAACACAGGTTCATGACAAAAGCAAACACAAATCTTCTACAGACAAACTCTCTTTAACAGAAATCTCAAAAAAGTCTCACAGTTAATGCTTCAAGATCGGCTCACAGTGAAAAGTCACCAAACACTGAAGGCTCAAACGACTATAAGTGAGAGTCAAGATATAAATCAAGAAACTGCCAAGCAAGACTCTCAAAGATGGTTGTTCTTATAACGATCAGAAGAAGCCTACAAAATGAGTTACCTGATATACTTAAATAAATAAAAGAGATTGTTGTCATGTACAATGGAGGAAGAAGAGATTATGAGAACTGATCAGAGAGATTTTAAAAAAATAAAATAAAATTTTTAGAAATGAAGAAATGTAATAACGAGAATTAAGAGCTCCATTTGGATTAAACAACAGATTAGATAAAAGTGAAGAGAAATTTGTGAATTCTGAGACATATATGGATTAATTACTCAAGATGGAGCACAGAAAGTTAAAAGAGTGGAAAATATGAAAGTTAAGAGACATGAAAATAGAAAGATTCCAACATATGTCTGCTAATTGGAGTTCCAGAAATGAATGAAAGAGAAGACATAGAAGAAATATTTGAAATGGCAATGGCTGAGATCTTTTCTGATATGATGAAAAACAAAATTCCTCAAATTTAGGAACTTCAGTAATCAGAATTCATGAAAAGAAATTCATACCTAGACATTTAATGAAACTGCAGAACACCAAAGGCAAAAAGAAGTTCTTAAAACTTCCAGAGGGAAAAGACAGATTAGCTAAAAGGAACAACAATTTGACCAGTGGCTGATTTCTTAATGACAATAATGAAAGTCAAAAGACTGGAAAATGATAACGTGCTGAGAAAAAACAGCTGTCAACCTAGTATTCTATACCCCATGAAACTATCTCCCATTCAATCATTCATTCCATTCAATAAAAATGTATTATACATTTACTATGTGTTAGACAGTGATTAAGATCCATCAGTGAGTAAAACAGAGAAAAAAAATCATGCTCTCTTAGAATTTATATTCCAATGGAGAGAAACAGCCAATAAATAATAACTATAATAAATCAGTGAGATATGCAGTGAAAACAATGGACCAGGGTAAGGGGATTGGAATTGAGAAGACAGAGATTTACAATTTTAAATGGAGCTATCAAAATAAAATTCATTAAGAAGGTGAGATTTAAACAGATTTGAATGAGGTGAGCGATCTTTGGTAGGGGAGAGTGTTTCAAAGAAAGAGAATAGACAGTACAATAGACAGTGCAATTCTCCTTCTGGTGGGAGAATTCCAGAAACAGGAGACCAGTGTGGCTGGAACCCAGTGACTGAGGACGACTGTAAAGACTGTGATTTTGACTCAGTGAAATAGGGAATGGAGGATGAGGAGTAGGTTAAGAGTGGCATGACAGATTTTAAGAGGATCACACTGACTACTATGTGAGAATATACTATGGGTAGGACGGGAGTAGGGGTAGGGGTTGCAAATAAGGAAATCAATTAGGAGAGTTTAAAGTAATCTAGGCTCAAGATAGGATGATTCAGATCAGGGTGAGAGCAGTGAAGTGGTGAGAAGGGGTCAGATTCTGGATTTATTTTTAATGTAGGATCAATAGAATTTTCTTATAGATTGGACAAGAGAGGAATCAAGATCACTGAAGTATTTTGCCTGAGCTTCTAGAAAAAAGAAGGGACAATTAATCTCCATTGTGGCTATAAGTGAGGAAGCTTTGATAGGAAGAGGGAGGACATCAGAAATTTGGTTTGGACATTTCAAGTTTGAAACATCTAATAAACATCAATGTGGAGCTATTGAACAGAGGCAGTTGGATAATTTAGTCTGGAGTTCAGGAGGAAGGTCTTCACTAAAGATATAAATTTGGGAGTCATCGGCACATGAATGGTTATCAAAGGCAAAACCCTGGATGAGATCACCAACAGAAGGAACGTGAATACAGAAAAGAAATGGACCAAGGATTGACCAGAGAAACTTCATTTGGCTAGGAAAATGGGCACAAAACACTGAGAAAGAGTGATCTGATCCATATGATAGAAGGAAAACCAAAAGAGGTATGGTGTGCCAAGTCAAGAAAATATGTTAAAGAGTGATTTTGTCAAATGCTGGTGATAGTGGAGTATGATGGAAACTGAAAATTTAGCATTGGATTTCGCCATGTAACCTTGAAGAAAGCTATTTGGTGGAGTGGTGGGGCACAGATCTGATTGGAAACTTATATAAGATAATTGAGAGAAGTAGAAACAGGCCTTAAATAGTAATTATTTCAAGGAGCTTTCCTGCAAAGGGAAGCAGAGAAATATTTTGGTAGCTGGTCATGCAAGTAAGGGTAAAAAACTTTTTAGAAGTACACGAGACAAACAAGAACATGCTGTATGCTGATGAGAGTGTCCAGAAGAAAAGAAACAAGTGATTGTGCGGAAGAAATAGGAGGGAATTGCTGGAGGAGTCGGCAAAAGGATATAGCGTCCGGTACACAGTGGAAAGCTTGATTTCAGGTGGGACGTGGCGAGTTCATCTGAAGTTTCAGCCAGGACAGCAGAGTGCAAATGCAGATGATGCTGGGTAGGGAGGGTGGTTTTGGCAATCTCTGCGTGTTCTGTTATAATGCTTCCAGTTTCTTCATTGAAGTAGAAAGCAACATCATCAGCTCAGAGTGAAGCTGGAGGAGGGACTGTTGGAGGTTTGAGGTGAGAAGAGAAGGCCGAAAAAAGAAGCCTTTCAAGAATCTTTCCAGAATGAGGATGAAATAGATATTTTTCAGACAAACAAAAATTAAAAGAGTTTACTGTCAACAGACCTTCTCTAAAGGAATTAGGAAGAAAATGATCTGAGAAGGAAGGTCTGAGCAGCGAAAAACGAATGGTGAGCAGAGACATAGTTAACAAAGAGTTATATCTACACAAGCATTATCTAAATAAATCAATAATAATAATATCTAATTTGGGGGACCACAAATAATCAATGTTTAAATACAATACTGTGTAAGAATAACATATAAGTAAGTAGAGGGTATGACTGGTATATGTATAGATATACGAGTTCAAGCAACATCATTTCTCAAGTTGCAGCGATCAACAGAGACTTTTAGAGTTATTTCTAAATAATAATACATTTGCTGTTATATTTGGTGATACCCCCAAATTTCAACATAGAAAATCACTCTTTTCTCTCATTTTCCCAAACCCTGCATTCTGCATCCCACTAAACAAAACAAAAATTCAGACAACTTTTCAGCCTTGAGACAATAGAGAGGAAGGTCAAAAGAGGCTCTAAAAGCTCGTGGACTCAGTGACTCACCGTTACCTCCTCAAGGATTTGGCCTTGCCTCTAGGTAATGGGTCACCCATACCATAATCTCCTTTACAACAGTCAGTGTGCAACTAAATGGAGATCAGGACAAACCAAAAAACTTCCTCCTTCCTATCTTGATTCCCCAAGAAGTAAATTAATTCCGGAATTTAAAAGTTTGTTTCTGTTGGCTTTTGAAATCCAAATAATTACACATTCCAACAGACCAAAACATTTTTCACACTTAATCTAAAATTTCCTTTTTGTTATACTTTGTTTACTTTTATAGTTTTACTACTAGTCTTCTGTCTCTTACTTAAAATTGCTCATGTTAATCAGAAGGTCTTACTTCTGTTAAATCTCCTCTTCTTTGGGTAGTGGAACTAAGACTTACCATTCTCAACCTCTTTCTATTTTCAAGATTTTCAATGATATGCAGGAATTATTTTTATAATAAAAAGAATTGAATCTGTTTTTAAATTAAAAGTCAGGGAATAAATTGTATTATACCTTCTGGGACCTCTAATACAATATTGAATACAAGTAATGATTCTGGGCCTCCTTGTCTTTGAATTTTATTTTGGAGTCACTAGAACTGTGATTCAATGTCCTTAAGGAAAGAAAATCCACAACCAACCTTGCTGATCAACGACTAAACAACTACAGCCACATGGTAACATATCACAGGGATAAGGATATTAAAGAAAACAACAACAACCCCGGCATCTACATTTTAGAGAATATGTTTGCATTTTTATTGTTGTCACATTACTTTCTTGTAGAGTATATAGTTAGGGGAATACTATTTTAATACTGTGTTAACTGGAAGTGAAACTAACATTTAAAAATTCAGAGAAGAGTTGTTGTGTTCTTATATTAGCATCCAGAGGTAGAGTAAGGGTGATTGGAAGGCATGTGAGTGTGACTCAAACTCAAATTACATCTGTTCATATGGAAATAAAGCCCTTGTGATATACAGCTTTGTCTTGACTCAAAGCTTAATTTGCTAAACATTAATTTTGGTATGCATCACTTTTAAATGAGTATAATTAATAATATAAAATCAATGATTGAGGGTTTAAAATTATAAATTTGAAACAATTTTATTCAAACTGCTATATTTTCATTGATCTCTTTTGAAAATAATGGAGTGGACTCAATATGTTGTATGTAGCATTCCATATACTCCATCATTAGCATATGAAAATGAATAAATGTATGAGAAAGTCTGAATTTCTTTTGAGAGTTTGATCAATCTTACTTAAATTCAAAATAAATTTCTTTTAACATTAATCTGAGCACAGAATATTTTTATCTGATATTAGCTTTTGAAATTTTTACTCTCCAAACGAAGTTTTCTCCTTATCCTAATAGTGTCCTTTTTTCAAGTCCTTTTTTTCAAGAATGGAAACTTGTTACAACAGAATTTTCTTTCATTCAGCAGGACAAATTTGCTCACTTGCTTATATCATTATGCAAATTTTAATAATTGGAAGATTTGCATTTTTAACGCATGAACTAGTGAATGAACATCTCTAGTGTGAGATAATATGAAATGTGACCAATTTAATTGGCTCATAAGATAATAACAGAATCTGAATTGATTTGTTTCACTGGATTTTATAACTTTTGTCCACTGAGACGTCCATGCTAATTCAGTGAGCACCTTGGACTTCAACAAAGATTAAATTCCTAGAAGATTTTTCAGTCTTTCCCAGTGTAGGAAGTAGAATAATTTAAACATAAATATAGATCTCTCTATGGTCATTTTCTCAAAAACGTGTATTAAAACCTTTCCAAGTGATGGAGTCGGTCCAGTGGTGTAGTAGTTAAGTTCCCATGCTCTGCTTTGGTGGCCCGGGGTTCGCCAGTTGGGATCCTGGGCCCGGACCTATGCATCGCTTGTCAAAGCCATGCTGTGGTGGCGTCCCATGTAGAGTGGAGGAAGACGGGCACGTATGTTAGCCCAGGGCCAATATTCCTCAGCAAAAAAGAGGAGGATTGGCAACAGATGTTAGCTCAGATCTAACCTTCCTCAAAAAAAAAACCTTTCCAAATGATGGTGCAGAGTAATCAGATCTCTCCAAGTGCACCTAGATTAAACTTTGAATTTAAAATATGGCATTTAGGAGTAATGTGTTCAAGAGCTTTAGTTCCATAAAAAATGTCAAGGACTTCCATTGCCAGCCAAGATAGAGGCACATGGACCAGATTTACACTCATATCTTAAACAACTAAAAAGGCAAACAAAATATATGAAACAATGATTTCAGACATTGAACAGCAGGCAGCAGGCAGAGAGCAGCGATTCCTGAAAGAAGGGAAATAAACTGTAAGTTCTGAGGTTGCTTCAGCTTACTACCTGAAGAGAGTTTTCAAACTGCAGCACAGGGAGAGGGAATCCAAACAAGCCAATTCTCTCTGAATTGAGGAGACAAAGAGGAGAATTTGGAGAGGCCAAGGCAGTCAGAATTTGCAGGGCAGAGTCCCAGAGCAGAGAGAGCTACAAAGAGAGGAAGCTCCTGAGATCCATAGAGGGTTCCCCTAGAGTCTTCAACTGAGTACTGATCAGAGCATGTGTGTAAGCAAACTACCTTTTGGCTAGGCAATGAATTACTGGAAAGGAGCAGGAGGAACAATTTCCAGAGATCACACAGAGCTGCGAATGGTTCACATTCTCAAGAACCAGAAGCGAGAAATACTGCAGCACACAGGACATGCATAGAGAAGAGTCCTCAGAAGGGTATTGTCTTACTAATGGGAACACTTTAGCCCTAGACTAAAGACTGCTCTGATTCCAGAGCAAAGGTTAAAGCTGGTTGTGAAAGGATCAAAATGTTTCCAGGCAACTTAACTGCATCCTGGAGCAAAGCTCAAAAATGTTTCTAAAAATTACTAAAAGCGCCAACACTCAAAGTGCTTGCTCTCCAATCAAAAATAACCAGGCACGCAAAGAAGTAGGAAAATATGACCAATAATGTGGAAAAAGAATCAATCAACAGATGACAGCAACAGTAAAAAGCACATTAACAGCTACTATAACCATCCTCCACATGTTCAAGAAGGTAGAGGAAAATGTAAGCCTCCTAAAGAAAGACATGAAAGATATATCAAAAGACCTAAATCTAAATTCTAGAAAAAGAAAAATATAATGTCTAACGTGAAAATTACACTGGGTAATACGAATCCTTTCCTGGGAAATGAAGAAGCTTGCAACCAAGAAATACCAACAGACTGGACAAATAGCTCTAATACTCCTTATCCTTCAAGCAAACTAAGCAGTAAGGGTGATGATCTGGTTATTTTCTATTTCTTTGATGTCATAGTTGTAGTCACTTGCTTTGTGTTTTGCATTCCCCTCTGATCATTCACTTTCCCAGCACTGATTAGTAATAATTGGGGAATGGGGAGGGCAGCAGCGGGTGGTGTTCTCTGTTCCTTTATTGTTTTAGCAAACCAAATAAAATTTATAATGAAGAAAAAAAAATACACTAGATAGGATTAACAGCAGATTCAACACTACATAAGAAAAGATGAGTGAATTTAAAGACATAATGGTAGAAACTATTCAAAATTAAACAGAAAAAGCCTGAAAAAATTAAGAGGACATCAAGGATCTGTGAAACAACTTAAGTGGACTAATAGAAATATAATTGGAGTCACAGGAGGAGACGGGAAACAGGAAAGTGTCCCTAGATTTTGGAATCTTGGGTCTGTGGCCCATCCCTTGAAGCAGAAGATTAGACGAAGCTATAAGGAGAGAAGACTGATCCTGCCCTAACATAGTAGTGAAGAACACAGTGCTCACTAGACACTGTCTTGCAACAGACATTAGGAAGATTGCCCTTTAATTTTAGTTGTAAGTATTGACCTACACTAGTCACTCTTCATATGATGCCTGTCTCCCAATTCTGACAATCTTCCCAACTTGATATATGTACTAGAGTCACCTGAGAGGTGTGAGGGCAGAAGAAGATTTTCTAACCTCTGAAACTATCACTTACTAATGCACTTCCTTTCCTTCCTTTCTCTCATCTCTATCCCCCACTTTCTTCCAATGGAGGCTTTACTATCTCTTGGCATATCACAGAGCTCCTCTTCACACTGGCATTGGAAAGAGCACATAACTAACTCTCAGTAGAGATCACGACTCTTGAAGGTATAGTGGGAATGACAATATTCATTCATATATTTTTTCATTCATTCAAAATCTTCTATGGGCCAGGCACTATGAAATGTGCTAAGAGTATATTAGTGAATAAGGCAAATACATTCCTGACCCATGGAAATTACAGACTGTCTAGAGAGATTGACATTAATAACATGAATTAATATATAATTATTAGTATACCAACATTAATTATTTGCCTGAGCTCAATCTCTTTCATCCATGTTCTGTGCTATATCACAGGGACCCAGAGACCCCTACAAACTATATTTCCCAGAATTCCTTGCCAACTGACTTCCAGTTAGGTTTGGCCAATGAGAAGCATTAATGCACTATTGAAAAGTGGTAGGAGGAGACAAGTCATGGGTCCTCTCTCTTGGGTCTTTATTCCTCTCTCTTTGCTTTGTAATAATGTCTCTGAAAGTGGCTGTGACCCTTCAGGGGTCCCATCCTTGGCCTTGACTTTTCCACTTCAGCTATACTAGCCCCTGCCAAATTGTCCTCTTTGGTAGTTCTAGTACCCTGCTAGGCACCTTAAGGTGTCACAAACACTCTCAGTCTGTATTACTTTGCTTTTACATTTCCTGAGTGTAGCCCACAAATCAGACATCTTCCATATCAATGTTAATAGGCTCCAGTTTAACAGGAAAAGAACCCAGGGTGTGGAATCAACCCTTTGACGGCTTGTATGACTAATTCCTTCTATTGAATTCACTTTCCTTGAAAGACCTAGTATGATTTCTGTTTCCCTGACTGATTTTGATTTTGATTAATATTAAATACATGGTCCAATGAGCATACATAATGAGAGATCTAATCTATACTGGGGAATCAGAGACAGTTTCCTTGAGGAATTAATATTTAAACTAAGAACTGGAGAATAAAGAGAAATTAGCCAGGTGAAGGGAAGCAACACAGCCACGGGGTCACTCATCATGTTGTTTAAGATATTGAAAAAAGACTATCTACAAAAGG
Source organism: Ceratotherium simum simum (assembly GCF_057802395.1). Taxonomy (NCBI): domain Eukaryota; kingdom Metazoa; phylum Chordata; class Mammalia; order Perissodactyla; family Rhinocerotidae; genus Ceratotherium; species Ceratotherium simum. The sequence continues at coordinate 74,760,600 of NC_141900.1, forward strand.
CAATTCCTTGCTATACAGTTGACATACTCCCATGTTGCCCTTCTTACTATGACAATGAACCTACAGCAAGCCTACCAGGGTCTATCTCAGAAGGTTAACTCAAAGATTTGCTTTGTTGTGTTATTATGATCCTATTAAACTCAGTGATATTTTGCTTTTTATCAACTCTAATGTCTTCACAGTGCCGAAGAAACACTTCCAGGGAGAAATGTCTAGCTGGTGGAAACTCGTATCATTTGTCTTTACCAGCATCTCCTAAGCACATTCCCTACCTTGCCCCCTCAGGCCACACACTTAATCAAGAGCCTTAAAATGTCAAAAAGATTAGGTTTGCTGACTGAATAATTGCTTCTATCTTTCTGCCTTTTTTGTAACATTCCTTGTGTCATGGCTGCCTAATTAAAATCTAGCTTACCAGTAAAATAAAACTCACGCTTCCTCCCCAACTCTCAGATCAGTATTATTGATTTTTTTTCCTTTTGCCTCAGGCTCTGATATGGCCTGGCACCACACTGTTACTGATTCTTTGATACTTTGTTCATTATGCAGTGTTTTGCATTAAAAAATTTCAGTTTTTTAAAAATATTGCATTAAAATATTATTTGTCTTGGGGCTGGCCCCGTGGCTTAGCTGTTAAGTGCGCGTGCTCCTCTACTGGCAGCCCGGGTTCGGATCCAGGCACGTACTGCTTGACCGGCCATGCTGAGGCCGCATCCCACATGCAGCAACTAGTAGGATGTGCAACTATGACATACAACTATCTACTGGGCCTTTGGGGAGAAAAAGGGAAAAAAGGAGGAGGATTGGCAATAGATGTTAGCTCAGGGCCAGTCTTCCTCAGCAAAAAGAGGAGGACTGGCATGGATGTTAGCTCAGGGCTGATCTTCCTCACAAAAAAAATATATAATTTGTCTTGGTTTCTGAGTTTTTGGCTGTCCCCTTAAATTTTGCACCTGAGGCAAGTGCCTCCCTCTCATTGCCCTCATCCGGCCCTACAGCTCTTCTTACTCCCGGAAGGAGTCTTAGCCTGCCCTGGGAACAGAGTGGGACATCTGTCTACACTGCCCAGGAGGCTCCAGTCACTAGGATGACAAGAACTGCAAGATGCGGAGAGAGAACTCATTCTCTTAAAGCACATTCAAAGACAGGTCATTATGCATATTTACACAAATTTGAATATTAGATATTATCATTTCTGAAACTCATTATTTGTGTATAAAAAAATATATCACGGATGTCAAATAGATTTTAAGAGGAAAAGTCTATTTAAAAAATTACTTAAACTTTTTATCAGTCCTATTTCTAAGATTACAGTCAAACCACAATTAGTAAAAGAGATTTAAAGCATAGGAAAATGAAATATTACAAACCAGAGGAAATATTTAATTTCATGTGGGCTTCCCCATAACTGCACCCATAGTCAGACTTGAGTCTTTCAAACTGTTTGACCACACAGAAATGGTTCATGTGTATTTGTAGCTCTCTCGTTATTGTAATTTCTCTAGAATTTCTGCTTGACTTCCCAAGGGCTTACTTTTACATTTCCTGAGCATAGCCCACAAATCTGACATCTTCCATCTCAATTTAATAGGAAAAGAACCCAGGATGTAGAATCTAGGCAGGTCTCCCAATGGCTACTTTTTTGTACTTGGAAAAAGCATTTAGGCCTCTATCTCCTCATCTCCAAAATGAAGGTTTTGGACTAAATAGTCATTAACATATTTTGCATTTTCACATCCTACGATAAGTAATTCTTCTCCACGTACACATTTTGGACCACTCTATTTCATCTCAGCTTTTGTGTGTATACTAAATTTTATTTTGAAATATCTTCAACTAAAATTGGTCACTGAGAAAATAATTTGCAGACTTCCAGTCATAGCAAGAGTTTTTATTTCATGTGTAGGCCTCCAATATATCTCAGATGATCTGTCCTATACTTTCTTATGTTCTATTTTTATACGGTGTCCTTCTTTTATCACATTCCCCAAAATTTCCTGTCTCAGAATGCTTTCCTTTCATGAGCAGAAGATTCAAAAACACGTGAAAGGAACTAGCATAGTGCTGCTTACATCTGTTAATATTTATTTTTCCTTCTCTCTCCTCCCTTCCCCGAATCTCTTTCTCCCCCCACTCTTTTGCCCTCTCCATTCTCTTCTTTTGTCTTCCTTAGCTCACTTTTCGTATTTCTCCTCTTTTTTCTCTCATTAATTTCCCTTATGACAGTTGAGAAGATCCTAGATGTTCAGAGCAAATAAGCAAGTACAAATAACTTTACAAGTTGAATTTTATTCAACAGTATATATACTATGCCTACTATATTCAGTGCACATGGAATAACACAGTAAGGAAAACATGTTCCATAACTGAAATGAATTAGTGATTACAAATACTATGTGATGACAAAATACTTTTAGTAAGACAGTGTTTGGGGGGAAAAAAGAAATCAAGAAATAGAAAATAAAAAATAAGATGGTGAGTGTGGGGCTGGGACTGACTAGGATGGCTAGATGCAAAAATACCCAAAATACCTTTTCTCCTCTTTTGGAAGTTTTAGCTCCTTTCAACTCTCAAAACTGTTGCCTCCTCTTAGAAGTGTTCCCTGAGCACCCCATGTTGAATTGTCCATTCCATTGTCTGTTTTCTCACTTATATTCTAATACAATTACACACATAACTTCCATCACACTGAAAGGTATTTATTCATTTGTATATCTGTTGTCTTGCTTCTCACTAAATACTATTTCCTTGAGGACATGTCTGTATATTATTCAACATTGAATTCTTCGTCTGGCACATAACAGGTACCTAGTTTCAAATTCTACGACCCCTATTTACTATTCACAGAAACATACACCACAAGTTTTTAAATCTTTCTGAGCTGCGATCTCTTCATTCGTAAAATTAGGAAAATACTACCTCAGGATTAAAATGAAATAGCTAGGGTTGAGCTTTCTGTAAGCACTGGGGAAGTAAACAAATTTTTGTTTTTACAAGCCTCAATTTTTAGAAGATATTAAACTAGAGTCTGTGAGAAAGAAAAGCCTATGAAGGTGGATGAAGACACAAATTGCCTAATTCTTGGCAGTTGGATTCTTGAGGTCTGGTGGGACGAAGGCGGTAAGTTCTACTGTGTCAGAGACCTGGGTCTCCGAGGTGGCAGGCCTCCCACAGGGACCAGAAACAACTGAGCACTGAGAGGCAGTACCTTCAAATGGACCATTACCAACTAACAAAGTCTCCACAATGTCACAATGTTTTCCCTGAACTGTGCAAGTCCTAGCCTCCAAGACCAACCCAAACAGTGAAGAAGGACCCACAAAATAACTGGTACTAAACTTAATTTAATTTCCCTCTACAGAGAAATATGACAGCTCTTGTCTTTCCAGCATTTTCAGGCAACTCACATGTCTTACAAAATCTAACAATCTGAGGTTTCTGCTCAGTCTGAGGTTGGGCACTACAATAGAGAAAGCCATTGGTTGTTTGGGGGAAGCTGAACGGGAGGTGTTTTTCCAGAAGAGCAGCCTGTTCTAATTAGAAAAATAGCTTTGTAATTTCTACTCTGAGCTAGCAAAGAATACGCTAATCTCACCAGAAGACAATTTGGGGGGGATTTTAGTCAACACTCACATTGTGGAAATTATTTCCAAAGGTATTTCAAGTATATTCTCTAGAAGTAGCAGTCTCTTTGTTAGGCCACCCACAGCAGTTCTCAAAGTCCTTATAGTTCAGATCCTTAAATTATTTCAGTATTCCCATATCCTATGCTTTTCCACATACATTTAAAATTCTTCTCTGTTTTCCACGTTCATATTTATCTTTCTAATAATGAACGTGGCTCACACTTATTAACATTTTTCCCCAGTATGTCTCATAGAATTCTTCTAAGAAATAACAATAGTGCCATTTGAATTTCACAGTTTGACTACAAATACCAAAAAAAAATTCTATGAAGTCTATGAATAGGGAAAAGTAATAAAGAAACCAGCAGAAAAATATTCCTAAAATTCAATCCTGTATCTGTCACCTAAGCTTCTCTAATATAATGCTATGAAAAGATATTTCTGGCCCATTTCACAACCAATAGAGTATGTTTTAATGATTATTTCTTTACTTTCTTCCTCATTTTCAACAAAAAATATCAGCTAAAAACTCTGTAGCTTTAAATGAGCATTATGGACAAGAAAAGAAATATCTAAACTAAGTCAAATTATTTAGCTGTGTGAAAAATTATGCTAACCTCTGAAGCATGTATTCCCTCTTCTCGCCAGCCTCATGTAATTTAAGCAACAAAATATATCTCTAGCCAAGTTTTACAAATTCACACCCTAATTATGCTCTCTAAGCAATTTATCTTCTATTTTTTAAAAATTCTGATACAATTCCCCCAAAAAGTGAAATGTATGCTAAAGGAAATTTTAATGATATCCAAAGGAAAAAAAATTTAAGTTCTGAGCTATAAAAATATTTTACGAAGTTCGGTGCTCTCCTTACTTAAAGTAGACAATAATGGATAAACAGTTATGTTTTCCCTTTCTTTTGTGATAGCATACAACTATAAAAATATAATACTACTGTCATACTATAACGGTATAAATTCTATTTTATAGTATTTCAGAAATCCTCATTAAAATTGTGTGAGTCGAAGGTGGCCTTTGTTTAATTGTACTTGCTTTTATTTTTGGTATTTGTTCATATTAAAAATATGAAGTAGCAAAAAGTTTTAATCAAATATTCCTTCATTTTTGTCCTTAAAAGATCAAAAATATGCTAATTTATTTAATATATAATTTATCATGCTTCAAACAATAACAAAAGTCAACCTTGCAAATATGAATTTGAATAATGTGTATTTCAAATCATTCATATCTAATTCAAGTAATTTATTGATTTTAATAGTTTTTATTTTTAAATAACTCATTTCTCTCCATTCAAGAGCTATTTGAAATAGGATTCAATGTGATAAACAAAATGAGCACCAAGTTGCAAGTGTATTTACTACAGTGAATAATGAAAAACTAATCATTCATATTAAATTATGAAATTCAAATCTACTTATGCCTCACTTTAAGGAAATATATCAAAATTTCAAACACATATACCTTTATCAAAAATATACTTTATAAAACAACTTTCTTGTCTGGTGCTCTTTTTTAAAATTAGATAGATGATAGATAGATTATATTTCTTATATTATATATATAATAATTATATCTTCAACCAATTCTTTGTAAACACATATATTACATAAAATGAGATAAACATACTCATGACAATTCTCTATAAACTTTGGCAAAATTTGAAGCCATTTGTGCACAGTCAAAAGTGAATAATATTTAGAAGTCTCGCACATCAGTTCCTCACATCACCATTTCCTTTTTCTTCTGTCAAATTCATCACTGAAGCATTGTAATTAAATGTTACCAATAATTTAAAAACTAGCATTAACAATTTTATTTATTTCTAATTTATAGAGCAAAATGTAAGTTAAAATTTAAATGTTTATAATAGGTAAACATTTAAATTAAGTTGATATTTATAGTTATTTGCTTTTAAAGGCCTAGATATAAGTAATTTTATATTTTATAGTTCTAATTAAATAATTTAGAGAAAAAATTACCTTTGGTAATGGCTCAGGAACATAATCTGTGAGAGTCAATCTCTCCATTTGCTTTGTATGTACCGTATGCATTATCTTTCTGTTAACTCCAGCTTCTCTACTTTTTCTACTTCTAAGGGAGGCCAAGCTATATAAACCATGATTTAGTTCCTCTTTTCGGCATTACATTCATTTCTCATATTCTTGATTATAATGCTAAAGCGAATGAGTAATATTTAACAGATCATCATTTAAACGATTTTCAATTACAGAGAACAGCCCAATTCTTTTCTTTTTCTTTTTTCTCTCTATCAAATATTTTATTATTTTATCAACAACTATCTATATACAAATAAAAGTTAGAGGTGATTAATATAAAAACTGAGACACAGGCACATATTTCAGTGTAAGAAGAGGACAATATTGCCACTGTTAAGTGAAGGCTCCCAGGAGAAGATAAATTGTTTCTCAGTCATCATCATCTGGCTTCAGTTTCCCTGGATTTTACAGACACCTTCTGGAGAAGTCAACAAGTAAACCCAAGTAGGAAACTCTGGGCTCACCACAGTCAAAGATTTGGCAGGACAAGTGAGTTATCTTCCCAGAAGAAAAAAAAAAGTAAGAAAGAAAAGTAACACATATACATATGTGTGTCTATGTGTGTATTTGTCAATGAGGGAGTGTGATAATCACTACCGATGTTCACTGTTTTCATCCATATTTCATTCTCCTAGACTTCCGGCTCACTTGAAGTTAGGAGTGGCCATGGGACTACTTCTGGCCAGTGAAATGGGAGGGTCTGAAACTTTTACTTGCCAGCACTTGGCTCTACAGCCCTCCTTTCCAGCTGCCCTGGTGATCACGGAAGCAGATGTCCAAACAGAGCTTCCGTCAACCCAGGGCCCCAAGTGACTTTGATGGATAAAGCTCTCCTGTAACCTATGTTAGGCTTGTAGAATAAAGCAAAAATAAACTATTTTATTAACTACTGAGATCTGGAGGTTATGTGTTTAACCTAGCCAATTCTGTCTGGCTTGGGGGATGAAATTACAATTATTCCATTTTCAAAAGTAGTGTACCATAAACTACTCATATCTGGAAGAACGCAGCTCTGCTCGCTCCTGTGAAATATATGGCTATCTTCCCTCTACAGTGGGTGTGCAGAACAGCAGCGTGGTAGAGTGGAAAGAGGACAAGGCTTAGATAGTCGTCCAAAGTAGGCAAACTAGTTGGTAGCAGAACTTGGACCTCTCACTAAGTTGTTTGCATTACTTTGGACAAGTCATTTAAGCACTGTAAACTTAAGTTGCTCGTTTGCAAAATGAAAACAACAATAATAGCTTCTCTATCTATATAACAAAGTTGAGTACCAAAAAAAATAATATACAAGTTTTATGTGTGGCCCTTACTAGAGGACAGAAATATATTCTATTCTTCTCTAAATCCACAATCACCTTGTAAAGTATCTTATATTACAATGGGTACTAAATAAATAGTTAGTAATTAAAGGCAAATTCTATTCCAAGAATTATTTAATTGTGGTCTGAGCTGTGCCAACAGCTCACTGTGTGTGAGAGGAGGGGAAGGGAAGAGTGATTTTGACAAGCAGTCAGGAAAGGCCTCCTTGTTAAGCTGACATGAGCAGAGAATTAAATGAAGGAATGTAAACTAGTAGATGTTTGAGAGACTAGCACTCCAGGCAGTGGGCACAGCATGTGCAAGGGCCCTGAAGCAAGAGTGTTGTTAGTGTGTTTGAAGAATAGCATGAAAGCCATTTAGATGGAGGCGACATGAGAAGAGGATGAATATAAGGGATGAGATCAAAAAAGTAGAGGAGGAATCAAGTCCTTTGTAGACTATGTTGAGGGCAATGGATTTTATTCTGAATGAGATAGAAGGCAAGAGAAGATTTTGAGCAGAGGAGAAACATGATTTGACTTACATTTTTAAAGGATCAACCAGACTGCTTTGTGGAGAATAGATTGTAGGAGGGCCAACTATGGAAGCAGGAAGATAAGCTGGAAGGCTATTGAAATAGGCCAGGTGAGACAATTGGTTCTAAGTAGTTTCATATAGATAGATAGATAGATAGATAGATAGATAGATAGATAGATAGATAGATATGTAGATAGATAGATATAGATATTCATCTATTTTATATTAAATTTATCTCATCTGAATATATGCTATACATATATGTGTATGCGTGTGTGTGTATATATATATATGTATATATACACCAGATTTTCTGTCTGCAGGCATTCTCACAGCTATGTTACTATGACAAGAGTCAAACCGGAGAGCCGAAGCATTTGTGGCATATGCAAGTATATGTTGGGAATAGCCTCATGTTATGGGGAGGAAAGAAAGAAGGGCTTTGCCTTAAGAGATGCACAAGAACAGAATCTGTGTAGAAGAAGAAGAAAGAGAAAAAGATAGAGGAGGAGAGATTTTATTTGCTAAAAGTTGGTTATTTTCAAAAAGTGATCTTCAGTGGGAAGATTGGGAATCAAGACAATCTAGATAAAGAGAAAACCATGGAGGCAATACATATGGCTTTAAAAAAAATGACCTGTGGACCTATTCTTGGAAGCATCAGCAGAGTTATTTAGAAAGAATAGCCAGCAAGAGCAATGTAGGCTTATGAAGCACAATAGGCACATCAGCCAAGAAGTCTAAGATGAGCCCCTAAATCAGTCAAATCAGAAGCAGCGTTAGTCAACACTTATTAACTAACAGGAGGTAAAACAAACCATGAGGTGTCATGGGATTACTGTGACATATCATTTTGCAAAATACTCAATAGTTGCTGGTTTCTATCATCGCAAGAAAATTTCCCTTTGTCACGTACAAGCAGCAGGATTATTACCAGTGTCTGGCTTTACAAATCTCAAATTCTCTACAGAAAGCATTTTCCTAAACTTCAGTGAAATCTGAGCCAATCAAAAAGTGACCCCCTTAAAATATAGCCCAGTGTTTAATGCCAGAGAAACCAGACAGGGACCCACATTCCCAGGCTATTCCAAAGGAGAAGTACAAAGTCAGTTGTTCAGGCTGGTTGGGGGTCATGCCCCAGGTAAACAGGAAGAGGGCAGAGAGGCATAATCTGGGTGGTCCATGCCAAGGAAGCCACAGGGCAGTCTGGAAGTAAAGAAGATGAAGGCTGCTGTGAGTCTACATCTTGAAGTCAGGGCAGCCAGGAGGCAGCAGTTGCTCCAATAGCCGTTAGGAACTTCTGAGACTATTAGTGTTGGCACAGCTCAGACCCATAAACCACTGCCCAATAAAAATGTCTGGAATTTTGAAAGATCTGCCTGCCACCACTGGCTGTCAGGAGTGTATACTCAGCATGGTCAAGACCCCATAACAATGTTTATCTAGAAACTGCCTAGTTTATCTCTAAGTTAGTGCTGTGTTCCTCTGATGAGTTGAATTAGTAGGGCATAGGCTAAACTTCTACAATAGAGACCTAAACTACAGTGACTTAAACGAGGTAGAAGTTTATTTTGTGCTCATATAATCATACAGAGATAAGAGGTCTCAGGACTGGAGTGAGCGATCTGCCATTCTCAATAGGGGGCTTCCATGTCTGGGCCAATATGCCTATCCCAGTTCTGTCCCCTTCTAGTGGCACACATCACTTTCTCTCCCATCTCTTTGATCAGAACTAAGTCTACAAGGGAAAACTGGGAAACATAATGCCTAGCCAGGCAGCCATACACCCTCTTGAAACTCAAGCTTTCTTTTAATAAAAAAGAGAAGAATGGATCTTGGTGACATGTAGAAGACTCTGCCATAGGGAACTTGAAGAAGTGTTACAAATGTAAGTCTTGGGAGGACAAGATTTATGGGGTTTTTTTCCCCCCATTTTATAGATGAAGAAACTAAAACACAGTTTTATGACATCTTTTAACTTATTCAGAAAAATCTCGAAAATCAGTGAGTGACTTTCCTTGCTATCAATCACTATGAAGATTCCATGTTCACATACTTGTTTCTCTTAAGTATTTGTATCCTTAGACTTTACACAAAATATTGCTGGAAATAGTTTTATTCTTCCACATAGTACTTTAAAAATTATCAGTGGTCCAGGAGTTTGAAGACTAAGAATTATAGAATATACATGTAAAACGCAGCTGTATAGCTCTCTGTTTCTTCTACTAATGAAGAGACACATTTTAACAAACATCTGCAGACATATCCTCAAAGGAAAACCCCTTTTACTGAGAAAGATTGAGAAAGATGTATGCTGATTATTTCACCCAAAATTATCACTCCCACTAACAAACAAATGCCTATAATTCCCCAGCTAGAGATTACTTTTAAATCTTGATTCTTATTTAAAATTAAATATACAAAGAAAAGAGTTACACAAAATATTTATGAATTTCTATGCAATATGTAATACTAGTAATACTGCACCATAATTGCCTGGGGTGGTGATGGCATTTTATACACATTACCTCTAATTCTTACAGGACTCAGGGAAGATAATATGATCACATTTTAAATCTTAGAAAATAGAGGCTTAAAGAATTTAAATCTCTTACTCAAGATCACACAACTAGGAAGTAACAGAGCCGGAAGGTCAATCAAGGTCTTTCAGTATTTAAGATTTGCATAGGACATGTTAAAGTAGTATTTTGTGTTGGTGCTGCTGTTGAATCAAAGATTAAGTTGCACTCCATGGACTGTTAAAGTCAGACAATGAGTTTCTGGAAGGTGCCAGCGCTTGAAGTAACCACCACTTTCATTTTAAGTTCCCTTTCCCTGATTTTCCTTTGATTTGTACTCCATTGCTAACCATTTCCTATCACATTTTGTTTAAGTATCCAGACGAAAAAAATCTAAGACATGTTCATTACAGAATTAGAAATTTCTCTTTTTAAGATATTAATATCAAGTGAAGACCTTGGTTGATAGATGATAAGAAATAGAACCCACACTGTGAATTTAGAAATAACTCACACCTAACTTCATCATGGTTATTTGTGACTTGTTCATTCAATGGACCCAAACTGAGAAAAACATTAGCCAGAATGTCCATCATTAAGTTATGTACGCTAACCTCTTCAGTCTATCAGTCCGATTAATTCTCTTACTTTTTCTGTTTTCAATGCAGTTCCTACTTGGAAGGTTGGTACAATTATGGCAGTCAGGGAATTCATCTAACTTGCAGAGATAGAATAAAGAAAGCAAGCAAATACCCTGAAAACAAAATTTTCTTCAGAAATAGATCTATTTTCATAAAGTAAAATCTACAGTGGAGTTTACTTTTTTTTTTTTTTAACTATTAAGACAAGGGCAATTGGTATTCTTCACTTCTCTATTCTTAATGTAGTTCCTCTTTATTCTACTTGGGTAATAATAAAACTAATAACAGTCTTAGTTCTTGTTAGAAAGTCCCCGAGTAGTGGTGGGACAGATATTGGAATTAAACTGCTGACTCACTCTCATATGACTGCACTGTAAAGTCCTAGAACTTAGGGGGTCTAGAAGGAAAATTTTATATCAAAATACACTACATAGTCACAAGAAAGAAGCAAATTTAGAATTGAATAGACTGTGGCTAGATGGAATTTCCATAGGCGACACAATAAGCCTGAACTTCTAATTATAAAATCTAAGGTTCAGTTGTACCCTCTCTGGATTGGCAAATGAACAGCATGTCACAGGTCATTTGAGGGGAAGACTGGAGGGAAAGGTGCCAACAATCCCCCCTGCCTTAAAAGGCTACGGAATAGCATTGAGTGGGAATGCACCGACCCCAATAGCATTACTACATATTTGCCTAAATTCAGTAAGAGGAAACAATGGGTGACGCCCAAGCTCTATGAAGGCACGGTATAAATCAATTTCACTGAGCTGTTGGCCGCCTCTCACACTATCCTCGTGAACAAGATGATCAAATATCAGCTGATTTATGACTGGTTCTAGAATATCGATATTACCCTGAAGGACAGGCACTAGTGAAATGCCAGTGGACTCCAAACAAGTCAACATTTTACTCAGCTATTTGGAGGAACTTATAAGGCATGCTGTTCTGATTCTTGTCCATTTGCCCCACTCCCATCCCAGGTCATTCTTCGCTCTGCTTTGCCCTGCTCTGTGCCCAGGAGCAGAGGCTGACTGACCATGGAGCTAATGAAGCCTCAGCTTCAGGGCGCCTCAAGTGTTGCCCCTTCCAAGCCTTGCGCCTAAGATAATTTTGAATTATTTTTCTTATAAAGGATCTCCTAACAACCCCACATTACCTGGATCCAGCCCTGCCAGGAGGCTAAAGCCTACAGACTATCAATTGATATGGTAGGCAGAGGAACAGCCCCTCCCAATGATGTCCACTTCGTAACCCCTGGATTCTGTGAATACGTTTCCTTACATAGCAAAAGAGGTCAGAGTGATGCTATGAGAGCACTCAGTCTGCCACTGCTGTCTTTGAAAATGGAGGAAGGCAGCCATGAGCTAGGGAATGTGGATGGCATCTAGAAGTGGAAAAGGTAAGGAAATGGATTTCTCCCCTCGAGCCTCCAGAAAGGAACAAGCCCTGCTGACACCTTGATTTTAGCCCAGTGAGACCTCTGTAGCATTTCTGACCTGCAGAACTGTAAGATAATAAATTTGAGTTGTTTTAAGCCATCAAGTTTGTGGTCATTTTTACAGCAATAATAGGAAACTAATATGTATACCTGGCTTCTGGTTTGATTTGGCTGAAGGGAATCATCTGAAGGAGATCAGAGACTGAGAGGAGAACGTTTTGGACTGTTTTCTCACCACTCTCTACCTGCTCTGAGCCCAGGGTCTTGGCAGGGGCTGCATCTCTCTACAGCTAGAATTCCTGCTGTGGACCCCTCCTTCACTGCTCCAGCTCACTGGGATCTTGGGACACAGTTTCCTCTCCTTGCCTCTTCAAGCCTAGGGCTGGAAAGGACTTGTCACCCTTGTTTTCTTATTCCACTCATGATTTCATAAATGGTACCTGTAGTGGGTCGAATAGTGTTGCCTAAAAATTCGTGTCCACTCAGAACCTCAGAATGTGACCTTATTTGGAAATAAGGTCTTTGCAGATGTAATTAGTTAAGGATCTGGAGATGAAATCATCCTGGCTTTAGGGCGAGCCTTATAATGACTGATGTCCTTATAAGAAGAGGAGAGGACACAGAAAGATACACAAAAAAGAAGGCTACGTGAAAATGCCTGTACAAGCCAGTGAATTCCAAGGATTGCTGGCAGACTCTTGAAGCTAGGAAAGAAGCGTGGACAATTTTTCCTTCAGAGCCTCTAGAAGGAACCAACTCTGCCAACACCTTGACTTCAGACTTCTGGCCTCTTTACAAGCCAATGAATGTCAAGGATTGCTGGCAGACACTAGAAGCTAGGAGAGAAGCATGGACAGTTTTTCCTTCAGAGCCTCTGGAAGGAACCAACTCTGCCAACACCTTGATTTCGGACTTCTGGCCTCCTTAACTGTGAGAGAATAAATTTCTTTTGTTTTAAGCCACTTAGTTTGTAGTAATTTGCTATGGCAGTCCTGGAAAACTTATACAATACCTTTGTTCAAGTCTCTTGAACCATCTGAGTTGACTTCTGTTTTCTGCCAGGACCCTGGCTGACATAGGCCCATGCTTATTACACTTGTAAATGACAGGAAGATGGGAGGAATGGTTAAAACCTTGGATTGCAGATTCAAATTTAAATTATCTCACAGTCTAATGTAAAGGGCCATAACTGAAAAACATGATATATAACAGCCTTGTACTTAGGTTCAAAAAATCAGGTGCCATTTTTGCCCATTTAACCTTAGACAAATCATTTGGTATTCCAAGTTTTATCCTGTGTCAAATGGATTTAATAGAACGTGTTCTTCCTATCTCACGGTGTTCTAAGAGTAAGAGGAAATAATAGAATACATACAGGGAAATAAGTATAGAATTCGAAGTCATAAGATCTGGGTCTAGACCTGACTTTGTCACCAACAAGCTATGTAATCTTATTTAAATAAATTAACTTCTGTGATCTCTAGTTCCCTCATCTCTAGAATGAGGAGCTTGGACTGGATGATCTACAAGTGGGTCATTTGGTGCTAACGTTCTACGGTTAGGTTGATTAGAACAGGGAAGACATGTTAAACAGCCATCCTCATGAAAAAGACCAAGGGGATTTTTGGTAGTTGATCACAAGCTCAAAAGTAACCAATTATGTCATGTGACTGCTTAAAATAAATTAATTAAAAAGAGAGAAAAGAAAAACTTAATATGGACTGAGTTTATATTAGAAACACAACATCTATCTAAAAGGAAATAAGAGTTCTACTGAGCTATGTTATGTGGTCAGTTATAAACACAAATTCATAAAGTAACACTAACAGTGAAGAATATTATCAAAGCAGGGTTATCAGGGTTGTTTGGCATCTGAAAAATGTCACATATATATCGATTTAATAAGCAAAGAATATACATCCTGAAGAAAGAAAGGTTTAAGATGATAGTAAACAGGCAGGACTAAGGCCAATGAGTCAAAGTAGAACAAAGGAAATTTTAGAAGTATGATCAGGAAAAGATTTACAATAATCAGAACTATCAAATGGTGCAATGGTAATGCTGGACACTACAACTGTTCAAAGCTGGCGCTAGGTAGCCTTTTAGGGTTGTAATCAACTTAATGGTTTGTTAAAGCTGGCTGTACCAGCTCACGAGAGATAATTGTTAGTTCTCTTCCAAACGCAGTGTTCACTGACATCATTTCAATAAGTTGAAACTGGCCATCTTGGGAGTATTTACACCACAAAAATCAGCAAACACTAAAAACAAGGGCCTTTGTTTTCTTCTGAGACCTGGTGGTCAAACATTTACCATCATACTACTGGGTGTTACGGAATTCCAGCATTGAATAGTTTGACCTTTGCCATTTACTCCCAATTCTGTGAGCCTAAGATTCTATTTGCCTTTGTCTAGTAGAGGGTAAAAAGAACCCAACCCAAGGTCCTTGGGAGCCACAGATAGAGACAAAGTGCAAAGCAGATATTCCTCCTTGGCCCTGATGTGAGTTTTGTAAAAGGAAAGAGAAGACAATATATGATAGTCTGAGCTTAATAACAGAGACACTGAATTTGACCAAAGGAGACCATTTTAAAACAGAAGAGCATTAGCTTCTTAATTGGTGTTTATGCCCATTCCCCAAATTTCCCAATAGCAAAAATGGGGGCTTTAAGCAAGACAATATCAAAATGAAGATAAAAAAATGTTACTTTGTTTTTCTTGTACATCTGAATAATAAAAGACTGCCTTTTCTCATCTTAACCTCCCATAACCACTCCTAGCCATTCACTATGGGGAAAGGTACTTTAGATAATGTCAGCTAAAAAAGAAGACCAGCAGACCCATAGTTCTTGCCATAAAAGGAAGCCTCTAACTGAAGGACTAGTATTCACTGTCTCCTATGAGACTGAAGCCTGTTCCCATGGAGTCTGGGCAGCAATGAACATCAATGTCCATCAGACTGAGGCCCAGACTGTCAGACTCAGGTGGATCCAGGGAGTGATGGCCCTTCCTGTAGGAAGCAGTAGAGGTTTTCCAAAGGAAGATAGTGGAGTTTGAATGGAGTGGTTTGAGGAAGTGTTGAGTGTGGAGCTCGAGAGGAGACATGACTGGCTAGGCATCTTTAGAAGGGGGAGTGGACGTCATCCATAAAGTCCCATCCCTGGGAAGCCCTAGTATGTAGGTTCCTTAACATGTGGAATTCAAGAGAAACTTCCGGTTAACTAAAACTTTAACCTTGGTCACTTCAACCATGTAATTTCTTTCTAAAAATGCCCTCATCCTAAAGTCACACACCTGAAACTAATACAGTGTAATAAGTTAATTATATCTCAATAAAAAAGAGAGCTCCTGGGGCTGGCCCGGGCACATAGTGGTTAAGTGCACGTGCTCTGCTGCGGCGGTCCGGGGTTCGGATGCTGAGCACACACCGACACACCACTTGTCTGGTCACACGAAAAAAAAAAAGAAAGAAAGAAAGCTCTTACTATATGAAAATCAAATTTGAAAATTTGAAAATTTATTTTTCAAAGTAGATAGTGGTCATACATATTTACGATGTTCTTAGTTTTCCACCCATGTCAAAAACTAAAACTACTGTATTTTTGACTTAAAAATACAACTCCTGGGGCCGGCCCGGTGGCGCAAGCGGTTGGGTGCGCGCGCTCCGCTGCGGGGGCCCGGGGATCGCTGGTTCCGATCCCGGGCGCGCACCGACGCACTGCTGGGCAAGCCATGCTGTGGCGGCGTCCCATATAAAGTGGAGGAAGATGGGCACAGATGTTAGCCCAGGGCCGTCTTCCTCAGCAAAAAAAAAAAAAAAAAAAAGAGGAGGATTGGCGGATGTTAGCACAGGGCTGATCTCCTCACAAAAAAAAAAAAAAAATACAACTCCTGAGACATATCTTATGCTTTCCTCTTTTTAGTTTAATTCAAAATATAAAAGAGTCATTAAAAAAAGTGTGAAGAGGGCTGGCCTGGTGGCATAGTGGTTAAGTTCGTGCACTCCACTTTGGTTGCCCGGGGTCTGCAGGTTCGTATCCGGGCGCGCACGGACGCACCGCTTGTCAAGCCATGTTGTGGCAGCGTCCCATATAAAGAAGAGGAAGATGGGCAAGGATGTTAGCCCAGGGCCAATTTTCCTCAGCAAAAAGAGGAGGATTGGCAACAGATGTTAGCTCAGGGCTAATCTTCCTCACACACACACAAAAAAGTATGAAGACTCACCGGGGGAAAGTGGTAGACTAAAATCTGAAAATTAAGAAAATCTTCCTAGTTGATGGCTTTCAGGAATCACACAACCTCAACATTTGTCTATTCAAAATGAGGAGAGACTTTTGTTTTAAGTCGCATATTCTTAGAAAATCAGGCATGATGGTTTTGTAGAGGATGAAGGAATGGGGCAGCTAAGAAGTTCCATAGGTCCAATGGAAAAAGGGTGTTAATATATTGGGGCAACTCACCTCAGAATACCAGAGGGTGAATAGAAATACCAGAGCCCAAAGGGAAACTGGCAATTAGTGAAGATCCCTGGGATTTGAAAAATATTCCAGAAGAAAATGCAGATGAGAGATTTTGCAACCAAACCTTCTAGCAACCCTCATAGGTTACTGAAGGGGCAGAAGGGGCCCAGTGAACTGCAAGTTACATAGTTATGGTGTCATCAAAAGACTAAAGTGGTTTATGTTCTAAGTGGTATCATGGGTGATTTTGTCTTCTTTCCTCTCTTTTCTATTTATGTAGTCACATAAATGCTATGTATCCAACAAATATTTAACACTTAGAATACACTAGGCATTCTTTATCAGTGAGCAAAAGAGGCAAAAATTAATACCTGCCTGTATTTTAAGTAAATACAATGTAAAACTAGATTATAAATAGAAAAAAGCAACTTTGAATATTTTAGCTCAGTAGGCAAATCTCTCTCTCACAATAATATACATATATATAGATGTGTATATACTCCTATATATATACACACGTATATATATGGTTTTCCTGTTTATTTCCTCCAGGATCCTTTCATATTATTGCTAATTTTTGGCTAATTTTTCATTTCACTCATAGGTTTATATGAATTGCCTAAAATTCATTGAGCAAAAAAGCTCAGTATTCGTAACTCATATATTAGATCCTTAAACCTTTATTAAATTTATCTTAAAATTATAGAAAATGGATCATGATGCTTAGGTTAAAACCTAGTTAATGAAATTAATTTTTACATTCTGTTGTAGCCACTGCATTACCACCACCTCAACGTACACACACACACCACACACACACCAATGACATTCAAATTAATAGAAATGAATAAATCATTTGCAGTTCAAGTATATTTGTTAAAATAACGATTACAGTTTTATATATACGTTCGACAGGGTAAAAAGGAAATCGTCTATTGCAGAATAATGAACAATATCCCACTTGTCCGTGAGGTGGCAGCAAAACTCTTCCATACTGTTAAATTTCCAAAGCCTTTGTCTTCAGTGCCTTGGTGCCAGGTTCAACGGGTTATACTACACACAGAGAAATCAAAATGTTCGCCTGTTACATCTCAGAGGAAGGGGCTCCATGAACATCAAGACTGATGGTGTATTGAATTTAAAGGCTTAGTAGTTAGTAAATTACCTTTTGAATTTAAAAAAAAGCAAACAGAATTATTTTATTTTTCAATTCAATCTAAAGAATTAGTATCAATTATATGTACCAATAATATTATAGGCGCTTTGTATTTTCATAAAGTTGGCTCCAATATGTGGATCTCGGCATGGAATCAATAAACACCAGCAACATCAAAACCATCAGGCTGCAACCTTCATCTCCCCTCTCACCAGTCTCCTGTCATCTGAGTAAAATCTCCCTCTTTCTAAAAAGTTGCTTCTTGACTAGAAATGCAAGCTTGAAAATTGTCATAACATAGATCATCAAAATTACTCTACTTGTCTAAAATCTCCTAAATAAAGCAAAGATACCCACTCCTTTCATCCCCCAATTCAGGTGTTCTGAAAGGCCCATGTCCACCCCCAAAGTTCAGCTATAGGATCCCTATCTTGCCCCTACCTTCATCAGTATCCTGGGGTGTAGCAGAAAAGGGTCCAAACAGGGACAGAATTATACCAAGTGCAAGGATTCAAAGTTCCTACAGAGTGATTGTTGCCTACGTAGTGGAAGAAATCGTGAAACACAGGCGGTGTGATGGTCTCCCTCCCACAGTGGCTGTGCTCAATGCATAAAGCGAGTAAGGATCGTTGACTAGAGGAGCAGGCTGCCCCATTCTGCAGTGACTGAGGTGGGTCCTGGACAAAGATACCTCCTAGGCTCTTAAATGGTGTCCGCTCGGTTCAACAGCAGGAGCCTTTTCCATGCCATGGATGAGGCTCAGGCATCTAAACTCTGTATCCAAATCTCTTCCTCCTTGCCACCCCACTCCCACTCTGAGTTCTTTTCTTAGCCTTGAAATATTTAACAAAACAAAACCCTGATACTTGCACACAGTAAGCAGAATAATCAATGTATTGTATAAAGTGAAAATCAATGGTTTCCCACCCCAACACTCCTTCCCCAATCCCACTCACCAGAGGTAGCCAGTTTTAGTACCGCCGAGTTTTGTTTTTGCTTGTAATTACCACAATAATGAATTGCATGCTTACTTTATTTCCTTTTGATTTTTAATTTTATCAATTTTGTTGAAATATAATTTTC
This sequence comes from Ceratotherium simum simum, assembly GCF_057802395.1. Classification (NCBI taxonomy): domain Eukaryota; kingdom Metazoa; phylum Chordata; class Mammalia; order Perissodactyla; family Rhinocerotidae; genus Ceratotherium; species Ceratotherium simum. The sequence goes on from NC_141900.1 coordinate 74,779,437, forward strand.
ATCCAATAAAATGCACAGATTTTAAGACTACAGATTGATGAATTTTTGACAAATGTATACATCCATGTAACTATCTTAATCAAGATATAAAACATTCCATCTCCCCAAAGTTTCCTCATGCCATATCCAGTCAAACCTCTGCCTCCCAGCCAACCACTGATGACGATTTCTATCACCATAGTTTAGTTTTTCTGTTCTAGAGCGTCATATAAATGGAACCATTCAGGTTTTAACTATTTTGTGTCAGATTTCTTTTGCTTACCAATGTTTTTGAGATTTATTGATTTGGTGCATGTATCAATAGTTCTTTTACTTTTATTAATGACTCGTATTCCATTGTATGACCATATCACAATTTTTCCCCATTCTCTTATTGATAGACTTTCAGTTGTTTCTACTTTTTTGGCTACTAAGAATAAAGCTTCTATGAACATTCTTGTATGTCTTTTTGTGACTATATATTGACATTTCTCTGAGGTAAATATCTAGAAGTTTCCACTAGGAAACTGGGACATACGGCAAACGTGTTCTTAACTCTTTAAGGAACTGCCAAGCTGTTTTCCAAAACGTTACAAACTTTTACACTCCAGAGAGAAACATATGAGAGTTCCTGTGGTTCTACATCCTGAACAGTACTTGGTATTGCCAGTATATTTAATTTTACCCATCCGTAAATATATGTATAAAGTAGTATCTTCCTGAGGTTTATTATGTTATTATTTTTAAGCCATCACTTAGTTTCCCATTTAACTTTAATAAGGACGTCTACATAGGTGAGCTAGGGCATGTTGTTTGTACCATGTATGTATAAAAGTACAGATTTCTTTATCTGCTTGGCCCTCAGGAGATAAAAGCTGTCCAGGCCCAGGACAGCCAGATCTTCTAGGCTGGTCACTTCCAGATCAAAGGGCCTCATCTCTTTGCTTCAAAATGCTGTACCAATAGCATTTCCAATGTTTGCCATGTGAAACAGCCTGAGAAGCACTTGAACACATACACTTCAGCCTCTACTTCTTGTCCTGTTGTGTCAATTTTAGCAGAATTTCTTGTCACTTAATTAGTCGTTAGCATGCTTTCATTTGTATTGCCCCTCTTTTCTCTTTTTTCTGGGAGCAAGGGAGGGGGTGAAAGCCCCTGTGGAGCAAGCAACTTCAGAGGAGATTTGGTAGTGGACTTAAAAAATACTCCCAGATGAGTCTACTACTTCCTGAGATCCTGTCATTAAGTATGTGACTTACCCATGGTATAAAAGATGAAATCTGGCAAAAGTTATGTAACTTTCCATCAGAGTGAATCAGCCATAAATCACTGTTCACGAGAAGTCCATAAAATAATCAATTTAGAGAAACTTCTTCCTTCCATTTCTGCTTTATAAAATTTATGCTATGCAATATACATTTAGGGAGGATGAGCCCTTGTGGCTTCCCAAGCTCATTCATGTACCCCCTGAAACCCCCCTCCAGCAGGTGTTATCACCTGCCAGTCACAGAATCCTGGTGTCATGGAAACAGATTGACTTTATACTCACTGTGTTCAGGAAGAAGCTTCCTTGGAAATGCTTCATGCCAGCTCCTTTTCTTACCTTCGATGTTTATAAACCCATCTTGGTAACCCTGGATCAACAATTGCCTTGTGACAATCTGACTCACACTCCCTGTGGCACTGCTGGAGACCATGTTTGGTGTAGAGTGATTAGAACGGGTGATGCTTTTATTCCCGGAGAAAGAAGTTTTATTATCATGAAACATCAGGCAAGAATAGATTGGATGTTCCTATGGAATTGTCTGATGAGATACAGCTTCCGGAGACAAGAAAATTTGCCTTAAGCCAGTCTCAAGTGTTTCTTGGATTTGATTGTTGATTTTCTTAATAATTTACTGAAGTGAAATTTATGTCACACAAAATTAACCATTTTAAAGTGATAATTTGGTGACATTTAGTACATCTACAATGTTATGCAACCACCACCTCAGTCTATTCCAAAACACTTCCATCCTTTCAAAGTAAAACCCCATACCCATTAAACAATTTGTCCCCATTTCCCCCTCTTCTCAGCTCCTGGAACTCTGCATTCTGGCTCTGTGGATTTATCCATTCTGGATATTTCATAGAAATAGAATCATATAATATGTGACTTTTCATGTCTGACTTCTTTCGCTTAGCATAAGGTTTTCAAGGTTCATCCACACTGTAGCGCGTATCAGTACTTCATTCCTTTTTATGGCTGAATAATACTCATATATATATATATATATATATATATATGTTCGCAATTTGTTTATCCATTTATTTGTTGATGGACGTTTGGACTGTTTCCACCTTCTGGTTATTATGAATAGTGCTGATTTGAACATATGTGTACAGGTACTTATTTCAGTAGCTATTTTCCATTTTTTCAGATATATACCTAGGAGTTTAATTGCTGAGTCAAAAGGTAATTCTACGTTTAACTTTTTGAGGAACTCGCAAACTGCTTTCCACAATGGCCAAACCATTTTACTTTCCCACCAGCAATGCAAGAGGTTTCCAATTCCTCTACATCCTTATCAACACTTAGTTTCCATTTTATTATTATTATATTATTATTATTATTATTATTATTATTATAGCCATCATAGCAGATTTGAAGTGGTGCCTCATTGTGGTTTGGGTTTATATTCTCCCGATGACTAATGAAGTTGAGCATTTTTCATGTGCTTATTGGCCATTTGTTTATCTTCTTTGGAGAAATGTCTGTTCAAATCCGTTGCTCATTTTTCAATTGGGTTTTTCATCTTTTTATTGTAAAGTTGTAACAGTTCTTTACATATTTTGGATAGTGGTCTCTTATCAGATACATGATTTGCAAATATTTTCTCCCATTCTATAGATTCTCTTTTCACTTTTTTTGATAACATCCTTTGACGCACAAAAGTTTTTAATTTTGATTAATTCCAATTTATCTACTTTTTTCTTCTGTCACTCTCTCTTTCGGTGTCATATCTAAGAATCCATTGACAAATCCGAAGTCACAAAGATATACCCCTATGTATTCCTCTCAGAGTTTTGTGGTTTTAACTCTTATATTTTATAGTTAATTTTTGTTCAAAATGTGAGGTAGGGCTCCAGCTTCATTTTTTTGCCTGTGGCTATTCAGTTGTCTACACACCGTGTATTGAGGAGATGAGTCTTCACTCATTGAATGATCTTGGCACCTTTATTGAAAAACAATTGGCCATAGATGTATAGGTTTATTTCTGAACTTTCAATTCTATTCCATTGGTCTATATGTCTAGCCTTATTTTTTGATTACTGTGGCTTTGCAGTAAGTTTTAAAATTGGGAAGTGTGAGCCCCCCAACTTTGTTCTCTTTTTCAAGATTGTTTTGTCTATTTAGGGCCCCTTGAAATTCCATATAAAATATCAAGTTTGGCTTTTCCATTTCTGTGTGTTGTCGCTGAAGTCTTTGTTCCTTTAGCCTGTGTTCAGCTAATATTTTGACAGCAATTTCCTTGAACATCAGAAGCTAAAAGAAATATGCTTTCCCGGTTTTCGCAGATTGGCTTTGTGATGGAGCACTCCTTCAACGCTTAGCCAGGCTGTTTACAACTCTGACTTAGACTTTGCTTCCCTCTTGCACTGAGCCTAGAGATCAGCAGAGGTGAAAGCTTAAGGCTTTCCACGGCCTTTTCTGAGCAACTGACCTGCGCTGGGCATGTGTGTCGCTTTCTAAATTCCTCAGTATACAGGAGTGCTTTTCCATAGACTGATTTCGCCAAAAAACTCTCCCCAGCTTTTCTTCACAGGCTTTAGGCAGTCTGTTGTGTCTCAGCTGTCATCTTGAGCTCCAGGTGGCTGTGGGTTTGTCACCTTATAACGTTTCTGAGTAATGCTGGCCACTTTTCCGCCCTGAATGAGTTCCAAGTTGGGCAAACCAGAGACCTCGCATCAGTGTTTCATGTAGCCTCCAGGCAGATTAGAACAGACAAACACAATAATTTGCCAATTAGACCTGCTCTGCTCCCCCTGGAATCAGGGGCCAGGGTCCTACACTGGGTAGGTGTGGGCTGCCATTTTCAAGGACACCACCAAGCTGGTGAGGGGTTGAGGAAAGGACAAGCACAAATACCACAAAGCTTTCCTATCACTGTCAGGTTGCCTTTTGCTGGTTTGTTTTTCGTTCAGCATTCACCTGGTTGCTGTAAACCTTTGACTGTTTTCCAAAGTTCTGACAAAGTAGATTCTGCCAGTTTCTGCTTGTTTTTCGGTGTTTCTGTGGAGAGACAGGAGCTTGGAGCTGCCTAGTCTGCCATTTTGCTGACATCCCTGGATTTGTTTTTAAGGGCATGCAAAGCTAGTGTATGTGTATTTAGAAGCTCCTGTGGTAATTGAATTACAATTACAATTACAATTCAATTACAGGCTAATTGACACCTGGCAGAAGGCTATTTATAAATTCAACTTCCCAGAGTATAACCTGTCTGGCAATATATAAAGAATTTTTTTTGTCAGATTTGGTTTATAGAAATGACTAGAATTTTATTTTAGATGCCCTTGGGTGTTTTATAAGTACTTATCATTTTTAAAGATCATGAATAAAAATAACTCAGTTAAAATCTATTATGTGCCTAGCCAGTACACCCGAGAAACAATGATTATAGAGCATGCTACTATTAAACAGAAAAATACCACATGCTGCTGTTAAACATAAAATTGCTAGAATCCAAGAATAATTTGTGGTTTGGAAGATACTCCATTTTTATGTTGTCAAGTTCTAGCTCTATATTTCATTAACATGTTTATAAATGTTAGTAAAGTGTAAATTTATATAAATAAAGGTATAGTTGCTCACATATTTAAAAAATAACAAAAAATGATATTTTGAAGTTCCTATCAAATGTTTAATCTCACTTGAGTCTCACGGGAAGGATCCCAAGGGCAGTCCTCCTAATGCATCAGGACTGTGACTCTTGGGTATCATTAATATCATTCTGATCTTGTATCTAAGAGAGATGAGCTATGAGAAGACTGATAGAAGTCTATCTCAATTGGAACTTGAAAAAATGGGACTAGCCACTAGGAAAGGGAATAAAAACCAAGGAAGATTTTAGGGGAATTCCTGGCCAACCAGCAGGGGAGACTCCCTTCTCTTTACTGGGCTCTTAATTAATTACTTCTTTCTGTAGGACAGTGTGCAGAAAGATCTAGAACTCTAAGAGAGAAATATTAGTCGAAGGGTTTCTTTGGGTTTTTTTTTTTCAGTAAAGTCCCATTTATTTTCTACTTCAATGGTAAGGATCTTTTTGTTTCAATTATGAAAAATGAAAAGCATTCCACCCACCACATCCCTTACCGCTGGCTTTAGGAGAGGCAGAAAAAGAGACAGAGGTTCATCCATTATATTACAGAGAAGCAAGCAAAAATAATTTCTTACCACACAGAACAAGATTCAAAGATTTGGTAACATCCCTTAATTGTGTTTCTATCTATTATCGGAACTTACGTGTTATTTTTGGTGACTTGAATCGCCCAGGTGTTGTAGAGTTGTATTTAAAAAAAAAAACGATTGGTTCTGGGATTGTCTTTCCTTTCTGAGAGTAACTGAATCCCATGGGATTATGTGTAGGTGTGGGTCATTTTTTTCTTATATCCTCTTTTGAACTCTGTGTGTTCTTTCTGTCTCCATACTTGTGTCTTTCTTCTTCTAATTTCAGAGGTTTTCTTCTACGATGTCTTTGATAATTTTCTTCCTGACATATTGCTTCCTTTTTTCTAGAACTTTTATCATATACTGGGCCTGTTGGATTTACCCTTTATATCTCAGTTTTTCTCTCTGATTTTTTACATAAATATCTATCAAAAGAGTTCACCTCATGTTTCTTTCAATAGTTGATGGTGGCACTGTTTCCCCTGCACATTTCTCCAAGGCCCTGGGAAATTCCATTGCTGGATGCCCCATGGACGCTCTCTGGCACTGCCCAGTGCCATCTGGGATCCCAGAGTAGTTGTCTTGGTAGACTGACACTCTTTCTACATTGGATCCTAAGAGACCATTCCCTTCATCCTCCATAAGAGCTCACACCACACCAGCCAAACATGAATGGCTTTCTTCACTGATAGATCAGGGCAGTCTCACAAGGAACTTAGGTTTAAATTCTAGCAGCTTCCCTTGAATGCCACAAAGGAAGGAACTCAAAGACTTAGGCCTTCACAAGGAGGGAATTCCTGTGGGTGCCCCGACTCCAACCCCTAACCAAGCTTACCTATTCTCGTGTTTGTATCTGTAGGGGAAAAATGCATAAGAAAACATACTCCAAAAGACAAACAGTTTTGTGGTATGATGATAGGAATATGAGGGATTTTATTTACTTTTCCATATTTTCCAATATGTAAGTAATGTACTCACATTAATTTTAAATAAACAAAAAATTCAATGTAAATTTTAAAATAAATTTAAAGGAGTCATCATCGAAAAGCACCCCAAACATGTAGGATATTGGTGCTTTAAGGTATTTCCTCAGCTCTTGTGGCTTCCCAGCTCTTGATCCAAGACCCTAATGAGGCCCATCACCTCTTGCCCTTGGGCCCCCTGATAGTCTCTGTAATCTCTATTGTTTCCTCCTGTTTAGAGCAAACTAGCTTAAGTGGTTTCAGTTGTTTAGAATGAGAAGTTCCCTGAGAAAGACGCAGGAAAAAAATCTCTTGGGAAAAACCACCAATTTGCTAATATGAAGGCTTTAAAAGACACAGCAGAGAGACCTGCTGCATCCTAAATGGGCGGTTAAGAAAGCCATTCCCAAAAGCGATTGCAGCTGTGTCCTTGATGAGTCATAGGAGGAGAAATCAATTAGCAGTAATTTTAGTTATGAGGACAGCTGACTCTGGAAGTCTGTTACTAAGAACTTCACACCTCTTTTTTTTTCTATAAATAGCATTTGATTCATTTTTTTAAAACAAAACACATGCCTTAAAGCTCAGAATGGTAAGTGGTACTCTTTAACTACAAAAGTTAGTCAAAACAGCTCATTCCTTCATTCAAATGCTAGTATTTACTTATTTTTCAAATAGACATTATTACTCCCATTTTACAGATGAGGAAATTGAACCTCAGAGAGCTATTTTGCTTGAGATCTCAAACCTAATAAGTGCAAAAGCTGGTGATAAAACCCTGGGCTGTGGATTCTAAGCCTAGTGGTCTTCCCATCCTTCCAGAGCCACCATTTTTAAGATGAGACTACTACACAGCACATTGCTCTCAATGGAGACCAGCCTTATGAACACAAGTAGCTAAAAGATTTGTTGAGAAGCTCTAGGCAAAATCCCCTTCCCTAAAATACTTCTCTCACTACCTCATGTATTTCTTCACCCTTGTACTCAGGGCAGGAGGAATTTAACTGAGATGAAAGGAATAACTTCTTCTCTTATTCGTTAGTAATGGATATCAAAATAATATCAGAAGCTTTTTTTTCTTTTTTTTTGTTTTTTTATTTTTTATTTTTTTAATTTTTTGTTTATTGCAGTAACATTGGTTTATAACATTGTATAAATTTCAGGTGTACATCATTATACTTCTATTTCTGCATGGATTACATCATGTTCACCACCCAAATACTAATTACAACCCATCACCACACACATGTGCTGAATTATCCCTTTCGCCCTCCTCCCTCCCCGCTTCCCCTCTGGTAACCACCAATCCAATCTCTGTCTCTATGTGTTTGTTTATTGTTGTTATTATCTACTACTTAGTGAAGGAAATCATACGGTATTTGACCTTCTCCCTCTGACTTATTTCACTTTGCATAATACCCTCAATGTCCATCCATGTTGTCACAAATGGCTGAATTTCATCGTTTCTTATGGCTGAGTAGTATTCCATTGTGTATATATAACACATCTTCTTTATCCATTCGTCCCTTTATGGGCACTTAGGTTGTAGAAGCTTTTTCATTGTACTTATGACAAGATTTCTCCAGCCCCACCACCCCAAATCCAGATTCAGTGTGGGGAGGGAGTAGCATGTGTGTATATTGGAAGAGTTCCCCAGGGGATTCCGATGTACTGCTCTAATTTAAGAACAACTATCTCATAAGGATTTGTTGATAAATCATTGAGAGCAAATTGTATTTTTCCTTTAAAATATATTGATTATCAATTACGTATCAGGCACTATATCAGGCACTGGGAACATATAGCTGAACAAGTGGGTCATGGCCACTGCCTTCATGGAGCTTACACCTTATTTTATTATAGCATAATAATTAATTCTGTTCTATTCACGGGAGAGTCAGGAATTAAAAGGGAATAGGGAGATTGCAGAGAGGACAACAGAGATAAACTACCCACACCTTAGATACTAGAAAAATTAATCATAATTAAAAAGAAACAAAATAAATATTAAGACGAGAAATAAAGGTATTGACTTTAAAAAGTAATGATATTCTAGCTAAATCTAGCTTGTGTAAGCACCAACCCAACAGACTTGCTGTAACAAATTCCAGATATTGGTAAAACATAAACACTGGAGAAAGAAATCGTTGAAGCTTGGATAAAGGAGAGGAGGAAAGAATATTGACATAAAATTCAGTAACGAAACATTTGGATTGTTCAGGAGGGATAAACATCCTGTGAGAGAAAAGGACTCATATAGTTCTTAAAAATATTTATCTAGTGGACAATTGGTAGTTATCATGAAATAATAGTTTCTAAAATGGAAAACTGTATTAAACAAAGCCCTTAGAGTTGTACACCAATGCTTCGCTTTGACTGGAGGAAGCTGACTACAATATGAGATCTCGTTTCACACTACTTCCGTTAATTCCACAATGTCTTTGCCCCAATTTCCACTTTTTTTTTTTTTGAGGAAGATCATCCCTGAACCAACATCCATGCCCATCTTCCTCTACTCTATATGGGACGCCGCCACAGCGTGGCTTGACAAGCAGTGTATCTGCGCTGACCCGGGATCCTAACCGGTGAATCTGGGGCGCTGGACCGGAGCGCACGCACTCAACCGCTTGCGCCACCGGGTCCGGCCCCCAATTTCCACTATTTAATTTGGCACACAAGCTGTTGTCGTAATCTGGCCTTTTATTATCTCTAGCGTCATTCCCCAAAATTTCCCCCTGCATGTCCAGTAATCTGATCATACTGAACTACTAATTTTTTCCCAAGTAAACTATGATTGTTCATGGTTACTTGTTTTGCATATTCTCTTTCCTCTGCTTAGAAAGGTTTTACCTCTATCTTGAAAAAGAAATCAAAATATATTAGTTTCCTAGGGCTACCATAATCAAGTACCACAGGCTGGGTGGATTAAACAAAACAAATTTATTTCCTCACAGTTCTGGAGGCTGGAAATCCAAGATCAAAGTGTTGACAGGGTTGATGGCTTATAGATGGCTGTCTTCTCCTCGTGTCTTCACATTGTCTTCCCTCTGTATCCATCTGTGTCCAAATTTCCTCTTCTCACAAGGACACAAGTTGTATTGGATTAGGCCTCACCCTAATGACCACATTTTAACTTAAATATCTCTTTAAAGACTGTCTCCAAATACAGTCACACTCTGAAGTACTGTAGGTTAGGATTTCAACTTTTGACTGTTGGGGCGACACAATTCAGCCAATAACACAGGCAAATTCTTATTGTGTATAATATATAGCCAGACAGTAATTTCTTCCAGGAATGCTTCATCTGGAATCTTTCCATCTTAGGCTGGGTTAGGTCTCCTTCCTCAGAAATCCCAAAGCAGGAAATACATTCCTCTGTCACATTAAAGGGTCTATTTTCTTCATTCTACTCTAAGATACGTCTTTATTTTCCTTATCCCAGTACCTAGCCCTGTGCCAAGTACATGGTAAGTGTGCAAGACTCCTTGTACTTTTGGTTTGCTGAAGTATAAGCCCTCTGGCTTAGCTGTATTGTGACACCATTTCCTGAGATAGGAAATATAGGATTAGCAAATTGGGGCAATAAGTTTTCTCTTGGCATGCTGAGTTTAAGAGCTACTTAAATGGAAATATCTAGCAGGGAGTTGGAAATACAAGCATGGGCCTCATAGAGAAAACCACGCTAAAAGTATGATTTGGTGAATGGACGTGATCATTTAGGGAGAACACGTAAATGAGAAGAGTGGCATGGAAAAACCTTTAAGGAATGACAAAGTTTTTAGAGAGTGGGAGGAAAAAAAAATGAAATGGAAAGGTCAGAGAAGTAAAGGAGACTCACAGAGGATGGCTTCAGTTTCCATTTAGTTTGTTTTCCATACTAGAAAAACTGTAATTTTGTGGTGAGCTTTTTTTTTCTTTATGTTGCCACCAGGGGTCTTCAACAACTTCTGCAAGGTCTGTCAGGCAGACCCTCAACAAGTACCTTTTAGCTGTCGTTACAAGGGCTTTTCCAGCAGCGACATCCATTGAGCAAGAAGACCAGGTGCCTCACAACAGTAACGGTCTTTTGGACGCCGGACATTCTTTTTTGTTGTTGTTGTTATTGTGAAACTTTTGTTGTACATTATTTTTGTCAGTCACCATATAACTGCATCCCTCCACCCCTTGTGCCCACCCCCACCCCCCTAGCCCCTGGTATCCACCAAACAATTCTCTCTGTCCGTTTGTTGGTTTATCTTCCACATATGAGTGAAATCATGCAGAGTTTGTCTCTCTTTCTGGCTTATTTTGCTTAACATAATACCCTCCAGGTCCATCCATGTTGTTGCAAATGGGACGATTCTGTCTTTTTTTATGGCTGAGTAGTATTCCATGTTATATATATACCACATCTGCTTCATCCAATCATCAGTCGAGGGACACTTGGGTTGCTTCCATGTCTTGGCTATAGTGAATAATGCTGCAATGAACGTAGGGGTGCATAAGCCTCTTTGGATTGTTGATTTCAGGTTCATTGGGTAGATACCCAGTAGTGGGATAGCTGGATCATAGGGTATTTCTATTTTTAATTTTTTAAGGAATCTCCATACTGTTTTCCATAAAGGCTGCACCAGTTTGCATTCCCACCAGCAGTGGATTAGTGTTCGCATTTCTCCACAGCCTCTCCATCATTTGCTTCTTTTTTTCTTGGTGATTATAGCCATTCTAACGGGTGTAAGTGATATCTTAGTGTAGTTTTGATTTGCATTTCCCTGATGATTAGTGATGTTCAGCATCTTTTCATGTGCCTATTGGCCATCTGTATACCTTCTTTGGAGAAGTATCTGTTCGTTTCCTCTGCCCATTTTTTGATTGGATTTTTTGTTGTTGTTGCTCAGTTGTTTGAGTTCTTTATATATTATGGAGATTAATCCCTTATCAGATATATGTTTTGCAAATATTTTTTCCCAGCTGGTGGGTTTCCTATTAATTTTGATCCTGGTTTCATTTGCCCTGTAGAAGCTCTTTAATCTGGTGAAGTCCCATTTGTTTATTTTTTCTTTTGTTTCCCTTGTCTGAGTAGACATGGAATTCGAAAAGATCCCTTTATGGCTGATGACGAGTAGTGTACTACCTATATTTTCCTCCAGGAGTTTTATAGTGTCAGGTCTCACCTTCAGGTCTTTGATCCATTTTGAGTTAATTTTTGTGTATGGCAAAAGATGATGGTCTACTTTCATTCTTTTGCATGTGGCTGTCCAGTTTTCCCAGCACAATTTATTGAAGAGACTTTCCTTTCTCCACTGTATGTCCTTAGCTCCTTTGTCGAAGATTAGCTACCCATAGATATCAGGTTTTATTTCTGGACTTTCAATTCTGTTCCATTGATCTGTGAGTCTGTTTTTGTACCAGTACCATGCTGTTTTAATTATTATCGCTTTGTAGTATGTTTTGAAGTCAGGGATTGTGATGCCTCCAGATTTGTTCTTCTTTCTCAGGATTGCTTTAGCTATTCAGAGTCTTTTGTTGCCCCATATGAATGTTAGTATTCTTTGTTCTATTTCCTTGAAGAATGTCCTTAGGATTCTGATTGAGATTGCATTGAATCTGTAGATTGCTTTAGGTAGTATGGACATTTTAACTATGTTTATTCTTCCAATTCAAGTGCATGGAATATTTTTCCATTTCTTTATGTCATCACTGATTTCACTCAATAATGTCTTACAGTTTTCATTGTATAGGTTTTTTACTTCCTTGGTTAAATTTATTCCTAGATATTTTATTCTTTTTGTTGCAATTGTAAATGGGATTGTCTTCTTGAGTTCTTTTTCTGCTGCTCGTTGTTGGTATATAGAAATGCAACTGATTTCTGTAAGTTGATTTTGTACCCTGCCACTTAGCTGTAGTTGTTCATTATTTCTAATAGTTTTCCAATGGATTCTTTAGGGTTTTCTATATATAAGATCATGTCATCTGCAAACAGCGAGAATTTCACTTCTTTGTTGCCTATTTGGATTCCATTTATTCCTTTTTCTTCCCTAATTGCTCTGGCCAGAACCTCCAGTACTGCATTGAATAAGAGTGGTGAGAGTGGGCACCCTTGTCTTCTTCCTGTTTTCAGAAGGATGGCTTTCAGTTTTTCCCCATTGTGTATGATGTCGACTGTGGGTTTGTCATATATGGCCTTTATTATGTTAGGGTACTTTCTTTCTATACCTATTTTGTTGAGAGTTTTTATCATAAATGGATGTTGGATCTTGTCAAAAGACTTCTCTGCATCTATTGAGATGATCATATGGTTTTTATTCCTCGTTTTGTTAATGTGGTGTATCACATTAATTGATTTGAGTATGTGGAACCCTCCCTGTGTCCCTGGTATAAATCCCACTTGATCATGGTGTAGGATCTTTTTAATGTATTGCTGTATTAGGTTTGCCAATATTTTGTTGAGGATTTTTGCATCTATGTTCATCAGGGATATTGGTCTGTAGTTTCCTTTCTTAGTATTGTCTTTGTCTGACTTTGGTATCAGGGTGATGTTGGCCTGGTAGAATGTGTTGGGAAGTATTCCATCTTACTCTATTTTTTGGAATAGTTTGAGAAGGATAGGTATTAAGTCTTCTTTGAATGTTTGGTAAAATTCTCCAGAGAAGCCTGGATGCCTGACACTCTTGATCTAGCTGAAGTTCAGATGAGTTCTTCAAGTGACTCATGGTCTGTGGTTTACTGACCTCCGTGCCATCTCTTGTATTGGCAACTTTGTCACCTGATACATTATACTCTCCCTGTTTCAAGAATTGGGATTAGTTATCTGCCAAGGACACCCTGGAGCCCAATATATAGATTGTATAAGGTTACTGAGCCCCCCAAGCATACTGGAAAGAACCGAATGTTCCAAAAAAAAAAAAATTTTCATCATGCTATAGTGACTCTAGAAACTCTTTGTTTCTTCTAAAAAAAAATATGAGAGGAAAAAAATCAATTATTTATTAAGGGATGTGAGCGATAGTATTTCTATATCACTCATATTCCAAATCATATGTTCCTGAAGGCTATACTTGGTCTATTGTATCGAACTATAAACACAATCATGACCCATCAGTATCTAAGCAGTTATACAAGGGAATGATTTTTACTAATTTTCTTGTCATAGAACGGAATTTTTTTCTGTTTTTTCAAATACTTCATGCCATGTCTATCAAAACTTAGGACTTTATTATATAACAGTAACATAGAGATAAGCCAGAAAGTATTCATTCTTGGAAAGCATTATCATTCTTTTAAAGAATATTGCTTATATGGGAATTTTCCTGCATAGTACAGGAAGTTTTAGAAGCTTTATAAACATTAGTTTTCCCCTCGTTCCCACCCCCTACCTTGTCCCGGAAGACAAATGCCAACAGTAACCAAAGAGAGCTGGAGTGGCTATACTAATATCAGACAAAATGGACTTTAAGATAAAAATTGTTACTAGAGACAAAAAGAACATTTTATAATGATAAAAGGATCAACTCATTAAGAAGATAAAACAATTATAATATATATGTACCTAACAACAGAGCTCCAAAATACATGAAGCAAAAACTGACAAAATTGAAGAGAAAAATAGACAATTCAAACAATTGTTGAGCACTTCAATACCCCATTTTCAGTAGTGGCTATAACAACTAGACAGATCAACAAGGAAAAAGAAACTTGATCAATGTTATAAATATAGTGACATAGAACATCTATAACACTCCCCCAACATCAGAATATATATTCTTCTCAAATGCACATGGAACCTTCTCCAAGAGATCATATATGTGAGGTCATTAGACATATCTCAATAAATTTAAAAGGATTGAAATTATACAAAGTGTGTTCTTCAACTTCAGTGGAATGAAATTAGAAAATAACAATAACAGAAGGAAATTTGGGAAATTCATAAATATGTAGAAGTTAAACAGTCCTAAATAATCAATGGATCTACCTGGCTGGGCAGCTAGATTGGGCAACGTTAGTCCTGTAGATGATTGTTAGTGATAAGCCTCAAGGCCAGTGTCAGGTAGGGCCTAAAAAGTGCTGCTGTGCTCAACTCTCAAATATTTCTTGGATCTATCTTTGCCTGTAAACAGATATACATTTAATGGCTTCTCAGATAAGCTCCCAATCCCATTATAATCAAAACTTATGAATCTATTGGTCTGTTACTCATTACTGCCCAATCCAACAGCACAGCTAAATTGATCCCTCAAGGTCTTGTTACACAGCACCTACCTTCATATCCTCTGTGCCTTGGTTATGCTATTTTCCTCATTTTGAATGTCTGCTCTCATTTCTCTCTGCCTCAGTATGAAACTCAGTATGACATCATGTATATGCAATATTTTGTAAACTATAATAATACATAAATGTAAACTACATTTACTGGACTTTGCACCCTTCAAGAACCAGGGTAAATCCCCCTCTTTACAGGAAGGCTTACTGTACCCCTCACTGATTTCTTTTTTCCTTTTTTCTCTATTTTCTCCCTCCCTCCATCCCTCCCTTCCTTCTTCCCTTCGTTACTTCCTTCCTTCTAAAATTGTATTCTCCTTGCTCTATACCTGCATCCCCCACTCCCAATACCTAGTAACCATTATTCTGAATTCTATGTTATTCATTTCCTGGTTTGTTTCACAGAATCTGTTATTCATATATATATATATCCTGAAATAATAAACTGTTATATTTTGTCTTTTCTTGAACTTCACATAAAAGCAGTTGTAATGTATTTATTTTCCTGTACTTTGTTCCTTCTTCTCATCATCGTGGGTCTGTTAGTTAATTTGAGTAGATATTATACAAATGGTTCAAAAAGCAAAACAACACTGTATACAGTACACTGAAAAGACTTACTTCTTCCCCTGTTGCAGCCACCCTATGTCCCCCCTACCTTCTTGCCATAAGTAATCATTCCTATTAGTTTCTTTTGAATCTTTCTGATAGAAGCAAACACAACTGTATTCTTACTTTCCCCTTTTTTTCAAGTAAAAAAGTACCTAACTAGGCTAGCCCAGTGGTGTAGTGGTTAAGTTCACATGCCCTGCTTCAGTGGCCCAGGGTTCACAAGTTTGGATCCTGGGCAAGGACCTACACACCGCTTATCAAGCCATGCATCCCACATATAAAGTAGAGGGAGATGGGCATAGCCGTTAGCTCAGGGCTAATCTTCCTCACCAAAAATAAATAAATAAAAAGCACCTAACTTCTCACATATAGATCTTTCCATGTAGATCTTACACAGAGCACTTTCTCATTATAACTGCATAACATTCCGTGGTATGCACCTACCATAGCTTTACAACTAGTCCTCTCTTAATGAACACTTGGATATTCTCTAATCTTTTACTAATACAGTGTTACAGATAATAACATAAGTCATTTTCTATGTGTGCATGCAATTCTGCAGGGTAACTTCCTCTGAGAGGGACTCTTGGGTCAAAGGGGAAACACATTTGTAATTTTGATAGGTATTACCAAATTGCCCTTTGCAAAGAATGTACTATTTTATACTTATACCAATGATATGTAAATGCCTGTTTCCCCTCTGTCTCATTAAACTTAGATTTTTGCTAATCTAATAGGTAAAAAATACACCTCATTATAGTTTAATTTGCAACTGTCTTATTATGAATGAAGTTGTATATGTTTTTCTTATGTTTAAGATCATTTGTCTGTCTTTTCTGTGAGCTAGGTTTTCACATCCTTTGCATATTTTTCTTTTAGATTATTGATGCTTTTTTAAAATCAATTCCTAGTGTATCAACTCTTAGAATTACACAAGTAACAATTTTTCTCTCCAATTTGTCATTTGTCTTATGACTTTACATTTGGTAGTTTTGTCACAAAGTTTTTTTTTTCTGATGTAATTAGTTTTGTCAGTTTTAAAATAGCTCTGGATTTTTAATCAAAGTTAGAAAGTACTTTCCTAATCTAATTTTATAAATAAATTCTCCTATGTTTTCTTCTAGTACCTAAATGATTTCACTTAAATCTTTGAGTTTATATCTGTGTGTAGTGTAAGGACTGGATCTAACTGTATCTTTTTCTAAATGGAGCTACCTAGTTGCTCCAACCCAACATTATGTATAAGATTTGTCAATTTTGATGCATGTAGCTATAGTTCATTCATCTTAAATGTTGAATTCCATTGTGTGAATATAAACAACTTATCTATCTTCTCCAATGATAATGAGCATTTTGGTTATTTCCAGTGTTTTGCAATTATAAACAGAGCTATTGTAAACATGCTTATACATATCTTATTTTTTGTCTATAGCACTTACTATCACATACAACTTTCATTAATTAAATAAATGAATTGATATTTAACTATTATTTTATACTATTTACTCTTTTCATACTAGGACTTGAGAGAAAGAAGATAATCTTACGTCTTTGAGCTATATACCATACCGACTAGGAGAGGGATGGCGTCTCAGTAGGAAATAAACTGAATTGAGTTGCATTAAATTAAATGGAATTAGTAGCCTGCTGTGGGCAGTGAAATACACAATTTATTTCCTGTTAATTCACCGAAAGCAGAAGCAACAGGATAAAATTAACTGCATACATATTTTGAATATGTATAGGTCTTTATTTTTTAAGCTACAGAGAAGCTAAATCTTAACAAGAAGCATACAAGTCAATTAATTCGCCTTTGATACTGTTGGAATTTCTTGTGTGCATATGAATACTGATACAGCTTCTATGACCTATCAAAAACAGATGAAATATGACGGAAATTTTATTGCACAATTTACTTTTCATGCATCCAAAAAGAACATATTGTCCTTATTTGGCATATCTCTCACATCATTATTTTGACTATCCATTTGTTTAAATGATAGGCGTCTAGGAGTTACTACATCCTCTTATGGTAGAAGCAAATGCCTTTCAGAATGCATTCCAGGCTAGGTTTTTATCCAGGGATTAAAAGCCTGAGTTTTAAGTGAACAAAATCTACATTTCTTTCAGAGCTGTAATTGATTTTCTTCCTTACCCAGCTATTGCAGCAAGCACTACACTAAAATAGTCACCAATAGGCTGGTGCCATCCCTTTTTAGGACTGATTTAACTTAGGGAAAATAAATTAGTAGCTTTTCTTCACACTGAGGCTTACCAGAGACTCATATTTATATTACAGTTAAGAGGCAATCTGAAAAGTACAACATTTCCATTAGCCGTAACATATTGAGTTCTCAGAAAGTGGTATGCCCAAGGAAAAGGAGTTTAAAAAGTGAGATCTTATGTAAATTTTCAAAGTAAGAAAATTTGTTAAATGACAATATGATAGAATAATGTTTTACCCCAGAGTAAAATTACAATTTTTCTATTAAATAGTAATACCCTATTAAGGCAAGGTGTTGTATTATAATTAATGTGGAATTAAAATGTCTATGAGCTTGAGCCTTGTAGCAACTGCACATAGCACTGTATCTCTCATACAAGCCAACTTCTCTTTTTCTGTACTAAAACACTGTGCTGGCTACCTATTAGAAAAACCATAATTATATTGTTTAGAAAATGAATTGCTACAATAGCTAAAAGAATGTAAGACAATTATGTTGTTTAAATTTTGCATGGTGCTTGTCTTAGTCCTTCGAGTTGCTATAACAAAAATGCCATAGACTGGGTAGCTTAAACAGCAAACGTTTATTTCTCACAGTTCTAGAGACTGGGAAGTCCAAGATCAAAGCACTGGTATATTAGGTGTCTGGTGAAAACCGGCTTCCCGGTTCATAGAGGACAGTCTTCTCCCTGTGTCCCCACATGGTAGAATGGGAAAGAGAGCTCTCGGGAGTCTCTCCTATAAGGGCACTAATCCCATTCATGACAGCTTTGCCCTTATCACCTAATCACTCCCCAATGGCCCCACCTCCTAATGCTATCACATTGGGGATTAGGTTTCAACATATGATTTTGGAGGGACACAAACATTCGGTCTATGACAGTGTTCATGGCTCTTTATTCAGAGAACATTTCCACAGCTGTTTTGGTTACTAAGCAAAACTAAAAAAATCCCTCATTGCTTATTCTTAAAAAGTATCATTCTACGCAGGGAGCATACTGCCATAGACAGTAATTCCACAAATACCACTCAGCACTCACTGCATTTGCCCACAAGGAAATATTTATTTTAAAAATGATGTGAAATTCTCCATTCCAAGACACACAGGGATTCCTAGTCAATTACCTCAATAAACTCCAATGCTGCAGTGTCTCATACTTTTGTTTTACAAACCTATCTTTTACATCACATTTTCTTTGTTTGCCTAGGAAAGTAGTGAGCCTATACTTAGTATTATTGTTCATGTTTAACACTGGCTTGTGGTTGAGACAGATGATATCTTTCCTTTCTGCTTTTTACATTATTTCTAAACTCATCCAGCAATTCAAAAGTGATTATACACTGCTCTAGGTTTAGGTTAAAAATAAATCTTACTATATTTTGTTGCAATAGTATGAAATTTTCTTAGTCAAAATAACCAAAAACATGTTTTGTTCCTAGAGTAGAAAAATGAGTATTTTGCACCAGTATTTGCCTTAAGATTATAAGGGACAGAAACAGATAATAACACCTTGTGACTCCTCAGTTTAATAAGAAGAGAAAACTCGGTTGATCGTAGGTCATTCCCGGGATGTTTCAGACTTGAACTTGTAAAGAAAAGCCTCCTTTTATTTGGTTGTGAAAGACAAGAACTGGAACTGTCTGTAGGTGTGTTCCCTGTGGCACGGAGAAGCTGGTCTGGGAAAATGAATCTGAAGAGCTGCAAGGAAGAGAGAGAGAGAGTATTCTAATAAAGCCAATAAACCCAATTGGCTTAAAGTAGTTCAAATTGTGTTGCTGTCATATGCAACTAGATAATGGTAAGACATTGAGAAATTACTATCTGAAAGTGGGACATTGCAAAGAAAGACCTTAAAGTGTGATTTTCTTGGGGGAGGGGAGCTATGATGAGATAGCAATCCTTTGAAAATGATATTAAGAGAATTGGTTAAATTTCTTTCCAGTTTGCTGGTAGGACACAGGCCATATACACAATGCTGTTACTTAAGAGGATTCCATAGCAAATGTCAGGGTATTGGAAGGTGTTGGTGACTTCTTGAAGGCTTCAATAAGTTACAAGACAGAGACAAGCTAGAATCCAAGTAGGCTCATCAGAGAGAAGAAAGAGTCCCTTGGGATCGATCAACAGTTTTAAAAGAAGCCCTTTCCACCTGTCACCAGAAATCCAAAGTAATGGAAGGTCAAAAAATCACGTGTTCTGCTGATTACAAAGATTGAACATTTTGTCTTATACTAAACATAGTGTGTTGGCTTGGAGCGGTGCTTTCAGAAGGAGACAGAGAAATGGAGAAGGTTCAATCTCCCATAATTCATCAAATTATCTCCTGTGTACTCCCTGTCTGACTCCCCCTCCAAAACCCTCATTGCAAAATACAGTGACCTGCATCAGCCCTGCGTCAAGTTGAAGCTTTCTATTACCTCTGGCTGTTCTAAGACAGTGGCCTAGAGCAGGCAATTAAATTGAGGATAGAGGGGGTAGATAGAGACCCAAACTTATTGCTAAGAGATAAAAATCTATGGCTATAGGCTAGAGATACAAAGATTTTACTTGACAAGTGTGGCAGATTGTATTTTCCAAAGATGGCCACAAAAATATCTTTCATACCACATTCCTACTATGTGATATTGACATTCTTCCTATTGCATAGTGAGGTCTATGTCCCCTTGATCCTGACGGGACCCTTGTGACTACATTGACCAACAGAATTTAGTGAAAGTGATGCCATGAGACTTACAAGCCTAGTTTAGAAAAATGCCAAGCACGTCCATGTTGTTCTTTTGGGATACTTATTCTTAGAACCCAGCTACCATATGTGAAGAAGTTGAAATTAGCCCATGCTGAAAGAATGCATGGAGAGGCTGTTGGCAGATGTTCTTGCTGATAGTCCTAATCCACAGCCATCATCAACTAGACACATGAAGGCACCTTCAGATGATTCTAGCCACTAACCCTTGAGCCATCTTCAGGTCTCAAGTCCTCCAGGAGAAGCTCCAGAATGGAGCCACAATGGAACAGAAACAAGCCTTTCCTATGTCTGGGGTCCCCAAGAACACCCTCAGGTTCAATGATTTGGTATAAAGACTCACAGAACTCAGAAAATTTGTTACACTCATGGTTATGGTTTATTACAGTGAAAAGATACAGATTAAAATCAGCAAAAGAAAAAAGCACATAGGGCAGAATCCAGGAGAGACCAAGCATGAGCTTCCAGTTGTCTTCTCCCAGTGGAGTTGCGAGGACAGCACTTAATTCTTCCAGTAATGATGTGTGACAATACTCATGAAGTATTGCCAACCAGGGAAGCTCACTGGGCATTGATGTCCACTCCTATTATTGGCAGTAATTCATATAGGCATAGAGCACCTGTGTGGCTGAGCTTAGTTACTCAGTCTATAGCCCCTGAAGAGGCCAAACTGATATAGCACAGCCCAAGGCCCTCACCACAAGTCACGTTTTTAGTATAAACTATCTAGTCTGTCCTAAGGCTCCAGGTATACAAAGGCATTCTTATTAGGCAAGATATTCCAAGGGTTTAGAGTTTATCTCTCAGGTGCTAGTTAGAGTCAGTCTTATTTTTGGAATGTGCAGGGTTTGAACAACCCAGGTCTGCTGAGTAACTCTCTTCTGAGCACAAGGCTAGTTCAGAAAGATGCCAGGCACCTCCACTTTGCTCTCTGGAATCTTGGAATTCAGCTACCATGCTGTGAGGAAGTTCAAAGTAGCCCATGCAGAAAAAACATACAGAGAGGCCATATGTAGATGTTCTTGCTGATAGTCCTGGTCAACAGCCATCATCAATCAGACATGTGAAGACACTGCCAGAAGATTTTGGCCCCAAACCATTGTGTCATCCTCAGCCTTCAAGACTTCCAGCTAAAGCCCCAGACATCAGGGAACAAGCCTTTCCCACTATGCTCTATCCAAATTCCTAGCCCACACAATTTCTAAGCCTACTAAAATGGCTGTTTTATGCAACTAACTTTGGGGTGGTTTGTTACAAAGCAATAAATGCTACAGCAGCTTTTGAGTACCGGAAGTAGGGTGCTGCCAAAAAAAAAATCTGAAACTTGTGGCATTGGCTTTGGGCAGAAGTGAGAAGAAACTCAAAAGGCCTTGAAGATACTATTTGAAAGTCTAAAGGGTTTCTAGGAGACTGTTAGCTGAAGCTAAAGGACCTTGAGGAGGCTGTCAGTGAGGGCTTAAAGGAAAGTATGGAAATGTTACTGGAAGCTGAAGGAAAGGAAGCAATTGTTATGTAGTGGCAGAAAGTTGTTGTCCACAGTACTGTAGAAACTAGAAAATACCTAGAACCTGATGACTGCAGAATATTGAAAGTGCCACCCGGCTTCTTTTTACTGCCCATGATAAAAGGTGAGAGGAGAGATGAACTAAAGAATGCACTGTTAAATAAAAAGCGACTGGTACTTTCTGGGTTCAAAAGTAAAACTGTTTCTTTTACCCAGCATTTCCATGTGTCAGATGATTTTTAAATTAAGAATTAAGAAATTACTTCTGGATAAAGATCAAATCCAGAGTGGTATGTAAGAGCCTTTGTTAGGACTTCAGAAAGATCTAACAGAGTGACTCATATATAACCTTTTAGACAGACAGAAGGTCCCATAAGGATTGTAAGAGCATGCCTCATAAATCTTCTGCTTTTAAAAGAAAGAGTTTCTAAGAATACTATCTGTGATATCTCACGGAAATCTCACACTGGGAGCACGAGAGAGAAAGGATAATATCAAAGAAATTTGTGGGTGTGACTTTGGCATGATAGAATGGATTATACGTTGATACATAAGAAACATGCAAGGTTTTCAAATAATTATAACAGCTTGGACTGAAAGGGACAGAGTCAGTACGAAATGCAAAGAGGCCTTTGGACTCTTAACTTTCGCATGCAGGAAGCAGGTTGAGAAAATGACTCAGATGCAAACCTAGAGTACTTTTGATGGAAAAGGAAGAATGCCTCAGAGTGCAGAACTAAGATCCCAGAAGGAGGAGCCAAGATCTGTGAAGAACAATGTCCAAGGAGTAGGAATAGGTGCTAATCAAGGAAGCGACAACATATTCCTGACTGGATTTCAGAATTGCTATGGAATAGTGACAGTTATGTGCTTCCTGTCTTACCCATTTTTGAAAGGGATTATCTATAGCAGATATTCTAGGACTGTCCCACAATATGTTGAATGTTTGTGAAGGACAGATGTCTCGCTTCTTTAGTTCAGACTTTTCAGATCAAGAGGATTGGTACTCAAGTGCTGTAACCAATTAACCACACCTGAGGTGCATCATCTACACCTGGACTTCACTTGGATGACAGATACTAGACTTTGAACTGAGGAGACTTAAAGATCTTAGAGGATGAAATAATTGTATTTGGCATGGAAGCGATGTGAATTTTTGTGACAATAGGGCAGATGATAGAAGGTTATATTTTCCAAAGAAGGTTGCAATAATATCTCCCATCCTATTTACTCATCTTAAATTGTGATTTTGACACTTCTCTCATTGAGGTGGGGACCAGGTCTCCTCCCCTTAAACTTGAGCAGATCTTTGCGATTTTCTCAAACAATAGAGCATGATGGACGTGACACTATATGACTTTCATAGCCAGATCATAAAAATAGCATGAATTCCACCTCACTCTCTGGGAACACTTGCTTTTGAAATGCAGCTACCATGCTGTAAAGAAGCCCGAGCAGCTCAGAGTGGCCTAGCTAAAGAGGAACTGAGACCTCCCACTTGCAAATGTCATTGAAGTCCCAGCCAACAGCCAACACCAGCATACCAGTTGTGTGAAGCCATTGTGCAGTACTCCAATTCAGCCATCTCAGCTGATACTGTATGCAGCAGCGACAAAGGATCATGGCCTTTCCTGCTCAAACTGCAGATTTGTGAGCAAAATAAATGCTTTTTGTTGTTTAAAGCCACTAAGTTTGGGGGTGGTTTCTTAAACAGCAATAGATAATATATATCTGGAATCATTTAAAGCAGTGGTTCTCAACTGAGGACAATTTTGCTCCACAGAAGACATTTGGCAAAGTGTGGAGACATTCTGGGATGTCACAACTGGGGCGGGAAGCTACTGGCATCTACTGGGTCAAGGCCAGGAATGTTGTTAAACATTCTACAATACACAGGACAGCCCCCTACAACAAAGAATCATTTGGCTCAAATTGTCATTGGTATCATGATTGAAAAATACTGATTTAAACTTCCCCTGTAATAAAAATGACGGGCATATAGTTACCTTAAGTCCCACGCTTGGCAAAAGTGGCCTATAGCTCATTCCTTTATGCTATTCCAAATACCCCAATCTTCCAAAAAGGTGATCTTATGATAGCACAGCTCTCCAGAAGGAAAATCTCAAACAACGCCTTTCTAGAAATTTACCTTAGGGGACAATGGTTAAGGAAGAACTTCCCAGAGTAACAATGCAGAGCATCTAAGATAGAAGATGAAGGAACTAACTCCACTAACAGGAAAGTTGGTTCTTATATTTTCAATTCTGCATAATACAGTGTTTGCTCTGGAACAATGGCCATAGATTGTTTCTGTTTTTTCCAAGTAAGAGTTTTATTGTGGCTATGTTGCTTTTGTTCTCCCACTGTAGTGGGTGGAATAGTGTCCCCCCAAAATTCATATCCACCCAGAACCTCAGAATATGACCTTATTTGGAAATAGGGTTTTTGCAGATGTACTTTGTTAAGATGAAGTCACTCTGGATTAGGGTGGGGTGTAATTCAATGACTGGTGTCTTTATGGGAGAAAACAGAGGAAGATTCACACACACACACACACACACACACACACACACACACACACGGAGAAAACAGTCATGTGAAGATTCCTTAAGAAGGGCTCATGAGAACTGTATTTACTCAGTTCCCCGTTGATAAAAGTTTGTCTGTGCCCTTTATGCTTGAAAGTCATTTCATATAAAAACCTTGCCTCACACTATCTTCCATGAATACCTTAAATATGTTACTCCACATTCTTCTGATCTAGATGATTACTGTAGAGAAGTCTGATGATAATATAATTTTCTTCCCCTTATAAGCCACATCCCTTCCTAAAGCTAGAGGGATACCCAAAGGATTTTTTTTCGTATTCTTCAAAGTCTAGTAATTTTACTAGAATATGTCTTGTGTTCGTTATTTTGAGTCAGCATTCTCCCTCTCAGGTACGCATCACTAGAAAGATCTAGTGATCTTTCAATATCTAGTTTCATATCATTTTATTTTAATTCAGGAAAGTTTTCTTGAATCATAGTTTTTAGTATTTGTTCATTCCTTTGATTTGGTTTTCTTCTTCAGGGACTCCTATCATCCATATGTTTGATCTTTCTATCCTATTTTCATTATTTGTTACTTTCTCTGGAATACTTTATATTTCTTTCTTCATTTCTTTTTTATTTTTTAGAAAAATTTTCTTCTTTTTTACCTTCCATTTTTCTTAGGCATTATCAGTTTTTTTGCCCTTGTATTCTCTTTAGTTTAGTCTTCATTTATGTAATATTGCTTTCTTCATTTCTAATTCTTTCCTGAGCGCTGTCACCTCATGTCTGAGTTTTTCTAATGCTGCTTTGTGTGGTTCTTTCCTGGCATGTATTAACCTTTTAATGTCTTTTAGCTTGTTTTAAAATAATAGTTTTGTTCTGTTTTGTGGACACATCTTTCTGATGTTCTTTCATTATCTGTAGGGAAGTTATTCTGCTCTGTTTTCTCTTTTTTCTTAATGATAACTTTGTATTGGTCTTGACCTTGGTAATTTGCTGTTGCTCATTTTTATGTGATATTAATTTTCCTGAACTTTTACAATGAGTCAGCGTTCAGAAAATCGTGTCCAACTTCAGAGATCTCCATCTCCCCTTGTTTTTATGAAGTGCTAAAAAATACAGCAGTGCTCTTGGGGTTTCCTGACTCTGCTCCTCTTTCTAGCTGTTAGGCACTTGAAATACGGCTCATGTGACTGAGAAGCTGAATTTTAAATTTTAATTAATTTTAGCAATTAAATTAATTTAATTATTTAATTTATTAAATTAATTTAATATTTAAATTAAATAATTTAAATAAAATAAATTTAATTTTAATTGAATTGCTTAAATTAATTTAATTAACTTAAATTTAAGTAACCACACTGGCTACCGTATTGGAGAGTGCTCCTCTAGCCTTTCACTCTCCACTGTCTGTTCTGCTCCATCCCACTCAATTTTGATTTCCCTCAAAGCAGTTTCTTATTATGGGACCCTCTCCTGGAAGGGAGTCCTGGAGGGTCAGTTTTAAGATATCAGGGGGCGAGATCACTTCTGCCCTTCAGTCATTCTCACTGTTTCAGTTACTGTTATAAAATTGGCCTGCAGTGTTTTTAAGTGAATAACTGGAGGAGAACATCTCGGGTTCTCCTGTCCATCAGATGCTGCTCTATTGCTTCTGTCCCTCCCCCTACAGAATTGTTTAGAAATACACATCTTATGGCTCTCGACCTCACCTCTTGTGTTTTGGCATTTACAGAGATAACTTGTCACCTAGTCTGATTGTAAAGGTTGTCTATAGGCTTTTGGTTTTGCTAACCAGTTGATCTGGTTTTTGTCTTGTTTTGTTTTTTTTAATGTGGGTTGTCAAAGAGATTGAAAATTATGCTGCCACTGCCACCATTTTCCTAAAATGCTTTGAATAATATATTTTTAAATAAGGTTTTTCCATTAAGAAATATGTCAAGCTTACCATGGAATATTTTTTAAAGGAAGGAAGGAATCCCCATGGACACATCAATCAAAGACAAACCACTGCTGACATTTTAGTGTATTTTCCTCATGTTCCTTTTCTGTGCACGGTATTTTTGTATAGTTGTGAGCATAATGTATATACAATTCTATATACTATTTTGTTCCCATCATGTTAATAATTGCTTACTATTGCAAAAATTCTTAAGTATTATTGTTCAGAACCTATGATAAATCTATCATATGGATCATCCATTATTTACTTAGCCAATCCCCAATGTTTGGTCAATTACAACATTTTTTATAGGTAATAGTTTGCTCTGAAATATGTTGGTGTATCCCTATAGAACAATGTGTAATCCTGTACAAGCTGCTAATGAGCAATAATAGCTATATCAGTAGCACAGGAGTTCCTCTAACAGGTGTTAATAAATGATTAACATTTCTAAAGATGACTCCTGGGACCACATTAATAATTGAGGAGGCAGGTGTAGTTGTCTCTATCTTGAAAACTCACCTGACATGGTGTAGAAAACTTTTCCATTGGTATTTCCTTTCCCCAGTGCTCACAGTATGTTTACCGTGTGTGTGTTTATATGCACATATGTATATGTACGTGTGTGTGCCTGTGTATTTATAATCAATTGTCTGTATCTCTAGCCCAGATCTTTCATTTGACCACCAGACGCAGATCCAATTGTCCTTGCAAAATCAATACATATAAAACTAAAACCATTAACTTTCTCAGTCTTCCTTCTCTTCTGTTTCTTACTTTAAGAAGTGAGTTACTTTCACCATACCAGTCATCAAAAATAGATTCCTGAGAGTCATTCTAGATTCCCTATCTTCCCTCCCTTCAAACCAATCAATCAATACCAATAATTTCTACCTTTTAATATCATCGGTTACTCCATTTAACTCTCTACCCTGATTGCTACTGCCTTACTTTGGCCCTCATCCTATTTCATGTGGGATATAGCTAGCATTTCCCAAGTTTACCAACGATTTCCTTTCTGTTAAATCCAATGGGCATTCGACTCTTCCCTACAACTGACATTGTCGACTAATTCCTTCTTGAATTTTCTCTCTTGGTTGCTAGGACTCTACTCCAAATTTTTTTCTTACCCTCTGACCAGCCCTCATCTCCTTTCTGTGCTTCTTTCGCTCAGCTTCGCTCAACTGTAGTTACTGATACTCTCTTTTATTTTGCAATCTCTGAAGCTGATCTTATTCCACCCTATGGCTTTCAATTGGGATGTAGGATGTTACTCTTAAATCACCGTTCCAGTCTAGGTCTCATCTCTAAGATTGATATTTGGATACTTCACTTCAATATCCCAACCTCAAACCCAATATATTCAAAATTGTATCCCTTATCTCCACCACCCCCCAAAGAGAGCACGACTAAACAAAATCCTGCTCTTCATCCCATATTTTCTCTTTTTCTGACGCATCTGCATAGGTGATCAAGCCAGAAACATGTGCGCCATCTTCTATTCATTCCTCTGTCAACAAATACATCTAGTCATCAAACAGTGCCAGTTCTAACTCCTTAACATCGCTTTAGCTTAACACTGGAACAGCTAAATAAGGACTCACAATCTAATCTAACACTTATCTACCTTAATTTTATTTTCTATATAATTGGCACAGAAATGAGTCCAGATAGAAATCACTGAATTTCAACCTCTATCCTTGCCGATTATAATACACACAAAGTGATGTTGGGAGGGTTGGGAGGAAAGAGAGAGAAGAGCAGAAAATGACAGTAAAAAAAAAAATGTTTCCAGATCTTTTTCTTAGTGTCATCTCTGAAATCCCTTCAAATAAACCCAAAATTTATGTTACAACATTTGTTTGATGCTTTATATAAACTGTTTTACTAGACATTGTCCATCTAAGTTCCCCAAAAGAGATCAAATTGCCTTGTCATAGCTAAACCTCATGTTCAGGGAGCTTACACCAGGTAAACTTTGCAGGGCCCTAAACGTTTTAGAATGGTTTGAGAAATGGGGTGGGAAAGTTGTACTTTAAGTGAGAAGAAAACTTCATGTTCCATTTTGGTCATTCCATTTTTAGTTTATTAACAAGATAAGGAAAAACATGCACATTATAAATCAATGCTCTGTTGAACAATGTTAACAAATAGCCAAGTAAGCAAGGTTGAAATTGTTGGCTAACATGAATTTTGGGTGTTTTCAGTTACCAAATTTCCAGAGGCAAAGTGGAGAGACATCTGGACCCAAATATCTACTTTATTTGGGACTTTTTTTTTTTTTTGTAAAAGTAGACGCCGGATTAGGAGATCACATGCTGTCTACTCATAATGATTTTTTTTGTCATTACCACAAAGCCAAAAGAAAGAAAAAACAAAGGACTCTTCTCTTCTACTTAGTCAAAATGCTGTGTTGACAGTCCCAAACCTGCTGGAGACCTGCTTCAAGACTCACGAGCACTAGACTAAGAAATTGGGCAGTTTCCTGAACCGCTGAGGTCCTCAGTATCCTGCAAAATAAGAAAGCTAGACTCAATACTCCGAGGATTCCTTCCAGATCCACCAATCTGATGGTATTCATTCCAATTGCTCCTGAATGAGGCCATGAGACGGTTCCAGCTCTGGTGCTTCAGTCCTGCTTGTTACACCTATGAAACTCTGCCTCACCAAAGCATGAGACACATGAGCAGCCTCACGCCACCTCACTTGGCAGGGATGAAGAACAAGCCTCTAGAACTTCCAGAGGAATGACACAACCTGCCTCTGAAGTGATTCACATCATCCTCATTTTTGAACAATCAAATGCTAAGAAAACATACATAACAATCTTCATCGACATTAAGGCTATAAGACAAAGTTCCTTGCCAGGGCTTGGGACTATGGAGAAAAGCATTCGAGAAAAGGCCAGTTCCACCACGCAATAGGGAAATTAGGGTGCAATGCCCATCACAGGGATTCCTAACTATCTCCGCAATCTCTTGTCTTTCTCTTTGCCCTGAAAATAACCCAAGAAGCTAGTAGTGGGATAAGTACTCCCCAGGACACATATCTAAGGTCCCAGGCAAACACAGGTACAAGCTGCCAGAATAGAAAGAGCCTTTCCTCATCTCCAGCTGGAGGCAGGCTGGGCCCCAATTCTTTAGGAGCGGGTCGGCAGATGCCCGGTGCACCCGCAGAGATCAGGTCAGGGCACACTCCTTAGGGCGCCGCCCCGGGCGAGGCCCCGCCCCTCACCTTGCCAGCGCCGCGCTCGGGCCGCGAAGGTGCGTGCGGCGCTCGGTGATTGGCGGCTGCCCGGCGCTGCCCGGCTTCCATTGGCTGCCTGGGCCTCTTTGTTCCCGGTCCCCGCCGCAGGCCTGCTGCGGCGGACTGGGCGGCGGAAGTTTGACGGCGCCGGCGAGTGGCTGCGGCGGTGGTGCCGGAGTCCCGCCACATAACTCCCATCGTGGTACCCGCAGCGGGGCCGGCGGCCAGGCGAGCCTGGGCGTGAGATCGCGGCCGGAAGGAGGAGCCCCTCTGACACCCAAACATGGACCTGGAGACCAAAGTGAAGAAGGTAAGGGGGCGCGGGCGGCGGGCAGCGGCTGCTTCACCTGCGCGGGGCGCCGCCCCCTGGCTGCCGGCGGCGCGAGCCGGCTCCCGGTCTCCGGAGCCCCGGGCCCGGTACCCGCCCCTCCTGGTAGAGGGGGTGCCCTGCGGCCCCACTAACTCCTGAACCCCTGGAGCGACGGCGAGTTGGGCGCGCGAGGGCGGGCGCAGGACATTTCTCTTCCGTCTGACCACGTCCAACGGTTGGAGGTGTCTGAAACTTTCCTTAAGATGTTTCAGCTGCGCCTGTGCCTCCCCGAAAGAAAAGGATGAGTTTGGGGCGAGTTTGGGCGAGAACGTAACGCTTCTTCCTGTCTCAGGAAGTTCAACTCTGTGGTTTAGGGGCACTGATGTGGCTTTGACAGCTCAGACCTCCTCCCCTCCCAGCTTGGCTGCCCGGGGCTCGCTAGAGTGAGTGCTGATTGAATGCACTTCCTTCTCACCCGCGGCTGGTGATAACGTGAAAGGTGATGATTTTTCTTCTTCTTCTTCTTTTTTTTTTTTTGGTCATTCATTAGTTGACTTCCAAAGCACTGCCTCCCTTTTAGGGAGTTATCTCTGAAAGAAAACATTCATCCTCGTTGGCAGCTAGCCCCAAGTGGCGATTGTCACCAGTGTTTTTAGCGCCTGGAGACGTTTCCCGCCTGGCTGCCCCCGGGCGTCAGAACCCACAGCCCTACCTGCGCCACTCCCTGGTTATGGGAGCCTCACGTCTCCTGGGAGAAAGGGGTGGGGACCAGACTGTGACTCAGAAAGAATGCTGATGTCACATTCCAGTGTAACGTTCTGTGCGAAAGATCTGGCTCCAGGCTCATATTTACTTTGCGGTAAATTTAAGGTAGCTGTCCCTTATCAAATAGGGAAGGAAGTTTTGCAGAGAAAGGGGAAAAAATAGAACTTAATTTTCTTCTCCTGCTCACTATCGTTGCCAGTATTGCTGTTATTTCATCTTCTAAAGGCAAAGTTCCTGACTTGAGCATTAATTCTGTTTCATGCTCAGAACTGGATTTTTTGAAAATGTACGAAGTCCAAAATATTAGGTTAGGAAGCTGTTGAAGAATGAAAAGTTGCAATGGGAAAACAGTCCGTTATGACTAGAACCAGCACTCAAAAGGGAATTCAAGGACAGGAAAACATAACATAAATCCTAAGAATTGCATTCTATTCTCTTCCCATTTGGTTTCTTATTCTTTTCTTTGCTTTTAAATGACACTAATTTTTTTGTTAATCCTTCTTGCCACCAGGAAAGCATTTTGTCTGCCACTTAGTTAGCTTTCTGTGGATGAACACTGCTTATCTTGTTTTTCAAGTGTGTGAGAGCTACTTAATTTAGTACTTGTCTAAAATTTGGGGGTCTTGTTTGTGCTTTTAAGTATTGATTCAAAAACTACTTTTTAAAAGTCAGCATCCTTTAGGGAGGAGGGAAGGGTGAATAGGTGAAGCACAGAGGGTTTTTTAGGGTCCTGAAACTATCCTGTAGGGTGCTATAATGTCATTATATATTTATCAAAACCCATAGAATGTACACCACCAAGAGTGAACCCTAATGTAAACTATGGACTTTGAAGGTTATTGATGTGTCAATGTAGGGTCATCAGTTGTAACAAATGTGCTACTCTGTTGTGGGATATTGATATTGGGGGAGGGGGCAAGGAAGTAAATGGGAACTCTGTACCTTTTGTTCAGTTTTGCTGTGGACCTAAAACTGCTCAGAAAAATAAAATCTACCTAAAAGGGAAAAAAAGTCAACATCCAAAAGTTATTTTGAAATTGA
This sequence comes from Ceratotherium simum simum, assembly GCF_057802395.1. Taxonomy (NCBI): domain Eukaryota; kingdom Metazoa; phylum Chordata; class Mammalia; order Perissodactyla; family Rhinocerotidae; genus Ceratotherium; species Ceratotherium simum. The sequence continues at coordinate 74,810,966 of NC_141900.1, forward strand.
GACAATGAAGAATATTTCTGAGGGAGAAAGTCCAAAGAATTGTATGTGCTTGCAAGGGAAAAATCCAGACATTATTTATAAACAATTTCCTTAGTTTTAAATGTGGATTATGATAGATAATGCCCTTGATATACTGTGTAATTTTTCTCCTCCATCTCCCCTTTACTCCAAGAGTTTTATCCTTCTCTCTAATCCTCCTGCTCCTCTCCTTCTCCCACCCCCAAGAAAACGGATTCCATAAATTTCAAGCTTTTACAGATAATCCAAGGACAATAACAAATTCTTGCTTCGCTACTTTGTTATCACTGGTGATTCTCAGGGCAGAACCCTCAATCAGTAAATTGGAAACTACTAAAAGACCTCAAAGATGTCCAGTTTGACTGCCAACCATACCCTCTCAGGGCCGTATAGTACCCTCGACAGACTTGCTCTCTGTGGATTTGACAGAAAGTTTCTTAGTACAAAGTTTGGAGATCCCAGGAATACATTTCATAGTCTTAGTCAAAATCTCAAAAAGAAACTTACATTCCCTTTAGAAATTGTTTTCTAACACACTGGAAGAAGGAAACATTGCAAGACTATCTGTGATCTACTAGCTGTACCTTCTCATCCTGTTTTGGTACCTAGATAGTTTTCATGTCTCCTTTGTTTTTGACTTGGGTATACAGGAAAAGTAATACACAGTTTGAATGTACCTTTAGAAAAGCCAGATTGGAAGTTGGAACAAAGGCATAACAATTTAAATAAAACTAAAATCTTCTGTTTTAAGATACATGGCATTTTTTCCTTCTAAAACCCTTATAATGTTGATTTCATAAGGAGTTTTCCCCAGGCAGATGAAAAATGTTACCTATTTTTTTTCCTTAACATTTTGTGTAAAAAGAATTAAAGAGGGTTCTCTTTATTCTACAACAATCTAGGTGGATGATACTGTTATAGGATTCTTGGTCTATAAAAGGAGAAGTTGGTGTCCATATCATTTGCACAAATTTGGATTAATTCCCAGTTAAAACCCACCATCACAAAGACAAGAGATTTTTATAATTAGGTTTTGCTATATTTTGTTTTGTTTGAAGTAAGTGAGCTGTTGCTAGGATGTGGGAGCTGGTTTGGTTATACAGAGTTTTTGTTTTAATAATATTTTAAAGTAGAATTTGACTTTTATGTCTTTGCCCTGTCTTCTGAGTTATGCGTCTAGATCTCTTCCTTATGTCTTACATCTCTTCATTATAATTGACTCTATGTAAGAAAATCCCATGTCTGCTTGGAAAAAAACAATGGCCTTTGAGAAGCAGAAACAGAGTCTCATTTTGTGGTGAATGGTAAATCATGGCCCACAGCCAGCTGTTTTCCTCTTTCCTTTCTGTGTTACTGTCCCAGGAGAATCACTTTTTTCTTTAAAAGCATACCAGGGAGAAAGAGAACCCTGGCAATTTCCCTTAAGCTGCCTGAAATTGTTGCAGGGCTTTTGATTTTGCACCTTAATCACTTTTTGCCTTCTTTCTAACCTCTGTCTTTTGATCCCAACATCTTGCATATTTTTCTTAGGACTCTTCTTTGTTTCTTGAATTTTATTTTTAAAAGATGAGATGCATTTTAAAGATTACAGGTCACTAAAAATCCTCTTTCTCAGTCTCCAAACTTGTTTCAAAAGTTTCTGTCATTAGCCAAAAAAACATAGTGAAACCAAGTGATTGCAATTGGAAAGAGTACTGAACCACAAAGATTATTTCCATTGGAAATTAGAATGAGCCTTTTCTCTTAGGTGGCCCCTGGTTGAAGTGGAAAAGACAAGGAAATGGTGACCTGGATGCTCAAATCTACAGTTTGATTCTCTGCTTGAAGCCGTTCTTGCTGCGAGAATCATTGGCAAGACTAGGGCTAACGGGAGGGCAAGGTGCTTCCAAAGCTTTGCTTTAGAGGCAGTTACTCTGTCTCAGAACAAGTACAGAAGAAAGTAAAGTCCTAGCTGGGCTTTTATCTATTCTAACCCATGGTGTGATTCATTACATTAATTGGATATGAAAAGTCACTTTCTCTAACTTGCCCTGACTATTGGTTTGAATAGAATATAGTAAGTTTTCTATTGATTTTGTTCCTTTATGCTATCCCATGAAGTAGAATTGGGGATTTATATCTCTACTGGCTGTCAGCTGTGTAGCATCGCCTTACCCCTTGACTTTGCTTGCTCATCTACAATACTAAATCTTACTCATCCTTCAAGACACTCCCCCAACCCCATGCACCATCCTCCAGGAAATCTTTTCTTCTTATTCCTAGCTAAATGCAAAATCTCTATTTTCCAAATTCCCAAAGCATGTTATCTGTAACTCTTAAGACATTCATCACTTTCTCCCTCTAGATTATAGTTTTCTTCTTACCTAGATTGCTAACTTCTTGAGAGATGAATTCATATCCTATTTATACATGCATAGTTATTTTGTTTGCTGTTCAAAACAATCTTAGAAGTAGACCTTAGCCTCATTTTAAGGATAAAGAAACCGAGACTTAGATAGGTTAATCTCACACTGGCAGAACCTAAGTATGATCTTGAACTTTAGTCTTCAGAATCCACGCTCCTTCCATCATGCCACCTAGCCTCTAGGTTCTCTTATATCCCTGCCTTGCTCATTAAATATATGGTGAATGAATTACCAGATTATAGAAAGAGAAATAACAAAAGATACATTTCAACATTTTTGTTTGTTTAAAGGAATTATATTGGAGGAAGTGGTTTCTTTTTCAATAAAATTACCACCCAACTGGTTTTCTGTACTTTATACTTTATCCATGTTGTATGTATGCTTTAGTATACTGCCCCTTAGTATACCTTTAGTTTCTTTTGACCTTTGGACAGAGACAAAGTCTAAATAAAGTAAAAGTATCATGAAAAGGAACTTTTGGGAGACTTTTACAGGCAAAGAAATTCCATAAACTCCAATAATATTCTGGACCGTATCTTCTAGGATTCTTCCAACTTCCCAACTGTTGTTGGGAGCAATGCTAATGCTGCCGCCTAGCTCCTTAATATGATCCTGAACAGTATTGACCCTGCATTTGGCTCTCTGCTTTGGGATTTCAACCAGTGACATCTGGAACTGTATATAGGCACTCATGGTTGGGCTGTAGAAGAGTCTATTCTACCTGCTGAACTCCAGAGTTCATAGAAAGCCTTAAACGTAGCGTGGTAGGCTAAACTTCTCTTTCCCCTAGCAGCAAAGTGCTCAGAGTGCCACTGGAATGGCAGACCGGACAGCTAAGAATAGAGCAGTTAAAAAAAAATAAACTCAATGCTGGGAGGAGAACTGCTTTTTGTTGTTGTTGTTGTTTTAAATTTCCCATTCTTCATACAAGAAGATCTGTTGAGAAGCAGTGGGAAACACGAAAATGATCAACTATTTCATGAAGCTCTCACTGAGCTCCAGGATGATACCAGCATTGTGAGCATGGAAGTAACGTCGTTGACCATCAGGGAGCAACAAGGGTTACTCTGAGGGGCCTACTTAGGAGAAAGAGAATGATAAATTGGTAAAAGAGGCCTACTTCCTATGTTCTTTTTCTGAGAACCAGAAGTAGGAATATAGTTGGCCCCATGCTAATTTGAATGTAAGTTTTTGTACAAACCAAATCACCACAGTGTGTTCAGAAATTACAAAAGGTCAGTAAGTACCCCGTATATGGACAGAGCTATAGTGTATGGAAAGATCCTCTGTAGTATGGAGCAGTGTTCTCACTTCTGTTTATCAGTATGATATCGTTCAAGTTACTTTGGGCTGAGAGTTCATAGATGTGGGTCCACTCTAGTTTTTGTCATGTTGGCCACTTTAGATCTCAGATTCCATATCTGTAAAAATCAATAGGGGAAGCAAGTGATTTCTAAAATTTCTCCAAACCCTGTGACTCTTCTTGACAGTGGAAAATATTATCAATAGTTTATCAAGTATAACAGTGTTCCACAGTGCTTAAAAATCACACAAACCAAGAATATATAAATATATGTGTGATTTTAGTGAAATGGCTTAGTGTATAAATCTTATACTTCTGTGAATTCCATGAGGAAACCTATAGACTAAACTGAATACTTTGTTTTCATAAATCTTAGCTATTTTTCAACTTGTTTTTACTTAATTCACTTTTTTGATATTTGTGGGATATTTGAAGATACTAAGTTTAATTAATTTAAGTCTGTGGTATGAAGCTTCAAAGGCATTTAGCATGGGTCGAATTAAGCCTAGGAGTGATGTATGGCTTTCCTTGCTATTTAGTTACAGGAAAATGAAAAATAATGGAGCTTTTATTGTCTTTAAAAGTTCTCTCTCCCAAAATCAGATGATTCATTTAAAAACTATGTGAGTACTTTTTTTATGTGCCAAGCACTGTTCTAGCCTCTGGGGGTATAGTATGAACAAAAAAGATGAAGTACCTTGTGTTACAGAATTTACACTGTTGTGAGGAATGATAGAGCAAAAAAGGAAAGGAAAGTAAATGACAAAGTAAAAGATAGAAAGTAAGCACAACTGGGATTAATACCTGTCAGTGAACTCTTGACGTATCAGCAGTACACTAGATTTCTGACACAGAGTATGGGCAGTTTTGGTGGTGATTCCTAACGTTAATTCCTAGTTTTTGCAAATTTTATAATTAGGGATTCTTATTTCATTTACAGCAACGGGAAAAGAAATGAGAGAGCAGCTTGTATGTATTAGAATGTGAAAAAGTTCCTAAACGGCTACGGCTGTAGTAATTACAACCTTACAGCTATATAGTACACAAACTGAGTCTTCTTCCTGATTGTAAATGCCTTACTGAAGAGTCATTCTTGGGTTGTGTTTCCTGTTTGCAGTCATTACTAATATTTGTTTGGTAACTACTGCCATGGTAACTGAAACTATGATTTTAAAATTCGTTTATTAGATCACTAATATTCAGTACACACAGGAAATTATTTTGCTTTTTACCATGTGGCTATATTCAGGGAACATTATATAAATTATGAATTATGAAACCAGGTTTTTCGAGAAGAAGAAAATAGAGAAACAAAAACCAAATTGAAAACAGGTTTCAAAGCCTCATAGTAGATTTTCAAGATTTTCAGGGAAAATAACTTGGTAATTGATAAGTTCTCCCCTGTTCTTTGAGTAAACATCCATGTATTAAAATTTGCCTTAAGCACTGTTATTAAAGGATTAAATGTAGAGGTTATGCTTCTCAACCATCCAGCTCCAGAGTTTCCTATAAAAGAGCTCCAGTCAAATGTAGTTTCACCAGTTTTTTCCTAAGGGCCCTATCTACCCAACTCCCTACTTAAATAATGGGCCATTAGAAAGATAAGGCTGTGCATGACTATAATTTTCTAATGCAAGTTCATGCTGTGACCCTAAAATGACTTCTTAATTGCTTTTTTTTTTCTTCTTCTCAACTAACCACTATAGTCACTATTCATTTTTCTGTGACAAAAATATTAGGAAAGAACAGAAGGTGATAGAGGAATGAAGCATTCCTCTATCTAGAAACTCAGTTATAATTTGGGAACAGTGCTAGGGAAGCATTTTCATGTTTCTGTCACACTAAGTACATAGCTATAAATATTAGTTGATTCTAGGTATCACTGCTTTTATTTTGGTCATATTCAAAAAAGGAAAAGAGCATAGTTTAAGATTGCCAGTCTCTCTAATCCTTAGGTGGTCTACCAAGATCCTTAGGGGGAGTTCTTGGGTTACAGCAAGGCTTGAGGTGAGGAGCTGTATGAGAAGCCAGGCACTGAGGACTGCTGAGATCTCATCTGCTAAATGACAGCAAGGCTGCCTCTGTATAAATATGTTTAATCTATGAAATGCTGGATCATCCTCAAATCACAAATCATTCAGCTTGTGTTTATTATAGTGACATTCTGACCACCTTGCAAAACTATAAAAAGGGGTTTCTGGGTGTCCCTTGCATAGCTTGTTATCCAAACAGTGAGCCTAGCAAAAAAGAGGCTGAAAGCCTAGCATGGATGCCTTGGTGCTGAGTCCATTAGTAAGTCTGTAGTCACAGTGAACTTGTCCTTGTTTTGTTTGAAGATAAAGTGATATCATGTTTCATTGCAAAAATCATCATGCAGATGTGAGGTGGATGTTTGTTTCTGTGAGTATAGAATCATGAAAGCCTTGATAGAATGAGTCACAAAGTACAGGTAAAGAATCTGTTTTTTGCTTTATGGGGTAGTGGCCTACAATAAAAATAATTGGGGGCTAAACAAAAGAAAGTTACTCTTTGTTTTCCATAGAGAATATTAAAAGTGCAGGTTAAGTATAAGACTACAGAATCTCAACTCCATTTCTATCATATCACCTTCTGAGCTTGTGTCCCTCCAAGCACTGTGATATCAGCTTTGGCAGATAAAACAAGGCAGGCAAGCTAGGTAATGGGCAAGACAGGTATGTAAATTAACTATAATGCTGGATAGTATGAAATAAGTGCTATAATATAGTCTTTCTCAAAATATCTATGATGAGGAACCTTTTCTTTTTGGATAGTATGAAATAAGTGCTATAATATAGTATTTCTCAAAATATCTGTCATGAGGAACCTTTTCTTTTTTAACTCTGAATCTGTCATGGGCCAATATTTATAAAAACACAATAAAAGTGAATTACTTAAAAAAACAACAAATACAAGGCCAATTTAAAAAATTATTAAGTATATCAAACATAAAATCACTGTCAAATTGCTTAATAATTCCTAATTGCTTACTCCCAGTTGCTTTTATATGTCTCATCACGGGCTGCCACACTTTGAGTAGCACTGCAATAATAGGAATACAAACTATTATGAAGTCTCTCAGGAGCTAAAGTAATTAATTTAATTAGGTGGATTGGGAGTATTTTATGGAGGAAACAACATTCTAACTGACTCCTGTAGGATAAACAAGGTTTCATTAGGCAAAGAAGGTGTTCCAGGAAGAATAAATAGCATGAACCAAAGGAACAAGGCTGCAAAAAGTCAGTAAACCCTTAATATTCACACCATTACCATTTTCAGTTTTGACTCTTCTAAAATAAAGCCAAGGTTCGTGATCTGCAGTAATCTGTAATTTTCCCAGGTTGCAGGTTTGAATTGAGGAAGTGCGTCAGTGAGCTAGTACAGGAGCCTAGCCTGCTGCTGAGGATTTGTGCCTCTATCCTGATCTTGATTCTTGTTTAATATACTATGTCATCTCTTGAGGTAGAGAAGGAAATTTCACACTGGTGTCTAGCTGATATAGGCTGGGCTTGGCTCCAAGCTTGGGTTGGGACTGTGTTGGCTCCACATAGCTTTCATCCTTCTTAAATCATTGGATACCTTAAGCAAAAGGTTGCAGCACTAGAAAGCATGCCTAACTGCAGGAGCACATTCTGACTGCCACAGCAGTCAATGTCCAAGCTCCAAGTCAAGGGGAGGAGAAGTCCAGTCTAGTGACGATGAGGCTATGGCAAGGGTCTGGATGTTTAATACTACTACCTGGGAGTGAAGAATTGGGATCATTACTTCAGTTTACCACATAGTGTATAATGGGATTTTTGAATTTGGGGGCTTAAATATATTTTTCTGAAGATCTCATCTGTATCAAGAGTCTATTCTGAGAAGATATTCTGCGTAGTATCACAGACTACTGATATTTCAAAGCAGAGTAGTCTTTGGCCTTCTGAACAACTATAAAGGAAAATTAACCTTGCAATATCCCTTACTTGTTTTTTAGAGGATCCTTTTTTCAATCTAGTCACACTTCTGTTAGCTTTGAGACACAGACCTTTCCAGATTCATTCCAGCCATGTCATGTGATCTCCATGTCATTTGAAGAAATGTAGAACTCATTTTTCTGGAAAATGGCAAGTTTCCAAAGGTTTTTAAGGGGAGTTACAAAATCTGACCTTTTAAATACTGCAACAAATTGAAAATAGATTCCACAAATATTCGAATGATGCTGTGTCTTAGACTGCCAGCGGTAGTGGAACAGAAAGTTATTCTAAGAGAAATAGGCAGAAATTAAAGGTAAAGAGAGGAAGACAGATTTTGGTGGCTTAACATCCATGTTGCTTTTAAGATGTCACAGGTAAAAACAATAGAGATATGATTTGTTGGTACTTTTCTCATGGACTCGGTAAAATAAAGCCAGAGGATAGGATCCTGCTGTGGACCCTTGTTGCCCACTCTTCTGCTGTTGTAGTTAGGGAGTTAAGGAAGCAGAAGAGACTTTGACATAGGTTTGAATCCCAGTTTGACACTTCTGCAATAATTTGGACAAGTTTCTTAGCTTCCTTGGCTTCACAGGGCATATCTGTAAAACATGGACAATATCTCTTTATTAAAGGGTTATCGTGTGGTTAAATAAAATAATACATGTAGACACTTAGGACAGTGCCTGACGTATAGCAAGTGCTTGATAAGTGTTAATTATTAATGTTCTCTGATCAGTTTTGTTTAGTTAGCTAGACCTTGGTATCAATAAGTAAATGTTTGGAGAACCAGAATTGGAGCCAGGTTGATTATCAGCTTTAGAATCCTGGGTTAAGTTCTTAGCCCCGGCACTTACCAGCTGTGTGAATTTGGCAAAGTTACTTAACCCTTTAAACCTCAGGATCCTTATCTGAAAATGGGTTACAGCCATCTGTCTTACAGGGGAATAAGGATAATGGAGGTGAATATTTTAAAGCACAAAGTATGGTGCCTGTGCATAGATAATAAACAGATGTGTATCATAATCATTATCAACAAATTCAATCTAGAGGGAGGAAAATCCTACATAGATCTTTAAACCATTTAACAGGCACCTGAATATATCATCAAGAGTTTTATGGCAAAATGCTTTCAGGAAATTATTGATACTTAGTGCTTTGTTGGACACAAAGAAATGTTCATTTAAAGTTCAATAATTGGGATGTTAGCTGAGGGCAAATCTTCCTCAGCAAAAAAAAAAAAAAGAAAGAAAAGAAACAATGAAATATGAATGAACAAATTAAATCTCAAAGTTGAAAGATCTTTATTCAAAACATGTAGACTTATCACTAGTGCTGAAAATAATTTACCATATTATATAGAAGATTCCATACATTATTACTGCACTGGTCAAGGGTAATATAATGAGGCAAAAACTGAAATATCATTCATGTTTTTCAAATCACTAAATTCTTAGATTTATAATGGAAAACGTTTGTATCAGTTGCAAATTACCCCAAAACTTGGGGGCTGAAAATAACAAACATATATCGTCTCACAGTTTCTGTGGATCAGGCAGCTGGAAGTGGCTTAACTAGGTGGGCTGGCTCAGGGTCTCTTGCAAGGTTGCAATCAGAAGTCAGCTAGGGCTGCAGTCACCTCAAGGCTCAACTGAGGAGGACACCCACTTGAAGCTCTCTCACCAGGCATCTCATGACAAGGCAGCTGGTTTCCCCCAGGGCAAGTGATCCCAGAGAGAATGAGAGCACCCAAGACAGAAACTGCTGTCTTGAATCTTGGAAGTGACATACCTTCACTCCTCTCATGTTATACTTTTTGGCAACAATTGACCAGGTCCAGCCCCCACTCAAGGGGAGGGGAATACACAAGGGTATGAATTCTAGGAGGTGGGAATCAATGGAGGCCATCTTAGAGGCTGCCTACCACAACTTCTTTTCTGTTTTGATTTTAAATTCAGAGACTAAGTAATTTGTGATGAGACAGACATATTACACAGGAAGGGGGTATAAGGGGGTGCTTATCTACCACCTTTGCCTTTATTTTTTCCATTTCAAATATTTAAATGTCTCTTCACCCAAATGGGCATAATAAAATAGAACTTTGCTCCTTCTTTATAAATAATCTTATTCCCCTCAATTTGTTAGCTATTCACTCAGTCAGGACCAGGGAACAGTCTTCCAGAAGACAGGATAGAACATGATTTTTAGCCTCTAAGCCTTACTCTTTATCCATCTCAACATATATACACACTTGTGTACACACATATTTATACACACTTGTGTTATAGAACTCAGTCACAAACCAAAATACAAAATGTCAGATTTAATTAGCAAGAAATTTCCAGAAATATATTCAAGAGAAAATTTTCACAATTTTTATAATATGCCATAGTTCTCCTTAATGAACATAGAATAAAGTAAAAATGGAAAATGATTTATATAAACTTTATTCTATTACATAAATCTATCAGGTGATGGAATTAAGTAAAAGAAAAGTACAGCACTTCTTTGTGATATCAGGATGCAAATTACTTAATTCCAATTAGGTAGTAATATAGTCAGTAGTTCCTAACTACTCTCTGGTACTGCTTACTTATTCAAAACCTAATGTATCCTCACAGTATTATTAGGGACAAAATAATTTAGTTTTTTTTTTAAAAAAGATCTGCACTTAGTTTATGTGAGCAAATGATGAAAAGAAATGTATTCTGTCTGTTCAGTTTGTGCTGGTTCCTCACAAACATTTTTCAAACTGACTATCAAATTATTTTCCTACTATTGCATAAAGGAAGTTGCTTGAAATATTCACCAATAGAATACTACTTCTGTGGAATCTACTCAAAAAAGGCCTCCTTCTGAATCTGACTTTGAGAAAGACAAAGCAGGCTATGAAAATGTCACAATTAACGGGCTATGATCGCTGCTGAAATTGCTTCTTAAATTAGGATTGGCTGAGCTCTGGCTCCACGGAAGGACTCTGCAACGGCATGTGCTTTTATACACAGCCCTCAAAGCCTCCCGATTATTAGCTATAAAAGGGATTTTAAAAACCTGATTTCAAAAGGCATCTGTAGGAGTCCTTTAAAAGAATTTAGATCATGACAAACAATCCTAATTTGGTCTTGTGTCACTACCTCTACAGCTGGCTCTAAAGAGTGGATCTCACAAGTGGATGTATATTGAGAGGACTTTATTGAGATTCTCTGTATCCCAGGGTTGAATATTGACAGCATTTTTTGCCAGGCGTAAGGGCTATAGTATTATTTCTTTAGGAGTAACATAAGAGATGGTTGAGGGCGTGGCAGGGTGACTGTACAATTAAGTGATTTATTGCCACTAATTCCCTATCTATCTAATCAGAGCACGTGCAAGAAAAGAGGACAATACAGGTGTGTTTTCTTGGAGTGGAGAATGAAGGGAAGGGCTTGTGGCATTGGCTGAGAGAGAGTCATTCGAGAAGGCTGCCCAGGAGAGCAGGAAGATCCGAGGGAACCTGGAGAGTAAAGCCCAATGGAGAGAAGGCACAGAAAATGCAGGGAAAAAATGTATAAAAAGACCATCTTCTCATTTTACACTTTTGCCCAGGATTGTCATTTAGAACAAAAACAAAGGCTTACAGAACAGATAGCGGTCTTGGAAATGGAGAAAAGAGGGGAGAGATGCAGAAACCCTACTGCAAGATGCCTTATGCTTATTTTCTTATTGCCTAGCCTTTTCACACCATCCCTTACTCTGGAAAAAATGAATTATGTTTACATGGTGTGCTGTGTAAACATAAGAGCCTTAACTAATTTATGACCCGTCTTTTGATTTTTCATCTGTTAGAGAAGTGGTTTGGATTCACATGCTTTTGTTCTATATTTAGAGTATAGCCCAAGGACTTCTTCATTACAAAAGGTACACAGACGTCATTTTAGATTTGTCTAGTGGTTCAGGGGAAATAGACAACTTTTAAAACATGCATACACCACCTTTTTACAACTGGGACCAAATTTCAGTTGCACATTAATTTTCCTTTATCTTGATGGAACAAGCAAAGAAATCAAAATCAAATTTGACTAGGTTATAAAGAGGGCCCATTCTCAAGTGACCAGTGATGTCCAGGCAGCTACAGTGTCCTGATTCTTTATTCTTTCATATGTACAGAGGGCTATGGCGTAATTCAGAGTGGGGGAAAGCCTGCTCTAAGACCCTTTCCATAATTTTCACTATGGGAGGCTGAGAAGACTTGCATCCTAGCAATGGAGGTGGTGTAAGTTATGACTGGTTGCCTAACAAACCACTCTTAAGCATAGTGGCTTAAAACAACAACCATTTTTTCTGTAATTTCTGATCTTGATATTCTGCTCGTGCTTCTGCAGTTTGGCACCTTGGGCTGTGTTTTCCTGTCTGGTTCTTCTGGTCTGACTTGGGCTCGTTGCGTCTTCAGTCAGTTGGTGGGAAAGGTGGTCTACAGGAGGCTCAGCTGAGATGTTTCATCTGTTCCATGTGGTCTGTCGTCCTCCAGCAGCCTGGGCTAGGCTAGTTCACACTGTAGCAGCAGGGTTCCAAGAAAGCAGTTAGAAGCAAACAAGACCTCTTGAGGTCTAAGCTTGGAGCACACACAGTATTACTTCCACCACAGTCTATTGGCAGCCCAGATTCAAAGGGTAGGAAAATAGACTCCATTTCTTTATTTTTTTTGGTGAGGAAGATTTGCCCTGAGCTAACATCCACTACCAATCTTCCCTTTTTTTTTTTTCTTGAGGAAGATTGGCCCTGAGCTAATATCTGTGCCAATCTTCCTCTATTTTTTTGTACGTGGGATGCCTCCACAGCACGATTGGTGAGTAGAGTAGGTCTGCGCCCAGGATCCGAACCCGCTGACCCGGGCCACTAACGTGGAGCGTGCGGAACTTTAACCACTTTGCTATGGGGCCAGGCCCTCATTGTTTCTTTTAAAACTTTTTTCTCTTGCTATAACATTGGAAGAGACCTATTTTGCATCAGGACCCTGAAGATTTTCCTTGACTCACACCCCATTCTTTGAGGGCCCTCTCATGTGTGTAAATTAATCACCTCAGGGCCTTCAATGTTAGTGCAGCTGGTGTGCAGACATTCAGCTTCCTTATAATCAGTCAACGATTTGTCTAGGAAGGAGGAGCTCCTGGCTAGTGATGAATAGGCAGTCTTTCAGATCAGAACCTATTGTTCTAGAGAAGTTGCTGATGAGGAATGTTACTCATTTAAATTATTACTTATCTTCAAAGTCTCATTTTAGAGGAAAAAACATGGTGACTTTGTAGTTAAGAGCTCAGGATTTGGAGTTAAAAATGCTGAGATTCAAATCTTGGCTCTGCCACTCGCTAGCTGGGCAATCTTAGACAAATGACCTAATCCCTCCAAGTCGCAGTTTCCTTATTTGTGAAAAAGGCATATAACAACTTTCCCATAGGTTTTTTTTTTTTTGAGAAAGAGTAGCCCTGAGCTAACATCTGATGCCAATCCTCCTCTTTTTACTGAGTAAGATTGGCCCTGGGCTAACATCTGTGCCCATCTTCCTCTACTTTATATGGGACGCCGCCACAGCATGGCTTGACAAGTGGTGTGTCGGTCCGCACCCGGTGTCTGAACCTGCCAACCCAGGCCCGCTGAAGCGAACCGCTGTGTCACTGGGCCAGCCCCACCCGTAGGTTGTTTTGAGAAATAAATGAGGTGGTGTATGTATTGTGCCTGGCGAATAGTAACCTCTTAACAAATGGTAGTTAAGGTGTTTTTACTACTACCTCCACCATCACAACCGCCAGTACTCATTAAGAAAATGTATAATTAGAAATGCTTCAAAATGTCGTACCAAAATTAAAATTCATTATTGTTTCCTAGAAAAAAAGCAGCAGGATCTACTTCTGATCTTTGTCAAATATGTTACCATATTTTTTGAGGTTGTATAGATGCCTTAGGTAATCTGCTACAACCTGATTACGTCTCAGACTGCAGTAGAAAAATTGCCTTTGTGATGGTCCCTGTGTCACTTACCTAATACTGGTACTGCCTTAAGGAAGGTGGGGGCAGATTGGGTGGGAGTTACCTATTTCATTCGTTCAAGTTCCGGGAAGACTGACCCAGTCCTTTCAGAACAGAATTTATTATAACCTATTTAGGCTGAAAAATCACTTGTTTCTTTTTCTTTCCTAACAGAATAGTCTGTGTGATTATTTACTACTACGTGTGAACAAAAAGGTGTCAGTGCATTTGGTCCACAGTGGATTTTATGATACCGATTCACGTAGATCTCTAGCTTTGTGCTTCATGCACTGAAAAGCTGAAGGGATATGGAAATGACTCCTAGAATCTGCAATGGAGAGTTTAATTCCTGTTTGCTTCTGGATAAGTGGTATTGATAACTAAAGACCCTTAATTGATTTTTCTATTCTTGAGCTGTAATCCTTTGGTCATAAGTTAAAAATTCTATTTCTTCTGTTTTTTAAAAAACTGATTTACTAAATATTTATCTAACTGAAGGTCTTTCCATGTTCATCACTTGTGTTTAGGCACTAGTAGTTAAGAATAGGCATTCTGCAGTGCAATGACCTTGGGCAAGTTAAGTCTGCTCTAGTTTCTTCATCTGGATGAAAAGACAGATGGTAATTACTAGTACCTCAGACTATCATAGGATTGTAATGAGGATAAAATTTGATGATCCATGTAAAAAACTTAGAACCATGCCTAGCAATATAAGTGCTCAGTAAATAATACTGTATTGCATATTTGAAAGTTGCAAAGAGAATAGATCTTAAAAGTTCTCATCACAAGATAAAAAAATTTCTGTTAACTATATAAGGTGACAGATGTTAACTAGACTTATTGTGGTGATCATTTCATAATGTATACAAATATCGAATCATTTTGTTGTACACCTGAAACTAATATAATGTTATATGTCAATTATACCTCAAAAAAAGAGAAAAATAAATATTTGCTGCTGCTGTTATTATCATCACTACCCCGCCAGAGGCCCTGTGTGTGTGTGTGTGTGTGTGTGTGTGTGTGTGTGTGTTTGAGTGTGAGTGAGAAAAGCAGTGGGAATTCCTTGGGGTAAAGGTGCTATGTGAAAGACCATTTGATAATTAAAACAGGTAATAAATAAATAAAGCTTTCTGGCATTTCTGTAAACCTCAGGCTCTGTGGCAGGCATCAGGAATTCAAATATGAACAAGAAACTCACAGACTAATGGGGTAAAGTGATGTGGAAACAGTCATAGTATGGTGAAAAAGGATTAAATAATAGAATTTGTACCAAGACTGATAGAAATTCAGAAGAACATTTTTGAGAAGAGTTGAAGAAAGGTATCACAGAGGAACTGACATTCAAATTGGGTCTAGCGAGTAGAACTTTTGCCAGGTGGAGGAGGAGGAGCCTGAGATCCAGGCAAAGGGAAAAGGTCCTCTAGAAGCAGAACCCGGCTGGAAGGGACATGTGTGAGGAAGGGAGTGGTAGGAGTGAGGGTGGTGCCAGGAGGAAAAGACCCTTCTCTGCCATCCTAAGATGTGAAATTTATCGAACTCATTAAAAGCATCTAACAAGGGGAGTGTTATGATCATCTTTAGGTTTTATTAAAATAATTTTCAGAGCAGCAATATGACATCATACAAAGGGCATGATCAGTTGGGAGAGTGTGGTCCCAGGCTGACATGATAGAAGTTTGAACACAAACAGTGGAGTGGAGGTGAGGGAGCAACTGTACTTTTTAGAGAAGAGACCAGCAAGACTTGGACATAATAAGCATGGCTAGACAAGAATAAGGAGGCTGCTGGGCCCATTTGGATGACCAGGTGACTGGTGATGACTTTTTCTGACTTGAGTAGGTGAGAGATGGGAAATTTTTGTTCTTATAACCAAAGAAAAAGATATAGCAGTTTTATTAGGAATGATTAATAGTAGCTCTTAACCACAATAAATTATTTCTTTGTCCAGAATATTCATTTGTATGAACAAGATCTAAAATGCTTCTTTAGGAGTATAATATGAATGTATGTGTATATACACATTTATGTGTGTATAAATACATATATGCGATAGGTAGAGACGTAGACATGTACATGTACAGAGAGAAAATATATATATGTGTATTTCATATACTCTGCCTTGGTCAACTTCATTCCAAGATGATTAAAGAAGTCTTAGTAACACTTTCTTGTTTAGTAACCACATATGATTCCTGCTCCAGAGGGAAATTTGGTTATGAAAACAGCATGAATCAGATGATCTCACCGTGAATACTACATAATATCTTCCAGATCCAAATTGTCTCCAAATCAACTCAGACTGTGTTTGAAATACCAGATGTTTCCTACCCTTCTTTCCTTTTTCTTTAAAGTATTTGATATGCAATACCCTTTCCAGGGTCAGAAAGGTCACCTGAAATGTTGCCAGCCTATCTGGTTGCCTGAAATTATGAATATGGAGAAATTGATTCCATTCCCGTTTCTTACTCTAAAATAAGCAGGGGATAAGGGGGTGTCTGGAGGCACAGATCATGGGGACCAAGTTCAGTATCTGGAGCCTATTGTTAAGGATATTTAAAAAGTCTTCTTTGTCTATGACTAGTGTTTCAGGATAAATATTAGGTAGCTATTCTCAAAGCCTGACTGTAGTTTTTCCGAATATAGTCAATCCAGAGGACCTGTTTTCTTGGACACTGAAGAAGAAAATTTAATCTGTCATATTCTTGTATTGATGCTGGCCAGAATGTGTTACTAAAATTATATGACGTAGACAGCTTTGAGACTTGTGGGCTTATGAAAAACATGTGCTTTTAGGCACCAAGTGTTGACTCTGTGGGGAATACCATATCACATTTGCTGTTGAAATAATTACATGCATCAGAACTGAGTCATCCCTCAGAACCTAAATTTTTTGTTTCCTATGTGTACTTTATAAACTACTCTTCCAAACTGAATTCAAATGATTCTAACTTACAAGAGCCAATAACATATTAGCTTTCTCAAGTTGTTTTCTATTTAGTGTTTAAACATTGAGCAGATGACCATGTTGAATAACAAACTAAGATGAAGTTAATCTGAAACGTGATTAGCAGTGATAATTTTAGAATTAAAAGGTATCTTGGAGTTGATCTAGTTCAATTCCTTCTTTATCTAGATGAAGCCCAGAGAAGAAAAAAATGACTTCTATAATCCCTGAACTTGGCAGTGACACCCTGGGCCCAGATCACAGTTTTCCTCACTTTCCTCCAGTGATCTTTCTACATTTTTACAGTTCTCTGTTTTGCTAGTTCTCTGGTATCTATAGCCATGTAATTCTTCTTTATTATTATTTAATTGAAGTATAATTGACATATTGCCATGTAATTCTTGATTATTTCCTTAATAGCCAGTGTAGCTAATTCTCACAACATGTACAAGCACACATATCTTGGTGTTTATATTAGCCCAGGGATCTGGATTTCACTTTCTAAACAGCCAGGTTGCCTTAGCTTACCAGCTTTCTGGGCTCCCCTTCCTCTCTACCACCCCTCCCACACACCCGTGCACACACCCTGGGCGTCATCAAATAACACCTTCCCCGTTCTCACCACTCACCAAGAATTCTTAGCCCAGACACCTGGGCAGAAACTAACATATAAAATCTACATGTCCAAGAGTAACAGCCATGGCTCTTGAGGAAAAAGGAGAAGGACCCTACAGAGTGTGTGGTCTGTGCTGAGGGTAAAGAGAAGTGAGGAGGTATAATGAGAAGAATTCTGGGTCCTGGGCTTCAGGGAATCCTGAACACAAAATGAAGTAGGGAGAGAAATTGGCTGAGCTCTTAGGGCAGATAGAGTTCCAGATCCTTGAACTGAGACTAGGAAGAGATGGGGAATCCCAGCTCCTGTGACCTCTGCCAGAAAGGCCTGGGAATAGGCCTTGAGAAACCATGCCCGGGGCAGCTCTGGCTCTGAAACACGTTTTACTACAGAGTGGAATTAATACATTTTCCTTCATCTGATATATGTTTGACATGTGAAGAGGAGAACAGCAGATGCCTAGATGCCTAAAAGGGGGTGGGAACAGAAGCAGAAGAAATTTGCCTCACACCAGTAGATATGTCTGCTTTGGTAAGATTTTATCATATAAATTGGATTTAACAGGATTAGAGAACACAATTGCACTCTGGATTATAATTCAGTCTGGAACAAGGCAATCTACTGAGCGGGGAAAACACTAGAGTGGGAACCACATATCTTTGTTATTTGAGTGGCAATGTGCTTTTTTATCCTAATAGAGGTTGATAAAGAGGCTAAGAATATGGAAGAAGTTCCCACCCAATAATGTGGCATAAGTTAGAGATCTTCAATGCTAGTGTCAGTGAGGTTTAACTTTTATAGCTAGAAAATAATTTCTCTTAATGAAATTCTCCTAGGAAAATAAGTTCATGGCCAGTCTGAAACTTTCTCTAATTTCTTGAGCTGCTAACAGTGGTTTTGAAAGCTGGGTGTCTTTTTTGTTTGAGTGTTTATTTTTCATTAGAACTGCTTCCATCCGGTTATATAGCAGGAGAGAGTGTATCATATTGCCATGACCTCATTCCACTCTCTCTCATTTACTTGTTCTCTCTGGGATATTTTCAGAGTCCCCTCACTCCTTGTGTGTGAGCATGTGGAGAAGATGAAAGTGTGTGTTTGGAAAGATGGGGGGAACGCTTTTTCAGGTGGTCACAACCATGCTGGAAGGAGCCTCTGTGGAGGTTAAGTTGGCCTTCCAGGCAGGCCGGTGGGGTGGAAGAACACTGGGGCAATCTTTCTGAGCCTCCCAGGGCAGGCTGCCATTTTCTCAAATTATTGCGTTTCTCAGGGTCGGGTCTCCTGTTCTCCCTGAGGGTCCCCCTCTGAGATTTGGGTAGCAGAACTGAGAGGTGCTCTTGCTCCTTACGTCCTCTCCCCTCCCTCGCCTGTCTGGCTTTTTCACTAGCGCTTCCTCTCATCCTCTCTCTGGGAATGTCTTTTCCTCTGTTAAACCTGGTGGCTCAAGACATGGGGCTGAATGCTTCAAGACATTATTTCTTCCTTGGGAAAAGGAAAAGAAAAGGAGGGAAAAAAATCCACCCTGCCTGCTGCAAGGCTGGCCTTGTCACCCTTCAAGTGCTCTAAGATGTCCTTGCCCCCCACCATGCCCTCTTCTGCCACAGACCTTCGCATATGGTGTCCCCTCTGCCTTGAGTGTACTTCCTCCTCCTCTTTACTGAGTTAGATGCTGCTCATCCTTTTGATGGCAGTTTAAGCATCACTTGTTCAAAAGAGCTTTCCCCACAGCCCTGACAGGTTCAAATCTTCCCTTATAAAGCTCTCCGAAAGTCATCTGCATTTAGAGGTATTGCAGGAGGCTTTGGGGCTTGTAGTCCTTTTCCTTGAAGCAGAAATGAGCCAGGAGTCTCTTTGGAAGACTGAAGGACTCCCTTCAGACACTCTACAGAGGTCTGCCCCAGCAGCATGGTGGGGCACACGTCAGACACTGAGTTTTAGGTTAGCTTGCTGTTGACTAGCTGTGCAACCAGGAGCAGCACATCTCTCCTTTGGATTTCAGTTTCCTGATCTCTTATACCAGGGGATGCCCAGGCCTGTCCAGCACTAAGAATATGTGGGGCACTTTAAAAGAGTAGATGTTCATGGAATACCACAAGTTCTTTAATTGTAATAAAGAAATTGATTACTATTTTAAGAAGTTAAAAAGCAGTTGGGAAAGAAACAATTTGCCCCTTTCCAAGGCTGACTTTGTAAATCAGCAGTGAGCTATGCTGAGGCCTTATGTAAAATCTCTGCTGACCAGTTGAGGTTCTAGTCATGTTAGCTGAGCTTTCAAGTTTTATTCAGAAGTAGAGGACGAGATGGTATTGTTCCAGTATGTTTGCAGTATTTTATTAAGCCCAGTGTTGCTGAAACCAGGTGATTCAGACTTGAAGGCAGGCAGGAATTTGTTTAGGTGGCCATTTAATTTAGAGGCAGAAGCACACTTAGTTCTAGTTATTTTCTAAGCCTGTAAATCTCTGTTTCAGGATTTACACATACTTACACACAGGTAAGTTTGTACATGTGTATGCATGTTCTGTGTCATGAGGTAAAACGTATTTCTGACTGTGAATTATATATAAGAGAGTAAAAGCAACTCATTTAAGCTGAGCTATGTGATTAAGCCTTAATAATGTAATCTTAATTTTCATTTGGGATCAGAGTTGAGTAGGAGATGCGTGGAACACAGTATGAAGCAAATCTATATGTTACCGCACCAGGTCCATTTTTGCCCGCCACCCAGAAAGCCAATCACTGAGACGACGAGATTGCAGCGAGAGAGAGCGTTTATTAATCACAAGACAGCCCAATGTGGAAATGGGAGAATGAATCTCAAATCTGCTTCCCCGAAAATAGGGACTCGGGAATATTTGTGGGGTGGGGGGCAAGGTGGTCTGAAATGATTGGAGGTGAGGAGAGATGAGGTGATGGATGACCTGCGCAAGCGTAGTCAGGCTTCATGCCTCTTCGGAGGATGCGTGTTCACAGAATGGCGGCATTAGCATGCCCTGAGGGTGGAGTTCCAACCTCTTGACGTCAAAATGTCGCTTATAGGACACATGTCTGCATGGGTCCAGTTGATGGGTTGGTGGTCTCAATCTGGCCTGAAGTGGACAAGGGGTTCAGTTCCTGAAAAAAAATAGCTCAAACACCCATTACCTTGGTGACCCAGGTTTCAGGGGGATGTTATCTGTAGGAACCTAGTGGGAGTCAGATAGCATATTGCCTAAACAGCACAGTTAACAATGGGTAAGTTTATCATGCAGATTTAAGTCCTTGACTTCCGTTCTGATAAGTTTCTAGGTAAGGCCATCCCCTCCTTCTTCCTGGTACAGGGAAGAAGATACCTTTACAAATGGAGATCTCCTCTACAAATGTAAATGTCTCTTACAAAGGGTAAGGAGAACTAAGAATGGGCTTAACAAGGACCCTCCAGATACCCGGAGATGTCTACGGTGATGGCCTGTTCTGGGGGCAGGCCTCCCATCCCAAACTCCTTTGGTCAGTTAGTGAGGGTGGGGGCCAAAGTGTCTTTCAGGCAGAAACATATTTTGAGGTGGCCAATTCCGATCCTCCATAGTTACTAGCTGCTTAATCATCAATGGCTAACTGTTTGCCAGTTTCACATACACCAGGCGGGTTCAGGATTGTTAACTCTCCTGAATAGAAAACTAGAAAGGGCTTGAAAAGAAATACACCTTTTAGATTTTCTGTTCATTTTACTATGGATATTGTAATGGAGAAATCTCTTTATTATGCTCCTTACAAAAGACCAGAAAACTCAAACAACTATCTCTCTGTCTTTTGTTTAGCCCTTTTTATTTCTGTACTGTGAGCTGTGATCATCAGTGACAAGGAAACAATTTGATTCCTCAAAAAAAAAAAAAGTGTAGTTTAGTGTTAAAGTATACAATTTAGAGAATTTTAATTCTTTTGAAAATTGGTAATGTAGACATGGCAAAGGTGATGAAGTTTAGTTAATGCTGGACAGATTTTATCACCATTAGAAAGTATGCTTGAGATTGTCTGACTTAAAAATAACATGGGTTCTCCTAGCAGCCACTGGACCAGCTGGTTTTGAATATGCCCTTAGTTACAGTAAGAGGATGTGGTAATTTTCTTCAGGGAAAAAGGAAGATCTTCATTTAAACTTCAGGGCATGGTCAGGCTGATCTTTCAAGGAACAAGTTACAATGTGGTTTTGAATGAATAGTGACAAACACATCTTGATAAGGTTACAAAAGGGTGCCATTGAAAACAATCTGTTCTTTATTGGGCTTGAAGTGACTACTCCAGGCACTAGCTGGTAACAAATTTGTCAGTAGTCACTGATGTGATATTTAAAATACAGAATAAGCAGATAGCTGATAGTTTGCCAGTGTGCTCATACAAATCCACCTGATCTTTTTTACTCTAATGCCAATAGTTGCATAAAAGAGCTTACGTTGCCTTCTTGTGTCCTTCCCTCATGTGCACCCCCACCCCTTTTGCTTATCTAGTTGTGTCTCAGCAAGTTCCCAAGAATTATTATTTAATATGGTAAAAAAACAAAATTGGTTTGCTATGTTAAGGGCAGTAGTACATCTCCCCTACCCCTCACCCCGGGCATATGAGCATAAGCCTCAGAGTCAGACAGCCCTGGACTCAAATCTCTTCTCTACCATTTATTAACACTTTGATCTTAAGCAAGTTCCATAACGTCTCTGAATTTCAGTTATCATTTCTAAAGCAGAAAATGATATGCCCACTTTATAAGCATTTAATGAGGTTCTGTAAGATTTTGATGAGGTAAGTGCTTAGCTCAATTCCTAGCATTCGATACATGTTGGTGTTGCTATTATTATTATATTTATCATAATATAAAATTTTAATGGTAATTCCTAAAATCTTTCGCACATTCCTTGTTGGCTGCAGAATATGCCATTTGGAGCCAGGCTCGCTTTCTAAGCTCCCTGTATCTATTATATACAGGGCATGTAATGGCCAAAGATATAAATTCATGACTTTTTGCGACTTGCGGTATTTGTAGTCTTCTGTATTGTTGTATTCTGATGCTTTTCTTTTTATGAAAAAAAGCAATAAGAATACAAAATATGTTATGTATGTACTTGGAGTCGCCATATAATACCTGGGTATCATCATTGACTAAACAGTGTGATACTCATAAAAGATTTGTTTGAAAATTTTATCAACAGGAATAGTAAGTGGAATTAAAAGTGCAATTTATTGAATATTTTAGATTTTTTAAAAATGTAGTAATAAATCCACATTGTTTTCTCTTCAACAGATGGGCTTAGGTCATGAGCAAGGATTTGGAGCCCCCTGTTTAAAATGCAAAGAAAAATGTGAAGGATTCGAACTGCACTTCTGGAGGTAATGTTGTGAAAACTACAACCACAGTAGTAATTTCTGCTCTTTGGCAGTGCTTCCTTAGACAGTGGAGATCTATTACAAAGTCTCTAGCATGGTTGCTAAGTTGCAGATCTGTTATATTCTTTTCTAAGAAAGAAATAAAAAAGAAATCTATTCTGTCTTCCTCTCATTAAGTGTGAGCTAATTGGACCATAGTAACTGTATTTAGAATTGTTTGATTTATTTGCTGTCCTTCAGATTTCCTGAGTCTAGAATACTGAATATGTCTCTTTTCTGGGTGGCAAATAAGTTTGTGGCACTCTCCCAGGACTTCATTAATTTAATTATTATTCTTTTCTCAAAAATTGGTAACTTTGCACATCTTGAATGTATATTTGCGATAAACAATAAATACGAATGATGAATAGAACCTTCATGTCCTAGTTGCCAGGAAATGGACTTGAACCTAGGTCTCTTCAAAATTTTTAGCTGTAGATTTACTACTGAAAACCTTTGAAGCACTTGAATTTAAAATGATAATTAAAAAAATAATTCATTGCCAGTGTCTTGATTTGAGTCAAGTGCCTGTATACAGGACAGATGTTAGTGGATCAAAAATGTGAATTTTTTATAGTTTTTACTTGCATGTATTTTTTAAAGTAATGTTGTATATCATATAAACCTAAAATCAATATTTTAAACCTGTTCTTCTGAAGAACATAAATGTTGTTCAGCAATGGCTGTCAAGACCATGATGGTAGTGGGGCCGGCCCCGGGGCTTAGCAGTTAAGTGTGCATGCTCCGCTACTGGCGGCCCGGGTTCGGATCCCGGGTGCACACTGACGCACCACTTGTCCAGCCATGCTGAGGCAGCGTCCCACATACAGCAACTAGAAGGATGTGCAACTATGACATACAACTGTCTACTGGGGCTTTGGGGAGAAAAAGGGAAAAAAAGGAGGAGGTTTGGCAATAGATGTTAGCTCAGGGCCGGTCTTCCTCAGCAAAAAGAGGAGGATTGGCATGGATGTTAGCTCAAGGCTGATCTTCCTCACAAAAAATAAAAATAAAAGACTATAATGGTAGTTCATAAGTCTGTTCAAAGCTAAAATCAGCACATGATGTTAGAAGGAAACAATGAAGATGATCAATGATACATCATTAGGATGGCAGCTGCCTTGTTGGAATGTATCTCACTTGAGAACCACTTCTGTACTGCATATTTCCTTAGGAAACTCTCCAGAATGAAAAATTTCATCCGATTCTAGGGCTGTGTACAGTGTAAGTTAAAGGAGATTGTAAACAAATAAAATTTGGGATATTAGGCTCTTTTAAAAAGCTAGTTTATTTAGCCAGTTTTAGGAAACAAAGACAGTTGTTTTAAATAGTGAAGGTGACAGAATCTTCAGCCCTCCCGGAAATGATGATACAGTTCTTTCTTTGTAGGAAGCTAAAGTTTTGCAGGGAGTTTTTTACTTACAAGACTTGAAAGCTCTTCCTTGCGCTGCCTTTTCAAGGGACATAGCAGTTAGGCATTACATCTGTCATGTTTTAGAAAGGTAAAGTCACTAGACACGAAATACTTTTCATAGATTAGAGTATTCCAGCTCCTCATGTGCCCACCACTCTCCCGTGCTTACAGTGGGCTTTGCGGAGAGCCGCACTGCCCTCTGCTGGCCATGGTTCTTACTTTACAATCTTAAGATACTCTTTTGTTTGGCTATACAGTTACCAAAAACTGCTAATGAGATTTTTAAAGCTCATTCCTAAGTGATAGCATCTTTTCTCTAAAGCAGAAGATTCATTTATAGTAATTTTTGCTTTATGTATTATTTTTCTATTGCAGGTCACTATAATCGGATATTTTCAGATGAAAATATGTCAGATAAGGACAAATGTCTGTGGCTTGAAACTCACTTTTTTATTTTATTTTTCCACAGTGAGTCATTTACTTACCTGGGTGTAGTCTGAGCATCTGTTAAGAGCCATGAAAGACTTGGCCTTTGGCACAGATTCCAATTTATCTTGGGTTTATCCAGTCTGTCCAGATGGTATTAGTTAGTAGCTCTGTCTTCTTCCCTGCGTGAGTTGAGACATTTCTCTCTCAGAATTCTTGATAATTCCTTGACTTTTTCACCATAGCTGGACAGGTTGAGGGCAGATGAGCTATTTTTCAGTAGTCTTTGAAGTAAAATATTCTAAGCTGGCTGTCTTGAGTGTAACGAAGATTCCAGGTCTAGTCTCGGGCCACGGAACTGCTGTGATTGAAGTAAACATGGGGTCCCAGGACCCTACCCACTCAGCCTCCTTCTCCATCTTCATGGTGGCACTTGACTTCTGAGACACTTAGCACTTCACGAGGCACATTGTGAAAGTCAGAGCTAAATTATTCTCCATTTTTCACCAGTCTGGCCTTCCACACAGCCACAAGAATGGTCTGTTGAAAATGGATACCCTTCCATACTTCCCAATAGCTTGAGAACCTTCAGTGCTTTCCCACTGGACTTGATCCTTTAAGCAAAGTCTTTGGCCTTTGATGTTAAACCTCAACATCTGGCTTCAGCTTGCTTTTCCAGCCTCATCTCCCACTTCCCTTCCTAGCACCTTGTGTTCCAACCGCTTGGATACGTGCTGCTCCCTAAAATTTCTGTGCCTTGTTACATGTTCCCTTTGTCTGGAAAGACCCCAAATCTTACCACCAGGAAACAGAAACTCCTTCCTATTCTTCAAGTCTCAGCTCAAGCACTACCTCTGAGAAGTCTTCTTGCCCTCTAGATTAGTCAGCTCAGGCTTCCATAACAAAATACATAGACAGTGTGACTTAAACAACAGAAATTTATTTTTTTTACAGTTCTGGAGGTTAGAAGTCCAAGATCAGGGTGCCAGCAGAGTTGGGTTCTGGCGAGGAACCTCTTCCTTGTTTGTAGACAGCCACCTTGCTGTGTCCTTACTTGGCCTCTCCTCAGTGTGTGCACCTGAAGAGAAAGAGGTCTCTCTCTTGCTTCCTCTTTTTATAAATCCACCAATCCTATCAGATTAGGACCCCACCCTTATGACCTCATACAGCTTTAATTGACTCCTAAAATCTCTATCTCCATTTCAAATACAGTCACATTGGGTGTTAGGGCTTCAACATATGAATTTTAGGAGGACACAGTTCAGTCCATAGTACCCTCTTCCCCTGCATCCGTGTCCCCCCCAAGTAAAATAAGGGATCACTTTTCCCCTTAGCCCCTTGTACTCTCATAGGAAGCCAGGAAATAAATACTCGGACTTCTCCATTCGTCGCTCAGATCTCCTGCTCGTACCTTCCATTGCTGGGGACAGGTAGCCCACTGCTGCAGCTCTTAGGGGTCAGCCTCCTAGGGCACAGACAGGGTACTGAGGGGGTGGGATGGATCTGGAGAGGGAATGGAAGAGCTCCAGCAGGCATGACTGCCTATTCAAGGTGTGTCACGACAGTTGTAAAAGGCTAAAAATGAATTCTTAGACTTAGGGACGTTTAGAGTGGAACTTGTCCCTTAGCTAACCACACCTCATTTTATAGATCAAAAAACTAAAACCCAAGGAAGTTAAAATGACTTGTTTGAGCCTATGAGTTATTAGTAAGAAATATAGTTCATGAACAGTTCGTATGTGTCACATGCCAATAAGCAATTGTAATAGTTTTCTATTGCTTCGTAACAAATTATTACAAATTTAGCAGGTTAAAACGACACCTAATAATTAACTCAACATCTGTTTATGCTTTAGGTCAGAAATCTCAGCAGGCTTAGCTGGATTATCTGCTTAGGGTCTCAAAAGGCTGCAATCAAGGTGTTGGCCAGGTTGGACTCATCTGTAAACTCTAGGGGAAGAATCTGCTTCCAGCTCCTTCCTGATGTTGGTAGAATTCATTTCCGTGTGGTTGTAGGCCTGAGGTCCCTGTTTCCTTGCTGGATGTCAACCAGGGGCTGCTGTCAGCTTTTAGAAGCCACTCACATTCCTTGACACATGGCCACCTCCATCTTTAAAGCCAACAACAGTGTGTAGAATACTTTCTGCACCTCAAATCTCTCCGACTTCCTCTTCTGCCCCCAGCCAGAGAAAACTCATTGCTTTTTAAGGGCTTATGTGATTAGATTAGACATGCTTGGATAATCTCCCTTTTGCCATATAAAGTAGCATAATCATGGGAATATCACCAGGGGGTGAAGGTCATAGGGACCATCTTAAAATTCTGCTTACCACAGCACTTTATGTACCTGACTGTACCTAATCCTCATAAAACCCTTTGATATAAGTGGTAGTATTCGCATTTTATGTATGAGAAATCAAAGACTTGAGAAAGTTAAATAACATACCAAAGGCATGCCTTATAGACAGCAGAGCTGGAATTTGGACCCAAAGCTTGCCAAAAGCTTCCTTATCACCATCTTTTTATATGGCCAGGCAGAAACTAGAACCCATGTTTACACTCTCATGACCAGTGAACTTTGGACTGCACCAGGCTGTCTTCTCTATACTGTGGTGCTTCTGTGACATAGACATCTTTGTGGACAATGGAGTCCTTTAACTGTGAACTCTCCCCTTCAATGCACCAATGATTACAAGACTAGAGGAAAATAAAAGATTGAGGATGCCTGATACTTACCAAATAAGAACTACTCTCTTCTGGGCACACTTTCAAGTAATATTTAGAGATAATAAATATTTATGAAATGCAAGACACAAACCTAAGATTTCAAGGAGTTTATAGCCAATTATTTCATTTGGAAAGTATAGTAGTATCATTGGAACCATAGATCATTTATCAGATAAGTAATAGAATTATTCTTTTGTCTTATCTTTGATAAATCCTTCCATTAAAACAGTTGCATTTTGCAAGAAAAGTGTTAACTTGAATATGGCATACATCTGTTCAGAGAATTCCTGATTGGTTTAGAGCTGGCTGAAAACTAAAAATTCCCCACCATAAATGGATTAATGCCTGTGTTGAATTCTATAACAGAGGCCCAGGCTGAAGCCCATATATGTATATCCCTGTTATAAAAGGGCAGCTTCCAACCCTTTTAAAATACAGTTTGTAGCAGTGCCATGACCATGCCTTTAAATCACTGTGAGTGCTGGCAGCCTGTCAGAGCCCTCCGGTTGCTACTACTCGCCTTGGAAAAATAATAACTTTTACAAATAGTGATACAAAACATGTTTCTCTTTTGAGGAGGTGAGGGATTGTGTCTTGACTGCTTTCAGCTTGAAACTGTAAATCTGTGTATTTTTCTTGGGCAATGCTTTTGGTAAATTTTGGTACTCTCTTGGATTTAGCTCAAGATCTCTGAAGGTGTAATGTAAAATTCTGAGTATACAGTTTTGATTGTCACACTTATTAGTGTGTGTATGTGTTAATATACTAAACTTTGTTGTACAAAGAACTTTTTAGTACAAATAACTCTCCTCCCCCCACACCTTACAGCTTCCCAGCTACCAGTCGACCTTTGCATCTTTTAAAGTCATAAAAAACGCTGTTTTAAACTACCTTAATTCTGAATCCTCTCCTTCTTCCCCCCTCCCGCCCCCTCCTCGACATAACTTTTATTAGCATTGCGTGGAGACGTTGGGGAGAATTGCTCTATAGGACAGTTTAGAAGATTTAGAGATTTGGCAACTGTACTAAGTATGGGAACGGATTTATATATTCTTCAAAAACTGGTATCAGATTGATATAGCTCAAATAAACTTAATAAACATAAACTATTTAAGTCTACATATATCATCAAAAGTTATTTATGAATCATCTGAGGAAAGATACTATACAAACCTTGTAAACATAGCCCCTGGCGCATGAGTACTGTGCTCACCCATCCCTGTTTTTGTTTTAGGTTGACATAAAACCAATTTTTAAAAGTCCTTTGTTTTCATAAGAAGGATGAAATCTGGGTTATTTTAGGCTGAAATTAAGTACGTGATAAATGTCCCATTCATTCTCATGTCTTCTCCTGGATACCAAGACAACAGTATCCTTTTCTTCCCCAATTCCTCAACAAGGTTTTCGTTTTAATAAATTTATTGGATTATCTTCCAAATGACTTTGAAAGATCTTAAAAGATTTCTATAAACAAAATTTCCTAGTTTAAATATGGGAAGTTCAAATATAAAACACTGTAGACTAAAACTCAAAGAAAAGCATTTAAAGCAATATTTTAAACTAGGTAAGTAGTAAATACCACAGATTTTTGCATGGATAGCCCTTGGCACCTGGCCCAGATTTGATAGATTTCTTTCTTGCAAAGTGGTTTGTAACTGTCCCTTTTTACTGTAGAAATGGACCTCCAGTGTAAGGGGTCTGGAAGGGATGTGGTCATTCCAGCAGCTTCAGTGATGACCACCCTATCTGAAAGAACTGTCCCACTTTGAGTCGCATTCCTGCTGAGTGCTCTGTTACTGCAGGTCACCATGTAGGAGCGAGGATACAGATGAGGCTTATAAGATATGCATGATTTAAAAAACTATAATGAATCAATCATAGGTTTTCTCCACTTAGAAAACTGATAATCGAGCATAGTATGGCTTCTGTGGCTACTTCTTTTTCCCTCAACACTGCTGCTATTGGTGTATTGTTCTAACCTGATTTTACTTGCTTAATAAAGTTATGTTGCATGAATGAAAAGGTGGGTAGAGAAAACAGATTTTCTCAGAATGTGAATCATCCAAGAATAGCCAAGAAAAATAATGAGAGAAAGTATAGAGATGGCTCTTATATCATTGGTAATATACCTTTTTATATGTAACACTTGCACAGTAAATGTAATTTATATAACCATGCTACAGCTTGTCATAGTTCACGCTTTAGAACCCAGCAGGCTTTATTTCACCTCCTCTTTTACTATTTGTCTTTCAAATTGTAAAATCTAGCTCCCCTTATTTTATGATGTACGTGTTGTACTGGTGTAGAACTGGATAAGAAACATTTCCAAAGGAAGTCCAGCATTCCGTCACATATCCTTGTAACATTATTACTTTGTAATTATTAGGATGCATAGTTCACAACTGTATAAGGATCTATTTATCTATAGTAAGAACTAAATTCCCACCCCACCTCTTTCCCCTCAGGAAGGTATGATTTTAAACTCGATCCAAAAACAGCGTGCTAGTTTTATGAATAATTACATTGTTTTTGTTAACCGAAGAACAAGAATGAAGAACGTACTGTAGCAGGATAATATGCTCTTTTCCACTAGATGGGAGTGTGCGATAACCAGATGTAGGAGTCTTTTATAGCTAAACCAGAATATGCAAACTCTTCAGCAGATTCTTACCAAATAAAGATTTCTGACCAATGTGTACACAAGGAAACTAGTTTGCCTCCCCAGCCCTCATATCTCTGCATCTCTGACTCTCTGTCTCTCTCTCTCTCTCTCTCTTTCTGGAACTATACAAGTCAGATCTAATATCTTCAGTTTGCAAAACTCATCTTAAGAAAACTCAGAACTTAAAACATCTATAATTATTTAATAATTTGTTATTTGGCAAAGAGCTTCATTTAAGAGTTTCTAGTTGTTTGTTTCTTCTAATTTTCTGATGTAGAGAAATCCAATTATTTATCTTCATTTTTAATCCAGAAAACTTATGAAAGTCTTATTGACGCTAATGCATTGCATTTTTATATGATCAGTCATAGCATCTGTGAACAACAACAATTTAGTTTCTTCCTTTCTGATGAATCCTTATAACTTGTATGTCTGATTTTTCTCACTGCTCTGATTAGTACCCACAGGCCAATATGAATGAAGTGGTGATAGTAATGTTGCTGTCTTCCTTCAGATCCTACAATGAATGCACTAAGTATGATGTATGCTGAGTGTTCGTGGGGTTTTTTCTCCTAGAAACCCTCTCTAAAATCCTTACTAGATCCCTTCTGTACCTAAAATTAGTAAACAAAATGTAATCAGAAGAGATATTGAAATATATTGAATGCTTTTTCTGCATCTAATGAGAAGCAAACTTTTTTTTATTAGTTTTTGCTATTTATTTTCCTTCCTTGTATTTTAGGCTTATTCTGCATTTTTCCTAACTTCCTGAGTTGAACACTTAGTTTAATAATCTTTATTCTTTCAAATTTGAGCATTTAAGCTATAAATTTCCTCCTAAGCATTCCTTTAGATGTGTTCCACAAGTTTCAAGAAGCTTTGTTTTCTTTTTTTCCTAAAATATTTTTGCTTTAATTTCTACTGTGATTGTTTCTTTCAACATTGAATTTTTTAGTTTTCTTTTTTTTAAAGACGTATTTTCCAGGTGCTTTTTTGCTGTTGATTTCTAACATAATTGCATTCTTTTCAGATAATGTTGTTGATGATCAGTCCTTGGGCATTTCTTAAGACTTGCTGTGTGCCATACTATATGTTCAGTTTTTCAAAGTGTTTCAAATGCTCACAGAAAGAATGTGTGTTCTTCAGTCACTGGATGTGATATTTTTTTGTGTGTCAGGTCAAGCCTGTTAATTGCGTTTTTCTAATATTTATTTCTAGTATTTTTAGTCTCACTATAATGAGGGGTTTGTCCATTTATTTCTTATAGTTCTGTTATTTTTGCTTATATATTTTGAAGTTAGGTTATTAGGCTATATTTTTATTTATTTATTTATTTTTTGGTGAGGAAGATTAGCCCTGAGCTAATATCTGTTGCCAATCCTCCTCTTTTTGCTGAGGAAGATTGGCCCTGGACTAACATCCGTGCCCATCTTCCTCTACTTTATATGGGATGCCACCACAGCATGGCTTGATAAGCAGTGCATGGCTCCCCACCCGGGATCTGAACCTGTGAACCCCGGGCTGCCGAAGCGGAGTGCGAGAACGTTTTAACCGCTACACCATGGGGCTGGCCCCTAGGCTATATTATTAAGTTTAGAATTGTTACATCATAGAGGTGTTTTTAACCTTTTGTTACTAAGTAGTTACTCTAATATTGAGGGAAAAAACATTAAAGTCCAATCTGTATGATCTAACTTACTTTTTGCTGATATTTGCCTAATTTATCTTTTTGCATCCTTGTACTTTCATCCTTTCTGTGTCCTTAAATTTTAAATGTCTCTTACAAATAGCATATAGTTTGATTTTGTTGTATTATCCAGTGAAAGCTTTTGTCTTTTAACTGGAGAATTGGGTCCATTTATTGTGACTATTGATATATTTGGATTATATCAACCATCTTAGTTTGTATTTTCTACACGTCCCAATTTCCTAAATTTCTTTTTTCTCCTCTCTTATTGCCTTCTGTTTGACTAGTTGCCTTTTTATATTTTCATTTCATTTTCTGTTAGCTTAGAAATTATATACAATATTTCTTTCTTTAGTTATCTAGATATTTTAACATGCATACTTAACATCATGTAGTGTTAATCTACATCTTTACTGTCTTCCTGCACAACGTAAGGATGTTAGAATGTTTTTTGAAACTCTCAGACTCCCCCCTCTGGTTTATACGCTATTGTTGCCCCGTATTTTAGTTCCAGCTTAAGTTTTGACTCCACAAAGTCTCTCTACTTCCCTTTGCTCTGTCACCTTTTCCAGCTTCTGCTCGTCTGCCAGACTCCTTCCTGAGTCCTCACCTGTCCCTCTACTCTTCCCCCAGGAAGTGAAGGTGATCTGTTCAACTCATCATTTCCTGACTTCCGAGTTTGTATTTTCTACCACCAGGTCTATGTATCCTACAATCTACTTGATATCTTTATTCTGGCTCATAGGCATGTCAAACTTATCAATAGTTCAGTTTTGGAGACCTTTCATCAACCTTTTCCCCCCATACCTCAGGTCTGTTCTTCTTTTGCATTTACTATCTTAATAAATTAGATTCCTTCTACCAACTTACTCATCCTGGAAACCTGGGTTCATTTTTTGACAAACTAGGCCTTCCCTTCACCATCACTACGTCCAAGTCAACCACAAAGTTTAATCAGTGTTACATTCAAG
Source organism: Ceratotherium simum simum (assembly GCF_057802395.1). Lineage (NCBI taxonomy): Eukaryota > Metazoa > Chordata > Mammalia > Perissodactyla > Rhinocerotidae > Ceratotherium > Ceratotherium simum. The sequence goes on from NC_141900.1 coordinate 74,843,501, forward strand.
GAGATCTTAAATCTGTTCCTTTCGTTTCATCTCCACTGTCAAATGCTCTAGTCCAAGCTATAGCACATCTTACCTGGACCACAGCAATAGCAATCCAAGATATGAATTCCACTTGTGAAGTAGCAGTAGAATCCCTGTTACTTAGAACCGCACTGTTGCAAACTGGATGCACCATTGAGGTGTTAATTCGTCTCTCTAATTCCAATTATGTCTATCCCCAATCCATTCTCCACCTACCCCCAATCCATTATCCACGTGGCAGGTATTACAATTTTTGAAAATGATAGATCTAATCATGTTATTCCATTACCTAAAAGCCTGCAGTGCCTCCCGATTACTCTTATAATGAAGGCCAGATGCCTTAATGTGTTCTGCAAGTTCCTGTATAATCTCATGCCTGCCTACCGTCGTTGTCACTGCCCCCATTACTTGCCTCACTGCGGTCACACCAGCCTTCTCTGATCATGGAACCTAAGGGAACAATCTCTTTCCTAATTCAGGACGACCACAAATACTCTTTCTACCCAGAATGTTTGGAGGCTTTTCTCCTCCCTTTTGTCCCGCTTCCCAAATATACACATACATACCCAATTCCCACCTATGTTTTACGCATCCTTCAGATCTCAACCTAAATGTCACTTTCTTATGGAGTAATTTCTTATGGAGTTCTTTCCTTACCAGTTCCAAGTCAAATTTATACCCTCGCAAGGTATCCTGTGCTTTTCTTTTCTATCGTAAATGCAGTTATGGGGTGTGTGTGTGTGTGTGTGTATTTGTTTAATGTCTGTCTCCCCACCAGGTGGTAAGTTCTAGAATGTCAGAGACTGGGCCTATTTTTTTTACCATTATGTCGTAGAGTCCAGTGGATTGCTTGGCATGTTGACACTCATATATGTTGCATGAATGAATGAATGATTATGTGCTAGGCCAGACTGGGGAAGAGGACTGTGTCCCTCAACTATAAGAAGAGCAGAGACTTTCATGTATCAGTCTTTTTATATACAATGGAGCACATGGTAGGCAATCACTAAGTGTTTGAAGAACTAAAAGAAGGGGAAAAGGAATGGAAAGAAAGAGAAAGGAGAAAGAAAATGAGAAATGGGAAAGGAGAGGAAAGGAAATTGGAAAGGAGACAGGAAAGGTAAACCTAAATCTAGGATTATAGTATCAGTCTCCCTAGCCCTCACTTAAAAAAACAAAAACTTGGGCAAGGGCTATGAAATGTTATCATGCAGTAAATATGAAACCTCTTACTGTGATAGTTTTTTGATGATCTTGTTGTCATTTATTTATTTGAGAGAATGAGAAATACCAGATAGGATTATGATCAGCCATGCTCCCTTGAACATGCACTTTTTAATCAAAACCCAACTTTTTCAGTCTTCTAAAGTGAAAGTACATTTTTATGTTTTCTTAAATTTATGGATAACTACTTTGTATCCCCTCCCAAAAAAAGATTTGCCTTTGCATACCATTAAATGGAATAGGTGTAAAAGTATTTTATGAACTATAAATGTACGCACATACTTGGGGGCCAGCCCAGTGGCATAGTGGTTAAGTTCACGCACTCCACTTCGGCGGCCCAGGGTTTGCAGGTTTGAATCCTGGGCACGGACGAATGTACTGCTCATCAAGCCATGCTGTGGTGGCATCCCACATACAAAATAGAGGAAGATGGGCACAGGTGTTAGCTCAGAGCCAGTCTTCCTCAGCAAAAACAGGATGATTGGCAACAGATATTAGCTCCAGGGCCAATCTTCCTCACCAAAAAAATGTATGCACATACTTAATTATTATTGATTAGGTATAATCATTGCCTATTTATCTCCAAAATTATAGAAAAATATGTCGTAACTGCAAGTGCGGCCAAGAAGAACATGATGTCCTATTGAGCAATGAAGAAGATCGAAAAGTGGGGAAACTTTTTGAAGACACCAAGTATACTACCCTGATCGCAAAGCTAAAATCAGATGGAATTCCCATGTATAAACGCAATGTTATGATACTGACCAATCCAGTTGCTGCCAAGAAGAATATCTCCATCAATACAGTTACCTATGAATGGGCGCCTCCTGTCCAGAATCAGGCATTGGTAAGGGAGAGGGGAACCCCTTTGTTAAAAATGAGTCTGTACTACTTATTTAGGGCAATTCCTTTAGTAACCTAATCAACCTCAGGTCTGTTATTTTTCTGGGGTTCCCATTACTTTGATTTTCAACTTCTATTGTCGTCTTTCGAAAGGAAGGTTAGATACCTCATAGAATTTTTCTGACTACCTAGATATGATACCTTTTTGAGGGAATGGTCTGAAATTCTTAATAATTAGGTGAAAAACAGATATTTTGTACAAATCTAGTAACTCTTCTAGCTTACTCTAGAGAAGATTTCTCTTACGATGGTAAAGATTAGCTAAAGAATAGAATTTCTGTTGTTTAGAACTCAAAAAAATGTTCAACATTATATTTCTTTTACTATGTAAGGCAAAAACAAAAACAATTTTGTGTCAAGCTCCTTGTATTATAACAACTAGATGAGGTGAGACATTTGGAAGTCTTTGAAGAAGGTTAGTTAAATCATTAAAGTTAATCTTGTGATGATATTTTTTTATAATGTGAAAATTTTGCCGATCCATAGGCCATTCTAAACATACTGCCTGAAAATTCGTGTTCCCTTATGATCGTACATTTGTGTATTTAGCACAAGTAAACATTAGTAACCAAAATCCTTTTACAAATCATGGAAAAAATGTATTCATTTTTACTGAACTCAATCTATTTAGTGGACCATTTTTGAATATGTTACTGAACTCAGTCTATTTAGTGTACCATTTTGAATATGTTAACATCTCAAGATATTTATATTATGAAGATTAATTTTTACTAATAGATAAAACCGACTTCTTTCTTGAGTAACTTGCTTCTGATGCGTGTTATAAAATATTGCCTGTCTGGTGGCCAAGGCATCTCCCAGATGACGCTGGTCTCCCTGTGGTTCAGGCCAGGCAGTACATGCAGATGCTGCCCAAGGAGAAGCAGCCAGTGGCCGGCTCCGAGGGGGCGCAGTACCGGAAGAAGCAGCTGGCAAAGCAGCTGCCTGCACACGACCAGGACCCTTCCAAGTGCCACGAGCTGTCTCCCAAAGAGGTGAAGGAGATGGAGCAGTTTGTGAAGAAATATAAGAACGAGGCTCTGGGAGTAGGAGATGTCAAACTTCCCCGGGAAATGGACGCTCAAGGCCCCAACAAAATGTACATCCCTGGTGGGGACAGAAGCACCACGGCAGCCGTGGGGGCCATGGACGACAAAGTGGCCGAACACAAAAGAACTCAATATGTAAGTAGAGTGGTCCCACTGTTGGCCCGATCTGTGTATTTTACAGTTCTTTCCCTTTCTTGGAACCTTTTTTGGGCCATTCCTCTGTTTCCAAAAGGGAGTAGATGAGGGAAATAAATTGAACTAAAATTCAGTTTTTGCTTATTTTAGAGAATCATCATGTTTGAAACCACTGTCTAAAGCCAGGTTTTCTGATTATCTGTTGCCAAGGATAATCGTGAGTTTTATGTATACATAGTAGTTAGCATTGGTGTCATGCTGGAATACAACATACTAATTAGAATCTGTTTCTAAACGTAATTATGGTGCTAATTGTTTATCTCTTCCCATAAATAAGAATAACGTATGCTTAGATTAATTCAGTTTTACTTGTGAGAAAGTGCCTAAAATTCAAACTTAAATTTATGTGGATATATTTTCAATCATATTTTTTTAATCTCTCCTAGAGAAGGAAATTGAAGTCTTTTTTTATGCCTTGAAGAAAATTGACACAGATGAACAAAAAATAAGAACTATACTTACTGTAACATATTCCTTATAGATCTGATTAGCACATCAACTAATGAGGCTTAGTCTTGTAAAAAAAAAATAATTTTTTTTAAAGTACTAATAAGCTCTAAGGTAATCATTTTTTTAGAGAAGCACTTAAAATTGAGGTGAAAATTACTATTAGCGTTTTTCCATAAGGAACTTTAATTTGGGAAACAATACTCTGTTGCACATAAGGTGCAAGAATTAGGTTTGAATAGCCTGCGGAAAGGCAAGAGATTCTATTTCACAGAAGTACTAACACCTTATTGTCTACATGGACAAATTACTAATTTCAGTAGAAATTATTTCTCTTGAAAGTTGTTTCTTTGAATTTCTACTAAAACTGGTGATGAAAAATGCCGGTCTTATGATGACTAGATTGTTTTGGATGGTTTCCCTTTCAGTCCTGCTACTGCTGCAACCTGAGTATGAAAGAAGGTGACCCGGCCATCTATGCTGAACGGGCCGGCTACGATAAACTGTGGCACCCAGCTTGTTTTGTCTGCAGTACCTGCCATGAACTCCTGGTTGACATGATTTATTTTTGGAAGAATGGGAAGCTATACTGTGGCAGACATTACTGTGATAGTGAGAAACCCCGATGTGCTGGCTGTGATGAGGTGTGTTCCCTGGGGCCACTGCATGCAGGCTCCTTTTTGTACCCCCATATGGTCCTCTTACCATCCTAACCAGGCCACCCTTAGCGAGGAGGCAATATGAATTAACCAAGCGTCAGTTCCTTTGTTTACATCCAAAGAAGATGAATGAAAAATCTTTTAATTTCAGTTATTCTGAGTGTCCCTGTTAATTGTGTTGACTAATGAAAAACCGTCCAGAAACATAAAGGATTGATTTGGACTAAACTAAATAATAACCTAAGTTCAAGCTTTATCTTATTTCAAACTTCAATCCAAGAAAGTAGGTCAATATACTTATGGATCTAAATCCCTTATTGTCTAAAGAACCTAGCTTTGTTATTTGTGACAAAAAAGGAAAATACGTGATTCATCTTATTTTTATCCTGTTCCCAGCTGATATTCAGCAATGAGTATACCCAGGCAGAAAACCAAAATTGGCATCTAAAGCACTTCTGCTGCTTTGACTGTGACAACATCCTGGCTGGGGAAATATACGTGATGGTCAATGACAAGCCCGTGTGCAAGCCCTGCTATGTGAAGAATCATGCTGTGGTAAGAAGCATTCTAGGGACACGGTGGCCTCAACCTGCTTTATAGCTTGACTTTATGCCTTTATTTAATTAAGCCTCTTACAAAGGAGAAACAGAAAGTACTACTCATAAGTAGGAAACATTTGATTCCTACCATAGAGTGTTAAAACCCAGATAATTCAAAAGCAATACATGCATTGACTATGAGCCATGTCCAGATTTCTACCGTGCAGTTTACACTATAGATTATAAATGCTACTTGATAATCAAATGCCCACAGAAAAATTCCTTAACATGAATGAGATTAACTGATTGATTCTCATCATACAGATCAGATTCTATTTAAGTTAGGGTTTCTAGAGGCTGTTCATATTCTTTAGCTCTATTTCAGTGTTTATGGTTTCTGTTCATGTTGCTAGACCACGCACTAGGACTTCATTTTTGCTATCTGGAGATTGGACAGTACCTATTTTTCAAACCCTCATTGAATTGATTCGGGTCAAACAAAATTTGACCTGCAAATTTTGGGTTGGATTTAGTAAGACTAAATGATTTACCATTTACCATTGAGTTGGATTAAATAAATTTAAATGATTTATTTGTGTGGGCCAAACATGCAAGTATTTAATGTGAGAGTATATTTTTTTTCTTGGATCTGCCCTGTTTACACAGATTGTGTGATGGCCAAGAGGTAGATAATTTAGATAAAGGGGAGATTAAAAAGTTGACCATATATGGTAAAGCTTTGTAAGCCAGGGGGTATTAAAAGGATAGACATTTACTTCTTTATATGTAGGAAAATATGTACTAGTTAAAGATCCCCCTGAGCTATCAAGTAGAGGAGACTCCTGGCTAAGGAATAAAATGACATATTTATATAATTCTAGGAGTATGTTACGACAAAAATGAGGTAACAAGTTTTAATGTCAATGCCAGTTTTCAGCCTTTACACATTGTCCCCAGATGTAATCAGTCATTTTCCATCATCTCTGCCTCATCAATATATCTCAGATCCTCACAGTTATGACTACTCTACTTCAGACCTTTATTTTTTTTCATTTGGATTATTGCAGTGGCCTCAAATTTGGTCTCCCTGCTTCCAATTTTCATCTTGTTCAAAGCCACCTCCCATAATGATGGAAGATTATCTTTCTAAAGTGCAAATCTGATCTTAACCTTTTGCTTAATAGATCCGGCCCATTCTTACCTGTCCAGCTGCTTCTACTAGTAATCCAACTCAAATCATACATTTCCACAAGTTACCTGTATTTTCTAGTTTATGCACTGTTCTTTGTCTTCTGACACACTAATTCCTTTGTCTGAAATGCCCTCCTATTCCTATTTTACCTGACTATGCCTACACATTTCTCTAGACTCAGTTTAGGCTTAACTTTTTCAGAACAGCTTTCCTGACTCCCTACCCCTTTCTCTCTGGCTAGGCTGGATGCCGCTCTGTGTTCCCCTGCGGCCGTGTGTGTGTGTGCTTGCCCATGTGTGTGTAATTCATGTACTCATCTGTTCCCTCCAGTAGACTATATAGCAGCTGGAGGGTAGAGCTTGCCTTTTTGTTTCCAAATCCTCAATGTCTGCACTTGGGAAATGTTTGAGTGACTGACTTGTGTTCTTTCTCATTTGCTTTGGAGTCAGCGTGGACCCTCCTCTACCTGGGGAAAAGATATTGAATCACCATGTGGCCTGATACAGAATTTAGCTAAAAACTGCTTCTCTGAATATTGTTGCAACAGTTTCTCTGCAAAAGAGGGTTATCATAATGTGTATTTTATTGTAGGATATGTGACCATCTCAATGACTAGAATTTAAACTCATTAAGGGGAGGGATTTTTGTCTGCTTTGTTTTCTATTTCTAATACTAGAACAATATAGTAGATACTCAATATTTATTGGATAAAGTTTTAAATAGATGAAACAGCTTTATTTAACTGTTACAAGTTTCTCTCCATTACATTGTGTCTAATCAATGGAGAGGATTATAATCACAGATATGATTTTTTAAAAAAGAAAATGTCTAAATTATTCAGCTTTGTAATATGGCATGATTTCTTGTAGGTTTACTTTCTTGGTAAGATATACTGTTGCCCTTTGCCTAATATTAAAGTGAACATATCTATCTCCTAAACAACTCTAGCTGATAGCAAAGAGAGCTACTCATGCAACATGCTAAAGGATGTAAAATTTTGAAGAAGATTATCTAGTTTAAGGCATTGATCTGCTTAGATCTTTAAAAAAAAATTTTTTTAAAAAGCAGAGAGAGAATACAAACTATTTTTAGACCTAAAGCCAAGAACTCAGCTCAAAACAGGACATTTCTGAGGAAAAATTTAACCTGGAAGGAAGATAATGGGAAATGCACTTAGTTTGTCTCTGCGCTGGTCTCTGGAATTCCAGTCTCGAACAGCCACCCACAGAATTCACATCTACGAGATTTCACAGGACCTTCCTGCCAGAGAGCTCATGACAACAAGTGTCATTAGCTATTTCACATTGTGTATACAAATAAAAAAAAGTAGGAGGGATTGAAGGTAATAAGACCTCATTGAAATATTAGAAATTTAAGAACACAGGAAGCACAATCATCTCCCTGAAGGGTTCTGTAGTCCCCAGACCCTCGGGGAGGTCTGGGCAGCTTTCAGATTTATGAAGAATTAGGGATCAGTAGATTTTAACTGGGATTATATGTCAGACTTTGGGATGAGTGGCAATCAAATTATTAAAGCTAAGTTTTATGAAACTACAAACCCTAAATTCCTATACAATTTAGTGTGTTCATTAGTTATTTTTTTACCTCAACAAGTTCCTTAATTTTACACATAATTGAACAGTAGTTATCTCTTTTTTTAAATCGCAAAAGAAAGTCTGTGTTTTAAAAGATTATAAAAAGATCCACAAATATTATTACAGGGCTGAGATAAAGGTAGATCATGGTCTAAAGATGAATAAAAAATTGAGTGTGAAATCCTTTTATTTTACACAAGCGAGTTTAAAAATATTGAAAAATTAATATGAAATACAGAAAAATACAAAGGACAGCATTCTAAATGAATTATAAAGCTATAAAAAATGAACATACACATCTCCCTTGCTTCTCAAGGAAGACTAGGTTGACATAACATGTGAATTAAGCAGCTATAATCTGTAATTAGAAGCCATGTAGCTCTAAAAAATATGGAAAGTATATTGCAGGTCTGAAATGGATATTTGTAATAATGCCTCACTTCACACCCTAAACCAGTTTACCCGCTGAGTAGCAGCCGCATTTTGAGGTCTTTTCGAGTAAGGAGGCTCAAGCTAAAAGACCCTCCTCAACTGACCCACTCACCCCTCATCTCTCAGTAATTCCTGACAATCATATTAAGAGACCAAGAATACTGAAGGTTTGTCACTTTCACATAATACTGGACAATCTTGCCTCACTTGTTATAAAATATTTAAAACAAAACTTTAGATAGTCACGTTCATTCGGAACATGTGTAAACAAGAAGGCGTATGAACTATGTAGTGTTTTGGAGGTCTCAACTGGGTAGTTTTGTTTTCTGCTATAATGAGGGTTATTCATTTATTATTTTCATATACACATGCAGCTAAAGAAGAAAATTATGTGTGCGGGTGTGGATATGTGTATGTCATATATATATTTGTATATAACATACATATACACTGAATGGTATAGGGGATACAAGTATTAATATTCTACAATATTAGATTATACCTAAGTGATGACTTAGAACAGAAGCCAATTAACTACAAGTTATATTTTTAGTGCAAATTAATTATTCTTAATTAATTAATTAAATATCTTAATTAAATATTCTTAATTCTTAATTCAGTATTTTTAATTTTCTTAATTACTTTGAACATGATTTTCATTTTCTACTGTCTAGAAATTAGTGGTGTTAATGATCTCATGTGTCATAGGTAGGACTGGTAAAATTACCAGTTCAAAGCTTTAATGAGTGAGGAGAAGTCTTTTTAAGACTATTTTTTTTAGAGCAGCTTTAGGTTTACAACAAAATTGAGAGGAAGATACAGAGATTTCCCATATACTCCCTACACCCACACGTGTAAAGCCTCACTCATGATCAACATCACTCGCCAGAAGGGTACGTTTTTTACCAAGGGTGAATCTACATTGAGACTTCATAATCACCCAAAGTCCATAATTTGCCTTAGGGTTCACTCTTCATGTTGTACATTCTCTGGGTTTGGACAAATGTATAGAATGGACAAATGAAATATATCCATCATTATATATACAGAATATTTTACCTGCCCTAAAAGTCCTCTGTGCTCTGCCGATTCATCTCTCCCACCTCCTTGCCCACCCCCCCAGCAACCATTGATCTTTTTACTGTCTCCATAGCTCTACCTTTTCCAGAATGTCATATAGTTGGAATAATACAGTTTGTAGCCTTTTCAGATTGACTTCTTTCACTTAGTAATATGCATTTAAATTTCCTTATGTCTTTTCATGGCTTGATAGCTCATTTCTTTTTAGCACTGAATAATATTCCATTGTCTAGATGTACCCCAGTCTGTCCATTCACCTTCTGAAGGGCATCTTGGTTGCTTCCAAGTTTTGGCAATCGTGAATAAAGCTGCTATAAACATCCGTATGCAGGTTTTTGAGTGGACTTAAGTTTTCAGCTCCTTTGGGTAAATACCAAGGAGCACAATTGTTGGATTGTATGATAAGAGTATATAGTTTTGTAAGAAACTGCCAAACTGTCTTCCAAAGTGGCTGTACCATTTTGCATTCCCACCACCAACCAGAGAGTTCCTGTTGTTCCACATCCTCACCAGGATTTGGTGTCGTAGGAAAAAACCATTAACTTTTTTATAATTACTACTGTGCAGTCTAATGGAATATACTGTAACCAAATGTACTGCTTTGGAACTCACTGTCAAGACTTTCTGCCTTGAATACCGTGGGGATATCTTACAAACATCAAATCACCTCTTTGGCCTTCGCCTGTTATTTCTCACAGTGCTCACCCTATAGACTCCCATTAACAGTTGTTCGCTAACAGGGTTAACTAGAAGGTCACTTTCAGTTGTATATTTTTGAGATTGTCACTCTCAGTTTAATTTATCACCTGAAGAAAGGTGTGTTGAGTTTGTTCTGACATGAAAATGTTACCATCTCAGTTTGATCTCTCATCTCTTATTTGTACAATTGACTTAACAGGTGTGTCAAGGATGCCACAATGCCATTGATCCCGAAGTGCAGCGGGTGAGCTATAACAACTTCAGCTGGCACGCGTCCACAGAGTGCTTCCTGTGCTCCTGCTGCAGCAAGTGTCTCATTGGGCAGAAGTTCATGCCAGTAGAAGGGATGGTTTTCTGTTCAGTGGAGTGTAAGAAGATGATGTCTTAAGAGGAGAGCACCAAGTGATATTGAGCCATAGCTATCCAAAGTGGTCTGCATTTCTACTGTAAAACGCAATTTAGAAAAATAAACGGAAAAAAGAGGAACTGTAAAGGAAACCAGGAGATTTTGTTCAGTATCTTTCTTTGCTGTTTTTCCATATCAGTTTTTTTCATGTCAACTTTTAGAACCTGCTTTAAGCATTTGATTTTAAAAACAGTAAAGAATTTTATCTTTCCTTAGCTTTCCAGGCATAAAATCTTTGAGTTGGAAGCTTGGGTTTAATTAATCTTCATATCCCTGTCTCCTTTGTACCAAACAGTATATATGAAACACTTAAAAGTTAGTGGGCTGAAGGGAAGGATGAACATTTCTAGTTCTATATTCTTTTTTCCCTCTTGTGTAAAATGAAAAGGAAATTAAACTTGCCCTAATGCCAAGGCTCTACATTTATTGCCTCATCTTATTCACTGAACTCTGTAGTGATACACAGTGAATTCTTTTGACAGAGAGAATAGAAGTGCAGCATGGTATGGAGAGCTATCATTTTAATGCCTATGCATTTGCTATTTCCTAATTTAGGCAGAGGTGGCTTTATTGCATTTCTCTATTTTTTTTTTTTTTTATTTGCCTTACCTCTCAGTGTTCCCTTTGTAAGCTGGTGACCTCCATCTGTGGCCTTGAATATTTTATTGTCACATGTGGCATCTACACTTTTTACTTCTATAGATGACTCTCGGCTTGGACATAAAAGCCTGGCCACTCATTTATATTATGTTTTCAATCCAAAGAATACGTATACTTTTTGTACCCAAGAAACTATAACTTGTACTGATTGCACTTGCCTGCCGTGGTTTGGATAGATTTTTTTGCATGGTTTTTATTCTTTTCTAATAGATGCTGTCCTGTTCTAAGCCTGTTCATTGGTATATCGAATGTCTTCTTCCCCTGTATACTTCCATCATTAGGTATTTCTGATGTTTATTTTTCCCTGTATATTTCTATATACTATGCACTATGAAATTCAATGGAATGAATGATATGTATATTATTATTCAAAATAAAGTTTCTTTCACTTTAATAATTGTACCTTTCTTCTTAATATCCTTTTCATTCAAGAGCAAAAAATCCTTCCGCAATTAAGCATTTGTTACAGCAGGGGGCGCTGTCTCCAAGGATAAAAACTACCCAAACAAAAAGGCTGCTTCTGACAAGACAGAACAGAAGCTAGGCTTTTCATTCCGGTGAAGGGACAAGTTTTATGAAACTTGAAGATAAATCAAGACATTTAAGTTGTTAGTTTTCAAGTCATGTAGGAATTTTTTCTTTCAGGAAAGGGAAAGGTGTCATTTTAATTGAAGTTTGGGAAAACTTAATATCAACAAGCATTACTCTTATACTTGAATTGCAACCCTATTTGGTTTTCTAAGAATTTTTTCATGGCAACCTATTGTGAAAAAGGAAGCAAATGTGGAATAGTAGTAGATTCATTCTTCTAATATTATCAAATCATGAGGTTTCTTTTTTTTCCTCAGTCTGAAGTATTTCTGTCAAAGTGGGAGTAGCAGTTTTCTCTGACATATATCCAGAATAATTTGATTTTGATTTTTTTTCAGCTCATGTTTGTTTGGCTGATAGTGCTTCTCCTAAATTCCATCCCCCCACCCCCCACACACATACTCACAACATACATTTATTCATATTTATTCCCTCTGCACTACACCTTCCCCAGGCATATGAAAAGTGTCTTTTGGAACTTGAATACATGCCACCTTATCTAAAGAAATAATCTAATCCTGCATACAATTTTAAATGCTAAAATCACAAATATTCATCATTGTCTATAAATATCATTTTATGCTTGCTCATCTTTTTACCTTTCTCTCAAATGGCAACATATATTTTCCATAGAATCTTTTTTGTGTGTGTGAGGAAGATCAGCCCTGAGCTAACATCTGCCAATCCTCCCCTTTTAGCTGAGGAAGACTGGCCCTGGGCTAACATCCATGCCCATCTTCCTCCACTTTATATGGGACGCCACCACAGCATGGCCTGACAAGTGCTGCGTCGGTGCACGTCCGGGATCTGAACCGGTGAACCCCAGGCCACTGTAGCGGAGTGCGCGCACTTAATTGCTTGCACCGGGCCGGCCCTTCCATAGCATTTTTCCCACAAAGTTGAACAATTTACCTTTCCCAGACATGGCTAAGTGGGAATAAATTGAAACAGAATTCCACTGCATGTTAACATGGCCACTCTTCACGTCTCCCTGCCTAGCCTCCACTCTTCTGGGGCTGAGGTAGAATCAGACTGGTTTAGGGATGTAGAGGCCCAAGAAATTTGACCAAATTCATCATTCAGTACCCAAGATGCTGATTGCATGTATATTAGGCATTTCCCAGAAGAATGAACTACTTTGCCTGGGAGATACAGAACCACTAGTTTTGACTCTATCCTAACTTGTTTTTAGTTTGGCCTTGTATATATGAGCGGTCTCAAGATCTCCTGCAATTTTTAATTGTTAATCAGGTGGAAAAAAAAAAAAAAACCCATTCAAATATTTTGTCCTATAAACACTTAAGAGAATAAAATGGCTACTAGATTGTATAAGATTTACTTTTGCTCTAGCATTTAGGACATGCACACCCCCACCCCCACTCTCCACCATCATTCTGTATTCTGCATTGTCCTCAATTCTAAATAATGGTTTACTTGGAACAGAGGCCAAAGTTAAATCCTTCCCTTGCATTGGGGAAAAGATAGGGAAGTAATAAATGTTTTTATCTGGATTCATGCAATTTTTTTCTTCAAAAGTAAATAATGAAGAATAATCTTTTGTTCTACTTATTTCCTATTGGTCAGTAAATGGAAATCTCTATATCATCCAAATCCCATTTAAGTTTTATTTTTCAGAGATAGAGCTTATCCTTTTTTGTACTCAATGTAGCAGGCATTTAACAACCACATCTATGCAGTTAGAAATAGAGAGCCCCTCGCCCTGGAAGGGACTGGATTGGAAGGGAGAGAATACCAGAATGTGAACCACAATAAAGGCACCACAGAGCGTAAGAAAAGAGATGTCTTTTTCCATTCTGCAAAAGCCACCAATTTGGACATTGGAAGGTATAATGATACCCCTGATTCTTTTATCCCCTAGTCGGTGCTCGAGAACAGAGGGGTTGGATGAGGAAAGAGAGGGGAGATATTTCTTTACTGAGACCCAGGAAGTTCAAAAGAAGATTTTGACACATCATCAATTGCTGAAGTATATTGAGGTAATACATTTAACATCCTTACTGGAACAATCAGACCATATTAGAATGATTAATCATGAACTCATTCACAGAATCGGCACATATCCTATTCATTTCTAAGCAGAAGAATTTTGCTTGTAACCCTTGGATACAGTCATAATTTTGAAAAATCTGGATTTTGGTTATCCAATCCTGTTAAGAAATACCAGTTGCTCAAGAGACTCACTGGTCTTCGTATTTCTTCTATGTTTTATTTTTATTTTGATTTTTTTGGAAATGAGGGGTTGTTTTTACTTTAATCCATTCTGGCTGAAACTTAAATGACTCTGAAGTATTCAAGCATAGATTTCCAAATCTGACTTTGAAGTATTTCAGTCCAGTTTCACCAAAGGCAAAAGATTCATTATTGACTCATTCTTAAGGAATTTCCAACACGCCATGTTTAACCTCATCCAACTTCACCATGGTTACCAAAGAGACACTACCACCCAAGATGAGTATTAAGCCTTTGTCTCAAGATGTCCTGGCATATCTGAACTTGTCTTATGGGTATTCACTTAATTCCTTGAAAAACTTATGACTCCACCAGTGTCTCCATAAAATAGCATTTTACCACAAATTCTTTCTAGATATACTCTGCCTCTTCCTGACCTCTGCTGTTTTAAGTGCTCAGAGACAACTTGGATGATTATACCGAAGACTCATACATAAAAAGGACTCACTGTGTTGGGGTACAAGGGTGTGTTTTGAGCACACGACCTGAAACACATTCCTGCTTGATTAATAGAATCTTTTTTCACATATTTCCTAGATGCTTAAATAGCTTTAGCTAATTATTTTGTCTTTTCATGGAGAACAACATGTCATTGCAGCTTCTATTTGATTTGATAATGTATTTTGAAACACTCAAAACAAGATATCATTAACCTTTTATACTTGTTTTGAATGGCATTTTATGCTGACATTTATGAAGGCTGCTATTGATTTTTCTTCAATGATACTTCTCCCCAGGATATCTTGACCTTTAAACAATAGCAAAAACAACTTGCACCCAGGTATCTTTACTAAAGTCAGCCATTATCGAATGCAGAGACATTAGAGTGATGTTTCCAGAAATACTGACTGACTGTGAAAGCATCATGGTATAGATCCAAGGAGGGCTGGGTTTAGGAATCTAGAGACCTCCTGGCCAAGTCCCACTGAGTCTCCCTCTCCTCCTGACAGTTACAGATGAGTAGGATGGGGGACAGGATTGCTGGATTTGAGGAGTTTAGGAAATAGGCCCAAATGTGGGATGGACATCTATGAATATGTGGAAGTCACCAAAAATAACAACAGGAAAAAATGGTGGAGAGAAAAGTGAGCCAGAGGCTAATGGTTATCAAAAAACATGGAGGAGTGTCCTGGAATTTGATAGAAGATGGCAACTAAGCATAGAAATGGGTAGTAAAGTCTCAGGCCATGTACTATACTTCAAAGAGCTGTGATTGTTAGGAAACAAAAAGGAATTAGTGGACATAACAGTGGAGAATGAGGAGGATGACTACCCCACAGGCACTGGAATGCCCATGTGGGAGAAAAAATAACCAGCCTCAGCTTGAGAGTACCAAAGAAGAAACAGAGACCTTGAGGGATGACCAGTTATCAGTTGGAGCGAGGAGATGAAGAGGCTGAGAGGACGAGGGAGTTTGCAGTTCACAGAAGTTGGATTTCAGAGGCCACAGAGGTAAAGTTAGGGAGTGTAGGAAGGGATAGGACCAGATTAGGGGACTTACAAAACAGAATGGATATTGAGTTTCCAAATGAGGCTGAAAAATCTGGATGCCTGGGGTAAACAGAGCTGAGAGGCATACCGAGGTTAGTCCTGGTAGTTTGCTAGAGAAAGATGAGTAATCAATTAGGAATGCTTTTGGCTATAAGTAACTAAAAACACAGTTAAGAGTGGCTTAAAGATAAGACAGGCTGGCCCAAAGTCGGCTCAGAAAAAGCTCTTTTTCCTCTCTCTGCTCTGCCACTCTCTCTGTGCTGCCTTCCATTCTCATGTTTGTCCTTTCATTCAAGCAGCACTCTCTCACATAGTAGCATCCAAAGTATAAGGCAGAGCTGGGCCAAAATGGTATTTCACTCTCCTAAAAAGGAGAAAAGTGTTTCCCAGGAGCCCCCAGCAGACTTACCTACCCTTCCATTTCATTAGCTAGAACTATGTCACATGCTCCTCCTCATCAAAGGAAAAAGGAAACAGTAGCTATCATTGACCTATCCAATAATATTTCATTCCCTGAGGGCTGGGTACATGATCACCCAGATCAAAATCAATTTTCTGATATAGGAAGAGGTGAAATGGCTGTTGCAATGGCAAATGACGGGGACAACTATGGTGAGTAATTGTTTAGAGTTCAGTTTTTAGCTGGAAGGGATGGGATTGCGGGCAGCTGTTTAGTTGTGAAACTTGGGGCTTCTGTTGGCTTATAAGATATGACAGAGGCATCATTTGGGGACATCTTTCTTAGGCAGGATGCCACTTATATGGCCAGAGATGATGTAGAGTGAGACCAAGAGACACTTTGAAGTCCTTGGGCTGACTGATTACTGGTTTTGCTTGGCTTGCCCCCACCCCCCATCTCCTTCTATCTATCTGTTCCATTTTCAAGTCACAGGTCATTGTTACTTCCTCTATGAAGCTTGCATGGGCGAGAGAGAGAGAGAGAGAGAGAGAGAGAGAGAGAGAGAGAGAGACCTATAACTTATTCCTTGGCGCTCTTACCATGCTGACTTATCTGGCCATCTGAAATACTGATTTGAATCCCTCTAGGCCTGCCTCTCCAATACCAGAACCAACACTTTGCTGATTACCTCATCGTTTTTCACCAGGGATATTGTAAGTTCCCTATAGTCTCATCCTCTCACCTTCATTCTAACTCAGTGGTTCTCAAACTTTAGCACACAACAAAATCATTTGGAGGGCTTGTTAAATACGGATTACTGGATCCCACTCCCCAGAGTTTCTGATTCCGTAGATCTTGGGTGGGGTCCGATTTTTCGCATTCCTAACAAGTACCCAGGTGATGCTGATGCTGATGTCTGGGTCCACACCTTGAGAAACATTGTTCTGATCTATTTTCTAGTCTTCTGCCAGAGAGCAATGCAACGATGGCATTTCTATTTCCCTACTTAAAAAATCTAATGACCCAACCTCTTTTTCCAATCCTCCATACATATACATTGTTATCTAGCCATACCCAAATGCTTGCGGTTTCTTGAAGTAAGTAGCTTCTTTTATACCTCCATGACTTTGCAAAGGGAGGTCTATGAAACTGATCCATGACACCCTCGAACCCCACCAAGTTTGTAACTCATCCCCTATGCTCTCAAAGGTCTTGTCCTATACTACTAGTTTACTTATGTCATTGCCATACTTGAGTGCAGGAATATAATTTTATTCATGTTTGTTTCCTTGGAACCCAATAGAGCACTTAACACGTGAGATGTTCCTCCACAATGGTAAGTAATGAAATGAATTAAGCGATATCTGAATAAGCAATGAAAACCAGGTAAGAATTTTACTAGTCAAGTTGAAACTCATTTGGTCAAGTTTCTAAAGAACGGAACAGTAACAGAATCATAGATCAGTAGCTATAAATAAAAAAAAAATTTTTTTTTAAATCAAACGTTTACTTTCATTTTTAAAAAATGACAATACAGGGATCAAAGTACATTGCCCTCAACAATATTTATTGTTCTCTTACCTGCTTTCCTCACACCTCCAACTGCTTTCTCCACAAGTCCCCCCAACCTCAATTCTGCCCAATTTCCCTTCTCTTGCACTGTCATCTCTACTTCTCTCCATTGCTTCATTCATTCATTCACTCATTCACTCAGTCAGTCAATCAATATTATTAAGCATCTGCTATATGTCTGGAATGGTTGCAGGCACTGGGAACAAACTAGTGAACAAGACAAGCAAGGTCCCTGCTCTCATGGTGCTTTATGTTCTGGAGAGAATAGAAGTAAATAATTCTAACACATAAAATGAAGTGTGACCAAATGGAAAATAAAATTCAAGATCAGAGAATATATAAATGACACGAGGAGGTCAAAGCTATCAAAAATATTAGATCATAAGGGCCTGCATAGTAGCTATTATAGTGGTCCAAATGGTTCTAAGATTCCAAGCATTGCTCTTTACCTGTACGTATGAGAATTGGGATCCTCTTTGACAGTCTGAGTGGATTGAGAGAAGGCTGTGAACTCTCCCACAGGAATCATTTATACCCCACTGCCTATGAAATTATCGTTAGATCTTAGTGTTAACAGAGGTTAACTTTCCCAAGGAAGGCGTGCATTTCCTCATTTCTGAAATTGAAAGTGACATAAATAACTATTATCTTCCTTTCATTTTGACTTCCAGGAAGCTTTGAGCAAAATCTGACCTTCCACTAACATAACAACTATGACTTAAATATCTCTGTTATTTTTCCAGACAACTTTGTTGTATGAGTTCTCCTTTTGACCTGCTCCAAATTCTTTGTGGAGCTAGATAGGGTGTCTTTTTGGTTAGCATAATGTTTTGTCTTTTTCAAATAATAAAAGGGATTATTCATTACAAGGGTATAGGCAAGAAGCCTAAGGAAAGAACAGAAACGGGCTGAGCAACCGTCAGATCTCTTCCCCATCTTGCTCTCATCCAAGTTCCTCCCTGCATATCTGCTCCATTTTTCTTTTCTGCGGACACGTTCTCTCTGCTCCTCAGTCTACATGGTTAGTGAAAGATGGATGCCCCAACATTTCTGAATTTACATGTTAAAAATCCAATCACACTGATGGCTGATGGGCTGCCCCCAGGTTCTAATTCCAAGTTTCCCAGAAAGATAATCTGATTGACCCCAATTGTTTCACACTGAGCAAATCAGTTTATGCCCGAGGAGCAGTGTCATACAACCTAAGCAAAACAGTTAAAAATCTCCCCAAATAAGGTTTGTTGGGGGAACAGAGTAGGAATAAGTGGTATAGGGTCAGCAGTTTAGGGGGTCATTGTGAGCAGGAAGATACTCTACAGGGTAACTATTATAATTGTAAATAAGTAGATAGTTAGAAGGATAGTGTGATAGACACTGGCTACGTGATCACCAGACTTATTTCCAGTGGGACTACATTTCCCAGCATCCACTGCAGTCATGTGAGGCTTTGTGATTGAGTTCTGTCCACTAGGATGTGAGCAGAAGTAGCATAGTCTCCTTCTAGGTTTGGCCATTAAAACTCAAGATTCCCTAGAAGATAGTGGAGCCAAGAGACAAAGGAGGCCCTCCTTTCCACACTGTTGCACACTGGAACATGATGTGAGCAAGAAGTAAGCATTTATTATTTTAAGATACTAAGATTAGGGTTGTTTGTCACAGGAATTAGCTTTTCCTAACTAGTACAGATAAATAAAGAGGACCACTTATTCATTCTACAAACATCCCTCGACTAGGTCATGTGTTACCTTGGGATGCTGGGAAAGTGGAGGTGAATAAGGCAAGTCTTCTGTTCTCAATTCTTCATAGTCTCGTGGAGGAGACAAACAAGTAAGCAGAAAATTAAACTAATGAAGACCTGTCCCTGAGAGGAGACAGTGGAAATGATCCTAGAGTGACTGTGATATTGAAATGTCTTCTCTAACAATAGAGGTTATTTTCACGGTTTTCCTAGATGAATGGATGGATAAATAGAAACATTGGAAAAATAGAGTCTAAGAGATCTGGTCACAGTGGGACTGAAGGTCAGGGAGGGGTCACTGACAACCCTGAAGCCCCAGTCCTGCCGATTGGAAGAATGGTGGTGATATCAACAGTAATAGGAAATCCACTTATGGAGGAGCGAGGTTGAGAGGAAAATGATGAGTTTGCTTTGGAATATATTGAGCCTGAGCCAGGTGGAGGGGTACAGTTTGGAACCTGTAAGCTGAATCTCAAGAAAAACTTCTGGCTAGAGATGTAGATAAAGAAGTCAATGGATAAAAGTTATGTTAGCATCTCATATTAACTTACACAAAGGGGTCCTAGTCTCCTTATGATATGTGACCATATGTCAATGATACTGTTACTCTATTTTTATCCAGAGCAAAATTACAAGTTTAGTATATTTTTTCTTTTCCAAAGAAACAAAAATTATACTAGCAGTTTTGGTACTTCCACAATAGATATTGAAATTTCTGAACAACCACTTAACCTCTGTGTCTCAATTTGTCATCTATAAAATGGGAATATCAATCCCTATGTGACAGATTGCATTTTCAAAAATAGCCCTAGTAGTATTTCTGGTCCCACATGCTCTTCCAGAATCTTCCCACTCACCATCTGGAATCTATCGTCCCTCCCCTTGAACCTGAGGGGGACTTTGCGACTACCTGGATGAACAGAATGCAGCATGCATGCCTTCCTAGGTTAGGTCATAACAAGTGATATGACCTCTCCAGGCTCTCTATCTCAAAAAACGGAACCTAGTCATCATATTCGGAGGAAGCCCAAAGTAGCCCACTTAGAGACTCCACGTGCAAAGGCCTATCAGGAGAGGAACTGAGGCTCCCAGCTCAATGCCAGCATCAACTTTCAGACAGATGAGTGAATGATTCTTCAAATGCCTCCATTCCCCAGCCTCAACTC
The DNA here is from genome assembly GCF_057802395.1 of Ceratotherium simum simum. Classification (NCBI taxonomy): domain Eukaryota; kingdom Metazoa; phylum Chordata; class Mammalia; order Perissodactyla; family Rhinocerotidae; genus Ceratotherium; species Ceratotherium simum. The sequence continues at coordinate 74,863,810 of NC_141900.1, forward strand.
TTCCAGCTGAAGCCCCTGACATCAGCAGAGACAAGCTGAACCTGCTGTGTCCTGTCCAAATTCCTGACCATAGAGTCCATGAACATAACGAATGGTTGTTTTACACCACAAAATTTTGGGGTAATTTTTTATGCAGTCATGGTATCTGTAACACCTATTGAACAGAATTATTTGATACATAATGGAGAATTCCTGCAAAACATGCAACAAAGTGTTTTTTATACAAGTCATTACTTAGTATATTAACTTTCATCCTTTTGTCCATCTTTCCTCTCCCTTTGCTTGAGGATGTATACAGATATGCAGTATTTTGTGGGTTTTTTTTTTTTTTTTGATAAGAAAGATCAGCCCTGAGCTAACATCCATGCCAATCCTCCTCTTTTTTTGCTGAGAAAGACTGGCCCTGGGCTAACATCCATGCCCATCTGCCTCCACTTTATATGGGACGCCGCCACAGCGTGGCCTGACAAGTAGTGCATCGGTGCATGCCCGGGATCCAAACCTGGGCCGCCAGCAGCAGAGCACACACACTTAACCACTATGCCATGGGGCCGGCCCCAGATGTGCAGTCTTAATAAGCGTAAATCCATAGATTCAATCTGTAGAGTTCATAAACATCAGGACAATTTATAAGCTAGACTCAGAAAACCTGGTGAGTACTATTTTCAAGAAAGTACATTCTAGGGGTTAGGATCATGGTGCCGGGGTAAGCAGGAGCCTGTATTCCCACGGGAGTCTTCAGTTCTTGAATTGCTTCGCTGGACAAATGGAATCCTCAGCACTCCAGTTACCAAGGTGAGAAACACCTTTAGTGCTGCTACAGGTTCAGTGGGAAAGAACTTAGAAGACACGGCCTTGTTTATTCTCCAAATTCTATGAAATAAAAGTCATTTATTTAGAGAAGATTGCGGGGGTATTTATTAATCACCCACAAGCTCCCAAGTACTGTGGTATAAAACCGTATGCAATATAGGCCTTGCCCTCAAGAAATTCACAGTCTCATATCTCACAAAGGAGACAGGTATTTAACCAAACTAGCAATCCATTGTGATAAACCAAATAGAAGAGAGAGAATCTGGAAATAAGCTCAGAAGTTTGTCTTACTTATAGTTGACCAAAGAATAATGGCGTGTGATACTATTCACAATCGGTGATTTACCCGATTTCTTACAATTTTTTCTCAAATTTAAAAATGAACTACTTCCTTTCACTTGCAATTTATATAATTTAGGGATCATACATTCAAAGTATTTAAGTGTATGTAAGAGTGAACAGTAGGGATTAAGTGTATGTAAGAGTGAGTCGTAGGGAGTACCTGAGAGTTTGGACGGTCCTGCTTGACAAAGGCATGTAGTACGTTATTTTTTTTCCATGCACATTTTCTCTCTCTTTCCTTGTTCCAAATGAAGTTCAGCTAATGGACTTAAAGTGGTGGAGCAGGGGAGAGAGAAGCTGGAGGACAACACAGGACCGCAGCGACACATAGTACTTTCATTCTGAATTGCTTTTCCACGCTCCACTCTATTTTCCACCAAATGGCACTGCACCCAGTATTTTCCAATATCAGAAAATACCTTATTTAGTTTTGCAAAATCTATGAGGGAAGTGGTAAGGCACTATTGTGAAATCATCATCACCATTTAATATGTATTAAGGATTCCCTTCTGCCCACTTCTTAGGCAGCATAAAATAGAGCAAGCAGGGCAGGCGAAGCCCCTGCCACAAGGGGTTGCATCCCAGAGGGAGGGTTCAGTAACTTCATGGAAGGCTGGGAATAGTTCTTGCTTCTTTACTTGTAAAACAAACATGGGAATTTCCATTTATCTTCAGCCAAAATGTCTTTGGAGGATAATCATAGAGCCTTTTTCAGAGTACTTAGTACAGATTTCAACAAAGGAAGAGTTCATAGCTTTCAAATGACCTTTCTTACGTATGTGTTGGGGCAAGCGCTATCATGTGAGAGCAAATTTTGGCTGAAATATCTTTTTAAACAAAGTTCATTCTTAGTCACGCTCTCCTTTTTAAAATTGCCGTAACATTCTTTTGAACAGCAGAGCTAGTCACTGTTCTAAATGCTTTCTATGTATACACTCACTTAAACCTCACAACAACCTTGGAAGTAGGCACTTTTATTATATCATCTTGCAGATACGGAAACTGACAGTAGGACTATGTAATTCAACCCACGCCAAAGCTAGGATGTGGAAGAACTGGAAATCAACCCTGGCAATCCAGCCTCCAAGTCTGAAATCTTCACATCTGCCATACGGAGCGCAGGTCTCTTCCCTTTCACACATCCTATGTCAGGACCACAGACAAACGGTTTTCTACTGCTTGTTTGCCCATCTACAGAGATTTGTTCCACGCACCTTTGCATCTTCCAAAAGCTTTAGCTCATCCTTTACAGAAAGTTCTTCTCTCATTAAAGAGTTGCTCCACATTGGATTGAGTCCGGGCCACGCAGCCAGCAGCAGCCCCATGTCAGTCTGCTAAAGACAAAACCCTTTCTGTTTCTCAACCAAATCCTTCATATTTTGAGCTGAAAACAAGAACTGCCCTGCTGAGGTGCCAAGGGAAACATACTTACATTATGAAGTGTTTCTAACAAATGTTTTGGAGATTTTAAAGGGGCAGCTTTCTAAATATCTGAGGCATTTGCAAACAACCCAGACACACAGGCCAGATTTGCAGCCCAAGCATTGTATAATCTTCCTGAAAACCAGCACAGCTGTTGCGATGCCCGTTTATCAATTGTCCAATGATACCAAAAATGTTTTGTAGGGTTGAAATAATCGAAATGGTATTCCGGGTCTTTGATTTTGAAATGTGCGTTGTTAATATAATTTTGGCCTTCTTTAACAGGTTTCAAAGTGGAATCAGAGGTTTACGTTTATAAAGTTTATAATCATTCCACAAAGTTCAAGACGTTTGGCAGTGCTTGGGAAACTTAAAAAGAGTAATAAAAGGTTACCGTGAGGAATTCAAAGCTGCCTTGTATGGTAATGCCGATTCAAACCACCACATACTACAGCATTGCAAGTTTAGCTGGGATTTCAGGGATGGATCAGCGTGTACTGCAGAGAATGCTAAGCATAACACAGTGGCTCACCCGTTAACAAGGAATAAGGGACTTTGGAAAATTTACAATTAATGTCTCAGCTTTGAAAACACATTAGAGAAATGAGAAAAAGAGAGAGAGACAGAGACAGAGAGAGAGACAGAGACAGACAGAATTGTATACGTTTTGGCTTCATTTACTAAGTATTTATTAGCCTCCTTGACTGTTCTTCAGCATTAGAGCTCCGCCTTGCCTTGCAATTGTAAACTGTACACTTCTGCCAACCTGGAATGCACACTGTGTTCCTGCCCAGCCCAAGCTCACTCTGAATCCACACTCTCTCAAAGCCTGCTCTCCCAAGCTCTTGATTTGTTGGCAGCCAGTAAAAGGGGTTTCCTTATGAATCATCATGCGTGGGGAGACTGAGTGGTACACCCTACACTTGTGCCATAATCTGTATGGAATGTATTTGAAATAGAAGACAGAAATCTAGAGTTTAGTTCAACATCTGACTTCAAGAACATTCTCAAAAAATTGGAGTGCAATACGGAAAAATCACTGTGTCTCCCTTGCTGTGGAAAAGTTTACTCCCATAAGATAGTCTCCAAAGGCACAGGAACCAAGTTGCATACATTTGGGCTCTGAGGTCCTTGCTTAGGAAAGAGTTCATTTCTTGATCGTTTTAGATGACCCAGCATTCCTGTTCAGGTAATAAAAGTAGTCTATCCTCTGGTGAGCTGAAGGGGAAAAATGTGTGGTTGAGACTACACAGCTGCCATAGACAAAAGTTTTCGTCAACTCTGTTGAACAAATGTAAACTCTGAGAGACCACATCTTTAACTGCAGGAAGGCTAAAGAATATTACAAGATAGATGTGTTTATAAAAGTCAGAGTAGACGCGAGTACAGTTTCCCCATCATGTTTCTTCACCTATTTACAGTAAGTTGAAGAAAATGGATTTACTTATCAGTAATATGCACTTATCTGGCAAAATGAATAAAGACTAGCTGTCAAGTTCTCAATTGCATTTCAAAGAAACTAGATATACTGTCTAACCAAATCTTTTTTTTTTCTTCTTAAATCACATGAAATACTCAAATATCTGAAATGAAAAAAAGACTAGTGAAGGCATTTTGAATGAACAGAAAATGTGTGGCTATAAACTTAGAATTTGGCCTAAAAGCTAAATGTATCACTCGCGTATTCTCCCAAACTATAGAGAATAAATTATGTTTTGGAAATGCAGAATGCACATATGCCACAAAGTTTTCTCTGATTACTAGGCAATAAAATAAACATGTCTTCTTAATTCATGAATCTTATAAATGGAAATAAGTCTGATACCTGCTGATTTTGATTAATATTCAAAGGAACAAGACATTTCCCACATATAACTTGTGATATATATTTCCAAATATAGGTAAGTTATGTGAGAAAAGGAGAATAAATAATAAATGATCTATTTTGGATACTTATAATTTTGGTTTGATACAAAAAACCCTTCAGTATCAATAATCCGATATGGTTTCCAGTTATAGCTGATGTCAACAAATTCACCAGATAATAGTCTCGTCCGTATGTAGAAAACATCAAGCCTGTGTTCATTTTCATTTATTCAACCATCAGTCACTCAGTTTATCAAATACTGTGATGTTTACAAGGTGTACAAGGAGCCCGTGAGCTCAAGAAGCTCACCATGTGGGGAGAGAGGCAGACATGCAAACAAGCAATTATCATACAGCATGTTAAGCCCTCAATAGAGAGGTGCATGAAGGGAGTAGAGTTGAGGAGAGCAGAGCAGACTTCGAGGAGAAAGGCAGTATTTGATTAAAGGCAGTCATTAATACGAGTGTAAGTGACCCAGGAGGAGAAAGAGTGGAAGGTTGTGATATTGTGATTTATAATAAGAAATACATGTTTTTGGTCTTCGCCCAATTAGTGGCAGAGAGCTCTAAAAATCCATGGCATTTCCTAAGTGATGAGAGAGATAAAGGTGTCTTTTGTTATCATGACAAGCCCCTTTCAACCACACCAGAGTTTGCCAGAGGAACCAACCATGTGATCAGAAGGTTGGAACTGTCAGCCTCACTCCCTGACCCCTCGGGAGAGGAGAGAGACTGGAGACTGAGACCAATCACCAATGGCCAGTGATTTAATCAATCATGCCTATGTAATGAAGCCTCCACAAAATCCCATGAGGTTGGGGTTCAGAGATCCTCCGGGTGGGTGAACACGTGAAGGTGCAGAGTGTGCCCAGAGAGAACTTGGAAGCTCCGCGACCCTTCCACATAACTTGCCCTGTGCATCTCTTCCATCTGGCTGTTCCTGGGTTATGTCCTTCTATGATAAACCAGTAATCTAGTAAGTAAACTGTTTTCCTGAGTTCCATGAGTTCCATGCTAGAGTTCCTCTAGCAAATTAATTGAACCCAAGAATTGGGTTATGGAAACCTCAGATTTAAAGCCAGCTGTCAGAAGAACAGGTGGTAACCTAGACTTGCGATTGGCTTCTAAAGTGGGTAAGGAGGCAGTCTAGTGGGACTGAGCCCTTAACCTGTGGGATCTGATGCTATCTGCAGGTAGACAGCATCAGAACTGTGTTAAATTGTAGGACATCCAGCTGATATCACAGAATTGCTTGGTGTGGGAAAAACTACCACATATTTGGTGATCAGAAGTGAAGTGTTGTAGTGTGAGAGTGAGGAAACACACATCTGGTCACAAAAGTGTTCTCTGTGAGTAGTAAATGAGACACACAGGAGGACTTTTTTTCCATACAATAGATGGAGTAGTCAAGGGCATTCCAGACTGAAGGCATTGTTTGTACAGTAATAAGACATGTGACTATGAGGTGTAAAGAGGAATTAGTAGTAGTTTTGATTAATGAAAGAGAGGTAATATTACTAGGGAGAGTGATAGACTTTGGGCTGGCAAAGAAGAGAGGCAAGATATGAGTTTCATTGTAAGGCTTGCTAAGAAGTATGGACTATACAGTAATATTTTCCCAAAGGTGTTTTAGGAAATACTAACTCCATAGACACTTGTTTCTTGGGTTATTTATAGTGAACTGAAGCAAACAAAAGGTTTCTTGTTTAAGTAAGTTTGAGGAATGCTAGATTTCTTTTCTGCAGAACTTCTCAGAGTCTTCGATATGCTAATCTATATGGCTATACAAGATACGGCAATAAAGATAGAATTTCCCACCCTATTTTGCACAGGTTATTTTGAGGAGCCAGTGTTCCACCTAAGGTAATTTGTAAATGCTGTTATAAATAATTGAGTGGAATTAAAGGTCTTAATTGTTGAAGGTCAGAGGGATTCATGGCCAAATTTGTATTTCAGACATGCAACACTGGCAAGATTAGGGAAGAGGGAGTGGAAGTGAGACAGAGTTGGGAGATGAGTTGGGAAGCTAATGCAACAATTTAAGCAAAAACCATGGGAATGGAGGAGAAAGTCTGAATTTGGGAGATTTTCAGAATTGACAGCACCAAAGGGCTAGTTGGACATGGGGAGTAAAGAAGTGAATGAGAAGGAAAAAAGTAAATAATGACTTAACCAGGTAATCAAAGGTAACATCATCAATAATGAGACGTTGACACCATGTGCCTCCTGATGTGATGCACTGTGAAGCACACAGCATCACTTATATCATATTCCTGACAACAATGCATAAGCTGAAACCAATCTTGAAAAAAAATCAGATAAACCCAAACTGGTAGACATAAAATCAGTGGACTGTACCCTCCAAAAATATCAATTTCATCAAAAACAAAAAAGGCTGAAGAACCATCCCCGATCAAGGGAGACTAAAGAGAGATAAAAACTAAGTGTGGGGCCAGCCCAGTGGCATAGTGGTTAAGGTCACATGCTCCGCTTCAGAGGCCTGGGGTTCAGGGTTTGGATCCCGGGCGGCGGACCTGTGCACCACTCATCAGGCCATGCTGTGGTGGAGTCCCATATATAAAGTAGAGGAAGATTGGCACAGATGTTAGCTCAGCAACAATCTTCCTCAAGCAAAAAGAAGAGGATTGGCAACAGATGTTAGCTCAGGGCCAGTCTTCTTCACCAAAAAAAAAAAAAAAACCTAAGTGCAAGTGTGATTCTTAATTCTATCCTGGACCAGCAAAAGATATGCTTTAAAAGACATTAAAGAGACAATTAGAATTTGAGTAGGTCTTACAAATTAGATGATAACATTGTGTCAATGTTAATTTCTATGATGATAAAAATTTTACTGTGATTATGTATGAAAATGTTTTTATTCTTAGAAAATAACACCAAAATATTTGGAAGAAAAGGAGCACGTTCTCTAAAAGAACAGGAAAAAAACGGTATAAATGTCTGTATGTATGCATATAGATATATGGAGAGAGAAAAAGAGAGAAAGAGAAAGAGAGAGAGAAAAAGAATGATAAAACAAATAGAAAAGGTTAAAAATTGGTGACCAATCTAGGTGAAGGGCATATGGAAATTCTTAGTACTTTTTTGCAACTTTTCTGTAAGTTTGAAATTATTTCAAAATAAAATCTTAAAAAAATAACAACAATTCCACTTGCAAAGCCAACAGGTGCAAAATGTAAGTCAATGCTGGTTCTGTAGTGAATACGATATCATCATATAAGTCACTGCAGCTACAGTGATGGATCGAGCACACAGGCTAGGGAGGAGCAGGTTTGAGAGAGGGAGATGGGAAGTTCTGTTTGGTGCATGTTTCTTTCAAATGCCAATATCATATCCGGGGGGGCATGCCTGGTAAGACGTGCCTAAAGTTCTTGAAAGAGGGGACCCTGGAGCCTGAGATTTTGGAGACATCTTTACATGAGATAGTCTCCACCTGCTGGTGTTTTTAATTAAATAACAGCTTCTCTCTTCATTCAAACAACTTTAGTTGAGCCAGAGCAAGTTTACAACTTCAGGTTGGGCTTAATCTTTAATCTCTAAATAAAATATATGAAATTTTGATGATAAAACAAATATTAGAAAAGCTTAAATCATTTGATGAGCTAGACTCTCCCAAAAAGGATACTGACATAAATGACTTACTCATAATTAAGTTTGGAAGAAAAATTAAGGTATATTATATTAAATAATTGATTCTCAATGAGTATTATGGCTCAATAGCCACAACGTGGCTTCCTAGACATTAATGACAGTGAAGAGGATTTTGTTTATGTTCTCCAAAAATTGATCGAAAATGATAACGTATTAGTTAAGATTTTAAGATTCTTCAAGAACACCAGTCATATGTTTTTAACCTTCCTAAACGTCACGATTTACAGAGCTTGTGTTCCGGGGTCAACGTTGATATTGGTATGATTAAGTTAAGCAACATTAGAGTCAAAACAACGTTTGCTTTAATAAAGACTTCCCTTTAACCTAAACTCTGATTTCATTAGGAAATGGAGAACACTAACGATAAAGTAGATTATACTAGCTAGGCTAGAAAAATGTCAGGTTTTCCAAACCTCGGGGTATGAAAATGAACAGGCTCAAAATATTTTGCTGAAATAAATATTGTTTCAATCTTCTGTACATAAGACAGTTTCAACTTGTCCAAGATTGAATGCAAGATATTCTTGCATGACTCTTGCCTGTTATAAAATCCCAGAGATACCCTCCCATCATGCTATGATACCAACTCACTAACATGTAAATAGCTCATGCATAATTTATTTCCATTTCTTGGAAATGGAATTGGAGCAATTATTTGTAATCCTTCCACTCTCTTTGCTGGATCTAAATGCTAATCAAATCTTATTAAACAGAGCGTCTACCAAACTGCCTGTGTTGGATTCTGACTTTGCTCCTTATCAACTGTGACCTTGGACAAGGTGTTGAATCTCTGTGTGCCTTGTTTTCCCATTTATAATATGGAGCAGTGACAGTGCTTACAGCTTTGGTCACAGGTTGTGCCACATCAGTTAGCCAAAGTGAAATGAATCCCACCTGCCTAGATGAATAGAGGTTCCAGCTTCCTCCAGGGGCCCATCCCTAGTATCAGCAAGAAGGTACTTACTTATATCTGGAGAGTTGGTCCAAGTACTTCTCAACTACGGTCCAGACAGTATTTCTTGGGATGAGAGGACTCCACCAACGCTGTTCACATGCTGGCAATTCCAAAAACAGCTGCCCTCAGTGTTGCTGCTGTGACCATCACCTCTATCATCACCCGAAGAAGCTTCTAGAAGTGAGTGTGACTATTCATGCTCTGCCTGTGTTCTGTTTAACATTACCATGCTTTGGCCCAGAAGAAGGGAACCCAGCTTTCCTTTTTCCCCCTCTGCCCCAAGAACTGTGGAATCTATAAGCCCACCAAGAACTGCAAAAGCTAACCAATCACTTTTGGTATTTTCTTTATAAAATTCTTCAATAAATTGTACCTAGAGGACATCTTGGGAAAATACCCTTATCCTAATGCAGTGTTCAGGAAAGTTGGCACAAAGGCCGTTAGAGGAGGCAGTGGAAGTATTACCTGAAGAGAAACACGTGATCTGGCAGACAGGTTCATGCCAAGGAACTATAAAGAGCAAACTGTGACCTGAAGTGGGTTGAAGAGAATTTCTCAAAACTTTTGTTACCACTCAAAAAGTGCTGTGTCAGAGAGCTAATAAAAATGAAGTTTAAATAGAACAACACACTAGTTTATTTATTAGGATAATTCTAAACCCAAATATAAGAGGCAGTGAAGAGTTTCTACTACCATCCACCACCTCTTCAGAGTCTTTTGTATTATGCTCAAGTAATGCTTTAATGAAAACCAAACTTTGGAAATATTTTCTGATGGGTGATTTTCCTGCTACTGATTCACCAGGAACCTATATTTTTCCCACTAAAACCTACGGATATTTTTTATAGAAAATAATTCACTTCTCCACCGCAAAGAGACAGTAACACTAGTAAGAAGAAATCACATCACAACCAGAGGACGAGTTAAATGCTAATAGCAGCCCTATGTGACCGTCCCCAGGACAGTGTGTCAAGAGGAACTGAGTGGGCCTGCTGCACTATCCTGTCCGTCTCAGCCCTGGGGCAGCTCTCAAGACCAACGGTGGCTCACAAGGCTCATCTGGGGCTCCACAGAGGGCAGCCTGAGGCCTGCTCTGGTCCAGGCAGGCAGAGAGCCCAGTGGCGATAGCCATTCCTGCCACTCTGCAAAGACAGGATGAGGCAAGCCAGTGAACATCCTTCACTTCAGCAGCCGGGTCCCAGGTGCCTACTGCCCATTGTGGACAAGGACGCTGTATTAGGTTCATGTGGCTGCCGTAACAAATTACCACAAACGTGGTAGCTTAAAACAACAAAAATTTATTCTCTCGTGGTTCTGGAGGCCAGAAGTCTGAAATCAAGGTGTCAGCAGGGTCACATTCCCTCTGGAGGCTCTAGGGGAGAATCTTCCTTTGCCTCTTCTGTTCTTTGCCTTGGCTGTTGGCATTCTTTGACTTATGGCCTTGTGGCCACATCACTCCAATCTCTGCCTCTGTGGTCACATCATTTCCTCTTCCTCCGTCTGTCAAATTTCCCCTGTGTGTTTCTTATAAAGACACTTGTCATTGGATTTAGGGACCATACGGATAATCAAGGATGATCTCTTCGACTCAAGATCCTTAACTTAATAATGTTTGCAAAGACCTTTTTTCCAAATAAGGTACCGTTCATAGGTTCTAGGAACTAGGACATGGACATATCTTTTAGGGGGCCACCATTCACCATTCATGTCCACGGGGCTGCTGGAGGAGTCGCCAATAGCTGTTGGAGATACCAATAGCGCTGAAGATGAAGCTGGTGGGGGGCAGGGGAGAGGCAGGAAGAGGAAGGAAGCCCAGATGGGGTGTTGGGAAGGGGGTGGCTCCAGGTAGTGGCCCCACATTTCTGGCTTCATATATATTGAATGTTTTGTTCTGTTTTCAGTGATGTGCTGGCTGCATGGTAGCTTCTCTGACATACAGACTTGCCCCAACATAGAGCTTTGTTGTTATCTCACAATACTTGATATGAAAAAAAATTCTATTGGATTAAAAAATCCATCCTAATTAGCAAAGGGAATTCCAACATTACAGTTGCCAGTCAGAAAAAAGGAAGAGGTTGCTAAATTTTTCTAACATAATTTTAACTGTTGTAATATTTTAATGGTATTAATTTTTTATCACTTATGCAGAAAAAGTGTCTCATCAATGGTGATCATCAAGAGTTTGCAGGAATCATCATTAATAAGACTTGAACAGGAAGTCTGTAGCCACTTCAAGTATAAAAATGTGATACAAGAAAATCAAGTTCACCAAAGCAAACTCAAGTTTCTCATTTTAAAAATTGCAAACATTTAGCAGCTTTATATAAAGGCGATATTCAACTTCATTAACACTTTGTATTTTTACCATAATTATATAAATAAAGAATATATAATAAATTTTTTCAATAAGTCCCACTCAGATGCTTCTAAAGTCCCTCCAGTTTAGCCCAGTGTAGAACATATATATGTATGTGTGTGTGTGTATGTATATATATATACACACACACCTATGTGTATATAAATACATCAGCAGTAGCAGAGGAATTCAGGAAAGAATGAGCAAAGAAATCAGGAGGAGAACTACGACTGGATTTGCCTCTGAACCAGCAAAGCCCTCTTGGAAATTTAATGACTGTAAGTCACAAAAAAGAAGTAGTCAGAAGTGAATATAAGAGGTGAGAAGAGGACCTAAAAGAAAACTGATCAAGAGAAGCAGGACATCGATTACATTTGAAAATACTTTCCAGCTCTCTAGCCATCAGGGATTGGTGGTCAAAAATGAACCCAAACCGGGGGGCCGGCCCCGTGGCTTAGTGGTTAAGGGCGTGTGCTCCGCTACTGGTGGCCCAGGCTCAGAACCTGGGCACGCACCGACGCACTGCTTGTCTGGCCATGCTGAGGCCGCGTCCCACATACAGCAACTAGAAGGGTGTGCAACTATGACATACAACTATCTACTGAGGCTTTGGGGAGAAAAACGGAAAAAAAGGAGGAGGATTGGCAATAGATGTTAGCTCAGGGCCGATCTTCCTCAGCAAAAGGAGGAGGATTGGCACGGATGTTAGCTCAGGGCTAATCTTCCTCACAAAAAAAAAAAAAATGAACCCAAACCTATAAACATTGTTAATGTTTATGTTAAAATCTAATAGTGTGACTATATTCACACAGTGGAATGCTATAGCAATGAGAGTGAGCAATCTAACAGTTTAATATAACATAAAACCCAACCTAATGCTGAGTAAAAAAGAGCACGGCACAAAAGAATGTATACTGTATGATTCCGTTTACATAAAGTACAAATTCATTTATGATGTTGGAGGGCAGGACAGCAGTGACCCTTAGGAGGTTATAGTCTAGAAGGGGGTTCTGAGTTGCTGGTAATACTTTATTTATTGATCTGAGGGCTGATTACCCAGGCATGGTGGGTTTGTGAAAATTCATTGAACTGCATGCTAATGATCTGTGCACTTTTCTATATGTTATTTTCTCCAATTGAATTTAAATAGAGCAGAATAAATTGTAAAATGAATACCTCTCCTACTTTTCTTTCTGATGCTTTCTTCTAATTTTGTTGGACGTGTTATTCATTGGAATAGTATACCATCGCAGTCAACTAAATTAAAAGCAATAAACCGAGGGCTTATATGTTCTTCAGCAAAAAGCATCCATCTAAAAGTTAGGGGTTATAGCATGATTGTAGATGTGACTGGGGGTATGAGGAAGTAGAGCATGCTTTTTGATCAAAAATGAAAAGCGCTGGCCCCTCTGTCGAGTTTGAGATAGATTGGAACGCAGATGTCCTGGACGCCAAGACATACCCCAAGTGTGGCGGAGGCTGCTGCTGCTGCCTCCATCCCCCAGCCCCCTTCGAGTTAGGGTGGGGCCACATGACCAGTTATAAGCGAGGGCTTAAGGGTGGAAATGGCGCACGCCACTCTGAGACCAGCCTGACCCTTTTACCTCTCTTCCTAACGCGTTAGGAAATAACATTTTATGTAACAGAAACTGAGAACAGGGTAAGAGTAAATTTAAGGAAATCACTTATCATTCACATCAACATGTAACTACAAAGTTAGTACAAACAAAAGAATGTAATTATATGTTATGTAATTTTATTATTTAAAAAACTGTTTTCTGGTATCTTTTGCTATTTTCTTCAAACTTCATTTATTACCCAGCTTTGATCTTGCTAATATCCCTTGGCTTTTTCTTTTTTTGTAGTGTTGCCAAATAATATAAAATAACATTCATCTGAAATCTCTCTCTGCTCTGTCTTTGTTTCTATCTCACTCTGGCTCTGTTTCTCTCTCTCTCTCACACACACACACACACGCACAAATACACACACATACTCATTCTTTTTCTACATTCATTCTAAGTATTGCAAAAAATCTTTTACCACCATGAGGAAATTTGAACAAAAAGTCAAAATAAGTTAAAATATAGACCTAAATATTACCATATTACTTATGGGTTGTTAACTGTAACACCCCAGCATCAGTATGATTCAATAATTAAAATTGTTCTCTTGTTGGAACACTTAAAGAAGACAATGTGGGAGTTGGAAGAGAGAAGAGAAAAATGAGAGAAAGAAAAGGGAGTGGGTGACCTGGGCTTAAGAGAAGGCAAGAGTGTTAGAAATGTGAAAGTACAAGTGATTAGGAAAAAAGGATATTTTTGAAGAAAGTCATATGACAGAAAGGAGGCCACTATGGAAGCATTGGGTTTACATTTTAGCGCCTATTCTTCAGTAGACTTGTTTGTTAATTTATTCAATTTATTTAGCTGGCTCACAAAATTGCACAACTCTCTTCAGGCACATGGATAAAGTACAGGCAGAAAGATAACTAGGAAACAGTCCAAGGCTTTATATTGCTTGTTACAACAGTGCCCCCTGTAACAATTTTTTTAAATAGAAGTATGTAGGCCAGTGGTTTCTTCAGAAGAAAGCTGTCTTCACATTCCAGAAACTCATAGGGAGGTTGTTAAAAAGAACAAGCCGTGCACACAGAACACACCCAGAAGAATCCGTCATTCCCTGGACAGGAATGTTAGATTTGCTTTGAAATAGCTGAAGTGATGTTGATCTCCCCGGAAGAGTGGAGTAAAACCCAACAAGGTCATTCACCTTGGGGGTTCGGGGAAGAGGATGTTTAGTCAGTCAGTTCATGGCCCTATTTTTATCCAATCTAGTTAGTTCCTCAGTGGGTGGGACTTAGGACTCCACACCTAAGGAATCAGTAGATGAAGAAACCAATTTAAGAAGAAAAAAACCCAACCTTGAATACTAAGGGCAAATGGAAGACTTGGTTGTGTGCAAACAGAATGCCAACAGTTGGCATGGTGTGTGGTGTTGAAAGTTGACCAAATTTGGCGATCAGAATCCTAGACTCTAGTTTGCACCTAGCACAAGTCACTTTTTATGTAGAACCCTCATTTTTCTCATCTCTAAAATGAGCAGATTTTTATAAGATGAGCTGTGAGACTTCTTATCATCTAATACTTGAAAAGCTCAATGGACAGCTTTCTGATTGGCTCAAATGACTCCATATGACTCATAGAGTGTGGCTTTGTTCAGGCTTGTCCTTGATCTGGGAGCATCCAGGAAGCATGGGAGAATTCCTCCACGCCCTCCATTCCTTGTGCAATGGCGGGATTCCTCACAACACAGTGCCTATGTCCCCACGCTGTCCTTATTGCTGGAGATTTAGCCCTTACTTTCGCCGACTTTCAGGTGATCCTAACCCCTGCAGACTTGCCTAACTATGTCTGCCATAGAGAACGGAACTCTGGTGCTGGATAGGGTTGAGATGGTCCCTTTCCTTATCTGGTCCCTAAAAATTTAGAGCAATTAAATTTGAATTAAAATGAAATGATTAATATAATGCATTATGTGACTAATATAAGGTGTTAAAATTTGTTTCTGGGGCGTTGTTCTAGCAATTAATGAGTCGTGTGGGAGCTCCAGAATAGCAATCCAGGAATAGGTGCTGGGTAAACTGCAAAAGAAATATCAGATTTTTAACGAGTAGTGGCCCCACGAGGCTGACCTCCAAGATGTGGCTGGTGGTGGCAGGCTTGAGGCCAAGCAGAGGGGCAGACTGGCCTCCTTTGCATCTTAGGCCTCATATCTCCATCTCTGTTGAGATGTATACAGTCAAGAATCTGCAGTAATGGAAGCATAAACTGTGCCTTTCCTTTCTTTATAAGAATGGTCCAGGCTGTGATCTCCGAGGGAGACGAATAAAAAGGGAGAACAAAAATGTAGGGGAAGAGGAAATAATTACACAAATACTTAAGAAAAGTTGCAGATAAAATTGTCTGAGAACCATTTTCCCAAATGACTGCTTCATATTTTCCAGGTTGTTGTTATTTCAGTTTGTTTTGTGTTTTAGTTTCCTTAGAATCTGTGTATTTTAGAAATTTAGGAAGTGAGAGTTGTCCAAGTGAAAACTAAGACATAGTACCTCTTGTCTTGTAGTGAATGACCCCCCCACCACCTTTAAATCCGGATAGTTTTTCAAAATTTGGTTCCACAAATAATGTTAAAAACCCCTCAAAATTAGCACAACCAGTTTTCAGTCTGCTACATTTGCGCATATATTGCTATAATGTATAAAACAACAAGCTTCTGGTTATTTCATAGAAATTTAGACCTTAAAGACATCTGTAGAAATCAGCTAACTTATGCCCCCATTGAGTCACATAGAAGCTGAATGACCTTCCAAGATAACAGAACTCATCAGTAGCAGAGATAGGAACAGAATCCAGGTATTCTCACTTCATTCATGCTATGATTACAGATGCCTGGTATCTGGTTTTGAAGCAGGCTTCTATGTGGGCTTTCTTTTTGAGAAACAGATGATATGGTTTCAAAAGAAATAACTTTCAACTTCATTAGAAGTTGCAATGGATAAATAAGGTCTAATGTATACTAAAGTAATTACAGCTGATAATAATGTATTATATAATTGAAATTTGCTGAGAGAGTAGAATCTAAATGTTCTCCCCCAACCCCTCGAAAAAGATAAATATGTGAGGTGATGGATGTGTTAATTAACAAGATGGGAGAAATTCTTTCACAATGTATATGTATATAGAATCATCACAACATACACTTTAAATATCTTATGAGTTTTTGTCAGTTATAACTCAATAAAGCTGAAAAGAAAAATTGCTATCAAATAGATTTTTCCAGATTTTCCTGCATTCTTCCATGTTCGAAAATTTGCCTGTGAGTTTTATAAATGAATAATATTTTGGCAGGGTATAATATTTCTGGTTAAAATCTCTGACCTCAGAATTCTGCAGACATTATTCCTCTGTCTCCTGGCTTTGAATGCCACTAGAGACAAGACACAAGCTGTCTTAATTCCCACTTTCATCAGTGACTTCTTGTGTCTTCTAGGTGTCCGAAGAATTATTTTCTTCTTTCTTCAAGTTCATTATTTTAATAGTATATGTCTAAGTATTTATTTTTCTTTATTATTTTTTCATGATCTACAGACTTGATTCTTCCTTAATTTCAGAGGAAATTTCCTCTATTATATTTTTGAATAAGTTTCCATTCCTTTCATTGGCATTTCTATTTTAGGAATCTCTAGAATCCTTACATTGAATTTTATTTGCTCATCCTCTATATCTACCATCAATTCTCTAATTATTTTAATCCCTGTGGGCACTGTGGTTATCTAAAATTTTTCCACTGTACCAGACTCTAGATTTCCAGATGTACATATTTTGTTTTTTGTTTTTTCCACTTTAGTTATTATACAGTAGTATTCTGGTTAACAATTTGCTTACTTAGCTTAGTAATTTCCCTCTTAATGTCATCCTATTGTTGTATTTCATATTTATTTTTGAATTCATGATTTTACAAGGTTTTTTTTCTTAAATAAACTTGAGTCACTCACATGAAGTTGTCTTCCATTCTTTGGTATTTTTCCTCCAGATGAGTACATCATTTTGTCTTTTGCATGCCATGTTCCTCGTCTCTATATAGATCTATCTAGCTAATGATTATGGATCACATTTCTACACCTTGTTCCTTCCTAACATGACAATGGATATTGTATGGTAAAATCTATTTGATAGCTACCCTGCCCATCTCTTGGTATGGCACTTTGAGTCTAATTTTGAGATCTGAATCTCTCTTTCTATTTTCTGTATACTGAGTCTATGAAGGGGAGGGAAAGAAGTGCTCAAACGAAGTCACATATTTTGGTTCCTTTCTGAAATACTTTTAAAGACACTGTAGCAGGGCCCACTGCATCTATCCAGTGGTTCTTGGGGCCCTTCTTGCCGTTGCTGAGATCACACAGTGAGAGCTTATGCATCAAAAGTGTTTCCTGTATTTTTCTCTTGATCATCCAAGGATGCCTCCTCATTCCGCTTCTCTCCCTGTGGAAGATGTTGGTGAGAATGTCGCAACTTTGTGGATTCACAATATTAACAGAGTATTGCTTCTACAGGATGGGAGCAGGGCTAGAACTCTGTGCCACACCAGAATTCACTCATTCATTCAACACATAGGGTTTGTGTCAACTCTGTGCCAACCACCATTTTCGATTTATAGCAGTGAATAAAACAGACAAAGTACCTGCCCCCTGAAGATTACTTTCTAGTGGGAATGAGACGACAATGAATGACTAACAAAGCATACATAAGTCAGGTGGTGCAAGTGTGATGAAGAAAAATGAAGAAAGTGATAGGGCTTGCTATTTCGGATAGGGTGGTCTGAAAGGACCTCTGATGAGAGGACATTTGAGCACAGACCTGAAAAAAGCGAAAGAATGATCTATCCAAGGGAAGAACTCTCCATCAGAGGAAGTACAAATGCAAAGGCCCACACTGGGAAAGCGATTGGCATACTAGAGGCCATGAGGTCAGAAAGGTGGTGGGAGCTAGGACCTAGATAGCCAAGGAAGACACTTTAAGGACTTGGGTTTTTACTTTGAAGAAGATGGGAAGCCATCAGAGGGGTTTGTGTAAAGGGGTAACATAATATTTTGAAAGAAGTTATTTTTCGCTCTCTCTGCCAGGTTGCCAAATTTTATGGAAAAAGTTTGTATTCTTTTCTTGTTAAGTTGCTGCTGAATTTTTAACTTTTTTTTGTAAGGTAGGTGTTGGGAGGAGAGGCTGTAAACCCACTTCATTCAGCCATCTCTACCTCTGCCATCCAGATGGAGGAAGTTTCATTTCCACTGTGCTCTGGTGGCTTGTAGGCAGGGTCTCACTACACTCACCCTCTAGGCCATGTCACACATCCGCCCTGAGGCTCTCTGGGAACAACACATCGAGCACACTCACCAACCCCAGCCTCAAATAAGCCCTGTCTGCAATCCAGGCAGTGTGTGCCTGTGCGGTAGTGTTTTATAGTTCCGTTTTTATAAATATATGACTCAACAGTATTGTTCTTTGTTTAGCTTTCATCTTCCTCAGAGTTTGAAGTGTTTGTCAGAAATAGCTGTAGATTTATTTTTCAAGATTGCGACCTTAAATCAAGAATTTTTAAAAGCATATGCCCCCAGTTTTCTTTTTCTTATGAAAAAAAATGATGCTAAATTTACAAAAACAATGTTATGTTTGCACTAAGGAATGGCTATCAACCATTAAAATAATCAACAAATTATCCCGATACCAAATGTATATACAAGATTTCTTGAAGATCTGAAGAAGATTTCTGATAAAAATTCACCATATCCTGCCTTTTTTACTGGAGTAGTTCAGTTTGGTTGTTGTGTTAAAAGGAGTTCCAAATTCTCTCCATGCACAAGTCCAGGTCTTGGGCTCAATGTGTACTTCCTTTAAAATAAGTGGAAATAATTATTTGAGCACAGTAGAAATAGAAATTTATTTAAATTTCACAGTAAAAATTTATTGAAATCTTGCCAAGACGTAAAAAAATGTGTATGGATTATCTATAGACTAGTGGGCAAAACCAATTAAGCATTGAGTAAGAAATGAAACTTGAATTTATACATATTTGAAATAGAACTTTTGGCTATGGTAAAGAACCTGAATTTTTGAAGGACAAATATTGAAAAAAAACTATTTTGGTTACATGTAAGATATACTGGATATTATGCCAATAAGCATCTCATGTTATATATTGTGTATTGTTATTGTGGTTATTTTTGTCAAAGGGTTTTTATCAAATGTGTTCTACATTTTGGTGGAGAAATCCTGGCAACTATACAAAAGTTGTATCAATTTTTACTTTCACTAACTATGTATGAAAGCTTTTGAAAACCCATAAATCACTATTCTCTGGCTTGGCTGAAGTTAGGGGAGCATTGTTAAATAATCTAATATTTCAATAACATTTTTTCTGAACACAACTATTTCAATGTTTTCACAATGTGTCTAAATTTAAAAGAAAGTATCATTATTATCGAAAACATTTTTGTGGTGAGCTAATGAGTCCCAAAAATCATACTATGAAAGACTTATATTTGACACACTTTTTTTTCTCTGATCAAGTGAACCCATTCAGGACCTTTGTGTAAGGCTATAAAACAATAAGAAAGCGTTTTAAAAAAACACTATGCAAAGCAAAATAGAAAGACAAAGGATAGCCAATATTTCTGTCTTTATCTTGTCTCTTCCATTTTAAATAAAATCTCAGGGGCCTGACCGGTGGCATAATGGTTAGGTTCGCGCACTCCGATTCGGTGGTCTGTGGTTCGAACGTTCAGATCCCGGCGCAGACCAATGCACCGCTTGTCAAGCCATGCTGTGGCGGCGTCCCATATAAAGTAGAGGAAGACGGGCATGGATGTTAGCCCAGAGCCAATCTTCCTCAGCAAAAAAGAGGAGGATTGGCATTGGATGTTAGCTCAGGGCTAATCTTCCTCACAAAAAAACCCCAAAAAACAATAAATAAATAAATAAAAGCTCAGAAAAAAAATCATAACCTCAGAAATTCAATCAATATTCTCATAACTTAATATTACTTGAAGTTTCTATCAAGAAGTTTTTTTTTTTAATTTTATTTATTTATTTATTTTTCCCCCAAAGCCCCAGTGGATAGTTGTATGTCATAGCTACACATCCTTCTAGTTGCTGTATGTGGGACGTGGCCTCAGCATGGCCAGAGTAGCAGTGCATTAGTGGGCGCCCGGGATCTGAACCCTGGCCGCCAGCAGCAGAGCACGCGCACTTAACCGCTAAGCCACAGGGCCAGCCCCTATCAAGATGTATTGCAAACGTTTCCATGAGAAGTTTTACGTCATGTTTCCAAGGGCCTACACATTTCACTCTCAGCTGCAAACTCCCAAATCCCATACACACTTAAGTATAAAATAAGCCAAGCATAATAAAGTTATGAATCTATCATACTAGTTATAGATACACAAATATGTGCCAGGCTCACCAAGGAACAGGAAATGTCTAATAAAATAACTTCAAAATATAAACACTTTCCCTGCTAATTTCTATCCTAACTTTCAGTTAGTCTTCTTGTCTGGACCAGTATTACCATATAAATAGGTGAATGGATGCTTGATTACATTATTCTTTAAAGTGCCCAGGTATCAAAGCTTATGCATATGTAGAAAACAAAGCAAATTCTTGTAAGAGATAGTCACCACTGATTCAGAATTTGGTCATGATTCCTACTTTTATCTGATTTCTAGTTAATGAATTTGTACTCTCATCTTTATTAAATCTAGGCTTCTGATACATTTTTTTCTCCTTATTACATTTTAGGATTAATGTTTAATTTATTCAGATTCTTCTTGTTTGATAATAAAAACATTTACTATTTTTCAATTTGCTTTTAGTTATAATTTTAACACCATCCCATAGATCTTTATATGTAGTTATTTCATTAGTACCATTTTCTGAGTAATTGTAAATTTTTATTTCCTCCATGGCCCTACAATTACTGAGAAAAATAGTATTCGGTGTATGAGTGATTGGCTTTTTCTAATATCCATTTATAACGAATTTCTAGGTTTATTGTATTGTTGTCAGAGATTATGGCCTTTTCAATACTTTATAAATTCCATAGTTTGAAAGGTGAGATATTTATTCTCTGTCTATATGGTATGGAGTTTGATTTAGTCTTTTAAACCAACATAATCCTCTTACTCAGATCCCACATATTATTATGTAATACTATTTAAAGTCTCTGTTTGAACTGAGTCCTAAAGACTAAGAACAATAGATTAGGTGCCAAGAGTCCTTGCATCCCAAATCAAGGGACTAGATGACCTAGATGATACATGCCAAGAGATTATAAACCAGTTCTTCCAACATTAGTAGGTCACAGTGGATTTACTGTAAATTAATGAAGATTAAGCTTCAGGGCCCCCTCACCTGCACAGGCCCTTCCCTAGACAATGAATAATGTCCATTAAAAGTGTATTTAATATTAATCGCTGCACGAGAACACTGGAAACACCCTGAAATCTTACAGCTCATATATGAAAAAAACTGAGTGGTTTTCACAAATTTTACAAGAATTCCAAAAATTTACATGGCAGTTCTAATAAAGAAGTGTAAAGGTGGTAGGAACTTCTAAACTAATAATAAAAAACAAATTTTAGTTAACCATGCTGGAGGAAAAATTAAAATACCTTCCTAATATAGCTATTGAAAATTGCATTTCTAAACTATTAGCATATGAAAAGGACATTGAAGAATATGCAATCAAAAATCACAGGGAAATGGGTATTATAGAGGTGTATTGGCAAGTTAATAAAAATATTATGTTTTAATTTTGTGAGGTTTAAGGTGCTTACGTGCTTTTTAAAATTTGTAATTAGTTCTGATTTCTTTTCACCTTCTTAGTAAATACATTCCTAGTTTTACATTTGTTCTTATACATTCTTTTTCCTAACACCCCCCCAAAACTGTACCGGCTTCAGGCCCCACAAAAGATGAATGTTTCCCTGGTGATCATGCATCTTTAGTGACTAAAGAATGAAGTGTTGAAGAGTTTAAAGAGAAGATTCATTTGCATCCCCTCACCTCAAGCCACATATCACAAGTGTGATGGACAAAGAGGCTGAAGAAGTTGTTAAATCACTGTGTGTCCCCGTAACTCTCCCCAACTATGAAGGTGGGTTTTGCCATCACCCCAGTCAGGTGAGAAGGGCTCTAAGACAATCCTCGTGAGACGTTTATTAGCATGTCCTTTGGAAGAAATGCTGTCTGAGGCTTCCTTGGAGATTTCTAACAGCTGGAATTGTTTCTTTTTGTCAGTCAAGGGAAGTAGGAGCACTGGGCACAAGCTATACTTTCCAGGGAGTAGGGCAAGATGAGAGTGAAGTAGTTCCCTGGGAGGGAGCATACGTGGGAAGTTTTAAAAAGGTCCCTACTTATGAGAACTCCCTGGAGATGCAAAGGGACGCCAGCAGAGAGAGGCTGTGTTGGGTGGGCCACCCCCACTCTCCCCTGCCCCACTCTCCTCCATCCTCGCTCGCCCTCCCCATCCCCTATCCCCCTTGCACCTCCCCCTGCATCCTCCACCCTCCCCGCACCTCATCCCATCCATCTCCCACCTTCATGCCCCCTCCCCCCTCCATCCTCCACCCCGGCTTTGTCTGGGGAAAGAGAGAAAGCTTAACATTCAAGAAATTTGGAGTTCTGATTACTGCACTGGACTGGGCCTTTTAATTACTGAATCGTGATTGTCCCTGTGGCTGAGTGGCCCACCTGAGGTATCATTCAGCAGTGGGGAAAAACTTAATTGAGCTTGAGCTTGAAGGGACCATGAGAAAAGAATAAAGCTGCTTTATAGTACACCCTAATAAGCCCAATTTATTCAAGAAAAGTTATACCCATTTACTTTATCTTTCTTAATCTACTAAGGACTTAGAAATTTGCGTAAAAACATGCCTGTTTCTTTCTTTAAAGCTTCTTTTCCATTTTTAACAAATTTTTTTAAAATGTATTTCAAGCCTATCTTACATAGCATATAAAGATTTATTATCTTTTTTCTTTTTTTTATGAGGAAGACTAGCCCTGAGCTACCATGTGTTGCCAATCCTCCTCTTTTTGCTGAGGAAGACTGGCCCTGAGCTAGCATCTGTGCCCATCTTCCTCTGTTTTATGTGGGACGCCTGCCACAGCGTGGCTTGATGAGCTGTGCCTAGGTCCGCTCCAGGCACCCAAATTTGCAAACCCTGTGCTGCTGAAGCAGAGCACAAACTTAACCACTATGCCACCAGACCAGCCCTCAAGGTCTATCATCTTTAACTTCAACAAACACGTCAATATAAATAGCATCCACTGCTCTCTTTTTTAAGCATTTACTTAACTATTTTTAACTTGGAGAGAAGAGGATGTAGCCTGAATAATTTCTACTTTTCAAAATTTTTTGAATTTTCTTTGTTACCTTAAAAATGATTTTAGGCATGTTTATAAATGTTCCATGATGTTTGAAAGAAATCTATATTCTCCGTTTAAAGAAGGTGAGTTTTTCTACGTATCTGTATTCATACCTGTAGCCAAATATAAGGTAAAAGGATTTTTCCCCCAAAATTGTCTATCAGAAAAGAGAAAGTACCTTCCTTCTATTTGAAACCCATAGCAAGTTCCAAGAGGAGTAGAAGAAATGGTGTGAAATTCTTTGTGTTTAGCAATGGAAGCAGCATATCTGATTTTTTCCAGGTCTTATGAGCTCATCTATGTATACAAAAAAGGATGGAGATGGCAGATTTTTCAATGTGATGACCCGAGATGCCCTCCCAGAGCCCTTGCAACATCCGGGAACTTTGCTAAGCCCATATTATACTAGGAATGTGGTCGGCAAGACAGTCGGAGATTTTGGAGGGAGGTCAAATATACATATTATTTCAGATACTAGGGAACCAGAAGTGGGAGTACAAAAAATGGCACTCCCAAGTTGGCAGGATTTATGCAAATTAAAAATGTTCACACCCTTTGGGCCAGCACTTCCACTTATAAATGTGTATCTTAGAAAAACATTTGTACATGTCCATCAAAAAATATGGTGTTGAGTTCTTCAAAATCTGTTAAGAGAGTAGATATCATGTTAAATGTTCTTACAACAATAAAAACCCCAAAAAGACACAAGAAAACTCAGGGAGGTGTTGCATATGTCTACTACCTTGATTGTTGTGATGGTATCACGGGTGTTTGAACATGTTCAAACTCATTGGATTATACACATTAAACATGTGCAGTTCTTTGTATATTAATTATGCTTAAATAAAGCTGTTAAAAAATTAAAAATAAAAAGATTTGGGTCCACTTCCCTCTTTTGAGACTTCCGGTACATAAAAATTAAATAAATGCCAAAATTAGCTACACGCACAAAAAGCATGAACAGGAACTTGCATGGAACATTGTTTTAAGAGCAAAGAATACGCAATTATTCAAATGCCAATCAATTGAGGGTTAACTAAATAATGATACATCTATACCATGAAATACTATGCAATAATTATAAGTAAAATTTATATGCTGACATGCGAGATCCACAAGACACTGTAAATTTTTTAATGAAGTTACAGAACAACATATAAAGTCTGATCCCATTTATTAAAGTGTCTGTGATTTTGCATAAATGCCTAAAAAGAGCTTTGGAAGGATATACAACAAATTATTAATGATATACTTTGTGGGCCCGCCCTGTGGCTTAGCGGTTGAGTGCGCGCTCTGCTACTGGCGGCCTGGGTTCAGATCCCCGGCCCGCTGTCCAGCCATGCTGTGGCCACGTCCCACATACAGCAACTAGAAGGATGTGCAACTATGACATACAGCTATCTACTGGGGCTTTGGGGAAAAAAAATAATAATAATATACTTTGGGAAAGCAAGTGGGACTGGGGAGCAGGTGCTGAAGGGATGCTGAAAATATACTTCTCAATCGATTAAACTTTACAGTGAGAATACTCTTACACATTAACTGTATAAAAGAGTATAATAAAAATATGGAAACCCTCTCTTGTACAACTTGGAAGTTTAGGTTTTTGTAACCCACAGAGCCAGAAAGTGAAATTGAATGCAATATGGATTATAAAGCTTTAAAAATTTGCAATTCCATTTTATTATATAACACTAAAAAAATTATTCTCTTTCATTGTCACTAAAAATTTTATAGTAAAATCTCCTTATCTTTAACAAAGACGTTACAGGCAAATGAAGAAGTCATCCGATCAACATCCATAAATCAGCAAGCATTTATTAATAGGCTATGCTTCCCATACTATGTTAGACACAAATATCACCAGGCACCTTGGAATTTCAAAATGTAAAATGTAGTGACGTGATATCTGGGCTAGTCATAGAGACTCTAACAAATTGACCCACTTAGCTTCTGGTTACCCAATATGTATACTTTCAATATTATAATAATTGACTACTTGTATAATGGCAGTTAACCACTGTGATATTTGCAAGTCTTTAGGTTAATAATAAAATCAGAAAATATTATAAAAATACCAATATTGTAACTATTTTAAACACGAGGAACTGAGGGTCAAACACTTTAAGTGCCTAAGGCCATACTGTAAATAAGTGCCAGGATCAGGCTTTGATTCTGGGTCTGGTGGGGCTGCGTATTTCATCTCTTTCCACTCTATCACAATATCTCTTCCCCACCTACCTGGCAATTTAGAAAGGCTTGCATGAAAATGTAAGGGAGTCTCTCCCTTTATTTTTCAGCTTTAGAAATGAAGTAGCAAGTTTCAGAAACTATTCAATCTACTGGTCCAGAACACTGCATTGCTCATAGACGTTAAACATACAACATCACTATAAAATGAGCTATCACATGTATTTCAATTCATTTTTAAAACAATTTGAATCAGTCTTTTCTGGTCTTCTCGTGTTTCATTAAAATCTTCCAAAAACAGTTCATTCTTTCTTTATACTCTCTGAAATTTTTCCACTTTAAGGTTTATTTAACAAGTATTATTTAAAGAGGCCAATCCTCCTGAGTAGTTTAGAAATTCTAGCTTTAATGTAAATTAATTTAATTTGATTGCTTCCATCTTAGACTCTACTTGAGATCTCAAACAATGGTACTGTGGATGGAGAGTATGGTTGCTGGGTAGAGGAATGAGGGAAAGCGAAATGAGAAAAGAGGCAATTTTAGAGTATGGACACTGTGAAAGAGAGATGACCCAGGTGTCCATCATCAGCTATGGGGGCGGGGGGACAAGGCGTGTCAGGAGATAGGAAAGATGTGAAGAAATGGTAGTGTATGTGGACTTCATTATAAAAATGATGTTGATAATGCCATTGTTGATAATGCCACTAACAATAAGGACTAACATTTCAAGAGCCAGGCACCGATGAGCCTTTTACATGTTATCTCATTTACATATTATCTCATTTCATCTTCACAAAAACTTTACAATACAGATAATATTTTTGTTCCCACTCTATAGATGAGGAAATGGAGCCTTAGAGACATTGAGCACTTGCCCAGTTTACATGTTAGTGAATAAACAGAGCCAGCTGGAGTAATTTTTTTTTTTTTTGCAAGGAACATCAGCCCTGAGCTAACATCCGATGCCAATCCTCCTCTTTTTTTTGCTGTAGAAGATTTGCCCTGGGCTAACATCCGTGTCCATCTTCCTCTACTTTATATGGGACACCACCACAGCATAGCTTGACAAGTGGTACGTCAGTGCATGCCTGGGATCCGAACCTGTGAACCTTGGGCCACCGAAGCGGAGCACATGCATTTAACCGCTGTGCCACCGGGCCAGCCCCTGGAGTAATTTTTAATATTTCTAGGATCAGATTTCATATACATTGGGAAAATTCTCCAAGTTAATTCTATGAAATATGTATTCATTTTAGTGTCCAGAAATATAAATAGAAACCTATAGTTAGATTTCCATGGCTTAAATTTTATTTTCTTCTAAGTTCCCCTCAAACGACTCAGAACACAATAGGAACAAATGATCCGTGAAGGTCAAGTAAAATCTGACAATTGAAACCATATGATTCCTACTCAAATGTCTTCCTATTGCCTCACATTTCGTATGAATATCTCTCTCTCTTTCTTTCCCATGTCTGAAGATTAAGATTCTCCATCACGGCCTTCATAACAGCTCCTCTGCTGCCCTCACTATTTTACTTTTCAAGTGGTTTTGGCTCATTATGGCTTTGATTCCAGTCTGGACTCTCCATGACCTTGCTATGAGCTCTTCACTGTTACCTGACACAGGTGAGTCTCCACATCAAATTCCTGAGATTGCACACTCTGACTGCCTCAGTTTGAGTCAGTTTTCCACTCCTGGTACAATTAGTTATTGTCATGGTCCATGTAATAATGGAGCTCTCTCCTTTGGGGGTTTGTAATTGGAAAGTTTTCTCTAAGAAAAGAATATTTTTAGCACTATGGCTTTAAAGCAGTAGGTAGAAAAGCCAAACTTTACTGGAGGGAGAGGTGGCCTTAGGAAAGTAGGAGACAACCTGTGAGAATAAGCCAGAAGCGCAAGGAGCTGTGGGTGTTGGGGAAGGTATTGGAAAGGAAGAGAAAATATCACAAACTCATTTCATTGCAGAATAAAACTCAAAGGAGGAATAGTTGGACACAAAAGAGAATGATGCTTATCTTATGCTGGGACTAGGGCAAGAGCCACAGAGAATGAATAATGTAATATCAATTAGGGCCGGGAGGGAAATCTGCACCAAGTGATAAAATTAGTCTCAGTTTTTGGGTGGAACTGAGAATCTTACAGGTTCTTAGAAACTATTTACCCAAATCTAACTTAAGCTAAAATTTTGTCCTTTTAAAGTCTTTTAGACCAACTCAGGAACAGTCACGTGACTTGTAATGACATCTCATCTTATTTGTTATTTTTAGGATGTGTCTTCTGCTTTTCGTTTGTTTACTTCAGTTCACTGCTAAAACTATCATTTTAAGCCTCCTAGGTGTCAGGGAATTTGTCAAGAGAAAGGACGAGATCACTGTTTCCACACCACTAGACTGTGGATAACTCAAGAGGAGGGACAATGTTATTTAACTCTGCGTCCTTAGCAACCAGCACAGGGTCTGGCTTCTTGCAGCTGCTCAATAAATATTTGCTGAATGAATCAGACCTGGAACAGACCACCCCGGGCAGCCAGGTGTCATATTAGCAGAAACAGACCAGATCAAAAGCAGAGGTGACGAGCAATCAGCAGGCAGTGAGAAAGGATTTCAGAAGGGTAAAGTTCAACTGCAAACATGGCTTTAGGATTTCTGAACACATAACAGCAAGACCAAAAGTGGGACCAGATAGACAACTGTGTGTGAGTCTAACCTTAAGCAACTAATAGAACAAAACTATTTACCCCAATACTACCAGCAACAGCTCAAAACTCAAAGGGTTTTGTGGTACTTTAAATTTTTCTAGAAAAGTCTGGAAACAGGACTGACGAGGACACAATGCACTCTTTTTTACTTAGGCAATTGGCTCACACCCTCACCCTCTGTTGTTCCCACCACTGAGCATCTAAGAAGCCTCCTTTGATGGGTGATGAACAAGTGGGTAGCTAGAGGCTTTTTTCCCTGACACTCTTGCCAAGTGACAAAACAATATACTAAAGAGACTGCATAGGCCAACGAGAGATAAACGATGTTTTTCACCAAGTTTCTGGAATCCAGTAAAATATACCATCTTTTTTTTTTTAATATTATTTATTTATTTTTTCCCCCAAAGCCCCAGTAGATAGTTGTATGTCATAGCTGCACATCCTTCTAGTTGCTGTATGTGGGACGCGGCCTCAGCATGGCTGGAGAAGCGGTGCGTCGGTGCGCGCCCAGGATCCGAACCCGGGCCGCCAGCAGCGGAGCGCGAGCACTTAACCGCTAAGCCACGGGGCTGGCCCGAAAATATACCATCTTATAGAAAGCTTTTTCTCCAACCCATAGCGTGAGGCAACTATCACCCTTTGATCTGTGGAAAAGTCAAAATGAATAGTAAAGATAATTTTTCTTTTCAAAATCTTTGCTAGCTAACTGTTGAAAATGCATGAAAAGGAAGTAGGTGAGGGAAGCAAGGGAAACCAATCTCAGCCCCTACAATATTTTACTTTAACTTAAAATTACCTAATAGTCCCCTTAAGATTATTTCAAGAACCACCATTTCTCTCCATCTCTATGGTGACAAGAAAAAATTGTCCTTCACAAAAATATGGGAAATGAGTGCACATTTTTTTAAGGTCTGGTATTCACAAGTATTTAAGCATAAAACTTAATTGAAATAAAAAGGTGTCTGACTATCTGAGTGTCCCTTTGGAGATTTTGATTAATGGCTCACTATGAAGGGCACAGGCTTTGGAATAACTTGTGATCTTTCATTACATGAAGTCAGGTAAGATTTCAATTTATCAGAGCGCCAAATTTCATTCTGACAATGAAGTGACTTCTTGGGCACCTCACATTTTTCGTTTAAAAAGCCTCTACTTTTTCTAAATTACATATTTGGCTCCTGTGTTACTCTTATCTCTTCTATCTCAGGGTCTGGCTCTAACACAACTATTGCAGCTGGACCACGGCCTGCCCCTGCCTGGCAAGAACCTGTGGAATTTTGAATTCACGCTTTAGGAAAATTTCATTTTCCCCTTATATTAATTGTGATGTCAGATTCAAAATATTTCCCAGCTTCAGGGTGGGATGTTTTCTTTTTCCCCACATTCCCTCTCCCTACCCCACTATTATAGATCTACAAACGCTGCTAAATCCCTCAGTATATGTTGGTTTAACATATATCCTGTCAAACTAACATTGATATGGAGTATCTGCCAACATACTTGGGTGAATTTTAAAATAATACTATAAACAATCCTCTCTGAACTCTGCTATCTGAAAAGTAATAAATGTTACAGGGAATACATATAAAACCAAATTTGTGCCCATATGAATTTTCTCATAAGCTGGTCCAACTTCAGAAATGGATAAAATCTAGCTTCCTTTCCTCCTAGTTCCATATCTATCTTTTGATTTATAAAGATCCAGGGTCAAGCCCACTCTCTCAAATCAGAACCTGTCTATTTCATGAGGAAATAAAAGACTCACATTTCTATTTTTTGCCTCAAAATGATGCTTTTAATTTGCCTAATTACTTTTATGGATGGATCTGACTGAGTCAGATGCCTAAATCCTAGCTGCAGAGGAGACTGGGAAACGCAGTTATGGCTTCCCAAAGTATACAAAGGGTATTGAAAAAAATAGAGGTCGACCACAAACAGGAGGCGTTTCCATTAACTATCCTCTCCTGCCCAAAGTCAACACTTACCCTTCTTTATTTAAACTTCCTAACAACACTATTTTCTCATCCAACATTATGTCACTATTTATTATGTGAATAAAACACTCTCGCTCTGTGTTAAATGAGACAATCAAAATCTCATTAGTTACTACTTTTTATTTCAAGTTAGGATCCTTCAGAAATATTCATTTCCTCTCCAGTTACATCAGGATCTTGTCTTAATATTTTGTAAGCTATGGACTAACTAAGGTTACCCCTCCCCATGGAAAATAGTAGGAAAATGGGAAGGATGGAGGGGAAAAAAATAGGGTAGTTAGGACAGGATGAGAAATCTGTATTGGAAACCGAACTATTTTTATGCAGGGTTAATTTTTTTTTTCTGGATTTCTATTTGTACTTTTTTATTCCTATTTAGTAGAATTTATTTTGAAAACATCAGCCTGTCTTAACTTTTATAAGTAGAAGCAACTGAAAGGGCTTTTGTGTGCTGGAGCCAGGGTGGTAAAAATTTGGGAGGTAATAGTGGCAGTAGCAATCAATATACCAGACTCCCAAGAGGGAGGGAGACCTGGGGAGAAAGTCAGAGGCTGCTTCTACAGATGGAGCCCTTTTGGAACCCTTTTCTGCTCAAATCTTGGAAGGAATTGCTTTGTTTTAATTACAGAAGCCAGTACCTATAAAAGGAGATGAATTTAATGAATGCTTGTCAGAAAGAATTCAGATATGTACAAAAGGTAAACTCAAAAGTTATTGGAGGGCAATTTGAAGAAAGAAAAGCAAGACAAAACTTTAGTTGGGTCAGTATCGTTCAGATTTGATTGAACGGGCAGATTTATTGACATTTAAAAACTGTGTTGAAATAAAATATGCACAAAAGAAAGAGCAAATATAATAAATGAACAGCTCAATGAATTTTGGCAAAGTGAACGCACATGAAACCAGCACCCTCTTAGTCTAGCCCCTTCAGAATTCATTCCCACATATATCCCTCAGATTTTTGCCATCACAAATTAACAAAGTATTTCTAATTATCTGCTGTATAAGCTTTGTCTTGCCTGTTTTATTTGAAAGTGGGCCCCTGGCACATGCTGATATCTGACTCTAGTTATTACTGACAGCAGTGAGAGGTGGTACCGGCAGGCATGAGGAAACTGGGCTTCTCTTTGCAAGACTATTGTCTTAGGCAAGGTTGTTAAAAGTCTCTGAGCAAGCAGGGGAAGGCTCATGACTAAGGGAAGAAGGAGCTGCTTCTGCTTATGGAGGGGATCCTGTGGAACTCGGGAGTTTCTGTTCTCTTATAATCTGTTGGTTCTAACTTTTTTCTTTTAAGGGTGTCACAAAGCTAAATTTGTTGTTTTTTTTTTTTTTGCTGGGAAAGATTTGCCCTGAGATAATGTCTGTTGCCAATCTTCATCTTTTTTTTTTCCCCCTCCCCAAAGCCCCAGTGCATAGTTGTATATTCTAGTTGCAAGTCCTTCTAGCTCTGTGTGAGCTGCCACCACAGCATGGCTACTGACAGATGAATGGTGTGGTTCTGCAACCAGGAACCGAACTCGGGCTGCTGAAGCAGTGAGAGCACTGAACTTTAACCAATAGGCCATCAGGGCTGGCTCAGTTGTTTCTAACTTTTCACTGTTTTAAATCATGTTCTGATGAACCTACTGATAATTCTTCTTGGGCCAGATCTTTATTATTTTTAAAAATATTTTTCCAGCTTTATTAAGGATATAATTGACATACAACATTGTATAAGTTTAAGGTGTACAACATGTTGATTTGATACATTTAGAAGTTGCAATATGATTACCACCATAGTGTTAGCTAACATCTCCATCACATCACATAATCACCATTTCTTTTTCGTGGTGACAGCATTTAAGATCTACTCTCTTAGTAACTTTCAAGTATATAATACAGTATTACTAACTATAATCACCATACTGTACATTAGATCCTCAGAACTTATTCATCTTATAACTAGAAATTTGTACCCTTTGACCAACATCTCCCCATTTCCCTCCAGCTCCCAGCCCCTGGTAACCACCACTATACTCTCTGTATCTAAGAGTTCAGCTTTGTCGGATTCCACATATAAGTAATATTATACAATATTTGTCTTTCTCTGTCTGACTTTTCTAACTTAGCATAACGCCCTGAAGTTGCATCAATGTTGTCACAAACAGAGGATTTCCTTCTTTCTCATGGCTGAATAATATTCCATTGTGTATATATACCATATCTTCTTTATCCATTCATCCATTGATGGACATTTAGGTTGTTTCCATATCTTGGCTATTGTGACTAATGCTGCAATGAACATGGGAGTGTAGATATCTCTTTGCGATCCTGTTTTCATTTCCTTTGGGTATATCCCCAGAAGTGGGATTGCTGGATCATATGATAGTCCTATTTTTAATTTTTTGAGGACCCTCCTTACTGCTTTCCATAGTGGCTGTACCCAGCTACATTTCAGGTGGGGTCTTTAAAAATGTAATTATTGTGTCCAAGGATGAAACATTTTAATATTCCTACTATGTCCGCTTAATATTTCAACCCTTTGGAAATGTATTTTACAAAAGTAAGAAGGATTAACAGTACAACTGGTTAAAACTACTAAGACTTTATTCACCAGTATAATAATGTTTTGAAGACCATTATTTCCAAATAAATGTAGCTCTTCTATGTTTAAATGGATCTCCTTTCTTCAGCTGTTTAATGTACCACTTGTGAGACATCATAAGACTTTTCACTGTTTTTATGCTTTGTGACTTAGTATTTTTCAGAACCACAATTATTAAAGGTCTTGAAGAAAAAAGACTATTTGAAAAGGCTTAAAGAAATAGGTTTATCTTACTAAGGGAAGAGTGAGAAAGAAACCAATGCGAATGTTTATGAGTACGAGAGCTTATTTTATAGGGAATGAAGGCAGCTGTTTTCTTTTTCCACTGATGTAAAAAATTAAGTGATAGCCTTTCATTTTAAAGTGTAGGTGTATGTTTGACTTAGAGAAAATGTTGACTGGAGAATGTTACCAAAGGAGATTGAAGAATACACTTTTTTAGGTATTTTGAAAAATAGGCAATGGTACAATTTGACTTGAGCAGACTCTTGCCTAGTGTGCCCTTTCTAAAATATAACCACAGACATCAGCATCATTTATGGCATAGAATGGGGTAAGCTTTTTCTTTGAATTCATTCAACAAACATTGACGGGACCACACAATGTACCGGGCAGAGGTGATTCAACTTCCAGTTCACAGTCTACATGCAAACAGATATGCAGATAGACAAGCAGACAAGTGAAATGCAGCATGATAAGTGCTATGCTAGAGAAGGGAAAGGACTGGTCAGTAATCATAACCACCTTTTATTGGGTTCTTTCAGTGTGCCAGCCTCTGTGTCAAATGCTTTGCGTACATTATTTTGTTTAATGCTCACAATCCTATGGAATGTATGCTATTATTTGCCAGATTTTATTGATGAAGAAACTAAGACTAAGAGTGATTAAATAACTTGCCCAAGATCATGCAGACAGCAAACTGCAAAGATTGTTCTCAAACACAGATCTCACTGGCTGTAGAGCTCAGGTTCTTAAACACTGGTTCCACCAGTCTAAATCCGAGAAGAGGCAGTGTAAGGTTACTGGGTAAGTGGGAATTGAAGGGGTTGAAGAAAGCCATCTGGAGGAGACGCCATTAAACTGAGTATAGAATGAGCAGGAGTTGCCTACCTCCATAGGGGTGGCGAGGGAGGGTGGGAGGGGTGGAAGGTGGAGAGATGAGAGGGTGGGAGGTTGAGGATGGAAGGTGGGGGAGTGGGAGGTTGAGGAGATGACATGCTTGTCAGAGAAAGCAGCCGTAGAATCTCAGTCGCTTGTTATTTAGTTAAAGATTTTGTACGTTCTAAGTCCTCACTGAGTTCTTTTACAATGAAAGGAGGGTTTTCAATGAGGAGTGCCCAGTTTATGATAAGAAAGGTAATGAGTCGTCATTTTCTTTCTTAGTCCAAGTAAAAATAATACACCATCGGAAAGCATTGCAGGTTGCTCTGCCTGTCTTCGGTCAAGCCATTTTCCATCCCATTATTTGTCCCTCCTTTCCCTCCAGCCTCTAGCTTTCTTGTAATTATTCTTTTCATTCTTCCTTCTTTTCTCCCAAGGGAAGCTCTCTCCTTCCCGTAGAGAACACTCCCTCCTCTGCCCTATTGGGCAGCTTTTCACCCACAGCCTCACGGCATCTCATGTACCCTCTTGTGATTGATCCTTATTTAAATCCTGGAATCAATTACTCTTAGTCTGGAATCTGATCTTACTGAATGGCCTCACAGTGTCCATGGCCATGCTTCCATCTCAAACATGTACAGTTACTTTCTTTTGGAAGAGAGATGGAGGAGCAGAAGTCATAATTCTTTTCTCCTTTCAGCCTTTTTTGATGTTCCAGTTTTTTTCTGGTCAATTAATGCTCATCCAAGTGGAGCCTCATGTTGGTTCTCTTTTATACATCTGCCTGTCTGATGTCATACATCAGTATAAACAAATAAACACGAGGGATCTGGTTTGTATTCTTTTTTCTGGTTTTGCTTCTCAAGAAGATAAATTCTATTTAATTTTTCTGACTGACACTTAGATGACACCTCTTACATCTCACATAACTTTGTTTCATAATCAACTATTTTGGAGCTTTATCAAGATCCAAAAACAACTCTTCCCACTCCTACTTAAATTCAGAACCAATCGCGAGATAGAAGGGGAGTCAGACCAGTGGCCTCATAGAAGGTGGATTTAAGAACTTGGCTTTAGATTTGCAGCCATAAATGACTTCCAACACTTAATCCCTGAATGAGAGAGTTGGACAGTGAGTCCAAGGCAGAGCTGGAGAATTGCATGCCTTCCCCAGGCTGTTCCCACAGGGCCAGAGCCTGCCCTGAGTTACTCACCTCTCTAGGGAGGAGTGAGATAGGGTGGCCAGAGCTGGGACTGACATGTTCAAGGCAATTTCTCCACATGGAAGACAGGAGGAACAGAGATTCCTCCACAATGGGATGTGGAAAGAAACCTGATTTAGGTTTGTCTCCTTTGATAACTTAACTCCTATTCCCTTCATATTGGCCTTTTGTGTTTTATTTCATATAGAGAATTGTCTTTTAAGTAACGACTGAAGTAATATTCTTTAATATAATTATTTAAAACTTTTTCTGCCTCACATTTCTCAAATTTATGCCCTTTCACTCTTCCCTTAAAGATATATCATTGTTCTATTGTGACTGCTATCCAGTAAAAATAATTGGTCTTTTTACAGCATGACCTTTAATAATGCCCATATTTTCATATTTACAAAGTGCATTTTCCTGAGTTGATTTTATCAGTGACTTTACTTCCAAAATAATTTCCTTTTAGGAAGGTATCAGAACAGCACACATAGCTGTCCCCAAATCACATCTGGAACAAGATCACTTGGGAACATGAGTCAAAGAAGGTGTGTACACAGCACAGCTCTGCTACTGAAATAGGTTTCCCTAGGCAAGCAAAAAAACATTGTAGATTGTTTAAAGATTTCAAGACATAGGAATAGATTTTAAGAATGTCAAGCATAGGGCAGGGAGGAGTCCACTGGGATGTTTTGCTGATGTTGGCTCTCTAATGATCTCCCACATACCCCTAAGAAGAGAAAACGTGAGGAAGAGAAAGAGAGAGACACTGTTCTGTAACTAGCCTAATAGGCATCCTTAAAATCAGATATTTGGACTTCCTCCAACTGATGTCTTTAAAAAACCCATTGATTAACAGGCAAATAGGATGAGTGAATTCATTATGAGAAGTGAATCCCTTGCTTCTACCAGATTCTTTCAGCTTCATTGTCATTAGATATGACATTTCATTCAAAGTTCTTGGGCTCACTGGCTATCACCCCTCTCACTCATCTTTGAAATGGTTTCAACATCCCCTCTGTGTGGTCCAACTGCCTCACCTAAATCTGCATTAGGCTGATTCATTCATTCCCCAGCAGGGTTATTTAATATGATTTTTCCCCAATGGCATCCATGGTGTACAGCTGTCTCTTACTAGCTCTTATCACAGTAGGATTCAGAATGCTCATTTTGAAAAGACTGCAGGTCTTAATAGATGGTAAAGAATTCAATGAAATGCACACACAGAGAGTTTAAGGATTGTTTTTATAAGACTTAAAACCTAGTTTGCTTATATTAAAATGGTTTTCTGCAGAGGGTGAAAAATCCTGCCGGCGATCAGAGGATTGTGTGACATTCAAGTCTGCCCAGAGTAAGCGGCCAAGCAGAGCACTCTGGTCTACAGATTTGCATTGTTCGGCTAACTTTCCTATGCCAAAAACACTCAGTTGCTCCCTTTCACCAGCCTCTAAGGTCACAAGACAGACAGTTCTTTCTTGATTACTCAAACAAATACACGTCTGATTCAGAGAGGGGAAAAGAGAGTTGCCAACAGTCTATGCTTAGGAAGGGCAAGGCTGCTTTCACTTTTTAAGCCAACCTGATGAATCACCACATCCATGACTAATTGTGGTGTTAAAATGTGCCCAGTAATATAGCCTGGTTTTTTAGAAAGGAAAATACTAACGGAGACACAAAGAAATATGGAAGAAAACTAGAGACTTTTGCGTGAATATATAGATAGCCAATAATCACAATTGGCTTGAGAAATATCTATACGTAGTCTTTCAATCAAGTCTTGGAAAATATGGAACTGGCATTGCTCTCAACCTGGCTTTCCTTATAAGAGTTAATTTCACGGGCTCAAAGAAATTTTCCAAATGTTTTCTAAATCTCATAAGGTTAAGTATGGGCAGTGACTTCAATAAGTTATAAGGCTGAAGATTTTTGTTTTATGGAAATGATAAAAACAGACTGACTTTTACACATATATATATACACATATATATGTAATGTAAATATAAATATATACAAATATATGCACACACATATACATATATGTGAATTATATGTATGTCTAATATATGTGTATATATATGTAAATCCCATATTTTCTTTATATAGGTACCAACGATATGGTCATAAAAAAAGACATAGTTCTTATCCTCAATTCTGTAGTCTTTTGGGGAAGAAAATACATAAACAGAAAATTCTAATATGGTGAGAAAAGCTCAATAATAGTTATGCACAGCTTATTATGGAAACAAGGGAGGAAATCATAAAGGAGAGGAGCATATCAGGGAAAGCTTTGGGAGAGTGAGAAGTGAGCTGATTTTAAAGAACTTGTAACAATTAATCTTGCAAAGGTAGAGGGAGGGTTGGGGCAGTGAATGGAGAGAACTCTAGGTAGAGGAGACAGCACAAATCAAAAAAGGCAGCTAGGACAGAAACAGCATGAGATGTTTAGGGAACAAATATGGTTCGACTCAGATAGAGCAGGGGGAGGCAAACTAAGGTCTGTGGGCCTAGTCCAGCCTGCCACCTGTTTTTATATGGCCCATGATCGAAGACTGCTTTTTACATTTTTAAATAGTTTTAAAAAATCAAAACAAGAAAATTAGTTTATATATTTTGCATTAAAATTATATGAAATTCAAATTTCAGTGTCCATAAATAAAGTTGTATTGCAACACAGACATACTCATTCATTTAGGTATTGTCTATGGCTGCTTTACTGCTACAGTACACAGTTGAATAGTTGTGACAGAGACTGAATGTGGTACTCTCCTTGGTTTGCTGTGCTACTTGGTGAACAACAAATCACAGGGGAGCAGATAGAACTTTACTGTGTTTTGAGTGCCCTGCCTATCACCATGTTGCAATATGTTACTTTTTTAATTATTAATACTAGTACATACCTATCATGTTAAAACAAGAAGAGAAAAGTAGACTTCAAATAAAAGACCAAACTTTTAAGGCACAGTGGAGTGTGGATTATTTTGTTATCCAGTTATATGGCAAAGTTTGTAACGCAATGCATTATAACTGTGCTAATAGAATATAATATACGTCATTATTCCCAGATTAAGAACTTGTCACGATATTCTCAACTCATAGGAAAGTAACAGTCAGAAAAATTTAAAAACTTAAAATGGAATATCACATCACAGCAGAATTTCTACACAAAAATTTAAAAATCAAGAATGAAGTTGCAACCAAATTAAGCTTCTGGGTAGCTCATTTGTTAGCTAAGCAAGGAAAGTCATTTACCAATGGTGAATTAATCAAATAATATTTGATTGCAGAAACTAAAGAAATATGTCCAGAGATAATCAATTTGTTTAAAACTATTAGCCTTTCCACAAGAATGGTTGCCTGAAGGGTTAAAGACATTAAGAGCCACATCAATCGTCAACTGAAAAACAAGGCAAATAATTTCAAGTGGTTTTCCTTGGCGTTTGATGACTTGAGACTTAATACTGAGTTTGAAGTGACTAAAGAATTAGTTTCTATGGACAGTCTGCACTGGAACAACTCCAGGTAAGAGTATTTTTAAAGTTGAGAAAACACTAATCAATACAACCTGAAGTGGAATTTGCTAAGATGTGTTACAACTGATAGTAGTAAAAATATGAATGAAGCAGAGAATGGTTTATTTGGACACATTTATAAAACTTGTGAAACTGTAAAGTGTTTATTCATTGTAATATTCATCAGCAAGTACTTTGCAGAAAATAGTTGAATTTATCATGTGTCATTGATTTGGTAGCATCAGTGGTGAATTGCATTCACTTTCATAGTCTTAACCATAATTTCCAAGAATTTTTGTCAGAAATGGAAGCTTGCCCTGCCACACAGAAATTCAATGGCTTAGCAGTGGCAAAATTTTATTGAAATTCTTGGAGCTCAGGGTCAAGACTGAAGTTTTTCTGAATGAAAAAGAACCACTCTCAACCGCTATTGTTGAACAGTAAATGGTTTTCGAAATAAGCTTTTGCTGCAGACTTGAATATACTTCCTAATTAATTTAATCTTCAATTACAGGGCAAATCAGTGCTTATACGTGAAACTTACACTTCAGTAATTTCAATGGCAACTAATGTTATTTGAATCACAAAAAATGTCAAGTTTCTTTATAAACCTCTATGCTGTCAAAAATTAAAACAAGAAGTGAGATATCCAGTCCAATACAAATTTACAACAGATATATGTTCTGACCTCAAACTACATATAGTTCCAGAAGTTTTTTTCAGACCTAAATGCAAATGAGAAGGAAATTTCCACATTTCAAAATCCATTTAACTGTGCAATTGAGTAGCTTCCACCTAACCTTCAATTAGAAGTGATTAATCTGCAATGTAATGATGTGTTAAGAAACAAATAAGGAGAACAATCTAATAGAATTCTATAAATGCTTTCCAAACAATAACTATGCTTAATTAAAATTATATGCCTATAAATAGATATCAGCATTTGGCAATACTTGTCTGTGTAAAAAGTTATTTTCAAACTGAAATACATGAAGTCTCATTACAGATCAACATGAACAGATGCACATTTGTGATCAATTTTGATGATAGAGAACCCCAATTAAACACAATGTTACTCAGAGGAAAAAGAATTCCATTATTCTCAGTGTGAACTGATAGTATAAAAAATAGTTGTACTCAATTATTATTATTGCATTTTTATTTTTGCCAACAAAAAAATTGTGGAAACAGCTTCACTGTTTTACAAAAGAAAATATAGGCAGTCACAACAAAAATAAAATCTCATCCATGCTCAATATGACTCAGTGCTATTAAGATTTTCAGCATTTCCTTCAATCTATTTCTTTTCTATGCATAATCACACAGTAACCCACTCCCACATTTTTACAAAGTTTCATTCTAATGTATATATTTTTATATCTTAGTTTTTAACATTATGCCTTGAACATTTTATTATGTCATTAAATATTTTTTGAAAATATTACACATATTGTTGCATAGTATTTTATCATGTGAATATTCAGAGGTACTTAACCAATGTCTTAATGCTGATTATTTACTATGTTTTCACTTTTTCCTATTATAAATACTATTTTGATTACTTTCCTAGTGCATAAGTATTTTTTGCATATTTAAAATTATTTTATCAATATAAATTGCTAGAAGAATAATTAGAGGATCAAATTATATGAATATTAGTAAAAGTTCCTTCTACTAATCACCAAATAGCCCGTCGGAAAATTTGTGTTAGTTTAAAATCTACTACTGATATTTAACCACACTCTTGCTAGTAATATGTATTATCTTTATAAAAGCCTTGCTTACCTTGAGAGGCAAAAAATCAGATTTTACTAATCTGATTTTTATTTCTTCTATTTCCAATGATGTCATGGAATTTTTTTTAACCATGTATTTTTTTTTCTAAAATGACAATTAATGCCACTCACCCATTGGGTTATTGATTTGTAAAGCTATAATTCTTGATATATGTATTTAAAATTTTTCAAAAGTTTTTAAATTTCCTTTTATTTTTTTATTTTATTTTATTTTTTTTGGTAAGGAAGATTGGCCCTGAGCTAACATCTGTGCCAATCTTCCTCTATTTTGTATCTTAGACACCATCACAGCGTGGCTTGACAAGTGGCGTGTAGGTCTGCCCCCAAGATCCGAACCTGCAAACCCCGAGCAGCCAAAGCAGAGTGCACGAACTTAAACACTATGCCACCGGGCTGGCTCCTCCTTTTATCTTTATTAGTGTATTTTTGACCTTTAAAATTTTTTAAATTTCATACTGTTAAACTTACTAGTCTTTTCCTTCATGTATTTTCCTTTGTCTGATGCTATACAAACATTGCTTTCCCTCAAGACAAGATATATATTTATTCCTAATTTCTGCTAGATTCAAATTTTCTATTTTATTCTTTAATTCATTGAAAATTTATTTTAATGAAAACTATGAAATGCCTGTCAGTATTTTTTTGAAATACTTAACCAAATATCCTATTACCATTTATTAAATAATATTGTCTTTATTTTCTGATTTGAATTTGTAGCTCTGCTATAGACTAAATTCTTTTACCTCTTAAAAGTTGTTTATGCATTGTTTATTCTATAGCTTTAATCTGCCTATTTTTACATAAGTAATCCACTGAATAATTGTTGAGTTTTAGCATATGCAGCAGTTTAGGAAAAATCAGAAGCCACAGAGCCACTACATTACCATAATAGAAGTGATTTAATATAAGAATTAGAGCTCTCACAAATATGGAAGGTCCTGGAGGAGGGAAGATATGGAGACTGCAACCAAGGGATCAGAGACTCAGTTACTAATGACTTCAGCCCGAAGACCTAGAGCATACGGGAGAAGCTACAGCTTGCACAGAAGTCTGAGAAGCCACATCTGGCCGTCATGACTATGAAATGGGAACTCATGGTGAGTTCTATGAAGCTGCCAAATCAGGTCACCACGACCTCAAAGAGAAGCTTATCTGCAAAGCTGCTACATGTGGCCACCACATCTTAGAATAATGGCCTCTTCGTCCTGCCTTCCAAATCTTACCTGAGTTTGTCTCACGCGATCAGCAAACCAGCGAAGGGGATTCGTGGGAAATGCAATTCCTTAGAAGTGGGAATAATGTAAAGTTGACAGCTAACAATCTAGTCATGTCCACATCATTGTCAATTCAGCTTCCATTCCATCTCTTTTACCTACGTGAACTTTTGACTAAAGATAATAACAGCATCATGCCCCACCTAACCAAAGATACGCCTACCCTCTCACTAAAAGTGAAGACATAAAACCTTCCATTTCTCCATCTCTGGTGATGTTTACTCCTTTTTAGTTATATTCTTTCCTTGATAAATCTGTAACTTAAACGTCAAGATATAGAGTTAACTATTATTAACTCTTATCTTACATATAGAGAATTATGAAAGGGAAGAAAAAAAGAAAAAATGTATATGGAAGCCAGAAAGAAAATAAGCATAACTACTTTGGTTCTAATTTCTGCAACTGGTCATGTGATTATACATGGATTTATAGCTTCCTTCTTGCACTTACCTCTTCATATTCCCTTTGCCCTCACAAACACCTCGCCTGTTGGTGTTTCTTTGCCTAATGGGTGACCCAAACCTTTATTCCTGATGGGTCTGTGCCATGAGCAGGTCTGCCTGTTTTGAGTTTCTGTAGTTTTCACTATTCCTCACCATAGGACAAGAGAGTACAAAATGGTGCCCCAGAGACTCACATATGCCTCCCAGTCTCCATTGTGTGGTAGTGATCCTATACTTCCTGACTGGTAACCAAGATGAACCACACCAATCAACAGAGGAATCCCCTTCTTTGTCTGCTGGTTTGGTGGCACGAGGAACTCGAAGTGCTGGGTGCCAGTCTCAGCTCTAAGTTCAATAGTACCCTTGTGTCCCCTAGCGGAAGCGTTCTTTATCTGAGACCTCTTTATTAGCGAAGCCCAAATTTGTTAGAAGAGGGAACTATTTTTCATTTTCTTTTCAGTTGATCAGTAGAGGAAATACTAAGAAACGCCATTCTCATTTCCATCCTCTTCCGATATCAAAAACTCATTAGTACGGGTTCAGTTAGAAAACAAAAACCACTTCAAATATTACAGAAATAAAGAGGTTTTCCATAGAAATTAAAGCTGACCCAAATTATGAAAGAGGCTGGGGCAAAGAGGTCTAGAAGGCTATCGTCAGTGGACCAGAGAAAAATCACTCTTGGCTTCAGTCTGAAGTCTTGAAGCGGGTGGAGCTTGAGGGAGGCCCAAAAATCTGCTGTATCGCCAATGGGGCTCCTCTTCTCTGAATTCTTAATCTCACTCGGGTTCCTCTCATTGGAAAACTCGAGCTCAAAGCCATACAGGGAAGGAACGTATGGGAAATAGTCCTTAGCTTCTTACTTGCAGTGTAGAGTGACTTAGCAGTGGGTGGTAGTGATACAACCTTGACAACTAGTAATTCAGCACAGCATATAATTTAATATCCAGTACGGTATTCACCGTTATCTCTCTTCCTTTTCAAAATTTTCCCTCTTTTTGTCATTCATTCTTTTTCAAATATTAGCATTAGTGTTACTTTGTCAAATTCGCCCCTCCCACTAAAAGTTTATTTGAGATTGAGCCTAGATTTGATGAAGCCTAAATTATCCAGGGAACAATTGATATATTTTTTCATATTCAATCTTTCCATTTTTGTACTTGTAATAGATCTGCAATTATTCAATTATTCTTTTTATGAACCTCAGTAAAGTTTTGTATTTGTTCTCATAGAAATCTTGCATATTTGAAAAATTGATTTCTGGGTATTTTTTATTGTTACTTCAAAATGAATCTATTTTTTCATTATTTTCAGTAACTGGAAATTGCTAGTATATTAAAAAAAATCTATTGCTTTTTGTGTATTTATTTTGTTATTTAGCAACTTACTAAAATCTCTTACCACTTCCAATAAACATCTCAACTGATTTTGTTTTTCCTTAAACATATAATCATTTTTGTACAAGTAATTTCTTTTTCTTTGTATTCAATATTTACATCTTGTGATGGTTTGTTTTATGTGTAAACTTAGCTAGGCTAGAGTACCTAGTTATTTAATCAAACACTAATCTAGGTTTTGCTAAGATGTGGTTAATTCACGTTCTACAATTAGTTAACTTTAAATAAAAGAGAATACCCTTGATAAAGTGGATGGGCCTCATCCAATCAGTTGATAGACTTTAAGAGCAAAAATTAAGTTTTCATGGAGAAGAAATTCTGCCTTAATACTGGGACATCAACTCCATTCTGAATTTCCAGTCTGCTAACTTGCCCTACAGATTTTGGACTTGCCAGCATCCACAATTTTACGAGCAACTCCTTAAAATAACTCTATGTATTTTATATATATGTCTATATATAGAATATTCTATATATACCATCTCCTACTGGTTCTGTTTCTCTGGAGAACACTGACTGATACATATCTTATGTTTATTTTTCTACTTTATTAAATTGGCTAAAACTTCCTGGACAATAAAAGTAGTGAAGGTGATAAGGAATACCCTCTTTTTTTTCCTGCTGGTTTAAATTTATTCCTGTTGTGTTTTACAAATAGGAAAAATGGAAGCTGTTGTTGGACATCATTTTAAGATCACATTAAGAGCATAGAATAGTTTTAAGGAGGGCATGACACAGAGAGTCTTCACAGTTGAAATGTATCAATTTGGCTGCTCTGAGGAGGGAATAAAAATGGAGGCAAAGAGACCAGTTGGGAGGCTATTTCAGAAGCCTGGGCAAAAGATCATGAGAGCCTGAATCAGAGAAGAATTAACCAGATGAATAGTAGGGGATGAATTAGAGCAAATATTTAGAAGGAAAATTCAGAATTTAAGAACTGATTGGGTATGAATAATTGGGTGTGAAGCAGGATATAGATTCCAGGATGACGGAAGTTCTGGCATAGTTATTTGATCGAATGATGCATCATTAGTTAAGTACAAAATACAAGATATGAGAAAATAATGAGGTCAGTTTGTCTGTAAGATACCCATGTGGAAATGTCTGGATAGCTAGACTTGGGAGTCCTCATGACTCTTTATAC
The DNA here is from genome assembly GCF_057802395.1 of Ceratotherium simum simum. Classification (NCBI taxonomy): domain Eukaryota; kingdom Metazoa; phylum Chordata; class Mammalia; order Perissodactyla; family Rhinocerotidae; genus Ceratotherium; species Ceratotherium simum. The sequence goes on from NC_141900.1 coordinate 74,908,550, forward strand.
GTGTATATTTCAATGAGTGTGAAGAGATCATCCACAGTGAGTGTGTAAAGTAAGAACAATCAGACAAGTTTCAAAGCTTGGTGATCACCAAGGATAAGACTTGATCAGAAAAAAAGAAACTTATCTATGATATATAGAATCTGACAAAGAAAACAGAATAGTTATGAGGCCTAGATCAGATATTTAAAAAAACAAAAATCTATCTACTGTCAGGCAAATTACAGATCCAAACCTAGAAAACTTCTAAGATCTATCTACTTATGCTAAATTTCATTAGTTTCTTTTGATTTCTCACATTCAGATAAAATCAATCTGTATTCAAAAAATATTTTAGAAGCTTTAGGTTTTATTTCTAGAAAGTTATGCTAAAGAAATAATCCTGAGTACATTAAAAAATATGGTTATAAACATATATAGCAGGGATATTTTTTATTAAATAGAAAAAAGGTCTTAATTACCTATCAAAGAGAGATTGTTATGTACATCAAGGTATATCCACACAATAGACAATTAGGGATCCATAGAAAATTATATTATAAAAAGTTACTTAATGGAATAAGTGTACCTTATATTTTATTAAGTAAAAATAACAAGTTAAAAACCACTCAAAGCATGATTATATTTTTATCAAAATTCAGATAAATGTTCTATGAATCCTATCTGGGGACAAATACAGTCATGTCTTTTTTACTTTTCCAGTTTAACAACCTGAAACTCAATCACCCTAATCAGAAAGAAGTTCAGTATCACACTTTTGAAAAACCACATCCTCTTCCTCTCCTATATTTTGCCTTTCCACTTGCTCCTCCCCACAAATGTTTCCAAGAACCCTAGAAGATTATTTACTTCTAAAGGAAATTGCTTCTTACTGACAGTCTGAGAGATTACTAGAAAGCGCAATGACTCCACTACTGCTTTAGATTTTTTTCTGCTGTAAAATGTTACTGTTGAAGAATACTTCAGCAAAAGTTTTGGCCCTGTCTACTCTCTAATGATGCCAGCTAAAGCCTTTGCACAGGGTATGGAAGGACCTGCAGATAGACTTTGTTGCAAAAGATATAAACACCCTAATTAAAAAGTAAATTAAAGCAATTAAAAATTGATGGTTTAGTTAAAAACAATACTCATCTATATGCTGCCCACAAGAAACCGACTGTAAGTGTAAAGACACAAAAAGTTGAAAGTGAAAGGATGAAAAAGATAGCCTATGTATGATTCTTGGTTGACAGGGGTTGGAGGGTGGAGCAATGAATAGGTGGAACACAGAGGATTGTTAGGGCAGTGAAAATACTCTGTATGATATCAAAATGATGGATACATGTTATTATTTGTTTTTCCAAACCTATAGAATGTACAACACCAAGAGTGAACTATAATGTAAATTATAGACTTTGGGTGATTATGATGTGTCAATGTAGGTTCATTAATTGTAACAAATATACCACTCGCTTGGGGAATGTTGATAATGGGGGAGACTGTGCATATGTAGGGGCAAGGGGTATATGGAAAATCTCTGTACCTTCCCTTCAATTTTGCTATGAACCTAAAACTACTGTAAAAAAATAAAGTCTTAACAATAAAAAAAAAGATATACCATATTAACGCTAATCAAAAGACGACTGGAATGACTATATTAACAACAGTCCAAATAGAATTCAAAGCAAAGAATATTAAGATTAATATAAATATCCATAAATAAAAAGGATAATTTTATAATTTAAAAAGCTGAATTCATCAAGAGGACCCAACAATCTTAAATGTTTATGCACCTAATAATAGAGCTTCAAAATAAATAAAGCAAAAACTGATAGAACTGAAAGAAGTAATAAACAAGTCCACAATTATAGACAAAGATTTCAACAAAACTCAATAATCAAAAGAACAAGTAGTCATAAAATCAGTAAGGATAGAAAAAACATGGACAGCATTATTAACCAACTTGACTTAACTGACATACAAAGAACACTTCACCCCAAAACAGCAGAATACACATTCTTTTCAAGTGCATACAGAACATTTACCAAGATACACAATAGACTAGGCATAAAATGTCTCAATAAATTTTAAAGAATTTAAATTAGTCAAAGTGTATTCTCTGACTATAAAGAAATAAAATTTGAAATCAATAATGGGAAGATATGTGGAAAATACCCAATTATTTGAAAATTTAAAAACATTTATATGTAAGTGTGGAGTTAAAAAAAAAAGAAGAGAAAATAAAAAGCATTTTGAACTGCATGAAAATGAAAATACAATACGTCAAAATATGTGGGATGAACTAAAGCAGTTCTTTATTTATTAAAAAAAGTTCTTTAAATATTTGCAAAACATACATCTGACAAGGGGTTGGTCTCCATAATATATAAAGAACTCACACAACTGAACAACAAAAAAACAAACAACCCAATCAAAAAATGGGCAGAGGAAATGAACAGACAATTCTCCAAAGAAGATATACAGATGGCCAATAGGCACATGAAAAGATGTTCAACATCACTAATCATCAGGGAAATGCAAATCAAAACAACACTAAGATACCACCTCACGCCCGTTAGAATGGCTATAATCACCAAGACAAAAAACAACAAGTGTTGGAGAGGATGTGGAGAAACGGGAACCCTCATACACATCTGGTGGGAATGCAAACTGGTGCAGCCTCTATGGAAAACGGTATGGAGATTCCTCAAAGACTTAAAAATAGAGATGCCCTACGACCCAGCCATCCCGTTACTGGGAATCCATCCAACGAACCTGAAATCAACAATCCAAAGAGGCTTATGCACCCCTATGTTCATTGTAGCATTATTCACCATAGCCAAGAAGTGGAAGCAACCTAAGTGTCCCTCGACTGACGATTGGATTAAGAAAATGTGATATATATATACACAATGGAATACTACTCAGCCATAAAAAGACAAAATCGTCCCATTTGCAACAACATGGATGGGCCTGGAGCATATTATGTTAAGTGAAATAAGCCAGAAAGAGAAAGACAAACACTGTATGATTTCACTCATATGTGGAATATAAACCACCACATGGACAGAGAAAACTGTACTGTGGTTACCAGGGGCAGTGAGGGTGGGGGGTGGACACAAGGGGTGAAGGGAGTCATATATATGGTGATGGACAAACAAAAATGCACAACTCAAAATCTCATAATGTTAAAAACCATTAAAACATCAATAAAAAAAAAAAGTCCAAAAAAAAAAAAAGTTCTTTAATGAACTAAGCTTCCATATTAAGAAACTAGTAACAGGAGGACAAATGAAACCCAAAACAAGCATAAGAAAGGAAATAATTAAGAAAAGAGTAGAAATTGATAAAACTGAAAATAGAAAAACAATAAAGAAAATCAATAAAGCCAAATGCTAGATTTCTGAAAAGATGAATAAAGTTGATAAACCTGTAACTGAACTGACCAAGAAAAAAAAGAGAGAGAAGACACAAGTTAACAAGCTACCAGTATCAAGCATAAGTGAAAGAATACCACTACATTTCCTACATATATTAAAAGGATAATGAGAAAATATTATGAACAATTTTATGCCAATAGTTTCAAAAGCTTATATAAAATGAACAGATTCTTTGAAAGACACAAACACTCAAAGCCTACTCAAGAAGAAATATAACCAGAATAGCCCTACATCTATTAAGGAAATTGAATTTATAGTTAATAAAAATTTCCCACAAAGAAGACTCCTGGTCTCAAAGTTTTCACCATTAAATTGTACCAAATATTTTAGAAAGAAATAATGTCAATTCTATACCAACTCTTCCAGAAAATTTAAGACAAGAGAATATTTCCCATCTGTGAGGACTGCATTACCTAATGCAAACTACAGACAGTATGAAAAAAGGTAACTACACACCAATATCCTACATGAACTGAGCTGTAAAAACCTTAAGAAAATTTTACTGAATCAAATTCAATAATATATAGAAAGGATAATACATCATGAATAAATGGGGTTTATCAAGAGACTGTAAGGCAGGTTAACCATTTCAAAATCAACAGATGTAATTCATCATATTAAAAACCAAAAAAAATCAGTGATCATCTCCATAGGTGCAGAAAAACCAATTGATAAAATTCAATATCCAGTCACAGTAGAAAGAAACCTCTTAGCAATCTAGGAACAGAAGGGAATTTCCTTAACCTAATAAGGGCATCTATTTAAGGAAAAAAAAATAGCTAATATTAAACAATGGTGAAAGACTGAATCTTTCCCCCTAAGATCAGGAATAAAATAAGGATGTCTGCTCTCATTATTTCTATTCAACACCATACTGGAGGTCTGAGGTTGTCTACATAGAAAATCCCAAAGAATCTACAAAAAAGCTACTAGAACTAATAAAATAGTTAAGCAAGTTGGCAGGATATAAGGGCAATATACAAATGTATCAATCATATTTTTAGAGTCTATTAATAAAAAATTAGAAGTTTAAATTTTAAAACAGCACTATTTATACTTAAAACACCAAACAACATGAAATTCTTAGCCATAAAGCTAACAAAATATGTATAAAATCTATAAGATAAAAACTACAAAACTCTGATGAAAGAAGTAAAAGAAGAGCTAAATAACTGGAAAGATATACTGTTTCCATAGACTAGAAGACTCAGTATTATTAAGATGTCAATTCTCCCCAAACTGACAGATTCATTGCAATTCCAGTCAAGTCCCAGCAGGTGTTTTTAGATTCTAAAATTATATGGCAAAGGAACTAGGATAGCCAAACAATTTTGAAAAAGAAGAACAAAGTTGGAGAATTATACTACCTGATGGAAAGATCCATAAAAGTAGGCAAGTTGGTATTGGTGAAAGGATAGATTTATAGGTCAATTGAACAGATTCAGAGTCTGGAAATAGACCTATACATATATGTTCAATTGATTTTCAAAAAAGATACAAAGGTAATTCAATGCAGAAACAATTAGTGCTGAAACAATCTGATATCGATATTCAGAGAGAGACAGAGAAAAGAAAGAAAGAAGAAAGGAAGAACTATACCTCACATAACAAAAATGAATTCAAAATGGATCAATATCTAAATGTGAAATCTAAAACTATAAAACTTCTAGAAATACGCACAGGAGAAAATCTACGTGGCTTTGGGTTAAGCAAAACTTTCTTAGCTATGGCAACAAAGCCATAATTCATTAAAAAAATTGATAATTTGGACTTCAACACAATTAAATTCTTCTGCTTTTTGGAAAGACAAGCCACAGAGTGGGAGAAAATATTTGCAAATCACATATCTGATGAGGACTTATACCAGGGATATATAAAGGACTCTCAAAACTCAATGATAAGAAAATAAACAACACAATACAAAATGGAAAAAGATTTTGAGTTGACACTTCACCAAAGAAGATATTCATATGACAAATAATTACAAGAAAAGAGGCTCATCATCATCAGTTATGAGGGAAATACAAATTAAAACCATAATGAGATACCACTACATGCCTATTACAGTGGCTAAAGTCAAAAGCACTAATAGTAAATACCAAATGCTGATGATTATATAGAGCAACCAAAAATCTCATAGACTGCTGGTGGGACTGCAAAATGGTATAGCCACTTTGGAAAATAGTTTGACAATTTCTTAGAAAGTTAAGTATTCACTTACAATACAATCCAGCAATCCCATTCAAGGGTGAAAGTTTTACTTACAAAAAAATACGTATACAAAAGTTTATAACAGTTTTATTTGTAATTTCTCAAAACTAGAACAACACAAATGTCGTTTGACTGGTGACTAGATAAACAAACTGTGGTACATCCAGACAATGGGATACTATTCAGGAGTAAAAAGGAATTAACTACTGATACACACAACACAGTCAAGTCTCAAATGCATTATGCTAAGTAAAAAAAGCCAGACTTAAAGGCTGCATATTGGTTGATCCAATTTATATGACATTCTGGAAAAAGTAAAACTGTTTTACTGTTTACTGTAAGGACACAAAACAGATCAGTGGTTGCCATGAGTTGGAGGTAGAGCAAGGAATTAGCTCCAAAGGGATATGGGGAATATTTTGGGGTGATGAAATTTTAATATATCTTTATTATTGCAGTGGTTACACACAAAAAAACTACACCAAAAAAATACAAAACTAACTGTTTGTAAAAACCCACAGAACTATACACTAAAACAGATAAATTTTATTGTGTGAAGTGTATCTCAATAAAAAATCAAGAAAAATTAAAATGCCATCAATAAATAATAAAATATATAATTATTTTGCGTACATAAATTGCCACATCTTATAACTAAATCATAAAATTTTGTTCACTAAAATTTTACTATTTTGCATTTTAACTTGTTATAATATGGCAAACTGTCTGGATCAACCCTCTGCTGAAACCAGCTAATAATCCTGAATAAATATATATCCTTAAAAACCATTAACGAATGGGCAAGGTTAAAAGGCAGTCTCAGCACTGAGTAAAAGTAGGGATCCAGACAGGTAAGTAGAGTTCTACAGCCTTCTTTCGTTCTTATGACATTTGACAATTAGGTTGAATTTGATCTAAAATGCTTTAGCCACATGGAGTGAAAGAAACAAAAATCAAAAAGCCCAGAGCTGCTTATAAGAAACACATTTTAAGCCTAAAGATTCAGAAAATTTGGAAATAAAATGATTTTTAAAAAACAGTGTATATTAGTCAAAATCTCAGCAAAAGGAAGTTGGTAAGGTACTAGCATCGCTCTGGATAGATTTAATAGTAAAAGCACCAAGAGAGATTAAAATGGTCACTAGATAATGTTAATAGAGTCAATAACTACACACCAAGTTATAACAGTTTTAAACCCGTATGCATCTACTAACATAGCCTCAAAATATGGCAATCAAAAATTGAGAGAAAAACAGGAAAAAATAAATAATAATAATGGGGGATTTTAATATATTCCTCTTACGGCTAAAGGAACAGCTGATGAAATAAAATTAACATGATTAATAAAAGTGAATTGATGGACATGTATAAAACACCATTTGCATATATGCCCACCAACTGCAAATTACAAAAGCTTTGGAAGAATACACAAAACATATTGTAAAATTGACCATATTCTAGTCCAAATGTAGGTCTCAACAAAGTTCAAAGAACTTTAGTATGCAGGTCGTGTTCTCTGTCTACAATGATATTTTATTAAAAATCAACACACACACACACACAAAAAACTAGAAAAAAACGGTATATTTGGAAGGAAATAACTTCTAAATAACTCATGGATCAAAGATGAAATCATAATAAATATTACAAAATATTTAGAACTAAATGATAATGAAAGTTCTACACATCAAAACTTATGCAACAAGGCTAAAGTTGTACTTAAGTCTCAACTTCTATGATATTAGAAAAGAACAAAAGCTTATAATTAAGGCTAAGCAATCATCAAAAAAGAAATAAACTAAAAGAAAACATAAAGAACAGCATAAATTATCTTTAAAACAAGAATAGTGAAAGATATACATGAGAGAGAATCAAAAGAGCCAAATTATGGTACTTTGTGAGGATTAATAAAATTGATAAACCTCTGAAGAGATTGAAAAAGAAGAGCAGAGGCATAAGTAGCCTCTGGAGGTATAGCTGCCTTGATGCACATGTGAAAAAGACAAGAAGATATTAAAAACAACTTTGTTCCAATAAACTTGGAAATTTAAATAAAATTCCAGGACAGTATATCTTAAAACTAACTGAAAAAGAAGTACAAAATCTGAATTTTTCTAGGACTGTTAAAGAAATTTCATTGTTTTGCAAAATTCTCCCCAAGATGAAAACACAAGACAAAGATGGCTTTACCATTGCATTCTAACCAAACATTGAGGGAACAAATATTTGCAATATAATATAAATTCTTCTGAAGAATGCAAATACAAGAAATACTCTCTAACTCATTTTATGGTGTTAGCATAAACTTGATGTCAAAACCTGAGGACAGCATGAGAAAGACAATGCCAGGCCAACTTACTCATGAACCTACATGCAAAAATCCTAAAGCAAATATTAGCCAAATGACTCCTGCAATGTATTAAGAAGAATATTACATCATGACCAAGTGGGTTTATCTCAGTCATGCAAAGTTGATTTACAATAGAAAATTAGTTCATGTAATTCACCACATTAATAGATTAACCACATAATTTTCTCAATAAACACAGGAAAGTCATTTGATAAAATTCATCATGCATTCTTAAACAGAACAACCAAAAAAATATCTTAACAATTTTGGGATGGAAGAGAATGTCCTTATGTGGATAAAGAGATCCAAAATCTTTCCAGTAGAGACCAGAAACAAATACTAATACTACTATTTTTATTTAACATTGTACTGAAGGTCCCAGCCAAAGCAGTAGGTAATAGAAAGAAATAAAAATAAAGAAGAAATAAAACTCTCAGTATTTGCTGATAATATGATTATGTTCATATAAAATCCAAAAGAACTTACAGATAAACCATTAGAATTAATAGGCACATTAAACAAAGACTACTGAATGCAAAATCAACATAAAAAATTAAGTCCATTTTCATATACCAGCAATAAACATTTAGAAATTAAATTTAAAAGATATCACTGAAAATATAAAAAAGTAAAGTCCCAAGGGATAAATCCAACAAAAGACATATACAAAACTTTTTTGCTAGAAGTTAAAGAGGACATATACAATAAAAAGATATCCCATATATGCCATCCTAGTAGATTGGAAGATACGCACACACAGAACCCAGAATAGAGCCTGTTTCTACCAGCCAGATTGAAAAAACTCACAATTCACAGGCCATTAGGTAGAGTGCCCAGGAGAACCTAGCCTCAATACTGGGAAATAGTTAGCCCTCACTGAGCAATGCTCTGGACTCACCTAACCTGTCATAAAAGCAAGATCTCAAATTTCCTTATGATCTCATCTTTTATCTATGCATGAAATCCATCTCTAACTCTTTCTTTATCCTTTTCCCAAAGTACAATGATCCAGACTTCCTGTTATTCAGCTACTGATTACTTGTGTGTGTCCTTTCTCATTATGATATAATAAATATTAGGGGCCCATAACCAAGGTAATCAGGAATGACGAGTATGCCATTCGATCTTGGTATTACTATATGCTCCATTCAATCAAACTCATTGAGTTATTGGTGTATCTTACTCCTGAGACCGCAGGAATATAAACTTTTTGAGGTTTCTTTTCCTTTATCTCATCTGTTGTTCCACAATGACTTGGTGATATATACACGTCCTCTTAAAATCTCTGGATTAACACACTATGTTTCTACTAACTCATCATGGAAAATTCAATTTTTCTATCCTGCTCTCTGAAGGATTTCCCTCCCTCTGGTGATGCTCCATACAGGACTGACAATATGGTAAGGAATTGGCTTTTCAGGGTAAGATGAGAAGCCTTTGGAAAGTTTTAGCAGATGGGTAACATAATCTGACTTTCATCTTATGTAGCTCTTTCTGGCAACTGTCTAACGTAAAATGGGGAAGGGCAAGGCAGACTGAGGGAGGACAAAGAGAAGGCCATTTCCATAACCTAGGTGAGAGATGATGGTGGCATGAACTCAGGTGGCAGTGGTGGAGGTGGTGAGAAGTAGTTAATTCTGGATATATTTATAAGATAGAGCCAAAGAATTTACTGATTAATTGGATTTGAAGCTTGAGAGAAAAGTGAAATACAAGGATAACTCCAAAGTTGTTTTGTTTTGTCAAAACAATGAGAGGAATAGATGCCATTTTCCTGAGATGGAGAAAACTGTAGGAAGATGAAGTTTGAAGGAAGCCAAGAGTCCTATGATGAACAAGATAAGTTTGAGATTCCTATATTTCATTTAAGTGGAGATATGAAGTAAGCAGTTGAATATACAAGTCTGTAATTCATGGGACTGGTTGATGTTGGAGATCTAAATTTGGGGTCATCTGTATATAGATTTTAAAAGCAGGTGATTGGATGAAGATGCTTAGGGAACAAAGATAGAGAGAGACAAGTGAATACATAAAGCCTGACCCTGCATTTCAGTGCTTAGAGATCAGAAAGATGAAATAGAGTAGAAACCAAGTAGTAAATTGAGTCAAAGATGCAGACTGAAGAATGAGATTGGATTTGGCAATGAGGGGTTGTTAGTGACCTTGATGAGAGGGCTTTCAGTGGAGTTGTTAGGACAAGACAGCCCTAGAGCGGAGTTTATCCATAAAAGGGGACAGAGAAATAGGTTGGTTGTTGGAGGAGAGCATAGAGTCAAAAAAGTTTATTTGTCTGTGTGTTTAAGACAGGAGATAATACTGCATATTGTATAATGATGGAAATGGCCCAGAGATTAAAAAATTGATGATCCTTATTTCTTCAATCTTGTTTGGTTTGCTCCTTCCAAATCTGATGCATAATGACATATTTGAATTAGTTTAAGAGTTTTTAAAAAAATGTCAAACACACTTTCCCACAGAGTTAATTTGATTTATATTTACTTTCTCAATAATTCGTTGACATATCAAAAGGAGTGCTCATGTCCACCATGAGTCACAGGCATGCCTTTATTCAAAGATTTCAGGAGTCAAATTTGCTATTGTACTGTATAAGAACCAGTTCTATTTTTGAGATTTTAAAAAATTAATCTTAATGTCCACATTAGATTCTAAATTGTTTAGATTGGTTATCTATATATCCTACATTCACCAGATACTAAACTCAGTATATCCTGCACTTGGTCACGAATGACATTCAGTCTATAACTCTTACTTACACAAGATTTATGTTTTATTAAGTAAAAACAGAGAATGTCAGTTTTAGAAAAATATGATGTAGTTAACAAAATCCAGGAAAAGGATGAATTAACAATAGGAAAAAAATCGCTAACAGTTATGGAGAGCATTCCACATACAAGGTGTTGTGCTGTAAACTTTACGTTCACTCTCTCATTTACTCCCCACAGTAATTGTGCTTGACACTGTGATTCTATTTTGCAGAGCAGGAAGTGGAATCTTTGCAGCGGGTAAGTAACTTGCTGCAAGTTACACAGCTGTTGAGTGTGGAGCTGGCATTGGAGTCATAGTACTCGGCCTCTCCGGCTAGTACGTGAATAGAGGTAAGAAAGCGTACCTGTGAAAAAAGAAGTTATGTTGAGCGAATTAGGAATCACAGACCAAGTAATTAATTTATATTTCACCACTTAAAAATTATGGATTAAGAGATTGAGTAGGTGAATGCAGCAAATTGCCCCCTATTGCCTAGAGGCAAAAGTCTGCTATTTAGGAAGAGAAATATATTATTTCTCTAAAACTTGAATTTGGAGTTGGAATATATATCCACTGTGCATTTGGAAGGAGGAGGCCAGAAACTGAAAGCTCTGAAAGCAACTTTATGAGGCAGACCGGATTCCTTTGGGACTTCACAGTAAGCTATTTTCAGTAGGGAGCACAAATATTTTGTTCGAAATGCTAAGAAACGTCGTTAAAACATCTCCTAATAGGGTCATAAATGGCCTGTTGAAATGAACAGAAACTAATTTGCCCCTATGACTGTGACTGTACATGAGAAATCAGCATTTACTACCATTAATGTTGTTCAACTAAACAATAGCCTACCTTGGGTCAATAAATGTAGATGTGAAAAATAAATTTTATAAGGGTTACATTTTTTTAATTTGATGCAAAAGTACTTTTTTTGGTCTTAATTCATTAGGATGGCAATTTATTTCTAAGATTAGCTTTCCCTTCCTTCTGTGTTATGTTAAACTGGCTTTATGTTTTGTACTTCTTTACATTTCCTGTAACATGCAATTCAGCGCTAAACTTAAATATTGATTGATTGATTGCTGTGTTTTACCTAGTAAAAATAATTTCAAGGTTTGTAGAGAGAAATAATATAGCACTCTAACCACTTAAGGCTACTATCGTACACTTTGGGTACTGAACTATCAAGTCTAAAGTTGTGGAGTGAATATAACACCTTTGTGTCTGTAGGAAGAATAAGACCAGACAGGCCAACTCTAAAGCAAAAGGTAAAGTTCCCTACCCTCTGTTCTCTGTGGCTGGCTTCCCCTGTGCCGTGTCCCCCTTCACACCTTCAGGGGTGTCTAGTGTCTGCTGTCACAATTTGCTCACTGAATAGGCTCTGATATCAGTCATTTTTACCTTACTGAAAATTAAAACTGCTGTATATTCTCTCCTTAAAGGGTTTTTATCTTGAGCCTTGCTTATAACATGACTTGGGAAGCATTAACCACACTCCCACTCGTTTAAAAACATTTGAACGTCAGAGATTCAGAAGAGATATCAGTGAAGTAGAGGAGTAGCCTTGAGAAGCCTATTTATGTATCCCAAATAACACAAATCTATGCATAGCTAGTCCCAAAATAAACTGTAATAAATTGCATGAAATAATAAATGAATCTGAGGTGCTTGAATAATAGATTCCTAGAACTAGACAGCACCTAAGATTTCACTGTATTCTTGCCTCCCACCCAAGCAGTAATCTCCTCTGTCAGAGTACTAACAGATGGTCAACAACTTATACCACTATTTTGTTTTTTTCTTACTAAAATAGCTAGATTTCAGAAAGTTCTTGGTAAGCTGCTATTCAACTACAGAAATGCGTTTGCTCAGAAACCCAAAAATAAACGTTTCCTAAAAGAATCAAATATGTTCTATAAAATCCTGGCCCGTTTGTAGAATGTGGTAAGCACGAATTTCGTTACAAGTTAATTCTACTACGATGGTGGTGAAGTCCTTCGTGCCAGATTAAGAGGTGTTGAATGCAGTTGGTGATGGCTTGAAATAAGAAGAGCTATGCACTGAGAGATGTATGTTCCAAACCTGGATGTATCCTGGCATCAAAGTTCAGAAAGTTAAGAAATAATGTTTCATAAGACAGTTTATTTCATAATTTTAAATCATTGCACTCATTATACATTAAATCTGCCATTATACTTAGATACAATATCCAATGGACTAAATCTGGACCAAATATATCCTCTGACTGACAGAGCCAATATGGCGGGGACACCACTCCCTGAGAGTTCCAGGCACATTTGGCATACTAAGTATTCTCAGCCAGGGATCTGAGACACTGAAACCTAGCAAAAAATTGGACAAAAAGGAGTTTCTGAACACGACCTATTAGTCTAGGTGTATTTCTGTATGATACAATACACTTGCAATGTTTCTTAAAATATAATAATGCTACAAAATTTTATTTTACTTTTATATACAGTCGTTAAATTTCAAATTTACTCAGTAGGTAATATTACTGCACACATATTGGAATTTGATACATAACTTTTCAGTCATTTAGACAGAGAGTGATAACCATGGAAATCTACATATTGCTTAATACTTCCTTGCTCTCTCTGCTTTTGGAAGTTCTCCACGACTCATTTAATGGAAAAAAGATTGAATTTGAAATAAAAGATTGTATTTGAAAAAATTTCCACTCTAATCTGGAAAGAAAACAGAAGACATTTTGAAATCTAGTATTGTATAAAATTGTTGCTTCTTTGTATTTATGTTTTTATGAAAATATGTGGATATTTATTATAGGCAGAGATCAGAGATCACTTTCACAAAATGAGGCAATTATATTGAGCCACACTCAATATCGATATGAACAATATAGATTTCATGTTTTAAGACTTAATTTGATTATTTTATGAATTTTACCATTTTAGGGAGATTTCCTCATGATCCTGATTCTAACTCAAAATACCTTCTTCTCACCACTCCTCTGTACTTATGCCCCTAGCTCTCTCTCCCTAACAGCACGAATAAAAAAAGGAAAAAAAAATGCTGTACAAAAGTTTTTGTACTTCACATGGTTCTTACAAAACTTTTGGATAATTCAAGTGCAAACTAATCAGAAACACATGGGACTGAATTCCCTCTGAGATTTACAATCAGGGTGAAAGGGCCTGGCAAACTGCAGTGGTTTAACAACAAAAAAATCAAGAATATTCGGCCTCACAAGTCTCTAAATTCCCTTCCAATTCATTTATATTTAAAAGGGAAGCATGTGCTGGAGGCCCGAGTTAGGAAAACTGCCTGTTATCTGATCTAGTGTTCTCACGCACTAGCATCTCAACCACCAGCCATCAACTCAAATTATCGTCTCAACCAAGACGAAGTTGAGTTTAAAGAAGAGCCTAATGTGGGATGTGTGGTCATTCTACTTATATTCCACAGCTGTTCTGAGTCTTTAATGTGCTCTGAAAACTCTTGTAATAGGAAAATAACTTATTATACTCTCTCGTAACCTGATGCAAAAAAATTATCAGGCTTTTATTTTTATGATACTCTCAATTTTCTACCAGAAATGTTCTGATCTGTGTGCTCTTTATTTTCTGAGGTACATGCTTACAACACATCAGGCAGACAGTGCTGGACAAAACAGCCTTTCTTCCCCTCTGGGAGCTTGCACTCTAGCAGACATTTCATGAGACTGGTATCTGTAGAAGACATTTTGGGAAGACAGCTTTGGGTAGAGTAATGTGCCAGCATTGCGCAGGATAAAGATAAAGCGCTGGCCCAGGGAAGAAAAATGTTTGCAATGGTCTAGGTAGGAAGTAATGAGTATATAAACTAGGAAAATGGAAGAGAAAATGGAAAAGTGGAATCACACATGAGATGGTTTAAATATAAAATCAACAGGATTTGGTAGCTACTTGACTTTAAGAATCAAAGATAAGTTCCACTGCAAAAATAGTTGTGCTGATTAAAAGAAAATACAAGAGCCTTGGGAAAGATAGTAATGAGTTTAGGTTTGTATCCTAGTTTTACACGCTGTGTAACAAATTCCTATAAACTTAGCAGTTACAAACAATATACATTTATTATCTGATAGTTTCTGTAGATCAGCAGTCTGGACATGGCTTAGCTGGACCCTCTGCTCAGGATTTCACAAGTCTTCAATCAAGGTGTCAACTGGGCTGCATTCTCATCTGGAGGCTTGACTGGGGAAGATCCACTTTTCCAAGCTTTTTCAGGTTTCTGGTGGAATTCATTTGTTGGTGGCTGAATGACTGAGGTCCCAGCTTCTTACTAGTTGTCAGTTGGATGCTGCTTTCAGGTCTTAGAGGTTGTTCTTTGCCATGTGGCCTTCTCCATAGAGAGTTCACAACATGGCCATTTGCTTCTTCAAGGCCAATGGGAGAATCTCTAGCTACAGTCTTGCACAACACAATTTAATCAAGGTAGTGAAATCCCATCACCTTTGCCATATTTTATTGGTTACAAGTAAGTCGCAGGTTCTGCCAACATTTAAAAAGAGAGGATTATAGGAGAACGAGACTCATTGGGGGTCACCCCTGGGTGAGTCTGCCAGAGTTTGGATGGGTTGTATTTGAGGTGTTAGAAGAGCCTTCTGGTGAAGAAGTCATCAGCAGTTTTAAACTGGACAGTGTACATCTAGAAAGTTTTTTCCTTAGTGAATGTTTGATAGCAATTTGAATTAGACTACTACATCCTCATAATAGCTCCTTATCCTTGTGCTGGATAAGTCTACAAAATCAAGAGAAGTAAACCTTACTATGACAATAAAAAATGAAATAATATTTGTCAGGTGGTGATGAAAATAAGACTTAGAAAGATATGTATAATGACATCATTCAGACAGAGCTAAAAAGCATGGGGATGGATGTTTATTCCTTAAAGCCAAAGATAAAATAATTTAATTTTCTTATCTGAAAAGCTTCATAGCACATAAATTGGCAGCTTCTCAGCCACATATCTCTTGGAAAAAGAAGTAATATCTCCCACTACACTTCAACTTCTGAGCCAATTTCCATCTAACACACAGAAGTTAATTCTGGTCAGCTCTCAACAAAATCTTGACCTTTGAATATCATTGGAAAATTGAAGAGAGATTTAGAAATAGAGACAATATGCTAAAAATTGGTGCTGCATTACCAGCCACTCCTTTTTTCCTTTCTTCTCCTATCCCTAAGTGACTAAATAAAATGAGCATAGGTCAACTATATCTTGGATGTATGTGACCAAATCTGTCAACAAATCAATAGCATCACTTGTGCATAAAGTTACAGCCTTACTTTCCCTGTATTTCACTTCTAGTGGCGTTGGCCCACAGCCACTCCATTCCCTAAAGGCAGAAAGTAGAACAAAAGATCACCATATTCCACATAGAAAGAAATAAATCCAATATTTATTGGATTTCCTGTAAATCCTCTTTCTGTAAAGAAGAATTTCCTTCTGCCCAAATTTTGAGTTAGTTACATTATATAATCATGGGTTTAAAAAAAGCTACTTCATAGCTACATTATAAAAATCTAGATATAAAACCTCAAAAGGCTCACCATAACCTGGGGAGATATTTGGGACATGTATGACAAAGGATTGTTATCTTTTATAACTGAAGAGTCTTTAAAATCAGTAAGATAAAGACTAATACAGTAATAGTAGGAGAATAAGTAAGAGACATGAAGAAACACAATGGCTAATATGCTTATGAAAAAAAGGTTCAACCTTATTTGGAATTAAAGATATGTAAATTAAAGCAATAAACTATCTTAATATACCTAATAAGCAAATTAGTATACCCAAGTGGCAGTGCAGAAAAATCAGTACTACTTTTAAGCAGCTGGAGACGGCATAAATTGGCACAAACTTTCTGGAAGACAATTGCAATAAACATCAAAAGTTCTAAAATGTAATAATTCTTTGCACCAGCAATTCAATATCTAGGAGTTAATCTTCGGGGGAAAAAACGGGACTTAGTTCCAAGGATTTTTATCACAGTTTGCTTACAATAGGAGAAAATGAGGGTGAAAGAATATTAAATAATAAGGGATTAGTAAATTAAGTTATAGTATAGTCACAGCTTAAAATATTATTAGCCTGCAATAGACACTTTTAGCCTCTTTTCCCATTCTGTGCCCCATTCTCTCTTATCAGAACCACTGCTAGCCTCACACCACCCACAGATGTGTTTGTTCCACATAACCTTTGTATCTACCCATTCCCCCTGTGTCCATAGCTAACAAGATGTGGATATACCAAGCTAGCCTAAACAAAGTTGCTCTCTTAGAAGTTTAGAATTGGAATTAAGAGCCTCTAGTAAATCTGAACTTTACTTAAAGAGAAGACCTGTGAACTCAGGTGCTGTGGAGGGACCATTTATACAGAGAAGGAGAGACAGCAGCCTCCAGAGAAGAAGAGTGAAGCAGAGAAAAGCCGGCATTGTGGGGTGTATGCTAGGGCCAAGGCCAAGCATCAAACCCCAGAGCTCATGTATCTTTGACAGAATTGCAAAGAAGAAGTTCATTTTTGGAGACCCCACCTTCTATCTCTTAGCCCTTCCTCCCTACTTTTTCCTTGTTTTCCTTTAGGTGTTGTATATATTTGTCATTTAGGGCTTCCCAAGAATGGCTTCCTAATAGCACTCTAATTTCCTTTTTGGAGGATGACCAGCCTCCAGAACCCACCACCAACATATGTTGTGTTGGTGACAGGGTAATCCAGGTACGTGCAATTGACTGGAGAGGCTGACAGAGGCAATTGACAGAGGCCACATCGCTCCACCACTGGTGAAGGCAGAGGGTAGACTGCACCTAAGCTCAGCTCTCTGCCTGGCCTTTGAATCTTAAGTAGTGGCATCCTATCCATACTCCCGTGCCTTCCATATCTTGGTACTCTACGTCACCCTAGACTCCTGCTCATTCCCATACTTATCCCTCAGCCTCCCATGGGTTTTCTGGGACCCCAATAGCTTTCTAATATGTTTCCTTTGATGAAGTTAGCCAGAGCCAGTTTTATGAAAATATTTTAAATATATTAATATGTGTTTTTCTTTCTCACATTTCCTCCCTTCAGCTAGTGGTACCTTGGCCGTTATCGTACGGAGTCTTAAAATTGAAACAGGAGTGCAAGATGAAAACGGGTCCATATTCAGCTTTTGATTTCCAAAATTAGATTTTTTTAAATCCCCAGTGATATTCTTGACACTGAGGCTTTGTTTAAAGTGACAAGGTTTTTCTAAATCCTCTAAACTCCTATTCCCATATAATAATATAGACGCGATGGACTTTGGTCCTAGAATTTTATTAGAACTCTAGAGAGATGACAAAGGATATTATGCAAGGGATATGCTCAATATGAAGAAGGAGGAGGAACAAAGTCTTTTGCCATGAAAGGAAGGCACACATCTCAGAGGAGATGCATTAAGCTGACGAGGTGCCTGTTTCCCTTGGCAAAACTAGAACAGCCACACTGCCATCCCTGTGCCTCAGCCAAAGGGAGAGAGAAAGATAATTCAAAATGCCCATAGAAAGCTAAAATAGGTTAAATGAGAGGTTGATGCTCTGCCTCTTTGTCAACAAGCCAAAGAGCTGTACAGCAGTGATTACAAAGGGAGGCATTTGATGATGTACCAAGAGGGTGCCCCAATCTTTCCTCAGTCTATGAATGGCATGCCAGAGACCCAGGAGCTCCTATCTGGCCAGTGTGGGAGTATAAAGATGCCACAAGGGTTTAGAAGGGACTCTGGATTGGGAAAAGGAGATCACGTAGTATACGAACCTCACAACTTGAGGCAATTGACAGGAACCAAGACATTAGAAGTTAGTACCAAGAAAATATTCAACAAGTTCAGGTAGAACCAGCCACACCGCAGAGGACACCAGCACAGGGACCTTGGGGACCAGACTAATCCCTCTGTAGCAAAGAATATCAAGAACATGAAAAACAGTGGCCCCAAATTCCTGCCATATGAAGATGGGTGCAACCTCCACCTGCACATTGGAAAGAAGGATGAGGAGGGGAGAACTTTTGTTAGCAGGAGACACAGCCAAATTGGGTTCTAAATTGTTGAAAATCAGAGTATTTCCTCACAAGAGACTGAAGTATCTTCACTTGGAAAGGCTGTACCTGGAATTGAATCTTTACCAAGAACTAAATCTTTTGAGCAAGATGAAATCTGCTAAATAAAATAAAGGAAGTTACAAAATATTTTGCACATACTGGGTAGAGAGAATACATTTTATTCCTTTTATATTTGTAATCAAGTATACTCAGTAAGACAATAGACAAACCACAGACGTGTGTGTGTTTATAGATAGAGATTGAAAAGCCAATATTGAAAAAGAGACTAAAGATGCATTTGGGTTTTTCACTATTTCCGGGTTTCCTACTTCTATACTTGTATCCTAAACTTTATCTTTTCCATCTGCTCTCAGATCTTGTTTCCTCTGTTATAACTTATCCTGATACAGAAGGAAAAGAACATAAAATGAATCTAGAGATTCATTCATTTTATTTAAAGAGAGAAAAAAAGAAATATGGGTGCTAATATGCCTCATGTCCTCAACTGTCTCAAGTCATATGATCAAAGAGAAGAAAAGTTTGAGGAAAGTATAAGAATGTTTGTAAAGTTCATTGTGTAGTATATTCTGCAGGATGAAGAAAATGGGAATAAAAGGAGGACAAGAGTAAAAATTTGTAGTTGGTCAAGTCACCATGGTTGCTGAGAATAGTGACTTAGGGGACACTGGTAGAGACAACATTTAACTCTAGGTAATGTGTTGAGGGAGGGTGCTGCAAGGAAAATGTAGGGTGTATATAAAAATTATCTGCTGAGGGAATGAAGCTAAGATGGGTAGAAGTTCATACATCAGCCAGTCCCCTGAAATCATTCCACATTGGTGGTTACCAGTGTTGGGAGACAATTCTCCATGGGTCTCTCAATTATCTTGTGAGCAGTGGCACTGGCTGACTATCTTTTCCAGAATTTATGTATAGTGAACAGCCTTAGAAGATGGAGACAGGTCTTCTTCTGGGT
Organism: Ceratotherium simum simum; assembly: GCF_057802395.1. NCBI lineage: Eukaryota > Metazoa > Chordata > Mammalia > Perissodactyla > Rhinocerotidae > Ceratotherium > Ceratotherium simum. The sequence goes on from NC_141900.1 coordinate 74,928,339, forward strand.
CACAGGACACCTTTGCTTATTGTCTATTATAACAAAGACAATTTCTCCCTCCAGAGCAAAAGTCAGGCAGATTTGCTTATTTCACATTAAAAGATTCAAGTTTGCTCGAGTTTGGAGTTTTTCAATTAAGACAGAAGACCACCACAGGTGAAGCATCCACCTGGGCCTCTCCATATCAATCCCATGGGAATTTCAGGCAAGGGATAATCAATGTAAACATGAAGATCATGCTGTCAACTATACCGTAATAATGTCTTTGTCTCTGAACGAGGAGTCTTGTGTCTTCTGCCAGCATCATGGAACTGTGACAGACTAACTCATTAACATGCAAGTAAAATCTCAAAGCTACATGGTTCCTGATAACCTGCTCTTTCCAGGTGAAAGATACATGCATCTCATTATGAAAGGCCTTGATCTACATTGCTCAAAATTCTGCCCGGTAGGAGGTTCCAGCATCATTTGAGTAATACATATTGCCGAGAAAATAGTTACTAAAGGGCCAGCCCTGATGTCCTAATGGTTAAAGTTCGGAGCACTCTACTTCAGTGGCCCAGGTTCGGTTCCTGGGCACAGAACTACACCACTTGTCTGCCAGTAGTCATGCTGTGGCGGCAGCTCACATAGAAGAACTAGAAGGACTTACAACTAGAATGTACAATCATGTACTAGGGCTTTGGGAAGGGAAAAAAAAAGAGGAAGATTGGCAACAGACGTTAGCTCAGGGCAAATCTTTCCCAGCAAAAAGAAAACGTTAAATTCCTTAAAAAAAAAAAGAAAATAGTTACTAAAGGAAGAAGAAAATAATAATATATTTCATTAATCATTCTTAATATATTTTTTTAATTTTTTGTTTATTGCAGTAACATTGGTTTATAACATTGTATAAATTTCAGGTGTACATCATTATACTTCTATTTCTGCATAGATTACATCATATTCACCACCCAAATACTAATTACAACCCGTCACCACACACGTGCCGAATTATCCCTTTTGCCCTCTTCCCCACCCCCTTCCCCTCTGGTAACGACCAATCCAATCTCTGTCTCTATGTGTTTGTTTATTGTTGTTATTATCTACTACTTAATGAAGGAAATCATATGGTATTTGACCTTCTCCCTCTGACTTATTTCACTTTGCATAATACCCTCAATGTCCATCCATGTTGTCACAAATGGCTGGATTTCATCGTTTCTTATGGCTGAGTAGTATTCCATTGTGTATATATACCACATCTTCTTTATCCATTCGTCCCTTGATGGGCACTTAGGTTGCTTCCAAGTCTTGGCTATTGTGAATAACGCTGCAATGAACACAGGGGTGCCTGTACCTTTACAAATTGGTGTTTTCAAGTTCTTTGGATAAATACCCAACAGTGGAATAGCTGGATCATATGGTAGTTCTATCCTTAATTTTTTGAGGAATCTCCATACTGTTTTCCATAGTGGCTGCACCAGTTTGCACTCCCACCAGCAGTGTATGAGAGTTCCCTTCTCTCCACATCCTCTCCAACACATGTTGTTTCCTGTCTTGTTAATTATAGCCCTTCTGACGGGCGTGAGGTGATATCTCATTATAGTTTTGATTTGCATTTCCCTGATAGTTAATGATTTTGAACATCTTTTCATGTGTCTGTTGGCCATCTGTATATCTTCTTTGGAGAAATGTCTGTTCAGGTCTTTTGCCCATTTTTTAATTGGGTTGGTAGTTTTTTGTTGTTGAGATGCATGAGTTCTTTATATATTTTGGAGATTAAGCCCTTATCAGATGTATGGTTTGCAAATATCGTCTCCCAATTGTTAGGTTGTCTTTTCGTTTTGTTGATGGTTTCCTTTGCTGTGCAGAAGCTTTTTAGTTTGATGGAGTCCCACTTGTTTATTTTTTCTATTGTTTCTCTTGCCTGGTCAGACATGGTGTTTGAAAAGATGTTGCTAAGACCGATGTCAAAGAGCGTACTGCCTATGTTTTCTTCTAGAAGTTTCATAGTTTCAGGTCTTACATTCAAGTCTTTAATCCATTTGGAGTTAATTTTTGTGTATGGTGTAAGGTAAGGGTCTACTTTCATTTTTTTGCATGTGGCTATCCAGTTTTCCCAACACCATTTGTTGAAGAGACTTTCTTTTCCCCATTGTAGGTTCTTGGCTCCTTTGTCAAAGATTAGCTGTCCATAGATGTGTGGGTTTATTTCTGGTCTTTCAATTCTATTCCATTGATCTGTGTCTGTTTTTGTGCCAGTACCATGCTGTTTTGGTTACTATAGCTTTGTAGTATATTTTGAAATCAGAGAATGTGATACCTCCAGCTTTGTTCTTTTTTCTCAGGATTCCTTTAGCTATTTGGGGTCTTTTGTTTTTCCATATAAATTTTAGGATTCTTTGTTCTATTTCTGTTAATATTTTTTTAAATGAAAAAAATATTATTGACTATAAAAAACTTGGAATCTCTGTCATCAACCTCATAAGTAAACTGTATTGCCTAGAATATTAGCCAAATTTTTAGTTATACTAATTAAATTGTTTGTGGTAAATATGATGATATTCAAATCTAGTTCTCTTCAAAGGATGAGTTTCATAGAATTCTATTAATAAGTAAACATATAGACCACCTCAACAGGACTTGAATGTGATTTTTTTTCTTCTTCTTCATTTTTTTTTTTTGTGTGAGGAAGATCAGCCCTGAGCTAACATCCACGCTAATCCTCCTCTTTTTGCTGAGGAAGACCGGCTCTGAGCTAACATCTATTGCCAATCCTCCTCCTTTTTTTTCCCCAAAGTCGCAGTAGATAGTTGTATGTCATAGTTGCACATCCTTCTAGGTGCTGTATGTGGGACGTGGCCTCAGCATGGCCAGGGAAGCGGTGCGTCGGTGCGTGCCCAGTATCCGAACCCAGGCCACCAGTATAGGAGCACACGCACTTAACTGCTAAGCCACGGGGCCAGCCCTTCAATGTGATTTTATTTGTTTGTTCTCTTGAGGCAGATGTGAACAATGTAATCCCACAAGATTTTTGATGGTAGTGAAATCTGCTATTTAATTCAGACTCATCATTCTGAGAGTTGGTAAGAGAATGCCATGCTTATACGTGACAAAGATAAAATGACATTCTAACTAGAGTTACAAGAATAAAACACTAGGAATTAGACAACTTGACATTTTTTGTAGTGTTTAAAAATAAATGTAGCTAAAATTTTGGAAATTAATGTCCTTTTGATTTTCTTTGACTTTTTAAAAAATCTCAGTTGTTGCATTAATAATTTATTTTGTTCAAACATTCATAAGTGTAAAATATAGTCTATAATTAATTTAAAAGGTAATATTGAGATTAGCAAGATTTCTCATAATAAGTTATTTAAAAGAGCATGAGAAAAATGGGCAAAATATTAGTTAGGGTAACATTAACCACTGTAACAATTAAGCCCCAACATTTAAGTGGCTTAATACAGTGAAATTTTCTTTCTTGCTTATGTAACAGTCCAGTACGGGTGTGCATTGTCTGCTCTTGGGGCGAGGGGTACATCTGTCTCATTCAGGCATACAGAGACCTGTTGATGACAGTGCTGTCGTCTCCAACATATGGCTCTAAAAGTTGCCATCAACATCCAACTGATGGAAGAGGAAAGAGAAGATGCAGAAAGAAGTGCACTAGCTGTTCAACTACAGACGTCACTTCCTTTCACATTTCCTAGTGAAAATTAGTCACATGACCTCTCCTAGCTGCCAGGAGGTGTGGAAAAGTTGGTCTTGGCTGGGCAATCATAAGGGAAGACTACTACGAAAGGAGCAGCATTAATTTTAGTGTTACTAGCCGTCTCTGCCATAAGGATACACCCAATAATAGAATTTTCCTTTCCAAAAAAAATAAGACTTGGAGATAAAAATTGGGACAGAAGTTAACTGGAAACATAATATGAGTTATGTATAAGTTTGTTTGAAACTCACATTTCAAACTTACAAAGATCTACCAATTCAAGGAAGAAGAAATAATCTGAGACAGTGACATTCATACTGATATATTCAATACAAGAAAATTGGACTATTTTTTTCTCTCCTTTTTCCTTAAATTTACACTTTTATGGCCTTTAATAAAGGCACATTCAGATTTTTTAAATGATATTATTAATCTCACTGTAGACTTTTGAAAATAATACCGTTGTGCTGTTCTATTACAGCAGCTATCGAGTGTCCATTTTTTTCAGACACTGAAATCTATGGAAGAAATAAGCCTTATTATTTTCACTTGTATTTGATAAACGTGGATGCAATGAAAGTTACATAATTCTTGATTATTATATCCCATCATGCCAATTAAACACCAGTGATATAAATTATTTCCGTATCCAAACACATTTCTTCATGTCATTGAGATTAAAACAGTCAGTGAAAACTTTAAGCTAAATTGCATTTGAATTGTTTACGGCTAGGTACCCATGTAAGAAACATTTTACATTGTTTGTAAAGGTAATTGTCAAGAAAAAGAATATACTTCAGTAACAATTGGACTAAGTACCCCAAATCCAAAGTACCTCCCAGATTCAATACCAACTCTCAAACCAGCACGTATACCTTCAAAAGTTGCTTAGATTGTTTCTCTTGGGTGGGGGTTTGATGACTGGGGGTGGGTGGGTAGGGGAGGAAGGAAGAGGGACTGCCTCACTACAAACTGATAACAAAGTTTTTAAAATCAGTCTTATCAATGGTCTTTGCGCTTAACTTGTTTAGAAAAAAAAAAGAATAAACATTCTGTGAGTCACTGCATTTTGTCCTTTCTAGCTTGGCAGGTCACATTGTTCTAATGGATAGAAACTGAGCCCATGGGAGGAGAGCCGGAATTTGGACAAAGCTCATCAAACATTCGCACTGATGCCAGGTGAACCAGAAAAAAGAGAATGTCCTGCAAACGGAGTTGCTAAAAAATTTTACGTTCAATGTAAGCCAAGGATTCTGTGTTGTGAAGGCAGAGCTTCAAACCTCTAATAGAAAAACAAGAATGGAATTATCCCCTGAAACTCCTGATTAGATTTGTGGTCTTCTAATAAAATTTTAACGTTTAAGGAATCAGACAGGAAAAGGACGCATCGGTGGTCTGCACTTTCCTACCTATGATTTAATCATCTCCCTCCATGCATGCATATATTAAACAAATTCAAAGGGTATAAAGAGATAAGCTACATTTTCTATTCTACACCCTCCCACTTTTCCCGCTCCCCCCACCTCCTAACCCCCACCACCATTTTTGCACAGATACTGAGCATAGGAAGAAAAGGCTAGTAAATATGGGGGGATAAGGGTGGGGAGATTAATCATATACTGTTTTTTAAAATCTCCATTACAACCAATTTTTAATTTTAAGTCACAAGGTGCTTCATAGGACATAGGCAAGTACTCTAAGAGGCACAGATATTAAATGAAATTACAGATTTTCAAGGAACACTTTTTACTCTTCTTCCTCTGACATTTCTCTTCCCTTTCACAGTGTCCTTCAATAGCTTTTTCTGCAGAACATGTTTTTAACTACTATATTGTTCCATTTCAAAAAGAGTTCAGGGTAAGGAAGATTACAGCTGAGGTACACACAAGGATTTCCTGTTTTTGGTGGTTCCTTTTTCCTCCTTGGTAATATGTTTCTTACATTTTTAAAAAGCTGCCTGTGTGTCTTAACATTATTCAATCTTCCTGCCTCTTAAGAAACCATATGGGGTAGGGGAAGGGAGACAGTTCCAGTGCTGGCTCTTTCCCTCTCTCAGTGACCTGAAACAAGCTTCTTAACCCTGCTCAACTTTACTGTTAAAAATGGAGATAGTAACGCCTGCCCTGAGTTGTCAAAGAATTGTGGTGAGGCTCAAATAAAATTGTATATGTTTTATACTTAAGGAATCAATACGTAATAATGATCTTGAAGTGTTAGTAGTAAATTATATCTGAGATAGATAAATTCAGCAATATTCAAAGGGAAAAAACAGCTTCATATCCCTGGGAAATACCGTTTGTTGATAATTTGTTCACAAAATTATAGTACAAAATAGCACCTCATGCCTCAACTTCTCCACGGCCAAAAAAACATGAGGCATAGTAATCCTGAAGTGATTTGGCCTCTGTTTGATTTTTGCATGATTTGCATATGCCCCTTTGCAAAGTCACCAGGCAACTGAGTGACTGCACAATGATGTGGTGAAAATAACCAGAACGACTTACTTTTTATTATTATTATTACAAAATAACACATTGTTCAAGATAAATTGAAGCATATGAAACGTTTGAAGAGTTTATTTGAGCAAAAATTGATTCCAACCAGGCGAAGCCAAATTGGAAGTGGTTAGGAGCACTCCGCCAACAGGAGTCAGGGGAATGACTTACACAGAGACAGTGCGGGAGCAAAGAAGGAAAACTGATCGGTGAAGCCTAATTGGCTGCTTGTGATTGGTTGTCCTAAGCGTTTTGATTTTGTCACCTTAAGGCATTTACAGGCTTAGCGTTTGGTTTGCTCATGTAGGCTGCCATGGCATAGAGCCACCTCAGTCTAATGGCCTACTAGTTTAATTAATTTGAACAAGTAGAACGAATTCAAATGGTATTAAAGGAAAAGTTAGGGGCCACCGGTGGCCTAGCGGTTAAGTTTGCACATTCCGCTTCCGCGCCAGGGGTTCGCCAGTTCGGATCCTGGGAGTGGACCTACTCACTGCTCATCAAGCCGTGCTGAGGCGGCGTCCCACATAGAAGAGCCACAACTCTACACCTATGATACACAACTATGTACTGGGGCTTTGGGAAGAAAAAAGAAAAAGAGGAAGATTGGCAACACATGTTAGTGCAGCTCCAATCTTCCTCAAAAAAAAAAAAGAAAGAAAAGAAAAGTTACATTTCCTGTCCTACTCCCTGCCACTTATCCCACTTCCCAGAGTTTCTGTTTTTAGTTCTGGTGGTTTCCTCTTTGTTCTCAACTCTGACTGATATGTTTACTTCCATTTTCTCATTAACAAGTTTAGGTAGTATCTTTGGACTCCCAACACAAGATATTCAGTGCACACACTGCTCATCAGCTCTCATTTCTCCTGAGTTTTGTTTTAGGCACACACACACACACACACACACACACATATACACAGACAGTCTTTTAGCTCTTCTACAGGTTACTTCAATAATCGTTAAATAATATGCTAAACCTCTATTTCTTGTTTCGACTCACTACTATCCCCACCTCCACTGCTCCCTCTCCCCATTCTCCGTAGCATCCTTACTTTCCATCAGGAAGGTTTTTAACATCCAAGGCTGCTATGCTGTTGCCTCCTTTGAGAATGTTGCCTCCTAGAGCTGGGCAGTGGACAGCCCATGTGGATTAATGTGGGGGCCCCAATCATATTTATATTTTATTGTTGTATGTCTATAATTAATCTTTAAAGCTTTGTCTATAGGTGATTCATTGAAACTGGAAAACAATAAAAAGCATTTACAATGTCATGAGTTTAGCAATATTATTCGCTACAGAAGTGAATAGTATGCCTTTCTCTCCATACCCTTTTAAAGTCTTTAAATTTCTGAAATCTCACTAGGATAAGCCCAGGTGGGGTTTTTTTCTCATTCATCCCATTTAGTACTTGGTGGGCTCTATCAAATTGCAGACTTGTGTCGTTTTTCAACTCTGAATAACTTTCTTCTATTACGTCTTTGATCATTTTCATCCTTCCATTTTCTCTGTTCACTCCTTCTAGAACTTCTAATAGGTGCTCATTGTCCTGAATTGATTCTCCATATTTAATTTTTGTATCTTTTTTGCTCTATATTCTGAAATTGACTTTATTTTATCTTCTACTCTTTCCTTTCACTCTTTAAATTTGGACAACTGTTTTTGAACTTCTGAGAACTCTTGCTTGTTCTCTAAGTGCTCATCTTCTATACCAGTCTAAGCAGCTTATTGTAGGATTGCAACACCTAGTCAGATCTTTATGGAGATACTAATAATAGTTTCAAATTTTTTCACCTATATTTCCTGTCTCCTTTGAAACCATTTATTCTGTTTGTTCATTTTGATTATCCTTTTGGCATTATTGATTTCCCTTGATGAGTGTTGGTCCATGGTTGGCCATTCATATTGGCCAACAAAAGACTAACTTGATTAGCATATGTACTGGTATAGGATTCTTCAGTTCTGTTTCTCCATGGTGTCTAGTAGTCTTCACTTTAGGATGGACTAGAGGAGAAAGTAATGCAAGTTGGGTTCCCTATCATCCCACACTTATGTTCTGAAGTGTCAAAACCCGTATTAGAGCTGTAGGACTTAGGATGATTGTTCAATTTTTTTGGAGATCAGGCCTCTGATTTAGATATAGGCTGAAGGGGATGGGTTAAAAACTTCCACTCATTCCACATTTTACAAGACGTGCAACTCACTTAGCCGTTCCATGGATAGTTCTTCAATTAATTACTCTCCTCCCAAGCCTGGTGGAGCTGCTGCTGCAGGGGCATGGAAACTCTACAGAGAAATGTCAGAAAAAAGGGCAACTGCCCTGAGGCCACCTTCTCTGCTGCAGGTTGTGGGCTGCTGCCAGCTCCATTCAGATTCATCTATCAGAAAGTATTTAGCTGCTTCTGCCTTGGAATGTATTCAAGTTTCCAGGTCTATTTATGAGTACCCTTCCATCATAAGTGATTTTTTCTTCAGGTTAATGGAATGAGAAAGAGAGAGGTAAATGTACTTTATCATACATTCCATCTTAAACTGAATTTTATCCTGCTCTCATTTTTGGTAATTAAAATGAATATCTTTTTCTTCCAGAGTGGCATAAAAGGATAACTATGATTTGTCATTCAAACCAGTACACTTTGAAACTGACAATGGGTTCTATTAATAATGATGCCTGGCTAACAGGCATGCTCCAGGACTGATCTGGATAAACCAGGATGCATGCTCACCCTACACAGGTAAGCCTAACAAGGTGCAGGTTCAGTTGCAAAAAACCTAGTCTAAAGAAGAGGAAAGAAAATGAGACAAGAGAAGCATGCCATTCTGTGAGAAGACATAAAATACCCACCTGGGCACCTTGGTCCTGATGCAACTGGGATATCTTACAGGTAATGGAGTTACAATCAGGTAGAACAGCTTAGAGAACAGTATCCTTTTTGATATCTCAATGGACGGCAGAAATTTTTCTGGGATATTATGTTTCAAAAGCTATAAGAGCGTGTCAATTCAGTGGGTTAGGGTTATGATTAGGGCAGTAATTCTCAACTGGTGTCAATTTGCCTTCCCATCTACCTGTCTATTTTCTCCCACTCCTCCCGACCCCCCACACAAGGTACGTTTGTCAATGTTGGAAGACATTTTTGGTTGTCAACACTAGGAGATGCTCCTGGCTTCTACAGGTAGAGCCCAGGGATGTTGCTAAACATCCTAGAATGCATAATAAGATCGCACCCACAATACAAAGAGGTTTTTCAGTCCAAAATATCAATAGTGCTGAGGTGAGAAACCCTGGATTAGGGACAGAGTTTACAGAAGGCATTGAGCATGTCACTTGGGAGTAACCAGTAACTAATTACAGCACTTGTTAGCTTTCTTTCCTCTAACGTGGCTTCCTCCTGATATTTTGACACATTGGTTAAGCCTCCAAATATGGACGCTGATGACAACTTCCTGGACTGACTGACCAGTGAAGAGATTTTTCCCAGACTTTTAAGTGGGAACTCAACCCAATAAAAGCGTGATACTCATATAAATTAATCACAATCCCTGCTGCTCCAGACATCTCCAACACAAAGGTCACACATACAAACATTCATTCCATAATAATTAAGTCATCTCTAAGAGCATATTTGAAACATTAAGTCAAGTCCTTTGTTTGTATAGAGTTGTGATTTCTGAGTAAACTGACATATTTACTTTAATTTAAAATTCAACCACAAAATCTGTAAAGAAATATCTGCCACAGAAGTGGAGTGATATGATTTATGAGAATTTGGGAGTTGCTTTTTTTTTTTTTTTTTTTTGGTGAGGGAGATTGGCCCTGAGCTAACATCTGTTGCCAATCTTTCTTTTTTTTTGCTTGAGGAAGATCATTACTGAGCTAACATCTGTGCCGATCTTCCTCCATTTTGTATGTGGGATGCAGCCACAGCATGGCTTGATGAGTGGTGTGTAGGTCCATGCCCTGGATCTGAACCTGCGAACCCTGGGCCACCAAAGTGGAATGGGTTAATTTAACCGCTATGCCACCAGGTCGGCCCCATAGGGGGTTGCATTTTAATATAGCTGAATATTAGAATGAAGTTTTACCTGTTCTGGCAGAATTAGTTTACTAAGTTCTTAATAATTATTATAATATTTTAAATTCAGATCTCTTGATTTTCTCTCAGTATTTTAATCTTCTATACAAAAGCTGTAAATGTTTGAGAATTTTTTTGTTTGTTTTTCATTCTTTGGCCCTTGTGGCAACTATTCATTCTATACCAATTGAATGTTGAAAACTAGTTATAAAACAGTAATGATTTCCTTTACCATTTTTGACCATATTGTCAAAAAATGATTAGTGTCTTAGTCCATTCAGGCTGCTACAAGAAAATATCACAAACTGGGGAGCTTATAAACAACAGAAGTTTATCTCTCACAGTTCTGGAGGCTGGAAGTCCAAGCTCAGGGTGCCAGCTTAGTTGGGTGAGGGCCGTCTTCAGGGTCGCAGACTTCTCATTGTAACCTCACGCGGTAAAAGAAGCTAGAGATGTCTCTGGAGCTTCTTTTATGAGGCACTAATCCCACTGGTGAGGGCTCCACCCTCTTGACTTCAGCATCTCTCAAAGGCACCATCTCCAAAACCATCATCTGTAGGGGTGAGGATTCCAGCATATGAATTTTGGGAGACACAAACATTCAAACCATAGCAATTAGGTTCTCAACTACCAACACAGGAGCTAAGGAAAGGCCAAGAGTAATGACATGTACAAACAACAGGAAAAAAAGGTAAGGCTAACAGATGAGAGAGGAAGTAAGGTGGTAACTAGAAAGTGAGATGAGCAGTTCGGAGAGTGCTCGTAAAAGAGAGACTCACTTCCATGGTCTCTTTGTGACTTCTCTGCAAGGTTTAATGGCAGACACTATAGGAGAAAGAAACATATATTGCTAATTCCTCAAGCAATGAAAAGCTTTGAATTCCTAATCTCTGTTTTAACAAGTTTTGATGGTAATCTTCCTGTGTTTCAAATAAAAAACACAAGTCAATTTAATCTTCCTTGGTAATAGTGGTCCGTAGTTTTATCTATCTTCTCTTACATTATGCTATAATGCAGAGCACAATTCTGCACCTACTTTCCATTTTTAGGCCTTTTCTTCGCTATCAAGTTGTCAGTTTTCAAATCTGTCTGCTGTTGCCAGAATGCCCGCTTTTAGTTTGCTTCTAATCTTTTCCAGGTTTGGAAAACAGATAACTGAGCCGGCTAAGAGTCATATGTAAGATACATTAGATTCAAGCCAGCAGAATTTAGAAAAAGGGCCTAGACTTAGCCTCTGAGCTTCCCAATAGCCATTATGGTACACAGCAGCCTTTTCTCTCCTACACCCATGTTCAGGGTTACACTGAAGTTGTGCAAATTCTGACTGCTTAATAAATGAATGAGAAGCCATAGTCTTCCTCAGGCTCATTGTTCCATTTCTCTGGTGAACTACAACGTGGGTTTTAGAGGCGGGGGTGTTAAGTCGCTGGCACCATTCACTCTACACAAGGGAAGACTTGCCATTGGTTTAGCTTCTCCCCAGACAGTCCTGTAACCAATCACCATTTTTCCTGTCTGCCTTCCCTTCCTGCTCACCACAGCTGCTCACGCTGGGGCTCAACAAGAATAGCTAACAATTCAGGGGCAGTCTTCTCCACCACATGTGGACAGCGGCTCTTGCAGAATGAGAAGAAAATAAATCACTAAAGGTAACGTGGCAATTTCAAAACTAAAGTAATATTTCAGTTTTTGTTTTAATTAGTTTTAATTGATTGAAGAGCAAAAAAGCTGAAAAAGGGAAGTTCTATGAGTAGGTCAAATTAGTAAGTGTTGGCCATGACTTACTAGACAAGTGTCTTTGCTATGGAAATAATTGTTTAAAAGTCATAGTTTATGACAGAGTTTGAAAAAGGACAAATTACTTGTAGGAGGGAAAGTATATGAAAGGTAATTCTGAGACTCTATGCTAGAAAGATAGATTGCGATATCTCCAACAGTTGTTTAGAGAGGATTTTTCATGAGAAGAATTAAAAGTTAACTTGAGAGAATCTCCAACATGGTCTTAAGCAAGCTTGTGGCATAGCAGAGGGTTCATGAGATGGGTGTCATGGGGTTCTGAGCTCAGTAGTCATATTGGTTACAGTTGTTCAGTTTGAATTCCTCTGGTTGGATCTACAGTGACTTTATTTTTTTTTATTTACTTATTTTTTTAATTTTTTGTTTATTGCAGTAACATTGGTTTATAACATTGTATAAATTTCAGGTGTACATCATTATACTTCTATTTCTGCATAGATTATATCATGTTCACCACCCAAATACTAATTACAACCCATCACCACACACATGTACCGAATTATCCCTTTCGCCCTCCTCCCTCCCCCCTTCCCCTCTGGTAACCACCGATTCAATCTCTGTCTCTACGTGTTTGTTTATTGTTGTCATTATCTACTACTTAATGAAGGAAATCATACAGTATTTGACCTCCCTCTGACTTATTTCACCTGGCATAATACCCTCAATGTCCACCCATGTTGTCACAAATGGCTGGATTTCCTCGTTTCTTATGGCTGAGTAGTATTCCATTGTGTATATATACCACATCTTCTTTATCCATTCGTCCCTTGATGGGCACTTAGAGAGAAGGGAACTCTCATACACTGCTGGTGGGAGTGCAAACTGGTGCAGCCACTATGGAAAACAGTATGGAGATTCCTCAAAAAATCAAGGATAGAATTACCATATGATCCAGCTATTCCACTTCTGGGTATTTATCTAAAGAACTTGAAAATACCAATGCGTAAAGATACACGCACCCCTGTGTTCATTGCAGCGTTATTCACAATAGCCGAGACTTGGATACAGTGACTTTAGATACGTTTAGAATAGATGGTCTTTAGAGCAATGAAGACCTCATTGATGAAAGCCTGTTTGTGTTTTGTTTTTCACCAAATCTATTTAAGCACAAGTCCTGTCAACTGTACCTTTTCAAATTCTCTCAATCTATTTCCACTTCTCCATCATACTGTCATTTCCTTAGGTTAGACCCTCATCATTTCTACCTTGGACTATAGCAATAGCCTGCTAATAGGTCTCCTGGCGTTCAATCTTGCCATCTGGTCTGTGTTCCATACATCACTAGAATGATCTAGGTAACAGGAAAATCTGATCATTAAAATTCTTTAACGTGTCCACACTTCTTTAGGAAAATTCCAAATCCTTAATAAAAATGTAACACTATTCCTGATTTAGTCTCTGCCAACCTCACTGAGTCACTTCTTGTCCTCCACCCCTCAACCCCATGTACCTTACATTCCAGTAACACAGAGCTATTTGCCACTTCCTCAATGCCCCACAGTCTTTTGCTTTTATGCCTATTGTTTGTCTTCCTCTTTTCTCCTGTCTCAGATCTTGAAACAAGCTCTTTTCCACTTGTCCAGAAAGACTCAAAGTTATCTCCTCCAGGGTACCTCTCAACACTACACCTTCCCATCCCAGACTGTCCCACTCCTTCCAGGCTGGCTCAGGTGTCCAACTACATTTTCCCACAACACGTTGGATATAACTCTTACCATATGGCAAGATTTTCATATTTATTTCTCCATTCCCTCCCCTCCAAGAAGAAAGTTTTTTGAGAGTCAGGATCATGTTTTAATACTCGTATCTGCAGCGGAAGCCCATCATAAAGTAGATAACTCAAAAATTTTTATTGAAAGAAAAAGGAAGTAAGGGAGAGAAGGAAGGATGAAAGAGAGGACAGGAAGGAGGGAAGAAAGGAGGGAGGAAGGAAAGAAAAAAAGGAAGGAAATAATGAGGAATTTCTCTTCAAAATTAAGCTGGACAATAACAGGAAATTCGGAAAACAATTGAGTAAAACCTCCACCTAATGCCCTGCATTTAAAATGCTGTTCAGCGGTCACATTGAAAGTTTTCTGCTCAGAAGTTTGCTCCCTGGGACTCAGATGATGACAAGAATTCATATCTTGAGGCAACAAAATCAAAAGTCCTTGAAAGAAAAAGTATCTTTTTCTCCTGAAAGTTTGTGGAGCCCACAATGTATCTTACATTCAACCGTTTTGTTCCTGCTTCAGAAGCATACCTGACAGTCTTGTGGGATAGTAGTATGCTTCTCATCAATGAGGGTCAAATTTTTCAAATTTAGGTTTCCAGCACAGAAGTAGCAAAATGTTTATAGTGCTGAGTTGTGCTATCTGTGTACTTTACAACTCAAGGGACTGCTTCAATGATGTGTAGCAGAATCATGTTATAGAAGGAGTTCACAATGAAACCTTTAATGACTTCAAGGCCATTTGATTTGGGATCAAGTCTGACATATGCAAAGATCCTAGAATCAGCCTTGCCAAATGAGACAAGACTGCAGAGTTCATAGAAAGTAAGCACACAGCTTCTTGTTTAACTGCTGTGCCCATCAATGAAGCACAGCTTTCTTGACAAGATGGTCATCAGGATCTGCTACTGAAATGCATATTTCAGAGTACCTGCCAGTCAGCACAGACACATCAACCCCTGATCAGCCTGCAAGGTGACATCTCTGCTCCTTCCCAGGTAAAGCCAATATCTTGTTAGAAAAAGGGTAAGCCATTTACATCACCCCCAAAGGAAGCTTACAAACTAGCATGACCATTCACATTACTGACCATTGGACACTTGATGGTAATTCCAAGAAGGGATCCTCATATCCAGAAGGTCCAGGGCAAGATGTTCTGGCATAACGAAGTGTCAGTACTGCACTGGTCTGTGCTGTAACAAAAGAAGGAAATTGAGTCTGGTTATGCTGGATCAAAAACTGGTAAAGATGTCTTCCACAGTATTCTCTCCCTAGACCCTTTACCAAAGAGGTCAATTTTACCAGGCCTTCCTTAGGAGTACTGCAGGTGAATTGGACAAAATGGCTCCTTCTCAGAAAAGAAAATTGGGGTAAGAAATCTAAAAGCCCATGAATCATATTCTATACAAAAATCAATGCCCAATGTGTTCATAAGATTAGGGCAGTTTAACTGCCAGAGGTTTTTCACAAATGTCCCAAGCTGATCTCAGAGGCACTTGGCAGGAAAGACAATGTTATTCTCTCAGGAACCAGTAATTGAGCCAATTTACTTTAAAGCTTGGAATATCCCCTTGGCTTCACTGATCATATTGAAGAACTCCAGAAACTATGCCCAAGGAATTCTCCAACTAGTCATCACAGCTGATGGTTCTAAAGCCTAAGGCAAACCTTGGCAACCACAGGGATACTATAAAGAGCACGCTGAAAGAGCATTTCTATATAGTGCCTGCAATAATAAATCTGCTCCTTAATATTCTGGAGGCAAACTTGACTCAATCCAGATTTACCAAATGCTGATTTCAGAGTTACCGCTGAAAAAACTAAAACAATTATCATCCAAGCGGCACTCTGAATTGTCATCAATTCAGAATTCACTATTAAATCTTAAATTTTCCTAGTTATATGAGACGTTGTTTTCAAAGAATCTTGGAACAGGGCTGCATTTTGAAGATGTATTGATTACGTGATCAAAAAACTTTGCAGAAATAACCATTCACTATCACATTTAATGAAATCAGTTATGGGAATGGGGAAAAATAAAAAATGTAAAATCGAAATTTTTAATGTCTCTTTCTAAACCTACCAATATTACTGGTATTCACCTCATCTAAGACAACATGAATATAATCTACAGTTATCCTGCTACCAAGGCCAAGTAAGAATTTTAAGCTACTTAACAGCTCTTGAATTGCCACCATGTTTTCAGTTACAAGGGTAATTACTTTTTCGCCTATAGGACTAATGTTTTCTATGGCCCTGACCTCAGTAAGAATAAGTCTGGTGTCTGGAAAGCCCGGCAGCCCTTGATGTCTGGTGTCTGGGCCATAACCTCAACAAATGAAATCAGAACCTCTGGTGGTAGCAAGGGGGAGGACTAAACACTGAAACGCTTCTAAAAGTTCCCCAGGTGATTCTACTGTCAGCCAGCGCTGTGAATCACTGTGGTAGATGCACCTCACCGTGCTGAACACAGTGATGGAGGTAAGCAACGTGTAATCTGTTCCTTGCCCTTGAGGAACTTGCCTTGGGGGAATAATACAGCTCTGCAGGTAACGGATATCTTGTGGAGAGCCTACCTGCTCATTTCCCCCTTCCCTGAAGTTTCTCCACCTAGAGGCTGCCCCAGGATTGGATTCAGGCAGCTATTTGTACCAAAAAATCCCTGCTCCTGCCAAGCACACTGATTAAATGGAGGACTGGATATACAGCACAAGATGAGATGACCAAATGCCTGGAAGTTTGGAATTAAGATCTTGAAAGTCTAGTTCAGCTATTTAGGAGTAGTAGTGCTGAAAGAAAGCTGAAATGATAAAGCAAGGAAATTTGGCAGAAAGAAAAGGGAAGAATGTGAAATTAGATATTCCTGGGAAAGACACAGAGGGGTACTGTATAATCCCACGAGTTGGAGAGAAAGAGAGATGCCTAGGCTTCTGGCAGTTTTCAGTTCATATCCTGCAAGGCCGATTTCTTGGACTCGGTAGGTTTATAATACATTCTCCTTATTTTGAGCAAGTTGAGTGGGGTCTCTGCTCCTCGCAATAAAAAAATGCTCCTTTCTCAGCCAGCTCGGTTGCGTAGTGGTTAAGTTCCCACTCTCCACTTCAGCAGTCCAGGGTTCATGGGTTCGGATCCTGGCTGTGGACCTACACACTGCTCATCAAGCCATGATGTGGTGGCACCCCACATACAAAATTAGAGGAAGATTGGCAGAGATGTTAGCTCAGGGACAATCTTCCTCAAGAAAAAAAAAAAAAAAAAGGCTCCTCTCTCGTCTTCATATTCTGGGCCCTAGTTCAATGCCCTGATTTGTGAACGCTCCACATCCTTACCTTGCTTCATGAAAATAGTAAGAGCAATAAAAGTTCAGATAAATGGGAAACCAAAGGCTGCTGGAGTGGTCTGGGAGGCTTCACAGATCAGGTGGGAACTGAACTGGGACCTGGCAGATGGAGAGGGGAAGGGAGCTACTCCAGGTGAGGGAAAGAGGAAGCACAAAGTCACAGAGGCAGGAATGTACCAAAGGAGACTGGCACCTACGTGGAGGGCTGGGGAACACTGGAAAACTAACTTAGCTTGGTGAGGGGTGAACCAGATTAAAGGCCAGCAATACTAACTCAGTGGTCTTCTACTCCTTGGTTTCTCCTGCAGGTAAAAAGTCCTGCTGTTGTGTATTTTTAAATAAATACTTTCTAAATTCTTAAATGCATCCCATTCTGCCTCACTACTCTAGGAGCAAATGTACTAAATAATAACAAACAAACAAAAACTAATAAAGGAAAAGCATTGATGGAAACAAATAGACAATTGTTTGCCAGTTTCTGTCAAAATAGTTTATTTTGTACACATAATGGAAGCTTATGGCTTATTTTATTCTCTGCATACTTTAGTAGAAGTTGACTATTTTGAGAATATGTTTTACTTCTGTTATCAAAATAATTCTTTTTAAAAGAAATATTTTTAACTTAGTTGCATCTTTACATACATGACTAACATAATGATCACAGTCTATGACCATTGTTGGTGACAGGAAACAGCGTATTTTAGTATTAACTATAATTAAAAAGCATTTTGGATAATATTAGTTAAATGCTGTGAATTCTGCAGTGGTATTAACCATCAACTGGAGATAATGAGAACAGAGCTCTAAGCATTAGGAAATCCTTTCAATTCAAGCACTTTCCCATAACACTTTCAGTGATATAGACCTAGAGTCAGGTGTGAAGTCATAGACAAGACTGGTAATCAGCCAATACACATCAGAGTACCAGCAACCCCCCCTGAGCCATGCCAGTGGTCCTGAGAGTAACTTTCACCAGCTCGCTTCCAGTGACCTTCTTGCTAGAGTATCTACATTCAGTTTCCTCTATATATACTAAACCTGGTCCTTAAGTCAGAGATGGCCCAAGCTAAATGGACGCTTGGAGGTTAGCTGAAATTTTACGGATGAGGAAACTCAGATGAATAATTGTGAGATTAAAGGAAATGCTGAATTTGCTTTAAAATAAATAAATAAATAAATAATTTTGGGGGGGCTGTCCTGGTGACGTAGAGGTTAAGTTCACGCACTCTGCTTCAGTGGCCTGGGGATCACAGGTTTGGATCCGGCGGGCGGCCCTATGCACCACTTATCAAGCCATGCTGTAGCAGGCGTCTCACATATAAAGTAGAGAAAGATGGGCATGAGTGTTAACTCAGGGCCAATCTTCCTCAGCAAAAAGAGGAGCATTGGCAATGGATGTTAGCTCAGGGCTAGTCTAACTCACCAAAAAATAATAATAATAATAAAAAAACAAAAAATAATTTTTTCCTTCAGCTAACATCTCCATTGGTTAACTGAAATGGCTTTAAAAATTCTCACATTCTTTTCCCTTAGAATGCAGGCAGGAGCAGCCTGTGCAAAACCAGCCTGCTCCATACGTCAAGCAGTGTTTGTATATATTTCAGCGTATCCAAGCAAGGCCTTTTTAACTTTCCATCCTACAGACGGAGCTGTACTTTCCTGAATGGCAGCCAGGAAAAAACTTGGAGATTTGGCAGGAAGACTGTGGGAAGCCTGGTGCAACACCAGGCTGTGATCTGGAGCAGAGGCTTTCCACAAAGGCAGAGGAGCAAAACACCTCCCTTTGTTTGGCTCTACCTACGAGTACACATGGAGCCCCCAGATTGCAATCAGGCCCTATTGTATAAACTTAGGGTTTCCATGCCATATAGCATTTTTGGCACCAGGTGCTTTATTATTTTTCAGCTGGAAAACCAATTAGCATTCTTTTTATATCTGGGTGTTAATACTTGGGACTAAGAGCAATTTTTTGGCCATCAGCCCACATGGCTGTAGTCTCTTGGGCAATGCCTGACAAATTAAGATAAAACCGTTACTTCATGTTTTCCTGCTAAGAGAAAACAAAAACTGTTTCCTGCTCTTATTAATTGGATGAAGTCAATTTCCACATTTAACAAATAAAAAGGTAGGCATAATCAGGGTGTCAACATAGGGCTCTTATCTCTCTCCAAGCTGGTTCCTCTGCAGGAATGTAAGGGAGCAAGAACTGTCGGGTTCTGACTAAGCTTTCCTTCTCGTGGAAAAAATCTTCATGGTCAACAGAAACCTCTGTCCAGTGGACAGGCTCTGATCACCACGAGGTCACCCTTTGGCCTCTGCGGCATATTTGCTTCACTAGTTTGAGTGATGTGATTTACCTGGGGGAACTGTTAGCAGATTCCAGCCCTGGCAAGTGGATGAGTCATAACAGTCAAGAGGGCACTGCCCAGTTTGAAAGAAATAAACAGAGCCAAGTATTTCCCTATCTTGAAGGCAGAGCAAAGTAAAGTTCACACTCTAGGAATGTAGTTTATGATTAGAGAAAGCCATATCTGGGCTACTGTCTTCGAATATCTGAGCATGTGGAGAAGAGGAGGAAAGAAGGTTCAAATTGTTGTGGGAGGTGCCCGTTCTGTAAAGAATTCCCTTATGGTGAACAAGCCTTGCCATGGTGACACAACTTAATGCCACAAGTCAGAGGAATGTGGCCCTCCAGTGAGCAGACCACAACTTGGGAAAATCTCCAGGATGATGCAAAATATTTAGAAGGGAAGTGGTAAAACAAACAGAAAGGAAACACAGCAGTCCAACTGCAGTTTAAAGACAAAAATATGATGGACACAAAAAAATAGTTTGGGGGTAGTTACAACAGCATTTTTCTTTGTTGGTACTGAATGTACATCTCTTTGCTAGAAATGGCCTGAGGGGTCTGCTGCTCCCTTTCAAGACTTTCTTTGTAAATAGAGGGTGGTGGCATTTAAAAAAAAAAATCCATTTGAAAGACTTCTTTAAAGAATTTGTAAAGAACATTTTCTTTGCAACAAAATCTATTCTGGGAGCTATATCATTTAACAAGGGAGCTGTGTTCTGAGTCACACCAAAATTTATAATTCAATTTTTTTCCTATTGCTGTGTTTGCTATCAAAAGCAGAAAATGATCATCTGTAATAATCTAAGGGAGCGACTAGAAAATGCCCAGTCTTACACAGGAAAAGAAGCATTAGAATTGAGGCTCTAGGCACCAGAAGTCACCCATTCCTGTACACACAGGGTGGCTGTACACCTCAATTTGCAGGACAGTCTCAGTTTACTCCAATTGTCCAATTTGAATTACTAATCGTGTCCCTTTCACTCACAAAAGTGGTTTGGATAGTAAATAATGTAGTGACCCTACTCCTGCCCAGAAACCAAGAGTCTTCTGTCTATTCCCACATCCTCCAAGGACACCAGTCTGCTGCCTTGCCAAGCTCAGAACCTGAAAGCAATACAAAAAAGGGAGGGGAAGGAGGAGTTGCCACCATCTTGCAAGGAGAATCCTCAACAGTTTGGCTTCACCTAAAAGAAGCATAGAAGGACCATGAACAAAATCAACTCCATTTATACCGGGGAGAGGAAAGAAACTGTCCATCCATAGACACCCCTAAGGGCAGCCTTCAGGAGTACCTGGGTGCTTCCCACTAGATTATATAACAAAATCTAAACAAGTGTTCCTTCGTCAAATCCTGAAAGGCAGACAGTCATTTCAAAAGTAGACATGCGTGCTGACTATTTTTGTGCCTAGCAGTCTAGAATGCATTGCTTAGATGTTCCAAATCAGAAAGTGTTCTGCCGTTTCATACTGCCACCAGCTGCACTGATAGGCTGCAGCTATTTGGATCAGAATGGAAATGCTTTGATCTCTTTTACATCTAAGTTTAACTGTGGCTTGAGCCCAAAAGGTGGACTAATTTTGGCAACTTCCCCTGTACACTTTTATCTAAAGATAAAAGGAACATTTGGAAGCATAAACAAAAGGTGTATTTCCATAGGCCCAACAGCCACCACATCAAACAAATTAGACCTGAGAAGCTTGTGCTGAATATTAGTTCTGATTTCATCAGTTCTACTCTCTCCCTCACTCACTGGCGGCCAGTAGGATAATTTCCTTCCATTGTAAACATATAAAGATAATATAACATTAAAGAACTTAAAAAGGAAAGAACATTTCCAGCACAGTGACTTTCATTTTCTCACAAAATTTAAAACATCGAAAACCATGTTTTTTAAGTTATAAAGTTATTACACTGGCCTTGGATCCAGGAGTCTAAGGTTCCTATGCATGCTCTGCAGATATCTGGATGACGGGAGATGTTGGAGCAGTCATTCTCCTAACCTCCTTGTGTCTCAAGGGTTTGGGCTTTAGTAGGGAATTTACAGCTTGCTAAGCCCGGTTAGAACAGAACACAGGCCCCCATGGGAAGCCAGCTTGGAACTCCAGAGAGGAATCATAGCTTGCCAATGACCTTTGCACTATGCGAATTCTTCAGTAGAGGACTAAATGAGAACAACTGAAGAGCCCAGTGGGGTTTAATGTAGCCTATTTGATCTCCCAGTCAGAGCTACAGTCCATTCCAGAATAGGCCAAGGGGCAGTGGAGTTGTAAAAGGGGGGAGGTGGTCTCTTTATAGGGATACACATCTGAATACACAGAGGCAGTGTAGCTGAATGCAAATCAGATAGGCTCTGAGCAAAGTTATTGGGCACATTATTGCCAAAGCAGTGCACTCTGTAAGAACAAAAATCACCAAATTGGAAGGAGAGATTTCTGGCCTTTTCTTGCCAATACCTTTTCTTGCCAATATCTAAGGAGACAAGTGAATTTCTTGAAGGGGTCTTGGGACATACAGGACCTGACTAAGAGAATATGACGTGGCTTAAACATACCAACTTGGTTGACTACTCCACTATAGTAATTTCTCACAAATTTTTTTTTTTAATTTTTTGTTTATTGCAGTAACATTTGTTTATAACCTGGTAAAAATTTCGGGTGTACATCGTTATACTTCTATTTCTGCATAGATTACATCATGTTCACCACCCAAATACTAATTACAACCCATCGCCACACACATGTACCGAATTATCCCATTCACCCTCCTCCCTCCCCGCTTCCCCTCTGGTAACCACCAATCCAATCTCTGTCCCTATGTGTTTGTTTATTGTTGTTATTATCTACTACTTAATGAAGGAAATCATACGGTATTTGACCTTCTCCCTCTGACTTAGTTCACTTTGCATTATACCCTCAATGTCGGTCCATGTTGTCACAAATGGCTGGATTTCATCGTTTCTTATGGCTGAGTAGTATTCCATTGTATATATATACCACAGCTTCTTTATTCATTCATCCCTTGATGGGCACTTAGGTTGCTTCCAAGTCTTGGCTATTGTGAATAACGCTGCAATGAACACAGGGGTGCATGTACCTTTACAAATTGGTGCTTTCAAGTTCTTTGGATAAATACCCAACAGTGGAATAGCTGGATCATATGGTAGTTCTATCCTTAATTTTTTGAGGAATCTCCATACTGTTTTCCATAGTGGCTGCACCAGTTTGCACTCCCACCAGCAGTGTATGAGAGTTCCCTTCTCTCCACATCCTCTCCAACACATGTTGTTTCCTGTCTTGTTAATTATAGCCATTCTGACGGGCGTGAGGTGATATCTCATTGTAGTTTTGATTTGCATTTCCCTGATAGTTAGTGATTTTGAACATCTTTTCATGTGTCTGTTGGCCATCTGTATATCTTCTTTGGAGAAATGTCTGTTCAGGTCTTTTGCCCATTTTTTAATTGGGTTGGTAGTTTTTTTGTTGTTGAGATGCACGAGTTCTTTATACATTTTGGAGATTAAGCCCTTATCAGATGTATTCTTTGCAAATATCTTCTCCCAATTGTTAGGTTGTCTTTTCGTTTTGTCGATGGTTTCCTTTTGTGCAGAAGCTTTTTAGTTTGATGTAGTCTCATTTGTTTATTTTTTCTATTGTTTCTCTTGCCCGGTCAGACATGGTGTTTGAAAAGATGTTGCTAAGACCAATGTCGAAGAGTGTACTGCCTATGTTTTCTTCTAGAAGTTTCACAGTTTCAGGTCTTACATTCAAGTCTTTAATCCATTTGGAGTTAATTTTTGTGTATGGTGTAAGGTAAGGGTCTACTTTCATTTTTTTGCATGTGGCTATCCAGTTTTCCCAACACCATTTGTTGAAGAGACTTTCTTTTCCCCATTGTATGTTCTTGGCTCCTTTGTCAAAGATTAGCTGTCCATAGATGTGTGGGTTTATTTCTGGGCTTTCGATTCTATTCCATTGATCTGTGTGTCTGTTTTTGTGCCAGTACCATGCTGTTTTCGTTACTATAGCTTTGTAGTATATTTTGAAATCAGAGAATGTGATATCTCCAGCTTTGTTCTTTTTTCTCAGGATTCCTTTAGCTATTCGGGGTCTTTTGTTTTTCCATATAAATTTTAGCATTCTCTGTTCTATTTCTGTGAAAAATGTTGTTGGAACTTTGATAGGGATTGCATTGAATCTACAGATGGCTTTAGGAAGTATGGACATCTTAACTATGTTAATTCTTCCAGAGCACAGAATATCTTTCCATTTCTTTGTGTCTTCTTCAATTTCTTTCAGAAATGTTTTATAGTTTTTGGCGTACAGATCTTTCACCTCTTTGGTTAAGTTTATTCCTGGGTATTTTATTCTTTTTGTTGCAATTGTAAATAGGATGGTATTCTTAATTTCTCTTTCTGCTACTTCATTGTTAGTGTATAGAAATGCAACTGATTTTTGTATGTTGATTTTGTATCCTGCAACTTGACCATATTCGTTTATTACTTCTAAAAGTTTTCTGGTGGATTCTTTAGGGTTTTCTTATATAAAATCATGTCATCTGCAAATAGTGACAGTTTCACTTCTTCCTTTCCAATTTGGATCCTTTTTATTTCTTTCTCTTGCCTGATTGCTCTGGCTAGGACTTCCAGTACTGTGTTAAATAGGAGTGGTGGGAGTGGGCATCCTTGTCTGGTTCCTGTTCTTAGAGGGATAGCTTTCAGTTTTTCACCATTGAGGATGATATTAGCTGTGGGTTTGTCATATATGGTCTTTATTATGTTGAGGTACTTTCCTTCTATACCCATTTTATTCAGAGTTTTTATCATAAATGGATGCTTCCACTATAGTAATTTGACCAATGGAGATAAACCGACAAGGCCAGTGCTGGGCAGAGTTGATGGAAGGTAATACAGCAGAATTTATGGATTAAAAAGTCCTAATATAGAGAATTGAAGTAACACTGGGAAACAATTTTGTGGGTCTTCAGATGGCATCACAGTATTCATTTATTTCTGAAAAATATTTATTAATTTTTCTTCCTTTGAATGAAATTACTTTTTTTGTTTTCTTACAGTGTTGCCTTAAAAGTTGGGGGAATAGTATAACCCTATTTGGGTTCAGTGGTAAAGTTTTTCCAGGTTTCTGGATAAGGGGATATGACTCAAGCATGAGAAATATGAAATTCCCATTCAAGTTTCCTGGCCATCTCCAAAATCAGGAATCCACGTAAGGCTTGGGAGTTGCATTAGATCATATCTAGAACCCCTTCCAACAATGCAACATTTGCATGACAAGGATCTGAACATTCTTAACGAATTTCCTTTTATGTCCAGTTCAACACCCCTTAGAAAAGAAAAACTGGCAGCAAAGCCCAAGGTCAAAAGAAAATGTAAATACAGAGAGGCCCAAACCACATTAGTGACAGACATGTGATTCTCACACCCTCCTCGAAGCAGTTCTCTATCACGTGAAGAAGAGCTTGAGCCACCATGCCCAGCCTTCCCTGAATACTCCTCTCTTTGAATTAAAAAAAAAATTTTTTTTTGGTTAAACAAAAGCACACAAATATATTCTCACAGTAAAAGACTCAATCCACACAAAAGCATATGGAATAAAAAAGTATAGACGTAAAGTGTTTATACATAATGGGTCACATACATTTATTTACGATTCTTTCATGTTATGGCCACTTCTTTTTACTTGAGTCTTAAAGAACTTTCTAATTTAATATATATACATCTGGTTCTTTCTTTACAATAATGGAATGTTCATTAGTTTATTTACTTTTTCCTTTGTTGTTGGTGGTCAATTTGTTTCTACTATTTGCTATTATAAAAGAGAATATCCTTGTAAACTTGTTTTACCAACTATGAGTGAGTAGTTCTGTGGGACAGATTCCTAGAAGTAGATTGCAAGGTCAAAAATAAGGCTTACTTTAAATTTTGATAAATATTGTCTAACTCATATATCCTTTAGTTACACATGTTTCTTCTGTATATGGTCTTTGGCATCCTTTGTCCACCTTCTATTTGGTTCTTTGTGTTTTGCTTATTCATATGTAAGCACTCTTTATATATTACAAATCTTTTATATATGTTGTAAATATTTCCCCTAGTCTGTAGCTTATCATTTAACTTCATTTTTGGCATGTCTCAGAGAAGGGATTTTTGCTTTTATAAGGTTGAAGTTAGAAATCCTTTCTTATATGATTTATGAGTTTTGGGTATTACTTAGGAAAGCTTTCCCAATTCCCAGAGTTATAAAATTTTTCCTATATTTTCTTCAAATACTTTCGTAATTTGTTTTTAACATTTATTCTCTTTAATCTCTCTGAAATGTATTTTCACTTATGATGTGAATTGTAAGTTTAATTTTTCCCCCTAAAGGATAGCCAATTGTCATAATGCAATTCACTGAGAAGTCTTGAATACTTTTACTGATTAGAGATGTGACATCTTTACTATAAATTATATTCCTATATATCCCTGGGTTTCCATTTTTTTTTCTATTAATGAGTTTGTCTATTCTTGTGCCAAAATACACTATTTAAATTATCTTATATTATGTTCTGATTATTAGTAAGTCAAATCTCATCTTTCTATTTTTTAAAAATTTAACTTGCTAAGTGTTGCTGTTCTTTCTTCCATATGTATTTGAGAACTTTGCTAAGCATTGCTATTCTGTCTTCCATGTGTATTTGAGAACCAACTTGTCAACATCTTTACAATATTGAGTCTTCCCATTGAAAAATATGGAATAGCACTTTCACATTCCATAAATACTACTATTTATGTAGATTTTAAAATACTCTTTTCATAAAAGTCTTACACGTTTCCTATTTATTCCTAAGTATAAAATGGGTTTTGTTGTTATTTTGAATGAGATCCCTTTTATCATTCTGTTTTCTAATTGACTATTGCTAATGTTAAGAAAGCTATTGGTTTTTGTATATTGACTTTTATATCTGATCACCTTACTGTACCCTTAAAGTATCTTTGTAAATTCTAATAGTTTTTATCATCTTCTGATTTTCTTAATAGAAAACCTTATATATTTCTCATATTAGTTGTCGAGATTTTAGTAAAATTTCAAACTCAAGTTTTTTAAGCTCGATCAACAGTCATCCTTTGAGAGTATTATAGACTGAAAGTCTGTGTCCCCCCCGCCCCACCCCACAATTCGTATCTTGAAGCCCTAACTTGCAATGTGATGATAGTTGGAGATGGGGCCTTTGGAAGGTACTTAGGGTTTAAACAAGGTCACGAGAATGGGGCCCTCAAAATAGGATTGATGATTTTATAAGAAGAGGAAGAAAGAGAAGGAAATTTCTGGCTCTTTCCCAGTGCACGTACCAAGGAAAGGCCATGTGAAGACATAGCGAGATGGTAGCCATCTGCAAGCCAGGAAGAGAACTCTCATCAGAACCCAACAATGCTGGAACCCTGATCTCAGACTTCCAGCCTCCCGAACTGTGAGAAAATAAACTTCTGTTGTTTAAGCCACTGAGTCTATAGTATTTTTTTATGGCAGCCCAAGCTGACTAAAACAGAGAGCTTAAGTTATGCTAGACATAGTGGGGGATATTACTGGGACCCCATGTGGAAAACAAGTAACTCTTGTTTGTGAAACTTACAGGTTCAATACTTTGACATTATGATTTGCTTGTTTGCTTGGGATTTGGGGGTATAGGTCAAGTAGTACATTCTTTTCCTGGTAGGTTTTTCCTACTCCTCCTATACACACCCAAAAGATTCTCAAATTTAATAGCTGTTTTCAATCTCTAATGTTTGTCAATAGGCTACCCGTAAACCTTACAATCAAGAAGACATAAATTATAAAGGGAAGGTATCCCTAAAACCGAATAAATAAGGACGAGAGGAAATCATGTTCAGCTTCACCGCCATACAGCCCACTTCTATTCTTAGCCGGCCTGGGTCTTTCATAGAAGAACACCCTTTAGGCCAGAGTGTGCTTCCCTAACACATGGAAACACTGCAGCAGACTTCCTTTGAGCAGCCCAGCCTTTCAGCTGCAAGGCCACGTTTCCTGCAGGAAGGAATTCCTGAGGCTGGAATCTTTGCTAACTCTCCTTTCCAAAACTGATTGCTTCTTATAGGGACAATCTTTCTCTGGTTCTATAGGTCCAAAAGGATATAGAAAAACTAAAATAAACAACTTTTGGTTGATCTTTTCCCTCCATTTTCTTTCTAACAAGCTAAGGGCTCATTTTCTTCAATTTAATTTGTATATAGTGGATCCATTTTGGGTTATAGATACAGATAGGAGAGACTTATGGATGATAGGAAGTCAGGTTCTACCTTTATCTATCTGCTCGTGATGGATTGGTTTGCTCCCTTAGGCTTCCCTAACTGATTGGGGCTTCCTAGAGCTCTATTTTGAGAAGTCTGAGACTGCCTATGGCCATGATCAATGAGTACTGTCTGCCATAAGCATGGGAGGAAAGCAGTGGGATGCCTGCCAAACATTTCCCATCTTTGAATATAATTTGTTTTTTGTTTCTGAGCTTAGTTATATAACCTTGGAAGTTTTATTCATTTGTAGCCGTCATACATATAAAAGAAAAAAAAAATTTTTTTACTTGGATCAACAAGGAGGCCTAAACAGTTAAGTGCTCCTAAATCTAGGAAGCCTTAATGCTAAACATTGAGAATATAAATTTATATCCTAAATAAAGCTTAAGCCAAAAATACTGCATTCCATAAACATACTATTACATAGTAGTGATTTTCCACATTATCATTATTATTAGTAGTATGGTAGTATTACTTATAATTATAACTCTCTCAAAATCCAACTTGATATAATATTGGGTGACATATAAGATTATCAATAAATTATGAGCCAGATATTTTCAGATCTAAATAGTGTACTTCATTTTCACACCTGAAACATGCCGGGAGGCTAAGGGCTGAGGAAATAATGTGAATGTTGTTGGTTTTTGCCAAAGTTGAGTTTTATGTAATTTAGTGAGTAACACAACCCAAAAGTTAGACTTTGCAATACATTTGAGAAACATTCAAGAAAGTACTGATGTGCACTTCTAAGCATTGGAGGTTCACAAGTCTTCCTTTCAGAGTCGGATTATCTGGAAAGCCTGGAAATGACTACAGTTGGTAAAAAACAAAAAATAGTGTTCAGTTGTGGTTTGAGATATTATATCATAAGATCTCAAATCACTATTTTTCCATATCTACACACTTTACTTTTTTTATAGGCAGGAAATCATTCCTTCTAACCACCCACTACTGTGACTCAACTTGTCTATTACATTAGAAATATTGCATAAGCAGAGAGAAGGGGAAATTTACTTGGAAAATTAGCTAACAATCATCCTACCAATCCATCTCCACAAACCTTCACAACACAACTTACTACATCCCCCACAGAAGTTCACACTGAAATTTGGGCTACAAAATAAACATTTATACTGATACCACATTTTTATTAATTTTCCAGTTTTTTAAACTATACCAATCAGCCATCTGAAAATGTGTTCCCGTGAAATTTAGTGGTACTTCCTTCTCATGATAATATCCCCATCATTGTTTCCTACTAAATATTTAACAACATGATGTTTGTAAACAAACAGGTGAAAAACCAGTTTTTGGACTTGGTCCCTTGCTTACCATCAGCTAACAACTCGTTGAGGTTCACACTTCTAAGGACCTAATCCGTGAACCCTAAAAAGAAATTTCTGCTCAGATTAACAAATAGATTCAAAAAATTATGAGAAATAATTTTTCCCACAATCTAGTCAAACAACGTTTATAAAAGGTTGAAAGTCCTGTCGTATCTCATTAGGATGGTTATATGCTTCTCATACTTACTCTTTTTACAATGTCCCTGAAGTATACCAATATTCAGAAATATAAAAAAATGTGTTGAAGTTCATATAATGACGCAATATCATAAATGTATAATTTTCCTACTTATTCATTGGAGACAATGTCTTTAGAGTGACTAGAAGACCAATGTTTCTTTTAACTTATGTTGCATTTGATCACTAACACATTTACCGAAACCAGATTATAGGACATAAAGACTTTAGACTTAAAAGAAATTTCTTGATTCTGTTTTGCTACAATTTCTATTTTTAAAATTACCACTCCAAAACAGTCTGCTGCAAAAGATATTGTAGGTGTGGGAAACCTACAACAGTTCTACTTTATACGTGAGACCCTGAAAACAAGGTAGAAATATATCTGAGCAGCTCTTCATCACTGCAGCGTGGCATGCTGGTTAAGTTTACGGCCTTTCCCTCCAGGCCTTAGCCCTGAATCCTAGCTTGATAACTTTTTAGCTAGGTGACCCAGAGCAAGTTACTTAAACATCTCTGTTCTGAGTTTCTTCATATATAAAATGAGGGTAGTAATAGTGCCTACTTAGAAGGTAGTGTGATAATTAAATGACTAAATACATGAAAAGCACTTAAAATAGTTTTAAGTACATAATGTGTCCCTTAAGAATTCGGAAAAAAAAAAAAACGATGTCACAAGTTTTGGGGAATAGGCAGTTGGATTTAGGAGCATGAATTAACAATAAAGCAATGGGATCTATTTTCTAAAACTGGAAAAGATATAACCAGAGTGTAATGTTGACAGTTCCCAGTCTTTTGATTCACCTGGTGTTTGTATAGTAATGCCTTGCATGATGAATCAGACTGTAACACAGATTTCAATGCCTCTTTTTTTTTCACAGGGTTAATCTCTGAGAGTTTGCTAAGGGGCATAGGCTGGATGACAAATGGACTGCAACCAAAGATTTTTTTTTTTTACCACTGTAATAATTTCTCAAATAAGGTATAAAATATATGGGCTTTACAATTTTTTTATCAGATATAATTGTTTCTTTTATACACAATGCATTCTCTAGTTATCTTTAAGTAATACATTGAGTCTAGCAGAAAGCTAGAGTCTCACTCTGCAAAAATTGTAAAGAATTAAGATGATCATGTATGTCATCTGTATTAAATGGTATCATTTATGAAACACTAGTGATTTTTATTTTATTAACAATTCCATGAAGAATGAAGCAGAATGAAGCTATGAGGCAAAATAATCCAGCCTAAAGGCCAAGTATCAGCATTATTTGACCCATACATGGTCATAGCCTATAGTAAAAGACAGTATCATAAAATTTTAAAATCGAAAGAGAATACATATAGTCTAACTTCCTAGATTTTACATTTCAAAAATCTAGAATTCCCAGTAGTGAGCATAAATTAACTAGGAAAATCATCTATGGAGTTACAGAATCCCAATAAGAACCAAGACCCTAAATTCTCGATCCAATATTTTTTTCTTTTAATCTATTCCAAACCACCTCCTTGTCCCGAGGGTCAACATTTTCCCCTCTGAATTAATATTGCTTGGTGATTAAATTGATTGATACGTTTCATTTTATAGATGGTAGGTAAAAATATTATGTCACCTTTGATTAAATGCTAAATATCTTTCCTGGCCCATTGCCTCTATGTATTTTTCATATAATTTATTTTACAGAGATTCTTGATAACGTGTGTCAGCCACGATGCAAAGTGTAAAGGGACTCAGCTGCAAAATTAGGGATGCCATTGGTTACAATTTAAAGTTTTCCTCCATAATAACTTAGCAGAATGGAAATGGGAGTGAGGATTTATTTTATTTTTGCCTGTAACCTTTTCCTTTTGCATCGTTGCTTAAAACCACATTGTCATCTTCCTTCCTTGAAAGAGACCCAACAGATCATATCTTCACTGTGGGCACTTAGAGTTGAGCATCTGAAAATACCAGGTTGAACTTCAGCACTGTGAGTTCCAACCTGAGCTTTAAATACCACAGCACTGCAGGCAAATGGTATACATTTATGAGGCAGAAAGTGGTTCCTGTATTTATCTTACCAATGTGATTTTTATGGATGAGTAAAATGCATTCAGTGTCTCGCAGTCATTCTGTCCAAGGAGCCGCCTTGTGGGACAGGGATATTTCGTGCTTGATTGAGGATTGCTCCCCGAAGATGATCCAAATTGCATTGGCATTTTATTAAATACTGCAAATAGTATTATATTCTGCTTCGGTGCAGTGATATATCAAAAGCCAGGCTGCTTTTCTTTAGGAAATTCTATTGATGCTAAAAAGCTTAAAAATGTCTCTCGCTGCTGACAGAGTGATACTAATGAGAAGAGTTTGAGCACTGACAAGAGCTGCAGTATGTCAAGTTATTTAAGGGATCACATTAACATTTCCCTTTTGTTTTAACATCCAGTTGTACTGGAGTTGAGTAGCACTTTCCCATTTCGTTACCTGGTGAACTGCCTTGCCTTTCTTTCCTTCTCAAAAATCCCTTCTTCCCTGCAGACTTCTCCAACTCCTCCAGAGTTCACCCCTCTGAACCCAAAGGACGTTGAACACCACTTTAACAGCATTTGTCACCCTGTGCCACTATTATTTATTTTACATCTGTCCTCAGTGGACTGCGATAACTGGGTCTTAGTCATTTTTGTATCTGCAGTGCCCCCTACACAGGGAGCCATCAAGATCTGCCTTAAACTGTTGGTCTGGTAGCTATATTGCATTCCTTCAAGTTAATTAAGGAAAAATTAATACAGGAGTCACAATAGTGAACAAAATTAAATATTAAATAAAGGAGGAGTAACAGCCCTTGCCCCTACAACCAAAATATGTAAGCAACAGGAACAGACATACACACTGAATTAGGTCCATAATCCCTCATCTGAAACTCTTGGGGATAGCTGTATTTCAGAATTTTAAATGAATTTTAGAATACGACAGCCTGTAAATGGCACATTGTTAAATATTCCCACCATGGTCTGGGTCAGCATCCCAAAATAAAACACATTAATATTTCTGTAGCCTAAGTATGAATATTCACCCCCAAGAAGAACAAATAAAGATGCAAACAGCATCATCAATTCAGATTAGGTTTTGCCACCAAATAAGTTTGCCACAAACTTATGAAAAAAATTTCGTTTTCAAAGATTTTTGGATTTTGAAATTGTGAATAAGGGATTGTGGACATATATAATAAAATCTGTCTGGTGTTTCATCAAGTCTACCTCTTTGAATGGACTCCAAAGTGGATTGGGAACACGATATTATTCTTACAAAAATACAGTAACAGAATAAATATTCTTCATGTATATCATTTGAATTTTAGTCTATTTCCAAAATCTTTGTTCCTATAAAGATGCAAATTAATTTGCATTTGTTTATCTCGTTAGTGAATTGTATTAGTTAGAAGGATAAAAATGAGCAAAAAATCAAATTATTGAAAGGCTTGTGTATAATGATCGTATTAAATGAAATATCAGAATGATAACAGGGCTTTCTCACTATAATCATCTAGAAAACTGCAAGTAACTCATAATACAAATATATCAATTAATGACTACGACCTGATTATTTTTGTGACCTAATATTGTGACCTGATTATTGTTTCTCTTTTAATACTTATACTTCAGAGAATTTTTACAGCAACTCTACATTTTAAAATGTAGGTTTTATTATTATTTAGGTATGTGAGGCCAATAGATCAGGAGACAATTGCCATTGAAAAGACAGTTTGTTATACTCACAGTGCCCAAGAGGAGGGGGCAGCCACACCATGTAGGGCCACACGGGAAGCACCAGGGTGAGTCAGGCAGAGGGAGCAAGGGGAAAACGTGGGCAAAAGCCCTTATTGTGGTTTCTGTGGGAAGGAACAGGCAAGGCAGGGTAGGCAGGTCTAAGATTGGCTAGATTTAATAATTTCAGCAGAGGCTTGGGTATAGGGGCTGTCCCTAGTTGTCTGGTACCTGGCCCTGAAGTGACCAGGGCAGGTGGATAGTGGCCCAGAGTGTGAGAGGCCAATAAAGGAGGTGGTTGGGGTACGCGCTCTGGGTACAGGTATGGGTTCGCATATGAAAGGCACATTCACAGATGAGTTGTTTGCTATCTCTAGGAATTAGCTAGCCCTTGGAGGGCCAGTTCCTCCTGGGTCAGCAAGGCCATAAGATGTCAAAGCATCAAATACAGAAACTAGAAAATGTGGTTATTACAATCTACAAATGCATAAAATTATACAAATTGAAACCAATAATGAAATCTAAGAATTATTTCTTTACTCTCTTTATTAGCTTTGTTTTATTATAGTCTTTTCTTATGTCATTGCAAGAACAAATATATTCAAATTGTTACTTTTTAACCTTCTTTTTTCATTTTTAGTTTGAAACTGAATTATGTTCAGAGAGTGACACGGTTTGGCATATAGTGCATCCTCGAGGAATGTTAATCCTCTTCCCTTGCCATACTTCCTCTCCCTTTCCCTTTCTTCATTCATGTACTGAATGTTTATTGAGAACTCACTGTGGACCATGCTAGACACCAGCAATGCACCTTTTAGTCTTCGTGGAGGGGACTATCTAGCAGGAGCAGCAGACCTTCAAGAAATAACCACACACAGAATTAACTATTTGGCATCCTTAGATGCCAGAAGAAGGAATTGCAAGGAGGCATTATGCCCTCATTAGTCTGAATTCAAGGGTACATTATGTAAATACTTTTCAATATCATTTAATATAGATGAATTATTTGTTTTTATGCAATGTTTGGACTTCTGAAGTTGACAAGCGATAGAAATTTCTTTTTAAAATTTTATGTGACATATTAAAAATATACCATATGAAGATATTTATGAACTAGATATAAAGTAGATTTCTGAATTATGAGTTTTCCTTATGCCCTTAAGACTGTTCCATTCTGTTGTATTTATTGGGTGCCTAGAGTATGCTCAGAAGTCTTCGCTGGGAAACTGCAGGTAATACAAAACTATAAAGTGTGAGTAGCTTGATGATTTTGTACTTTCCTAGGTAATTTCTTCTTTTTTAAGCTTTCATTCAATAAAACATTAATTGCTATTTTGAACAGATTCAACTATTTCTGAATGTGATCATTTCAAATCATAAATCTATGAACAAAATAGTGCTATCCTTGCCTATTATGAATGCAACGTTAACAATTAACAGCCACCCTTCAGGCACAAAATAGATGTAGCAGGGACACCTTTTGGATTCTGTTGTCAGAAAGGTCACAGCTGTCTTCAGCCTTGTGCCTGCTGGCAGAGGAAGGCTTCCTTTGTCCTCAGCCTCAGCCTTCGCGTTATCAGTGTGTGATAGCTCATGACCAAGGATAGGAAGCAAATAACAGCAGCACCTCCAGGGCCTCCCTCCCCGCCACCCCTGCCTTGCCTTCCTTCCTCTTTAGTATAATGTGCTAGTACCATGTTATCTCTGTTCCAGAGTGTTGAAAATAATTATTTTTGTAAATATCACAAAATCCTAGATCTAGGAGAGAGCTGAAAAGAGTATCTAACTTATCCTTTTATTTACATATCTGATTAACAAAAATTATAAACAGGTGCATGTAGTTCAAAACAGCAGCTTATGTGGTAAGGTTTTTACAACAACAATAATAGCGTTAGTTCTATATAAATTATCAATGCATCACAAGTGCCTCCATAGACTTGTCATAAATGCTTTCCAAATAAAGACTTCCTATGAAACATTATCCCAGCTACATTAGGGACTATTTTTTAACCAATTTATTTTCATTTATCTTTTGTAGATAAGCTTTCTGTTTTCTTTTTTAATAATTCATTTTCTGAATAGACACTCATAGCACTTTGCTTTTTGATACCGTGTTCACTATTAAATGACGTCGCACATCATTGAAACAATAAAATTTAATGAAAACAAGGTTTTTTGTAATATTAGTGCATTTTCTGAGACATTTTGGCATATACTATATCTTCCAAATATGACAAAATTTCCAGTAAAGATGTATCTCCCTGATTATCTGAGGTTCCTGACTATACTGAGATGGGAAGATAGACTTCAATGTTCTTAGTTTCATCTTCTAATAAACTTTTCTTTCAGATTCTTTCTAAAGGAGGCTTATGTGCTCATTCCTTTGTGTTATAGCCCAGAGACCTTCTCAGGGCTGAGGGCAAGGGAGGCCCTATCAGTTTTCAGTTCTGGCAACGATGTTGAACTCTAAATCACATTGAAATCCTTCTTCACTTAAGATTTCTTGAGATTAGAGAGCTAATGCTGTTTCAAAATTCAGATTAAATAATGCCTTTACCAGTGCCTGGCCCTTAAGATCAGTCATGGTGGGATTTAAGCTTTCAGGGAATCCCTCTGCCCACCTACCTGAACTGACTCCCATCTTTACGTTACAAGCAGTCTGTGTAGGCTCAGTGTTTCTCAGAGTGTGGTCTGTGAACCACCTGCAGCAGAATCTACTGGAGTATTTATTAGAAATGGTTATTCGGTGGCTGCAGTGAGATGAATAGTGTCCCTCCAAAATTCATGTCCACATGGAACCTCATTTGACCTTATTTGGAAATAGGGTCTTTGCAGATGTAATTAGCTAAGATGAGGTCATACTGCACTTGGGTGAGCCCTCAATCCAATGACTGGTGTCCTTATAAGAAGAGAAAATGCAGCTGCCATCCAAGGAACACCAAGGATTGCCAGGAGCCACCAGAGCTGGCAAGAGGCAAAGAACGTTCTTCCTTAGAGCCCTCAGAGGGAGCATAGCCCTAATGAAACCTCAATTTCAGACTTTTAGCCTTCAGACTGTGAGAGAATAAATTTCTATTGTTTTAAGCCATCCAGTTTGTCGTAGTTTGTCGTGGCAGCCCCAGGAAAGCAATAAAGTGGTCTTACCCCAAACTGACTGAATTCCGAGGGTACACCTCAGAACTCTACATTTTTGAAAAGCCTCTTAGCTGTTTCTGATGTTCACGTAAGTGCTTACTAGAGTGGGGATATCATAAAAACAAGGAAGGCATCTATGATGGTTAATTTTATGTGTCAACTTGATTGGGCCAGGGGTGCTCAGACATTTGGTCAAACATTATTCTGGGTGTGTCTGTGAGGGTCTTCTTGGATGAGATTAACATTTAAGTCAGTAGACTGAGCAAGGCAGATTGCCCTCCTCAAGGCGGGTGGGCCTCATCCGGTCAGTTGAATATATGAATAGAACAAAAAGCTGACCCTCTCCTGGGTAGGAGAGAAATCTTACTGCCTGACAGCCTTTGAACTGGGACCCTGGTTTTTTTCCTGCTTTTGGACTCGAAATGAAACATTGGCTCTTCCTGGGTCTCCGGATTGCTGACTAACCCTGCAGGTCTTGGGACTTGCCAGCCTCTGTAATTGCATGTGCCAATTCCTTATAGTCAATTATGTATTTCATATATATAATACACAAACATAGATTTATACATACACATATATGTATATATAAACAATATACATATATAATATACACATGTATTTATCTATACACAATCCTATCAGTTCTGCTTCTCTGGAGAACCTTGACCAATACAGCATCTTTACATGCCGTCACCCTGGGGTAGATGCTTTCCCATGCTGTGGGCCTGATTCCCACAAAAGATGCCCTTGCCACATTACTAGCAACCGGAATGTGGCCAGGCCCAGTAGTCTCTTCTTATTCCCTCTCTTATTTGACCTCCCTGTTGAAGGTTCCCTCCTGTAATGACCCCCTTGGTTCTGTGACTCCACAACCACCATGCCCATTGCACCTCTGGCTGTTGTTGTTCTGTCTTCTTGGCAATCCCTTCCTTCTCTGCCCATCCCTCAGTGTTGTGGTCCTTAGCGTCCAGCCAAAGCACTTTCCACATGCCTCCTACCAATTCTCCCTAGGAAATGTATTCCTGTACCTTAGCTTTGAATACCTTTCTATGCCAACAATTCCTGAATCTTTAACTCAAGCCCAGATCTCTCTTCTGAGTTTCTGACACATCAATCCGCCTCTTGGATAACTCACTCTGTATGTACCACCAGCAAATCAGCCTTGACATGTGCAATATTGAACTGACTCTTTTCCTCCCCAAGTCTGCAGATCTTCCTGTGTCCTCTGGTCATGAATGGAGCAATGACCTACCCATTGCCAAAACAAGAATCTGGCTGTTTCCCTAGACTCTTCCATCTCCCTCACACGCCAATCTAGCTAACCACTAAGTCCTACTGATTCCAACTCCTAAATAGTCCTCAAATCTCTCCACATTGTTCCTCCCCAGAGCCATTACCCTAATTCAAGTCAGCATCATCTCCTGTTTGGATTGTTGCAGAGGCTCATAACTTGTTTTTCATTCTTTCTCTTCTGTGTGGCCACCTTCTATCCATACCCTATATAACATGTCACCTTTGAATTGCTCACCACTGATTCAGGATCAAATCCAGACCCTTTAGTGCAGCTTCTGAGGCCCTATTTGCTATGGTCCCTGCTTACCTCCCCAGTGATATCTTTCCCCACTTCACTCGCATGTTCTGTGCTCCAGACACTCTGAGCTTCTTTCCATTTCCCCAACACTCCATGTTTTCCCTTACCTTTAAGTCTTTACACATGCTATTACTCTGGCATGAAAAATCAAGGAGTCCTAATTTGCATACCATAGAAATAATTCTATTTCCCCAATTAAGCCTGTAAAAACATAAAGATCTAGTATTATGGTCTTGTCTGTCTATCCATTATACAGCTTTTAGCCTATCAGCATTATTGGAGGTCTATGGGGGTATAGATCCTTGTATTAGGTAGAGGAGAGATGTCATAGAACGAAAAGATAGTCCTCTCTGTCCTCAGGAAGATCAGCCACTTGAGAAAGAATATAATACACTTGGGGAAAGGAGGAGAAAATCTATGAATACTTGCATAAAACCTTTAAACCACTGGAAAATAAAAATAAGTGAAATTTAGAATATTATAACGTGCAAATATGAAGTGCACAAGGAAAAAACTGAAAGAGTCAACAGTGTGGCTCAGGGGATTGACTTAAGCCAGATCTTGAAGGCACAAAGGGACATGAATGAGCGCCTGTGATGGGGAGACGGGAAAGAAGAGTTCTAATACAGGGAATAAAACATCAGAATACAAAAAATTAGAAATGGGTAATTTACACACAAAGTTCAATAAGCTCTAGTGTATAAGATGGTTTTATATTTCAAATGTTATAATTCAATGTATATTAGAAAATTACAACTGGGACATGAACTTCATAATTGCACAAATATTATCAGACAAAGGCTACAAGAGGTAGTGAGCTTATTTAAATTAGAAATAGGCCAAGCCAGCTAGTGTGTAGATTTAAATGAAACCATTAAGTAAGTAATAATGAAGGAGGAATATAGATAAGGCAACAATCCTGAAGGCCCTACTCAAATGAATGAAAATTGGGGTTCACTGGACTAGGGCACTAGGCCTTGTCTAAAGGACTATGGATGACAAAATGAGCAAGAAGGAGGGAATTAGAGGACATATACATTTATGTTATTTGGTTTTGATTTTCTTAGTTTCTGAGCAGGAAAATATAGAACGTATTTTTATGTGAAATAATTCTTGCAGCAGGTATATATATAATCAGTCAATGAGAGAGAAGCTGGGTAAAGGATAGATCCTGAGGTTGCTGGAAGCATGAAGTGCATTCTCCTGCAGATGAATAGAAAGGAGAGAACTGGACATGATGGGTGAATCACACAACATGTACGAGTCAGAGTAGTGGCCAAGGGTGCAGCATCACGGTGCTTTTCCTCAGAGTAACCAGAAAGTTAGGGAGGAGAGACGTTAAAGAGAAAGCCAATGTTTCAATAAAATACAGATTTTCAATTAAGCATATCCACAACACTCCTCCGTCAACCACTGGAGAAAAGTACAAGATGAGACTAATAGAGATCAGGGAGACCTATGTTTAAAGGGGAAATAATCAAGGAAGAAGGAAAGAATTTTAATGCAGTAAGGCATGGAAATAAAAGTGAGATTTCTTATTGGTTAGGAAAAAATATGTGTGGAATCCCATGCGTTGGTGGAGAAATTATTGATCATAAATGGTTTTTTTTAATAATCAGTGGGCACATTTTGATTGAATTAATTGTGCAACAAGGGCAATAAAGTAGGTTCTTATAATTATACATAACACCTCAAAACACAAAGAAAATGCTTTATATTAAAGACGAGAATAACTTTTCCACTCACACTCAGGTCAGGTTAAATTAGTTGAACACTGTCATTTCAGTCCTTTGAGACTGTAATAATTAATATTAATATGGGGTGGAACAGAGATATGAGGCATAAAGCCTGGGAAAGCAAGCAATCTGCAACTAGAGGCAGTCTTCACATTATACAAACTGAGTTTTTACTTTTAATTTCTATTTTCTATTACAGCAAAATCTGTAATGCATTTTATTCCCTTCAATGAAATAATAATAAAATTCATAGGATTTTGAAATCTGTTACTAACATTTTAAAAATGTATCCTAAGCCCCAGCATACTTATAAATAGGTACTTTAAGACAGCTCAGGGAATACAACCATTTCAGATTTATTTAATTGGCTTTCAGACTTTCCCATCTAAATAAGCTAGCGCGCAAGTAGTCAATGACAAGTTTTCACAATAGTTTCACTGGCAACATTAAGGCATCAGCTTAAAACTCATTACACCAAGAGCTACAGCTGTATGCTTTTCTGACTTGTTATTCATCATCATACCTACCTCAGGTTTTTTTAAGCCACACTTCCTTTCGCATTTACTAACTTAATGAGCCCAAGAAAATGAAAAAGAAATGAAGTTTCAAAAATCTCCTCTGACGGTTCTTTGAGATTCAGATCTACATTTCACAGAGCCAGGACTCTGAGTAATCTAAAATAAGAGCTGGCAACAGAGGCTTGCCAGCTGTTACACATTTACCAGCC
Source organism: Ceratotherium simum simum (assembly GCF_057802395.1). NCBI lineage: Eukaryota > Metazoa > Chordata > Mammalia > Perissodactyla > Rhinocerotidae > Ceratotherium > Ceratotherium simum. Next base: position 74,968,562 of record NC_141900.1, read on the forward strand.
CAGCTACATTTTTCCCCGCTCTGGGCCGAATAGTTATGAAGGGCCACTCTTAACCTTATTTGGATTAAAATGTATTCCATTCACACAACAGGATTTCTTTTTAAAATTTGCATGTTCATTTTCTCTATTTGGTATTTACACTGAAACCAGCCATCTCTGATGTCCTGTCATATTTTAGGGACTATGAAATGCTACCACAGTAACACTGGAAAAAGAAATCAAGTTTGACCTATTTGCTTGTCAGGATGATGAGATAAAATTTAATCAATCTCTGGGATGAAAAAACTATGAATCCACAGTTATGGCACATTTGCACCTTTCTATTTTTATGTCAAGTTTGTTGCCTCTTAAAAAATTGTAGGGCCGGCCCCGTGGCTTAGCGGTTTAAGTGCGCGCACTCCGCTACTGGCGGCACAGGTTCTGATCCCGGGTGCACACCAACACACCGATTCTCCAGCCACGCTGAGGCCGTGTCCCACATACAGCAACTAGAAGGATGTGCAACTATGACATACAACTATCTACTGGGGCTTTGGGGAAAAAAAAAGGAGGATTGGCAATAGGTGTTAGCCCAGGGCCAGTCTTCCTCAGCAAAAAGAGGAGGATTAGCATGGATGTTAGCTCAGGGCTGATCTTCCTCACAAAATAAATAAATAAAATAAAAATAAAATATTGTAAAATATGGCAAAGGTGTATTGGGGTCCCCAAGACCACTCGATGTTTGGAGGTTCTCTAAAAGGATTCACAGGAGTCAGCATATAGTTGGACTCACAGCTAAGACTTATAACAGCAATGTAGTAAGGACAGATAGCTGATCATAAGGGGATAGGCACAGGCAAAGTCTGGAGGAATCCATGTGCAAGCTTCCCTATGCTCTCCCCCTCCCATGAGAGGTCACACAGAGCGCTCTCTTCCCTAACAAAGAAAAGACAGCTCATGCGTGTGCTGTTTCTACACAGGGAAGCCCACCAGAGATTCAGTGTCTAAGGTTTTTATTGGGGGCTGGTCACGTAGGCACCCTCTGCTTAGCCTGTGCCAAAATTCCAGACCCCCAGAAGGAAAGCAGATGTTCAGCACAAACCACATTGTGTGCAGTCTGGGCACAGTGAACCACCCTTATCAGTTAGGGAATGGTGGGCTAACTCTCAAAATTCTAGTGCTCAGACATCAGCCAAGGGCCAACCCTGCAAGCAGGGCTTTCTAAGGATAGAAGTCTCAGATCTGCTACATTAACACTTGTCTTCGCAAAAGGACATTTGCAATTATTCTAATTTACAAAAAAAGAAAAATTGCTTAAGTTCAGAGAGTAAAGAAAAATATTTCTAAACAGATTTTTTACACAGTTAAAGCATGTGAGGAAAACTGGATGATGTGCACTTCACCTTCAAATATAAAATAAGAGAGAAAATTCTACCACAAAGAAACATTTTTTTTCTTATTGAAAAACAGTCTCAAAAGATTATTAGCTCTTGTAGATAACGAAGTAAATTCAGCAGTACTTTCTAAATTTTCTTTTAGAACGCTATGGGTTGATGCCTTCCCTCACCACTCCCTATAAAATTAGACCATTTATAAATAGAATGTCTCATTATTTTGGCCATCCACTAACTCAAATTTAAAAGCAGAGAATGAAAAATTCTACTAATTCTATTGTGTTTCACATTTAATTATCCTAAGCAATGCCGAAAATCAGCAAAATGCTGCTGTGAGAATTGGCTGGACATTTTCTTATAGGTCACACAATATTTAAACAGTTTTATTTGCTATTCCAAAGGCAATTTGGGTATCAAGCAAAAGTATTAGGTTTAGTAATATGTTTAAAATAATGACTTGAATATATACAAGTGGTCTTAAGGCCACAGCCAATGTTATTAAAATAGACAGGGAAGTTTTTGTTGTTGTTATATTTAAGGGCTTATAAATGAAGAAGCAGCCACAATCTGAAATTTCAAGAGTGTCAGATCAATGTACTAATATTTTTCAAAGCTTTCGTGAACATGTGACTTTAGAAATTAATTTAATTGCACCCAGCATTATCCTCCCTATTTTAATAACTTGGAAACTAGATTTGTTATCCCAGGGGACAGAGCATGGACCAAAGACCCTTTCCTTCACGGCATAAAGACACACAGGCTTCCCCTTGATATACGATGCCACTATATGAAAGAGAAATGGATAAACGCTGAAAGATGAAGTATATACCAAAAAGAGACTGTGTCAACCCTAAGTAGGATTATTTTAAACTAGAGGAGACTAAGATAATGTCAACTGGCAAGTTTAAATCCCCTGCCCACTTCCTCCATTCCCCACCCAGTTAGCCAGATGGATGGGGGCCTGAGGGCAGCATTACCTCAGTTACAGAAGATTAGAAATTACGATTCTTTTTGTATATCTGACTTTTATTGCATGTGTGGTTGACCCTATGGCACTATCATTGAATAAATCAATCCATACAATTATATGGCATTACCCATGTAAGAGGTAACTTGGTTATAAATCAGCCCCTGCACTGTGGAGGCTGTACTCGGGTGACTTTTGATTTAGAGTCATTCTTCAAGTTTCTAAATATGTTTGGTATGTTTCTCCCAATTGGTGGTGACAGCTTCTTGGGAAGTCTGAACCCTCTGAGATCTTCTCTCAAGACCCCTGATGGAGCCCACATATTAAGTCAGCCTGTCTAAAGCACAGCCTCTGAATTTGAGATGATCCATCGAGCCAACTTTCTTAATGTGATAGCACTCAACATGTAATTGTATGTATACAGATCGTTTCCTCAATGCTATGTGGCACAGTGCCCAGCACATAGGAAAAGCTTAATAAATATTTATGGAAGGAAATTCTTGAAGAAATTATGAAATTTAACACATACGAATATATGGTTTTACATTACATATGGTAAGATATAATGTTTGCTTAAAAACAGTCAGACTGATCTAGGTTCTATTGCTTGATAGCTTTATGGCTAGTATAATTTAGAATAATTATAGTAGTATAAAAACCTTTCTATAGCATTTCCTAAGTGCCAAGCACTCTTCTAATTACTTTGTATATATTAGCACATTAATCCTCACAACAACCCTAAGAGTATGTATTATCATTTTCCCCATTTACAGTCAAGAATCCCAAGGCACAGAGGGGTTAAACAAATTGTCCAATGTCACACAGCTAGTAAGTGGTAAAGCCTAATTTAACACCAGACATTCTGGCTCCAAAGACTGTGCTTGTGACCTCTTTGCCTTATCGCTTCTCTAAGGATATGCTGCTTCATTTTTCTGAGCCTCCGTTTCTCTACTGTAGAAATAAGATGATAATATTTACCCTCACATGGTTTCTGTCAAGAATAATCTAATAACAGAAGCAAAATGCCTACAAGTATTAGCACAAAATAGGGACTCAATACATGAGATTTCTCTTCCTCCTTCTTTTTGGTGCCTCCCCACCCAACCACAGCTCAGTGAACATTTAGAAACACCAATCAACAACTCCCAGAGACCAATTTTCTCTAGGCTAAAAGGCCCCAGGTCCTTTAAAAATTTCTCATAAGAGGAGTCAAAGGAAAAGTTTCCTAAAGATTGACGTTTCAGTTTCATATATTGCGTAAACGTGTTTAAAGGATAAGAATTTGAGATACTAGGTTCTCCACTCCTTGGCATCACCACCCTATTTCACCAACAGCATCACCACCCTGATCGTCCCCTGACCTGCACCCCCATCCCCAATACACACTCTTCCTGTGACCATGGCCCTGGGACATGAACCGCACACTTTCACTCGGGGCATGACTAACACAGCTGCACGCAAAATCAGAGGCAAGTTCTTGGCTTTAACTCCAAAGAAGTTCTTGCAACTCATAACAGGGGTCATCGTTGAGAAAGCCAAATATTCTAATTCAGAAGATCTGGGTATTTTGAAACTCAAAGGACTAATCTCTAGAGGAGATTAAGTCTAACATAAATTTTATGTCATTGAACAAGAAAAAAGAACTGAAAAGAGAAAAATATGAAGAGCTACATAACCCTACCCCTGCAAACAAGATAAAGGTGGCCTGAGACTGGAGGGGGTTCTTTGGAGGATGGAAGACAGCTTAGAAATCTCTGAGGTCCTGGGAAGAAGCTTGATACCCTACACCCTTCGGCTGAGTACAATAGGCTGGGGATGGGAGACAATTTTGGGTAATGCAGCCAGACATGTTTGAGGCCATCTGAGGAGAGAGGGAAAGCCCAAGGAGAAAACGAACGCTGTAGAGATGCCATCTGCTCCAGCATGCGTGGCAGCTATCGAGCAGAAATGAGCATGAGGTAGGTCTGGGCAGTGAGGACCTGAGATAGAAAAGCACTATCCCACCCACCTCACCTTGGCCATCAGCAACTCAGGTGAGCCTCTGACAGTTTTCTGAGCTCCCTAAGGGAAGCTAGAAGGGGCTGAGGGTGAACTATTGATACCAAATGGGTCTGGTATACAGGAGTTAAAAAATGCAGAGGGAAGTAGGGTAGAAATAGATCTACATGGGTCTGGTGGTACGGACCATAGGACTGCAACATCTCAGTGAATGCAGTGGAAATAGACTCACAAGCAAACCAGATGATTTTCATTTGAGTCCATGCCGGCACATGTCAGAGAACCGCTGAAGCCCAAATGCACCCTCCCTGCAGACGCCTGGATGTCACATGTGCACCTGGCCACCCAAAGCAGGACGCTGAGCTCTTCTTTGACCAAGTTAAACATCTGAAATGAAAGAAGTCATCACATGGATCATATTTACTTGAAGATAATTGAGTTTTCTACCATCAGGTAGAAAAGAGACTTACACAACAAATACATGCCATTTATGGAAAAATAAATTTTTGTAGAAGCATAGTATGACCTGCGAAAATATCATACCCACCACCTGTGTCTTCTGGTTTGAAAGTGACAGAAATGGCAAATGTATTATTTGTGAAAAGTAGCTGCAATTGATTAGCACACTTGATGACATCGGGAAAGAATCGCTTCTGTCTTCTGTCTTCAGTCCCTGATATCATTAGCTTATTAATTCTTAGCAAGTGTAAACTGCTACCTCAAAGATCATGGATAACTTCCTAACTGTCACACCCAATGACTATGGGCATCTGTTTCTGCTCTCTGTGGCACTCAGCCCTTTTGACCAGCTCCTCCCCCACCCTTTCACATGATTTCCATGATGTCCTGCTGACCATTTTGTCCCTTTGACCATTCCCAGTCTGGTATCTCATCCTCCTCCCACTTGCTTAGTTGAGCTGAGAGCTTTAGACCTCAAGAAGTTGAATTCTGCCAACAATCAGTGAGCTTAGAAGAAGACCCCGAACCCCAGATGAAATTCCAGCTCTGGCCAACACTTTTATTACAGCCTTGTGCGACTCTGAGAAGAGGACCCAGCTAAGCCACACCAGGATTCCTAACCCATGGAAACTGTGAGATAATAACCTTGTGTTGCTTTAAGCCACTAAGTTTATGGTAATTTGCTATGCAACAGTAGAAAACTAATACAGGGTCTTAATACACTGTTCTTCTGTATAAATTATGTGCTTTGGTTCAGTCTGTATAAACTTTTTACTTGACCTTTAATGGGTAGTCTAGGTCACAGTGAATCACTTTCCTAAATGAAATTTTCATATTTTACCATGGCAGAAAGAATAGATAAAACGGCTTCGGCTTCCTAGAAAATTTAGCTGTTTGTCTCTTGATGCAATCTCTAAAATCACTTTCCAATAACAGATGTAAACTGACTTTAACTCCTGCCAAATTGTCTTCTCTTAAAAATTTAACTGTTAATCCTATTAATTTGCCTAACAGAGAAAAAAGTGAGACACTCCAAAAGCCTTCCTTTGAAAACGAACTTTCTCCCCCAGCCACACTGATTTCGAATTAAATCTCTGAGAATTAGCACCACCCATTTCACCAAGAAGAAAAGTCATCTGTGGCTAAGGCCAGATTGCAGTCATTCATTCTTCTCCAGCATTCTGACCTTTAAAATGTGAGTTTCAGTGTTCTAATTCTCATGAGATTTTCTCCTGTGGTGAATTTCTCATAACGTACTAAGTAAAGATTTTTAGGTCAATTCTTTGTAGAAACATAAAGTAAGAGACCATGCTTAGAATCATAGGGACAGAATCACAGACTTGACTCAAGAAATAACCCTATCTTATGGATCCCATCTCTGAAATATCTGTTTGAATATTCCAGTTAGCAGAGGATTCACTGCTCCCTGTCAGTCAACCTCTTCCAGTTTTAGACAATTATGGATAAGCTACTCAAAATTATCCTTCTAAAAGTTCTCAGTCATTCTAATTAAAAAGAACCCCATATATAGCAATTATGCATAATGATGGCAAAAAATAACGCATAGAAACTCATTTTCTTATCTTTTTCCACAGAAAAGGAAAGAGTGAAATTTCAGCCTTTTTGACCACTGCTCCCATCTCCATTTTCTCTCTTGGCATGATTTTCAGCCCTTGTGTTGGCCAGTCCCATGTCCACAACAGAGACAATGTAGAAATCTAGTGGGTTAATAAGTAATCTAGTAATGCAGGAGGTTACTAGTAAAATAATGGGCTAATTAAGTGCTTTCCCAAGAATCAGACCAATGCAATATGCATCTATCTAGTGCAGGTGTTAACATTTCTAAATTCTATGATAAAACACCTACACTGAATGAAAACATGGGCCACTGAAGGCTACTTTCCACACACGAGGCAACCTGACTTTTTAAAGGACAGTCCAAAACAAAAGAGGCAAGAGCATTTCTGCCACTTTCTCTTGACAATCACTCAAGCAAATAATACCTGTTAAATATCTCTTGTGCTCAAGGGAATATACCCGGCATCTTATGGACATAAGCACTTGATGAACTACATGGGGAGACAAAGGGTGATTACAGAAAATGTTTTATGAAGACAAAACTGATTTATCAACCCAACACAGCGTTTTGAAAGGGTCACTGTGCAGTATTTGATCATTTCATTCATTCCACCAGTGTTTATTGGGTGTCCACTGTGTCACACTGTCTCCCTCTCCTAGGGAGGTAAAGACGTCCAAGGCAGTCCTAGTTCTCTGGCTCTCCAGGTAACAATGGTACGGTTCCCGTCATGAGCGCTCGGTGCTGCACGTTCCTTCCAGGTAACTCATTAGCATGTTAGCATGACTGCATATTATTTTGTGTGGCATACATGTAAGTGTGTCACCTCTTATCTCTCACTATAAGGCAACCCCTCTTTTTCTTTTTGGCAGTTTCATTCCTACTATTTGTGGGAACATAGGTACTTCTGACTTGTTGGTTTTATTATCATCAACTGAGCTACATATGCCCACTATGCTTAAATTAAGAGCATAGCCACTATTTATTGAGTGCTAAGCACTTAACATTCATTACTTTTATTTCTTATAACAATCCTAAAAGGCGAATATTATGATTACCATTTTGCAGATGCAGAAATAGAGGTTCAGAAAAATAAATGACTGACCCAAGTCTAAGAAGAAACACTGAATTTGGAACAAGGTAATCTGAGTTATAACCCTGTGAGCTGCATAATCATGAGCAAATGACTTACTTTCTCTGTATCTCAATATCCTTTTATGTAAAAGGGAGATAAAAGGTACATATCTCACTGGGTTGTTGTGTGGATTAAATGAGATACTAGACATGAAGCTATAAAGCACTATCCAACTATAAGCATTGCTGTTGTAACTTCTACATAACTAGCACATATCTAAATATTAGATTTTTAAGCCTATACAATGTACGCTATTTCAAATAACAAGTCTAAATATATCTCAATAGCAACACATTATCCTATTGAAATTTTAACATATACTTGAACTAATGTTTTGGCTCAATTTACTTCTATGGCTCAAAACAATGAAAACAGTGCCACATTATCATAATATTCTATTAGCTGCAAAATGAAAAGAACGGACTTGCCCCTAGAAACAAACAAACAAAAACAATTGACATCTAAATCCGGAATACATTTTTGTACATCTCCTTGCTCTACCTCAAAGATATAATGGAACTAGAATTGATCCAAAAAAAGATATTAAACTTCCACAAACACACATTCAATGCTTACTACACGCCAAACACTGAGCTAGGCATTAAGGAAACCGAAATAAATAAGGCAGTGTCCCTGACCTCAACTAGTTCTTGGCTAAAAGTATCCTGTTTATCTGAAAGAATGAATACTCTGCTGATAAGTCTCAATAGACAGTAAACATAATAAAATTAGCCTTATGGCTTCCACTCCACGAGATAATTGTATTATTAGTCTAGTTTATGTAATGAATCCAAATTTATAGAATCTATTTCTACGGTTGGTTGTACTTTCTGAAAAATAAACATCAGCATAGGAAAATTTTAGGCAATCCACGAATAAGAAATGAGAATTGGACTGTTAACGGAAAATAAAACATGCTAGTGTACGTCATTTAGCTTTTGAAATTGATGTCATGAGTTTATTCAGGCCCTTCTGCAAGCCCCAGTGCCAGTGTCAGTGACAACACTGTCTTGGCCAAACCGCAAGAAGAGTGGTGATTCTTTTGATTGCATATTATGTTATCTTTAATCATGAGAAATATTAGGAAGTTTAGGTAGGATATTCCTCACCATTCCAAAATCAAAGAGAAGTAGGAAAAAATCCAAAACCTTTCTATATTTAATTGCTTTCCAAAAATAGGTCACAAAATAGCAAGCCAATAATTAAAGAGATCAACTGGTCAGTGGTGTAATTGCCTATACTTACCCCTGGAGGTACAGGTACGTTGAACAAGTTGGGAGAGTAAAGGTTAACAATGGTATACCCTACCAAACAAAGACATAGGTTTAAGAAGAGAATATTTACATCATGAGTTTGGACTTATAAGCTGCTATTTCTTTAGATGTGTATTCTGGCCAGATTTTGGACGGGGCTACTGCCTGCAGTCAAGAGGCTGAACTTTGCACAACTCCAGGGGGCACCATTTACATATATAAACTAGATGTAAATGTCACCCTCTGGAGCTGCATAACATAGTAGCCCTATTCTATGTGCAAGGGAGTGGGGAAGGAGTGAGATAGGAAAGGATTACTAGGAGGGCCAGAATTACGTATGAGGGGAGGAAGGCCAGTAGACACACACAATCCAACACCCTGACCAGAGCACCTAATCTGGAACTATACCAGGTGTTTACAAAAACCCCTAATAGGGATTTGGGGGTAGATGTAGATACAAACCTATACTCCCAAATACCATGCTACCCTTTTGTGTCACTTTTCATGGCATTTTGTTAGCATCATTATAAAACCATTTAAAACTAAAGGATTTGATCTTAATATTTTAATTTCTTAGATTCAGATGAATTAGAAAATACATGCCCCTGAAGTGTAGAACAGCTATAGAACATATTCAGAATGTTCTCCAGATGCATACTGAAAATTCTGCCTTGCATACTGTTCTACTTATTTTTTGTAAGGAATTTTAGAGAAGTTTTGGCTTTAGAGAAATCTGTCATGCTAGTATCATACCACATTTGTTATATTAGATCATATATGTGTATTTCTAGAAATTCCAAGAGTTAAATCAAACACATCTTACTTAAACAAATCAAACATTGTCATTTCCATCTTCACCAGGACATATACCGGTTTAGTTTACCTGCAACACACACAAACACACATACCTGCATGCACACACACACACACACACATACACACAATGTGAGTCCAATTCTATAAATTGGTATAAATTCAAGTGAAGAATGCTCAGTTAATAACACATGTAAGTAATATCACATTTCTATGGTTTTTCAATAACAGAAAAGTATTCTTTTGCAAATAGACACTATTCCTACACATGGTCAATATGAATGACATCTAATATATTCATTCAGAGTACAACATTCATTGGCGAACAAAAGGTTAGCACTTGAATTGTTAGCATTATAAATAGAGGTAAAACTGTTGACTGAAAAAAGAATACGTATATTTAAATTAATAATGCTGGCAAAATTTAAATTAATTATGAATAATTATAATAGCTACTATATAAACACCTACTACTACTGCTCTGCTTGACACTTTATCATGCATTATTATTTATATTTTGATATTGTAAAAAAGATGTCATTTACCTCAGAGTGGTTAAACAAAATTTCAAGATATTGTATCTGGGACTCAAACCCAGATTATCTAAATCCAAAGCCCTCAAACCTGCACTGTACTGTCTATGGAAAGAACTAAAAATATTTTATTTTAAAATATAGTGATTATAGGAAATAAATAGAACTTGTTTTTGTTTTTACTTCATTTTGCTTTGTTGCTTTTCTACACTTGCCTAGAAAATATTTTTCAATTCCAATTCACCTGGATTCAGGAGCCCTTATTATTTTTAAATAGAATTTCATGATAGGGTGCATTTTAGATGAAACTTCACAAGATGCCAGTTTCAATGTAAATGCTTTTGAAAAATTTAGCCATGTTACTGTCAACCTCTGGGTATGGAAAACACACCAAAATCATCTTCTAGCTGCTTTAATTTTCCTCTTTATTACTAAGTTAATATTCCTTTCAAAAAAAGTTATTTAAATTATGGGAATCTTTTCATTCTATTTTAGAATCATAGGCATCTAGCAACAACAGCCAAAGTCAGAGACTGTTGTTAACATATTTGTTATCTACAAGCCAATTCACTCCCCAGATCCCTGACTCACCATCACACACACACACACACACACACACACACACACACACAATCATTATAACCTCTGTGGGGTTGTTTTGTAATCTGTAAAATGGGTATAATAGTTTTGGTTTAACATATTAAAAAGTAATTTTTTAAATAACTGAAAAAGTATCATACTTAGGTCAAGTTTTGGGTGAAGGAAAGACAAGCTGATAATATGTCTTTCATTGTATCAAGCATTTAGACAACAAATATTTAAGAAGCATCTTTTAGATGTAAGACCCCTTGAAGGAAAGAAGAATGAGACGGAAAGAGTGAGGAATATATAAAGATGAAACAAGAGGTGACTCTGTGGCATAGCCTTCTTACGTGGAAGATGCTAAACTCATGAATTACTCCAAATAAAGGAATAAAAATGAATCAAACACAATCTAGAGTACATTACAATATCTGATTTTTAATTAAAAATTAAGAGAATCTATTAATTACTTTTTTTTTTTTTGTAATTCATGTCATGGTGTAATTTCACATTCACTTTGCAAAGCAGCAAGATCCAAAACCTTGGCAAGATAAACATTCTGACTATTTAAAAGAATCATCTCACTCAGCGTGTTTTAGATTCCTCTTGTTGCTGGGATATGAGAGGCCGAGGAAAGAGTGTTCCCAACACTGTTTGTGACCGCCCCTTCTTTCCTCTTCTCCCTAACAAGGTTAGTCAGATTTCATGCAGATCACACGTTGTTTGAAAAAGGTCCTTATCACTGCCTGGTGATCTCTGTTTCAGCCGGGACAATGAGGGTTCATCCAAAAGTACTGCTTCCTCTCTCCTATTGACAGGAAACCCCGCCTCTGACAAGCCGCACAAGCCTTGCTCAGTGGCTGGCGAGGCAGCAGCTGGAGAGTTGGGAAGAAAAACAACTTCTAAACCTGGTGTTTGTGCAATAAAGTATCAGGTGGTGGTGAGATGGGAAGGCTAATTGCCCATTTTTTTAAATACTCATATCACCATAGTCTTCCCCAGGCTGTACAGAGAATTGTGATATTCAAAGTAGAACTTACAAAAAGTACAAAATAAAATAATTTTCAGTCTAAGACAACTTGCAACTTAGAAACTTAGCATGTAAAGAGATGTGGTGAGGCTCCATAAGAGAGTGAGAAATGTATTAAAATGGAGTAGCTCTTCTAAAGGACCTTCTAGAAATGGGTTTCAAAAGCTTGATTTCTTATGTTCAGTTTTAGAAGAGTGTGTTGGACCCCATTCTAAAAATTGTTCTTAAAAATGTGTACCAATCTGCCTTAAAAACATTACCAAGGGAACACTTAAAATTAAAAGCACCAGCAATTGAAGAACTGAGTATCTTGTTTTCTTGTATCATTTTTCATCTATATTGCTGGACAGAAATGCGTTAATTACGAGACTTTTGTTTAGACACCAGATTGGAGGCATCAGAGGAAGAAAATGAACCACATCTTTGATGTGCTCAAACTGAGAAGCTGACGAAAGAACACAGATGGGAATGTCTGTCACATAGTTGGGGATTTGGACCTCAAGTTCAAGAGAAGGTCCCGGGCTACTGAAACAGGAAAAAAATGCCAAAGGAGAGAAAAGATAAAAAGGTTGAAAATGAAGCCTTAAAAATGAAATGCCTATATTTGGAGGATGAAGAGAGAAGAAAACAAATAGTTTTACTGAATATACATCTAGATAAAAAGAAAAACCAAAAGAATTTAATAAACCTAGAGGTAGAGAGGTGACCAGGACTTAGATGATGCAGAGAGGTCAAAAAGGAAAATAACTCTGATCAGGTCATCAAAATTGGCAAATTGGCAAAGTTTTGAGGCTTGAGAAAAGAAATTTAGTAGACTGATGAGACCAGAAACTAGAGGAACCAGAATACAAATGAGTAAGTGGTAAGGCAATGGCGGGAACATGAAGACATAATTCTTTCCAAAATTGTTGGGAAAAATGAAGAGATAGAACATTTGAAAGAGAAGACAGCTGGAGGGCAGCTTCTTGCCTTTGAAAAAGGAAAGCTCAAGGGGAGGGAATTTGAACCAAGATGAGGAAGGATGCGGATCCTTTATCTTCAAAAAAAAATTATTTAAAAAATTTAAAATTCCAAAGAACTGAAAATTAAGGTCTAGCCGGGCTGTTATTTAGCAAGCACACTCATGTAGGTCACACCACTCAGCGTTCAGGAATTCCCTGCCCTTCTGATTCAGGCAGTTTGCTGTTTGTTTACTTTTCCTTTGGTGCAAGTCTGAACATGCTGTGGTAAACCAAAGGCATCCCTGCCCTCTCCTGCCCTCTTTTCCCCCCCGGAACCCCACACCCTCAGCCCACTTCTCCCTTTTTTTCCTCAAGCTGAGTTTGTCTTGGAAATTCTAACCTAGCAAATTAAGACTATTAAAAGAAGCTAGGCAAATATCTCTGGTAATCAAGGAGGGATTCATTCCACTGGAAACAGCAACCAAATATTTAAAAAGAGAGGGAAAGAAAAGAGATGTTACAGAGGGAATGGAGATAAAACTTGATTACTGAGAGCCTGCCTGGTGCTCCAGTTTCCTGGGTCAACAAATTGGCCCAAACTTGCAGAGCTGGCTGACATATAGAAAGCACCAGAGGCAATCAGCTAAATCTCTGGAAGAAAGAACGCTTCCCAGCTTTAAGCCAAGGCTCCAAGTGATGTGAACAAGTCTCTTACTCAAAAATGGAACCTAAACATGGTGTGAGTTGGGGTACGATGAGTGTGGGAAATAACGCACTTTCTCAGAAATAACACACATGTTGGGATCTCCATGCCTAAACACATTCTCTTCTCTCAGCTTCAAGACTTTTCCCTGCCATCCCTTCCTGCTGAAATCTTTCCCAGCCTTAAAATCCAAACACTACGTCTTTCATCAAATTTTGCAAAATTCACACACTGGAATCCTTTCCTCAAGTGATGAAACTTACTTCTGTTTGGTCAGCATGAGATGTCAGGAATTGAGAAATGATGCTGGGGATAGTCCTCCTCTGCACGCCCCCTCCCTGGTCCAGTCATTCTCTGACCTATACTTTGCTTTTTATTTTTTAACTTTATAGAATTTTCCATTAACTGATATTATGTTTATCCATTTATTTGTTTATTCTATGTCTTTTCCTACCACAATATAAGATCTATGTACACTGGAACTTTATTTCATTCACAAATATCCCAGAATTTTGAATAGTGCCCATCACATAGTAGGCACTAGGCATGTATTTGTTGAATTAATCAGTAAACCAATCAATCAGTCCTTTCATTTAATCCTCACAGCAATTTGTTAAGTAAAAATTACTTTGCACATTTTTTCAGATGAAAAGTTAATATGAGGAAATCAAGGAAAACAGGAAACTGACAAGTGATATAAACAATCCAAGCCCTTCTGATGGCAAAGCCCTAGTCTCTCCATTTATATCACTTACAGGCCTTACCACACACTGCCTTATATGCTTACTCATGTCCCTACATGGCATACCCATAGGACAGTGAGCTCCCTAGGGGAAGCCTTAATTCATCATATTTCCTCATACAATTTCTTTGACTTGCAGATAGTAATTGTTCACAAATGTTTATTGCGTTGAAATTGAACTTTCTCAGCGCTAGGCAGTAACTAGATTTGGGACTTATTTGTGTTTACAATCTTTGCTCACAGAAGGGGATGTAGTTTTCCGCAGCTAAACCAAGATGGGTGATTTTTCTCTCAGCTAAATGACTGCAATGCAGGACAAAGATACAATAGTGTATGTAGAAAAACAAGTGAACCTGCTGGCTGGAAAAGAATCTGAACAGCATAAGAAGAGGACATTTAAGGAGGAGGTGACAGTAAGAGCATCAGCACACAGGCAGGAAGGCTTGGAGGATGCACTGGGATATCAGAGAATAGACCCATTTGGCCAGGAACATTGACGGCTACCGTAGTGTCCATAGATGCCAGATGCTTCTATATTCACAGAGCAAATGAGTTCTAAACTCTGGGCTCTCAACAGTGCAGTTTGTGAACTGATTCCTCTATGTATTAGTTTCCTATCGCTGCTGTAACAAATTACCACAAACTTAGTGGCTTAAAACAACACAGATTTATTATCTTATAGCTCTGGAGGTCAGACGTCCAAAATAAGTTTTTATAAGGGTTAAAATTAAGGTGCCAACAGGGCTGTGCTCCATCTACACATTCTAGGAGAGCATCCTTTTGTTCTTTTCCAGCCTCTAGAAGCCAACTGCATTTTGTGGCTAGCGGCCCCCTTCCATCTTGAAGGCCCCTTCTATCTTCAAGCAAGAAATCACGTTACTCCAACCTCTGCTTTTGTCCACATTCCCTTCTCTGACACTGACTCTCCCACCTCCCTCTTTCCTTTATAAGGACCCTTGTGATTACATCAAGCCCACTTGGGTAATCCAAGATAATCACCCCATCTCAAGATCTTTAACTCCCATTTGCATTGATTTAAACCATATCTGTAGTCAAATGCTCTACCCCTGAGCTATAGCCTCACACCTGATAGGATATCTATCATCAAAAAGACAAGAGATAAATGCTGGCGAGGATGTGGAGAAAAGGGAATCCTTGTGCACTGTTTTTGGGAATGTAAATTGGTACAGCAACTATGGAAAACAGTATGGAGGTTCCTCAAGAAATTGAAAATAGAACTACCATGTGACCCACCAGTCTC
Source organism: Ceratotherium simum simum (assembly GCF_057802395.1). Classification (NCBI taxonomy): domain Eukaryota; kingdom Metazoa; phylum Chordata; class Mammalia; order Perissodactyla; family Rhinocerotidae; genus Ceratotherium; species Ceratotherium simum. Next base: position 74,983,928 of record NC_141900.1, read on the forward strand.
ACTTCTGGGTATATATCCAAAGGAAACGAAATCAGTCTCTTGAAGAACTACCTGTACTCCCATTGCATATGGGAGTAATATGTTTATTGCAGCATATCCACAACAGCCAAGGAATGGAAACAAAGTGTTCATCAACAGATGAATGGATAAAGAAAATGTGGTATATATACACAATTAAATATTATTCAGCCCTAAAAAAGAAGGAAATCCTGCCATTTGCAACAACAGGGATGGACCTGGAGGGCATTATGCTCAGTGAAAGACAGAGAAAAACAAATACTGCATCGTATCACCTATATGTACAATCTAAAAAAAAAAGTTGAATTCATAGAAACAGAGAGTAGAAAAGTCATTGCCAGGGGCTAGGGTGTGGGGGAAATAGGGAAAGGGTGGTAAAAGGGTACAAACTTTCAGTTATAAGATGAACAAGGTTTGAGGATCTAATGTATAACATGGTGACTGTAGATGAGAAGACCGTATTGTATAATTGAAATTTGCTAAGAGACTAGAACTTAAATGTTTTCACCAAAAAAAAAAAAGGTAAATATGTAAGGTAATGAATGCATTAATTAACTAGATTGGGGGAATCCTTTCACGATGAATATGTATATCAAATCATTACATTGTACATTTTAAATATATTATGTCAATTATACCTCAATAAAGCTGAAAAAGTAAAATAAGTCGCATCTGCAAAGTCCCTTTTGCAGTGCAAGGTAACTTATTCAGTTTCTAGGGATTAGGATGTGGACGTCTTTGGGGAGCCATTATTCTACGCACTGCACCATATAACCGTTACTAGCTCCCATTTGACCAATTATTCATCTTGAACAATACTGCACCTAGCTCTGTGGACTAGCCTCCTACTTATAACTCTCACCAAAAAGAAAGGAGAACCTGAAAGATACTATCCTGAAGGATAATGACACTGCATTCTAGCAAGTAAAACAGTAAGTATGATGCTGTATTTTCCCTTCGCCCAAATGCATCATTTCTGTGATATAGAATGAAAAATGTCCTGAAAATTCTGGGACTCAACCAGTTTGACAAAAGCTGTATAGGGGCTTCAAGTCTTCACATCAATAGTGCTAAGAGAGGTTTGCAAATATAACGAAATATCCCACATCTCAGACAAACTACTTAGAAATGGATCTAATGACTACTGTAAAGAAAATGCTACAGCCCACATCACAAAATTGCAGCCGCTTCCTTGATTATATAATTTTCACTTTTATCCTTAGGAGAATTATTTGAACACTACAGAAAGTGAAAATAAATCATTTTAAATGAAACATAATTTTGTATTTGGAGAGCAACTTTTGCTTCAGGTAATGATTTTAACTGATAAGGAATCTGGAAGTTTTCTCTCTTTGAATGGTGATTCTAATTTTCCCCCATCTTTTCAAATTTCTCAGTAGAAAGTGGAAAATCTCTGATCCACACCATCTGTTTGTGTCATCCAGTGGTGCATTCCAATCTCTGCAACAGAAGATTCATGACAACCTGCCAATAAAATTCCTGAGATTGTCAAAACACAGAATACTTGTGAAAAAGATTAAGATAAGATCTTTCATGGTTAAATTCCTCACACACACCCTTTCTCTCAGAGTATCACTGGTTTCAGTAACAGATTTCAGGTAAAATTGAAAAATGCCACACAGAGAGAGCTTTCAATGATTTATTTCATAAACAAGCAGTTTGCTGGGTTGGAATCCCTGACTCAGCTGTCGGATAGAAGTCTGGGCTCCAATTTGCATTCATTTAAATGGCAATTAGCTGGTGACAGGTCACATCCAACTCCCCACATTCCATAAAGAATGGAGATCCAGGCCTGCCAGAGAACACTGTCCAAGTAGAATTCATAGTGATCACCCTTTGTGTTGAAACCCAAACAGGTCACAAGAAAAATTCTTACAATCCTTTGAGTTCCGCGACCGTCATGATGGTTGAGAAGCTGCTTTCTAAAACAAGAGAACTTATGTAGTAACATTTTCTGAGCAGTTCCTAAAGTGCTGGAGGCTATGCTAGGAACTTTAAATATGTCACCTCGATTAATTTTCTTAACTGCTCTCTGAGTTACATCCTACCATCTGACCTACTTCTCAGATAGAGAGGTTAAAGCAGAGGGGTTAAATAATTTGCCCAGAGTTGCAAGTCTAAGTGAGCCTGGAGCCAGGATATAAACTCAAATGGCTTGTCTGGAAAGCCCACACGCTGGACCACGGGGCTTCGCAAGATTTATACCAAGAAGCTGCTGTTCCTTTATGAAGGAACCACTCTCGGTATATTGGGTATAAGTGGATTTTCCAGGGGTTGGTGAGAATGGATTTGCACTGATCTGTCCACCCATACTCGACCAGTCTCAAGGAACAGTTTTGCAAGATGGCTGGCTGAAATTGGGTGGAGTTGTTGGTTCCAAGCCAGAGTAAATTTATTGAGTCACTTGGGGATGAATCTGAAACTTGGACTTATTAACATGATGCTTTAATGAAATAAGCTAGTAAGCCATAGACATTGTTACAAATAATTTCTTTGATTGCCTGAAGCCATATTCTGCAAAGGAGATGAATAGTTAATTAAAAACAGAAAAGTTCTCTTCTTTATAGTATACAAGATGAAACCTCTTAGTTATATTTTCCATTTTTTTTTCCTGGAGCCATCAAATTTCCAATGTTGCTAAATAGTAATACTGAGTTCCCAAAATTCACGTTATATTGCGGTTAAGTGGCTCTAATTCCTTCAAAAAGCCTGATAAATAGTTCTATAATTTGTTGTGAGATCAGCCTAAAGATTAGGAGGAAGTTCTCCAAGTTGCCACAAATGTTGAGCTCTCCTAAGTAACGTGATTTTCTCCAGAAACCTCACTGACAGTTCTCTCAAATCAATAAATTGCTTCTCCAGGTCAGAACGGTTAAGATAATAATGTACTGCTTCTTTAAAAAGTGCTGATGGCTTCGCATAGATAAGAAAAATCCAAAAGGACCACTAGATTAGCGCTTTCCACATAACCAACAGTTCTTTTTTCTTACTAAAGAATGGAGCAATGGCTCCCCAAAGTAACTATTTCTTTCAAAAAACTTTTCCAGTCTATATCAAGGTTTACCTCACATTTGGGAAGATGCAAACAAAGGAGTTTAAATTGAAGAGCATGGAACTCCTCTCTTCCTTTCTAAAGATGTGAGCAATGATGCACCTATAGGAATAGACCACTCAGAAGGAAATGGCAGCCACCTGAGGCCTGTGTGTTTCACACTTCCTGAATGTGGAGACTTTCTCTTGCTGTGACTCTGATATCTGGAGAACATTTGCATTTATCTATGAGGAAGTAGACCATTCATCTACATGAAATAGAGACCAAACAATTCAAAGGTTTGATTCCCATGAAAGACAATGTTTTAGGAGCAAGGGAAATAATAGAATATCGTTAGTCAGATACAATAGAGATGTTATCTAAATGATACAGCCATACTTATAGGATTAGAGGTAGAAGTGAGAAGAACTGAATCCATTTTTTTGTTTGTTTCTATTTAGCCAGTGAATCATACAACTTAAAAGAGGTTTTTGTCTGATCATAAAAGTAACGTTTGTTCTGTGTGCAAAAATGGAAAATATAGAAGTTTATAAAGAAAACAATTAAAATATGCATAATTACACCATCAAGAGAATTATAGTCACTCATAATTATGCAAATAATATTTCAGTGTATTATCTTCCCCTTTTTCTATGTATTTTTTACATGAATATAATTGCAATGTATATTTGCTTTGTAACTTTCGTGGTGAGACTTTTTGATGTTATTAGTCTGTCATGATGTCATTTTATTGGATGTACAGTAGTCTAAATGTATATAACAACATTTACTTCAGTAGTTCCAAGGCTGATGTGTTGCACAGGTCCATGGGAAATTTGCATGGTATTTTTGCATTTGCATTGTATTTTGAATTTGCATTTGCATTGTATTCTGCACATGAAGCAGTGTTATATGGTCAAACAATTGTGCAATGAAGCAACTCAACCATGACCTATCCTCTATAATTGAACTTCTAAGTTGTGTCCAATTTTTTTCTATTATAATAATCATTCTTGTACACATACAATAGTTTAATCTTAAAAGTTCTTATTTTTTCCAGAATTTTTTATCCAAGACCCACAAGCTTGCTAATAACAGAGCATTTATGCCATTCCTACTTAGCATCTTTTTTTGTTGTTATTGTCTTTTTTAGTTTGGTGTTTTGCAAGTGACTTTTGTTCCTTATTCAATCTCTTATCTTAAGATGCTAACATTAGTGATTTTGTTGCCTTCTCAGTTATACATATTGGTCAAGATTTTTTATCAACAGTTAACAAAGGACCCAACTTACAGTAACTTCAACAACAAAAAGATTTATTATTTCACAACATGAGAATTCTTGAGATATGCACATTTCAGTTGGCTCATTTAATAGTTCAATGATAACATCAAAGACCTGAGTTATTCCTTGCCATTTTCATAATGTTAGCTTTTGTCCTCAAGTTTGTCTTCTTGTGGTTGCAAGATGGTTGCAGCAGTTCCCAGCATCACCTCTTCACACAATATCTAAAGGTCAGGAGAGAAAATACTTTCCTTGTGTGCTTTATGTGTCCTAGCTAACATCCCACAACTGGCCAGACTTCTATCACATGCCCATTCCAAAATCAGTCTCTTGAAAGGAAAACAGAATTGTCATGATTGGCTTAGCCAGAAGCCTGCAAACTTCTCCTTAAAGAGCCAGAAAGCAAATATTTTAGGCTTTGTGGGCCACATGATCTCTGTCACAACTACTCAACTCAGCTACTGTAGCAGGAAAGTATCCATAGATGATACTAAATAACTGGGTGTGGCATATTCCAAGGAACTTTATTTTAAAACGGGTGGCCAGCCTGAAGGCAGTTGGTTACCATCCCCTAGCTTAGATTAATCAAGATTCATAATCCTGAGGGAATAAGGGAGTGTCAGGAGCAACTGGTGGCCTGACATGTGAGCAAAACTGGAACTCCAGTAACAATAAAGAAGGGTGGCAGAGGCGTAGGCAAATAATAAAGAATGACATAATCATTAAAAAAAAAAAAATTGACTGAATCCCACTCGTCTTCCAAAAGCCTGTATCATTTGCTACTCAATGAAGTACCAGAATAGACATTTTAAAATCCTGTGTGCACGTTGCTTAGATTGTAACCAAACATCCATTTCTCTATTCCTTGTTTTTTTTCTTGCACTTCTGTACATCTAGCCATCTAGCACTGACTGACAACCTCATTTTTGTTATTGTTGGCCTGAAAACCTTCACTTTATTAACCATCTAAGGTTTATTAGCTCATATTTGCCTGCTCTGTTCAGTCCAACAAATGTCTTTAGTTAGTATTTTTCTATAATTATTTTAATAATTAGTAAGGTCATAATTTTAAATCTTTATGAAGGTATAGGGAATTGATTTATAGATGAAATTATTCAAAGCAAGACCATGTATGCTTTGGCTATAATGAAGGCTGCTCCTCCCTGTGCAAAGAAAGAATAACCAAGAACTTGTTCTTTTCTTCCAACTTGTTCCTATCTGCCCATGGCAAGACCAGATACTGTGCGATTAAATCCTTTCTTAGCGATAGATGGCTCTCATTGCTTGGGAACTGACATTATCATGGTAAGGCTAAATGCCAAACAGTGGTGGCTTGTTCAGGCCGGGGCAGCCTCTGGGTGCCAGGCATATTCAGTTTAGTTAAGTGAGAAAAATAACCACAGAATTTTTGTTTTTTTTTAATTGTGAAAAAATGCAAGTGTACAAGTCAAAATTAGAAACTGAATCATCTAAGAGGCAAATTGAGTAATATGAAGCAACTCCTTGATACATCAGTTTACCAACTCTCCTTGACATTAGTAGAATCTCACTAAATAAGGCTTGTATTTTCAAAGCCATAAAGGAAAACTATGAAAAACCATTCTTTATTGAGTAAAACTCTCCCATTGATCTCTACAGGGGTTTCTCATTCACTTTGCCTGTCCTTTCTAATCAATCCCTACATCACATGAAGTGCAGAAAAGATTTGAACATGGGTTTTTCCAACCCAAGTTTAGTGTTGATTTTTAGGATTTTGTATGAATTGTGTGCCAGCCATCTAGTCACGGCCAGAGAAATAATAGCACACAGAAAAATGCAAGGTATTTTCAACGGGCAAATGATCTCTTCTTCTGTAGAGATATGTGAAGTATCCTACCCTTAACTCTGTTTCATAAGTTGCTTGTGAAATTGCTGGCTCATACTTTTCTCCTATCCTGCAAAGCCTTTGCTGTCAGCATACATTTATTAGTGAAATACAACCCATGAGGAGCAAATTCCCCCAGGAAACAATAGCAGATAAGATTTAAGATTGCCTGAATCTGAGGCCAGCCACAGAGAGCACTCCACTACCATAAAATGAAAGGCCAACAGCCAAGTGCAAGGCCTTTAAGAGACAGTTTCTGAAACCAGATACTGCAAAGGACTCAACACAGGGGAAGTGATCAACTATGAGCAACTCACAAAAGGAATACAATTTGAAATGGATTTTCAAACTTACTCAACTACTTTAGTAGGAGACTCTATTTTCTTTCAAGTCCCTGGCTTGGTACTACATATAATCATGAGCTTTGTTTGTTATTTTTAGATGTTAATCAAGGAACAAACTAAAATAGCACCTGGAAAAGCTAAATTTATTGGAAATGAAGAGCCGTTATGTCATTGTTTCTTTTTGAAGGGAGCTGTTTTATTTCATGTATATAGTTTCTTTTCATCTATATTTCAAATACCAAAAATAGACTGATAACTTTTCTAAAACTAAAGATAAAAACATGATTACCAAATATTTATTCATCCATTGTCATCCATATTCTTTTGATGGTGATTGCTCTTGCAAAGAAAAGAGAGACACAGTAAAACATAATAATGAATTTTGAGGTAATTATGACAGTGTAAAGGCAAGAATTTAAAAATGCTTCCGGAAGTGATTTCTCCTCCAGGATAGAGTCTCAGTGGGCTCCAGGTGGCTGACACACAAGCTAGACCTGCACCCAATGAAGGCAGTACTAATTTCAGACTTAGACAACTTGAATACTTATATGAGATTATTTACTTTTGTATAGGCCATGTCATCCCTTTAAGACTCTTCTGCAGTAGATTCACCATGCACACACCCAGGTCAATAAAAAAGAGCTCTGAAAATAAGCCAGCAATCAGTGTTTATCTGAAGACTCTAATGAGCCCATGTTTGTCTTATAATACGTGACTAGACATTTTGGTAGAGCCCAGGATGCAAAAACTAAAATGAACATGTTGAGCCCAAGTAATCCTGTCTGAATTAGCAAAGACTTGTTATTCAACACCGCAGATCTAAATGAGTCATAAATACTAATGGTGGGAGCATGCAGACATGCACACATACTGGACCAGGAAAAGCAGCCTTTGGAGGATGAAGCGCTTTGCAGGCAGATGGAGGTGAATGGGTGAGTAAAGGACAGCGCTTTAGAAAGAACACTCCCAAGCACAAACTTTACATGGTCATGTAAACTCTACCTGATTTTGCCATGGATCAGTTCTATTCAGAGAATCATGTGAATATCAATTTGTTTGCAAGAATAAAATATTCAGACTAAAATTTCTTAAACAATAGGAAATTTATTTTCCCACGTAAAAACCAATCAGTAAGTAGACAGTAAAGAGTTAGCCAGTTAAGGGATTCAACGATGTTATCAAGGACCTCTTCTTTATAGTCCCATTCTTCTCTTTTCAGGATGTGCCAATGTTTCCCCTCATAGTTCCAAAATGGCTACAGCAATTCCACAGATTCTTACTATTTTTACCAATCTTGTAGATTTTATTAAACGAATGTTTCTCCCTTTGCTTTATGTTCTTAGGACAATTTCCAGATACTTTAAATAATTGTTTGTTTTTTAATTTTCACCAGTTAAATTGTGATTTTCCTGGGGAAAGAGTTCACCAAGCTCCTTACTCTGATATTCTGTAAGTCCCACATTTCAAATTTTTTTGAGACTAGGCTTCAAAATGGTACACCACCACTTCTACTATATTCTCTTACCCAAGTTAGGTCACAAGATGGGTCTAATTCAAGAAGTGAGGAAATAGACTCCACCTCTAGATAGGAGGAACCCCAAAGCCATACTGCAAAAAGTTTTGATACAAGGAAGGTTAGATACCTGATACCACAGTCAATTCACTACCAGGAGGAACACGTTTCTGAGACTTCCCCACTAGATTTCTCCTCTGGCCCGCTGGACAGGATTGGATCACATGCCCAACCCTAGCTGCAAGAAAGACTGGGATAAACAGAGTCTGACATTTTCAAGCCCAAAGTGACAAGCAGACTTTGTTAGTGTCGAGGGGTGGGGAGAAAATGGCTGTTTGGTAGGCAACTCATAGTGTCTGCCAAAATGTATAATCTTTTACCTCAATTTGAGAAGGCAGCTCTCAGGATTTAGTTAAGAACAGAAGAACTGCCCAGTGTCAAATAAAATAAAAATAAAATATTTACTCAAAAACTAGGAATAAATATTCTAAGCCTGTGATGTATACTTTGGAAGGTTTGTGATAAGATGCTGGGTTTTAAGACAAGGAAACTTCTGTAAAAATATATTAAACTATTGGAAGCTAAGGGGGAAAAAAACAAGAGAAATATAGTCCATTTAAATATAATATTTTCAACAAGTTACTATCTAGTTGGAATAACTTGACTTGCTACATGATATCAAAAATAATGATTGACATCACACCATCCTTTGTAGGATTTTTTAAGCCCCCTCTATGTGCTAGACACTTTGCTAAGTGTATTCCACATGAAATTTCACTTGAGTTTCATAACCTTATGAAGTGAATTATTATTTTTTGCATTTTTCAAAAAGGAAAGAAATGGAACCTCATATAAATTGATAAATTGGTTTGAGTTAATAAACGACAAAATCCGTATTTGAACCTACATCTATCAGATTCCACAGTGTGAAATCTTTCTACCCTGTTATGCTCTCCTTACAAAACACATGTGGCTCTAGAAGAGAAAAGAAAAAGAAAGAAAGATTGGGAAAGTAGGAATTAAGACATCACTGAGATGGTATCATTTCGTAAGATTTTCTCTGTCAGCTCTCATTAAATAACGGTCTTCATAAGTCATGATGACCATGTGAACAATGATAACATTTGTGCCAAAAGCACTGTTTGTAATAAACGCTTTTTGTTCAGTACATCAAAAACAGCCTTTCATTGCATTCAATGTTAAAAATTTTTTCATAACTGCTCAGTATTCTACTATATGGATATAATTTATTTTAAAGTGTGTTCACAATTATAAGTTGCAGAGACAGTATTCCATGTTCACCAAAATCTATTTCCTCTACTGCCTAAGAATACAGCTGGAATACATTTCCCAGCCTCCCATACTATTGAGTGGCCGTAGACTGTGTCTGGCCAACGAGACATGAGCGGAAGTGATCTATGCCACTTGCAGGCTCAGCATAAAGCATCTTCCATGGGACCTCTATATTCTTGCTTCTATGTAGGCCAGCCAATGGTAGAGGATCTCCTTCAGAGGACTCCTAGGCCTCAGGAAATGGAGGAATCATAAGGTGGAAGGGGTTTGAGTCTCTGACTAACTACAGTCATGTGCTACATAACAATGTTTCTGTCAAAGACAGACTGCATATACAATAGTGGTCCCATAAGGTTAGCACCATATAGCCCAGATGTCTAGTAGGCTATACCATGAGGTTTGTGTAAGTACACTGTATGATGTTTGCACAATGACGAAATTCCTAACAACGCATTTTTCAGAATGTAGCCTTGTCATTAAGCAGCACATGACTGTATATGGATGTGCATTCATCAAGGACATGCATTTTGGAATTTGTGTGAGTGAGAAATATACTTTTCTGTATGTTAAGTGATAAAATTTTCAGATTTCCTTGTTATAGCAGATATTGTTGTTACTTACTATAAATAATACATGAGCAATACTTTGAAGAACTTCTTTGTAGCTAAGTCTCTGTGTAAACACCTGATTATTTACTGAGAATATATCCTTAGAAGTAGAATTTCTGGGTCAAAGAGTGTGAAAACTCAAAGTTTTTTAAATTGCCTTCCAGAAAGCTTGTGTATTATTTAAAACACGTACCAGCAAGTCAATGAGAATTTCCTAAATAATTGACTTAATTACAATCCAACATTTTCTAACACAGGCAGATAAATTTTATAGGAATTTGCTAGGATCATGCATCAGCTCTTCTACTAATTATTTATATGTCTTAAAGTAAATCTATGTAACATACCCATCCCTCAATTTGTTTCAAGGATTGAACATCATGGAATATTATATACTTAAAAAATTATAGGGGCCGGTCCGGTGGTGTAGTGATTAAGTTCACTTGCCCTGCTTCGGGGGCCCGGGGTTCACGGGCTCAGATCCCTGCATGGACCTACACATTGTTCATCCAGCCATGCTGTGGCGGTGTACCACATACAAAAAAATAGAGGAAGATTGGCACAGATGTCAGCTCAGGGACAATCTTCCTTACCAAAAAAAAAGTTATAAAATATAAGACAATACAAACACAAAATAGATATGAATCTAATTTCATATATTTGAAATTAATAGTTGCAATACCAAATTTCATTCTGCCTTTATAAAATATCCACTGAAACCCTGCCCATATGATCTTTAATTAGATTTTCACTTTGGTGGACTATCATAGTAGCATTAGTTACTTAATACAGATGTTTCCTTCTTGTAGTTTTTATTGGCTCAAAATGAACACAAGCTTTAGTTCAAACAAATGTGAGAGAGTGAAATTTAAATGGGGAAGTGTCAAAATGCGCACTAGAAGAGAAAAGGAGATCAATGTATCAGCTGTTTGTTTTGTTTTCCTTTGAAAACTGCTGCATCTCTGCTCCTGGTTTGATACTTGGAGGCTAGAAACTTTCCAGCTGTGTGAGCAGAACTTCTGTCCCTCCTTGGGAGCAGCAGCAAGCCATGGTAGACCACAAGAACCAATGAAAATACCTCATCCTATTTATACTGGATCACATTTCACCATTTCTGACAGACGGAACCTTTCGAGAAGAATATTAATGACTGTTAGGAGATGACACTAGTCATTTAGGGTAACACTCGATAAATAAGCACGTGATACTTTACACAGAGACTCCCTACATTTGTAAAATGCTTGGAAGCCAAAGGAAGCTTTTCCTGGAGCTTTGGTAGTTTTTTTGAATGATAAAGCTTAATTCTGTAGAATTCCCACATATGGCTAAAGAGTCCAGTAGTACCATGCTATAGTCTTTTAAAATATCTCTATTACTTTATATTTTTCTATATAAATTCTGGAGTTATGCAACTTAGGTGTTACTTGGTTTAAAAATATATGCTCTGTTTTCACCAATCATAAACCAAATGAATTAGTGTCTTAATGAAGGACCATGAAAGATACCTAATGTCAAGAGGTCATTGGTGACATCTTCAAGGGGGCCTCCAAAGCCCCTCACAGTGGGTAGCAGCCACTGTGCTAGCCAAAGGCCTAGAAGGCACCCCAGGAGAGAGGCACAATCATCCCTTACTCGTCCTGACTAGAAGGATCATTCGCCATATTGGTGGCCTAAGAAGAAGAGGGGTGACAAATACCTGCAAAGAAAACCAAATTTCTGCTTTCTGAAGTGAACATGTCCTGTTTTATCCTAATCTTTTTTTTTCTCCCCAAATCTCATGGCTATCAACCTAAAACAGTGAAGTATCAGACTAAGATTATTCTGACTAGAACAAGATGATAAGAGATCGTGCACAACTGTGTATTTTATTCAAACCTCTTGCAGTGATACTACTACTGCCAAACCCCTTTTAAAATGAGTCACAATATTTCTCAATACAACTGATGACCAAAGGGATTCTCCTCTGGTTATTTTAGGAGCCCCATATTTTCTCTGATAAATTATCTAATATATCAAACATTGGATTCTCCTATCAGAGACTAGTCACTAAGCAAACAGTTAAAATCTTCCTCCAACAGAGGTTTTTCTGGTACACGAGACTCTGCAGTCATCTGTAAAGAATAGCAAGTACTCCCCAAAGAACTGTCCCAGGATTATCCCTGCAAACGTCAGGAGGAAATCCCGGAAACTTGTGCCTGCCACAGCATGAAATATGTCAAAAATGCTAGGGGTGCAGGGTGTGTTGACTTTGCTGTTTGGGATACAGACAACACACACTGCACAATGTTAAAGAAACAATTCAGACCTTCATCAGGGAAAATGAGTTATTTTAAAGAATGTAAAGACAATACTCGGTTCAGGGGGAATTCCACTGAAGGAAATCATTAAAGAAAAATGTTGACAAGCTTAAATACGAATCCATGGTTAAATATAATAATGAAAAATCACGTGGAATGCTAAATTTTATCATTGTACAATTCTCATAAAATTAGAACTCTCTAGATGATGTTGGTGACACTGCTACATTTGTATCTGGTATTTTAAAAACAGAGGCTTATTTAAAGAAATGTTTGATGAGTATTGAAATGTTGTTGGAGGAATTAAGCTGTGAGTGAAGATTAAGAAATTGTATAATTTGGCAGGATAGCAACTAATCAGGAAATAGAAAAAGAGCATAAATTCCATTAAAATGAGGAATCACTTAAGGTGGCCCATGGAGGGATATTAACAAGGAATGATGATTGGAACATATGAAAAGGAAAATTGAAGAATAAACACAAGAAAATTTTCCTGACAGTCAAACATTTTCAGTCTCTAGGGAGTCAACGGAAAATCCATCAATTGGGTTATATTAAACTGCACTGTTCGGAATCTACTTCTCAACTTTGCACTCAGAAAATATGTGTGCTGCCCCCAACAGCAGACTTCTTTAGGTTTTGGTATATTTTCTTTATAAACTCCTCCTTCGTCACTAGTCAATGATAGCCAGGAAGAACTAGTAAAGATGACAGGTAGCCAAAGTGGAAATGAGAAGTACCCAACTCTAACTCCCGATATCAGTGGATATATTAATCCACTTAATTTTCTCAGAAAAGTATATTGATAGTTAATAAATGATTTGTAAATAATTCCCAAAATACCACTGAAGCTACAATTTCTACGGCAGAAAGTCAAAATTCATATCTGTAATTGTCTCAATTTTCTAGAATGCATGGGTTAGTTTCAATTTTCATAATTAATAGAGGAAATCTGATCTCCAATTCAGATCACAGGGACTCTCAATTCTTTACAAGTGAAGTGACATTTCATTCATGATTAAGAAAGTTCACTTTAAATGTGTTAAAGAGTTAAATGAAGTAAACCACATGTTCTATATTAATATCATTAGATACCGTCTTATTTCAACACAAATAATATGACAGCTTACAATTTATTAACATTAACAAATTATTAACATAATTAGTAATAATATTACTAATTATTAATGGCTTGATACCTAAATAGCTCTGTTTGTTCTATGGTGACAGTGGTCTCTGTCACAGATTTCATAATTTTTGTTAAGCAACATCCCAGAAGGCTGGGGCAAAGGTTTTCTTACCCTTGTTGAGACTATGTGTGGATGTCATGGAGGGCAGATGTCTCCAGTGAGTGCTATTTTTCATTCAAATTTACTCTCCCTTTTGCAGGCTAAACTAGTAGTCCAGATATTTTCCATTAATATTTGCAAAGTCTCTTGCCAATTTGGGAATTCTACCGATTAGACTTTCCATGGGATGTCTCCATGAGCAGCTACGTATGCAACGTGGTTCAGGTGTCACTTGTACACGTTTCATCTCCGTAACCAGTTACTTTCATTGCTAATATAATCTGAGCAACTCGAAGACAAAATGAGGCCAGAACAGCCCCTACACTTTCTTCTCTCTTTTTGTGAACAGCCTCTATTTTCCCACCCAAAAGGATTGCTCTGTATAGATTTTCTCAACCTGTTTAATGGATCATCTACTACATTTAAGCCACTCTGTAGCTTTTTATAAGCCACACCAAGCCTTTCCCTTTACTACTGCTTTCCACAACAAGCTTGCAGTCCCCTCTCCACTGCTGATCTCAAGATGAGTTTTGCTCCTTGTAGGTGTGATACTGAACTCTGTTCCCATCTTCTCTGCCTAACTTAGTGGGAGCGGAGAAAGCATAGAAATGACGACACACACACACACAGCACAATTCCTTAGGCACAGAGAGACCCTGAGCTATTTGTCTTTCTGATTGTCCTACGGCTGAGAGAGGAAGAGAGATGCAGAGGAAGGAACATGCTAGGTTTGGTATGATCCTGTTTGGTATGATCCAGCTATTATAGAGGTTATGTACTCTATACTCAGGTTATATACTCCATAGTCAAATTCAAATGCTAAATTGCAGATAAGGAAACTGAATGAAAAAAATAATATGTTCCCTCTTAAATCATCATGTTCATTCTTTCATTATATTTTGTTCAACATACACAATATGACTATCCTAGTCACATCCCAGACTCAATGCTTTTTTTTCCTTTTGCAATCACAGATGGCGTCTGTAAGCCTAAATGTCCAGTCAAAAACTCTATTTGTGCCCGGTTTTTCCTCTTGCCTTAATTCTTCCTCTAATTCCGGCTCTACCCACCCAGTCTTTGATTTTTCTCACAGAACTCTTTGGTTTTCTAGTTATTCATCTCCCTTTTAAAGAAAGCTTCCTCCCTTGGATCTGTGTAATCTTTCTCGAGACCACACAATGTGCCTTTTTGTGTGATGATAGTGGACAGATGTGATTTTCCAATGTGTTCTATTTTGCTTGCTTATTTATGTATTCTTCAGACTTTAGTCTTTAGTCTGGAACAAAATAAATCAAGACATTCATTTCTCCTAATTTATATTGAGGCGGGTTTTCATTAATTTGAAATGATTTGTTAATTATACAAAGTTCTTAAACCCCTTTATTGAAAATCATAGAATATGCCAGGCAATGGTCAAAAGCACGTTTGTTTTTAAAAAAGATTTTTTAAAAGCTAGGCTGCAGTACTATTTAATGATAGCTTATTTTTCACAGAACAGTTTTCATAATATTTATGCAAAATGAACACAAGTAAATGTTCCGTAGCCCATGCATCAAAAAATTCCAATTATGTTTCTCTTCCTTGAGATGGCTATTTTATGTTAGCAGAGGATATTAGATCCAGAAGAGAGTTTAGTAGTTATCTAGCATTAAATCTTATTTTACAGATGAGGATATGAAAGCCACAGAAGCTGAATAACCCGCACGTGGGTTTATGGTTTGTGAGGGGCAAAGCCAGGATTGTAAACCAGGTTCCGGATGCCCAATTCTGGGCTCTTTCGCAATTACCTACATCTCAAGGGCTCATCCCTAGGATAAACAACTACAAATATCACCCCTGGGTCTGGTAGGTCACGCGGTAAAAGGACCAGACAGCACAAGTGGCTGCTTGGCAGGGCCGTATCAGGAACTAAGTATTGGGTGGTGGGCAAGGAATGAAAAGAGGGAGTAGAAATGAGACCAGGAATGTGGACCTGCTAAACTTGAGAGGATGGAACACTGGCACCTATGTTCTCCACGTTCACTGAGCCGGACTGGGACAAGGGTGGCAGGGAAAAGGCTGCAGTTTTTTCTGAAAGAAAGATAGAAAGGATCACTTCCAAAGGCAGATCTCCCTTGGAATCAGGAAATTAGACTAGCGTTGCCTGGGAGAGGTTAGTTGTAGTTAGCGCATTGTCTCACTCGTTAATTAGTTTAAAACATGTTGATCAATTGACTTTCATGTAATTTGAATTAAAAAGCAGCAAAGTGGAGTAGGGGAAAGGAAAACATTATTCCCACAGCAACTTCAGCTGAAAAACATTTTCAGAGGACTTCTACCAGCAGCACAGCTAATGGCTGTTTCAGAAGCATGCTTACTCTGAAAGAAAATCCTTTTTTGACTTAGTGTGCTCCTTAGAGTATCTACACTCTTATTCGTTTACCCATTCAGTTGTCAAATTTAGGATCTACCTACTACATGCCAAACAACTTAATCATTGTCAATATTTACAATAAAGAGAAGGCTTTTCTTTCATGTGGTGAAGCCTTGGAAAACACGTAATCCTTCCTTTAAAGTGTTTGTAAATATTCATTCTGCCAAGTTGAAATAAGTTATTGTGTTTGTGTTTGGAGCAAACAATTCCAATGTCTCATATTAGAAATGCAATTCATCTTATCTTCTTGAATGTTAAATCAACAAAACACACCTAAAAGAGTTGACTGTGGAAGAATGCGGTGCAATCAGCGTATACCAATTCCGAGAGTACGCACTTATTTCAACCGTGTATCATGTCACATAAAACGTATTCCCAATTAAGTACAGCACATAAATAAATTACAGTGTTAAGACGGTGGCATTAACTAATACATTTTTTAAACTTCAGAGCAATTTCCTCACCATCTTGGATAAAGATATTTTATGTACATTAATTATGTGGGAGGATTTGGTTTTCTCCTCCATCTCCCTAACCCCAGTCCCACTGCTGGTCTTCAGTAAAACAGATTAAAGAGAAAGAGATTTTGTTAGCATAATACACATACGAAAGAACACATGAACCATATTAAATATGTGTCTCCATGTGTAACAGTCATCCTTCTAGTAGCATCAATGCCTGAATTACTCCACTCTGCTCTCCTTCTAGGGTCCTGGCTCTATCTTGGAGGAGTAGAATCATATTCTGCAAATCCTGCATATCCGTGGAAGGGACTTTATGATCATGTTATCTTCAGGGTGACGCGTGGACAAGAAACAGATCTTCCTCTTGTAAATATTACTGCCTTGTAGCATAACTTGGAACTGTTATTTTATTTTGCTAAGAAGTTATATTCCATCCTACCAAATAATGGGGAGTTGCAGTGGAGAATAAAGCCATGTCTTAGCATATAATTACATGTATAATTAGCTTACATACAAATTAACTAAACAATTAAATTGTATATGCAATTACAAATGCATTTAGTACTTATTTTGGTTATTGGTTTGCCTTCCAGTGTGCCTTCAGTAAAGATTGTTAATATGCCTTAAGCCACAAGCCATGTGAGGCCAGAGAAAAGTGTTTTACACAGTCCGCAATGGATTCTGTTGCCCAATCTAATCCCCTTTCGCTCCCCAAAACACTTCTACAGCCTAATGCAAAAGGATTGCCTGAATTATCATTCCCAGAGATTTGGGCAGAGTGCCACTAAAAAGACAATCATCTCAGGAAGCAAATATCCATTAAAAAAAAAAAAAAAACTTCCTTCAAATCAGATGCTGCTGACAAGCTCATAGAAAAGACATGGGCAAAGAAAAAAATTCAAAAAATAATGTCTTTCACTTGGTGCCTGGCACATTGTAAGTACCCATGAAAAGGAAATAATCCCTGTGTTTAAATGAGCAGACTAACCTGAACTGTCCACATTTAACTATGATATAGGCAGACAAGAAAAGTATCATCATCAGGGAACACACACTGTTACCCAAATAGTTCTCCAGAGAGAGAGGGCTCCAGAGAGGTCTCATGAAATTTTCCAAAATAAAATCTCAAACCAAAATCAATTAAATCATTAAAAAATGTAAATATGAAATGAGGGGGAAGAAGAATTGAAAAATCTAATAATAATATCCTGTCATTGGGAAAGGTCAGAATAACTGTCAAAACATATTTCACCTCATATTAGAAGGAAAGATGCCAGGCATTTCCTGTATTTGTTCATTATCATCCCATTGCAAAGAAGTTAGCCATCTTTTAGCATGTTTGCCAGATTAGTCTAATCAATGATTATTAACATATGTTTTAGTATCAAAACCTAAGAACTGATGCTATGCCAAAGAAATCAGGGTGTAGACAAAAGAAATGTAAGGAATTCAGCCTCACCTTTTAAAGTTTTCAAGAGAAACTATTTCATGAAGAAAACATTTGGATTAACATAAGAAGTTTATTTCAACTTAGGAATGTGTGGGTAGCAGATGAAGCAATGGAAGGTAGCTGAGCACGGGATGTGGAGTTGCCTGTGAGTCTGGCTCCTCCATTTTCTATTAGATTCTACACGAGCTCCCGCTGAGTGACTGAGTGCGGATCCGAAGAATAGACAAGAGTTAACCAACTTCTGAATCCTGTCTTTCTCCGCCCACCACACCTTTTCTCAAAATACAACCTTCCACACTCCCCCCCAAAAAGATCTCTTCAGTTTAAAATAGTCCCTTAGCAACACAGACAATGGTGTTTCCAATGTCTTTTTCTTAGATTTTTTATTTACTTGCACAGATGTTAGCTAGTCTATTATTTCTCACATCGCAGCTTCCCTCCATGTTTATTTCCCCAGTTTTACACCAGCCAATGTGGTATTATCTCTCTAAATAAAGGAAATGTGCCAAAGTATAATTTCATAGTGGTCTCTGCTAACTTCCTTCTTTGCCCCCTACCTTGTCAGGCTGCTCAGTTCTAGGTTTCCCCACAGTCTGTGGGAACTTTTCAAGGATTTTGGATAGTAGCTGACATTTTGTGCGTTATGTCTGGCAGTATGGTAAGTGTTTTTTATGTGTTATCTTATTTGGTCCCTAAAACAACTCTGTGAGATATGTACTACCATTATCCTCATTTTTAAGATGAGGAAACTGAAGCTTGGAGAGATTAATTCACTTGCCAAAGGTAAATCATAGAGCTGGGATCTGAGCTCAAAGACGCTAACTCTAAAACCCACACTGTTAACCAGTTCAATATACCTGTGGTTTTTTAAGGAAGTATTAAATCTGTCCAAATTGCCTTCTGAAAAATGAAAAGAAAGAGAAAATAAGAGCAGAGGACACATTCTCTTATCCTGTCACCTTCCTTCCACAACCCACATGGAAATGACCCGTACTTAATATTTTATTTAAAAATGACCAATGTACCAGCATCTATGCACTTTTCTTAAATTCATTATAATACCTGAGATAATCTTCCACTTTCTTAAAAAGAACTGTTATCAAAGACTATATTCTCAGGGCCAGCCTCAGAGGCCTAGTGGTTTAGTTTGGTGTGCTCTGCTTTGGCGGCCCTGGGCCTGGCTCTCAGGCATGGACCTACACCACTCATCAGTGGCCAGGCTGTGGCAGAGACTCACATACAAAATAGAGAAAGATTGGAAACAGATGTTAGCTCAGAGTGAATCTTCCTCAGCAAAAAATAACTATATTCTTGTCAAAATATAATGTCTTTCTACTTCAATCGAGGAATTATAAGTTACCATGTTGGGAAAAAAATTCACATACTCTCATTCATGGAATTCCATATGGTAATTTTGAGGTACTCATTGGTTGGGAACCAGGTAGGGCTTTTTTCTTATTTCTTTTTACAATTTTATTGAGGTATAATTGACATACAATAAACTACACATATTTGAAGTATACAATTTGAAAACTTTGACAAAAGTATACGTCTGTGATACCGTTACACAATCAAAATAATAAATATATCTATACCTCCAAAAGTTTCCCTGTGTCCTTTTGTTATTTCTCTCTCCTGCCCCACTCTTCCCTAGGCAACCACTGATCTGCTTCCTGCTAATACACATTGGTTTTCACTTCATAGAGTTTTATATGAATGAAATCATATAGTATGTATTCTTTTGTGTCTGGCTTCTTTCACTCAGCATAATTATTTGAGATTCATCCATGTAGTAGCATGTATCAGTTGTTCATTTTTATTGGTTGTGTAATATTCCATTGCCTGGATATACCACAGTTTGTTTATCCATTATTAGTTGATGAACAGTTGGGTTATTTCTAGTTTTGACTTTTACATGTAAAGCTACTATCAGCATAAGTCTACAGGTTTTGTATAGATACACTCTTTCATTTCCCTTGGGTATACCTCAGAGTAGAAAGACTGGACCACATGATGAGTTTAACTGTTTAAAAAACTTCCAAATTGTTTTCCAAAGTGGTTGTAACTTTGTTTATTTCCACCAGCAGTGTATGAGAGTTAGATAGAAGAATAACTTTGTTTTTCTCAAATCCTGATCATCAAGATCCAAAGGATCTAAGTTCTAAATAATATATTGAAACACAAGATGGAGGTCTCCAATTTCTTTCTTGGTGATGAATTCTACTAAAATTTACATGCTTATGAAACTTAAACTAGCATTCCATTTCAGACTTATTTTCAGAGCCCCATATTCAAGTGACTAATTTACAATCCATCCAGTCACCCACACTAAAAATCTCAGAGTCGTTCTTCAGTCTACATTCTGCCTTATACCCCACACATAAATGCCAAGTCCTGGTGTCATCTTAAAGATATCACCTATCCAGCCCACTGCTCCATCTTTAGTTTAGCATTTCATTGTCCCTTGTAAGAGTCTTTTAAAAGGTTTCCCTGGCTCCAGAATGGGACTTCAAATCCAACCTCTACATATATAGCCAGGAAAAGATTTAAAATAAAAATATGACCATGTTAGTCCACCTGACTCACAAGGTAAGGTTAAAGCTACTATTGCACATATGGCCTTCCATCTTTCCAGGTTTATCATTCATCACTTCCTATCTTCCCTTATTCCCCATGAACTGTTTGTAAGTCTCTCACATACCATGCTTTCTTCCCTCCGTGCACTAATACATGCTGTCTATTCTCTCTAGAATGGCCTCCTGCCCACTATTCAGCTAATTAACTCACCTCCATCATCATGTCCAACAGGAAGTCTTGCGCAAATTCCCCAAGTCAGGTAAAGTTCTCTTCCTTGGTAGTTTCATATTTCCATGGGCATACTTCTATGACAGCATGAGCAGATTGTTTCTAATTATCTGTTTATGATTTTCCCCCTGTAGAATATGAGCCCTTTGGCACAGAGGTGTTTCTAACTCATTATTGTGTCCGTGGTGCATAGAGCCATGCTTAGTGCATAGCAGACAACAACAAATCTAGATTGAATGAACAGAAATGTCAAAGTCTGAGAGATTTGGGGAAAGAGAACCTGCCATAAAGTCCTGGGATGCTAGGATATATTGGATCATAAATATAATACCAGTAGAGCGGGGACCTGCGAATCTGCTATTAGATGCATTTTGACATAGTATATGGATGTTCTAAATTTAAAGTCTGCCTAATGATGAAATCCAGCCATTTGTGACAACATGGATGGACATTGAGTGTATTATGCTAAGTGAAATAAGTCAGAGCGAGAAGGTCAAATACCATATGATCTCACTCACTAAGTAGTAGATAAAAACAACAACAAATAAACACATAGAGACAGAGATTGGATTGGTGGTTACCAGAGGGGAAGTAAGGAGGGAGGGGGGCAAAAGGGATAATTAGGCACACGTGTGTGGTGATGGATTGTAATTAGTATTTGGTTGGCGAACATGAGAACGTGATGTAATCTATGCAGAAATAGAAGTATAATGATGTACACCTGAAATTTATACAATGTTATAAACCAATGTTACCACAATAAAAAAATAAATAAAGTCTGCATAAATTACAAAGATTGACTGCCTTCACTGGATAGGTGTGTTTTTTAGTCATTACCCCTTTGTGCACATGATATAATTTCACTGAATAGATCTGGCTTTCAAGAGAAGTAAGCACATTGTCACAATAAATTCGTCACATAGCAAGTTTCTGTAGGATTCTCCCAAAATCGTGTTGGTATCATTTGGCTCCTCAGGGAATAAAAAGTTGATGCCTGGAGAATACTTTCTTAAGGACTTTTGAATTTCCTTAGAAAATTATGTCATAAATATGTCAAGGGCTCTTGAATTGAACTTCTTATAATACTGGACAAAGACAAAAAATACCTTTCGAATAAATTATGTAATTAGTTAATTGTCTTGGAGACCCTTGACCAAAACAGGGAAATGCCTCTTCAGAATGGCTCTCATCTTCTGAGGATGCATCTGCATAAGTAGCAGGGCAAGGATGTGTGACTCAGAAATTCCACTCCTTGGAAGTCAAAGGCATATTTTTTTTTTTTTTCTATCTGGGCTTAAAGCCAATGTCACTATAGCCTTAATGGACTCAGTGTAGCTGTGAGTCATGTGACCTCAGGAGTACAATCATAAAGATAAATTTAAAATAGCATTCCAGGAGATAGCTGACAGTCTATTATAAAGTGAATAAATATGGATGGGGCATAAAACTGGAAAAATGGCATCACTATATACATGAAATTGCTACAAAAGAGTTCTAAATTTTCACTAACATTTATCTTCCTGTGACACAGAGAGAAACCTAAGTTACATGCCCCCTCAGTCTAGCTCACTGAAACAAGAGACCGCATGATTTAGATTAAATTAAATTCAATTAAAGAAATAGTTACTGTACTTATTAAGTGTAAGGCAATTAGCTAGGATACCATAGTGAACAAGATAGACTCTGTCCCATGGTGTACAACAGTCTGTCAAGAATTAATTTAGAACAAGGATAAAATGAAAAGTGATGTTAAATTAATATATTCCTTAGATTTTATTTTACCTGATATTAAGATTGCTACACTTCGTTAGCCATTGACTGATACATATTTCAATACTCATGTTTTTTATTTTTTGAAATCTTTTGTTTATTTCTTGGAACTTCCTGTTCTTGGTTTTATTGATATGCTATCTCTTGAATGTCTCTGAGGACATTAATAATTTTTTTTCTAAGTTTTCTGTTTTCTCAATTAGTTTCATTTTCTCAATTGATTTTTCTCAATTATTTGGTGATTCCTGGTGTGTTTGAGAATCCCTTTTTTGCTTTTTGGTGGTTGCAATGGGTCATCATGGAGGAAGGATGGCCTATGCTACCATGCAGAGCGCAGAGTGCTAGCAGCATATCTTCTGGGTTTGGGGGCTTCCTGCTGCTCCTAAGACCTCTCTGTCTCTCTCTGTTTCTGTCTGTCTGTCTCTCTTTCTCATCAGGGCCAACACATATGCTCACTACCCTTCATTGCAGGGAAAAACATTGTTTAAAAAAATCTCTCATGTTTCAACAGAAACATGGCAAAAGAAAAGAGAGAACCGGCTCAGAATGCCAAAAACAGTTTTATAAATATGTACCTTAAAAATGCCCAGATTTAATCTGATCCTGACAGCATTCCTGACATATATTTGACGAAACCCTTGCTTTCCAGAGTTGATTATTCTGGATAATATATATATACACATGTATATATATATATACATATACACGTACACAAACACACACACACACAATCTGCCATCTTGCTCTCTATGTGTGTGTGCATTTTTCAGATACAATGGTCCACAAAGTTCTCAGTGTTATAAAAACATAACTTTATTTCCTCTAACAAATTTATCTATCATGAGCTCCCACCTCTGCATGATATTTAAAAAATCCCAATTTTGTCAACTTTCAATTTTCTCAGTCCAATCCAGTGATTCCTTTTAACCAATCCCGATTTTTTATTCATTCACATTTAAGGTATATGTGCTCCTATTTTACCCTTAACCCATATTCCTTAGTCAAGAGGGCAGGTGATCGTTAGAGAACTGTCACCCTACAGTGGTGCTGGGAACAGGAAATCTTTCTTTCAGTCTCCCTTTTTCTCCATCCTATGCTGAGATTCTTTCTAATGATGTAATTTGACTCATGTGAAACTGGACAGCATGTGTGAAGCATATCGCACACTCAGAGGGCAATTGCCAACGGGTGGGTCACCTGGCGCTTTAGCACTGCCTTCTTGTCCATTGCTGGTACGGTCCACTCACATCTCTGCTTACTGCTTTCCCACTCCCAAGACCTCTTGACCAACTTGTCCCTTCTCTCAAATGTGGATACACCACTTCACTGCCCCTAGTAGAGTGTACCAAATCTACGAGGCTGCTGCCTTCCAAGATTTTAGATGAGTAGTGGGGCACAAGACCATTTATTCTCGTATTCCTACTTAAGGTTAATCATATCACATGCTCCCCGTACCACACCCCCACACACACCAGAATCCTAATGTGCGGAGGGGCAGAACACATGGTCCCTACAATACTTCTAACTTACTTATTTTCTAAACTCACCACTTCTCGTGAAGTTCCTTTACCTAGTACGAAGGGCAAAAAGACACACCTATTCACCCTGCTAGTGGAACTACACCAAATCTTTTTGGTCTTAAACTGAGATGTGTTTTAACTGTAAGAGCTTAAAATATAGCTTGGAATATAGAATGTAGAAGCTCTTTGTTTTCACCTGTGGGATCTTCCTTCCTTGAACAAACAGGTGCACCCCTCCCTCGTTGCCCAATAGGGAGAAGGTGGCAGTTCAACAGGGAAAACAAGCAAGTGCACATTCGTTAGTATTTGAACCGTTGCTCCACCACAAATTAATACTTCCTATGCAACTTATACCTTTCTCGTCTCTGCAATGAGACTGAATGGGATCATCCCAAATGTGCCTTCAGCCTGAGTCTGAGCGGGTTGGAATCATAAAACTTGATCTGTATGGTGTGCTGTAGTTTGTCTTCATGTAGAGACAGCAGAGCTAGTACTTTGAATAGGCCATCTGGTGAGCTCAGGAGGGGCTGGGATTGTCTGTGATGAAACTGATAGATGAAATGTTAAATTTTTTTTCTTATCATTCCTGTAAGGATCTTTCCTTTATCCCAATACCTTTTTTAAAATTTTATTTATTTTTATTTTTTTCCAGATTTATTGAAGAATAATGGACAAACATAACTGTATATATTTAAAGTGTAAGGTATGATGATTTGATATACATATACATTGCAAAATGATTACCAAGATCAAGATAATTACCACATCCATCGCCTCACACAGTTAACTCTTTCTTTTTTTGTGGTGAGACCTTTAGTCCAATTCTTAGAGATACAGGCACAGTCTAAGGCCTGTTCGTGACAATTGGCAGTGACAAATTAAAACAATCATGTCTGTCACACTCTATTTTTCATTGTCTTAATGCTCCACTTTGTACTGCAAGACTACATTCCTCAGGGCTTGGCAGAGAGAAAGAGAGAGAGACCCAAAAGGTCACACTCTAGTTCTCTACCATTCAGGACTAACAAACACAAAACTCAACAGGCACTGTATTCCAAATTTATTTACAGAGGAATAGGAAGATTAAATTCTCTCTAGTTAACATCAAAATTCAGACTGCCTTGTTTAGACTCCCCGCTGGTGATCAGAGGTATATTATATTCTTTGTGAAATGACCATTCAGCATTAACTTAGCTTTGGATTGTTTTAAAATCCTAATGTCTCCAAACACATGGTATGTGTTGTCATATTTTATTTGATACAATAATTATTTGGTAAGGATAACATTTCTTTATGCTTCTACGGAATATATTCAACCTCCAGGCAAAGAACCAGGAATTGTAGAGAAGGAAGAATCAAAACCGTCTTTGCAAGAAAACCATTTCCAACAAAGTATTACTTGAAAATTTGAAAAGAAAGTCCAATTCCACTTCTAAAATTAGTAAGTAGAAGGAAGATGAATACATTCCACAGTTATTGGAAAATGATGGAACTAATTCTGCAATATCACCTAACAATTTTTCACTGTGATGCTCATCATAAATTCTTTTTATAATGGGAAAATGACATAAGATTTTCATGCTTTGTGCATATTTAAAACAAGAATATTCATGAACAAAAGCAGCATGCCTTGATGGTTTCAGAATTAGGAGTTATTCTTCAATAGCTTATTCTTCAATGGAATTTTTAAAACATCACTTAAATGTACTGCAATTTTTCTTTCATGAAATACATTTTTCAGATTCACGTGTCAATCAGAGAACTTTGGAGTAATACACTAAAGCTACTAATAAAATGTTATAATCTGAAGACCAAGTAAGAGCCTTAATTCAAAACAAAGATACCTTTTTTTTTAACCTGGAAATTTTGCCATCAATAATCTGCAGATACAAATGTGAAAAATTAAACATTTGTTATATTCAACTAGATGAGAGGCATAAGAAATATCTGGGAAGAAAGGAGGGAAAAGCCAACCTTTTTAGTGTTGAATTGCCATCATCATAAATAGCATGTGGGAAGGATATCAAATGACACCTGCCCTATCAGGACCTTTCTAACTACAGGGTAAAAAATACTAGTACACAGTCAACTTTTGGAAATGGCTGTTCTCACTTTGATACATCATGGAAGATTACTAAAGCCAAAATAAATATCGAACTGCCCAAAAAGCACCCAGATTATTAAAATAAAATGAAGTCCCTGTGCCATATTTTGGAGCTAAATACCAACTCAGTGCCTGTCCCAGAAAAAGTACACAGTAAATATTTTTTAGAAACAATGAAAGAAAATGCCCATTGGTCAATGTATTGGTCAGACTGGTGCATTGATAAATGATAATTTAGGATTACAAAGATTAACGCTATCTCTTGTTTCATAAGAAAAATATGTAAAAAAATTACAATGCAATGTATTAAGTGTAATAATAGAGTCACAGTAAGTTTTATGGAATATAATAAAGAATGAGTAACTCTGCCTAGAGAGTTTGCAGAAGCAGCCACAGAATGAGTAGTAGTATATGAGCTGGTTCTTGAAGCACGAGCAGGATTGAAGTAGGTGGAGAAGAGTGGGAAAGGATCTCAGAGAAAGAAGGATCAGCATATACAAAGGCACGGCATTTAAAAAACGTATTTAAAGCACAGTGAGGAATTCAGTAGGGCAGGTTTAGGGGTGTATGTGTGAGAAAGTGGCATGAAATGTGGCTGGGAAGTCAGATCCAGTCTATCTTGTGAAAACGTTTTTAAGCCATTCTAAAGATTTTGAATATTTTCCTATAGGTCTCAGGAAGCCATTGAAGTTGTTTAAGCAGAAATAAGGTATAACTGAATTTGGGTTTTATAAAATTTGCTCTGCTTGCAGGATGTAAGAAGGCTCAGTCCAGGAGAGAAGATCAAATTAGGAGAAAGGCTCTCAAGATAGAAATCCCAAGAATCCACAGAGAATTCAAATACAACTGACAAGTACCCACCACTCTAACTCCAAGTGGTTGGGCCTCAATAAATACAGAACTCATGAGATAAATGAACAGATGAATGTGCATCTATTGGAGTTAGCTCTGAGACCAGTTTTAAATGTGGCATACAAAATTTTAGTGAAACAGAGAACTGAGATTGCAATGGGCTGATTAGCAGACGTTCTGTGATATATCCTAACCTCTTACTTTTCAGAGAGAGTTTCGATCATATTTAGTTGCATATGGGCTCAGAGTGAAACTAAAAATCAAGTCAAAGTAGTAAATCATGCTGCAGATTGTACTATATTGTAGTATACTGTTTTTATAAAGTATTACTAAGTACACAATGAGAGCTAAATAACTCTCAGTTCTATTTTCACACTGTTTTCTCTCTCAGAATTAACTAAAATATTCCAATTTCTTAGCACGTTGATTATTTCATATTTTGTAAAAATTATTTAGAGATAAATTTTATTTCCCCTGAAGAGTTTCAATCTGACATGATTTTAAAAGTTTCCTTGAAGAGGTTGTTAGAATGATTTAGAAGTTTACAGCTTAAAGATAAATGGATCTCTAACCAACCTTGTGATGTCACCATGTCTCTGAGGGCCTGCATCCTCAAAATGAGAGACGTAGTGAGCACTGGGGTTTCCTGCCTACCATTCACTACCCCAGCTCTTGGTAACAACCATTCTCAGTTTGCTTGTTCATGTGTCCCATAACGAACTTGTGTGCTTCAGGGAGAGCTGAGTTCATCGCTGGATCTAGAGGTAAGGCAGGAAGTTCAGGCATAAAGTGACCTGCACAAGCCCATCCATTGGTCATTGGTACTGGAGGGTATGTGACCTAATTTCTGTCTGTGAGGCTACAGGAGTTATTTGCAGGGGCTTCTGTAATAGAAGCTGTCTCTTCTGGGGCACAACTGGAGACACTGTCTCTTTCTCTGGATAGTGGCACCTAGAACAACTATAGCCAACCCCCTACTAGATCTTCCATCCAGTTGAGGATGAGGCTGACATCTTGAGAAAGGCAGAGCTGTGAAAATTATAGGGAACCAAACCAGAGCTATCCTAGAGTCTGACCTATCTCTGGACATTTTGGTTACATGAGCCAATAAAATCCTCTACATAATTTAAGCCATTTTTAAATGGGTTTTCTGAAACTTACAACTGAAAGCATCTCCATGGGAAGAAGTGGTTAACAGAAAATGACTAAAGATGTCATAAAGGAGCAGCTAATATGGAGATTAAGAGAAAGGACTTTGAAACCATACCACTTGGGCTGACTCTGCACCCCCTATCTGTGTGATCTTAGGGAGTCATGTAGACCTGCTGTGCCTCAGTTTCAGTATCTGTAAAATGGAGATAATATTGTTTACCTCTCAATGTTATGAGTTAGTAACAATGAATTAATAAAAATGAGTTAATATATGTACAGAGCTTACAATAGTGCCTACCACGTTGTCAATGCCTCAAAAAGAGATAGCCTTTATAAAGGTCTTTCTAGTCTTAATCTGTGGTTCAATTATTTATAATTCTGTAATCTAAAGCACATGGTATAGTATTTTCACTTGCAAATTTCATTGCAAACTTCACAGCCAGATTAACTCTTAAGATCAAGCATGGACTGCAGTAGATCCAGGAATGAACGCAGAACTTCTGAACCATTCAGTCATTCAGCAAATATTAATTCTATTATGAAAAGTGTTGGATTTATAGATACATTCATTTAACAACTGCAGTGGGCCAGACATTGTTCTAAGCTCTTGAGTTATAATAGTAAACACAACAGACCCAGTCTCTACCCTCATAGTGTTTCCACTGGAGTGGCCATTTGAGCTCCATAACTAAGTTATGTTCCCTGTGCTTAACTTATTCAGACCCTGGCAGTACAGTTGGTGTCCCATATAGAAAAATGTTTTAAACTGTAGGACACTGTGATAAGCGTTATCATGCAATAAAATGTATGGTATGGTGGGAGCAAGAAAACAAGGGATGATTAGAGAGAAAGATGTGCTTCCAATGTCTGACAAGGGGTTAATCTCCAAAACATACAAAGAACTCATACAGCTCAACAACAAAAAACAAACAACTTGATCAAAAAGTGGGCAGAGGGTATGAACAGACATTTTTCCAAAGAAGATGGCCAACAGGCCCATGAAAAGATGTTCAACATTACTAATCATTAGGGAAATGCAAATCAAAACTACAATGAGATATCACCTTATACCTATTAGAATGGCTATAATTACCAAGACAAAAAATAACAAACATTGGAGAGGATGTAGAGAAAAGGGAACCCTCATACACTGCTGGTGGGGATGCAAACTAGTGAAGCCACTATGGAAAACAGCATGGAGATGGCTCAAAAAATTAAAAATAGAAATACCATATGATCCAGCTATCCCACTACTGCGTATTTACCTAAAGAACTTGAAATCAACAATTCAAAGAGACTTATGCACCCCTATGCTCATTGCCACATTATTCACAATAGCCAAGATGTGGAAGCAACCCAAGTGCCCATCAACTGATGAACAGATAAAGAAGATGTGGTATATATATACAACGGACTACTACTCAGCCATAAAAAAAAAGACAAAATTGTCCCATTTGCAACAACATGGATGGACCTTGAGGGTATTATGTTAAGCAAAATAAGCCAGACAGAGAAAGACAAACACTGCATGATTTCACTCATATGTGGAAGATAAAGAGACACATTGACAAAGAGAATAGATTAGTGGTTACCAGAGGGGAAAGGGGTTGGGGGGTGGGGAAAAGGGGTAAAGGGGCACATATATATGGTGATGGATAAAAATTGGACTATTGGTGGTGAGCATAAAGCAGTGTATACAGAAACTGATATATAATAATGTACACCTGAAATTACACAATGTTATAAACCGTTATGACCTCAATAAAATAATTTTAAAAAAAAGATGTGCTTCCAGGATGAAATGGAATTTGTCAGGCATATTGTTATTAGGCAGAGGAGAATAAAGTCTCTCAATGAACAAAAAAGGGACAGCAACACATGTAGAGGAAGAGCTGTCACACAGTATGGTGCACGGATTCAGAAAACACAAGGTGCCTCGTATGGCCCTGCCTTCGGGCAAAGTCAGAGGGACCGGCAGAGCTCAGACCCTGGAGGGCCGTGTGAGCAAAGCTAACAAGTGAGACCTGACATGATAGGAGCTAATGGAAGAGATCTGTCATATAAGTGTTGGTCCTACAAGGTAAGTGAGGAAATATGAGCACATTGGGTGCCTCCTGACAGATAAGAGTGGATAAAGAAATGAAAGAAGTGTTCAAGAGAATGAAATGTATCCCCAAACAAATTGCCCTTACTAATTTTCTTTTAACAGATTCAGATCACTAAAAATACTTAATTCATTTTTAGAAAGTTTTAAAAAATAATAAAGATTAAAACACTGAACTGCATAACACCAGAATCTGTTGATTCACTTTGATCCTGAAAACATGATGCCTTATTCAAGTCAGCTAATATGTTTACGTTAATTTTTAAAAAGAACAAACAATACTTATGTGGCTCTAGCATATAATGCTTAGAGTTCGAGGAAATTATGTTAGCTTCATATCCAGGCATTTTGGCTGGAGCTAAAATATCAAGTGTTGTTTATGCATAAAATCATGTCATCTCAGAGTTGGAAGATCTTCAAGGTCATCTACTCCAACATCCAGACCAACACATGAGGCCATCCTCTCTAAGCCATCCAAATTCTTTTAAAAAGGCCTTGTATTTATTCATCCAATGAACATTTGTAGAGTCCCAACAACGTACAAGGTACTGGACCGGGTGCTGGAGATAAAGGAGTTAACCAAACATACACTTTCTTCATGAAAATTTTTTTACTTTTTAAAAGAAATTGCCTAATTCACTGGCAATTAGCAATTTAGACTGCTGTTTTTCTTCCTATCACCACCATCCTCCCTCCCCTCAACATCAAAAAAATGCAAACCATTCCAACTGGCCAAGTATGTCCTGGAACAATGCCCACTGGCCCTCCGGGAGTAGCATGAATTCTATTCTTAGCCTGCTCTACTCCTCAAGCACTCAGCCATTCCCAAATGTTCACCCCTTATCTCTCTCCAACTCTCTGCTTTATGACTTTAAAAAAACCTACTGTACCTACCAGAAGCAAAAATAATGATTAAAATCTCCCTACTCAGAAATTTAAATTCCCAGTTGTTTTAATTATAGTAGTGTTTTTGTTGTTAGTGCCATCAAGTCAATTCTGATTCCTGTTAAAACCAAGATCAGTCTTGCTATACCCCTCTCACTGCTCACTCAGGGTCAGGTCCCACAGTTGAGAGTTTCACCAGTCTCCGTCCTGCTTACTCCTAGTTTATTTCCTTGCCCTACTACTAGTGTTGTTGAGGGTCTAACATGTCTTAACAGACCCCTGAGCTTTTCTGAAATATTAGAATCAAGGACAATGGCTTATGACTATCTTGGAGATTATCAAGATTCTTGTAGTATTTCATTTTAGTTCTGACCTGCACTATTTTTAGTTTCTCCTATAACTAATAGTGCTGTAGCAAAATTCTAGTTTACTTTTGATAAACATGGACTTCCATTTTATAAACACATCTAATCATTTATAGAGAAAATAAACATCCAAAGAACTATGCACAAATAACAAATGCGACTTTGCATAATCTCTAATAGTGCTACAATACTTTTTAGTATTGTAACTAATTTTTAGATGCTTGTGACTGATTTTTGTTTTGGATATATCTAAGTCTGCATTGTCCAATATAGAAGCCACTAGCCATACATGATTATACAAATTTTAATTAATTAAAATGAAATAAATTAAAGATTCAGTTCCTCAGTCTCATAAACTACATTGCAGGTGCTACATTAGAGGCACATGTGGCTAGTGGCTAGAGTGTTGAGCAGCATGTGTAGTTGTCTCCATCGCTACAAACAGTTCTATTGGACAATGCTGATCTACATGGTATTAATGGTAAAGGTATATCTATAAGCGAGAATGATGTGTTCAAGAACAGACTGAAGTTCTTCAGGTTGTTAAATCCTGCCTTCCTTGTCTCGTGAGTAAAATGGAATAGGCAAGTGTTCCACTATCTTGTTCTTTCCTCTTCTTTATCACACCAATAATAATTATTCATTATTGACAAAGTTAAAACACAAAGAAGTAGAAAGAAGTAAATCATGAATCACCCTAAATTAGGGGATGTTACCTTGATATAGAAATTCATCTAGAGTAATGATTGATTCTTCTAATTTTTCTGTTTAAGATACTTTTCTCCTTGACTCTTTCAGTAGGTAATAAGTGGATCTGCTGTGAACCTCACAAAAATGTACTACCATTTTACATATTAATATGCTCATTCATCAAGTAATCATAAAAATTTCCTGTGAATTAAAAAAAAAATTTAGACAGCAGAAAGACAGGTGCTCCACCCGGGGGGGAAAAATGTAGCACTTTAATGTAGATTAACTAATTTCAACTATTAGGAAACCCAGGGAATCCCATCCTTTTACAAAAATATTTTCACATTCTCTTTGAAAAGCAGAGTGGGAAAATGTTGAGGAAATGAGGCCTTCCTGTTTCTGCCACATGCAGATAATTATCCAGCTGCATTTCCAAAATAAGAAT
Source organism: Ceratotherium simum simum (assembly GCF_057802395.1). NCBI lineage: Eukaryota > Metazoa > Chordata > Mammalia > Perissodactyla > Rhinocerotidae > Ceratotherium > Ceratotherium simum. Next base: position 75,016,507 of record NC_141900.1, read on the forward strand.
GGCTGGAAAGTTCTTTCAAAGAGCTCCTCGCAGCTGAATATCAAAGGAAATTTGCATGTTTCTAAAACTATTGTTCTTGTGGTTCATGATGGAATTATGAGGGCTCTCCTGTTTTTGTCTCTAAATATGAATAAAGAGAGTTCAGTGATTTGAACCTACAGGATCTCCCTGCAGATTTTTCTTCTATGTGACGGCTGTATAATAAGCAAAGAGCATTTTGATGAGGACAAGTTCACTCCATTTACTTGAGGCCAAAGGCCACTGTAAAATCTTTGTTCTTCTTGTATTTCTAAACAGATCAGATTTTTTTAGTGTTTTATAAAATTTTATTAAGTACTCTTTATTAGTATTATTTTAATCTTTCAGAACTTTTTTCTTCCATTCACATCTAAGAAAAAGATCATGTCACAATAATAATGTCATGCTTTCCTTTACTGAACAAAATATATTTTACAGATGTTACTCGTTTATTACAAATGCAGATCTGAAGGAGTTTTAGGCGGTCAGTCCAGTCTGTTCTGTTTCCCAAGAGAGCTGATGAAGCCTGAGCTGGTGAGACCACCAAGACACAGTTCATGGTAGCAAGAGGGGGCAGAGTGTTTGAGATAAAAAACAGAGCACACGAGTAGTTCTGCGCTCCAGCGTCAGCGTTGTGACCATCATGCTTCCCCTCCTGGATGGGTCACTTTCTTAGAAAAGGAAACTTTTACCCCAATGTTAAATTCAAGATTTCAAAACCATTGAAACATTTTCCATATAATATTAAAAAGTACAAGAAAGGGTGGCGGTGGGGGAGCAATCAATGAAAAAATAAAATCAATACATGCTGATAAAAAAGATAAAATCTTCTGAATGAAAGTAAACAAATTTAGCCAAGAAATTCTTTTATGTAGAATAAAGAAGTTTAAAACATGGAAATGCATACTTGGTGTGAGATGTTAAAATGTAAATCATCTTTAAATACAAAATAAAAGACAAACAAAAAATTTTACTGTTGGAAGAGTATAATATAGGGTGAGGGGCCCTAGGTCTGGAGAGTGATGTGGGTCAGAATTAGAAAGATGTTCTGTGATGTAGAAGCTGGTAATTTGAAAGAAGTTTGGCGTCTGAGAGAGGTGAAGGAGGGAGGGGAGTATAAATATTTTTCCACAAACACTCCTAGATCAGGAATTTATGTGACTAAGGCATGGTACATAACTGAAGTTTTTAATATGAGTCTAAAAAGATGTGACGAATTTCTCTGTAATTCTCTTGTGCTATATTTCCGTTCATGAAAGCAAAACAGTGGCGTCCCCAAGTTTTAATATTTGGAAAGTTTCCCACAGGGAATATCAAAAATACATATTCTTCTACTTCCCTTACTCTTCCACAATTAAATCCTGGCTTCGCTCCTCACCTATTATGGGACTGTGAGCAAGTTATCTGGCCTCTCTGTCTTGGCTTCTCCACCTGTAAAACAGAGAGACTAAGAGCACCTATGACAGAAAGTGGTTATCATGATTAAATGAGATAACGCAGACAAAGCACTAAGCACAGTGCCTAGAATATAGTTAGGTCCTCAGTAAATGGAAGCCATTCAAACTATCTCTGTCTTTAAGACTACGGAGATATTTCACAGGAACAAAGCAGTGATCTACGTAGTTTGTCAACCTGTGAGGGGAAAAAATAGCTAATGTGACAGAAGAGGCTAAACATCAGTGTCCATTGAGGGATGGCTTCAGTTGGTAATGGAGTCTGTACCTGTGGATTTCAGATGACCAACTGAACAAACCAGTAAGTATTGCTCATTTGCTTTACAGAGCAGCGCTCTGTTGGACAGCGTTATCCAGCAGAACTTTCTCTGATAATGGAAATATTCTATTCTTCTGTGTCCAATACAGAAGGCTTTAGCCACATGTGGCTGTTGAGTAATTGGCATGTGGGTAGTATGTGAGAAACCCAACCTTTAATTTACCTTATTTTAAATTTAAGTAGCCACACACATTATACCACATATATTCACGCACAATCACATATACATACATACACCTCTCACCCACATCTACACATATACCACACCACACACACGCAGACACACACACTCACACATCACAAACACATTTACATAGTTCTTTTATATTTCTCTAAATGATTGGCTGATTAATTTTATTTAATTTTCCTCTACATCCAGGTATATTGTTTAGTCAGTCCATTTCTAAATAGTTCAGAGAGCATATTTCCAGTATTAGCATTGTATACCTTCTCTCAGTTTGTTGTTAAATGGATGGCAAGGGTTTATGTTCCTTAAATTATTACATCACACCCACATGTTAGGGGTATTTTTACTTGGAGAAACATACACTTCTTTTTAGTTATCTCACATTCAGGTGTTTAAAAAACAGCACTGACAACTTCCAAAAGCAGTCCTGGCTTGGGGAAAGTGACCTTAAAGTGGTGTTTTTAGTACAGAAATAACAGGTAGTCACACACCAAAAGGTGATATTCCAAAAGTTAAATTTCAAGAGTATTTAGAGAGTATTTTTCCATGTAATAGTGTTCTAAATAAGTGGTACATTTCCCATAATGCTAAAAGGTCTATATCGTTACCAGAACTGTATATATTTGCAATGAAAAGAACAGAAAGTTACACATTGCAGAACTGTCAACCAAACAGGAAAATTGGACAATAAATACTTTTCCTTTTGGATTGTTGACACTGAAGAAAATCCACCACTTACAGATGATTTTAAGGGGTTTATGAAACTTTTGTTTGGTTTCACGTCAACACTCACCGTTTTCTGCCCAGCAGCAAGGAGAACTTAGCCTGTGCAGCCAAGATGTAAAGCAGGGTCCAGACCAGCAAGTTGGCCCACACCTCAGGGAGATTGGTTAGATATAAGGAGATTGGACAAGTAAATAAAGACATTGAGGATAATGAGAGCCATGCTTCTCACTGTTGAAGGAGGGAATTCAAATATGAAAAGGGAGAATGCTAGAACAAACCCTGTAGCATTGGATTGGAATTGAAAGTATAGGTTGAATTCATGGCTTTTAATATAGGTAGATAGATAACTAGACATGTAGAATTAGATATAGATGTATGTGTGTGTATAAATAAATGTGTGTGGGGCAGCGTGGATATGCATTTATTTCCAAGCTCTGTCTGATGGAGGGGCCAAGAAGCAAGGAACCTCTAGTAGCATAAGCACATCTAGCACCCAAATCTGTTTCCAAATACCATTCTCTACTAAGAGTAGACAGGAATTCTTGGAGAAATGACTTATTCCGGGTTGGGATAGGAAAAATACATGATTCAAAAAACATGGTGCAATTACACAAAGTAATTTCAATAGTTGCTTGCGTTTTTCAAAGATATTTAGGGTGGTCCAATCTTTATTTAAGCAACACATCCTAAGATTCCGTTTGCCCCACTCTTCTCCATATCTGCCACACCCTGCATCTATCTTAAATCTCTCAGTCTCTCTATCTTTCCCCCACAACACCTAATAAACAAAACCCCTACGGCTTCTGACCTTTCTCTTCATTCTTTGGCTCCCTCCTCAATTCTTTCTTTTTTCCCCCTTTGAATAAATCCTTCCACTGCAAATCCCCCTTCCTTGCTTCTTCTTTCCTGTCTTTCTGACTCTGTGGCATATAAAGCCAGGAACCAAGACAGCAGATTCAATATATCTCCTAGAAGTTAAGAAGGCCAAGCTACCAAATTCAGGATTCTCTTACAGGTGTGGCCAAAGGGAGAAAACACGAAGCACTTATAACTTAATTTTTTTCCTTCTAATTCTTTTAAAATCCCAGGCATATGTATTATCAGTAGTGGTAGCACTAATCCCTGTGCCTCTTTTCTATCATCTAAATAAATTTCTTAAAATACCACACACAGAGTTAGCCCTATACATGCAGTTGTTTGTTGCCTATATAATACTATAAGCAGAATTGCTTCTTGTCAAAAATATATCCTCATTTCAGGTGGCAAATATCCCATTAGAATGGGGTAAGCACTTCCTTTCCAAGCATTATTACATAAAAATATAAATTCACCTAGAGGAATAAAACACTAAACAGCTATCAGTCTTTTACAATCAATATATCTGGCTCTTTCCTGTCAGATAGCAGCATCAGACAATGTCCAGAATGGGTATATTCGTTTTGTGTGTGAGGAAGATCAGCCCTGAGTTAACATCCATGCCAGTCCTCCTCTCTTTTTTGCTGAGGAAGACGAGCCCTGAGCTAACATCTATTGCCAATCCTCCTCTTTTTTCTCCCCAAATCCCCAGTAGATAGCTGTATGTCATAGCTGCACATCCCTCCAATTGCTGTATGTGGGATGCCACCCCAGCATGGCCGGACGAGCGGTTCATTGGCGCGTGCCTGGGATCCGAACCCGGGCCGCCAGTAGCAGAGCGTGTGCACTTAACTGCTAAGCCACAGGGCAGGCCCCAGAATGGGTATATTCTTAACAGAGGAAAGGCTGATGGCACTGTACCATAGGGTATAGCTGGGAAGAGTGTGCTTGAAGGAGAAGTGAAAACGTGAGATCACTAAGAATGCTAGAGTCAAGTAGGACACACAAAGTATAAATGAGTCGCTGCAAAATTCCTTATCACAATTTTGCCTATAGTCAGCCTTATCCATACATTAAATAATTAACACATGAACCACATACATTTAAATAATTTTGGCATAAGGTAAAATTCATGTTTTTATAAAAAAGCTTAATTAAGATATGTCTTAAGATTTCATACTGTGAACCACTAGAAAACACGTAAGTAAAAGACATTCTCACAGACTTTTCTCAGATCCTTTCTATTTCGGTATCTTTATTGATACATGAAAATAATGTGCTCTCCTTTATAGTAGTGAAAAATCATATTTAAGATGATGCATATTCAATGAAAAGATACTATATCTTTGAAGAATCAGATTAAAAATAAGAAGTCTTCTTTTGGCATTGTGCTAGAAAAATCTTATAAAAACTCATGAGGAACTTTCTCAAGGCCATTGTTTGAATAATCCAAAATTTGGAAAGGCATTAGAGGGAATGATTTGTTAATCAGTTGCCTTTCTTCTACGTCTCATTAGCACATTAATCTGTACCAAAGGGCCTTATACAAGGTCAAAAATGAAGCAAGTCCTTACCTGTGTGTCCCTAGAGCAAAAGAGATGCAAAAAAGACAAAATTCTGGGAATGAACTCATCCTATTTAAGCACTTGTGAACATTTTCTAATTAGAGCTTGGAATAGAATGGAGATCAATGGTAATCAATCATTTCTTTACATCAATTCTATTTAGCACAGTCCAAGTCATGGAAGGTTTCACAATGTACATATGGAGCACATTGAGATCAGTCAGTAGATGGGTGGAGAAGGTGGCTTCATCTATTTTAAAGCCTCAAGGCATTGCATTTGAGCCTTCCTAGCAGACCCAAGTCTGCTCCCCCCCAGCATCCTCTTCCTCTATCTGCCCACTCACCTGCCCTCTCTCTTCCAGTCACTGGCACTGCCCCTCCACTCTGTATCCCCTTCCTCCTTGCCCATCCCTCTGCTTTATAGAACCACATTAAATTCCCAATACCCCTTCAAAAAAGCCACGCCCATTGACCTGCCCAATTGGTTCCAGGAGGTAAGAATGCACCATTCACCCCTGTCCTCCCCTTTCCCTCTTCCACTCCTCCCTTCTTCTTCCCCTCCACATCCTTTCCACTGAGTATTCAAAAACCCTTTCCCAGTTCCTCCTCCAGCCCCATGGCCTTAGTTCAGGCCCTCATCACATCAGGCCTATGTTACTGCCCAGGGACCAGCTGGCCTTCTTAGCTTCCACTTGAGTCCTGTTCCACTTCCTTCTCCACACTACTACCTCCATAATCTTCCCAAGGATAAATATTTTGTTAAGTGACTAACCTGCTCAAAATCCCCCAGTTGTGGGGCTGGCCCTGTGGCATAGTGGTTAAGTTTGGTGCGTTTTGCTTCAGTGGCCTGGGCTCGTGGGTTTGGATCCTAGGTGCGAACCTACACCACTAGTCAGCCACGCTGTGGCAGAGACCCACATATAAAGTAGAAGAAGACTGGCACAGATGTTAGCTCAGGCTAATCTTCCTCAACCAAAAAAAAAAAAAAAAAAAATCCTTCAGTTGTGAATGGCTACTATCCAAAAAAATCTCCAGAAAATAACAAGTGTTGGTAAAGACGTGGAAACATTGGAAACCTAGTGCACTCTTGGTGGGAATGTAAAATGGTGCAGCCACTGTATGAAAACAGTATGGCAATTCCTTAAAAATTTTTAAATAGAATTACCATACAATCCAGCAATTCTACTTCTGGATATATACTGAAAAGAATTGAAAATGGGATCTCAAAGAAATTTATATACCCGTGTTTATGGCAGCATTATTCACAATAGCCAAAAGGTAGAAGTAACCCAAGTGTCCATTCCAAACCAAGAGGAGTGTTTCCTAAGGAAAGAGATTTTATTTGTCTCTCTACTCTAGTTCCTGGAACATAGCAGAAGATAAACATGCATAAATTGATGAATAAATAAAGTGTCTTAAGTCACAAAGAAAGTTAGAATTAAATTGAGTCTTTAACATTTACCCTACCCATGAGTCATCTTCTCTCCTTTAACTAGTTAGAGACTCAAAAACTTCTCTCTTAGAAATTTAGGGATTTGTTTGCTATGTCAAGTGAGAGTTAAAAAGGTTTAATTTGACATTTCAGGCTTTCTGAAACTAATCTCTATGTTAAACCACTAAAGACACCTTAACAAAAACAGGGATTTTGATATAAATAAGCTATGTACAAACTTGACCTCCTAATTGAGGGAAAAGTTAGATTTCATATTTCCATCTGTACATTGTGCAAGCAATTCCTAAAATAATGAATCATGCCCCTAACGTGAAACAAGGAAAAGTTCCTAATACTGAAAAGCTATCCTCAGAAGGTACTTTAGGTCCTCAAAAACTTAAGAGGAAATTCATGTGTAGGTATTTCTGTGTGCTCAGACAGGATTAATACTTCTGAACAATTAATAAGTCAAGTTAGTGAGAATAAAAATAACTAACCTTTAATGTGTACTTAATAAGTGTGGGCATTTTCCTGTGTTTTACATGCACTGTTTTATTTTAGCATTTTGGCAGCTCTCTAAGATAAGTCCTGTTATTATTCCCATTTCACAAGCTTCGAGAGAGCAAGTCAAGTGTCCAAGGTTACTCAGTCAGTAAGAGGCTGAGCCAAGACCAGCATCTACTGCCCGGCTTCTAAGCCAGGCCCCATCACCACGAAGGTGCGTTACCTCTTTTTGTTTGAAGTCAGCTTTTCCAAAGGCCACCTTCAGTCCAGGACAAAGCAGTCTGTCCTGCGGGCACATTAAGACATGCCCTGAGCCTCACAAAGTGCTAATGGAAATATCCAAAAAGACTGTACTACTAGGGATCAGTAAGAAAACAGGGAGCCATAAATTTGACATGCTGAAAAAATGAATCACACAGACATTGCCTCTATTGTATTTTTAGGCTAGATGAGTTTTGTGAAACACAATTCTTGGGACTTCAAACTGTGTGTATATTGTAGTTAAGTTGATCTCTTGGTTTTAATTTATGATTATACTTTATTTAGAATCACAATTGTTTTCATAATACAGCAATAACAAAACTATCATTCTGAATAAACAGGAATATATGTTTATGTTGTACTGTAACTTGCTCCAAGGAGTTACTAAAATTGTAAATCAGGCTTTACAGAAGGCAGAGGAAAGAGGAAAGCACGTTACTGTCTTATCCTGCATTGCAGATGAAGATATCAAAATGGGGAATTGCCTGCCAGGCGTATTATAAACTATAATTGGACGAGACTAAATAAGGAATCAAGATATCATGCCAATACATTAAAAGGAAACGTTTTTGTTTTCAATATTTTTTAAGAAGATCAGAGTCAAAAGATTGAATTAAAATCGATGATCAGTTTTTATATGCTTCTTTAAATTTTCCAAAGCATGTGTTTGCCTTTCTAAGTTGCTACCTCAGAGTGTTTTGGATTAGAACATTTTCCTTCCTAAATTTAAAACAATAATGAAGTACTAAACTGCAGAAGTAAAAAGACAATATGTGTAAAATGTAGTTCCAGTAGTGTGTTACTAAAAATATGGAAGTCTAGCTGGATCATTGCTGGTACAACACTTTTCTTTTGTTGCATATGTACCAGGGGGGAAAAATACAATTTTAAAAGGAGTGTCTGGTGCGAGATGGTGGACTGAGCACATTTGTTTATCCTCTTTCCTTCTCTAGATCTTATTAAAAGTAAAGAAATAAAGAAGACATAAAACTATAAGAACACAAAAGTAAAGAGAACCAGAGATGGACCATCAGCAAATAAGAGTTTTCAATGAATTTTCAGGAGTAAAAAAGTAGAATAAAATGGGATAACTAGTGAAATTGGCCAGAAAAAAGTCACAACCCAGAATATGTTGATTTTCAACTCTTAAAAATCAACCTATATATACATCAAAAGATGTTAATTATGGGTGCAGAACACAATGCAAATGTCTTTAAACTTGACATGTATAAGTGTAGGTGTAAATGATGTAATTTGGGAGATGGAAAGGAGGAGGAGAATTTAAATCAAGATTACGGGCACTAATGTCTTTTCATGAAGTGAGGAGCTTAGAGATACCGTCTGTAATTGGTAGATAACACAAATTACCAATAGAAGTCATAAAATAGTGCTGTAACAAAACTGGAAGGTGGTGGTGGTGACAAAGGTGTAGAAGGGATAACCTGGCTAAATCTTCATCTATCAGAAAGTCAATAAATAATGCCTATGTGGAAAATCAAGAAGTAGTGACATAGTATACATAGTATGTAGATATATGAAGCTAACTAGCAAAGAAGTTTAAGATGGAGACACTTGAAAGAGGAAAAAACTGTTACCTTTGGGGAACGGAATTATGAGTAGGAAAAGATGGGGCAGGGGGCTGATCCTTTAAACTGTAAATTCTTCTATATGTTATTTTTAAACATGGGCATGTTTATAATAATCTTAAATGTATGTAAGAAAAAATAAAAGCTTTTGATTCTTTGTTCTATTTCTGTGAAAAGTGTTGTTGGAACTTTGATAGGGATTGCATTGAATCTATAGATTGCTTTAGGAAGCATGGACATCTTAACTATGTTTATTCTTCCAGTCCAAGAGCACGGAATATCTTTCCATTTCTTGGTGTCTTCTTCAACTTCTTTCAGCAATATTTTATAGCTTTCAGTGTACAGATCTTTCACCTCTTTGGTTAAGTTTATTCCTAGATATTTTATTCTTCTTGTTGCAATTGTACATAGGATTGTATTCTTAATTTCTCTTTCTGCTGCTTCATTGTTAGTGTATAGAAATGCAACTGAATTTTGTATGTTGATTTTGTATCCTGCAACTTTACCATATTCATTTATTAATTCTAAAAGTTTTTTTGTGGATTCTTCAGGGTTTTCTATATATAAAATCATGTCATCTGCAAATAGTGACAGTTTCACTTCTTCCTTTCCAATTTGGATCCCTTTTATTTCTTTTTCTTGCCTGATTGCTCTGGCTAGGACTTCCAATACTACATTAAACAGGAGTGGTGAGAGTGGGCATCCTTGTCTGGTTCCTGTTCTTAGAGGGATAGCTTTCAGTTTTTCGCCATTGAGGGTGATATTAGCCGTGGGTTTGTCATATACAGCCTTAATTATGTTGAGGTACTTTCCTTCTATACCCATTTTATTCAGAGTTTTTATCATAAATGGATGCTGTATCTTGTCAAATGCTTTCTCTGAATCTATTGAGATGATCATGTGATTTTTATTCTTCATTTTATTATTGTGATGTATCACGTTGATTGATTTGCGAATGTTGAATCACCCCTGCATCTCTGGAATAAATCCCACCTGATCATGGTGTATAATCTTTTTAATGTATTGTTGTATGCGATTTGCTAGTATTTTGTTGAAGATTTTTGCATCGATGTTCATCAGTGATATTGGCCTGTAATTTTCTTTTTTTGTGTTGTCCTTGTCTGGTTTTGGTATCAGGGTAATGTCGGCTTCGTAGAATGAGTTAGGGAGCTTCCCCTTCTCTTCAATTTTTTGGAAGAGTTTGAGAAGGATAGGTATTAAGTCTTCTTTGAATGTTTGGTAGAATTCACCAGGGAAGCCATCTGGTCCTGGACTTTTATTTTTGGGGAGGTTTTTGATTACTGTTTCGATCTCCTTACTGGTGATTGGTCTATTCAAATTCTCTATTTCTTCTTGATTCAGTTTCAGAAGGTTGTATGATTCTAAGAATTTGTCCATTTCTTCTAGATTATCCAATTTGTTGGCATATAGCTTTTCATAGTATTCTCTTATAATCTTTTGTATTTCTGGGGTGTCTGAGGTAATTGCTCCTCTTTTATTTCTGATTTTACTTATTTGAGCCTTCTCTCTTTTTTTCTTTGGTGAGTCTAGCTAAATGGTTGACAATTTTGTTTATCTTTTCAAAGAACCAGCTCTTGGTTTTATTAATTTTTTCTATTTTTTTTTAGCCTCTATTTCATTTATTTCTGCTCTGATTTTTATTATTTCCCTTCTTCAACTGATTTTGGGCTTTGTTCTTCTATTTCCACTTCCTTTAGATGTGCTGTTAGATTGTTTATTTGAGATTTTTCTTGTTTGTTGAGGTAGGCCTGTATTGCTATAAACTTCCCTCAGAACCACTTTTGCTGTATCCCATAAATTCTGGCATGTCATGTTTTCATTTTCATTTGTCTCCAGGTATTTTTTTATTTCTTCTTTGATTTCTTTGTTGACCCAATCATTGTTCAGCAGCATTTTGTTTAATCTCCACATTTTTATGGCTTTTCTGTTTTTCTTCCTATAGTTGATTTCTAGTTTCATACCGTTGTGGTCAGAAAAGATGCTTGGTATTATTTCAATCTTCTTAAAAATAAAAGCTTTTGAATATCTCTATATGTTCAGTACATCAATTGAAGCCCGATAAACAAGGTGGGGAAGTAAGGCAAATGCATCAAAAATTCAGAACCTTCAAACACTGCATTAGAGAAAGTAGAAGTTCCTGTTTAGGACAAGTGTTATGATATAGTGATGTCTGTTTCTATTCTGGCAGTAAAGCCTGGCAGTGTGTCAGCTGTTATCCTGTTAAAAGGTCTGGAGTGAAAGAATGAATTAATTGTGTTTTTCATAAAAGACTTGCTGACAAGACCAGAGGGAGGCTCCATTTCACAGTCTTTCCCTTCTTTGGGCAATATAGATGATGGCAATGGGCTACCAAACGGCCTCTAAAATCTTTTCCTTTTCTCCTCCAGGTACAAATCTCTACAGTGTAGGAACACTCTGGCTAATTCTGTGACTCTATGATTTATAGTATTCTTGGACTTGTTTAGGACTGTAGCAGCAAAAATAGCTTGATTTTCCAGAGCATGGCAATGTCACAACACAGCATCTACTAATTTAAGAGAAAATGGTTTTTATAGGTCCAAAAATTTAGAAAAATTCCAATGATTCATGGAGGTAATTGGTCAATCATTGCCAATTCAAATTCATCAGGAAAATACACACACACACACCCCAAAACAAATCTTTGCATTGTTTGGTTTTGTCCCAAAAGGAAATGATAATCCTTTAGGTAACAGAAGTGTCAACAGCCTGTAAGATCCTGGGTAGCACTCTGGGCCTGAGAGAGTTCATATTATCCCATATTAGGAAGGTATTAATTATTATTGCAGAACAGAATGTAAATGTTAGCAGATAAAAACGTAAATCATATATTTAGAAGGTACAGTTCTAAACGTAGCCCTCTGGTTCCCAAAGCATGGACCTGTGTGAATGGCTGCTGCCAGCTTGTGTGTGATACACACAAATGAGGCCCACCTGACTGAGTTAACAAATTACTGTAACTATTAGCTGCAGATTAATTTATGAGCTAACACAGCTATGTAAACACAGTCTAGCAATGGAAATACAGGTCTATATCCATTCAATTCCTAATTCATCCTTCTATAAAAATAATTTAAGATAATCCTCACTATCCTCATGTTCCTCTGATGAGCATCATCTCTGTGGAGGTGATTAGTTCAGAAAGTCTGCATACTCTTCCATTGCCAAGAGCCTCTAGTTAGGCTCTGTCTTCTTCCAGATGAGCCTGGCCTCCTGTATTCCAGTTGGTTCTTATTGGCAGCTTCAGAATTTTTACAAATGCTAAGCTATTAAAAGCTAATAGCAAATTAATAATAACATATTTGTCTATTACTTCGGAGCTCACTTCATTTGGTGTCATGCCAAATCCAAGGCACAACTTCCATAGACACCTGCATACAAGCTTCACCAAATTTACAGAGACTCCCATCATATTTCACGCTTCAATTCTGCCTTGCTGCTTATCACTAAATATGAGCAGTCCATGCCCCTAGCTAAAGCCAATCAATTCTTCCACTTGTGCAGTAGACCATCTACTCTCCCTTGCTCAAGAGCATCACTTCAGCAACATTTGCCCCTCCCTCCTGCATCATCAATTTTTCCCTCTATCCATTAGCATACACTTGTGTTACAATTTTTCTCATTTTAAAAAACCTTGTTTTTGTTTCTTCTTCCTTCTTTAGCTGACACTCCATTTCTCTCACCCTTTATATTTTATTATATATATTTATTATATTATATATATTGTATTTTCTCAAAAGAGTTACCTAAACCTACTATCTCCAATTCCTCTCCTCCAGTTCTCCCTTAAATCCACTTCAGTCGGGTTTTCATCAAGCCTCCAAAACAGGGAGGACACCAATGAGCTCCATCTTGCCAATGTAATGGGCAATTCTCAGTTCTTATCTTACTGAAATATCAGTAGCATTTGTCATAGTCCATCACTCTCTATTCTCCTTGATAACTTTCTTCACTTGAATGCCAGTGCACTCCAGTCTTTTGGCTTTCTTCCTGCCTTACTAGATAATCTTTGTCATACTCCTTTGCTGTTCTTTCTTTCTCTCTCAGATCTATCAACATTGGAGCACCCCAGGGCTCAAACCTTCTTCCTCTTCTCTCTTCTAACACCGTTCAATCCTCGGTGATTTCACCATCTCCTGAACTTAAAAACTACCTACATGGCCAACCACTCTCAACTTCATATCACAAGCATAAACCTCTTGCCTGAATGCCTGCTCGTATATTAAAGTCCGTATTTCCCACCCCCTTGCAGTTAGGCCATGCCATGTGACTAGCTTGAGTCAACGGGCTGTGAGAGGAAGCAATTGGTGTCACTGGGCTGATTTACAGTATTAGGAGCCAACACATGACTCTAATTTTTCTCTTCTCCTGTTTCATGACCTTGGAAGCTGTATGTTTCCAATGCAGTTACAATATGGCAGTGTTTCCATCACCTTTAGTCTCTGAGTGTATGTGTGAAGCAGAGCCCTCACTGCCCACGTTTCATGTGTACCATGAGTGAGAAGTAACCCTTAGATGTGTTAAACCGCTGACGTTTTGAGACTTAATTTTAACTGTAGCATAATTTAGATTATCTTAAGTTAGATGTCAAAGAGACATCTCAACCTTAACACAACCAAAACTGAATTTTTGATGTTCCTTCCTAAAACTTACTCCACCCTCAGGTTCCCTATGTGAGTTGATGTCAGCTCCATCATTCCAGTTGCTCTGGTCAAATTATTTGAGCCACCCTGACTCTTCACGTTGTCTCACATCCCACCTCCAATCTATCAGGAGATACTGTTGGCTCTGCCTTCAAAACATATATACATTCAAGCACTTCATCCCACCTCTGTTCCTAGCACCCTAGGTTGATGCTGGTCTGTCGGCCAACATCATCTCTCTCTGATCACTCTAACGGCCTCCTAATGGTCTCCTTTCTTCCAGTCTAGTGCTCTATGATATACTCTAAAGACAGTAGTCAGAATAGTCCTTTTAAAACCCAATTCAAATCACATCACTCCTCATCAAACCCTCCCAAGTTTTCTTATCGCTCCCTAGAATCAAAGAAAAATCCTTACCATGGCCTACAAGACTTTGTATGATCAACCTGTACCTGGTCTTCCTTATGTCTCTGATTTCTACCATTTTCCGCCTCACTCCATTCTAGCCACAGTGGCCTCCTTGCTGTTCTGCCAACTCACCAAATATGCTTTAGGACCTTTGCCCTAGTGAGTCCTTCAGCTTGGAATGATCCCTGGTGGCTGACTTCCTGATATTTTTTGAGTCTTTTCTCAGATGCCACCTTCTCAATGGAGCCTACACTGACAACTCTATTTTAAACTGCAGTGAGTTCACCCTTCCCACCAGGAGCTTTCTGCCTTTCTACTCTACTCTATTTTTTTCCACATCACTTCCCATCTTCTAACTTGCTATATGGCTTATTTATTTATTGTGTTTATTGTGTGTTTCCTTACTCATTTGTGTCTCTTCTGTTATGTAACATAAATGCCTAGAGCAGTGTATGTCGCATAACAGGAACTAAATAAATATTTATTGGATTAACTAAAGTGGGTGAGGCAGACTTATTTTTACATTTCACAGGTAAAAGTACAGACTCAGAGACAATGTGACAATATAGAGACGTGCCCCAAACCATTCAGTTCATAAGAGTATCCAAAAGAAAAGATATAAAAGCACAATTTCCTAAATATCACAGAAGTAAGTGTCTATGTTCTCTAAATTTACCGGATAGTTTAAATCTTGTAGTTTCATCCCAATATTGGGCATTAACCTACTCAACTTGCTTGCTTATATGCTGGATTATATGCCAGAATGACACGTGCTGGGGTTCCATTTCACCGTCTTTAACAATTGGATTTATCAAAGAGGATTCTGAAGTAGATAGAAAAAGGTTTCAAGAAGATCTAGTATAGTGATATGCCTTAAATAAATCTGCATTTTGATTTTTTTGTACCATAATACAAATTCCTTATTTTGGGGAAAGCCACAATTGGCTCATGATCTAACTTGCTGTTCATCAAAGTTTCCTCAAGGGATGGAAATAATAAACAAGTTGGTATTAGTCAATAGTGATCTGTGCTCATAATCCACATGGGATGATCCTGCATCTATTGATATTCTGCTTTTATGATGCCTTTCTTATATCCAAAATTAAAGTAAAAAGCAAATGAAGACTTTAAATATGTTGACCACATGCAAAATGTGTTTCAAATTGCTCATTAAAATTTTTCTCCACCCTTATAAAAAAACTCAATTTAATTTACTTTATACAGTTGTTGGACAAAATTAAAAATGAGGAAAAACAAAATATTTTCTCTCATCAAAATTAAGTCAATAATAGCAAACAATAAAAAATAAAAGCATACCAAAATCGAACACCTGAAGTCTAAAGAGAAAGAAAAACCAAAAGATGTATTGGCTTTGCTGGCAAGACATGAGCACTATCCAGTAAAACCTCAGTAAAAATTACTTAAATATAAACATTAACAAAGTCTAACTAATACACATTTAAGAAGCTGTTTTTTATATTCTTGCATTTGCATTTGCATTTCTAATAATGACATATATTTGATCCATGAAACTCTGGATTTGGTTGATAGGGAGACACAGAATAAACTTCCAGAGGTTCCAAAGTTGGCTTTCTAGAATGTTTTTGTTTGTAATAACTCCGTGTTCATACTCATACTTTTAGTCTTGCCACGAACTTGATTCACATTTATTAAGTCACATCTTTGAGCCATACTCTGCACAAGACATTATTATGTCCTTGCCTCAAAAACTTCAACCTTTCGTGGAAACAGATATAGAAAAAAAGTAAATGTAAATCAAGGCAATGTGAGCTTAAAGGGGCTTTCAGAGCACAAAAGAAGAATGGATTATTTCTGACTTCAGAACCAGGGTAAGGAATTAGGAACCAAGAGACTTTTGAGCTAAAATAATTATTGAATTTCAATCATTGACATTCCATCAAATGCAGCTTAATTTTCTATATGTAATTAAGATGAGTTTTCCAAAAGCTTCATGGGACTTTTTGCTTCACTCAAACTAAAATAGATTTAGAGCCAAATATGTGAATATCTTGGCAAAAAAAATTTTAATTGAATACATAATTACTGGCGCACCATCTTATCTGTGCTAAACTAAGTGTGAAAGTCTTAGTTGTGCTACGGTTGGAGAAAGTAGGGTTATTGCACAAAAGTTGTTATACTTTATCACTTTACTAGGTTATATGGAATTCATTTTCAGCTCAGACCCATTTTGGACATTTCTTTAGTAAGGAACAGATCTTGAAGAATTTGGGAATTGTACTAAAGAGTTCATGTTTTATTATAAGGCAAAAAAGGGAGACATTAGGGGCCAGCCCCGTGGCAGCGTAGTACTTAAGATCGCACGCTCGCTTCCTTGGCCCAGCGTTGCTGGGTTCGGATCCTAGGGGCGGACCTAGGCACCGCCTATCAGGCCATGCTGTGGCAGGCATCCTGCATACAGAATGGAGGAAGATAGGCACGGATGTTAGCTCAGGGCCAATCTTCTTCAGCAAAAAGAGGAGGATTGGCAACAGATGTTAGCTCAGGGCTACTCTTTCTCACAAAAAAAAAGGTGGGGGGAGACATTGAATAATTTTAAGCAGAAAAGCAAATTTCTTTTTAAGAAAGGTCAAACTACTGGCAGTGGCAAAAGAAGCCAGTTAGAAGCTGCTTTCAGAAATCCAGGAGAGAAATGGTAAGCATCTGAAAGCAATGACAGAGAGGATGCAGAAGAGGAGGTAGATTTGAAGGATTTTTAAGATCTAGAATTGGTGAGATTTGGTGGTGAATCAAAAATAGATAGTGACAGGGGCTGGCCCGGTGGCGTAGGGGTTAGGTTCACGCGTTCCGCTTCAGTGGCCTGGGGTTCGTTGGTTCAGATCCTGGGTGCGCACCTATGCACTGCTCATCAAGCCATGCTGAGGCGGCATTCCACATAGAGCAACTAGAAGGATGTATGACTATGACATACACTATCTACTGGGGCTTTGGGGAGAAAAAAGGGAAAAGGGAGGAAGATTGGCAATAGATGTTAGCTCAGGGCCAATCTTTCTCCAAAAAAAAAAAAAAACAGACAGTGACAGAGAGGGAGAATCACATTCTTCTGATTTGGTTAATAAAATGTACAGAGTTGCCAATAACAGATAGAAAATACTGGAGAAGGAGATGATTGGGTCTGAGGAAAAGAAGGGAAATATTTAAGTTAGGGTATTTGTGTAACAATCCAAGTGAAAATATCTCATATCAGATATGAAAGTTATTATGTATATAATATATCTAAAGAAATCCTAAGTCAAGGGTACAGGGAACAGGTTGAGATATATAAAGTGAAGATCTAGTTCTTAATGTATATTTTGAGCAAAGACATTGATAGAGATTGAGGATTTTCTACAACTGGTAATAAGGCAAGAAAATCAATAAGGAAGTAATATCCCAGCATTAAACACTAGGCGGGGAAAGCATAGAATCTGCAGTAGAAGCTATAAGTTGAAACAGAAAATTGAAGAATCTGATAGAGATCAGTATTTGGATTAGGCAAAATAAGACAGAGGATGCCACAGTAAACAAACTATGAAATCTCAATCTCAAAGTTAATAGAATAACATCCCTCACGAAAAAAGAAGCAAGATTTTCAACAAGTATGAGCCAATCAGACGCAGCAAAATATAATAAAGATATTGCCTTAAGGCCAAGTGGTATTTATCCCAGGAATGCACAGTTGATTCAAAACTCAAAGATCAATTAACCACGCTAACAAAATAAAGAAAAATATCATATAATTATTTCAATAGATGAAGAAAAAACATTTTCAAAAATTAAACACCGTTCATTGGGGCCAGCCCAGTGGCGCAGCAGTTAAGTGTGCACACTCTGCTTTGGCAGCCCAGGATTCACAGGTTCGGATCCCGGGCACGCACTGACGCACTGCTTGTCAAGCCATGCTGTGGCGGCGTCCCATATAAAGTAGAGGAAGATGGGCATGGATGTTAGCCCAGGGCCAATCTGCCTCAGCAAAAAAGAGGAGGATTGGCATCGGATGTTAGCTCAGGGCTGATCTTCCTCACAAAGAAAAAAATTATTAAACACCATTCATGATTGGGAAAAAAAAAAACTCTCAGCAAACTAGGAATGGAAGGAAACTTCCTTAATCTGATACAGGGCACCTAAGGGAAACCCACAGCTAACATAATAGTTAATAGTGAAATACTGAACGCTCCTCCCTGAGATTAAGAACATGGCAAAGATGTCCACTCTCACCACTCCTATTAACATAGTGCTGGAAGTACTATAAGATAGGAAAGACAAATAAAAGTTGTAGAGAAAGGACTAGAACTATTGCTATTTATAGATGTCGTGCTAGAGTACATAAAAAATCCTAAGAAATCAACAAAACAACTACAGAAGTAATGGTAAATTTATAAAAGACTCAGACTTCAGGGTCAACTAACAAAAGTAAATTGTATTCCTATATACTCAAAACAAATAATCAGAAAATGAAATTTTAAAAATTATTACATATAATAGCATCAAAAACATATAACACTTAGGAATAAATTTAACAAAAGATATGCTAGATCTTTGAAACTGCAAAACACTTCTGAGAAAATTTAAAGACCTAAATAAATGGAGATATATGCCATATGTCTTGACTGGAGGACTTCGTATTATTAAGAAAGCCATTCTCCATAATTTGGTCTCTAGATTCAACACAATTGCATTCAAGAATCCCAGAGGCTTTTTTACAGAAATTGACAAGCTGATTCTCACATACACACACACATTGGACTCTAACATACATATATTTGTACATATATATGTACAAAAAACGTAGAATAGCTAAAACAGTTTTGAAAAAGAACAAAGTCGAAGGACTTGTATAAACAGATTTCAAGACTTAAAGCTACATTACTCAAGACAGTGAAGTGTGAGGATATACTATACATCAGTGGAACAGAAGAGTGTCCAGAAAGAGACCACACATAGATGGGGAATTATTTTTTAATATATTCACCAAGATAATTCAATGGGAAGAAATTCTTTTCAACAAATGTTGCTAAAACAATTGCATATGCACATGGAAAAATATCAAATGTGAACCTTGATGCTTATTTCACACCATAAACAACAATTAACTTAAAATGGATCATAGACTTAAACATAAAAGCAATAAAACTTCTGGGGCCAGCCTGGTGGTGTAGCCGTTAAGTGCATGCGCTCTGCCTCAGCGACCCAGGGTTTGCGGTTCAGATCCCAGGTGCTCACAGACACATCGCTTGTCAAGTCATGCTGTGGCGGCATCCCATATAAAATAGAAGAAAATGAGCATGGTTGTTAGCCCAGGGCCAATCTTCCTCAGCAGAAAAAAAAAGAGAGGAGGCTTGGCATTGGATGTTAGCTCAGGGCTAATATTCCTCACAAAAAAAAAAAAAGAAGCAATAAAACTTCTAGGAGAAAAATATATGAGAATATATTTGGGGTAGACAAAGATTTCTCAGGAGAGATACAAAAGACATGAACCATAAAAGAAAGTTGATAAATTAGATAAAATTTAAAACTTCTGCTCTTTGAAAGGCATTAATAAGAAAATAAAATGACAAGCCATAGACTAGGAGAAAATATTCACAATACATATATCTGGCAAGGGACTTGTATTAAGATTTTATAAAGAACTTTAAAATTTTAATAAGAAGACAAAAACCACACCTTAAAAAAAATGACAAGTCCTGAGCAGACATTTCACCAAAAAAAGTTTGTGAATTGTCAATAAGGACATAAAAAGATGTTCAAAATCATCAGTCATCAGGAAAATGGAAATTAAAGCCACAACGAAATACCACTACTCACCCACTAGAATGGCCAACATTAAAAAGACTCACGATGCCATGTGCTGGCAAGTGTGTGGAACAACTTGAACTTTTGTGCTTTTCTTGTGGTTCAGGTTTGCTGAAAACAAACTTTTTCAATTTTTTAATGAAAAATGCCTTTATTTGGCGTTATTTTGGGGAGCAATGCTGCTGTTTATAGACTTTTAGATTGACAGGCTTTTTTTTCTTTCAACACATTAAAAATAGCATTCCACTGTCCCCTAGCTTATATAATTACAGATGAGAAATCCGCTATAATTTCTTTGTTTCTCTGTATACACCTATTTTCTTTAGTTGCTTTTAAAATATTGTTTTTTCAATTATTTTGAGAAATTTGATTATGGTGTACCTCGATGTATTTGTGTTGTGTGTATGTGTCCATCTTGCATTGGGTCCATTGTGCTTTTGGAACCTGTGGGTTTATAATTTACACCAAATTTGGGAAATTTGGAGCCATCATTTCTTTATTTTCATATATTGCATTTTTTATTCCTATGAATTCTGTTTGGTTCTTTTTTTTTTTGGTGAGGAAGATTAGCCCTGAGCTAACATCTGCTTTTTGCTGAGGAAGAGTGGCCTTGGACTAACATCCGTGCCCATCTTCCTCTACTTTATATGTGGGATGCCGCCACAGCATGGCTTGATAAGCTGTGCATAGGTCCATGCTCTGGATCCCAACCTGCAAATCCTGGGCCGCTGAAGCAGAGCACATGAACTTAACCACTACACCACCGGGCCGGCCCACTGTTTGGTTCTTTTTAATAGTTTACATTTCTCTCCTTACTATGTTCATGTTTTTAACATCTTTGTGTACCAATTCTAACAACACTGTCATCTCTGTGGTTTTCCTATTGACTAATTTGTTTCCTGTTTGGTGGCGCCTTTTTCGTTCTTGGCTTGTTTATTAATGTTTTATTGGATGCTGGATATTGTGAATGTTATGTTCTTAAATGTTTAGATATTGTTTTCTTCCTCTACAGAGTTAAATAACTTGCAGATCAGTTTCATCACTTTGAGGCCTGTTTATACATTTTTCTGGGTTGGGTCAAAAATACCTTTCACTTCAGTATTGGTTCACTCCTGCTTCTAAGGTGAGACCTCTGGGTCTCCATCAAATTTCCCAGATGATCATCCAGGACTCTCCATTCTGGATGGTCAGAGCACAAACGTCTTCCTGCTGCTTGTGAGCTCCGGGAATATTTCAATTTATAGCTCCATGGTCATTCTTTGTCCATCTTTGTGGACCTTTATTCTACATGTGGGCAGCCTAGTACTCAATAAAGACTAGACGGGTCCCATGCAGATTTATGAGGTTCTTTTCTCCTAGAGTGCCTCCCTTTTTAAAACTCTGCCCTGTAACTTTCAGCTGCCTCAGCCTCCCCAGGCTCTCATCTTCATCTTTTCAAGTCAGCAAGGCATCCAGGATCTGTTTGGGCTTCCCTCCCTGTGCCCACAGTTGGAAATTGACTCTAGGCAGAAAGCCAAGAAAGTCAAAGGGTTCACAGTTGCTTCCTTTCGCACAAGGATCACAGTCTTTCTTATTCTTCAGCCACTAGAAACAGTTCTTTCATTCATTTGTTCGGTTTTCTAACTGTTTGCTATGGGAGGTTAGAGCTGGTCTTTGACATTTTGTTTTTTAACATGGTCCGGGATTTATTCCTGGGTGGAACCATATGGCAAGTATAGACTCAGACTAGGTGACATTTATATGGCAACTCCTTTCGGAAATTGCCACCTGAAGCAATGTGCTGTAATTACAACTTGAATGTTTCAACAAAGATATTTACTGTCATGTTATAACTGGTTGTGGACAGTCATCTCTGACTAAACACTAAGCTTGAAAGTCCCATACATCCTAGACAACAAATATAATAATTTATAATTAAATTAATTTAAAAGTAATTATATAATAAATTTATCATTCCAAAGAAATTCATAGTTTTTAGGTTATACACACATACACACACATAAACTTATCATTATAGTACAAATGGATTATCACTTTGTTTCACCAGTGTGTATTTATACATATATGCATAGTCAAATTGATGGCTTCATTAAGAATGCAAACCTATTCAAAGTGTTCTCTATTTCTAATACTCTCAAATGGATGCCACTAATATTTTAATTTGACCAATCTCCATTAGCTATAGTCACTTAGTGGCATCCAACATCCTCTCTCTGCCCATTTCTTTGGACCTCACTGAAGAACCTTGCAACTACCCCCATTGATGTTGCTCACCAACCCAAAATCTGTGCTGTGTGCTGAATCTTGAAGCTCTCAAAGCCATTAAACTTTGGGATGCCAGAGCAGGACTGGACTCCACAAAGAGTCAAAGAGAACAGGTCCCAAAGGAGCTCTAATGCATCTAGAATTTTACCAAGTCTTTCAAGAAAACAGTTCCTCCAACTACAAGCTCTTCCTTTCTAATCCCAAGGGCCCAATTCTAGTCCAAAGAGCCAGGCTGGGCACATATGCCGTGCCATGCCTTCCATCCTCTTGCTTGTCCCATTTCTTATGACACCTTCCTTCAACCAAACTCAGAGCTGGGGGGAAAACAGAAGCTCCATGCATACCAACAGATCATAGACACATTGATGTGTGTGTGTGGGGGGGTGTGTGTGTGTGTGGACTGGGGGGTGGGAGAGGGGCTATGGATGTTTTATATTCCAGAAATACCTGCATCCCAATCCAGACATGAAAAAGACCCTTTTAGAGGGCATTAGATACTCATTGAAATTTCAAAGGTCATCAAAATGGCCTTTGCATAATGTATACATTTTCTCTTTTAAATACGTTTAACATTGTCAAAATTCCAAGGACTCTAAAATATCCTAAAACAATTACCATTTTAAGAAACTTAGAGTAAATACTTTAGGTGCTCAATAGGATGTCATTTTAATATAAGAGATTATAACGAGTTACAGAATGCACAAGTTAGAAGACACAAAAATGTGGAAAACACATGTAAGAAAATAGCTTTTGGAGAACCACATAATAAATTCTACAAAACCAATAATTAAAGTAGATAAATACCAAAATCTACCATGCCATGTAAAATATGAAGAAAAACATCTATTTTACAAAGCATTTACACTGGTTACAAAAAATTTACAATTCATAAGAATCTTTTTAATAAACCTTTTCCTATTAATGTTAGCCATGATTTGGTAAATTGTAACTCCCAAGAAACTATAGTCATCTATTCACCCACAGATTTAAGTAAATCAAGAAAATGGAAATATACATTTTTTCCTAAATGTGAATAAGCTTAGTACATTCTCCCTAAAAACCAAAATAATTTAATTGATAAGATCAGGTTATAACAAGAGAGATCATCAACAATTACTCTAAAATCATTGAAGAGCTGGGAGGATGGAGCACAACCAGGAAATGTCCTGTTCTGGGGCGTGATTAGATGAATTTGCCTTATAAAATTATTTATCACAACCTAGAGTATATAAATGTCACAATCAAAGGTACATGATCAAACTTGCATTTGCAAATAGTTTCAAGATACCGTTTTGGGGGAAGGAAGGATAAGCTTATATGTCAACAAAATATAAAATATATATAGTATTCATTTTCAGAAAACGTAACTGAGTACAAACGACTGCTAGTAGGAAAGGAAGGGAGGGAGAGAGAGACAGAGAGAAAGAAAGGAAAGAAGGAAGGAAGGAAGGAAGAAAGGAAAGAAGAAAGGAAGGAAAGAAGGATGGAAGGAAGAAAGGAAAGAAGGAAGGAAGGGAGGGAGGGAGGAAGGGAGGAAGGGAGGGAGGGAGGAAGGAAGGAAGGAAGGGAGGAAGGGAGGAAAGAAAGGAGGAAGGAAGAAGCAGTTCCGTTTACTTTTCAGAACTTTCTTCACCAAGCTTCCATTTAACTCTTCTCATAATACTGGGATAGATTTGCGATCTTTCCCCTTTTTAATTCTCTTTGATGCCCTTTCTTCAGATTCTAATACAGCACATTCCATCAACCATTTTTAAATGCACAATCATTTTGCCACATTGAAAAGAATCTGAAGATTCAAATTCTGTATAATGAAATATATTCTGCATCTTATTACTCAATTAACATCACTACACATAAAACACACATGAGTTTCTTCCAGTCACTCCCTATTTCATTTATTTCAACCCCAGAAAACTGGCTCCTCCTTACCAGATTTCATTCTTCTTTGCTAATTCACTGTTTCTCTACCCACTTCTCAGGATCAGCTGGCTAGATTAAACCAAGTTGGCCTCATCCCACTGACAATGTAATTTGGAATACTGCCGCTAATCCCATCCACACCAAAAACCCACTGCGGCCATGAAAACGCATCACTCAGATCTCCTGCTTTGGAGAGCATAACTGACAGACGGCGCTCGCTGCTGCTCTCTGAATCCACCACCCTGCTCCTGCTGAGACCACACTTCCCACTGGTTGCCCCAGCCAATGACTGAGTGTGGGGATGCTGAG
Source organism: Ceratotherium simum simum (assembly GCF_057802395.1). NCBI lineage: Eukaryota > Metazoa > Chordata > Mammalia > Perissodactyla > Rhinocerotidae > Ceratotherium > Ceratotherium simum. Next base: position 75,040,808 of record NC_141900.1, read on the forward strand.
GCCAGCCCTAGCTTTCTGATTACTCTGCTGCAGTCTGAGACTCTTCCTAAGCAGCTCTTCTTCATTTCCTCTTTCCTTCATATTACAATGTGATCTGACAATTCTCCCCACCACTTCTAGGTTTCCTTTCCTTTTTCTCTTACCAGGTGTTCCCCCAAGAAATCTCTTGCACATCTAGTATATAATCCCATTTTGGCATCTGTTTCTAGAGGACTCAATCTAGTGCCCCTCCTGCTCCATAGCCAGCCTATCTCTCTCCGCCCTACTCAGTTCAGCGGGCCCAGCAGTAGCCCAGTACGGACTCTCAGTTTCTTATTGCCAAGTAGTTATAACACAAGCAATTTGCTCACATGAGGTACCTTTACATTAAAAAGTGTCTCACAGACACTTAATGAACATTAATTCCATTAATTCTATTGCCCCCAAAGCTGCACAGACTCACTTGAGGTTCTCAGAAAAAAATGAAAGTTATTCAAGGAGCATTAATTGACTTCACACTGTAAATCTAACACTGTGCTAGATGTGAAAAATTCAAAGTTCAATAAGGAACGGTTGCTCTCTTCAATGAATCCATGGCCTGTTTGTAATAAAAGATAACCTTTAGAAAGTACTATAGAGTTTGCAAGGCAATTTAAGATACTTTTCCTCACTTATGCTTCACAAATCCCTTTGAACAAAGATATAGGGGATTATTACTTTTATCTTCATCACATAGTTGAGAAATTGAGCACTTACTGTGTGTCAGGTTCTATTCTAGGCACTGAGGATGGGAGACTGAACAAAATAGATAAAAATTCCTGTCCTCAGGAGCTTGAATTCCGTGTGGCACTCACATAACCAGAGTATTTGAGTTGGGACTTAAACACAGCTCTTCTTATAACCACCTGGATACCTCTCCAAAACACTGTGGTAAACGAAAAAAGCCATACAAAACGAGTACATGCTAATAGGATTCCATTTAGATAGAGTACAAGAATCAGCCAAACTAATCTATGGTGATACAAATTGGAACTGTCATTTCCTCAGCAGGGGAGAGTGGATGGAAATTGACTAGCAAGGGGCACAAGGGGACATTCTAGAACAGTGACGTTCTTAATGTTGATTGGGGTGATGGTTACCCAGATGTACACATTTGTCAGCATCCATCAAACTCCACACTTCAGATCTGCACATTTTACCACATGTAATTATAACTCAAAAAAAAAAAAGAATAAATAATTTTGTAACCTCCTGCTTTCACCACCACACTTTGTCTTCATTTATTAAGGGCTTCAACAGCTTCTTACCTATTGTTTTTTTTATTATTTCTCCCAGACAGATAAGACAGGAGTAAAACAGAATCCTGGCTGTTCAGCCTTCTCTCTATCCTTGGTTAACCTGCCTACATTCCCCCAATCTAAAGGAGTTCACTTTGTTGATCATCTCGCACCAAATTCAGCTTTAAATCTCCCACCCCTTGCCCTTCACTACTTTTTTATTTTGTCCTTACCCATTTCCTCAAGCTTCATCTTGTTTTAGTCTCTAACCTAACTCTTGTTTCATTTCTGTTTGATTGTGTCTTTTTTTGTTCCATTTAATGCAGACATGCTGGCTTAGTATCATAACTTGATGTGTATTGATTTATTTAGGTTTCCACTCTTCTCCACTCCAATTGTGATATTTCTTTGTGTTTAGCTGTTTCTAGTCAGTTGGTCATACTCAGCTTCTCCTTCCTGTAATTTGCTTTCCAAGGAAAAAATTGCTTTGCTTTTATGATTCCAAGATGCACCGTTAAGGTCCCCACTACTTCCAGGTTATGAGCCTGTTCTCTCCTATTAGTTTGAAATAAGACCAGAATGGTCTTTCCCTCACTAAATCTCAACAGATACTCTGATTTTAACAAAATAACTCTTCCACCAACTGTCCAAACAGTTGACGCTCTTGCTTCTCAACTATGTCTTGCCTCAACGCCACCATTATACATATCTTCCCACTAAACAAGAGGGCTAGAAGATATATCCTCACAAATACACCTTTTGTCTCTCTTTCCTTCTATGGAGAAAGAATATTCCAATATCCATCACTGGAGAGCCTTCTTATTACTCACTTTCACTTCCATTAAATCATTTTTTCTAAAAAAAAAGTTAGAAAGGAACATATATTTATTCAATAACAAATAAATTCATCATATTATCATTGACCTTGTTTCCATGTTATACTGAAATCATATTTCCTTGTTATTTCTTTTTAAATTACCTATTTGTAAATGTAGTTATGCTAGAATAAATAGTGTTAAAGTTTAATTTAACTGGATTACAGAAGTTCTGAATCAAAGTTAAATATAGTTTTGAACTATACAGTTTTGACACTATGGCATAAGTCTTTGAAGTAATATAGATATAGAAACTGTTTCAAAACACTTTGAAATAAAACCTATTTTTAATTAAAATTTAATAAAAATAATAATCACTATTTAGAAATGCATATATATACATATATACACACATACGTATATAATTTCTTAGTTATGCCTCTAAGGTTTGGAAAGATGGAGAGGAAGAATCCACTATGAGAAAGAAAATATTACTATTGAGTGATAAAGCAGAGTCCCCAGAGAATGAAACGAAACAGTTCACTTCCTTTCCTATCAATCCCCTCATCAGTTCATACTATGTGTGCCTTAAAAGTTCTTATTGCCCCTGTGACTTCCTCAGGGTCTTGGCTCTCAAACAAGGAATATGTATAAGTTGTGTAGAGGAGGGTAACTTTAAGACCTCCAAACTCCTTGTCTGAGTCAGCTTGGGCTCCCATAAAAAAAAATACCATAGACTGGGTGGCTTAGACAACAGACGTTTATTGCTCACAGTTCCGCTAGCTGGGAAGACCTAGAATAGGGTTCCAACATAGTCAGATTCTTGATGAGGGCCCTCTTCCTGGCTTACAAATGGCTGCCTTCCAACAGTATCCTCACATGGCAGAGAGAGGAAACTCTGGTGTCTTCCTCTTCTTATATGGTCACTAATCCCATCATGAGGGCTCCACTCTCATGACCTCGTCTAAACCCAATTACCTCTCAGAGGCCCCATCTCCTAATACCATCACACTGGAGGTTAGGGCTTCAACATATGAATTTGTTAGGGGGAACATAAACATGCATTTCATAACACCCTTCAATTCCTTTAGAAACCGAGGAGCAATTCAGCTATAAGACATAAGTTTCTCTTAACACTGACAACCTCTTACAGCTCTAGTGTATTGTTATTCTCACCATGCTGGATATTTTCCAAGTGCTCCTCAAATATACTCCCCATCCTTCCCCACCCTGCTCTGTGCCCCAGAAAGCTGGCCTTATAGACTGCATCTAGGGCAGCCCTGCCCACTGTTTTCTAGCTGGGTTAGTCAGTTGGAGGCACCTGCAGAAGATCAAAAGGAAGAGAGGAGAATGAATCTGGGTTTTAGTCCCTCAAAACCCACCAATAGCTGTATTCATCTTCCAAAGGCCACACTGTCAGGTGACTTCTGGGTTCTGTCACCAGCCCTTCTCCTTGCCCATCTGGCCTGTGTTTGGCAATGGCCTCCACTACTGTTGGTGATTCCCCTTACCCATCTCACATCCTTGGAAATTGTCTCTCATTACACTCTCCTTAATGATCCCACCCATTTCCTTCCAGGATCTTAACTGCACAGATTCTCTGCCTCCTTTCTCCATTTTAACAAAGATCTCCTCTTATTAGCTTAATTTTTCATGAGCCTAGACCCCAGGGAGAACAGGGCAAGTGCCAAACCACAAGAAAGGATCAAAGGCAGGAAAACCCCAGTCTGCCACAGGGAGGACTGAGTTGTATGAGTAATAAATCCAAGTCACACTATAAACAGAGACCTATATATGGATGGACATTGTCACGAGTTAAGAACTGACCATATTTGGCTTGAAAAGATGAAAATTCTACCCTCAGTTAAAGCTTTGCTTCTCAGCTGCCAAATCAAACATTGCAATATACTTACCAACTTGCAATACTCTTATAATGTTTAAATGTAACCACTTTTCTGAAATTTTACCTGCTATAATTTAAACATAACTAGTTTTTTCTTTTAACTTGAAAATATTTTAAATGCTTTTAATATGTTGACCAAAATGCCTCTAAGAAATGATGAAAATTACTTTGAGAGGAAACATCAAGGGCCTTCTCAGAAGGTCTTGAAAAGCAGGCTTGGTTCACATCTCACTGGAATCATTGAGGATCATCTTCTGGGATGACTTCCAGAAGCAGAAAGTGCCCAGAAACTGGACAGCTGCTGTTCTGTTTGCTCCCCTACCCTCCCCCAACACTAGGTTTTTCAGATAAATCAGGACCAAAACTAATATAATGTACAGCGTCAGAGGGGAAAATAAGTAACAAAAACGAAGCCTGCGCCGTTGGAAAATACCCTACCTTGAACCATAGCACTGCACTTCCCTTTATTATTTTCTTTGCTCAATATCCCCTGAAAAAGTTTGGGAAAAGTATGCACCCCTTTGTAAATTTCTAGGTTGACATATAAAATGTCTTCTTCACCGCAGTTTAAATAGCTGCAAAGAATGTAATTTCCAGAATATTATAAGTACTAACATTACTGTTTTAAATGTAGCCAGTAGAATATAAATATCACATCAATTTGATGCCATCATCATCTCTTTTATTAATATATGAGCAAATACATGACAAGCTTTTCTTTAATAGTCAAAAATTGGCTTGGTCTTTTTTCTTCTTGAAATAATTATTCCATGTTACTTCTCCTACAGCGTCTACAGAATACGATTTGAAAGTAATATATTTTTTGTGCTCAAAGGTACTTTTGATCACCTTAGCATACTTTTTTGCTACATAAATATCTATAAACTGAAATTAATTTGTATTGCCTGTGATCTCAAACATCTAAGAATTATGTTTCCTTCTGGAGTAAGGTATTGTTATAATTATTAGTAGTACATAATAATAAATAATAATAATTACTATTAAAAGTATTAGTAGTAAATCATTGATCAAGACAATATAAATATTTCACAAGTTTGGGGGGAAATTACTAAACAAAGAAATAAAAGTGTATGGGAAACATTTATCTTAATGAGATGCACTAATGGTAGTGCTTATGGCTCCTTGACTGAAGAAGACTTTGCTAACACCAGTATTTTGAATTTGTCCCTTCCCCACTTTCTCCTCCCCGGAGGCTTTTACGGAGCTGAGCACAGCAGCGTGGTAAGTTCAGGGTGGGTGAGAAGTCTGCGTTTCTTTGATATAAAATGGAAAAGGAGCAACTTTGAAAGGGGAAGTGGGAAAAAAAACCAACAGATGAATTACCAAGTAAATTAATTTTGGTAAAGTACATATGGATGTCAAACAAATGAAAAGTGATACCCGTAAAACTACTTTTGCTCACGTAACCCTTGGTAAGCCTCTGAATATCCCCCAATAGAAGCTATGGATGTGATTCTATTTGTCCTATTGACAGATATGAGAAAAACTCCCCCACACAACTCTATAAAACAGCAGCACAGGGCCCCTATGCAAAACACTCACGTCCAAAGGGAATTGTCCCAATCCCCTTATCTCAAGGATGCTATTTTACTTAATCATCAAGCTCTGTTAAGCTATGAATTAAAAAATTTAATTTGGTAAAATCTCAATTACCCAATACTTGATGAAGTTTATTCTTTGAGGATACTGGTTCAGTTATTTTCTTTTTAGCTTTAAGACTTAATTTAAACCAGCCTAGCACAAATGAACAATCAAATGAACTAGTCAATAAACAATTCTTAGTGAGCCCAAACCTTGTGCTCATCTTTGTAGTAGGTCCTGAAAGGTTCTCAAAATAAACAAAAGGCATAGACCTTATCTTCTGAGAGTTTTAGTCTTCCTGGAAAAAGTTATATATTGCCCTCAGAAAAGATGTAACTAATAAGACAATACACTATAACTTAATACAATATTTAAATACAATACAATTTAATGCAATATAACAAATACACTATAACTTAATTGCCATATGACAAATCCAGGGGAAAGACATAACTATGGAATATGAATTATATGAAATGAACAAAGGACTTTCACAGTGAAGAAAATATTTTGAGATAAAATTATTCAAATTTGCATTTTAGAAGTCCCAATTTTGCCCCTGAAGGGCATATATATTAGGTAATACTCTGGACAAAACTGAAATCTATAATTAGCTACCAGAAAATGCCAATCAATGAGTGCTACGGCCTGAATGTTTGTGTCCCCCCAAAATTCATATGTTGAAATCCTAATGCCCAATGTGATGGTATTAAGCGGGACTTTGAGAGGTGTTTATGCCATGAGGGTGGAGCCCTCATAAACAAGATTAGTGCTGTTATAAAAGAGACCCCACAGAGCTCCCTAGCCTCTTCCACCATGTGAGGATGCAGCAAAAAGATGACTGTCTATGAATCAGGAAGCCCTCGTGTGGCCCAAATCTGCCAGCACCATGATCCTGGATTTCACAAGCCTCCAGAAATGTCAGAAATAAATGTTTGCTGTTTACAAGCCACCCGGGCTGCGGTATTTTGTTATAGCAGCCCAAAAGGACTAAGACAATGAGATACCACCACTTAGCATCCACTAGGATGACAATATTCAAAAAGAGAAATAACTGTTGATGAGGATGTGGAAAAACTGGAACACTCATACGCTGCTGGTAGGAATGTAAAATGGTGCAGCCACTTTTGAAAAGTTTGGCAGCTCCTCCAAGGACCAAACATAGAGTTACGATATGACCAAGCAATTCCACCCCTAGGTACATAAGCAAAAGAAATGAAAAATGTCTCCACAAAAACTTGTATACAAATGTTCATAGTAGCGTTATTCATTATAACCAAAAAGTGGAAGCAACCCAAACGTCCATCAACTGATGAATAGATAACATTACTAAGAGGGAATATTATTCATCAATAAAAAGGAATGTAGTACTGATTTATGATGCAACATGGACAATCTTGGAAACATTATGCTAAGTTAAAGAAGCCAGTGACAAAAGACCACATATTGTATGAATTCACTTATATGAAATGCCCAGAATAGGCAAATCCACAGAGACAGAAAGTAGATCAGTGGTTGCCTAGGGCTGAGGAAATAGAGGGATTAGGGGATGATAGCTAATGTGTAAAGAGTCTCTTTCAGGGTGATGAAAATGTTCTAAAATTGATCATGGTGATGGTTGCACTACTCGGCGAATATAAGGAAAACCATCAAATTGTACACTTTAAATTTGTAAATTGTACGGTATGTGAATTATAGCTCAATAAAGCTGTTATTAAGAAAATAGAAACCTAAAATATGTCTAAATTTTTTCCATATGGACTCTTTCTTCCAGTTAGACCATTCTCCCAAATCATGCAAAGTACATGTATTTCATTCTACTCTTTTAGTCCAGTGTTTTCTGAGGCACTTCAGAGCTATTTGGGCTGAACCTGCAGCCATGTGGGTGGCCCCTTCCCTTGCTGCGCTCCGGGTCAGCCCACCCCCCTTGGAGAAGCATGAGCCACTCCTATTGACTTGGAACATTGTCCATCTGCTTCTGCTTCTTTCCTTTGTTGTTGAAGAACTAGCAAAGTCCTGACTATTAAGCTCCAGAGGTTTCAGGATTAACTCTAGCTTTCTCATGCTATCAATTGAAGAAGGCATTGGAGAATAATCCTAAATAACAGTTGGCCCATGATTTACTTTTCATTTGCCTTTGAAATAATTTATCACAGATTGAAATTATTAATTCCATTTTGGATGTAATATCAGCATTCCCAGAGCATAATGTTCTCACTGAATAGAGGGTTGAAGGACAATTATCTGAGGTGTTTCTAGTATTCAGGGAAAAGCAACTGTAGACTTGAACATTTGTTTTAAAATAACCATAAAATGTGTAATATGCAGATAATGAAAGGTTAGCGATTTTATCCCTTAGCTGCTTCCAGAAGTGTAATCAACACCTCGCTTCTGTCAAAAAATAAAGCAAAGCGTATCATATAAGCAAACACACCTTAAATATTTTATTTAAAGTTCCTTTCAAATCAGTGCCCTATCTCAAGCCTGGGGACCAGAGTTAATTAATTCCTCATCCATCCAAAAGAGGCAGGAAGAACCTGACATGTTGAAAAAAGTCCTGGACCAAGGCTCAAGAGACTTGGGTTTATGCCCTGGACCTAACATTTAATAACCATGGAACTTTGTCAAATCTATGAACTTCTCTGAGCCTCAGTTTCTTTGTCTCTAATGTGGGTGTAATAACAATTGCCCTGCCCATCTCACAGAATAGTTCTTAGGAGCAAATGTAAAATTACTTGGAGAAAAATATAAAAGACGTATGTGATATTAAGAATAATGAGCTGGGTGAAAGAATTGGACCTTATTCAATCTGAGGTCACCTCCTCTCCCTTTGTTTACCTTCTTATCTGCAAACATTGACCCTCTGAGGAGAGTAAAACGTACTGAGTATCTTTTCTGGCATTTTGTTTCATTCTTATGTCATGACCATCTTACAATGAAGAACCCATGGATAATAGCGATTGAGTAACAACCAAAGTTACACAGCTAGTGATTTCTAGAACAGGAATTAAAACTTAACTCTAAACTCATGTTTTTTCCTACTAATTAAGACTTTTGGGGAGATTTCTGCTTTCCTCGATCTCCTGAACAACCCTCATCCCTTTAAGGCAACCAAATTAGTGTCCACCATCCATAGCCCCTGGATATGAGGGATAATGGTCTGAAGACTGTTGTCAAGCTCAGATGGCAATAGGTTCCAATTTGCCCAGGACAGTCTCTGTCTCCCCTGGTTGTCCTGATGTGATTATCAACAGTGCCCCTGCTTTCACTCTCAAAAATGTTTTGGTTTGAGCCTTCGATGCTAACACTGCCTTTACATCATAAAGGTTAATCAGTATCATCAAGGAATTAGATCAGTACTTCTCATCTGTCATCACTAGACATCAAAATTGTAGATTTGTAAATGTGCTACAAATTTGTACTTTTTTTAAAAGTTGTATGCAGTTAAGCTAAAAAGGAATATACATGTCTGGGGAAGATAAAATCTAGCTAAGTAATTAGATGGAAGAGACAGCAAAGACAAGAGAAATAGAGAAGTTCTGAACATGTAAATGAAGAATTGTGATACTGGATGTGTCAACATATTCAGAGAAAAATAATCCACTCACTCATAATAAGATATTTTAAAAGACAGTTTGTAAAAGCAAGATGTCTCCTCTAACACTTGATGTTATCCCTTCCCGGGAAGCCAGTAAAGTGAATAAGAATGCATTTTCCACTCCCCAAAGGGACATTTTAGCTAGGTTGATTATTTTGGCCCTTGTGTGTTCCTATGAGTGTATGTTTTCCAGTGACCTACCCCTTGGAAAGAATATCAGTTTCAAACAAGTACTAGATTTTGCTTTTCATCTACCTCCTGATTTTAAAATAACAGCAGGGATCTGCCACCTTTTACTCCTGAGCTTGCTGACCTCAATATTTTCTTCTATTCTTGTTGAATTACCTAATTTAAAAAATTGTTTTTGCTATTTAAAATCAAAGCTGTATGTACACATGGTGAGGATGCAGAGCAACAGGAACTCTCAATTCACTCCTTGTGGGAATGTAACTCAGTATAATCACTTCATAAAATTGGAAGTATCTACTATTTTTGAACACACGTTCACCCTTTAACTCAGCGAATCTTCTCATAGACATAAATCCAGCCAAAACTTGTCTATATCTGCACCAAAAGGCATATTCAGAAATATTCATAGCAGTATTATTCATAGCAGCCCCTAACAGGAAACAACCCACATATCCATCATCATTGGAATGGATAAATTAACTGTGGTTTATTCATACAATGAAACACCATACAGTAATGAAATAAAAATGAAAGAAGTACTCCTCTATACAACATGGATATATCTGACAGTCATGCTTAATATAATGAATTGGACTCAAAAAAGAGTAATATGTATGATTCCCCTTATGTAAAATTTAAAATAAGCAAGTCTAATGCATCATGGTAAAGTTAAGTTATTTCGGAGGAGGAGATGAGGGTGGTGACAGATGTGGCATGGGACAGACTTCTGAGGTCTGGTTATGTTCTATTTCTTGATCTGGGTGGAGGTTATAGGGTGTGTTTTCCTTGTGATAACTCATCTAGCTGTATATTTATGATTTGGTCACTTTGCTGTGTGATACTTTAACAAGAATATTCATTAAATTGTGCATTCTTTTTTTTCCACAATAAGTCTAGTTAACATCCATCACCACACATAATTACAATATTTTCTTGTGATGAGAACTTTTAAGATCTACTCTCTTAGCAACTTTCAAATATACAATATAGTTATTAACTATAGTCACCCTCTGTACATTACATTCCCATGACATATATTTTATAACTGGAAGTTTGTACCTTTTGACCCTCTTTGCTCATTTCACCCACTCCAAACCCCTACTCCTGGCAACCACCAGTCTGTTCTCTGTATCTATGAGTTCAATTTCGTTTTTAGATTCCACACATAAGTGAGACCATATGGTATTTGTCTTTTCTCTGATTTATTTCATTTAGCATAACGTCCTCGAGGTCCATTCATGTTGTCACAAACGGTAGAATTTCCTTCTTTTTATGGCTGAATAATATTCCATCAGATATATATACCAGATTTTCTTCATCCATTCATCTGCTGATGGGTGCTTAGGTTGTTTCCATGTCTTGGCTATTGTAAAGAATGACGCAATGAGCATGGGGGTGCAGATATCTTTTCAAAGTTAGTGTTTCATTTCCTTCAGATAAATACCCAGAAGTGGAATTGCTGGATCATATGGCATGTTGTAAATTAAAAGATCCTTTGGTTGTTGTGTGAAGAAAGCAATTTCTGGGAGAAGAGTGGAAGTAGAGTCAAACATGGAGCCTACTGAGAATGGTTCAAGTGAGATGTGAACTTGGACCAGGGAGAGGAAGTGAAAATGGAAGAAGGTTAAAAGCACTGGTTTGGAGGTAGAACTAACAGGCTTGATGGGGAAGGAGGCAATGAGGGAAACGGAGGAATTAAAGTTGACTCCTAAGTTTTGAGTTTGACCAACTGTGTGATGAGAATGACCAGAGGACCAAACTTGGGGGCAGAAATCAAGAGCTAAGTTTGGGGATATATGAAGTTTGAGATGTCAGAGTTGTCAGCAGGACATATGAATTTGAAGCTGGAAACAGGCACAATAGAGCTATAAATTTAGAAATCGTCAGCATATAGATGGTATTTATAGCTATTACATTGAAATGTTTCATAACTCGATTCTCAAGCCTGCCTTATTCAACATTTTATCAGTGACTATGGATAAATGTACAAGCAATATCACAGATTAACAGTAAAGTAATACACTGAAAACAGTGTCAAAAATAAGATAATACACTGAAAACAGTGTCAAAAATAAGAAAACAACTCAAAGCTTGATATCATTTAATAGGAAGAATGTAGTTATCCTCTTAGGTTCAAATCATCAATTACTTCATATTAGCACTGTGACCTGATCAAAATACAAATAAGTACAGAAGACTTAGAGAGTTTAATGTCCAATGAGATTAATTTGAATCAGCACTAAGATAGAGCAGTCAAAAAATCAAAGACTCTAGAGATTAAATCAAAGGAGGTAATAGAGTATTCTTGCTTTACCCTGTACTGCTCAGACCCCAGACTAAGTGTTATACTTTGTGTGATTTTTGAGATATAGAACAGGTCAGAGAAACAGAAAATTACAAGAATTTGGATACAGTGACACATGGAGAACTGAAGGAAATGAATCTGTTTAGCTAGAAAAGGGATTCAGTAGAGACAGGTGTTGGTGTTTAAAAACTACCTTCAAACACTACAATGGCTGACATTTCACACTTTTTTTAAAAACTGTAGAAGGCAGAAGACAATTGATAGAATTTCAGATAGAAAGATGATTCTGGCACAAATAATGAAGAATTTTATAACCACCAAATTTGGGTTGCTTTATACAGTAATTCCCCATTGCTAAATATTCCGACGGAACCTGTATAGCCACTTCTGAAGATTCATTGATGAGTTGATCATTGGTCTAGAATCTCTATAGTTCTTCCCAACCCTGAGATATTGTTAATGAGTGAGACTGTGACCAGGAAAAATAACATTTTGGAAAGGAAAAGAGCAAGAAAGAGAGAGGAAAGAAGGGGAGGGGAGGGGTGGAAAAGGGAAACAGTTCTATCATGGAAACACTTTCTCTGGCGGGAAAAAACAAAGCAACAAAAAACACTGAAGGAACTTAGGGGAACATAAAATCCATGGCAGGAATGTGGGGCTCTAAAGTAGGTCTTAATATCCTAAAACATCTCCCTACAGCTGAAAGGAACTTACTCACATTTTAATCTTTTCCTAAAGGACAGTCCAACTCTGATAGATAATCGGCATCTTATAGTTATAATTTAAACCTAAGTCATTCATTTGTCACCTCTCGCTTCTTCTATTATGCTATTTTTCTAATGAAAAAGACTTGCAATACATACACGGTGAAATTGGAGAAGCTTTTCCAAAGTGATAAAATAATAAGTCTATTTTTTGGCCCAAACATTTAGCTATTTGTGCTCTACTCCTTCAGAAAATACTTTGCTTTTATAGTAAGAGTCTTCAGAACCAAGTAATTTGAGTAGCATGCCCTTTACAGCAACATTCTGCAAATTCTACTATTTCCAAATAAAGTAGTGTGCAGTTTTTCAGGACCACAGTGTTTTACTATCTAAGTTTATTTTCAGTGACTTGTTTATCCAAGAGCTTCCAATGACCACAATAATTTTTAACAAGGAAAAAAGCATACTTGTTAGTAAAATGTGTAATTATATGACTGTATACAGACTGATAATAAATGACAAGCAGAATTTTATATTCATTCACTATTATAAGGGGAAAATAGTTACCCTGTCTATTTAGTAAATAATTGTTATCATTTCCCAAAAGTGAGATGGTGACATAAATACAGATGTTATAGAAAACAGTGCATATTTCAATAAAATGTTGTTTGTTTGTTGTTTCTCTTGAGGTTAGCATGATGAGAATGTTCTGAATGCTCTGAAGGATTTCTATCTTTTTTTTTTAAGAAAATGCCAACATCTACTAAAACCGCTTTTGAATTAAGACATCTATTTGTTTACTAATTGTTTAACTGGAGAAGAATTACCTTATTCAGACAAACAAGAATGTCAATAGTCCTATTTATAACGTTTTTAGTAGGGTAACTTCTTAAATATCTACCTTTAGATCCAATCCTCTCGCTGTTATAAACAAGGAACCTAGAAGTTAATAAGCAGTTGGCAGACAGTAAGGGCCTAACTGGGCTTCAGTAGCCCAGAATGCGTGGATATACACACATAATTGCCTAATTTATTTTATGCCTTTATGTAATGTAGAAATCTGCCTTACAGTTTTGTGTAACCATGAAACAGAAATAGACAAACATTCTTTTAGTAAACTCTCTGGAAACAAAATTCTTCCCAGATATTTATTGACAGGAAAATATAACCTAAAAATTCTTCTGCCCAGCCTCTTGGCAGCATCCCAGTCTTCCATCTGCTCCGTGCAGTTGGGTTCCCTTTGCTCTTGACTCCCAGATAACTGTCCCAAGTATTAAAGGTCGCCTACTAGACACTAAAACAGTAATATACAAGAACCAGGTGGAAGGCATTCTGTGTTTTTGTCCTTATTCTCCTATTGGAAATATGCAATAAGACTAAAATGTGTAAAACAAAACAAAACAAAACAAAAAACACAAAACTTCCCAGCCTTTTTTCTCTTGACTCATGCAGATTAGCTATGCTATTTTTAAAAGCTGGCATTTACTTTAAATCAAAGTAGAATAACATTTGTAAAAAGAAGAATTACTAGAGACAGCAAAGGCTTCAAATTGAGCTATACTAATTTTTTTTTTGTAAGGAAGATTAGCCCTGAGCTAACATCTGTTGCCGATCCTCCTCTTTTCGCTGAGGAAGAGTGGCCCTGGGCTAACATCCGTGCCATCTTCCTCCATTTTATATGGGATGCCGCCACAGCATGGCTTGACAAGTGATGTGTCGGTGTGCGCCCAGGATCGGAACCCTGGGCCCCCGAAGTGGAGCACACGCACTTAACGCCTACACCGCCAAGCGGGCCCTATACTAATTATTTTGTCCAAAGCAAAACCCTGAATCAAGAAAACAACCTCTAGATCTGTTGTTTCAGTAACTGGTAATCTTACTGTGCACATTTCAGTTGGTATTTGGAAAACATGTAACTATGCAGCTTTGCAAAAATATGTTCCTATTTGAATACAGAAGAAGTTGTACTTATTAAGAGTTTAACTGGAAAGTTAGGGCTCACCAAAAGTTAATTAGTGCCTATTTCATGTTCTGGAAAGATAAAATATGAAAGTCTTGTGGAGATGTCTTATTTATACATACAGTATTCCAGAAATCAATGGAATACTCAAAAGATTAAACAGGAATATCCTTTACTTATGGAAAACAGGATAAATAAATCTAAAATTAATTGTCATACATTGTTTGGAATGAGAATGGAATGACTCATCCTACCAGCTCTAATCATGAACATAGACTTTTCAAGAGCATACCTTTTCCTTGTCTATTTCTAATAGCCAAGCATTCCCAAACAAAAGTTAATTCTGGAAATTCTTGTGTATGAAAAGAGGTTTTTGGCCAGAGGAGGTGCTATTTGAAACAGCCAGAAGATTAAGCTGGCACCAATTACAGACAAGCTACTGTGCCTTAATATTAAACTAAGAATTCTCTGGTTCACTGGTACAAGGCTAATTTTACCCAGAATGTAGACAAAAAGACAAGTGATAGGTAAGAAAAAAAATGAACAAGCTTTCATTAAATGCCATAAAACTATCTGGCACTACTCCACAAAAGTGATTATTGATTAACTTTAAAAACAGACATTTTTTAATCTGTTCCTTTAAACGTTTTTATGGGAGGCTGTCCTGTGCATTGCGGGGTGGGGGGGGGGATAATTGGAGGGTGGGGACGGACAGAGGAGAAGATGAAAAGATACACCAATGAAGGAGTAGGGGACAGGGGGTTATACAAGGGACAGTTTATGCAAAGCCCATTGCCCACAGAGGGAATGGCTTGTATAGGACACTGCAGGTCTTTCCAAATTTCTCAGACTTTGTCCTTTCTGATGGTAAGAAAGTCTGGGAAGGGATGCTTGAAGGCTTGGTAAGCAACTGCCTGGCTGTTCCACTAAAAAGCCCATGGACTTCTCAGTTTGGGTCACCTAAAACTTGTTAAAACAATTCAGTTGCTGAAGAGTGTCAAAAATTACTAAATTTTACAGTCCTAAGATGGAATCAAGAAGTCCCAAATCTCCATTTTTCCAGCTATAATTATTCAAACAGTCCTGGCCTTTGTGAGGAGACTGTAGGAGGCTGCAAGGTAGACAGGGCCTAGTAGCTGCTTCTTGTTGGTCTCTTAATGAGGTACATGTATCCTTCAAACAATACCAGCATTGTATTGAAAATTGGCAATTAATTGATGATAAGGGGTTCTTCTGAAAATTTTACAGGGCAAACACATATCCTTGAGCTTAATTTCAAAAATCCCTGGAGTTTCTAACACACTGGTATTACAATTCTGAGATTTAAGCATGGATTTGTAAATGGACAGCTAGAGCTTAATTTTTCCCTTTCACATAAAGAACTGTTTCAACCACATCTTACCCAATGGTTCTCAGCCTGGGAAAGGCAATTTTGGCTCCTGGGACATTTGGCAATGTCTGGAAACATTTTTGGCTGTCATGACTGGTGAGCACTATTGGCATCTAGTGGGTAGAGGCCAGGGATGCTGCTAAATATCCTGCAATGCACAGGACAGCCCCCCCACAATAAAGAATGATCCAGTCCAAAATATCAATAATGTTGAAATCAAGAAACTTGGTCTAATCCAAATGCTTTAAATATTATTAAACCATAATGGTGAAATTAAGAGGTCATTATTATTTTCATTAATAGCCAATTTTCACAAAGGCAATTTGAAAAACAGACTCTGCCTAAAATTGTATGTAAGCTGTACAAGGAAAAGAATGACACATTTGTGATTTGGGAAAAAAAAAAAAAATGAAGGGAAAAAAATTAGATATTTTTATTCATGAAAGAATGTGTATACAATTTTTAATGACCCAGAAGAATAACCCTCTTTTTAGACACTATGCTGAGAAAAGTGAAGAACAAAATAGTTATAAACTATCCTACTCACAAATATTAATCTATTATCAAGTTGTTATTCTTCAAATTTACTAATATACCATCTGAAAATCAGCCATCTTGTCAGAAGCTATGATAAAAGCCAGAAGATGAAAGCACCAGTATGGATTTATTACAAAATTTTTTAGTTCCCTTGGTTTTAGGGTAATTTTTTAAAAATTAAAGAAAGCTTATTGGAGAGTAATCCTGTGGTCTGGGAGATAATAGAGTGTGCTCAGACATTTATAAAGGTCCAACCCACCTCCTCTCTTCTCCCCTTCCTGGTAAATCTCCCCTCCAGTTAGCGGACACTGGATGCCATTTGCTGTGGCAATCACTCTGTTTTAAACTCCTTAAGAACAACAGTAGCTAGTCTCTTCTAAACATATACTAATAGGATAAGCAAAATAATTTTTATAGCTTCTCTTAAAAAATCTTATGTGTTAAAATGGTGAAATGGACAATAATTTCATCAAAATAAGAACCTCATACAGACCCAACTCGTTGGGGGGGCAGGTTACTCAATAAAAATTTGTAAATGAATGAACGAATGCATCCTCCTCTTATAGGTTGTGTGCTACACACAACAAATCTAGATGGGTTTCTTTTAACTTAGATTTCAGAGACATTTTTCATAGTTACCTATCATTTTACAATTGAATCTATAATCTAAGCTGTCCCATTAAGACCATGTTAATTTCACCTTCTTTTTGGCCTCCTACTTGTGATAACTACTGTAAATGTTTTACTAGTCCCACTGGAAATGTAAACGTGATCAGAGGACAAAGAATGGTAAGGAAAGAAGCCCTAATGCACGATTTTCAGCCATTGCCTAAACCCACTCTAGCACAAAGGGAGTGACTTTGTTCTTTGGATGAAACATCTTGAAATCTGGGGTTAAAATTTTAAGGAAAAAAAATTTTTACAAAATGTTATTTAGCTGTAAACTCACTTCTTTTCCATTTCCTGGTAATTGATATTACAGATTTCCTTAAGGGTTAATGTCTTCTACTCACTTTGATAAACAGTTGTTGGGCAAACAGAGGAGGTAGAGAAGTACAGAAAAAACAATAAGCAGAATGTCTAAGTCATCACTTCGGAATTAATTGAACCTAAGTAAAATTGGGAAAGAAAAGGAAGAAAGAAGGGAACCGGCAAGGAGGACTACCTCCAGGAGAGGAGGGGCACAGTGGGCATGAGATTCAACCCTGTGACACTCTACAATGTTACAACACTGCCATCCATACGCAGCAGCAGCAGTAGGTCAACTATTAGAAATATTGTGTTTGGGCTCCAAAATATTTTTTCAATGCAGATCCTGCTCTTTTTGTAATTTTTGTTTCAAAAGTCGTCTTTTTCTTTCCGAGGACGTAATTCTTCAAATCCAGTTCACACAAGGGGATTTGATATGTGCAGCGAGTTCCAAATGCACTGGATGCAGCAATCCTTAACTGCGGGCCTACTATGTCTTATTCTCTGAGCAAGCTGCAGGCACCCTCTCAAGTCTAGGACTCATTATTTTGCTTTTCGCAGATTTTCACTACTTCCTTTTCCTCCCCCAAACTCATGTCTCAGTCCACCAGACCTTTTATGAACCCTTTATGAACCTGCAAACTCCTCCCTTCTAAACGCTTTTGAGTGAGTAGTCAACAGCCTGGTTCAACTATTACTGAGGCTTTATGCTAGAGATTTGTTTACACGGTTCCGACAAGGTAGGTGCAGATGTAGACTGCATCTTAGAGATAAAATTTTTCAACAGGGTTTGATTCGAAGAAAAGCAAGAGTTACAATTTAGGGGAGAAAAAATTCAGACCTCCCATCCAGGCCTGAAGGTGCAAACTCCTAGGGGCGGGTGCTCATCTAACCAACTCCATACCCACACCGTGCCTCTACCCGGCTCACATACCCTGTGGGCACTGGGATAGCTGAATAGCTGATGCGCTTGCAGGGTTCCCTGGCTCGCGGGGCGGGCGGTCGGGGTGTGGGGTGTCTCCTGGCAATCGTGTGTTAGGGCTCCTTATCTCACAGTGCAGCGGCAACAACTTTGATTGGAAACGTACTGTGTTAGGGACCATGTAATACTTTTACATGAATTAACTCATTTAATTTTCACGCGGCTGCTCTGTGAACCGGTACCAACGCTCCGATTTATAAAGGAGGGAGCTGAGGTTCCGAGAGGCTCAGTACCGTGGTTCGGAGCACACACGGTAAACCGCACAGCCGGGAAGTGAAGACAGACCTTCTGATTCTAGATCCCTCGCTCTCCACCAGCAAGCTGCTGCTCTCCAGTCCTTCAGCCCTGGGTCAACCCGCCAGCTCTTATGCATCACAGTTCTGGGTGTCTAGTGATGTGACCAAAGAGGGAGCCCTCCGGTCCCTCTTGGGCGGAATGCGGGTCCTCATCCAGGGGCAGGTCTCCCCCGCCTGAGCAGAGCCGGGATGTGCCTAATTGGGACGATTCCCTGCGCTCCCGGCCGGGGGGCAGACGGGGACCCGGCCAGGGAAGGGCGGCGGAGCGCGCGGCGCTAGAGCCGCGTCGCGGGCTGAGTCCGGCCCCCGCCCCCTGGCGGGCGCGGGGCGGGGCTCGGGCCGGTCCCGGGCCGCGAGCCGGAGCCGGCAGCGGGAAGCGGCCTCCGTCCGGGCCGCGCGGGGCGAGGCGAGGCGGGGCGGGGCCGGGCGCGACGGGAAGGGGAGGCCGCGCGAACCCGGAGCCGCGCCGCGCCAGCCGGGCTGCAGCCGCCGCGCATCGAGCGCCGCGATGGGGCTGGAGACCGAGAAGGCGGACGTCCAGCTCTTCCTGGACGACGAATCCTACAGCCGCCATAGCGGCGTCGACTACGCCGACCCCGAGAAGTTTGCGGACTCGGGCCTCGACCGGGATCCCCACCGGCTCAACTCGCATCTCAAGGTGAAGCCCGGGGCGGGCCGTAACCTGGGCCTGAGGCTGGCCCAAGCCCCCGCCATGGCCTGGGGGTGCGGGTGCCCCACTACCCCCGCGCTGACCCCAGCCTCCACCGTCGCCACTAGGTCAACCCCGCGGGGTTCGGGAGCCGGAATCCACCCGCCGCGGGGCCGCCTGCGTAGCCAGGGATTCTTAGCCAAATTCCTGTGCGCCCACGGTGACCCTAAGAGAAGGTGGGGCACCCCAGCCAAGTCCTTCCTTCCTGCTTCTCCCACCTCGAGCGCTCCTGGTTCCCGGGCGGCAGATTGGGCAACAGTTCGGGATCCCTGAGTCTTGTCTCCGCAGGTGGGCTTCGAGGATGTGATCGCAGAGCCGGTGTCTACGCACTCCTTTGACAAAGTGTGGATCTGCAGTCATGCCCTCTTTGAAATCAGCAAATACGTGATCTACAAGTTCCTGACGGTGTTCCTTGCTATCCCCCTGGCCTTCGTTGCGGGAATTCTCTTTGCCACCCTCAGCTGTCTGCACATCTGGTGAGAAGGGGTACACTGGGGTGGACCCACTTTCTGAAATGTAGTAATGTTCTTTGCCACCTGCCTCTGCCCTCCCCTCTTCCAGACCGGCTTGCTGGGGGAAGAATGCCCATTAGCTCCCGACGCAGTAGCAAGAACCTGGAGGCCTTGAAAAGCAGTGTGCTTTCTTTAGAATCGTAGGTTGGGTTAGGAGTTTAAACAGAAGAAGGAAGGTCCCTCTGTCCTCCAGTGTGATTTTCCTTGAGATGCTGAGGCCCAGCTGACTGTGGAGGTGGAGACCTGGAGGCCATTCTTCCTGCTGTCTTGTAGGGCCATGTTATGACTTGTGCCTCTGGTTGTGGGCAGGGCTCTTATTTCTTTCATCACCTTTTCTTCAGTCACCACCTGTGCTTGGGGTAAAACAAAAATTATCTCTGAGCAGAATGCCGGTGAGATATTGTTGGATAGTCAGACCAGGTTAAGCAGTGCTATCGAGGGGCTGCTCCAGTCCTGCCACTGGCAAATGGCAAAGATGAGACCAGTGGAGATGGGAGGTGTGTGCAATTCAAGTGAGGGGCTCCCAGCACAAATGAATGAAAACTCAACTGCAGGATAATGCAATGAGAAGGACTCCAAATTACTTTTTCACCTATAAGATATGAATGAGAGTGGCATCTAGTTAAAGAGAAAATAAATGTAGAAACCTACTGGACATTGATAGGATGTTTTCACTAACTTTATTCACACTCAAAATGCATCATAAAGCTTTGGAGAACATTTCTAAGCATTAAAAAAAGTTTAAAGGAAAATGTTATATTTTACCAAGAAGTTTGTTTTTTTTTTTTTAAAGATATCCACTTTATTCTGAGAGGAAGAACATTCAGATCATCCCCAGTATCGAAATAGTTGCCGAGCTTGTGTTTTAGGGCAGTCCTGATAAAATGTATAACCCCAGGTGCCTCCATGTCTTTCTTAATCACTTTATATGGTATTGCCCCACCCTGACACATGCTGTGCTCATTGTTAGAAGTTATGAGATTATTCTCCATCCCCTTTACCATCTGAATCAATTTCTTAGGCAGTTAGCCAGCTAGCTAGTTCAACTAAGAAATTTGATTGAGTGCTTAGTTTGTGCTGGGCATGCACCCAGGAAGAATAAGATGTAGGGTCTGCCTTTAGCTTACTACTTACAACACATCAGGGCAGCTGGCTAGGTACAGAGCTGGATGCTGAGGGCTAGGTATAGAGCTGGATGCTGAGGAAAACTCAGTTAAATCTGTCGGGGAGCAAGGAGGCACAGGGAACGCTTTGCAGAGAGAAAAGAATCTAAAGATGCTTTTAAAGGATACGTAAAAATTCACCAAATAAGTAAAGGATAAACAATGAACATCGATTTAATTTGATCACTAAAGATTGTAAACAACTAAACTATGTTGAAAGTGCCAAAAGACTGCCAGAAGAATGAAAATCTTTTTCTTGATACATGAGCAGACCCACAAAGGCCAGATGTATAGTTAGCTCATATTCTGACATTAGCACATGGATTTTTTAAAAGATGCCTAAGTCAATACATAAAATTTTGGATTCCTCATTAACTAAAACCAGTCATCTAACCTCTATGCAGTTTTCTCACTTTCAAGTGTGAAAAACAGAGTGACCACATAGCATGTTGTGAAATGTTGGCTATGAAGCTATTTGGAAATATAGAGTGCCATATTTATAGTCAACAAAGCTAGGCTTTCCTAAAGCACTTGTGGAAGAATTAAAAACAAAAAAGGTGTCATTTACTAAATGGTGGAAAGATATAAGTAAAACTACAATTAACCAAATGATGCTTCTCTCCACCTGGCTTTCCTAAGAATTGGAGGCTTTTTTTTTGTGTAGTGCTTCCAATGGTGAATCATCAAACCACTTCTTTTTTAGCCACATAAAATGTATTATTTAACTTGGGCTTGTTTTTCAAATTACATTCATGTGAGACATTAATATTTAACCATTATATATTTGTCATCAGGCAGCTATGATTGCAAGTAGAAGAGTAACTTCAAAAAAAATGCTTAAAAGTTAGTTTATACCTTGATAAAAGAGATTTATCGTTAATAGATTACATTCCCATGACACGATAAGACCAGATTAAGGAGAGGCCTTATAGAAGAACAAAGACATTTGAGTAAGCTTCCTTCTTTCTTTCTTTTTTTGGCACGGGTTGGGGGTGTTTATTGTTTTACCAAGAAGTTGGTGACCAAAGCTATGAAAATACGCAATAATAGATCTTTGAACCACATTGCATCATCACAACGGATCTGATTTTAGATTCTGTAAACAAATAACAACAACAAAAACCCAGAACTCAGTCTGATGATGTTGAATCCTAGGCTAGAAGTACAGGGTATTAGGAACCAGTGAATTGGTTTGATTCCATACCCGGTCAGATTGAGATAGCCGCCGTTTGGCAACTGCAGATTATTGGGAATAAGTGGATCATACCAAAGAAATGTGGCTGGAGTTCCCTTACCCCTTGTTTCTCCTGGGATGCAATTCAAATAGATGGTCCAACTGATAGAAACGCAGTAGTAGCAATCTCTTTTCTAGAAGATGCTTTTAATACAGCAAATTGCTATGACAGTGCAATCTACATGACACTATAGTTGATACAAATAAAAACCTATGTCCTTAGGGCTTTATTATCCAATGGAGGAATATGTAATCTTATAAATTATAAGATTTATTTAAGAAGTGTTTGGTTGGCCACACTGGGCCTCAACCAAGTTTTAGGTCACTCTAAATTGCCTGGAGTTTCAGAAGGGAAACTATTTGGGATGTTGAGAACACAATTTAAATTTGATGTCAGAGGATAATTGGAAAATCTGTGAGAGAATAAAGTGAGAGAACAACTTAAAGAAAATAAAATTAAAGAGTTCATCACATACTATGAACTGAAGTTCTCAAATGTGGTCAACCACACTATGCTGAACTGGAAAATGCACTTTTGTTCTGTGCTTACTTCTCTCTTAGGACATGGAAATCTAAGGAGTTATGGGAATAGAAAATTTCTTAGCCTAAGGAAGAGTGGAAAGTGCATTATATTCTGGGTGAAGCAGATTTGGTTAGGAAGCTTTCTGATCTAAACTTCAGTCTTGTAGTATGTCAATTTGAGATTGTTATGATTGTTATCATTATATATTCTGACTTCAAAATAGTTCTATTTATTATTCATTATAATGACGGCATCATAGGACAGTTCAATGGTGCATGATAAGTATTAATCCTGCTAGCTAGTCTGTACAATTTCCCATTCTTATTTTAATTTGTAGTGATTTGCCCAAGGCCACATATCAAGTGAGAAACATAATGGGATAAGAAGTCAAAAATTGTCATCATTCAGGTTTCTATTCAACTATTTAGCTCTGAAACACCTAGTAATTAATTTTCTTAAAAAATTGCTTCCAGTCTTTAGCACTTGGAACAAAACACGATAAATATAATTTGTGTAGACAGTCAATATGAATAATTCAGTATCCTAAAAATAGCTCAATCAATCAGACAGTTGCCTGATCTTCCCTTCACTTTGGGCTAAGTATAACAGACCTTTATTTAAGTCACATTTTAATAGCAAACCAAGAAAATCAAGCTTACTTCCTTGTGCCCACCCAGGTAATAATAAAAATTCCATTAAGGCCGCCAGCAATGCCTGAGAATTCACAAATAGTTTTGTGCTCAAAGGGGACTACTACAACAGACAACATTATTCAGAGGATTACATAGAAAATTAACCAGCCTGAGTAATATGAGGATATGCAGTTATCTTAAGAAAAATAATTTCATACAGAAAATACATACAGAAAAAATAATTTCAGAATAGTCTAGTTTTTCTTGTCTAAGAGTTCTGACATAATTGCAGGGCTCTTTTAACTATACCACACAGCCCTTTTCAGTGTATGTAATTACTATGAAAAATTAATAATATAAAGCATAACAGAATGCCAAATTCACTTCAGCTCAAACGCTTACTAAGGATCAAGGATGTCCTCATTTAACAAGCTTACATTCTAATAGGGAAGACAGAAATATAAGCATCTCTTTGTGATACCTTTTGGTAAATTTGAGGATTAAGAAGTTTGCTTTATTACTTTAGAAGCACAAAAAAGGAGTATCCAGCCCAGCCTGGTCCAGTGGGGAGGAAAGTGGAATGAGGTGATAGGAAAAGCTACCAGGGAGTAGAAGCTCGGGGAAATATGGAGAGTTAAGCAGGTTAATATTTAGGGGCAGAGATCAGGTAGATAAATTTACCGTTTGGTTTATTTTTTGGTTTACTTTTTCAGATAGCATGCCACCAATAGAAAGAGTATTAGTGTTTATCATCTACCTGTGTGTTTATTTTTTTAAGCAACACCTTCTCTGCATCTTACCACTATGTGGATCACTGTTCATTTGTTTGTTTCAAATGTTCAACCAAATTTAGGTGAATTAGGCCATTATTATATCTTTTCATGCATGTGTGAGAGTCAGTGGCCTTATTTGGTAACACTAATAATCCACACACATCTCTCTTCCTCCATTCTAGGATTATAATGCCTTTTGTAAAGACCTGCCTGATGGTCCTGCCTTCAGTGCAGACAATATGGAAGAGTGTGACAGATGTTGTCATTGCCCCATTGTGTACAAGCGTGGGACGCATCTTCTCTTCTGTCAGCTTACAACTGAGCCACGACTGAACACTTGGACCCCAGGTCTGGAGATTTAGATACTGTAATACTTCTTTGTTGTTATAACATAAAAGCACTACTGTTCTGTTCATTCCCCAACTGTTCTAATTAAGAAAACTATTAAGATTGGCAATCACACTTAGAAATGTTTATTGGCAGATCTTTTCAAATAATGCTTTTCTAATTAATAGCCAAGTATTTCATATCTAACTTTATAACCGGAATTGTACAGTAGGTTGGCAACACTTAATTTTAAAGGCAACACTTTATTTTGCTTTAGTACAAAAGTATGCCTATTATAATGATGAATTTATAAGGATCAAGGGACATTTCTCTCAAATGCTACAACAGTTTTGTGCACAACTGCTCATAAAAATATGGGATTTCTTATTTTTTTTTCCTCTGGAAGTAATACTTTTAAAATTACCTTTACAGATAAAGTCATGGGAATACTTAGAGATAAGATATACGGATATCCTAGAAATTGCAGTAACACAAACATACAGTGGTGATAGGGGCTATCAAGTATACAAAACAAATGTGAAAATAGATTCATGAAAATGTATTCCTTTAAATAAGGTATTGTTAACCTACAAGCCTATTTAATGAGATGTTTCATTTTACTGTATATTTTGTACTTAATGTAAATGTTGCTCTAATCAGATTGCTTTCAAGCACTTTTATTATATTTGTTATCTTGTCAAACTAATATATAGAATGAGAAAATATATCTGCCGTGAAGAACTTCATTGATGAGATTGCACTGTCTTGATTATGTAAGCATATATATCTATTTTGGGAATAGAATGTAAAAGAATGATATACAAGGCTTTTCTTTCTACCTTTTTCAAGCAAAATCCTGAAATGTTTTATGGTTGATGTTTATCTGGCTGTGATCTTAAAATAAGCCAAATTTAATTGTAGTTCTTTCTCTCTTGTAGTTAGAAATGAAACCTATATTCTGCAATCCTATTAGTGTTTCACTTTACCTTCAAGTAATACTGGTGCTATTTAATAACATTTTATAATAAAGGCTATTTCTGACACTTAAATATGATTTCAACTACAGTGATTCATGGAGAGAAACTTACAGGAGAGTTGTCAACTTGTTGAGTCCCTGCTACTGAGTTGTCTAATACAGGTTTTGTTACACAGTGTAAAATTATTCTTATCATTTTTGACCTGTAGAGTCCTATTTCAATGTTATGAGTCACTGTTTTTTAAAAAAATCTCTATTCCAAAATGATAGGCATGTACAAAAGATATCTGTGATATAAGTGGTTACTTTAATTTACACATCTTAAAAGTGTGTAAATGCAGGCTGGCCCCGTGGCTTAACGGTTAAGTGCGTGCGCTCTGCTACTGGCGGCCCGGGTTCGGATCCCCGGTGCGCAGCAACGCACCGCTTCTCTGGCCATGCTGAGGCCGCGTCCCACATGCAGCAACTAGAAGGATGTGCAGCTATGACATACAACTATCTACTGGGGCTTTGGGGGAAAAAAAGGAGGAGGATTGGCAATAGATGTTAGCTCAGAGCCGGTCTTCCTCAGCAAAAAGAGGTGGATTAGCATGGATGTTAGCTCAGGGCTGATCTTCCTCACAAAAAAAAAAAAAAGTTTGTAAATGCTCAAGTTTCAGAATTACTATCAGAACCTGAATTAACATTCCTTTGAATATCTTCATAGATGACAAATCTTATTTATCCAAATTGCCAGGATGGGTGAATATAAAGGATGATAGAACTGGAATGCTATTGGGGACTAAAGCAAACTAATGATTAAATTATGAAACTCATTTCCTTTTGAAGGTAGCTACAAAAGAGACTTTTCAAAACTGCCTTAGGCCGTTGTAGCATCCTTAGAAAAGACTCAGGATTACTACCGGAGAGCACTACCACTCATTTGACTGTATAGATTTTATGTTAGTTAAAAAGGTCAATCAGTCTCATGACTTTATACTTATACCTTGTATTTAAAGTGTTTTTAAAATGTATTTGGATATGTTGGTTGGCCAAAAGTATTTGATTAATAAAATACCTATTTAAATAAATCATGAGCTTCTATCTTTTCAAATAGATATTGGCAAGTTTTAAAGCCAAAATATATGCACACAGTCATATAACAAAACCTGTTAACTTTTAACAAGTGATACATATGATTTCCCTATTTCTGAATAGCATTGATTATTTTCAAAATGAATTTTTATTGAGATTTGCCATTAACCATTTTATTTAGAAGACCGAATTTTTGTACCAGGTGGATCTAGGTTTCATGTGCAAACATGTTGGTTCTTTTAGTTGGGGATGGGGGTGAGGTAGATGATGAGACTTTCCCAGTATCTGTAATAAACTTTCTAAAAACCCATAAACTGTGTTCATTGCTTTTATTACGTTAGATATCAATCTGATCAATAAAGAACCTCTTTAAACTAAGTTTTACTTTATTAAAAACTCATAATAAATGAAAATATATGTTATTGCTTATTCAGGAGCGTTTTCGTGAAAAATGATGAGATTGGTAATTTAATTCTTTGTTTTCCCAGCACTTAAAGAGGTTCCCTATAAATTTTTCTATCATTTGATGAATAGTATGGAATAGCTTGTTCGCAAACCCACCATACTTCATCATCTTCATGATATAAAGTCTCTTGCTAATCCTAAATAAAGTGGTATTTCTGTTTTCAATTTTTTTAATAAGAAAGTGAAACAATATAAATCACATGTACTTGGATATGGGTACCATGAAGCCAGACTAGAGTTCAAAATTATTTTTGGAAAGTAAGTATGTGAAGAGTAGTTGCTGATATTGGCATACATTTCCTTGTTGTCAGTTATCTTGAAAAATGACCAACCTCTAATAATAAAGCAGGTGTTTGGCTTTTTAAAATGTTCTTTATAGTTTCAAAGAACTTAAAAATTTCCATTTTTGAATAGTCATCCACATCTCGTTAATTTATTTAGATGCCTTTCTTGAGAAGCTGTTGGATGGTAGTGAAAAGAGCCCTGCCCTCCAGGTCAAGCGTCTGGATTCCAGTCTCAGCACTGCCATGACTGAGGTGTGTCACCTCCTACAAATAGTTTCGTCTCAGGGTCTCAGTTTTTATCTTTTTTTTTTTTTTAATAATTTTATTTATTTATTTATTTTCCCCCAAATCCCCAGTAGATAGTTGTATGTCATAGCTGCACATCCTTCTAGTTGCTGTATGTGGGACGCCGCCTCAGCATGGCCGGAGAAGCAGTGTGTCGGTGCGCGCCCGGGATCAAACCCGGCCGCCAGCAGTGGAGCACGTGCACTTAACTGCTAAGCCACGGGGCCAGCCCCTCAGTTTTTATCTTTAATGAAAGGATTAGACTAAAGGATCTCTCAGGAGCTTCCCATCTCATTTTTTTCTGTGACTTCAGTAGGATAAAGACTTGGCTATGTATACGCAAACCAGTCTAGCTGTTTGACTAGGAATTTTTAAAAGTCATGAATTTTCTATCAATTGGAGGGCTGATGTGCTATAAATACAATAATTAATGCATTCGCTTTTCACTACTCGGTTGATTGTGAGACTGTGTATGTGGCTTTGATTCTTCATGACAAGGATTCCAAATTTCTAACAATTCTGAATGTTTATTATTGTGACATTTTCTCCAAAAATAGTATGTTACTCTATATTTTAAATTAATTAAAATGTATTTTAGTTGAAGGTTTTTCTACCAGAATCACTACTATACCACCATAATCATCACCATCCTCATCTTTTGCCTGGTTGGTTGCCACAGCCTCCTAACTGGCCTCACTCCCAGCCTTCACTGTGATCTTCTCCAGTCCATCTTCCCCTTCAAAAAAAAGTGATCCCATCAAGACTCCCATGTATGTAAGCAATAGTAAAACTATAGCTTGTGTGTGATTGTCCTTAGAATAAAAATCCAGCTTCTTGAGCAATGTATACAAGGCTTTCACTATCTTCATATAAAATCTTGTGCAAACTCCTGTTATCACTTACCACATGGTAAAACCAACCATGTTAACTAACCATCTGGACTGCTAGTTAGGTCTTTGAGAACCAAAAACTTGAGTTCATCTTTGGTTACTGGGATTCTGAAATGGTGCCTAGCACTTAGCAAGGTCAGTCAGTATTTTCCGAATGAATGACTACGTGAATAAATAATTGAAGAAAACTTGGGATGATTGCACAGCTGGGGTGGGAATCACATTTTGACTTCATAATTTTCTTCGTTTGCAAGAAGGGTTTAAAAGGTACTGATTCTAATAAGATTTTCCTTGTCACCATTTTCTCACAAATCATTAAGTTGGGAAAACTAAAATGAGTGTAAAGCATATCAGGTGTATTTCATCCTTCAAGGTAATGCCTGTCTTTACTCTCAATTCTCTTATTGGAAACTTATTTTCACATTTTTAGGGGTAGGAAACACTAGCACTTAGAAACTCGTTAGGAAACATACTTTCTGGTATTTTAGAATGTTGCTATTTCTTTTACTATCCTAGTTCCCATTTTGAAATTTATAATATTAAAAGATTGTTTTTATAGAGTTTTACATTTTAGAAAACACAGTCCCATACATTGTCTCATTTGAATCCCAGGACAAATTAAATAGCATTGTGGAGAAATCATGTAAGTAATGGCTCCGTTTCCTTAGCTTGCGACTTTGTCATCTTAGAATGTTTATTTAAGATAACAAGAGCTTAAAGAATTTTTACAAGGTTACACATTACTTTAAGAAACTAAAAAAAAAAAAGAGTATTAGGTAGTGCCGCAAGGAAAAAAATACCACCACTAATGCAATTTATCAGGATTTGGTATATTTCCTTCCTTCTAGGTGTATATATGTGTAGGGAGACAGGGCAGGAATTGAAGGAGGAGGAAGCAGGGGATTAGGATATGCTACATATTCAGGTTACATTTTTTAGGAATAAAAATAATTTGGGCTTCCATAATTTAATCATCCCAATTTCCTCTCCCTGTTCACTCTCAAATAGCAAAATGAGCAAAAGAAGGCCCCCTTTATTGTACTTTTTTTTTGTTTAATTTTTTTCCCCCAAAGCCCCAGTAGATAGTTGTATGTCATGGCTGCACATCCTTCTAGTTGCTGTATGTGGGACACAGCCTCAGCATGGCAAGCGGCGCATCGGTGCGCGCCCGGGATCCAAACCCAGGCCGCCAGCAGCGAAGCGCCAGCACTCAACCGCCGGCCCCCCTTTATTGTACTTTTAAATCATTTTTCTATCCACTCTTCAGCTTCTTTCTTCAGACTGTATCTGAACTGCCACCATTGGAACCTTACACCTTGACTCTTGTTTAAGTGAAAGATACCCTTGGGTGGGGTAACATTTCAATCTACTAGCAGTCATCCATTACTTCAGTGTGAGTGAACGATCTGAGAAGGGGACCCAAGCATGAGGGCCTTGAACTGAGCACCATATGAAAGCAACATACACTGATTAAAAGACACGCCACCAAAGAGAAAGTCAGCACAGAAAAGGGAAAACACAGGAGGCTCCAATTTCACACTCTTCACCCCTCACACCCCTGCCCCAAACCCCTAGTGAAGGAGACAATGGAAAATGAACAAGGGTGGAGGGAGTTGAAGTCAGCTAACGACTTTTCTTTTTTCCATAAAGGAAAGTTGCTTATGTCTCACTAAATGAAAAGGGCCCAGGGAGGAGGCATGAGGGCTCTGCTAGAATCATGTGCCCTAAAGACAGTGCAGAAGAGCAAAAGTCAAAATGAAAACTGAACTACAACTTGTGGCCATCTGTCTCTCTTCCACCTCACCTCTCTGTGCTGTTGACTACTGCAGTGTATCTGTGGCAAATAAAGAAGACCACGCAGCAGTCAGAGAAATCAGAGGACACCACTTCAACAATGATCCAAAAATAGGACAGAGACACCTATCTGCCTGCACTTGGACGTGTTAGGTCACTCAGCTTGGCTGCACGGCTGGAGAAGTCATTTTGCCATTATAGGAAAAGGTAGGGGTGGGGAATGATGAGAGAAAGGAAGAGAGATGACTCAGAGTGGGAAACAGCACGTAACCAAGGTCAAATATTTCTCCCAGAAATAAATGGATCAGGAAGATCGGAGCAACAGGTCATCTTTGGAGCATTCTTTTCTTTCCCTTCCTCCAAGTTACTTGTCATCGAGCACCTGCCAGTAACAAAAGGGGAGAGAAGGGCAGTGAGCAGGACCTGCTTCTCTAGCTGAGTGGCACACCAGTTCCAGCCAACTGCTGGCTCGGCTAACTGGGACAGCGAAACAAGGAGTCATTGGGAAAGTGGCAGGGATAAACACACCATTTCCCAGTGAGACAAGTAAGTGGCAAGGATTAACATGCTTCTTTTACCGAGGAGGAAACTGGTTGGAATCCTTCATGCATTTTATCAGTGGGAGAATTCTCATCTCTGGTACAAACGATAACATTTACATTGTTGAACATTCATTACCCGCTGGGCATTTATTTAATCTGAACCATAACCCTATGATGTGAGTTCTGTTATCATCTCTATTTTTTAGATGAGGAAACTGAGGCCCTGCAGGTGAGGAATTTCCCCAAAATCACACTGGGAGTCAGGATTTGAGCCAAGAGAATCTGATACCAGAGTCCAGGCTTTTAATCACTATAGAGATGATTTGCTATTTCTAGCATGTATGCATGGCTGTTCTAATAACTTATTCTCCTTTCCAGCCAAAATTTTCTTTTTCATTCATCATTCAGTCATGTCACCTTTCCTACTCTGAGAAGTACGTCTTTTTCCTTCCTCCTATCAAAGGAGTCAGTTCCAAGTCCCCAGTGGTGAGAGCTCGCCCCAAGCTGGTACCTGGGTACCCTGTACCCTCCTCACTCTGCCCCCTTCTAATCCCTGAGCCCTCTCCCAGCCCTATACCCTGCTTTTCTGGGCACACCCTTTCCTTCCCTTTATGATCTGTGCTGTAGTCCCTACACTCCAGCTTAGGCCAGACAAATATTTTTCAAGTGCCATTATTCCTATCTTTTGTAAATTTCATAAAATTTCACATCTTTAACAAAGACTTCCTTAATATGTATCAAAAGCACAATGATGATATTTCTCCTGGACATCTTAATACATAAAATATTAATAATTGCAGTAATAATGTCTATTTAGACCAAGCATATATTTTTCTAGACAGAGGCCATATTTTGTATCTTTATTTGGTTGGAAATTTCTTGTCAGTTTGTACACCTTTTAGTATATTATGAAATCTTATTCGCAATTATTTTATCTTGTAAATCCCAGGGAAAACCATAAATAAATTTATTTTCCTCCTAGAGGATAATTTCTCATGATAAATTTTCAAAAGCAGAAAAACTGGATTGCAGTATACAAGCATATTAATGGCTTGATTGTATATTGTCATACTACTTTTCAATAGGTTTCTATAATTTGTAATTGCAATAGCAGTGTATGTGTGATTGTTTCTCTACACATTATCAGCATTTCTGTGTATATATGTGTATATCAGTAAAAAGTTATATATATGTAATTTTTACTAAGGCATTAAGTGGTATGATAGAACATTATAGTATTCTATTTCACACATACAAAAATTTAATAAACATTTTTCTATAGTGATAATGAGCATTGTGATCCCCATGCTCATTTTTTTCCCTAATTTTTCATTATATTCACATCTAATATAGTAATGCTGTCTGTGCTCTGCAATAATGGTTACATTGGCCCCCTACCATATGACACAGACTTTACATTTCCCAGGATTGGCAATGGCTAGCATAAGATTCATCCACTCTTCTCTTCCTTTCCTCTTTCTCATCTTCCCCACTGTCATCCAGTCCAGTGAACTAGTATTTTAGATGGCTTTCAAGGGTGAAGGTTTACAGTGCTTTCCTGTGAGACAAAGAAAAACTAACTGCACCACGCAATATGATCTTGATATCTTTAGAACTTTGTCTTAAATGATCTAACAAAGTTTAATTTGAAACCTTGTAAACTACAATGCACCGAAATAAATCACCAAATGAACATATCTGCAATGGCAAATATTTTTTACATACATTTTCTCCCACAAAATTCTCTCTCAGCAGTAAACTAATTGATATCAAAATAGGGAGCAATATTTAAAATGAGAAGTCGTGAGACTGGAATATATAAAGAGAAACATAAGATGCAACCAGCCCTTCCCCTCCAGGCTAGATATGACCTTGCTGAGGCAGTCACTGGAATAGCACACATTATTTAGGGTTAGATAGTATAAACAAGATAAAAATCACCACAGATTCTCTAGCATATTAGATCAATTTCATGGGATCCCTGTGCAGGGGCCATGCAGGGAGTAGAACGGGTGTGGGACAGGCATGATCAAAGAATTGGGAATAAAACATAAAAAATCATTTGTTATCACGTAGAAGAAAAAAGTAAGCAGTCAACTGAATTATTTATATACATCTTATTTAGAAGAGTGAAAGATCCTATGATGATTAAAAATTAGAAATAGACCCCTGAAAAAGAGCCAGAGATGTTAGTATTATTTATTCTAGAGGTGATTAAAGGGCCACATGAAACATGAAAAATATTGTACAAAGAACAGTTTTATTAAAACTATTTTTTCTGAGAGAGGAAGCCTAAGTGGAATTCTCTTAAGTGATAATTTCATTACTGTAGGCACACACAATAAGAATTGTGATCACAAATACATTCAAACAAGTGGAAATGGCAAAAAGAAGATTGCAAAATATTTTTCCTAGAAGAACTTTGGGAATGATGAGCAGTAATCTATCTGGGACAGAGCAAATGCAGGCAGGCTCTGTGCTGCACGATGAACTAGGGATTCATGTAAAGATTTCCATGATTTTATGATTCTTAGAATTAAAGAAATATTCAGAATTGCAAAGGAAGACTCCCCCAGTCTTAAAATCTGCAATGAACTGTGCCCAGCATGAAATGCTTCATGGTACAGGATAGGTTTGGGCTACTTTAAAGCAGTCCCTGGGCTGGCTCTGTGGCTTAGGGGTTAAGTGCGCGCGCTCCGCTGCCGGCGGCTGGGGTTCGGATCCCCGGCGCGCACCAACGCACTGCTTCTCCAGCCATGCTGAGGCCACGTCCCACATACAGCAACTAGAAGGATGTGCAACTATGACATACAACTGTCTACTGGGACTTTGGGAGAAAAATAAATAAATAAAATTAAAAAAAAAAATAAAGCAGTCCCTAAGGAACTACTCTGTCTTCTCATAAAGTTGAGAGGCCAGTGCAGCCTCAACTCTTGCGATGGGCCAATACCTTTTGCATGTGGATAATGAGAGAGTTAATATAGCTCAGGCCCCTTCATAGCAAAAAAAAATCATCTTGGCTAGTGTCTAGTTTGTAATTTTTGATTTCACATTCCAAGAAGCCTTCAGTTTATAGAAAAGGAAAGAACTGCCAGTTCCCTGCAAGCAACTTGGCCAGCTTAGCTTGTAGGGTTCCCCTTTAAATGATGCTTCCTTCAATTTGCTTACAAATATTTCTTTAATAGTATGTTACTTCCTCTTGTGGAGTTGGGATTCCCTGTAAGTCATCCAGGCTTCAGTTCTACCGCTCTTCCCATGATGTAAAGGCTCTTTTATGCATGTATTTGTGGGGGGTTTTCTTCATTCGTGGTTCTTATATAGGAGAGTTGTATTGGCTGGCATAACTTCTGCCTTTTAAAATGACTTCATAGAATGTGCAGTTTCAAGTTTCCCCTAGATCACTGCTTCTCAAAGTTTAATGTACGTATGAAAAATCTGGGGATCTTGTGAAAATGCAGATTTGGATTTGGTAAATCTGGAATTGGGCCTGAGATTCTGATTTCTAACAAGCTCACAGGCAATGCTGATGCTGATGCTGCAGGTCCCTGGACCACACTTTTAGTAGCAAAGCCCTAGTAATTAGCTTGAGTAAGACACAGAGAGAGATGAAGATGAAGTAGCTGCAGAGAGAGAAAAGAAGAAACTGACAGAGAGATCATTTGTTTGGCCCTGTGAAAAGATTCTATGGTCCATCCCATAACTATAGTTCCCCACACCTGTTTTAAAACATATCCACATTCCCTCTGATGTAACCTGAATTGATTGAAGGCAAAGCCAGCAGTGCAGAATTAAGCCCATGGTCTAGTACGTACAAAAGCTAAGGTTGCAATCACCGATTTTCTCTGGAATTAGTAAAAAAAACAAACATCATATGATTATAACAAAGTACAGTTCCCTATAAAGACCAAACCACTTAACAAATGGTCAATATGAACTTATACATACTTTTTAAAGAGTGAAATACTTTATGATTAAGCATCATTGCCTTGAAGGGAGCGGTTGTAGAGAGAAATTTCCCCCAGGTAACAGCAACTCCTGGTAAATAGTTTATTTACTAGGGAAAGAGCCGAAAGGAAAGAGAGTTTCCTTTGTTAAATAATGGAGCTCTGACTTAAACCCCAGATGGGTTGATTATAAAACAAAGGGCTTTTGTGGAGGACTGCTCCTAAATATTTACATTAACTTAAAAAAATATATATGGAAGTTTATATCTCCTTTTAAATTTTGGTAGCATTTAGGGGCTAATGTTATTTTCATTTTTTATCATTTCATTATAGTTAAAATGGAATTTTAAGATTATTTTTTTTTTAATCTTTTTTTTTTTTTTTTAAATTTTTTGTTTATTGCAGTAACATTGGTTTATAACATTGTAAAAATTTCAGGTGTACATCATTGTACTTCTATTTCTGCATGGACCACATCATGTTCACCACCAAAATACTAATTACAACCCATCACCACACACATGCACCGAATTATCCCTTTCACCCTCCTCCCTCCCCCTCCCCTCTGGCAACCACCAATCCAATCTCTGTCCCTATGTATCCGTCCATTGTTGTCACTATCTACTACTTAATGAAGGAAATCATACGGTATTTGTTGTTAAAATAAAATATGTGATGTTCTAATATGCTGTTTAAACACTCTACTAGTATATTATAAAATGGCAAATATCTCATATATATTATATTACATTATATCATATCATATTATATTTTGTTGTCCTATTAGGTTTTCTAAGAGTTATTCATACTTTGGATAGATTTATGGAGTTGCCGTATTTCTAAAGTGTGCTCATAATTTTGTTTCACTTGAATAGGAGGAAATGTAGTCATTGTCCACATGTCTGAATATTTGACTTCTCTCAACTAGATGTAATGTAGTAATCTGGTTCACCACTTGACCTCAATTTTTCTGCATATTGCTATGCCCAAGCCTTATGTTAAATATTTTCAGTCTTGGATTAGGTAAGACTGGAATTATTACTTTTATTATTAATATAAACCTACCTAGATGAAAAAATGAGCCAAATATTTATTTACCTCTCATTTCATGCTTTCTGAATGCATTATCCCTTGATTATATTAGCATTGGCTCTCGGTTTGGACTAAGACTTTCTCTATTTAAAGAATGCTAGAACAATTATTTTGGTAGCACTACTATAATTCAGTTATTAAAATAGTCAAGGTAGGTAGATCATCCAATTTCATGGCAGTTACTCTGATTTCTTACATGTCATCACGATGAGATGATGTATTGGAATTTTGGAATTTTGCATGGACTTTAAGCACAAATAAAAAAGAACTCAATGCGATTTGTGTTTGCTTATCACAGCATTTTCTCAATATTTAAATTTACTTTTAAGCTGACAAATCAGACTGTTTTTATGATTTTGTTTTTAATGTAATTTGTGGAAGAAAATACCTCAAAGAAAAAAATTTTACAGATAAAAGAAAAAGTAAGGCTGTAAGTTTCTACCTACTTTTAGAGACAAATTTTGCTACATGTTCAAAGAAAATCACAAGTTTCATCAGATTTAGTTCTTACCAGAACAGTAATAATTGTGATGACAATGATAACAAGATGATGGCCTAATTTTTTGAAAGTAAGATAAATTGTTAACTGCCTTGAAAATCACATTCTAATTTAAGGCAAGAGAATTTATCTTGTGACCTGTCTGGGTTCCTCTCTCCGAGGTCCTCTGTTAAGCATCATATTTGAGAATTTTCATATAGAAGTTTGCAATTAATTTAAGATTAAGGGATTTTTTTTTTTGTTACCAACTGTTTAATGGGAAGATTTTTAATACACTATATAAAGCTTTCTGAGAATGAAATAAAAAATGGCAAAAGGGTATATATATCTCAGAAATTAGATTAAAACATGGAAAACTGAAATCCAACACTAGTCCCCAATGACGAACACATTTGATGTAGATTTGGGTTCTTCATACCTTCCTGCATTCACATCCTTGCCATGGCCTCATCATTAATGGAATTTACTTTCCCAGCCCTTGACTTTGGGCTGGGTCACATGACTTGCCTTGGCCAACAGAAATGGGCAGAAGTGACAGTGTGCCATTTCCGAGTCTAGGCTTTTAGGAGCCTTGCATACTTTTCCTTGTCCTCTTATGCAGCTGCTACTTCTTGGCTCATGAGAAAAACCTGCCCCAACTAGCTTGCTGGTCCAAGGAGGATGAGAGACATATGGAGCAGAGCCAGCATAGACTTGTAGTGAGAAGCAGAGCTGCCCTAGCCAGCCCAGCCTAGATCAGCTGAGCCCCAGCCACTCAACCCGTAGATCTGTGAGAATAAATGGTTGTTCCTCAGAGCCACTGAGTTTTGTAGTGGTTTATTTGTGCCAAATTATTGTAGCAATAATTGATTGACACACCCTAAAATTCAGTTTTAAAATCTGTGTTGGATATGTGATGACAAAAAAAGCGTCGGTTCACGTCATCTTTCACTTTTAATTAGCTATTGTCATAGCACTCACACATAGCCATAAAGCCTCATCTGCACTGATTTTACTTCAGTATAACTATGCTTTTACCAATTTTAGTTAGGACACCGAAAAGAATTGTACTTTTTGACACGAAGTTTGCTACTCAAAAGTTTTCCCAAGAATTAACATTATTTCAATCATATTAAGTAACCAGTCAGATTGATCTGGTCTTGAATAATGAAAGATTTGATAAGAAAATTATAAAGTAAACTGACATAGTGAAAGCTAAAGGCCAGATGTAGTATTCCACTATCAACATTTTGAGTTAATTAGAAGGATAAAAGCCTTAAGGCTATCAATGAAATATAAATATTGGTAGAAGTTCTAAAATTATGTCTTTGGAATTTGAATTTGAGGGTTTGCTGTAATTCAGAAATACCAGATAGATCCTAAGTGACGTTACTGGCAAAATCTCGACAGAATTTGGTTGAAGGGAGAAAGAAAACTGGTGAATGGTGACACTTTTGAAATGTTTGCTGATGTTCTGTTCTGGATGCCCAAGGAGCCTTACCCTACCCTACCCACCCCCATGCCCAGGGAATGATTATTACAGCAGAAAAGCAGAGATAAGGTTTTTATTGATTTCAAAAGGCTTGGTCCTAGAGGAATTCAGGGCATAAAAAAAATTGTTGGGTGATATATGAGCAAGGCTTCCTGCTCGAGGAAGAGGAAATTGGGAAAATGAGCAAAGTAATTTTTGATGCATGTGTGTCCTACCACAGGTCCAGATCAATTGGCGGATCTAAGAGCAAAGATACGTGTGCCTCCTGTTTCTGGGTAGTGCCCGTGGAGGTAGCAACTCCCTGGAGTCGCAGTTATTCTGCTCTCTAGACCACACTCACTGTGCGAGGCTCCATGACGCTGCATCCCGCCTGCCCACTCAGATGCATTAGACTTGCACGGAGCCCCAAGAAAAGGACGGAAGTAGTAAAAAGTATCTCTAGCCCTAAGGATCATACTGAATGAGCATGAAGGACAGTGTAGCAGTTTCCTGAATGAATCAGCAACGGAGGACAGACAGGATGATGGATTTAGCAGCAGATCCAAGACGCACAGTAAGGAAGAGACTTTCCTCCACAGACGCACCCTGAGATTCCTTGGCAATTCATAAGCCCCTGGAATTTAGATGTAAGCCCAACAAAACGGAGGAAACTAGGAATTGACTGACATGAAGATTCTGCCACCTGAAGGAATGGGGATTTGTAAAAGAAATTAAGTTCAGTTATAGAAAAAAAGAAACTTACATCCCACAAGAGACTTCAATAGTAGACTTAATGTTTTCCACTTCAAAAAATCTGAAGCAAATAAGGCAAAACGATATTTTTTTGTGTGTGTGAGGAGATCAGCCCTGTGCTAACATCCGCCAATCCTCCTCTTCTTTTGCTGAGGAAGACAGCCCTGGGCTAACATCTGTGCCCATCTTCCTCCACTTTATATGGGACCCGCCACAGCATGGCTTGCCAAGCAGTGCGTCGGTGCGCGCCGGGATCCGAACCACCGAACCCCGGGCCGCAGCAGCGGAGTGCGCGCACTTAACCGCTTGCGCCACCGGGCCGGCCCCAAAACGATATTTTTTGATCAAGCTTGATGGTGGGTGTTCATTATTAGGTAAATGTCAATTATATTTTTCATTTTACAAATAAAGAAAGTGGAGCTAACTTAAAGAAACAGTATAAAAAGAATATTTTCTCAGCCATCTTGGACAGAAAGATTTTTTAAATGTAGAAATAGATGTTAATTTTTTTAAGAAAATAATTAGAAAAAAATCATTTAAAATACTCAGAATGGAAAGACCCAAACCGAGGGAGATTCCAGTGGGGCCTTCAAGCCAGAACAGGGATAGGAAGAAATCAGATGATGAGACAATTCTTCCTCTAGAAAGCCGTTTCTATGTATAAAATGGAAGTTATGGAAGGACAAATGGCAGGTATGGGAAGAAGACGTAAGGGACTTTGTCAGATGGGGATGAACAGGGGAAGGTAGTGAGGTCATGATGGTGAAAAACAGGGTAAATATTCAGCTGAACACAAAGATTGTGAAAATATTGACATTTATATACTTGCATGTAAATAGTTACGCTCTGAAATGCACCCCCTCCCCTCTCGCCCTTCTCCTAAGGGCCCCCAACCTCCCAGTGAGCCAGCAACTAGCCAGCAGGACTCTTAAGGCACAGCTGCAGAGCTGTGACCCAAGTCTGGAATGACTGCTGGGTGGCTCTGCCATTACATTTTTTTTTTTTTCCTTGGTATCACACCAAGTGATAACCCCTTTTACAAACCAAGCTATACTCCCTTTTCTAAACTTATCAACAAAGGCACATTGGGGCAGTCTCAGGCTTCCAAGTGTTGGGAAATGTTGGAAAGATGCCTGCTTCTTAAAACCTTGATATCATTATAAGTGGTCAAACCTTAGACGCCTAATCTTAGAGTGGGAGTTAGATGGAGCTGGCTGAGAGTATGAAGAGGACCTAGGGTGGTAGGGACAGGAAGCGGAGGCTGTGCCAGGGCTAAGGGGACTAGAGAAGATGAGAGAGAACACTAGGCAACCAGCCTCACAATCTTGCCATGAACAGGCCCTCACCAGACTACTTAAGAAGCTCATGTCCCATAAATTGAACAGGTGATCTAGTTATTTACCAACTTTAAAATGTTTCAATATCCCACAAAACTCCTCAAGAACAAATCATTTTGATGTATTTGGATTTCAGCTTCCTCATCTCTAAGATGGCTGGTTTGGATGATGTGTGTCCCTTTTAGCTCTATAATTTTGGTAACATATAATGCACGAGCTGACCGTTAAGGCTGCTGCTTAAAAAAAAATACAGGGCAAATGAGTCGCCATTTACCTGTTTTTTAGTAAATGATTTCGAGAAAGTTATTAACTTGCCTCCAAGCCTAAACTTATCTGTGCGGATATCAAAGTTATCTGTGTATTTTTACATCACCTAGTCAATTCACATCTTGTACCTATGCTAACAATGTTCTTCATCTTTTCTTTATTTCTCGTAAAATTGGAGCCAATCCTCCCGTTCAGCTATTATAACCAGAATAAGATCTGCTTCTCTTTGGTGCCAGCTTCTCGTTGAGGTAGGTTAATGAAGAGTTGTGGTTTTTCCTCTCATTAGGAATTCATTCGGGCAATGACAACGCTTCACTGATCATTATGATTCCGAGTGCTGCTGCTGATTCGGCTTCGTCGTGGACTTCTCCAGCGAGGCTGCTTTCCCTCTTTGGAGTGCTAATTAAGCATTCACTCACAGGCCTCCCCAGACAGTCCATTCCTTGCTGGAATGCAGGACATGCTTTCTCCCTGTTCCTGTTGACTTTTTTTTTCACAGTCAAGATTACTCATCAGCAGCTGAAGACTGAATAACAATAGATGGGAAATGGTTTCCACATTTTTCCATACAACAGAACCCCAACTGCTTTGCAGCCAACAATTACAAAGAAAGAATTAGATGAACAGCAATCTTCCAGCAATCAGTAGAGGTAGACTGGGTACTACCCAACACATTGAACCTGACACCACCCTTTAATAGCATACCATGTTTGTTAACACACCATTTGTTCAAAGAATTTAGAAATGAAATTTGGCAGAAATAAAAATAAGAAAATCCAACTTTTGGAAGCTCTTTAGTATTCTAATGATGACTAGCCAGCATGATTCAAGTCATGCCAACATTTGTGACATTTTCTCTGCCATATAATGAAACTGATCTTTTTTTCAAAAATTGCATTGCCTTTTTGCTATCAACAACAGCCTAATAGATCTTTTATATTTTCATGTCTTCTCTCCAACTAGGTAATCCACTCTAAGGGTTCCGTCCTCTATTTCACTTTCTCCTCCTCCTTTTGTGCCCCTGCTCCAATATACAGACTGCCAGTATTTTTAATGTAAATCGTGCCCCTTCAGATATATTCCCAGCTGTTTTATTTCAAGTTATAATTTGACTTTTGATTGCATATGGATCCTTAGGTAAAATGCCCTTTCCATTTTTGTATAGTGAATTTCCTGACTTATTATAACCAAAATGTAAAATGATTGCTTATTATTTAATTTGTCTTGTGCTGCTTTATAATAGAGTGAAGAAAGAAGCCCCAAATTCAGGAACAGATAAAATATTTTAATTGCTAACCATTTTTTTTTTAATTCTAATCAATTAGTAGAAAAGTCAAGCCTTCTCTAACTCACAGCCAAGCACATTTTTAAAAAAATAAATCTTCTCTGGTAAATTTGAAGCTCCAATTAAATATTTCTACAATTGTAAATATTTTATTTATTTTGTGAATATGGCATAACCTGTTGGCATGAATTTCCCTTGTTCCAGAAAATATCAGTAAAGGTTAACATTTTCATTTCTTATTTCAAAGCATTTGTGAGACATTTCAGAAGCGGCTGGGAAACGTTAAATTCTGTATGTCTGCTTCTCCAAGTTTCCATCTGCACCGACTGAGTGTCACCAAAAGCACACAACACAGAGCACCCACACAAATTCCTTCCTTGTGTTTAGATGTGAAATGCACCTAAAGGTTCCGGGCCATTTTTCATCCCTTCCTCTGCGAAACAGGGAGATACTTGTGTCTTAGGCAGCGATGGAACGTGGGCGATGAGAAGAAACGGCTTAGAACAGGGCAGAATTCTTTCTGAAGCTCGGGTGCCCATACTGGGCATCTCTGCAGGCGCGGCGGCTCTATCCACTCCCCCCACCCCACCCGCCCCGGGATGATGCACTGCGAAAACACTCGCTCTCCCGAGGACTCCTCTCGGTGGTTCATAGCTGGGAAAATGTTGCCCCAGGTTTAAAATATCCGCGTAAGCAGCCCAGCTTGGGCGAAACGCTTTCTCACTGCTCTTTGCTCCCTGCGGGCTCTCCCCGCCCTCTGCTGCCAGAACCTTGGGGATGTGCCTAGACTCGGCGCAGCGCACGTCCTGGCCAACCGCGAGCAGAACAAACTCTTGGCCTTCGGCCAGGAGGCTCCCTCCCAGCCACCGCCCCCCGCCAGCGCCTTTTTTTTCCCCCCATACAATACAAGATCTTCCTTCCTCAGTTCCCTTAAATCACAGTCCAGTGAAATCTCCTCAGAGCCTTCATCCAGCCACTGGCCAGCATGTCTGGGGGCAAATACGTAGACTCGGAGGTAGGCTTGGGTGGGTGCGTGCCGGGCCCCGGGGTGCGCAAGGAGTGCCTACTTCTGCTATTTCCCACTCTAAATATCCCAACTGCTTTCCCTGCCCCAGCCCTCTCTCGACTTCGGAGCACTCCTCTCGCGCTGGCACTGCTGAGGAATGGGCCTGGGCGGGGAAGTGAAGAGGAGGCTGGAATGTTTTGTTTTCCTATTGGGAAGGGGGCCAAGGGAGCCCCTAAGCTAGAGGAACGCGGAAAAGGGGGTCGTCGGGGTACTCAAGTTGGGTCTGCCGGACCGAGGACGTGTTTCTGGATGGGTCCGGGGTGCTGCCTTACTGCGGGACCCCCTCGGTCCGGCTCCTGCCTGCTGGGAGGAGGGGAGCTGGAGGGCAGGGCGGGAGGTCGTTCACCCGCAATCCTCGGGACAGTCCCCGCGACTCCCCGCCGGGCGCCTGGACTCCCCGGGGCGGTGGCGCTCATTGCGCTTGCACTTTCCAAAGCTCTTGGGCCACCTCAAGAACTCTTCCTGCATCTCGGCGTCTGGCAGGGGTGTTTGGAGAGGGGTGGACCTCTCCTCCCCCCAACTACCACCACATCTTCCAACCAGTCTCCCGCGCTCGGGCTCCGCCCGGGTGTGGAGACCTCGTTTTCCCAAATGCAGCCGTGGTTCAGCCACCGGCTGGCAGCCTGGGAGTGACCTGGGGGTGGGTCAAGGGAGTTGTGCAGGTGAGATATCTTTCTAGGGAGTTTAGGGGGTCTGACACATGGCTCGGCCCAGAGACGGGGGCATTCGGGACTGTGACGACCACGTGGGGGGGCCGGGGGGCGGGGGAGGAGGGCAGAGAGAGGGTGGGGGACGCGGGCAGGTGCGAGAGA
This sequence comes from Ceratotherium simum simum, assembly GCF_057802395.1. Classification (NCBI taxonomy): domain Eukaryota; kingdom Metazoa; phylum Chordata; class Mammalia; order Perissodactyla; family Rhinocerotidae; genus Ceratotherium; species Ceratotherium simum. The sequence continues at coordinate 75,084,002 of NC_141900.1, forward strand.
GACGCGGCCAAGAAGCAACGAAAATGAGGACACTCCGTGGGTCAGGGGGTTCGAGCTGAATCTTAAGGATGAAGCTGGAAGGGATTATGGAGAGAGGGGGGATGGGAGCAGGGAAGGGAAAGTGGAGCAGGTGAAGCACTGGGGGCGAGGGCGGCGCGGCGGAGAGAGGGGCTGGAGAGAAGTCAGAGTTCGGGTCTCCTCCCCTGTCGAGGTCTCCGCGGGGTACCGCGGGCAGGGCGAGCGCAGGGCGGGGGTCCGGGCGGACCGCGCTGCGGGGTTTGCCCTGACCCCTGGCGGCGGGCGGGGGAGGCAGGCGCTCCCTGCCTGGTACCGAGGGGTGTGGTGTCCTCTCCTCGATCCTCTTAAAAAGCTTGCGGCGCCAAGGAGTTGACTGTGCGCGGAGCCACCGCTGCCGAAGCGGTTAGTTTGATTTTGAGCCTCGAGGTTTGCCCCGCCGCCTGGGTGACTTCTGATCGCTGTTTTCTTTTTGAAATTTTCTTCCTACCGCCCGTGCTACCCTCCCCCTCCTGGTCGTCCGCCCTCCGCAGGGACATCTCTATACGGTTCCCATCCGGGAACAGGGCAACATCTACAAGCCCAACAACAAGGCCATGGCAGACGAGATGAACGAGAAGCAAGTGTACGACGCGCACACCAAGGAGATCGACCTGGTCAACCGCGACCCCAAGCATCTCAACGACGATGTGGTCAAGGTAAGGTGAGGCGGCCAGCCAGAACAGCAGCCCCTCGAGGGGACGCTGTCAGGGCCGGGACAGCTCTCCTCTGGCAAGCAGCCTGTGCATCCTTCTCTACCTTTGCCACACACACAGGGCTTCCTGGGCTTGATGTGTGGGAACTCCCGCTGTCGTCTGAAATGTCACATCTCCCCTCCCCCCTCCTGCTGCTTAGTTCGGCTGGAATTTAGCAAACTTGAGTTTTGTAGGCGTTCATATAACTGCATTTTTCTCCTAGCAAATGAACCTCCTGATCTCAGCAACAGACAGACTCGCACCCCTTGGGAGGGTGAGATGATCGCTCGGCAGGTCACCCTCTCTCCATTCCCAGGTTGAAAGTCTACTGAAGGCTGGTGCCCCATTGCACATAGAATTAGAGCAGTAAGACCATTTTGCAAGGTTTTGTGCCAAAGGTGAGAGCCTGTATACAGAGTGGGCAGGTTCCTCCAGCTAAAATTAAGATAACCTGAAGGGATTTTCTTTAAAATAATAAAGTGGGTGGAAATACTTCTGACTAAAGACAAATAATATAATATTTTGTATATATATTATGTATGTAATATACATATGAAGGATATTTTAACTGGAAAAGCACGGTGCTTGTGCACAGCTAAGGAAATTTACACAACCAAAACTAATACGCGCCTCTTGATTTCTCCCACAGACATCTCTAGTTAGGTGTGAAAGTTGCTTCTTTAGTAACTACCTGGGTCAGCCTTCCCTGAACTAACGGGACATTTGTGTTGGAGTTCCTTTTTATACTTTCAGGATGCGTTTGGTGACATTAAAAATAGGTTCATTGAACGGGTTATTGGCCAAATTTAAATCTGTCCTTGTGGTCAGTTTTTCATTATCATTATGTTATTCAACTTTGACCCTTTTAGCAAATCTCATCAGAGGAATTTATTGTCTGAATTCATCTTGATTGGGAAATCATGGGCCTGAGCCATCCTTGGCAAAAGGTTCTGTTTGAGGGGCTGGGAGGGCCAAGGAAAGTCCTGGCCTCCAAGATTAGAGTATGAAGACCCAATTCTATACAACCCTAGAGCAGCCAATGGGGTGGATGAGAAATTTCCACCCACCCAGTCCCCTCTCTGTGGATGGGAGGAGCTATAGTTCAAGGACTGTTCACATTTATGAATAATATATTTCAAAAAGGGGAACAATTTAATCTGTAACTGGAAGGAAAATGTAACTTTCAGAATTGACTCTCTTGGCTTGCTAGTGGAGGAAAAAGGAAAATTGGAGCATTAGCAGGTTTTTCTACTAGCCAGAGTATGGCATATTTAAAAGCAGGAGCAATAACAAAAGTAGTTTACAAACTGGAACTTAGAATTGCTAAAAACTATTTACTAAAAACATTACCTTAAAGGGGGAAAGGGCATTTTTGCTTTTTTCCCTTCTCATGTAGCTTTGGACAAGAAGAGGTGCCAGGAAAAGAGGCAGATTTCAGAAAGGGCTGGCTTCACTGGAGGCTCCCTCTTGTTCCACTGCAGTGTGAGTGGGATTCCTGGAGCAAGCGAACCTCCCTGGATGAGTCAGAGAAGCCAGCAGTGTGGATGTGGGTCTCCACACATAGCATGACTAAGTTGAGAAAGAAAGGCCCCACTGGGAAAACAGACTTCAACACAGATGGAAAAAAGGCATAACAAGCTTAGAGGAAATAGTAGTTTACAAAATAGCATTTCAAAGAGCAAGTGTGTGGCTCTTCATATTAAAGAAATTAAAAGGAAGAGTTAGGGCAAGCTCTTGCTGGCCTAGAGAAAGTAAACCGCGCCCTCTTGCTCCTAGAACTGTGAGCAAAACAAGACAGTCAGACCGAAAAATCCACTTGGAGAAGAATTTGGTAGGCCCGCTTACTCAGATGCCCCACTTAGAGAAGACTTCAGAGAATGCCCTGCAGAGAAAGCCCAACAGATTGCCATCTGCTAGTAGGGCCAGGAATGGGGTCCTACACCCCATGAAGACTCCTATTTTATAAATTTTCTTCTTTGAGTCCAAGCATAAACATAATGATAGAAACAAGGATGATCCTCTCCATGTTACCCTGACAGTAAGTAGCAAATTTCCCTAAATTTTACTTTGATGACAAAGCCTTCTTAAAATAATAAAGACACCCAAAGTTTCACTGTTAATGTGTAGTAGCTTAAAATTTCACGTGATAATAAAGAAACAGTGGTCAACTGAATTACTATTAAAGGTACCAAATCAGGTAAGGAAAGGTCTGTTCTAAAAGCAAGCAGCTCTATAAAAGATGCCAATTCTGTCCAATTCGGTAGTACCTAGCCCCATGTGGCTATTTCAATTTAAATTTCAAGTAATTAACATTAAATACAATTTAAAATTCAGTTCTTCAGTCACACTAGCCACATTTCAAGTTCTCAACACGTGAGGCTAGAGGCTACTGTATTGGACAGCACAGATATAGAACATTTCCATTGTCACAGAAATTGCTTTTGGACGGTGTCAGACTAGAGTGTTCCCTGCATATTAAAAAGATTCTCATACCAAGTTTAGAAAAATAACTCTAGATGGAGAAGAAATGAAACCGTGATGTACAGCGCAAGGAGCACACCGCACAGTATCCTTTTAGTCCTATAAAACAGCTACGTAGAGAGGGAAAGAAAACTCAGAAGCTGAGTGGGCCATGAATTTATATTTCAAGAAGGTGGAGTATTATCACCTATTCCACTGGTGTTAATGGCATAAATTAGACTGTACAATTTAGTTCTACTAAAATTGGTTTCTTGGCTTACTAAAGGTTTGCTGCACCATGTTATGAGATATCTGCATAGACATTTATCCAAAAAAGAGTAGGTTATGAATGCTTTTTTAAATTTCCTCTAATTAAAATGATCACAACTTGAGACCCTCTATTCTCCCTCTGAGATTTCTATGTCTTCTTCTTTTGTTCACATTTTCATTCATAAATTTATTACATACTTATCTGGATTTTCTAGATAAAGAAAATGGCTTCAAATTTATGATATCAAATTAGCCATCAATCAATTTATTAAACTCTTATCACATGCCAGACTAGACACTGTACTATGTATTACAAAGGATGATTCCTAAAATAAGTCCTAGCGATCAGAAAGATTAGAGTGAGACAAGATGCATACAGACAGAAAGTTTTTAAAAGTACACACATGCACACAATATCACAACAGTAAGTCACTGCCAAATGGTAACTAATGGGTCCTTTTTTGCCTTGACTGCAAGGAAACATAACTAGATTTTGTTTCATTAACCCATGTTACTTATTCTCGCTCACATATGGTTTTTAATATTCACTTTCTTTTTCAACTGGCATGCTATTTATGTGGTCTGTACTGTAAGCCTTCTCATCATCATTTTGGAAATAGACGAAATATACGCTATAGTAAATCAAAAGTAAGTAGTATTAAATATTGCGTAATAAAAAGATTTTTAAAAAGTGAATCATATTAATTATCTTCATCTTGGTAATCATTCTACAAAGTAGATGTATATCAAATCATCATGTTGTACATTTTAAGTATTTACAGTTATGTTTGTCAATTATTCCTCAATAAAGTTTTTTAAAAAGTGAATGGTACTGATATGAAGTGTTAGGGAGCCCCTCCTACGGATAGGGCAATAGTGTGAGAGATGGAGGATGCATCATAGATGATAGTTTAATGGAGAAGGGCATGCAGGAGTTGCAGTCTGAGCTGGACCATAAAGGACAGATGGAATGCGAATAGCTGAGAAAAGCACAGGAGGGCATTCTAAATGAGCAAGGCGTGGAGACGGGAATGTCTCACCCAGGGCACGAGCCTGGCAGGTTTAGTAGCCCATTTTGACTGGAATTAGAGTTCATGTGGAGAGTGGTGGTTCATAAAGATGAAAAGACTGATTGCGGCCAAATGGCAGAGTCCTGAATCCAGGACTCATGGTAAGTTTGGACTTTATCGTCAGCAGTGAGAAGTCAGGAAGAATTCAAGCATAAGGATGACATGATGAAGGTGGGCTTTTTGGAAGATGACTGGTAAAAGTACAGGATGTAGTAAAAGGTCGCCAGTCTGGATGAGCAGAGAACAGTTACAATGTAATTGTATGGTGGTCCAGACATGAAATGAGAAGGACAGCATTTAGCAGCCAGGGGGATAAACCAGACAAGCACAAAATGAGAGAATGCTAGAATCAGAAGGGAACATAGGGTTACCAGGCTAACCTCCAACTCTTCTTTTTTAACATTAAGAGAAATTTAAGGGCTAAAGAAGTTTAAAATTTTATCCATGTTTTCACATGGTTACTGCCCAAAGCAGATATTTTGAAATGTATCGTAAGGGAAGAACAGACAAGATTATGCGATTTCATGGACTATTTTCACGAAGGGAGAAATGAGTTGAGATGATTCTGAAGTTAGCTCTGAGACAAATCAGGACATCTGAGAGGAGATCTTTGCTGGAAAATAAAAATATGACTTGTAACTTTCTTTTCTAAAACTTGAATGTAATGATTCTTAAATATGCGCAGACACAAAATTTTCTTTAGTAGTCAAGAAAAGGCATACATATGGTAATCAGATCAGTTTTGGTTTCAAAATAACAGCCTAATACCTCTGTGATCCCTTTCAACTAGAAAGCATTCTATGGGAATTGGTGATTAATATCAATATAATAGTAATTTTTAATTTTTTATCTGATATACTTATACTCAAAGCTTAAGATTTAAAAAATCAGATTGTCTCAAAGTACTCAGCACCATGTTAATATTCTCTTCTGTTGGAATTGGTATCAGTTTTGCTTGTTTGTTTAGGAGATAGCTTCACAAGATCGTGATTGATATTCTGCCACACATGAGATCATGCATGGAACTCAGAATCCTCAGCTTGTGAAAGAGCATTAAGGTCATCTTTGGTGGGAAATTATTCTCACGTCACTGAGCAAAGAACGATACTAAAATGGGAGATATTATTCATTCTTAAGCATCTAAAACACTTTCAAGTTCAGCCAACAATGATATACATTTTAAATGCTTATTAAAAGAAAGTCTTTTTTCTTCTCCATCTCCTAATTGTGGTCAAAAAACATTGAAGAATTAGCTCAACTTTGGTTCTAACTGAATAAAATTTCATATTGTGTATTAAAATTTAAGAGAAGATACACCAAGTATCCTGGAATTATGAAAAAGTTTGTGATGTGAGTTTAATCTTCCAATTAACAGCAGTGTTGGCTACAATTTAAAGGGTCTTAAAGTAAGAACAGCTGCAGTAGTAGACAGCATCTGGAAAGTCCAGCAATTTCAAAAACCATCTGCTTATGCATCCTGCCCACTCAAGTCCATAAAATAACAGACACTTTCGTACTCCAAACGAAACTGCTCTTTAGTTTGCCCTATTTTCAACATAGGTTCTCTATGATGAAATGCCCAGAGAGATCTGGTCCCTAAGAGAATGGGGCTGTGTGCACTGACCTGTGGGGTTCTGGACCCTTTCATGATCCTCCTGGCTGGATTTGTAATGGGGAAAGGGCAAGGCTGCTGTTTTCATGCAAAGATGGTTTATGCCAAGAAACAGACATTCCTTCTTCCATGCTCTGGGCCTTGTATATATATTATCTTCATTACTATACACTAAGGCCCTGGAGAAAATATTTGCATACTGTACTTCTAGTTGCTGTATGTGGGACGCGGCCTCAGCATGGCCGGAGAAGCAGTGCGTCGGTGCGCGTCCAGGATCCGAACCCGGGCCGCCAGCAGCGGAGCGCGAGTACTTAACCACTAAGCCACGGGGCCAGCCATACTATACTTCTTTTAAAAGAAGTTCCTAAAAAAGAAGCCCTTAGCCCCCAGAAATATGCCTAACATGTAGGTGTTCAGTGGTTCCCTGATAGAGTGGAAAGAGTATTGTGCCAAGATAAGAAAAGATATTTTTGCAACTTTTCTAACTTTCTTCTCTAAAACTTGAATGTAGTGATTCTTAAATATACAGACACAAAATTCTTTTTCTTTAACAGTCAAGAAAAGGCATGCACATAGTAATCAGATCAGTTTGGGTTTCAACGTGAGGGCCCAATGCTTTCATGATCTCTTTCAACTAGAAAGCAACTAGTCCCATTAGCGTGTGACTGGACACCAAGGAAGGAGGGGTGAAGGATGTCAGGGCAATAGATTTCTCTTCCTCAGTAGTCCTTGAGATTTGGGCTTATAAATAGGGAGAAAACTTGTCTGGCTAATAAAAGTTAAAAAACACCAGCCCTTAAAAATATTTGGGGCAAGCTCTTTTATGTTTCTATGCTTCAATTTCTCTAACTATAAAGAAAAGAATGAGAGTCATTCTCATATAATAGCATCCTCCCCCCAAAGCCATTCATCTTTCAATAAACGATTGTTACACATCTACTCTTATGTGCCCAGGGCTACAGTATGGAACAAGATAGATATGAGCACTGTCCACCCAGAGTTTATGGCTATCTCCTTGCCTCTCTCCATGCAGTTTCCTTGGAAATTCCTTTACCAAATTCTACTGTCTGTTAAAACCTTATAACCTTCAGGTCTTAGTTCAAAAGATGTCACATCTCTAATGCCTCAAATTGTTCCTAAGCCAGTAAACAAGGCTTGGGCAAAATGAGGAACACGTATTTTTTAAACAATTTGCCCCTGTTTTGATCCTATAAAACATTGTAATTAAATTATGGAAAATATTTCAGCTCTTCTCTAATATTCTCTCTTCTCATATTGGTGCTCAATTTCTAACCTTCCCATTGAAAATTAGAAATTTTCACCCTTTTTTAAACCTCATAGCCCTTTACAAAGCAGAGAGGTCTCTCAAATTTGGCTGGGAATCAGAATCACCAGAGGAGTTTTTAAAAATACAGATACCTGGGCCCACTACAAATCTTTTAAATTAGAATATTTGAGATGGGGCCTGAGGATCTGTATTTTGCAAAGCTCCCTAGATGATTACATTGTGAAGTCAGGTTTAGAAATGATTGTACCCAAGGTTGACTTAAAGATATACACCCCGGATGGTTCCACCCTAAGAGAACAGAGGTGTCACACTGCATAGTTCGAAATGTTCTTCTGCCAGAAGACAACTTGAGGGTCAGACCAGTTTAAATCCTGCCAGGGAGTTTTGAAGCACCATAGAGGGTTCCCAAATCAACGTTGCTCAATGGTCCTCCATCCCTTGAGGCGACTCGGGCTTACAGCCAACTGTAAGCTGAGAGCCTCAGGGTGCCCTAGGAATGGGGTGGCCATGTGTTCTAGGTAGTCCCATACAGACCAGTTAATACTGGTCAGCCCTGAGTCACTATTAATACTGCCCCTTTCATGTTCAGAAGTGATCCAGTTTGGAAGAAAAATTATATGGTCACGAATGGATTGGCAAGGACCTGTCACTGATTCTTATACCTGGAATACACTGGAAGTCCCTACACCCACTGTTCTTTAGTAGAATGGGCAAAATCTCCACATGCCAAGCACGTCATGCTTTTCTTTCCGTTCCACTCTCCAGTGTCACCTCTCTCTTGCCCTTCATTGCAGCCGTCAAGCTGCACTATAACTTGGAAGAGGAGCTCTTACACACCAATCTACTCTACCCTCAGACCCTAGTTTCTTTCCCTGCAACACAGCGTTAATGAAACTGACATCCTTCTATCACATACTCTGTCAACTACTCAAAGATTAAAATGTTTACAATGGTTTTAACTATTTTTCAGCTAGTCCAGGAAACATAAAATGGCATACTTTCACTTGAACTATTGTTTAGGGTGAGGGAAGTGTTTTTAATTTTGTCCTAAAGGAAATCTGCATGATCCATGTACTGTGCAACTACCAAGGGAATTAATTGGTAGAACAGACTTACACAGAATACATATTTCCTGCCTCTCATGAGAACTATGTTGATGTTTCAGATATAAAATACATCTTGTTTTCTTTATGGAACCTGAGAAGATGTCTCTTGTTGGTCATTATTTCATGGCAGGGGAAGTACATATTCTTAAAGATACAACTGAGTTCCCCTTAGCCATCGTTAGCTTTTTAGGTAATTAAGAGCCAGGCATTTTTAATTTTGAGGAGGCTTAAATAAGTTTTGATGGTGTATATATGTGCTTAATATGCTATCTCACAGTGATTTAAAAGTGAAATTTTAAAAAGGTACATTCAATATATAAACCTTTCCAGAGCCCAGCAAGTATATTACCGTACAAATGGACATCAATAGATTCTATGTAAAAAGATAAATTGTGCCTTCAGATCGTATTGGGTCATCTCGTGTATGTTGTAGGTATCAAACATAATTACATTTTCTCATTTACAATGAATAACTGGAAAAGATGCTGATTTCTGGGCCCAAATAGTGAGACAGTAGGAGACTAGGAGGAAAAGAAGCAAAGATAAAGGAAGAACCATAAAGCCCCTTCTTCCTGTCCTGCCACTTGCTCTGTGCTGTACCAGGCTTTACTTGTGCCAACTCCAGGATCCCCACATCCATTGCTTTGCACAATGCTGCCATGTCTGATGACATGATCAGGCTCAGGCATTGACTGAGTATTAACCCACTGCTCCTGCCCCCAAGGGGTTTAGAATTTAGCCGGGAAGCACACACATAAACAAATCTGAGTGAAGTCTTGTAACTAAGGGACAGGTCAGTTGGGCACAAAGCAGAAAGTTCTCAGTAGTTTCCAAAGCCAAGCATGTGGTCACCAGGCACTCGATGCAGGAAAGGGTTCCCAGCAGAGGGAGCAGCAGGAGCAAAGGCCCAGAGACCTGAGGGCGTCTAGCATGTTCTGGGCACCAGCAGCAGGTCATTGTGGCCAGAGCAAGGAACACAAGCAGGAGCCAGATCAGCAGGACCTTCTGTGCCCAGCGAAGGCGTTTGTCCCTTTGTAGGCCATGGCGACCCACAAAGGCGTTTTTAGGCAAGGAAGTGACCTGATGAGATATGGCCTTTACTAATAGAAAGCACTAACTTTGGTTCAGTGGGGCAAACCAAGGGCTACCAGATGTATGGGTGAGAGTGAAACAGGAGGTGGGATGCTTCTTCCAGTACTTGGGACAGGCTAGCTTGGTGGTATAGATTACTTCTCCAAGGGCCCTGCGAGGTGGGTGCTATTGTTACTATCACAATCATATTCATTTTGCAGATAAGGAAACTCAGGCTTAGCCACTTACTCAAGATTATATAGTTAGGAGGCGGTAGAGACAAGAGTTTGAACCCAGACAGTGAGACCCCAGGGCCCGGGTTCTTAACCACTGCACTCCAGTGCCTCTCTGTAATAGGTCGTGATCCAAGCAGACAGTGGTGTCAAAGAGATGACTGTGTTCTCACAGGAGGGGGGCAGCACGTGCCAGGGGATTTCAGACGTGGTCTGTGTTGGGAGTGACAGGCCTGCAGTTCTAAGGTCAGACTCTAGATCCTGGCAGGTGGGGTGGGGAAGGAGCAGTTAGGACCAATGTAAAGACTAAAGTAAAACGTCAGATCTCAAGAAATATGTATGCTGGGTGAGTTTCCAACGAGGTGGGGAGGGTCAAGTCCCAAAGACCAGAAGTGGGCTACAAAGCAGGGGTGTGGTCTCAGTGATTAGCAGTGGGACATGCACTCAGAACCAGACAAGCTGCAATGCTGGCTTGTGTTGAATCACCTGAGTCTTTAAAGCACCCGGATTGCCCAGGCGGGCCACGGTGCCTGGGGTGCAGCTGATCCTGCCGGGTATGCGGGGAGAGGTAGGTGTGAGAGAAGGAAGCAGGTCCCAACAGGCACTTTGCATTTAACAGTCTCATTTAAGGTTCTCAATTTACCTGTTCGATTCCTACAGATATTCGTGCCATTACAGCAATATGTTGTAAAAACAGGAAACAGCTGAGAAAAACCTTACTCTTATGCTAGTGGGAGAAGTGCCCATTTAATCCTGAAAGTAGTTTCTCTGAGACTTCCTCCCTACGAATTACGTATTTGTTCTCAAAAACAAATGCCAGAAGTAAGGAACAGACGTAATAGTGCATTTTACAAGGCACTCAGAAGAACAATTAAAATGTTCCGTCAACCATGGCTCACCATTTGCCTTTTCTATATTATTAATAGTAATAATATATATAGCTGGAAATGGACATATCAAAATATGGCAAGGGAATGGAATGGCATTCATTGGATTTCATCATCAATTATTTCGGTTAGGTTGATAGATCTTTCCTCCTCTCTTGATCCTGAGCGTCAGGCTTTTTAGTAGGGAGAGAAATTGTTTTTCTAAAACAGTTAATAACCACCAGTTCACCAAACTATTTTGGGTAAGCCCCTCTATTACGCTAGTTATAAAGGTAGGAATGAGAGTCGTTCTCAGATAATGTACTACCCAGAAAGGCCATTCAACAAAGCACCTGCTCTGTGCCAGGCACGGAGAATGTCATGAGTCCAGCCTACCTGACAGAACCGCAGCCACCAGCCAAGCCTCACCTCCGCCATCTGGGCCTCTGTCAGCCTTCCCTGGCCACTCTCGTCAGAACTGGTCCTCTCTTCTCTTGGCCCCCACCACGTTTTGGTTTTATTTCTATTTAACACGTATGGAAGCCCTCTAAGGATTCTGCTTCTCTATCCCCAAGCCTCTCTCTCCCCTTCTCCTGCCACTTGGCGCATGAGTCCTTCAGAGCAGAACAGTGGCCCTCAGTGGCCCCAGGACCGTGGCTGCCCAGTGCCCACCCCAAGGCACCACACTGAATCCGCCATCAGAAAATGGATGCCGATTGTAATCTGCCAAAAAGAATCTGAAAATCTATTTTTAAAGTAATGAAATGTCTTCTGTGCATGAAAGACAGTAAGATTACATTATTGTCTTCCTTTGCCCCTTTTCTCTACAGCAGCCACATCTAAAACCTCGTAAGGCAAAAGATATCCAAGTACTTAATAAAGAAATCCAAAAACATTCACTCTATTTACTAAGGTAAAGAGAAAACATGTTCTAATATGTGTATATATTTATTGTTAAGAAAGTTTTTTAATCTCCAGTTTGAGGAGAACACAAATACATCTCTCCTGAGCCTTCCAGTAAGAAGGCTGTGGCACCTGGAAGATCTCCGGGGGCCTGGAGGATAAGTCTAATCTCCTAAGTATCTGGCAGACAAGGCAGGGAAATTCCCAGGATGCCGAGATGCCATCGCCGCTGCTTGGCATTGCCCCCTGGGGCCAGAGCATGGAGGCTGAGAGTGGATCTCAGGCCATAAGAGAACTCTCCTGCCAAGAGAAGGGTAGAAGGACTCCCTGTTGAACCCTCCATACACCCCTGGACAACTGCAAACATCAGAGGAATGACTAGGTCAGGAGATAGCCCTGCAGAAAAATCCAAAACCTTCCACTCCTGAAGGAGACAGCACGTTTGAGAAACACAAGCTTTTCCTTCTCTTTAGCTTTACTATTTCCAGATGTTAAATACACAGAGCTCTGAGATGTTACTAGCTGGAAGGTGACCATTAATCCACTATTCCAACAGCATAGAAGTTTCTTTGTACCTCAGAGGTAGTCTCTCATAGATCTCAGATCTCCTCTCAGGAAAAATAAAAACAGGCAAAATTCTTAAGTGTCTCTAGAAGGGGTCAGACATCATTCATTTCATTCTTAATGTCTGTGCCAAGTAAAAAGAATGTTAGCTTCTTTCCTAGATTTGCTTCTTTCACTGGGGGTGGATTTACTGTAATATTATATGAAAGTAAGACTTGTCAAATTGACCCTAAATAGTTTACCTGTCAACAAGCTAAGTATAGGAAATCAGGATCATTATTCTGTTAAGGACTAGGAAGTAGCCATCAAAAAGGGATGATGATGGGGCCGCCTGGTGGCGTAGCGGTTAAGTGCGCGCGCTCCGCTGCGGCAGCCCAGGGTTCTGATCCCGGGCAGGCACTGACACAACGCTTATCGAGCCGTGCTGTGGTGGCATCCCATATAAAGTAGAGGAAGGTGGGCACGGATGTTAGCCCAGGGCCAGTCTTCCTCAACAAAAAGAAGAGGATTGGCGACAGATATTAGCTCAGGGCTGATCTTCCTCACAAAAAAAAAAAAAAAAAGGGATGATGATGTGTAATGTGAATTTTAGGTGTGACTCGTATCTAAAATACAGCCAGGACCACAGTCCTAGCACATTTAATATTTTATCAGTGACTGGAACGAACAAGTTAAGAGGACTCTCAACTTACAAACGACAACAATTATGATGCCCTTGTTAATGTCTATGGTAAAAATAACATCAAAGTGATTTTGACAAATTACAAATAGCCCAGAAAAATAAGATAAAGACCAATACCAAGTGAGATAATGTTAAACAACTAGAAATAAAGCGTATAGATATTAAGTAGGAAACAAATAGGTAAACATATGAAAAATAAGAAAATACCAGGAGAAGAGTGTCATTTCTGTGGAAAACCAAGATGCTTGGTGAGCATAATGGATATGGAAACCCCTTGTAATAATTCCACAACCCCCAAGGGACCAAGATCTCTGGGGTGAGAATCACTATTGTAAACACACCCTTAAATGAATCCACCACACTCCATATCCCTTGGGCAATAGGGGACCCAAACTAAGTCTATCTATTGTTCCTGAACATTAAACATCTCAATAATTTAATTATATTTTAAAAGAAGCATAATCAATGGAATCAAAAGGTCAATGCAATAAAAAGAAATGTCATAGACAAGATTCTTTACTTTATTTGCTATTGGTCGGCCTTCTTAAGAATGGGTTCCTATTTTGATCTTAAAAGGGAGATAGAGATGGTGGAGAGATCCTAGGGAAGAGTGAAAGGAAGGAGATAAGGGGTGAAGAGAAGCCCCCAGGTATGGCTGGGGAGGGACTGTTTTGTCTGGATAATTTCTTAGAAGAGTTGGAGGAGAACATGGAATGACAACTAGTTGCCTTTGGTTATTGCCAGGTTATATGAGACTCATAATATAGATATTATGAGACTAACAATGGAAACACAGCTCAGACACAATCACCATTCAGGACAAGGGAAAAGGAGGAAGGGGTGGACACCTAGTTTAAAAAAAAAAAAAAGTTTTAGGTTGCATGGGAGAAATTTCAAGTAATAAGAGTAGTTAATCCCAGAAATGTGTCACTAGAGGTTGTTTTGTAATAGTTGTGTGTTAAATTCCTTACTTGTCTATGTAACTTCTCAAATCCTTTTACCACTACAATTACAATTTGGTGTGTAACAACCTTGACACACAGCCTCATTATTAAGCACAAGCATGCGCATGAATGCCTTCCTCTACTCCAGCAGGATACCTGGTTTGTTTGGAGGCAAAGAGGAGTTGATGCGGCGTTGTTTTAAACAGTGGTTGAGCATGCAAGTGGTAAACATCTGAAAGTAGAACACTGCAAAATGCATGCATTGTATGTACCAAAAGGTCAGCATGAAACATTATCTTTATGGCAAGCCTGCCTATCCACTCCCTCCTACACATTGCATATTCACACAATTTTGCAGCTTGTATAAACCCCTATTGTGTATGTGATTTAAACTCATGAGAGAGTGTAGCTTCTGCAAAGGATGGCTGTTTTGTGACTTTAGACCAGTGGTTCTTTACTCTGGCTACAAATCATCTGGGGAATGTTTAAAAAACTGTTGTGCATGGCCCATCCATAGAAAATCGGATTGAATTGGTCTATGATAGGGCCAGGCCTATGTTTTTTTTCCAAAGCTCCCCTAATGTACAGCTGGAATTGAGTCTGGTTTAGACTTTCAGAATTTCTCAATAATAATACTATGTACCATGATACAACTTTCAGGACCATAATAAGGGCCACAGTGGGGAAATTATTACTTCTCTAGGTCCTCATTTTGAGGACTCCTTAGTATTTTTATTGGACTATGATATTTGTCACTTAAACTCCTGTTACAAAAAATACTTTCTGGAACTCTGCGTAGCAACTGCATAAGACAGACTTTATATGTGGAATAAATCTCATGTCACTTATGTAATCCAGTCCTGTTGTGTTTCCCTTTCCCTTACTCATTCTTTTATTCTTTCTAAAAGGAAAATCAGCTGGTTAGAGTGTCAGAATGTCATCCCCATCTCTCTTTTCCTGCCTGAGTTCATGGCCCAGGCATATGAGGAATGGGGCTGACAACATGCGCAGGCTTTTCTCCTAATGGTGTGGTGGCCACACGAAGCTTCACTGGACCTAAGGATAGGGAGGTGTCATTCATTTCTCCAGTGCCTGGCACAGAGAAGGGACCTCGAGTCACCGAGAAGTGCTTTGATGCCAATCACTCCTCACAACAGATCAGGAAACTGAGCCTTAGATGACACCTGAATTCCAGCCCTCTCTTGGACACTGACCCTGAGCATTACCTTGGGCCTTGGAAAAGTCACTTGGACCCTCTGGATAGCAGTTTCTTTATCTATAGCAATCAAGAAGTCGAACTATACAATCTCTTATTCATTTTCATTTCTAAAATCTGTGATTCTAGTTGACCAGTATACATAAAAGAGTGGAAGCCTGTAAAAGTACCTAAAAGTCCATGCAGAGAGAATGGTGGGAGACCATCAATAATATTTTTATTACCTTCTTCCTAGATTTTACCAATTATCATTCTCACTCTTAATATTCAAGCTGTGGGGTTTAATTAAATCATCTTTGAAATACTGAGCTATCAACAGATGGCATGCTGAACGCAAATATACCACAAATAAACGTTGGGGACTGAAGAAGACCAAGAGCTGGACTGTATTTCCTCTTCTCATCTGGGCTCAGAACTCTTCAGTCTTGTCTTTTATTGCCCTTGCCTCCAAACTGGCTGTTTATGTTCGGAGGTGGATCAGAAAATCAGTTCCAAGGTTGGAATTTACAAACTTTCAGTAAATTTTTTTCTTTGTAACCAGCCAAGTCCTCTCAGTTCACGTAACAGAGAAGTCCATAATTACTTGCAAATTTGGTTAGAGCAATTGTCTTAAAAAGGGCTAGCTAAACAGAAAATGCTCAGACTTTCTGAGTGCTTATAGTTGTCAAATTCAACTAGTTCATGTGGCCACATTTCTGAAGTTCTTTTACCGGCGCATCTGTGAGCAATAGGATCAGATGACTAAGAGTTACAGGGCACAAGCAGTATTACTCTGAGTCAGATTTTCCCATTACCCAGCCATAAAGAGTTTGTTTCTCTCTGATCCATATAAAGTTTAGCATTTAGGGCCCTGTGTAATTTTAATCCCATCACTTAGCACTCCAGCTGTATGATTCTGAAGGTAAACATGAAGTTGTTTGAATTCCAGACCACCTGAACCCTCTTAGGAAACTCATTAGCTCCCTAAGTAAAGCTATGTCTAAATCTGTAGGTTTCAGCCCAAATTTCATGATAAACAAAAACTGAATTGATCTGTCTTCCCCGTCATTAGTCATCTTTTGTTCACTCTTTTAGCGAAATTACTGTGACTAGGTTAGAATAAATAAATGCAATCAATGAATACAATTACTAACCCTTTAGCCAGATAACAACACATTCAGAACTTTCTTTCCTAAAGGAGATTTTATCAGGTTAGTGCTCTTGTAAATAGGAGAAAGAGAGGAATATAACTTGGGAAATGACAGCATTCACTAATTCATTCATTTATTCAACGAATGTTAATTTAGTGCCTACTATGTTCCAGGGATTTCATAGTCCAGTAGCAGAAATGATCACACACACACACAAACACACACACACACAATCACACATTGAGTAAGTGGGGGATAGGCTGGATGAAAAAAAAGTCCAGATGAGAAAACAGATAGGGACCAGAAAGAAGTCTTTGAAGAAAGAACATTCAGGTTAAAACATTACCAATAACTCAGAGTCAGCCAGGTGAAGAGTGATGGAAGGAGTGTTAACACCAAGAGCAAGAGGGAAGGCCTCAAAGCAGGAAAAGTCTAGGGCCATTGTCCTGGGAAAAATTATTTAAGATTCCAGTCTAAATTCAAGCGTTTAGTGATTTGGGGAAGGGCAAGAAAGTGACTTCCTCCATGACCTTAAAAGTAAAGGAGTGCGGGGCCGGCCTCGTGGCTTAGCAGTTAAGTGCGCGCGCTCTGCTACTGGTGGCCTGGGTTCGGATCCCAGGCGCGCACCGAGGCACCGCTTCTCCGGCCATGCTGAGGCAGCATCCCACATACAGCAACTAGAAGGATGTGCAGCTATGACATACAACTATCTGCTGGGGCTTTGGGGAAGAAAAAAAGGAGGACGATTGGCAATAGATGTTAGCTCAGAGCCTGTCTTCTTCAGCAAAAAGAGGAGGATTAGTATGGATGTTAGCTCAGGGCTGATCTTCCTCACAAAAAAATAAATAAATAAAATAAAAGTAAAGGAGTGCACCAGGAAGGACATCACCCCTCCTTGGTAACGCTTCCTGAGTGAGCCTGAGCAGCCAGAGGCCATCTCTATTTTATTTGCACTGTCCCCTTTTCAATGATCTGTAGCCAGCTCATCGACCCTGTCCTGGCTCTGTTTCCTTGTTTCACTTATTTCATCCTCAGAAAGTAGGTGTTTGATAAATACTGAATGAATGAATGACCTCACAAGGCCATAGTACTGCAAACCAAAAGTGCCTGCAAAAAGTAAGGAAGCATTCTAGGCTATAAATATTTCTAAAGTTCGGTCCTGTCTTATCATATTCTGATTTTCTATAGCAGCAGTTTTCCACCAGGGATAATTTTGCTTCCCTTCCCAGGGCCATTTGGCAACGTCTGCAGACATTTTTCAGTTGTCACAATTTAGGAGGCACTACTGGCATCTAGAGGGTAGAGGACAGGGATGCTGATAATCATCCTACAGTGCACAGGACAGCACCCCTACCCTCACCCCTTCAACAAAGAATTATCTGGCCCAAAATGCCCATAGTGCCCAGATGGAGAAACCGCATGGTAGAAGCTGGGGGCAGTGTATTGGGAGCCACATAATGGGCTGTGATTATCCTTGCTTAGACCTTACAAGATCCCTAGTGTACATCCTTTTCCTCACTTGTCAAGCCATGTTCAAACCTGCAGAGATTTATTTGATTCATTTTCTATTTGCTTAATAAACAGACTCGAAGCACTGGAGGGAAAAATATTCCAGCAGTGAGGTAAGACGAAAGCTATTAGTAACCCTAGTTTGACTTAACTGAATGGTGGGAAACAACCTCTGCCATCAGGAAGTGAACTGTAGAAACAGAAAAGAAGTTAATAGTGTTTAAAAAGCTCTGGTTCAAACAAATGTCTACACGGACCAATGGGTAGCCTGAAAATGATGAAGACATTTCCGTTTTTTGTGTCTTTGATAGAATGGAAAGAGCTTTTCTTTTCTTTAGTGCAATAATCATTCATATCTGTCCCATGACACGCCCAGAAGTTCAAATAACAAACTCGCCAGTGTCAACACAGAATTTTGTGAGCGAGTGAGGCCTCTTGATGAATCCTTATAATTGCGTATTTGGATAAAATAAGATTTTCATGCATTAAACAATGCACGGCTTTTCTATTTGAGAAGAGAACTGTCAACACTTGAAGAGCTGTAGTTATTTCTCCTCAAGGATGGCAAACATAAGTGCCCCCAAGGTATCTCTCCTCCCTGTTCGAGTTCAATGCTGCAGTCTCAATGCTCCTATCACTGGCCCTTTTGTGGCCTATTTTTATGCTGTTCACTGTTCCATGTCTCTTGTTTGGTGATACTCAACATCAACAAGTGCCACCAAATCAATAACAGAAGCTAGAAGATTAAAAAAAAAAAAAGGAATGAAAAGATATGCAGCCTTCTTTGTACCAAGCCATCTGCAACTAGGTACTTTTCATGGTAATGAAAATGTGAGGCCGTGTGGACAGGAGAGATGGTTCCAGTTTCCTGAAAGAGGCCCATGGCCAATTGTCTCAGGTGCACCAAATGTGGTTTTAGATTCTTGCCTGGGATCTCCATAAGAAAGGGTGGGTAGCCTACATGAGAAGGTATGAAAATGCTCTGGAACCCCAATATCATCTTATCATTGAGGACAGTTTTTAGCCGTTTCAAAGAGGACGCATATTCACTTCCTAGGGCTGCCTTAAAAGTATCACAAACTGGGTAGCCTGAAGCAACAGAAATTTATAGTCTTACAGTTCCGGAGGCTAGAAGTCCGAAATCAAGACGTTAGCAGGGCCATGCTCCCTCTGAAAACTATAGGGGGTATCTTTCCTTGTCTTTTCCTAGTTTCTGGTAGTTTGCTGGCAATCTTTGGCATTCCTTGGCTTGCAGCTGCATAACTCCAATCACAAGGCCTTCTCCCTGTGTGTCTTCACATTTCCATCTTCTTATAAGGACGCCAGCCATATCGGATGAGGGGGCCCACCCTACTCCAGTAGGACTTCAGTGTAATTACATCTGCAAGACCTTGTCTCCAAATGAGGTCACATTCTGAGGGATTGGAGATTAGGCCTTCAATGTATCTTTTTGAGGGGGACAAAATTCAACGCAAAGCAGTATGTAAACTAGGAATGTATATCTTTGTTATCAAAACAGGGAAATTTAGCTTAAATTTTCAAAGTGTAATACAAACCCTAGGGTAATCCATACTCCCTCCTAAGAAGAATAAGAGATGGAAAAACCTGGTGGTTGCCTTCAAAATAAAGGAAAGGAAGAATAAGGCAAATAGGAATTAATCCAAAGCAAAGAGAGTCCCATCTAGTTGGTGTTGGTGCCACATTCTGACACATCCAGGCACTCAGTCAGCTGGGGCACCTTCTCCCCAGGGCATATTTGGTCGCTGTATGCCTCTTATTTATAATAAACTCCAGAAGGCTGATGCACTTGCTAGAGATGAGCTAATTCTTCCTGCTTGCTTAATGACAGAATGTAAAATAAGCAGTCACCCGAATGAAACGATTTCAGGAATGCCAAGAAGTTCTCCTTTTCCAAAATATCTCCTCCATCCTCCGGACACTGTTACTGAAATCTCTGACATTTCCCCACTTCTGGTTGGGGCACCTGGGCCAGAAGCTCCTGATATAGCACTGACCGTTGCCCCAGGCACTGTCCCAAACATTTTGCATAAGTTGTCATTTAACAATCCTATGAGGTACCTCCTATGAGGTATCTGCATTTTACAGATGAGAAACTAAGGCACAGAGAGGTTTAGTAGCTTATGTGAGATAACACAGCAGAACTGTTCAGGGTACCATATTGCCTTTCAAAAGTTTGGAGCAATATAGTAAATAACCTACTAACACACCCACTCAGATCTGAGTGTCAGATTTTCCAGATCCTCTCATCTAGCTGAGAATGAATCCTAAAACAGCTTTTGTTCTCAAAGTGTCCTCCCCATACTACCTGCATCAAGACAAGGAGGAGAAACAGATATCTGGACCCTACTGTCAGACCACCGATTCAGAATCCCAGGGCCCAGGAATCTGCATTTTAACAAACATTCCCCAGAAAATTCTTGAGTGTACTAATGTTTAAGAATCACTGACCCTAAAGGAATGGAATAAGGGAAAGATATAGCATGTGGTAAACCAGGAAAAGCCAGAGAGAGATGACAAGGCAGTGAGGACCCTGGTAACCAATGGTCAGTCGAATGACTCGGGGGTCCTGGCCAGAGGAGCTCAGTTGCTGAGGAATGAGAGTAATACTGAGCATGGAGGTTTGACAGCAGGAGGAGGCCAGCCACATCCTCCTGCTTGGATCACACACCTCGTGCTGGTAGAAATGGCTATTTGCTGAGTCGGAGGAGACGTTTTCTATTAGTTTGGATGGGAAGCACGAGTGCAGACAAGTGAGAGCAACCAGAGCGTGTGGACTCAGAAATCCCTGCGTGATTCTGTGTGAATGAGCGGGGTTACATAAACAGGACGAGGTTTTGGTGTGCAGTTAAAGAGAGCGGTGTGATGGAGGGAGAACTGAATGATGAATGAGGGACCTACGTCCTAGGTTTGGTCCGGTCACTGACGACAACCTCCCTGAGGCTCAGTCTCCTGGTCTGTAAAATGGGGAAAATAATACCTGCCTCGCAGGTCCTCACACACAGGATGTAATGTGAGCCCACTGAGGCATATAGTGCTCTATAACTTAAGTTATTGCTATTCCAAGGCCTCTGTAAAAGTGTCCTGCCTCAATACATCTGCCACACTGACGCCTGAAATCCACTAATGACACAGAAAGGACAACGGCGATGATTCCCTGCCTTGCTCTGTGCTGCCTTCTGCACCCTGGCCGAAAAAGAAAACACAGTCACCTAAATTCATTCTAAGGTACAAATTACTTGTAGGCCTCCTTTCTTGCACTGGACACACACGCACATGCACACGCGTGCACGTGAGAAAACATGAGGCAAAGTGAAGGCTAGAGGCACCGAAGAACAATCGCTCTCCTCACCCTATCCCTCCCCCAGCGGGGTGCTGTGCTGGTCCCCTGGGGGGCTGGGCTGGCTGCTGCTCCTGCTTCCTCTCAGAGGCCCCGCATCATCATCCAGTGCATGCCCCCTGCTTTTGGGCCAGGTCTACACAATTGCAATTATGCAGATCATTGGCACAAAACTACGCTTTCATTAATGTTTTCTAAATCATTTTTCCTTAAAGGTGAAGACTTCTAAGTTTTAATTGCCCACTCCTCTGTAGGCTTTCCATGCTGCCCAAGTAACCTGAATGATAACTAACCCTCCACTTCATTTTAATCAGAATGGTCGTGGCATTATACAGCTACAGGGAATAAGAACATCATTTTGAATAAATAAGGATACCAAAAAAAAATTAAATAAATAGATAAATAAAAGTGCACTTGAGATACCAAGCAATGAATTCATAGGAGATAAAATGATGGTTAGTGAAATGTTATGTATGCCTACATCCTTTCAATGGACATTTTACCTCATTTAAAATACTATACTTATTGAAGAAATATTGATTGGCTAATTAATGTGTGCACAGTACTACTAGGTATCACGGAGGATATTTGTGCAACAGATACAGACCTGCCCTAAGTTCTGGTTTGGTCCAGTCTTTTATTAGTTAAGTGACCTTTCCTTAGTGGGAAAATAAGAGACTGTTTTCCATTCTTATTATGAAGATAACCTAGAACTTCATAAGTTTGTGGAGAGAAGCAGATGAGTAAAATAGGGCACCATAAATGTAAAATGTCATTATTCTGAGGCTTCTGTAATGTCTGGAAAGCAACAGGGTCCCACCTGGAGGCCCAGGCCAGGGAGTGCAGATCCACTTGGCATCCATCTCCCTGCACCCCAAACTTGCTCTTGCTCACAGAGGGAGGTAAATACCCACCTTTCTATCCTCTTCCAGCTTGAAACCCTGATTAGTAATGCAGCCCTCTCCTTCCCTCCCCAAGAAGCAATCTTGTGATCTTCTGCAAGATGAAGTTGCCTAGTACCTGCCACCCCCAGAACACATCAGTGTTCCCACCCCAGGTTTACATTTTTCCTAGGATGCTCTGTGGATCCTCTGGGAATCCAAGTAATTGCAGGCATTAACGACACAATCCAGGCCTCCTGTTTTCAGTCAGGGCTGCAAGAACACTGCAGCCTTTTCCCCTAACAGTGCAAGTTTGTCCCAGTAAACACATGGGTATTTGCCCTTGTCCCTGAGAAAACACACGGGCATCAGCGCAAAGTTCCTGTGTTCTGGTAACATTTAATTGTGCTAGTTCTCAACCTCTCCACACCCACACACTCACGCACAACATTTATTCCATTGACTTCAAAGGCTGCTCAACATGTTGGAAATATGTGTGAGAACAGTGAAGGGAGTTGGAAATTAGTCTAAACCCTCTCTCTGTATGACTGAGTGTAGTACATATGTTAGGATTTTAGAAGTGCATGTTTGATTTTTTAAAACATATATTTGTTTATACTGGGTTTAGAAACATGAAAATAAATCAAGATTTCTGTTTGCCAATTTGTGTATTTTTCATAATAAATAATAGTTATTCATCCTTATTCGATAATACATAATTAGGAAAGGATTTTCAAAGAGAATTTCCATTCATTATCCACCAACTTCCAGATGCCATCCAGCACATGAGGAGCTCCCAGAAAGAAGCAGGAGGCAAACTAGGGCTTCGAGGCATGGAGGAGAAAGGGTAGCATGGACAAAAAGGAGCTGTTGCTAAATCCAAAGAAGCACAGCATGCTCTAGTTTAGTCTTTTGCGTGAGAAGAGAGGAGAAATCTTGTTAAAAATACAGATTCCCTAGGCCCCTCCCCAGAGCATCTGATCTGAGTCTGAAATGGGGCCTAAGCATCTGCATTTTGACTAGCCCCCTCCTCCTAGCTGATTCATTTGCCACATGCACCTGCTGAGAACCCTGGGAATTGAGGACCCCTGTGCTAGTGCATTCAGGAGCACTATATTTAAGAGTCCAGATTTGGTGATGGGTCTTCTAGATGGAGCTGACTCTTATTCTTTGGTGCATATCTGGGTATAAAGCCAAGAGCCACTTGAGGTATATGAGCTGATAGCATGATCAATAGCCTAAAACTTTTCTAACATTCTGTTTGACATGAGTTATAGAAAGTTGAAATGCTGTTTTTCCTTCTCATGTATTTCTAAACTTTGCCCCAGAACCAAATTCTAGGATATTTATATACATTCATTGCATGCATTTTCCTATAAGTATGAACATTTAATTTTCTAATAGAAAAGGGCAAAAAAATAGAAAACAAGAAATGATAATCAAAATGAAGGTGATTTTTCTAGAATTGCGTTAGTTATCTATGGCTGCATAACAAATTACCCCAAAATTTAGTGGCTTAAAACAGCAAACATTTATCATCTTACAGTGTGTCAGGAATCCAAGTGTGACTTCGCTTTGTAGTTCTGGCTCAGGGCCTCTCGCAGGCTGCAATCCAGGTGTCAGGGCTGGAGTCATCTCAAGGCCCGACTGAGAGGACCATTTCCAAGCTTACTCACATGGCCAATGGCAGGATTCAGTTCCTCCCAGGCTGTTGAACTGAGGTCTCAGTTTCTCAATGGCTGTTGGCCAGAGTCCTCCCTCAGTTCCTTCCACATAGACCTCTCCATTAGGCAACTCACAACATGGCAGCTGGCTTCCAACAGAGCAAGCAAGCGAGAGAGCAAGAAAGGAAGCAAGATGATGCCGTAGTCTTTTGTAACCTAATCTTGGAAGTGATGCCCCACCCCCCCATCACTTTTGACATGTTTTATTATTTAGAAGCAAATCACTAAATCCAGCCCACGCTCAAGGGGAAGGCATTACACAAGGGCGTGAATACCAAGAAGTGGGGAGGGGGAATCATTGGGAGCCATCTTAGATGCTATCACAGAATACACTAATTTGTTTCTTTCGTAGTCAATTTATCATCCTATTTATGTTTTGCTAAAACTAAATGTTAATGTAAAGCAAACATTTCCTATACTTGTTAGATAGCATAGTCTGGGAATAGAGTCTAGTAGTGTTGGAAAGATACACTGAGATCATAAATTGAACTAAGGTTGCTAAATGAGGAGCTGTACACCTACTATGCCAGCCAACAAGAAAAAGTGTTAGTTAATCACTTAGAAATGCTTTCTGCTACAGGTAACTGAAAATTTGAATAGCTATGTCTTAAAAATAAGGGTATATATGTGTCACATAAGGAAATGTCTAGAGGTGGACAGCTGCTGGCATTGTTTCAAAAGTTCAGTAGTGGCAAAAGCAACATCTTCTATGCTCTTGGCCTTTTAATCATGCATGTCACCTCATGGTCACAAGGTGACTTCTCTACAGTAAGGCAACACATCATATTCTAAGCAGGATGAAAGGGGCAAAGGGCCATACCATATGCCTCTGTCTCTTTTCATAGGGAAGATGAAGCTTTCCTGGAAGTCCCGCCCAGCAGACTTCCACTTAGATCTCATTGGCCAGAATGTCTACCCCAAACTAATCATTCCCCAAAGAGACTAACATTACCATGACAAGTCTAAACCGACCATGACTTATCTCTGAAGTCAAAGGAGTATTGCTACTACCTTAATAAATAAAGATTCTGTTGGTAGAGAAGTGGGACTATGGATGTTGGGCAGACAACACATGTCTTCTGTAAACATCTTGTGTGTTGTTATTTATGTGTTCTATATATCCAATACAATCACAATTTCCACTAACCATCTAAAAAGATATTTTCCCATAGAAACAGAATATGCAAGCATCATTGCTTATGAAATCCCAAACATACTTAAAGTTTCCATCTTGAAAATTCTTTATTCAGACATAAGATGTTAAGACAAAAAAATGACCCCATTTTTTTTAATCCTGAGTACGTATAAACTGTTTTTCAAATATTGCCATCAGATAAATTAACAAGTTGAAATCTCCTGAAATTTACTGCATTAGCCAAGTATTATCAAAACACAAGACAGATTGCTTTTCTTGATGTCTGCTGCTAGATTTTTGTTAATTTATGTTTCCAAAACTGTAGCATCATAAGTCAATGTTGCACAAAGGTATTTAATGTCATTTATAAAAATCTAGTAACATAAATTGTTGACTCCTTGTAAAGCATCCATTAAGACACAGAAATATCACTGAAGCATATTTATGCCTTTGATCTTGAGGTCTGCATAATGATTCTTGCCAGAAGGGCAACTTGTTCCCTGGATTACAGAACAGAAAATCTGCTCTTGGAAGAGCAGCTCAACCTTATCTGAGGTATTTCATTCTAAGAAACTAAAGGGCACCTGCACCTCTTGGTTTTTGTTTTTGCTTTTTGTTTTTTTAAAGCAGATCTCTAATTCCTGTTCTGCTCCAAATCTAAGTGAGCAGATAAAGTTCTGCTCTGGACAAGACCTGCCCTCCTGTATTGGGGTAAACGGAGTGCACCCCTGAGGAAACAGGACTCCAGAGTGATAGTTTTGATGAGGGTTAAATCAAACTGATGATGCATGTGAACGATGAGCACATTGGGGATTGTCAGAAACAGGCACCATCGTTCATTCAACAATGTTCAAGTTCAGATGCCAGCCTAGTTCTCTTCTGCATTGGCTATGGAATGTAGCAGCCAGACTAATTGAAGATGTGTGGTGATAGCAGACAGTAGAGAGCCCAGGAGAGTTCCCAAGCCTGAATTCCAATCCTGTGTCTGCCATTAAGTGGGAAGGTATCCTTGATCCAGTCATCTGACAGCTTTAGCCATCAATTTCTCTATCTCAAATGGGACTCCATTTCTTTAAGGATGCCTTCGGCTTTAAATATCTACTAATCTGCTGAAGCAACTGTGCTTTGATTGATGTGGAATTTTGAACTGCTTTTAAATGGAATGACTGATTACTAGAACTTTGTTGGGTTCAGTGCATTATGAATACATGTCAAAATGTACAATGAGGATATTTTTTAAAATATTCCCTCCAAATTCTTTCATCTCAGATAGATGTACAGAAATGTCCATGTTCACGTTGTGAAAAGGACATTTCTCCTAACCTCACACAGAGATACATTTCAACTCAATGTCTTAGAAGGCAATGAGAGACTTAGGGGAGACCTAGAGATAGGAATCGGGTAGGAGGAGAAGGGACTTCAGGAATGAGATGTAAGTTCCTAGGGAAGTAGTGTGGAGCACAGGGCCGGACCTGGGCCTGGGAATCAGGAAGTTAGAGTTCTAATTTCAGCTTTTCCAGTGATTCACTTGGGACCTTGAGAATGTCTGGCCCATTTTAATCATTCCGTGCCTCAGTTTCCTTATCTGCCAGCTAGAGTGAGAGTCCTTGGCTGAGTGCCCAGGATTGCGAGAACATACTGTGCAGGGCCATGAAAATACAATCAGTACCAAAAATGCAAAACATCCTACTTACTAGATGTCCTAACTTAGAATGGAAACCCTAAGAGTAATTCCTTTAATAATCAAAATGGGAATGTTTTAGGAAGCGTATCTATCTGGGTGAAGATTAAGTGAGTAAGACTGTTATAAGGGCTTGTAGTCCTGGGGATACATAAGCAAAAAGAGGTCAGACTTGAAGTAGGACAAGTTCCAGCTTTGCCACCTAGCATTTGTGTGACCTTGAGTAATTTCTTAACCTCCCACGGTACCCGTATCTGTAAAACAGGAATAACAGCATGCATCTCAGAGAATTGGGGTAAAGATGATAACAGATGGAAGTTCTTTTGAGCCACTGGCGGGGTTCGGATTCACAGCCACTATGTACTTTGCAGCTGATAGTTTCCCTTATTACAATTGCCTGTTAAAAAGCTTAGTCCCCCACAGCAATGAATTTTTTAATGCTATTATTTACTGAGAATTTACTATATTGCAATGCTCTATCTTCATGCTAAGCAGTTTACATAAATTATCTCGTGTTTACATAAATTATCTCCTCACAAAAACCTATTACTATTACTGCTGTGGAAATGGAGGTAGAGAGAAACTAAGCTTTATTTCTGGCTCCACTGTGTTTCCTTAACCTGCCTTGCTTTCTTTTTCTCAACTACATCTAATTGGCTGTACTTTTAGTATTCTTTTAAGCCACGTTAAATTTTCAAGACTAAAGCAGCAACTAGCAAACTGAATATATTTATATAACATGTTATTTTTGTCATGTTGCTGTCCACCCCTGGAGACCTGCTCTAAATTCACTTGGATATTTGAGGATAAATCATGCTCACTGGCAGTTTCTGGAAAGCACTGAAAAAGCAGCTACACTGAAATTTTCTAAGCGACTTAAAAGAAAGCTTAAGAATTTCCAATATGTTATTTGAAAAAAGCATTTATATTTAAGCTTAGAAAAATAAAGTTATTATCAAGAAATCTTACACACATTCATAAGTTCACAGATCTTCACTAAGGACCAATTGCATATGTGATGTGTGTGACCTCATCCTAACACTGTCCCCAGAGACCATGCTGTGCGAGTTCTTACAATCACCCACAGGGTTAAAGTCAGCAGACTCTTTTTTGTTAATGTGTCTTTTAATTATGAAATACTATAATTGCCTTGGAGGAATTTGAAAAGTTGTTTTTAAAACAATGTGGTATTAAAGATAGAGTTGGTATCTTTTAGACCAGATTCTAACTTAAAATCCTCCTCTTATTTGTCCAATTTATTAACATTTCTGAACCTCACATTTTTTTTTCTATAAAATGAGAATAGTATATTAAGAGTTGCTGTGAGTTAAATGAGAACAGTGTCCAATCATAATAGCCAGTCAACAAATGTTAATTACTATCCCTTCCCTTGGAAAAGAATCTCAAGGCAGACGTGCTTCAAGTCTGCTCTGTAAAGAGATAGGAATCCCCTGCCCCAGTAAAGTGCTTCCCGCCCTCTTTTGGTAATAGACTCTTTTTATTTTCTAATAAAAGTGATGGACCCTCTCCCATTGTACACTCAAAACATATGTACCCATTTCAGGGCATTCATGGACCACCAGTGCCCATCCTTTGACCTCATATTAAGAACATCTGCTTTAGTGTATTAATTTTGGCTTCACCCAATCCTCTTACAAAACAAGATCATCTTTAAAAAATAAAATTATTTGGGTACCTTGCTGTTGAATGAAGGAAAACTACAGGCCTTTATTTTTAATAGCTTTGGAAAAATGTAGTGTCAGAACAAAGCCCCACAGTAGACAATTAAGTAAATTGCCCAGAAACTTCATTAAAGGATTGATCTAACTTGCCACGTATTTTGTGAAACCTTTTAAAACGCGCAAGTCAATGTTTACCTCTGAGTCTAGATCTAAATGGGCAAAGAAAAAATTAGAACAACAATAAATCTATATAACTTCATCTACATAATTGTGAACATACCATTTTTACATATTACATTATTAGGACATTGGACAATAGATCAAGAAACAGAATGTTCTAGAAAATAAACTTTAACTATTGGTAAGCATCATGTACTTTTTCCAAGAGATGTTTTATTGTGTTGAATCAAAGGTGGCTCCTTGGCACTGAGAGCCTTCATGGAGTCAGTCACCAAAGTGTTCATTCTCTAATCCTAAACTTGGCTAGATTGCTGAGGGCAATCATCAATTCGTGTGGATTTCAAACTATATTAGATCTCTTCAGATAGCCATCACCACCAAGCAGTTGAGTTGGCTCTGTCCTACTCTTGGTAATTTTTTTTAATCCTATGCTTCAATTTAGTCTATAAAAATCCTTCCAGAGGGATAAAAAGTAATGAGAATTCACTGGTTAGGTGAGCATGTACCATGGGAAAGAGCGGTATTGGGAAAGGGGCCAAGTTTGCATTCTGGTCTCACCATTGCTGTGTGCTTGATGCTAACAAGTCACCTTCACCTCTCCGAACTTCTGTATCCTCTTTTGTAAAACGATAACAACTCACCTTCCTGGATTGGTTTGAAACCCCAGATCACATGGAGATGGTGCATGTAGGAGTACTTGGTAACTCTTAAGTGCTATGTGACTGCAAACTCATTGATTACTTTCTAGTGGCCACCACAAAGGGACTACTACAGGATTCATGAGGTGTGGACCACTGATATTTGCATCTGTCCTTATTCAAAACTTTACTCTGTTTGTTTAATTCAAAAGTAAAGCTCTCCATTGACATTTTTTTAACTCCCTTCCTTTCTAATTTTTTTCTTGCCATTAATGTCACCTCTGTTCTGCCTAGCAGTCAAATCAGAATCTCAAAGCTCAAAGCTCATCTTAGGCTTTTCTCTCTCCCTATCCTTGAACTAATCAAGTCCTGTAGATTCTCCTTTTAATGTCCCTGGAATTCATTCTTTTCTTTTCTTTTTTTTCATGGACACTATTCCAGGTTTGACCCTACCCTCTCAAACTTGGGATACAGTCTTTCTGCCTTGAGTCTCTTTTCCCTTTTCCCCAGCCTGCACACTGCTGTCAAATTCATCTTGATAAATGACCACATTGGTTGTGGCTGCATTCCCTGACCCTAACATCTTCAATTGACCCCCAATGTATGTAAGATAAAATCGAGTCTGGCCTCAACCTGTCTTTCCAGCTGTGGCCACACAGGTCTATCTGCCTGTGACTCACCGTATCATCCTTCCTTGTTCCTGGGGTCTTGTGCACACCATTCCCAAGCTCTCTTCTCCCTTCCTTTCCAAATCATACCCCATTTTCCAAGCCCTGCTAAGTCCCACCACCCCATGAAGACTTCTTGAGTCCTCACAGCTCACAGTGATCTAATTTCCTGAAGAAATTCTATGAATTAACTGTTTGAAGAGTCGATAATCAGTTATGAACTAGCTACCCCTTAACATGGTGTGTGTAGTTGTCTTGAAGTGCAATTAACTTAGGTTGTGTCATTTACATTTTACTGAGTGCCTTTAATAAATAAACACTTAGTAAGTATTTATCCATGTTTCTGGGTTTTACTTGAAGGCAGGAATTTTATCATGTCCTTTTGGTTTCTCCTAAAACAGTGGGTCTCAACCTTTCACGTGGGAGAGAAACACCTGGAGAACGTGTTAAGAGTTCTCCAGGATTCCACCCCTAGAGATGCAATAAGCTCCGGGGGAGTGCAGGGCAAATATTTGCATTTCCAAAAGTTCCAAGTGATGCTGATACTGCCTTCAAGCATCTCACACACAATCTGTACATAAAAGCTAATCTATATTTATGGATACTCAGTAGTGGGTTTTTTTTTCCTCTTTTATTCTATTTTAAGCTCATGTTCTGTCACTTCTTCCCTTTAGATTGATTTTGAAGATGTGATTGCAGAACCAGAAGGGACACACAGTTTCGATGGCATCTGGAAGGCGAGCTTCACCACCTTCACTGTGACAAAGTACTGGTTTTACCGCTTGCTGTCTGCCCTCTTTGGCATCCCAATGGCGCTCATCTGGGGCATTTACTTTGCCATTCTCTCTTTCCTGCACATCTGGGCAGTAGTACCGTGCATTAAGAGTTTCCTGATTGAGATTCAGTGCATCAGCCGTGTCTATTCCATCTACGTCCATACCTTCTGTGACCCACTCTTTGAGGCTGTTGGCAAAATATTCAGCAATATGCGCATCAACATGCAGAAAGAAATATAAATGACATTTCAAGGATAGAAGTATACCTGATTCTTTTTTTTTTCCTTTTAATTTTCTCGGTGCCAATTTCAAGTTTCAAGTTGCTAGTACAGCAACAATATATGAATGAATTTTCTTGGTTCAGAACAAAGAAATCACTCTCTCAATCTTCATAACTATTATTTGTCTCTTCTGAGCTAGTTCATCTATTTTTTTTAATGGTCTGAATTTTTTAAACCCATTTAAAATTTTTTCCTCACATTTTTATTTCCATGTGGATCATTGTTTTATTGGCTGAGATATGAACCTATTGTTGAAATATAATTTGAGAGAAATATGGAGAACTGAGGAGGAAAGAAAACAACCAACAACCTCAACTGCCTGTTCTAAAATGTTGATCATTTTATGGTAAGGGAAGAATTCCAGGCTATGGCCATTGAGTGTACAGGTATGTGGGCAGGTGTTAAGCAAACTCTTTCTCCACCATCTGAAGTGTTAGTGGATTGCTGCCATTCACTTTAATGATCCAATGGGCTATAGTGATCTTTATCAAGTTAGAAAACACACTCTGCATTCACATGGTCCGACTAATGCCTTACCCTTCTTCAAATTTTAACTTGTGATACATTCTGTGCCTAAATATTTGTTATATAGATAATGAGACCTAAGTGCCTTCCTATTCTTCACACTTTCCTTTTCAAATAGGGTCCAACTCGTCAAGTTTCATTAGGTCAGCAGCCTCCCTGAAGACCAAAATTAGAAAATTCATTAACTAGTTCTCCATGCTTGTTTCTGACTCTGAGATACAGTCGGATGAAGTTCATGACTGCACTTGATCACGCAGTATCTTTATCCATGTCGAGTATGGTTCACATCAGCCCCATGAAACGAATTAAGGTGGACGAACAGGGTTGAGCCCTCTCTGAGCTGGCAGGAGTGGAAGCCAGCTTTCCCTGCCTCTCATCAGCTGAATGAGGTCAGCATGTCTATTCAGCTTCGTTTATTTTCAAGAATAATCACGCTTTCCTGACTCCAAACTAATCCATCATCGGGGTGGTTTAGTGGCTGAACATTGTGTTCCCTTTTCAGCTGATCAGTGGGCCTCCAGGGAAGGGCTCATAAAATGGAGGCCATTGTGTGAGACTATCACAGTTGTTGCAAATGTGACCCCTTCAAAGTAAAGCACTTGCAACCGTCTGTTATGCTGTGACACACAGCCCCTCCCCTTGCCAGGAGCTTTGGACCAAATCCAAGCATCACTTTGCTCAGAGAGAAGATGGGGGAGGAGGCAGTAATAAAAGATGGAGGTAATTTTGCTGGAATAAATTCAGTTCTTTTGAACTCAAACTGAGGAATTTTACCTGTAAACCTGAGTCATACAGAAAGCTGTCTGGTACATCCAAAGGCTTTTTATTCCTCTTGTTCATATTAAGATTCTGCCCTTGGGGATTTTATTTTTGACTTTCAGTTATGCTTTTATTTTTATTTTCATACACCTATTGGAACCCTGCTTGTTTGTTGGGGTTTTTTTTTGTTTTTTTTGCCTCTTCCAGTTTTCCTGACACTTCAGTTATCAACCTGTTACCTACTTTGATTTTTTGCATTAAAAACAGACACTGGCATGGACATAGTTTTACTTTTAAACCGTGTACATAACTTAAAATGTACTATACTGCATACTTTTTAAGTGTAAAGATATTTTTATCTTTATATGAGGAAAATCACTTGGGAAATTGCTTTGTGATTCAATCTGTAAACTGTGTATCCCAAGACATGTCTGTTCTACATAGATGCTTAGTCCCTCGTGCCAGTCAAGTGCTGGTCCAGAAGACTGCTAAAATTTTATATGCTTACTGATATATTTTACACTTTTTTATCCTGCATGTCCTGTAAAGGTTACAAGTCTGCACAATAAAAATGTTTAACAGTTCAACAGTCAGCTTTAATATTTTTCCCCAAAATAGATGTGCATGTGTCAGTGTCCGTATGTGTGCGTGTAGGGAGCATGTACATAGTGTGTGTACATTTTTGTAGTGTGTTTGTGGGGGTTTTTCCACTTTTCAACTATTACAAAGTCATTTAGGTGGGATCTTGCTTCTAAGGCAATCGCCATTCATGAATTACTTCAGACAAAAGTTACAATTAATAAGAAAGATTTGTTTAGCAGTTTACCCAGTGCTTTATTATATGTCATCTAATTTGAGCCTCCAACAACTTTGTATGATGGGTATTAATATTCTCCTTTCGTAAATGACACATTCGGTGAGTAATGCCTTGAATTTTGCCACGTCTTAACTGAGATTTTTTTTTTTTCTTTGATGAGGAAGATTCGCCCTGAGCTAACATCTGTGCCAATCTTCCTCTATTTTGTATGTGGGACACCTGCCACAGCATGGGTTGCTGAGCGGTGTAGGTCTGTGCCCAGGATCCGAACCTGCAAACCTGGGCTGCTGAAGCAGAGCGCACCGAACTTAACCACTACACAACTGGCCTGCCCCTTAACCGGGATTTTTTTAAAAGGCGTATTTAAGAAACAATTTATTTTTGGCCTTGACCAAGTTTACAATCAGGGCTTCTATATTAGTCAGGGTTCTCCAGAGAAACAGAACCAATAGGAAATATATGAAATATATATATGAATATATAAGGAATAATATAGACATGAAGAGACTTATTATAAGGAATTAGTTTGCACAATTTATGGAGCCTAACAAGTCTCAAGATCTACAGGGTGAGTCAACAAGCTGGAGACCCAGGAGAGCTAATGGTGAAGTTCCAGTCCAAACATCGGCAAGCTCGAGACCCAGGAAAAGCCAAGGTTTCGGTTTGAGTTCAAAGGCATAAAAAAAAAAAACAATATTCCAGTTCAAATACAGTCAAGCAGAAGGAATTCTCCCTTACTCAGGAAAGAATCAGCCTTTTTGTTCTATTCAGTCATTCAACTGATTGGATGAGGCCCACCCACATGAGAAAGGGTGATCTGCTTTTTCGGTCTACCAATTGAAATGTTAATCTCATCCAAAAACACCCTCACAGAAACACCTAGAATAATGTTTGACAAATATCCGGGCACTTCAGTCAAGTTGACATATAAAATTAACCATCACAGCTTCCAAACAAAATTTTGCAAAGGGGATCTTCTAATTTCTCTCACCCTGAAATTCCTTTCACGCAGTTTGCAGAGTCCTTCTCTTTGTTGGACTCTCAAGCAAGCACTGAGGCTGCTTATTTAGTAACCTAGTCTGGTATTTGTATTTACCCAACAAATCCATTTCTAGTGTGCTGTGTGGAAACATGCCTTTTACAGTGGCAGCATGTGAGATCCTGGCCAAAGTTATGCCCTCATCAAGCAGAATCAGTTAAGTGACTTTAAAGAAGGATTATCTTTCTGTTGGCTTTATTATTTGAATTTCTAAATGAATGCATATTAACAAAATCAAGATTTTACTTAATTATATTTTGGCTCAGCTATACACATGAAACAGTTCCATTTCTGGTTGCACAAATAACTACCATGGCTTTAGACAACTTTTACTCCTTAGAATGGCCTTAGAAGAAAGTAAAATTGGGAATAAACAGCTTCATACTTCACACATTTCGTAAATGTTAGTTACATAATAATACACACCCACCTACTGGAGTGGGGCTCAATCTGAATAGCTGACTCGTACCTTCTCTGATGTGGGAGCTGATATTTAAATGTTCTGGTTTTTAAATTATAATCCATATTTATAAAATTGGGAGAGAAGGGGAGAAATAGAGAAAGACACTCTTAGCATAACACAAAAGGATAAAATCACAAAAGAAAAGATCATGGCTATGAATACATAAAAATATTAAACTTCTGTATAGCAAAAACAGTAGAAACAAATAGAAAACAGTGATCAAGAGCACTAAAAGAAAGCATTTGATATATACATACAACATATATATATATATAATGCAAAGCATTATAGTATACTGAAAAGGTAGCTTTCAAAAATCAAGAAAAAGATGAAGATGCCAATAGAAAAAAAGGCAAGATATGAAAAGATAATTCACAAAAAGAAGTGCACAGCAATCATATGAAAAAACTTATTAGTAATGAGATAATAAACATCAAAGCAACAAGATACCATTTTTGCCTAAGTTTGCAGTGATCAAAAACAAAAATAATATCCCAGTTGGAGAGGGTGCAGGGACACGAGCACATGCATCCATTGCTTCTGTGAGTATAATTGGTACAAGCCTTCTGGAGGACAATTAAATGTACATATGATCGATCAAACAATTTCACTTACTAAATAAAAATAACAGCAGCATATCAAGGTTTATCATCATAGATGTTCAGTATTTGTCGACAGTAAGAAATATTGCAAACAACATAAATATTCAGAAATAGGAAATCGGTTAAATAAATTACAGTATATACATTTAACAGTCTACCACAGTTATCAGCTTTTAAATATTTTTATGTAATGGAATATTTAATGACATGGAAATATGTTCATGATATAACGTTAACTTAAAAAGCAAAGCTAAAAATTGTGTGTAAGATACGCTACTTTTTTTGTTTTAAAAAAATGGAGGAGGGGATTCAAATAATTGCGTCATTTCCGAGTACCCATCAGACAGTTTACAGGGATTATATCATTTACACAACATTTCAAAATGATACTGACGTCCTCATTTTACAAATAAGATTTAACTTTGGTGAGTCACCAATTCACACAACTAATAAGCATCGGCGCTCTTGTTTAATCCAGATGCATCTGACACCTAAGCCCTGCTCCTTCCACTCCTCTGTCCTCCTGCTCTGTGTGGTTTCTGAGCCCTAAGCCTCCCTCCTCTTCATGAAGCTTCCTGTTCCTACTGGCTTGCAGAATCATTTCACGCACCCTTATATACATAATCAGAAAGTAATGTGAGCAGAGTTGGAGTAAACTTCAGCAATAGTTAAATAACAGTAGTTAAAACTTTCAATAATCTCTGCATGCCAAGCATTGTTCTATACCCTTTAAATATATTAGTTCACTTAATCCTCCCAATAACCCTATGTGGTATGTACTATCAGTATCATCTCAACTTTACAGGGTAGGAAATTTAGGCACAGAGGAGTTAAGTAACTTGTCCAAGGTCACACAGCCAGTAACTGACATGGAGTCTGGCTCCAGAGTCTGGGACTCGAACCATGGCAGCAAACCACAGAGTTAGTGATAACGCCAAAAACCAGAAAGCAAGTTGTGCCTCTACTGAGAACAAGTAATGGTCAACAATATGGGCGGCAATTAAAATACTAATTAAGGGGCCAGCCTGGTGGCATAGCGGTTAAGTGTGCGCACTCTGCTGCGGCCGCCCGGGGTTCAGATCCCGGGCGCCCACTGACACACCGCTTGTTGAGCCATGCTCTGGCAGTGTCCCATATAAAGGGGAGGAAAATGGACACAGATGTTAGCCCAGGGCCAGTCTTCCTCAGCAAAAAGAGGAGGATTGGCAACAGGTGTTAGCTCAGGGCTAATCTTCCTCACACACACACACAAAAAATACTAATTAAATACTAATTAAAATTAAAATTACTCACAGATTTACCAAAATCTTTGATTTAAAGTTTAAATATAAGTTTTTACAACATTAAAAAGTGTTTTGTAATAATGTATATTTGATCACGTTATAGCTTAGTGACCTTCAGGACCATAAAATGACTAAGTGACAAAGTGATGTACAGACTCCAGGACAGAGATTTCAATGATGCAAAGAAACACAAACTTTTTGAAATGAACCATGATATTTATATTTATTCAGACAAAAATTTAATAATGTAATGGAATCAGATTGGATATAGATAACTGACAGAACAATTTTACCATCAAGATTTAAAACACTTCTATTTTTGTTTCTCTAGGAATCCATTCAGTTACTTAACTTTCACATGCATTCTCAAATCTGCCAGTTGCTTGAGCAAAAATGAGTTTCTCTAAGTGTTATCCATCACTCAACTTACTAGAGCCATGAATGCAAACTCTCTTCTTCCCATAACGCACAAGTCTACTTATATTTGCTCCCATTCTTCTCTTTTCCTTCTGCTAAAATGGAGGAAGATTCTACACTCCTACAAAAAGCCATTCCCTCTACATGTGTTGTGAACTTCATTCCTTCTTATTTTCCCAAGATCTTTGCTCTTTGATTACCGCCTTTCACTACTTTACCATCAATCTCTCCCTGTATTCTGGATTGTTTCAGCTTACAAACATAACGTATATCTTTCTCATGAAAAAAAAAAAAAAACGCCCTCCCTTGGCATCTAACCATCAACAATTTTCTCTACTTTCTTTTACAGTCAAATTTCTCAAAAAACATTATCTATAGATATTAAACAGTATCAAATTACCCTAGCTATAATTGTACTTTTAAGCCAAACAAGTTTTTAAAATAAGTTTTTATCTCAAGTGCCCAGATGTAGGCATCAGCATAGTCATAGGTTAAGGTCATCATTGGTCTTGTGTGGCTTTCTTTTATCTGATTTTCTTTTGTTATTTAGTTATCATTAATTAGCACCTGTGAATTCATCACCAATCAAAGATCTAGGACAGTAATAAGAACTCACAACCACACATTTGTTCCTTCTCTTTTCCGTTAACCTGTCCCCCTTCATCCATACAAGGTAATCATTCCCCTAAATTTCATATTTATCATTTCCCTGCCCTTAAACAAAAAATGTTTTACATATAAACAATCTCCCAAGCAGAAAATTACTGAGTTTTAGTTATTTTTATGTTTTTTTTAAAAAAAGGGTATCATGAAGGATAGAATATTCTGACACAATTTTTTTCACTTATTATTTTAATTAAGCTTCATCCAGATTATTGAATATAGTTTTAGTTCTTTCATTTTCACT
The DNA here is from genome assembly GCF_057802395.1 of Ceratotherium simum simum. NCBI lineage: Eukaryota > Metazoa > Chordata > Mammalia > Perissodactyla > Rhinocerotidae > Ceratotherium > Ceratotherium simum. The sequence goes on from NC_141900.1 coordinate 75,121,491, forward strand.
GCTATACATTAGTTCATTGTGTGAACATACCACTATTTATCCAGTTACCTCTTGATGGGTCCTTAGGATCCAATGGTGCTCCTATAATCATACTTGCATTTCTCCTGAGGGGGCTATGGGCCTAAGTACCTCTGGGAATTATCATTAAGACTGAATTGTTTGGTCCTGACATATGACATACCCTCAACTTTTCTAGATAATGACAAATGGCTTTTCAAAGTAATGATAGCAATTTACACTCCCACCAGCATTTGGAACTGGCACACTTTTTAAATTTTTCTAATCAAATGGTATAAAATAGTATCTTATTTTAGTCTTGTTTTGTAACCTTCTGATTACCAATGAGGTTGAGCATCTCTTCATATGTTTATTGGTCATATGGGTTTCCTCTTTTGTGAAATGACTTTTCACATCATTTAGCAAACTTTTCTTAGGGTGGTTTTTCTTTTGTCATTGATTCATAGGATTCTGTCAGTTCCATCTCCACTATGTATCTTGCTTTTGAACTCTTGCCTCATCTCCAGTCACTACCTCAGTGTGAGCAACCATCATTTAAATCATGTTCTATCCTAGCTAGTCTTTCTGTTTCCACTCCTGCCCCCCTCACCCCCCCATCTAACTCATTTGGCCATTTTTCTTTATAGCAATACAAATTGTCACATACATATGTACACACACACACATACACAAACAGCTTTAAACCCTCCAATGACTGCTCATTGCATTTGGTATAAAATTTAATCCCTTTACCAAGACCTAGAAAGTCTTACATGACCCAGGCCCACCAATTTCTCCCACCTTATCTCATACCACCACCTCATCACTATCTGTGCTCCAGAAACTCTGATCTTTCAGGCCCAAGAGAACGTTAAGCCCTTCTTGGTCACAGGACTTCACACAGCTGTTCCCTCTGACTGGAATGTTCTTATACCTTCCTTTCTACTTTGCTACCTCCCTCTCATCCTTTAGGTCTCAGCCTCAATGTCACTAAAGTCTTCCATGTCTTCCCTATCTGAAGCAAGTCCACTCTTCTTAATCTCTATCTTAACCTCTTGCCTATTTCCTTCACAGTACATGCCATACTGAGTGATTATTTTATTTGTCTGTATACATTTTTTTAGTCCTCATCTGGCTTAGGATGTAAACTCCACGAAGCAGAGATTTTTGCCATAATAGACACTCAATTAACATTTTTTGGATAGATTGATGAACGGATAGATGGATGAATGGATGGGTGATGGTCAGACTATCCTGGAGTCTATGAAAGCATGAGGTGTCAAATTTCTGCTTTACCACTAATAGTGTCATGAAGAAAGTCACCTAACCCATTCTGAAATAAATTACAGCATTATCACCAACATACTTGCCATTTGTTTTTCTTCTTCCACTTCGCTTTATTTCTCTATGATTTTGTTCCCCCATCAAAACATTCTCTACTGTACCCACTTGAACATTTTGATATGTCAAAACATGAGTTTCCCCAATGAAAATTTTAGCAAGGACTATCATGGATATTTGATGTACATATTTTTCTTACTTAAATAATAGCAAACAGATGTTGATACAGTTATTAAGGAAAAAGATGATTTTCCACCAGCTGTTGACTTCATCAATTCCACTATGTGATGAGTCACTCAAACTTCCACAGAGCTAGAAAGTTACAAGTAAGGAAGAAGGATTTTTTTATTGTGATGAGAGAAGAGTGGGAAGAGTTAGACATGGGGAAAGCAAATAAAACCAACTGGAATGAGGGATTTGATGCTATGGAAAGTTGAGTAATTTACTATACACCTACCTAGTACTTTAACAGAACAAGCAAAAAACATGTGAAAACTGGTATAAAGGATGTGGTATTTATAACAGGAAGAAGGCAGTCATTTAAAAAAAAAAAAAGGCAACAGCTGCCAGTCTGAGCCACTCTATGAATGGGCAACAAAGAAACCTATTCCTCTCCTTCATTTTATTAATATAATGCCAACTATTAATGAGATAATAACTATACCACAGATTAGTCAAAGTCCTTTTTGAGAGGATATTTCTCAAATCCTTCATCATATTGCACAACCTCCTGGAAAGGTGAAATTTAGTTACCTGCCAAATTTAAAACAGAAAGTTCTGTCAGCTGTATAACACAAGTAAGAGCTTTATGAAATGCATAGCACAATGTTCACACTGATGGTTGTGATTTGGTTTGACACTGACTTTGCATTTTCACCATGATTTTGTTCTTTGCTTCATTGTCTTTCATATTGCCCTCAAAATAAAAATAGCTTCCATTTATTGGGCATATACCATATGCCAAGCAATGTGCTAAACATTTACAAATATTACTCCTACAACAGCCATATGGCTTACATTTTGTCATCTAAGTCAAGTAGATACTATTGCTCTGTTTTTGAGATCAGAAAAGAAAAGCTCAGAGGGATTAAATAACTTACTCAAGGTTACCCAGTGAGTTTAACACCCATGACTATGAGCTCCAAAGCTCTTCTTTATGGAAAAACTCACTATATTCAAGGAAATTGCAAAAGTGGGGCCCTATTTGGCAGTGATACCATTGTATGTCATCAAAGGGAAACAAAGAACAATAAATGGTTAAAAGCCATGCAGATAATGTATTCTCTCATCCAAGATTCTGATCACATATTTGTTCACTTTATTCTTTCGACAGGCATTTATGGAGCAACTATCTGGTATGGTAGGGAATAGAAAGATAAGTAAGACAAAGATGGGTAAGACAAAAGCCTTTGTCTTCAAGGACGCTCAGTGAAGCATCCATGAAGGCAACTGCAAGATGAAATTAATATTTTCTTTTTTTCTGCTGAGAAAATAACTTTTTGTAAAATAAAAATTAACAATAAACTTCACAGTTTAACACAGCTTTAAAACTGTGTTCTACAGAATCCAGAAGTATTGACTTGGTCCCCTAAAATGGTAGAGGTGGGCTAGGATTAGAGATGAGAGGAATAGCATCTACCACTTTCCCTCAAACAGACAAGCTCCATTTTAATTTCTTTTCATAAGAATTTTCAGCATAATATTTTGTTTGACTAAATAGCTCCATCACCAAGAAAATTTGAAAACCATTGAATGACTTGGTGAAATAAATACATATTTTATACCAACTTAGATCTTAAATGAAATGTTGGTGCTTGCTTTTGTGATTATCACCCAAATATGTTCTAATAATATTTTTTGAAGATGCAGGCTCAACTGAGGAGATGACCAAACTCAGAAAATATCTATCAAAAACATGAATAAATACCAATTAAAATATATGATAGCTTTGCTAACTCTCACACTCTGGTCCTAATAGAAATGAGTAATGATTTGAGTGGGATGAGTAGGAGGACAGTAGTGGTGTCATTTATATCTCCAAGGAGGAAATAAATTTAACAGTGTGGTTTTTGGCATTGGGACAAATACCCAGGATGATGTCCAATATTGCTCAGGCAATTTACAAATAAAATATCAGCCTTCAGTATCTACCTTGGACTAGAACAATTTCTTTAGATCTTCTTATTTCACCTTCAGCCTTAAATAATAATAAATGCAAACAATAAGACATCCTGTAGCAGAAAAAGCTTTGAACTTAGAAGCAGGAACCTGTATTTAAATCCTCAACCAATCTCAGAACCAGCTGTGTGACCCTGGATAAGTCACATGACTGACTATATTCTCTTAAACCAGCAGCCATAATGCCTCCTACCTCATTAGATTGTGGTTTGAATGAAAATGCCAAAACAGAGCCAGATCTCATGGGAATTAGAAAGTTTCAGACAGCCCCTCTCTCCATCACACTATTTCATTCTTTCTAGTGCCTCAAGGTCACTCACGTGCTTTCCTTAACACATCCCAGCCATTCTCTTGACTCTTCGTGGACCAAATTTCTTCTTGTGCTCATCAATATGAACTGAGTCAAAATGCCACAAATCTACCTGAGCTTTGATTTCAGAATCTATCACTGTTTGACTTCTATTTCTGTGTCTCTATATTCAGGGAGTCAAGGTGGACATCTGATTGGCTCAGACTAGATTAAAGATCGGCTCCTCCTAGATTTGTTGTCCTGGTTCAATCAGTGGCAGCTATGGTAACCAAGTCACCTGGTTTGAAAGGTTGCCCATTCAAGGGGTTATGGAAGGAAGGGGAAGCTAATTAGAAAAAAGATGTGACAGGCAAGCTGGCCAACATGTCTATCATAATCTAAATATCCATAAAACTCAAATCTTCCAAACTCTTCCACATCTGTGTCCTCCTGTACTCCCACGAGACAGGCAGGGAGGTGTCCTCATAACCTATTTTACAGATGGGAAGAATAAAGCACCAAAGACAAATGACTTACATAGGGCCACATAATGGGAGTCTGGTGGAACAGGAAATAAAGCCCGATTTTCTGAGAGCTTAGGCTGCCTGGTATTTCATTAACAATTAAGATTGCAAAGATTCCAAAACACACAGCAAGTGCAGCAAATGCTGTATCAGTACCAATTGTAGAGGCAAAAACACAGGCACAGACAGAAGAAGGAACTATCAAAGGTCACTAAAGTAAGAGAATAAATCTGCTTGAAATAGACTTCTGTCTCCATGGCTACGTGATTTCACTCCTAGGCAACTTCCTCTCTGCAGAGCAACATTAAAGCCAGTAAAGGAAGAACTTGAGGGTTAAATCTTTGGCACCAGCCCTAGATAGCAGTGGACAACTCCCCACCCCCACAATTCAGCCATTGAACGGATGTCTCTTTCATACAGGAGTCTCAGAAAACACAGTTAATGTTCAGCCACTACCTGCAAATTAAAAGAGGAATCATCTTACTATAAAGGACATGACCATTTCACTATTTGTGTAATTTAAATGAGACATGGTAAAGAGAGAAGAGACACAAAGTAGCTGCTGCCAGAAGTTTCTTTTTTTTTTTTTTTTTTCAGAAGTTTCAATAAAAGATCACCACTAGCCACTCTTAGAACTATGGGGCAATTATTAAACATAAGTGTCTCCTGAACCTGACCCTTGGTGGTGGGGAGGGGACAAGAAGGAGGTTCTCTCAGCTTTAAGCAGCAGAGTGCAAAGAGAAGCGTCATTGGCGTGAGGTCTAATTGCCTGCCTTATGAATAATGTTGCCAAGCAAATTTGGGAGTTGTCACGGTTCCCACCCTGTGGTCCAGGCTCATTTGTAAAATAGAGCAAAGGGAGCCCAGTGCTTTGAGAATGACAATGCAAAATTATAATAATTGCTTATTACATAATACAGTTATTAAAGTATTTTCTGTGTTGGTCAAGAAAGAAGGCATGTACACGGAGAGAGAAGACAGAAGAAATGGACATAATTGCATTTTCCTCTTGTAACTTTCCCAGGCAGAGAAAGTTGCTCTGGTCCTCAAGGCCTTTAGGCATTTTATCATATCTCCACTGAACTGTAAGCTACTGGGAGGCAGAGACCAATTTTTAGTCATCATTGTGTCCACAGAGTTTAGCATAGTGACTGGCCCAATAAATATCTGCTAAACTCAACTAATAACTCTGTTATAGATTACCATGATGTATTCTAAGTTCTACTATAGGCATTCAATAATTATAAATTCTTAAAATGGAGAGACCAAGTCTGATCCCTTTACATCTTTATAACTACGGAGCAGTGCTGTCCAATAGAACTTTCTGCAACTATAGAAAAGTTCTATTTCCATTATAATAAATGGAAAGATTTTAAAGGAACTTTCTTCCTTTAAAAATCTGTACCTGTACCGCCCAATAGTAGCCACTAGCCACATGTGGCTATTGAGCATTTGAAGTGTGGCTAGTATGATTAAGAACCCAATTTTTAAATTGTATTTCATTTCATTTCATTTAAATTTAAATCACCACTTGTGGTTCGTGGCTACTGTGTTGGACAGAGCAGCACTGGAGGCTAGGATGATGCTTGGCACATAGTAGTTGCTATGTGAATGCTTCTGAATGAATGAATGACTGTACATACCTAATCTTTCTGTAAACCTACATCCCTCCAAACAGCTCTCAGCTGCAGAATGATGGGAGCATTCAATATGTACTCATTTACTTGGATCAGTTAGGGTGAAATATGCGATCTAAAGGAAGAGAGAATTTGGTCATTTGCTAGATATTGTGAGGAAAGCCTTTTGTGGCTAATTTGAAAGACGTATGTCAACATCACTGATTTGCTTAAGAATGAGTCATCTGTAAACCCTATTTTCACTCCCAGTCTTACAGCTTAGGACAGAGTTGTCAAGTGGAAAAACAATCTACTTGGGTTCTAGTCCCACTCAACTGTCAACTGGCTGAATGATTTGGGAGCTCAACTACCATGAAAAGCACTTGACTTTTCTTAGCTGCAAAATGGGGAGATTGTATCTGCCATGCCTCCTTCCCAGGATGTGGTCAACAGCAAATGAGATTACATGCATGAAAATATATAATGCTAAGCAAATATAGATTATTATTAAAAATGTTACTCACTTTGAATTAAATAACATTTTTAAATAATGATTACCATAGTTATTACCAAATAATTGAATACATATTTTCTTGCACAGTAAAGACATATATGTACCCCTCCCCAAAAAAGGTCAAATTTCTTTCTTCCACTTTAAGTTGATTTCCACTTTTTTTCTCTGCCACTTCATATCTAAGGTCACATCCTGCTTGCTGGATAGCTTCAAGTGACAATTCTGCAGCTACTCCTCCTACCCAGCTCTTGACATTGTTGGATGTGGCTGTTGGCACAACAGGGTTACGTTGTAGGTTCTGCGTTTGTAGGAAAAGACTAGTATTGGCATATTATCTTCCCAGCCACCTCTCCAGAGAGATTTCACATTGTATTTCTAAAGGCCTCTTAAAGAATGATTATATAGGATCCTCTCAGAAATGAAAGAAGCAAGATGGAAAGGCAATTTGGGGCTTATCCTTCAAGACTGGGGAGACAGCAGAGGTCCCATGGCAATGACCCCCAGTGCCCCAGAATGGCAGTGTCCCAGGAAAGCCTTCATCCCTGAGGAATAGTACAGCTGAGCACTGCTAATAGTCTGAGCACTGACTACATCAGCTGTGATCCTTGAGGACCAAATACAAAGACCCTCAGGGCATTCAGATGGCACCAAGAAGGACCCCATGATGACAGAGCTTGACCTTTCCACCAGTTAGGCTGAATGGGGGCTTGGAGCATATTAAATTTATTTAGAGAAAAGAAAGAAATGAAGTATTACTCACATCCTGTGTTTTGAAGAAAAATCATACTGCTGCCCATTTTATGACTGTGCGTCAAAGCAAGGCTGCCTTCCACTCCACATTTTTTATAGAGGCCATAGTGAGGTGGCTTTTTGACTCACACTTTGTCACAGCCCCCATCTCCATAGAACTGTGAGGGCTGAGTTGGAGACCAGTCCAGTTACACTCACTAGGCTGTGTTCAAAAACCAGAGTTTCTCTGGGGCCGGCCTGGTGGCATAGTGGTTAAGTTCGCTCACTCTTCTTCGGCGGCCCAGGGTTCGCGGGTTCGGATCCCAGGTGTGCACCGACGCACCGCTTGTCAAGCCACGCTGTGGCGGTCTCCCATATAAAGTAGAGGAAGATGGGCACGGATGTCAGCCCAGGGCCAATCTTCCTCAGCAAAAAGAGGTGGATTGGCATAGGCTGTTAGCTCAGGGCTAATCTTCCTCACAAAAAAAAAAAAAACAGAGTTTCTCTCCAACCCTCAAATGATTTTCTTAGATCAAGTGAGTTTACCTAAGGAACTGACTTTAGCAAATTTGGTTGCTCATGAGTTTTAGGTTATTCTAGCAGATATCAGTCACCTCCAGTAGCTATGAACAAGTGAGAATTATAATTCTCCTCCTCCACAATCTCATTACTGAGTGATGTGTTATATTGAAAGCACATTTCGGACCAAAGAAGCCACGATTCAAATACTCATAACAAGCAGGCCTGGAAACAACTAGATAACCTGAGGTCATAAGTGCAATGAGATCCTAAGCAATGCCATGTATAAAAGGGTCACTCAAGGCAGATGCATCAGTGTTCTGGTGAAGAATTCAGTTCAGCTTCAGGTCAGAAGGCAGGCCACAGGATCTTCTGTTGAGCAGTTGAACGAAGCCTGGATGGAGCCCTGGTCCAAGAAGGCTCCTGTGAAGGGGGTAGGTGGCAGGGCTGACTCTAGCTTCCTACTCCTTGTTGTTCACACAAGGGCAGCGGTGCCTGTATGATATTTCCAGCTAATCTACATAACTTGATCACCAACCATTTCACCAATGAAGAATTATTCTAGCAACCCTTATGCTAACTAGCAAACCTTCTTATGCTCATGGGAGACAAAGTTACAATAGGATTGCAGATAATTGTTTTTCAAATGCTAGCTGAGTATCCTTGGAGTGTGAATTCCTTAGCCCAGTATTTCAAAAGTTAACTATTCACCACTAAAGGTGTTCTCTAAAACTAGACACATACACGCATACGCACACACCATGTATCCCTCTGTTAGTACTAAAGAATTATGAGGTCATTTACAGAGACTATAATAGAACTGCTCTCCCTTCAGAAGGGTTCTCCCCTTGAATGGCTGAGAGGTTTGAACTCTTCCTTCTTCCTAGTCGTAGGACTTAACCTTGGAACGCAGTGTTTCCCTTCGTTGTCTTTCCTCTAAGTCTCCCATACAAATAAGCCTCTGGTGAACCCACAGAGCTGGCTATAGATAACCACACATGTGAGATCATAGTGAGCACACAGCTTGTGCATGCCCCGCTCCTGGTTTTTCCAGCCAGCCAAAACATGAGATCCATTCTTAAAAGCAAGTGTAAACCCAGTAGTGTCACTCCAAACCTTCAGGAACCTCCCAACTTCCAGTCATCTATTTGTTCCATTTGACTCCACAGTGTTTCTTCTCACTGAAGTGGGGATACTTGGAAAAATTCCCACATGGAGAATCCTGGTACCTGCAATGTATTGATTTTTTTCTTTCTTCTAGGAACAGAGGATGTTAGTAAATTGTGGATTCTAACAACAAAATTGGCTGCACATCTATCCTGAGAGACAACAAATAACAGTTTTGCAAATCTCTTTCTGAACTTTCTTCCTTTAAGAACCATTTTGCTGGTCTCTGCTTTGAAATGTGTCTCTTTCAGCTAGTGTTTCTCAAACTGTGAGTGCTGACCTATTATAGAATTACAAAACTGAGTTAGTGTGTAATAGCTTTCATTTTTTTAATGAAAATATAACAGAATGGAATGGATGGGAGGGGGTGGAATGGGATGAGATGGGATGGGATGGGATGGAATGGTATATGATAGAATAGAAATATCACAGTAGATCACAGATAGCAGGGGTAATAGGATGAATTTAGTAAGACTTGTTGCACTTGGATGAGCATGTGTGTAGTGAGTTGCAATATATAGCATATTTTTTACTGAGGATAATACCTAGAAAATCTTTTAAGCCATTACCGTAATTTATGTGGGGATAAATTTTCTTTGGGTCCCAAATAAAATAAAAGAAAGTTCTAATGGGAAATTTCCCTGTACCTATCAAGATTAGCTAGAAAGAAATGTTGGGAGTAAATTCCATCATGATCCCAAAATATCTGCCTGGGGAAACATTATTTTTAAAGTGTCAGAATAACTCCCTCATATGGCCCAGGCTGTTTTCTGGAAAAGTAGAGTCTTACTTTGCATTCTCCCAGAAGCAGACCCCCAAGACAAGGATGCACATGCAAATCGTTTTGAAATTTGAGAAGAGCAAGGAACAGCAGTTGGGAACCAGGAAAGTGATACAGGGAAGAGAAGGCAGCTAGAAGAGTCAGCTACCATGGTCAGCTTATGTTATGGGAAAACTCAGGGAAATGGTGCAACACCCAAGGGGCAGGAGAGCAGGCATTTATGTCCAATTCCCAAGTTGGTTGAAGCTGCTGCTGGGGCTTGAGTTGGAGGGGGCAGGTGTTAATTCCCCTGCACTTCCAGCCTGCCTCGCTCCTGAGCAGAGTGAGGCAGAGAAGTTTCCACTCCTCCCCTCACCCAAAAAAGCCCTCAGACCCCAATGTGCAGATACTGAAATATCCATGGGTTATGGGTGGAGCACTGCTGACATCTGCTCAGTTGGCCTGATCCTACAGAGGCTCACCTGAAAGGCCATAGCATCCTCTCCATCCTGTCTACTTACACTCATCTTGGGGACAGTGCTAGTCCTGAGCTGAGCACCCTGGTGTAACTGAGGGTAGAAAGTAGTATGAGTAACGTCAAGTACAGTTTTGGCTCTAGTGCTTGGTAGCAAATGAAGAGTGGGTAAAACCTTTTTGGTTATCCTAAAATTTCAACAACTTTGGGCTGAGAAGAACAAAGTCTGCGTAGACCTAAGAGGAATGCCCTAATTGTGGCAGATTTTAAGCCATTATGCTAGTTTCCCTGGCTCTGAACCGTCAGCCACATATTCCAACTTTGCTGCAAATCTATCCCTCCAAGATTTAGTTCACAGGCTGAAATTCTGGGTCATGAGAACCTCCATGGTTCCTGAAGTAGCCCACTCTTCTGGCCTCAGTGTCCCCAGCCAGCTGGAGGGAGGGTAGTGGCCAATTGCAGTCCTCAGCCTCTTGGGCCCTCCCTCCCACTTCTGCCCCCTGGACTGGTGCCAGTTATATCAGTCCTGCTCCCAGGAACCCTGCCACCTTGAGGGGAAGGGAGATGTGCTCAAGTTCTATGGTCACTTGGATTCACTGAACTGAGATGGACAGATCCACAGCATCTCCATATCCTACACTGGAAAATGCCCCACCTGAGGGAGGTGTTACTCACAGGTGTGGAGCAATTCCACAGGTCTATCAAGGGGACTGGTAATTCCACATTTTCTCACCAGTCATGCAACTGCAATTCACATGGGAGTTCCTGGCTCTGCCAGGTTGCCCAGCCAGGTAAATGAATGGAATTACCAAGATGGCTTTAGATCTGTAGTGAAACAGACCTTGGAGACTCAACCACAATATCAACTAGATTCAAGGAAAGAGCAAAAGGGCATATGTAACTCTGCATTCCTCAACCCCAACTAAATGAAGAAACTCAAGACCTTTGCCCTACCTATCTCCAGAGTTAATTCCACCAAGTCTGGTAGAGCACTAGAGACCCCTCTCCACCAGGTGTTGTGGTCTACAATTTGACTTTCCTCATTATGTCCAAAACACTTGTCCCAGACCCTCAGAGCCCAGGCTATAACTGCTCCTAATTTGTTGTATTGGCCAAGGAACCATAACTGAGTTTCCACCTTGGATTTCCTGAGATCATTTTGACTTCTCCTGCATTGAAATCTGTTTGGGCCCAGATCATTTGGCTATGATCTTCCACCCTACAACCCTGCCTGGTTCTTCCAAGCCTTCTCTTCCCATCCACAGGGGACTGAACCCTATTTTCAATGTCTCTGCCACTGGCCTCTTCAAACTACACAGACTCTCTGGGAAGCAGACACAACTCATCCTCTGACTTCAAGTCTCCTCATTACTTGACAACCAGCAAGGTCCAGCCTAGGACCCACCAGGTCCCTGGCATCAATATCAGCCATGCTGAGAAATGGACCTTGGCTGTTGTGACGGGGACTGGCTAGTTTGTACACAAAACTCTTTTACCTTTCCTCCTGGGCACACACAGCTAGACTACATTTCCCAGTCTTTCTTGCAGTGGCCATGTGACTCAGATCTGGCACTGGAATTTGGGCAGAAATTACATGCTCTATTTCCAGGCCTGAGCCATAAAAACCACCCACATGTTCCTCCATCTGTTGGCTGGATGTCTAGACCAGGGGCATCTATGAAAACCATGTGTTGAAATGGCAGAGCATCTCTCATCTTGGGTCCTCCAAAGACTGTGTAGAGGAAAATGCCATCCCCCACCCACCCCACTCTCCAGCACTAATGGGCTGTTACATTAGTAAGAGCTGAGCTACTAAGATTTCAGGGTTTATCTGTTACAGCAGCTGCATTTATATTAACCAATGCAGCCACCCACGACAAAGGCTAGGCTCACAGCCAAGTTGGTTACTCCAGCTGTCTGCAGCCTGCTCCCAGCTCCCTCACAGTTGTGGAGGTCCCAGCTTTCTTTACTGCCCAAGGAAGTAGTTTTAGATGTATAGGGCATGTAGATGGGTGGGAGACACTGTCAAAGAGATGTTTCTCAAGGGAAAAACTTTGACTTTTCCATGTTTTATAATCAAAATTTTCCATGGTCATGAGGTGAGTCAGAGGCAAAGCAAGGATTCATGTTCTCCCTCTGCTGGGGCATCTCTCCTCTTGCAGGATGGAGTCTAGATCTGTGCTTAGGGATGTAGGGATTAATCAGGAGAAGGGTCATGAAATCAGGATCCTACCTTCTGACACAGACCATTGAGAAGACTTTAAGCCCACCAGCCTCAGAGAAGTGAGGAAGTTTAAAATCAACTGGACAATCCCTTTTCAGTTTATATATAGTACTGCTCACTCTCTCTCCCAAGTGACTTTATCCCATCAGTATTTTCATGTCATTAGAAATGCATATTCCCATTGTTTAATCTGTAAACTACACTGCCCGACTCAGTACAGAGAAGAAAATTGAAAAGTTCCACCCTCTGGTGTCCCCACACTTAGCAGCTAATTAGTTTAAGAACTGGGAAAAAATGCTCTGACAGGATGTCTGGAGGCTCCCAATCGACTCTGTGCCTGGTCACCACAACCAGCTTGTTTCCTCCAGAAAAGAGTTCACGCAGCTCCCGCAGTGTCCTGTGTCCTCAGGGAATTTAGGAACGCTTCAGCAGCCCTACCCTGAGGAGAAAGATTCCTCAGAGCAGTGCAAAAGGCACTGGGCAAAGAAAGGGGGAGGAGGCTCTTGACACGTAGCAGGCCTCCGTCAACAGAAATGGCTGGGCCTGGGAGTGCCTTGCTGGGCCTATATTTAGTTCATCCAGTGACATCTTTGCACCTCAGCGCCATCTCTCACGCTAGCAAAGGCCTTTGAGACTGAACGTTTTTCTCATTGTAGCAAGGCTCTGACTCACTAGTTTAAAAAAAATATGAGAACAATAAGACCCAAGGGGACAACTGAGTTCTCAAAAAAAAAAAAAAATTTAAAAATAAAAGAAACAGTCAAGCATTCCTGTAGGCTGAATAAAAAAATGACAGTCCTGGAAAACTTTTCCAGGAGGCATCCAATAAGCTCTTTTTTTTGCTAGAGCACAAGTCCAAATTACACCAAAAACTAGTTTATAATTTCCAATGAGTTCTGAAAAACATAAGCCTATTTTTATAATGAGTTTTTCCAAAACGAAAAACTGTTAGCGCCAACTAAGACCAGCCTTGTATCTGACTGCCAATAGCCTTTAAGGGGCTGACTCCAAATTGCAGAGGTACCACATTTAAGCAAATGGTAGCCTGTTTTGGTTTCATCTTGACCCCCAAAACAGACTAGAGACAACCTGAATACTTTTCAACCAATTCTCTTCTAAATCTCTGAATAACTTACTGCAGTGACTGGCAAACTTTTTCTTAACCAGATAATGAATATTTTTAGACTTTGCAGGACATATGGTCTTTATCACAACTAGTCAACTTTGCCATTCCACACATTGGCTCTATTTTATAAAACTCTATTTTATTGGAAAAAAAGAGGTGGCAGGCTGAATTTGGTCTGTGGTCCTAGTTTGCTGACCCCTGACTTAGTGGTCAGAGTCAATGTGGATGAGGCCAGGCTCACAGACGCTACCAAGGGCTTCACCCTGTCTTATAGCCAAAGATGTCACCCTACCCCTACCCCAGCAGGCTGTTCCAAAAACCCTCTCCTAGCTAAGGAAGCAAAAGAGGGTGAATCTATTCCTGCGTTTCTATCAGCACCACAGAATTATCAACTCTAACTCTAACTTTGTAGGAAACCGAAAGTTACTGGAAATCTGAAAATGATTGCATATTCTTTTAAGTTTGAATCCGAGGGGAGAATGAATTGGACTCTTAACCAACTTATCTGAGGTTGGACCTTTGTAAGACCTGGCTTTCATGCTTATAGATGGACCACGTTCTGAGGCCGTTATACAAGATTTGGTTTCCAGGAAGTACTCACACCAGAGCTGTGTGAGCAGTGTTTGTGGACCTGGGAGCCTAAAGGACTCAACTGGTTCTTGCCTAAGCACCAATATTAATGGATAGTTGAGTGGTTCACCCAAAATGTGGGTGTTTCTGCTTTCATAGTACCCAGTTGAGGTTCTTTAGGAAAATAACAAAAGGAATTACCTACCTGATAATGGTATGCAGGCTTATAAATAACTCATTTAGCTATGGATAACTAATACATTTTTCCCAAGGAAATGATAAACTATTACCAACCCAAGTAAAATCTCGAAATCTAGGTCCCGGTTCCATCTCTTTTCATAGGGCAAAAAGCATGAAGTTGTATGAGAAAGGAAGAGGGTCTTGTTTTTTTTTTAAGTTGGGATAACTTTTATAAGACAGGAATTCTGGAAGAGACCAGGGCCTGATTTTGATCCCCCCCAGTTGTGAAGGGCAAGTACAGAGTTGGGCACACTCAGCCTCATGTGTAAATAGGATATGACATCAGGGGAAGATTTCAAGAGAGAGTAACAGGCCAGTGGCATTTGTCCTGACCACCCATGTCTAAAGCGGTCTGAGTCGCCTGTCGTCAGAAGACAATAGGAGGAAGCAACAACATGTGGCTATTTTCTGTGTTCATGGCAATTGCCTGAGGACCTTTTCTCCTTGCTCCATCCTTGCTCTCAGTTCAGCTTCCCCAGCTCTGCCTGTCTTCAGAAACTTTGCCTTCATGGAAGGTAGGATTGAGCAGCTCTTAGAAAACCAGGCTTTAGTGCAGTGGGTCTAGACCCTGGGTGCACATTAAAACTACCTGGGGAATCTGTAAAAATCCCAATACTGAGGCCATATCCCAGTCCAATTAAATGAGGATTCCTAGGTGTGAAATCAGGTATCAGTCTGTTTTAAAGCTCCCTGGACTACTGGTTTAAAATCAGATGGCCTGAGTCCAAAGTCCAGCAAAACCAATTATCTATTCTCTCTAAGTCTTGCTTTGCTTATCTGTAAAAAGGTAATAAACATAGTGTCTAATTTATAGGATTGTAAGGGTTAAATGAGTTAATTCATGTCAAAATCTTAGTACAGTTCTTAAATGGTAGCTCTTAGCACCAAGTTTCCCTCTTCTTGACTTGCCAGTTTTGAACAAATATCTCTTCAAAACCCTGCTTTCAATTCTTTTGGTTAAATATCTAGAAGCAGAATTGCCTTGCTCTCTTAAGCTCTCATCCTGACCTCCATGCCTCCTTACCGTGGGCCCCAGTGACTTTGTGGCTTTTCTCAGGGTGACGAGAGCTTGCTACCCTTCCCATGGAGGAGCTCTCCCCTGCTACCACTACCCTGGCTGTACTTCCTGCCTCATTTGTACCTTTGAACTCTTGGGCTTGGAATATTAATCTTCTCTGCATGATCATCCATTCATTCATTTACCGAAAAAATGTTTCTGTGAGGCTGAGATGTGAAGACTGAGAAGACGGTGGACCAGAGAAAGTAGAGGGGAGAGGAGCACTGGGAGTCGAGTGAATGGCAAGTGTGAAGACTTATACTTGGTTCATCTCCTCTCATCTTCCCTGATTTTTTACTACATGCTCCTCTACACCAGGACACACATCTCTTGGCTTCAAACAGAGTCAATGACCTCACCTGGTATCTTCCTGGTCCTTTGACCAGGAAAGGTCTTTCCTTGACCTTCTTCTGACCTGGGCAGGCTCACCTCCAGCATCCACAGCCTTACCACCTCCAGCAGCCCTAACGCTTGCTTGTTTCTGGCCTGACAAACCCCCAGGGGATGTTCTGAATGCACTGACTCCTGGAAACAATGATTATTCCTCTCTGCTCTCTAGTGGACCAGGATAGGTTCTTTACCTTGCCCAAGTCTTGAGGTAGACAAGAACAACCACCAAAGCGAAAGTCCCCTTGGAAACTCCTGCCCCTTAGGGGAAAACATTCCATTATCATTTTATCTCTTCCCCCCCCCAAAACTTCCCTTTGACAAATCAGATTGGCAGCCTGTACAATAGCAACTTTGCAGTATATAACATTAATAACAGTTCCTACAATTGCCCATACGTTGTGTCTTCAACAGATAGAGGAAATTTCCTAGAAGAACAAAGCATCATCTGGAATGTTCCTGGTCACATTTGAAGGGCAACATCTTGGCCACATCCTCCCATCTGCTCCTCTCTAACAAATCAAGAAAACTTACAGAAAACTGGTTTATTGCTTTTGTCATTCTAGTGCTTGTGGATATTTTAAGTTAATAATTGCTTTTGTTTTACTGTGCCAGAATCTTTTTCAAGCAAAATGAAACAAAAAAATAGATATATGTTCCATTTATAGTGAAGAAGGAAGTAGCTTAAAGTTGACCCACAACCTGATTGTGTGAAACTTCATCAAAGTTTCCAAAATGCAGGTAAAAAATAGCTGCAGTGAGAGTTTGACAACGGTCTGTGGATTCTAGTGCATAGACTGACATCTACTGGACATTTACGATATAAAACTAGCTAATCTGCTCTAGGACCAAGTGCACTTTACAACTGAAGCAGCATATGTAGAAGAAAAGCACGCCACAAATGTCATTAATTTTTATAATAAAGATAAGTGTCTGGATGGCTGCATAGAATAAGTAAGTGGACTAGGCAGTCATAGAAACATTCTGTCTGGAAATACTCGTCACTAAGGAGTTTTCATTTCCGCCTGCAGAGTAATGTTCGTTTGCCACCCTGGTGAATACAGAATCACTGCATTCATGCTAATAAAATGATTTTCAAATTGTGGTTACTTGATACGGCCAGAGAGCAGAGACAACTCATATCATGCTTCATGTGTTCGAGTAAAAGTGGAACTTCTTTTTTCACAAAATGATTGCAGAATAGGACATTCTTTGTAATCACACATTCTGAAACTATACATTGGAAGTAGGTGTGCAATTACATACATTTACAGAAGCTTACCAATTTTTAAGAAATTGAATTCAATCACATTCACAATGCTGACCTTTTCATAAAATAAAGTTCAATCTTCATTTCAGACGGCAGTTCAGGGTTTTGTAGTGCCTTGTGGTCATTATTGAAAACATTAATTATTTTTGTATAATATTATTAAAAATATATATATTTAGTTGAGTTTTGACCTGTTGTTACTCTGGATAGATAGTGCTATCCTTTGATTAGATGGCAGACAAATACATTGTTTTTGCATTTTAAAATGTAAAAAGTAACAAGTTTTGAATATTTGACATACATAAGGGAGTGACAAGTTTTTTTTTCTTGCATAGTAATTTTTTAGTAAGGCAGAAATTTAGGATAGGGAAAGCTGAGGTGTGGAAAAGATAAAATTTATTATAGATATTACAACCAACCTTTATAAGTCACATGTCATTTTTCTGCTTATTTTGGACCGGATCCTCCCATGCATATGCACCTCATTAGAGACGTCCTTTCAACAACAATATTATGACAGATTCCCAGTCACTTTGAATCTTCGACAGGTGTATCTGTACTTGTGTGTGTGAATGTATATGTGCACGTGTCTGTGCATATGTATGTGCAATGTATATGTCTATGTAAGTGTGTGTGTATGTGTTGCTGGAGGAGTTGTTTATCTGGCAATAGGGGTTAAATTAAATTGTCTTCTATGATGCCAATAATAGAAATCAAGATAGATTATGTACTAATGAAAGAGTTAGATGAGTGTGTCTAATTTTAACTGCAAGAGCACAAAAGAAAGTATACCTAATGATAAATAATATGGAATGAATAAAGTGGGATGAGGTTTCTATTCAAAATCTTAGAGTGTTTTCAGGGTAGATTTTAAGAAAGTCTGGATTTTAAGAAAGCTAAAATTTAAGTTCAATAAAAATTTTAAAAATTGTCTATGTATTTATCTCTTTTTAGACATTATAATAAATAGAAAATAATATATTTCGATATCTCATGAGACTCCTAGCTTTTTTTTTTAAACCTGAAGGCTCAAATGCAGAGAATTAGCTTAGAAAAATAACTGTAGGGGTTAGGCTCTGAAATTTACCCTTACTAAGCATTACAAAGTGTTCTCAATATTTTTGCATGTTTTAATCCTCGTTTGTGAACCAGAGACAACATCTTTGTTTTACCTAAATTCAATTAAACCAGATCTATATAGCTGAAACCAACAGAGAAAATACAATATGGAACAAATCCTAACACACTTATATGGTGGATTCCAGCAAAAAATAGGACTGGCGAGTGTGGAACAGCAAGAGAAATACAGAGCTACTTTAGAAAGCAAATTAAACATATTGGTGAATACAACCCCAAATCCATAAAGAAATCCTCATATCTCCGCACTAGGTAAATCTGTATTGTCCAAGACAGTAGCCACTAGCTACATATGGCTATTTAAATTTAAATTAATCTTACATTAAATAAAATTGAAATTTAGTTCCTCAGTCTCACGAGCTACATGTCGAGTGCCGAGTGTTGGACAGTGTAGATATAGAATATTTCCGTCACCACAGAAGCTCTACCAACAGTGCCACTATAAATCATTAAAATCCTATTTTAGTTTTTTGTTATAACTTGTAACAACAGATGTTTTTTAGCAAAAGAATAACCATACTTCTCCAATTAACAACTGTTTTATTTGCTACTTTATTGAGTGAACATATTCCAAGCTTCAAAATAGAGTTGGCATACGTATGCATTGCTTTAAAAAGAGATCTCATAGGATGCTAGAGTTAGAGAGGACCTAGAGATAAACAAGATAGTCTATCACTCTCATTTTATCAAAGTGGGCATTCAGACACACTCAAAGAGGAAAATAGTTTTCACAAGGTCACAAGAGCTAGTTGGCTCTGTGACTAGAACCCAGCCTCCTGACTTCAAGTCCTATTTTGCAATTTGAATACCAAAGAGTAAGTTATATCTATCCTGAGGCTATACTGTAACCTGAATAAATAAATAAATAAATAAATTTAATAATAAATGTATTAAATTTGTAATTAAATAAATAAATTTATTAAATTTGTTATTAAATAAATAAACCTGAAAAAAACAAAGTATATAGAAAAACTAAATGGAATGAAAAAATAGAGATTCTCTTAATATACTTTGTGAAATATTTAGCAGTACTCAAAATTAAGTTTCAGATCTTTTGATATGAAAAGTTAAACCTGTTGAAGACAGAGTTTTTATGTATTTGATTAAAAAGTATCTATCTTCCCAAATTCGTTGCAAAATTATATTGCATGGTAAAGCAGCTTTGCTTGACTTTGTTGTCCCTGCGGACTGGAGCAATATAATCAGTCAGTCCCTACTTCTGATCTGTGTTCTAAGAAGAGAAAAATATTTACTTTTCGTAAGCCTAAATTGATTCTTTTTAATTATTTGGGGACATTTTTAATTGTTCTTCTCTGCATTTGATAAGAAATCAAAATATTCAATGGTTAACTGTAAAGAGACTTAAAGTGGCATTATACTTCATCTTAGGATGTGTGCTTAATATCTGAAAGATGACATAGCTCCACTGCAAATATAAAAGCCTTTCCTTTAGATAATTTAAGGGAAAAGACACAAATATAAGGCAAGAAATAGAGATTTAATCCCACCTGGCAAAAGACAATATAGCAGGTTGAAGACTAGGGAGACAAGGGAGGGATTTAGAAAGAGGAAGGAGAGTTCATGGCAGTGCAGATTAGGAGAGGGGCTCTAAGATGAGGGGCATGGGGCAGAAAAGGCTCTAAGTCCAAAAGGCAGCTCAAGGGCTGAGGGGCAGAGTGAAGAGGGAAGCTTGGCAAGAGAAGGGAACAGGAAGGAGTGTGGGTAGAGATAAGGGCTACAATCTAGCCAGCCATGACTCTGTTCCTCCCTCTGAAGATGAGAACTTGATATAAGGGAAATCAGGGGACAAAGTCAAGGGAAGAGGTGATAGCATTAGTAGACCTTGAAAGGAAAATGAATCCATTGTAATTCTGGAGAAAATGGGAAGGGTGAGATTAAAGAAATCAGAGTTCAGAGCACAAGAGAAATTCAGATGAAAATATTCAAACCAAAAAAACGTGCATATGATATCATTTTAGCATTTGAGAAAAAAAGGAATTCCACAAGCAATGATAAAGTCAATTTGACTTGATAAGTTTTGGAGCAGATCACGCCGCTCACGCTCCTATTTTCCTACTTATGGACACCCTGGAAACATCAGGGTCACCTCAAGCATGTCATGCAAAATGCCAGACTTTTGTTCCAGCTGCCTGGACAGCCTACGTGATCCCCCTAGGGTCACTTTCAGGTACTGCGGGAAACAGGCCATGCAATTCACAACAGCAAGCGGATAAAGTTTTCCCTTGGGGAGCTACCGTTTTAATGCCCTGTCACCTTTCTTAGGAGCCCATACAAAGGTCTGTTGATCATCTAAACCTTCCCTTCCCTAGCCCCAACCCTCCACACGTTACAACATTCCACCAAATCTTATTCCCTTAGGATATCAAGTTTCTAGTCTAACAAAGGAAAAAAAGGTAATATGCTAATGGAAAGGTTTGGGGTGCCTTTACAGCACGTAAACTTACGACTACACATAGGGCTGGCCCTGCATTACAAGAGAAAACTCACAATTACTTCAAGAACATTTACAAAGTGAGGAAACTCACTATTTCCTACGAACATTGCTTCTTGTGTTTATAGGAATCAGATTTCCAATGTTCTCAGACTGATCCCTTTGGCATCGCATTTAAAAACAATCTCACACAACTGAGGGAAACCCTGCTGTTTTATGTCTGTGTTCCTAGATCTAGGAAAAGGAAAATAATGGTTAAAAGAATACAGTCATAGCATGAGCAGAAAGGATTATTTTTCCGGAGGTTTTAAATCCCATGGAGTTATAGGGTGCCACAGAGGTGACTTAGAGCCTTTTATGGAGGAAAGGGGAAGCTCAGTGGGCACGGCTTAGGGCCCCAATCCCCTAGCTTCATCCTTTTTTTATTTGTTTTATACTCCGGAGTTCATATAAAATATATTTTGTAATGGTTCTACTGGTAAATGTTTAACAACCAGTTTTCCAGAGAGTATAAAAAGCCCTGATTTGTAGCGTTTGCCACTTTCCGTGGTGTAAGTACTCCCAGTGTGGTCAATTTCAAGCTGCCAACATGAAGTCTCTGAATGCAAAGTTGGGAATGAATACGCACAGTCAATTCTCACGAGCTAGTGAGAGCCGGTTCCAGCCGGTTCCAACTTCTGTATAGCTCATCAGTGGATGGACCAGAGCTGAACTCAGAACCACCACAGTAAAATACAGTTCCATCACACATGCCAAATTACCAACAATCTTGAGCTAAATTATCCAGATCAATGTTTAAATCTCATATGCAAAAATTTGGGTTCGGACCTTCTTCATCACGATGATTCAAATGTATCACAGGTAACAAACAAATGTTCGATTAGACATGGAAATGTTAGAAGCACATATTCAGGATTTTCAGCTTCAACAGGAGCTTAGAGGTTATCAGTCCAACCATGCTTTCAATGCCTAAATCTCAACCATAATTAATCTTTCAACTTATGAGTAAATACCCCCAATGACAGAAAATTTACTACCTCTCAGATCACCCATTACATCTTTAGTTAGGAAACATCCTTTCTTCAAGTAAACCAAGTATCTATCACCTGACGCTCTATCCATTGTTCATCATCGAACACAGGGAGCCAAGAAGAACAAGTCAAATTAAATTGCCACATTAACAGTCTCTCAGCTGGGGTACTAACATGTCCATGAGTCTTCTCTTTCTAGTCCAAGCACCCCTAGTTTCCTTGACTGTTTTCATGACACCATTCAAGCCCTGTCACCACCCAAGTCACTCTCTTCTGAGCTTGCTTCAACTTGCTTGTCTCTCTGCTTCTCCAAACTTGTAATGAGTATCACAGGCATCATGTGACCAATTCAGAGTAAATCAAGACCAATCCCTTCTATTTATCTACTTTCTAAATGGCTGCCACATTATCATCCTTTTGACACAAAACACTTTCTCATACATGCCATTGCTAAGTCATGTCTGCCTGAAACAATCCCCTTAGAGTCAGGTTCTTAAACCCAAGCACAGATTTTTACATTTATCACCATCTCCTTTAATCTTGTGAGATTTGGCTCGTCACTCCTTCCTGTCGGTACCTTTTTGGTTCCTGCTTCCCTCATCCAATGTATCTCTATTTATTTTCCTGAGATCCAGGCAAAGGACAAAATCACATGGTACCACCAGAAACTTCTCTTCCAGGTGATATCAATCTATTAATCAATATCATTTGGGTATCTTTGTTCCAATTCCCTTTTGGAGAGTTAAAAATTACAGATCAACTTAGTCCTCTTTGTAGATTCCTAAATGACCTTCAGCTGATCGTTATTACTAGCACATGAGAGATCCTGAACAATCCGCAAAGGGGATTAACCTCAAAGCATGTGCCCCTCAAATCAGCAGGACACTCTTCTTTCAGTCATAGTGTCAGAAAAAGAAAGGACTGGGGAGAGTGGACAGGTTTCCTGCTGCCTGGTCTCCACCTAACGTCGTGTGTGTGTGTGTGTGTGTGTGTGTGTGTGTGTGAATTGTTCTCCTGATATGTAAGCTCTGTAATTATAAGAAGAAACTAGATAAAAGCCCCAGTATATGAAATCATCTCTTCATAATGCAAGGCAGTGTCTGTCACGCCAATGTCATGCTAACACCTTTCATGCACCACAACTTTTCATCTGAATACTTAGAAGACTCTTCTTTGAGGTCAACACCAAAATAAAAGACAGAGTAACTGCTAGGATAAGTCATGAATTGGCACTGTCTCGGGGGAGTCACATCTGGACAGGAGCTAGAACAAAGGCAGGAGGTTGAATTCCCATTAGTATCAATTACATGCTATATAACAAATCTAGTCCAATAATAGGGTGGTTATGAAAAGCTCTAAAACCACCCAAGGGTTTCAGATAGAGAATTCAAAAGTATGAGTGGATTTTTTACCATATGAGGCACTGATTCTGGATTGGAGTTGCTCCTACTTCAAGGGAACTCTTGAATGTGGAGATTGCGGACAGGTAAACTCTGAGGCTAGTCTGAGCCCTTAGGTTCAAGTGTTGATCATAGGGAGCCCTTCAGCTCCTGGTCACCCAATAAATACTAACTGTGGAATATGCTGAGAACTTGGGTGCTCCCTGTGGGGTACCTAATTGTTTTCCTATCCCTGAAGGTAATAATACTTTGCCATCTAAGTGGAAAAAAAAAACTTAAGCTTAACCCTGTGCCTATCTAGTTCCTCTAAGGTGCAAGTCAGTCAAATGATGACCATAAAGGCTGAGTGGCCCTCAAATGGACACATTCCAAAATTTACAGGAGGTGACCTTGTTCCTGGATAAAGGAAGGAAGTGAGTACGGCCCCTTGGGTGTTCAGTCAGGGAGATTTGGGGAAATTCAGTCTCGGAAACAGGGGTGGTCCCAAAGAAATGCTTGTCAAGGCCAATGTCAATCAGAAAAGGCAGAGAGGAGCACATTTGAAATTCCCCTGGAAGTTGGAACTACAAAATGGCCATGGATTTTTGTTGAGTGTGTAGTAAAGGGGAGATAAGAGAAAGACTTAGAAAAGGAATGGAAATATTTTATTCAGTTTTCATAACTTTATTTTAATTTTACTGAACTTGTGAAATAATTATTTTTAAACCATTTAACTAATGGCTTACCAAATCTCAGAAAGTTAAAAGACTGGCCCAAGATCACAACCAGCAAATAAAGGAGTCAGAATTCAAACATCAGGTCTGTCTGACCCCAAAATCCATGCTTTCCCCCTGTAAGAAAGAAGAAAGAGATGAGAGAAGAAGAATGAGAAGCAAACATAATGTTAATTGAGTTCCTAATATAGGCCAAGTACTAGGCTTAGCACTTTACATATATATTTATTTTTATTATGTAAACTTTACAACAGATACAGTTGGTATTTTGTTCTGCTTTACATCTGTAACTGTGGTTTCTTGTGTCAGTTTGAGAGTCCCACAGCACATTAACCCCCACCTGTCACTTTTTACTCACCCCCAGACTCTCTTCCCTGATACGCTCAAGGTTTTCAGCCAGTATGTAAAGTATTCAAAGGCCCAGACCTATGGATTTCTTTGGAGCTGCAACTCAAGAGAGCCATTTTAAGGCTGAGGAATCTCATAATTGACACCAGAAGCTCTAGAGTAAACCAGTGCTCCTGGTGCTGCCATAAACATGAGAGGCCACAGAACAACCAAAGTGGGCAGCCAGAAGAGCTTCTCCTGTTTTGTCCATGGCTGTATTTCTGCCACCACCATGCTCCACATCCCCGAGCTACATCAAGGAAGAGGAGAAAATATCTGTCCAATTCTCTCCTGGTGCAAAGTTCAGCCACAGGGATACCAAGCCAAAGTAGCCCAAGCTCAACCTTGCAGCCCTT
This sequence comes from Ceratotherium simum simum, assembly GCF_057802395.1. Lineage (NCBI taxonomy): Eukaryota > Metazoa > Chordata > Mammalia > Perissodactyla > Rhinocerotidae > Ceratotherium > Ceratotherium simum. The sequence goes on from NC_141900.1 coordinate 75,145,950, forward strand.
TCCAGTGGTTCACATAGAAATCTCACCACAGCAAAAACAAGCTCCTCTTTGCTTCCTCCAATCAGTGACTGTGACCAGTCCTGTGGTCCTCTCTTTCTACACCTGTCACTATTTTATTCTGGGAGTCATATCTCCCAGAGACCTTGCTAAAGGCAACACTGGTCCACTCTGATAGGTTTGCTGACTTGAATCATAGAAACATCAGAATTGGGACACAGTGAGTAATCTCGGCCCCTTCCCTCCCAGAAGTCTTCTGGGTTCCTTATGTAAAATTACAAAATTACTTACTCTATTCCCAAAGAGTTAATTATTCCTCTCATGGGGGAAGAAAAAAAAGTTTACCTTCCATTTTGCTAGACTCTCCCTATGCAGATGATGAAACTGAAGCTCAGAGAAGTTATAAAATAACAAAGAAAGAAGAGGAGAAGCACAAAAGAGAAAACATACCCAAGTTCTTTCAGCTAATTAGTGGGACAGCAGATTCAAATCCATGTCTTATTCCACGATGCAATGTGCCTCAAAGAAAACCATTCTCTGAGATTCATAATGTGGAACATGCATTCTTGGGGTGCTCCCCCTGGGAACCCAGCTGCCATACTGTGAGAAGCCCGGGCTGCATGGAGAGGGCACAGGTAGGCGCTGTAGCCCACGGTCCCAGCTGAGCCCAGCCTCCCAGTCATCCCTGCCTGGATGCCCGGCATGAATCCTCCACATGATTCCAGCCCCCACCATTCCAGTCACCCTCAGCCATTTGAGTCTTCCCAGCGGAGGTCCTAGACACCAAACAACAGAGAAGCCATCTCTGCTTGTCCCCTATCTGAATTCCTGACCACAGAATCAGTGAGCACAATAAGATGGTTGCTGCTTCACCCCTCCAAAGCTGGGTGTGACCTGTTTCCAGGAATAGATGACCTGGGGAAATTCATCAGGAGGGCTAGGAGATCAAACACCCTGGAAAGCAGTTTTTGGTTATCCTGGACAAAAAGTATGAAAATGCTAGAAAGTGCATTCTGTCACATAAGTCATCCAAGCACAAGTCTCTCACATTATAATTTTTGGCTGAGGGACTCAATATACACATTACTAGGTTATTGTTAACTGAGTATTGTTCGTGCTGGGCCAGGAAAACTTTTACGGGCAACAGTGGAACATTTGGATGTGGAATTCTCTGCCATGGAAACTATAAAAAACATTCTTTAGCGAAAAACACCGATCATCTGGAAAAAGCTTTATCTGTATCTTACTGATGCTTTTCATTTTCTTATGAGGCGAAAACAGTTTTCTCCTAGGTCTAGGTTACATTTGGAACTTTTAATAAATAGTCTCCATTATGCAGATAACAGCACAAGAGACGAGAAACTCTCCAAATTGTGGAAAAGATTAGATAAGTCTATGAAGTGTGAGACAAAGATTCATAAATATGAGATTGACTTTCAGATTTCCTGTTTCTTTAACATATATGGTGTCATATATCATATATGTGTTATGTGTGTGTGTGAATTTATGGCTATGAAACAAAATAAACTTCTATTAAATTTCTTGGTTTTGTGGAACTAAAACATACGAATAAAATTTTTGATATCCCTATATTCATCTTTTTTTTTTTTCCACAGGGAAAGATTCACCCTGAGCTAACGTCTGTTGCCCATCTTCCTCTTTTTTACCCCATCATTTTTTCCTATCATAGTAGCAAGCAGTTAAAGTCAAGCAGGACATATAACCTTGTATATGTATTTATAGACTTGTAACCATATACATTTACTTATAGACTATCTTCGTTCCTTCAGGCTGCTGTAATAATACCATAGATGGGGTAGCTTAGAACAACAGAAATTTATTTCTCACAGTTCTGGAGGTTGGGAAGTCCAAGATGGAGGCACCAGTAGGTTTGATGTCTGGTGAGAGCCTACTTCCTTGGTTCATAGAAGGTCATCTTTTCATCATGTCCTGACATGGTAGAAGTGGCAAGGGAGCTCTCTGGGGTCTCTTTTTATAAGCGCTCCACTCTCATGACCTAATCACATTCCCCAAAGCCCTCACCTCCAAATACTCTCACATTGGCGTTTACGTTTCATCATATACATTTTAATAGGACACAAAATTCAGTCTATAGCATAGGCTGTCTACTGTCCACAGTCAAATATTTATCTACATATTTATTTATTGGGAAAATACATATTGAACACCAACTATATGTCAGACATGGTTCTAGATACTGAAAATAACAGGGGTGGACAAAAGAGATATCTCTCCCTTCATGAAGCTTACCTTCTGGTGGGGGGTGCAGAGATAAACGATAAACAATGAAATAAATAATATCTCTGGGCTCGGAGAATTCAAAGAAAAAACAGGTTAGATACAAAGAACTTTTGAAACGTGGAGTCACACAGCAAAGAAGCGAAGTAGACGTTTGTTCTTCAGCTGTTCAGAATATCACTTGCCTTGCCCTGAGCAGCCTGGTCTCCCTTTAAGGGAAACCCCCAGCAGGAAGTACTGCCACCCTCTCACTTTGGAAACCAAGGGGCGAGAGCCTGTTTCTCCTCACCGTGCTGTAGCGGGGTGGGCATAGGACTGAGATGTGGCCAATCAGGACTTTGATCTTGACTGACAGATTCCTCACAGTTCTCAATGGTGGCAGGCTAACCAGACCACACCTGCAAAGAGGAACTTTCATGTGTGATGGTTAATTTTATGTGTTAACTTGGCTAGACCATAGAAGCCAGATAGTGGGTCAAACATTATTCTAGATGTTTCTGTGAAGGTATTTTTTAGATAAGACTAACATTTAAACTGGTAGACTTTGAGGAAAGCAAGTTACTGTCCACAATGTGGGTGGGCCTCATCCAATCAGTGGAAGAACTTAATAGAAAAAAGACTGATCTCCCCCTAGGAAGAGGGAATTCTGCCCGCAGACTGCCTTGGGCTTCACGCTGCAACATTAACTCTTCCCTAGGTCTCCAGCCTGCCAGCTTACTCTGCAGATTTTGTATCTGCCAGTTTCCACAATCGTGTGAGTTAAAATAAATCTCTTGGTTAGGTAGATCTCTTAAATAAATCTCTTGGTTAGGTAGATAGATAGATAAGGATAGAGATGTCTCACTCTCTCTCTCTCTCTCTCTCTCTCTCTCTCTCTCTATATATATATATATATATACATATATATATGTAACTATATAGAGGTATATAAACACACCACAGATATGTATAGATATATATAAACACACCACATGCTGTATATACGCACACATACACACACACACACATGCACACATACCTATATACCCTATTGGTCCTGTTTCTCTGGAGAACCCTGATTAATACACCATGGTTTTTACAACCTCCGAATTTCCTCGCTTCTTCCTCTTCCAAGCCTCGACCTTTAGTCCTGTGTTATTCTGCAAGTTGACACCTCCACGCCTCCAATACTGATATAATGATGGTTCCAATTAAAGAAAAAAGCTACAGATCAATCACACAGACTGGCATCATAAAAATACAACTTAAATTTTACAACACCCACCCTTCCCAACTCATACATCAGTCCAGTGAACATCCTTCTGCCCATGGTAGACAGAGGAGCCTGCAACCATGCACCTTGGGTAACACAGGAAAATCTTTTGCTTAATATCTTTGCTTTTTCTTCCCTGAAGCTTTTCCCAGGCTCCTCCTGCCTCCAGTAAACCACATACCTGCTCAGAACATTTTTGGCATCCTCACAGTAATTCTGGGTTGATTTACGTGTTGTGATTAAAGCGTTCCTTGTCTCCCAAGCTAGGTCCTTCAGAGCAGAGATGATGCTTTCACTCCCTCATGCCACCCACGGCGACCCTTCAGGGCCCTGCCTGTGAAGGTTGCTCAGTGATGGTCTCCTGAGGTGGTGGAGGTGCCTCAATGAAAGAGCAACTTGCAGCTTGAGAATTATGTTACCTGTGGTGGTAGTGACTGCTTTGATTTATAGAACATCTTTCTCCCAGTGAATTCCAAACATCCGAGCGCATTATTTCACACACGCAAGACAATTTTGGCAATTACTTATGAATAGAAGTCCAAAAAAGACAAAACATTGCAGTGATTCTTCCACGGACAGGATCAGTTAAAGGTAATTGGAGAAAAAGGCTGCAATTGTCCTTATTTTCAGTAAGCTGTGTTTTTCTGACGCTAGTCTGTGTGATCTATAGCCTCGTTCTTTAATTGGGACTATCATTCTGTCAATATCTGAGGCGAAGATAAAAAGGAAACTGGAATGTCTGCCCACATATCCCTGGCTGACTGGGAGAAAATAGAGAGACAGGAAAGAGCACAGAAAGTGGAAGGGGCAATCGAAGCTATTCTTATCCGATCAGGTCGGGAGAGAGACAGAACCAAACCAGCCAGAGATTGAGAGCATCATTTCTCTCACTCCATGTATTGCTGAGCATTAAAGAAATCAGGCAAAGCATTGAGGTGAGTGGTAAAGGTTTATAGGCTGAACACAGCTAAGATGTGATATTTAGCACATTACTAATGAAGACCTCTTAACCAGAATGGTAGTTTTAAAGCATTTCTAACCAGGCAAAAATGCTTCCAACACAGCCCCCATTTTCAATACTTCCCATGAGCGTCAAGTTAAGTTTAATAGTCACGAAACAAGAGGCTGCAGATATGAGTCTCTCTCTTGCTTGAATTTGTATTTTTGAAGTTTTAGAAGCTGGTAAGGGAAGTAGCAACAAAACGGGAAACAGAGCTAAGAGACTTCAACTCAAATTCTTACATGTAAATTGCTCTCTGCTGTTGGCACCCAATCCAAATTTTAATTAATAAATTATTAATTATATGGCCAGAAAGATAAAAGGATCAAGTTCGTGAAAATTGCTAGGCCAGCACCTAAGTAATAGCAGTATGATGGTCCTATGTGGACTCAAAAAAGGAAAATTAAGCCCCCATTGTTTTAAACTCTCTTCTTTGAATTTATTACAGAGACCATTAACTGCCAAGCTCAGATGCAAAAGGCAATGAGACAATAAAGGTAAAATTTAAGGCAGCTGAAAGGGAACTTGGCTTCCAGCGTACCTTTCCCATTAAATTACCATCAGCACAGACTCATTTTCACCACAGTCCAAGTTACCGGCTTTTAGCGTGAGACTCTAATAGGCAATGCAGGAAAATTCTTGTTCCACTACAGAGCCCCACGCACAGTTATTACGCAACTTCAACGCCTTGTACACACGGAGAGCAGCCATAAAACCTCCTCATGAACAGCTCTCTGCATGTGGTGCCTAATAAGTGCTATAATGTGAGTTTCTGTGGCTGCTTAGAACATGGCCAAAATGACGCCCTCAAATGAAACCCACCTCTTAAAAGTGCCACTTCCAATTCTTATCCAGGCAGTAGAGTTCATACCTGGGCTTCAGATATGTAAGGGCCACTGGGGCCTTGCACAAGTCACTTCACCTCTTGAGCTTCAGTGTTCTCACGTGAAAAATGAAGATGATGGTGATAATAATAATAACAATAAAAAAGATAATAATATCCAACACCTGTAGAGTCATCACTATCTGCCAGGCACTGTTCTGAGCAATAGCTCATTAATACTCAGAACAACACTATGAGGCAGGTACTGGCATCAACCCCCAGCTCCACCCCCACCCCACCCACCCACCCTTGGCCTTAGGTCTCAGGCCAACTTAACCTCACCTCTTATAAATACATGGAGCTGATCTCAAGTGGTGCCAGCTAAGGGAATAGGCCTTAAAATCTAAGATAGAAAATAGCACCAGGACTCTACAAGAAGGATGCATGTCTGTGGTATAATAAAAAACATATAATTTGGTCTTTGCCCCTGGTTTCTGGCACAGAGTTCCTAAAGCCTTTGGAATTTCCTGAGTGATAGGAGTGTCTTTGGGAATTCATAGTCAGCCTCTTTCTACCATACCTGAGTTGGTAATGAGGTGACTCAGAGTGGGGCCCTTAGATAGCTTCCGGACGAGAGCTACTCACCAGAAAGTCTGAGCACATGATTAGAGAGTGGGAAATTTCAGCCCCACCCCTCAACCTCTGGAGAAAGGACTGGGGGCTAGATATTGAGTTCAATCACCAATGGCCAATGATTTAATCAATCATGTTTACGCAATGAAACTTCGATAAAAACTCTTGAACAGTGAGATTTGGGGAGCTTCCTGATTGGTGAACACATCGACATCCTGGGACGGTGACATACCCAGAGAGGGTGTGGAAGCTCTGTACCACCCACCTCCATGCCTTGCCCTATGGATCTCTTCCATTTGACTGTTCCTGAGTTGTATCTTTGAGAATAAAACTGTAATTTGTAAGTATAGCACTTTCCTGAGTTCCATGAGTAGTTCTAGCAAATTATTGAACCTGAGGGGGAATTGTGGGAACTTCTCAATTTGTAGCTGACCAGACAGAAATGTGGGCAGCCTGGGGACCCTATCTGCCACTGGTGTCTGAAGTGAGGCCAGTCTTGTGGGACTGAACCCTTAACTTGTGGGGTCTGCACTAACTCCAGGTAGTTAGTGTCAGAATTGAATTGAATTTTAGGACACTCAGTTGGTGTCAGAGAATTAGAGAATTGGTCATTGTTGGACAATAACAAAGAATATCCTCAATGGCTAATTAACTAGCTAAATCAAGCTCAGTGGCAGAGATGGATAACTCTAAAATGGAGTGGTATAATTTGCTCTGTGACTTGTGAAGTAACCTGTATTTCTAGTAATTAGGAAAAAAAACCCACAGAAAATTCTTTCTTATGACATAATATAGGAATTTCCCCAATCTTGCTTATCGAGGTCATCTGACCCTATTTTGAATGAGAAGATACATCACTTATTATAACAGCCATATTTGAAATTTTCCATGAGGAGTCTACATCTTTTGAAAAAAGTTCATTTAAAGACTCTTTCCCCAGAAGAAAATAGATGCATATATATTTGGGGCAGGGGGGCATAATAAAATAGTTTATGTAATCATAAAAATTATTACAATATTTCTTTTTAAAGTGTCCTGTCTACCCACTTATTGTCCTATAGCTCACTGCAATATTTAGCACTTCAAATGTCTAGTGAAAAATAAAGAATACTTGACCTTAAGTCACTATTTCTATAGTCTAAAACACTTTGGTAAAAGTGGGAAATAGATGAAGAAATGGAGAACAGAAGAAAGAGACAAGGAAAGGTGGGAGAGAGGTCAGGAAGGAGAGGGAGGAGAAAGTCTGCCTTCCCCCTACAGTGACCCACATAGTAGAAGGCTTCCCCATTGATTTGTAGTCATTCTTTTTGTCAGGTATTAATGTGATCTAATGAAACATCAACCTCTATTTTGATCTGTTGCTGCTACAGCACCCTCAATTTATTAGGCACTTGCTTGCATTTCAAAACACAACAAGGCTTTGAAGGATGATTGGCCTCCTCTGATCAAAGCAAATTTCATTAGCTGAAATAGTTTGACTTATAGCTGGCCTATAATACAGAATTGGAAAAAATTTTAATGTCTGTATAAAAATGCCTGCCAAAGGCCTTTCAATAATGTTTATTTTTCCTCAAAAGACAAAAGGAAGCCTAGGTAGCTAAATAATTTCTTATCTAATTGAAAAACCTGGTGCCCAGAAATCATTCAGAAAGTTTTCATATAAAACAAAATAAAAAACCTTTGAAATACTACTACATAAAATGCAAAATCTTACTTAACAGAACTGAAAGTGATTTACAAAAACAAGCTGATTACATAGTTAATTCTTTTTAAGCTCAAAATTGATAGGATTTAAATACAGCCAATTCTTGGTGATTTAGTAATTGATAATCCAAATCATAGATTTTTTTAAGGGCACGTTTTTCTAGAGTCTTTCCTTGACTGCATTTTGGGCATTTTACTGCTTTTAGACTCAACCACTGAGTATGGGTAAGGAATGCAAGAGAAGATCTAGCTCAAATTTCCTACTCGGTCTTTATGTAATTACTTGTTTACTTAATTGGAAAAGTCCAAACACAAACATGGGTTTCCAGATTCTCTGTCTTTATTTTATATTATTTCACTATTCTTCTGTTACTGTTTGTTAAGGAAAAAAAATGTAGGAGTATTTGTAATAACTTTACAATAGAAAATCTTAGATCATCTCCTACTTGGGCAAAATGAAAGAAAGTGACTTTCAAATAATTTAATCAAATAGTCATTCAGGATAAGTTAAAAAAAGATAAAATCATCAATACAAATGTTATCACCTAAAATATTCTAGTACTTGCATTTTTCTGTAATTTTGTCTTAGTGCTGTACTTTTATCTATGTAAATGCAATATCCACGGCAAAAATTTTTAGCGTTTTTCTCCTTGTTAATAACTTTTGCTATATGCCCTGTGAATTATCAATAATTTGGAAAGTCAGATGACATTTGCATTCAAGTCACTTAATATAATTGTATAAGGAGCAAATTTGAGAATTTATAACTAGGTAATTTCATTTAAAGATTTCCCACTGCTCTCAATAATTAAATAACTCAAATTTTAGACCATTAAGAACCTTGAGACCAAAGAAGAAGAAATTCTGCCTATGGACTCCAGCATCAAGCTCCCGCCTGAGAGTTCCCAGCCTGCCCTTCCTGACAGCCTGCCCTGCTGATGTGGGACTTTTCCAACCAGCCCCCACAATTACATTAGGTCAATTCCTTGCGATAAACCTCTTCACATGTATCTCCTACTGGTTCTGTTTCTCTAGTTGATCTCTAACTGATACATTCCCCCAACACTCTCGCCATCTGCCTCCCCTCCTCTTTCACATCCAACACCCCTCTTTTCCTCTCTGAAAAGACTTTCCTTACATCCCATCCTCCAGTCTTCCCAGGCACCGTAAAGGCAGACATATCATAGAGAGAAAAATCCATTACTAATGAAGAGCTATAAACCACAGAGCATTTTAAACTTTTCTACCTGTCTTCTCCCCACCCAACGGTTCATTGTAAAAATTTCTAACTACAGAAAATTTGAAAATTTTTATAGTAAACACCCGTACAACCTAGATTCTAACCATTAACGTTTTATTACACTTACTTCATCTGTTATCTAGCCATCCACATATCCCTCTACTCATCCATCAATCCATCTTATTTTTTGATGCATTTCAAAGTAAGCTGTGGACATTAATACCTTTCTCCCTAAATGCTTCCGCATGCACATTATTAATTTTAATTTATTATTTGTGTATAGCCCTTTTCTTAGAAAAATTTTATACAAATGAAATGCCCAAATCTTAAGTGTACCATTCAATGGGGCTTTTTGTTGTTATTGTTATTGTTGTTGTTGTTTTTAATACTATTTTTTAGAGCCGTTTTAGGTTCATAGCAAAATAGAGGGGAAGGGACAGAGATTTCCCATATACCCCCTACCCCCACACACGCATAGCCTCCCCCATTATTGATCTCCCCCACTAGAGTGGTACATTTGTTACCACTGATGAATCTACACTGACACGTCATAATCACCCAAAGTCCATAGTTTACATTAGGGTTCACCCTTGGTGTTATATATTCTGTAGGTTTAGACAAAGGTGTAATGACACTTATCCATCATTACGGTATCATATAGAGTATTTTCACTGCCCTAAAAATCCCTGTGCTCCCCCTATTTGTCCCTCCCCTTCCCCAACCCCTGGCAACCACTGATCTTTTTAGTCTCTCCATAGTTTTGCCTTCCATTCAATGAGTTTTGACAAATGCATCCAACTATGTGACCCAAACTTTATCAATAAGACATTTACATTACCCTAGATTTCCCCTGTGTTCCTTCCCAGTAAATTTCTTGTCTCACCTCACCAGAAGCAATCACTGATACAATTTCTTTTCCTTCACATGTTAGTTTCACTTGTTCAAGAAATTCATAAATATGGAATCATAGGACCAGCTCCGGTGGCCTAGTGGTTAAGTTTGGCCTGCTCCACTTCTGGGCCCCGGGTTTGGTTCCTGGGCACAGACCTACAGCACTTTGTCAGTGGCCATGCTGTGGCGGTGGCCCACATACAAAACAAAAGAGGAAGATTGGCAACAGATGTTAGCTCAAGATGAATCTTCCTCAGCAAAAAAAATTATATGGTATCATAGAGTATGTGCACTTTCAGGTCAGCTTCTTTAATTCAGCATAATGTTTTTGAGATTCATCCATGTTGTTGTACGTATCAATTGTTTGTTATGTTTTGCTGCTGAGAAGCATTTCACTGTATGAATATATGACAGTATACTGTACATTTTCCTATTGGTGGATGTCTGGCTTGGTTTTGGCTATTATAAATAAAGCTGCCATGGACGTTCTTGTCTTAAAAATTAATCAATAAATAGAAATCCAAGCCTATATTGCAAGTTTCTTTCTCAAATAAACAAATATTTATCAGACAACTATTATGTGCAAAGCACTGTTCTAGGCACTGATGTCAAGGAGCTTGAAATGAAATAGTAGAACAAAACATGTACGTAAATTATTACTGTAAAAACAGAAGTGCTACAAGAATGATGTGAAATTGAATGTATCTTGGAGAGGCTTCAGGAAAAAGAGTATCAGTGGATAAGTCTACAAAAATGTGTTTGGACTATATTTCAGAGGGTTTTTAACAGGGTAGGGGGATCTCTATTGACTTCAGCAAATAATGAAAGGGAAATCATTGAAGGATTTTGAGCAAGGAAGTGATGATCAGAACTGTGTTTTAGTTAGATTCTTCCAGAGGTTATGGCAGATTGAAGAGAGGATAGCTTGGAATTAAGATACCACTAGAGGGCCATTACACCCAAGTGAGTTGATGGAGAACCTGCCCAAAGTTGAGGGCAGTGAGAATTACAGGAGAGAATAGATGTGTTGCAAACGGACCTACACACCTTGGCCACCAACTACTTTTTTAATGCATCCTCTAATTACATTGTAATTCAACACACACACACACACACACGTATAAATAATGGAAACAAAAGTTTCACAAAAACACCCCCTTTACTATGTGTGATGCACTCTAGTATTTTCTATTTTTATTCTCTTTCTTTTTTTATTTAAAAGCCGAGAGTAAATCACTAACTGATTTCGTAATCTGTTGGGTCATGACCTGTGGTTTAAAAAACACTGGACTGGATAATAAAGAAGATGACTCAGATTCAAACCTGGGCAATTGGGAGAATGGTGGTTTTGTGCATTTGAAAATATTTTATTGAGAAGTCTCAACTTGCTGGGGAGTAAACATACAACTTAACTTTTTCCGGTAACTGCCTTCAGCTATTCTCCGTCGCTCACCTTTCATTCTCACTGCACTCATCCCCACCTGACTTCATAACTTTTCTTTTTATTTATTTTTTTAATGGACTTCAGGAGTACAACATTGGATAAAGCATAATCCTTGTTTCATTAAATACTGTCATCATTCATGGCCCTCTTTTTACTTATTATGTATTTATTAATAATGTAATCAATACCCATAAATCAACCACCCAACCAGAGAATTAGAACAGTGACAAAAACTTACTTCTATGTTCACCTCCCCATTCTATCTCTTGCCTCCTCTTATTTGATATGACTATTATCCCAGTTTATGTTCATCATTCCCCTGCTTTTTAAAAAATAATTTATTACAAATGCTAGTTTAGAACAAAATGATCAAGCTATATATAATATTCTAGGGCTGGCTTTTTCTTTACTCAACATTATATTGCCATTATCCAGCCCTTTTTTTGGATATAGCTGTAACTAATTCATTTTCACTGCTGTATGGTATTCCATTGTGTGAATAACTGCCATTTATTTATCCTTTTTGTTTCTATTTTTGCCATGAACATTTTGGTTATCCACAGATTTTTGTTTGTTTATTTTTGCTACTACAAACAGTGTTGCTACAAACATTTTTGTACCTGTGTCCTGGTGCACATATTCATGAATTTATCTTGAATAGATATCTAGGAGCAGAATTACTGAGTCACAGAATATACATATCTTCAACATCATAAGATAATTCCAAAGCACTTTATCAATTTACCTCCCTCTAGCAAGATATTGAAGACATTGTTGCTTCATGTTCTCTCCAAAACTTGGTATCTGACTTTCTTCTGACACTTCTAATTCTACTTCTTTAAATTCGGTCCCGGTAATTTAGAAACCTCAGTATCACATGGATTTAAAGCTCTCTTTTGAACACCCCTTTCCCACCCTGCCATCTTAGACCTGCAGCTCTAGCAGCTTGGGGTGGAGGTTGGGGCATGTCCTCTTTCACATATGGCCACCACCACCCCCCCCTCCACCCCACTCCCCCGTTGCCTGTGTTTCCCCTCCGATCTCAGAGTTGGGAGGAGGGACAGTGGGGAGGAGGCAGAAGTATGCTTACTTGATGGCTTAAGACCAAATTTTACAATTTCCTGTTGCTGCTGTAACAAGGATGGAGAATGAGGTTGGAGAGAGATGGAGGCATGTGCAAAGTTGGGAAGTTGGAGAAGGCTGGGCACACAGCAGATTCAGCTGAAACCATTCATCAAGCCCCGAGGGAAAGAGCCTGACTCCTCCAACAGTAAGCTCTCTGAATTTAGAATGTGGACTACTTAGAATCTTCTGTTTCCAGCTTTAAGCCTTAATTACAATTTTGAAATAAGTCCCACCTGGCACCTAATACTATCCTGTTAAAGAGAAGAAGCAGAGAGTTGAAGGGAGAGAAGATGCACCTTCAGAACATTTTGAGGTTAAGTTGCTAGTGAGACATCCAGATAGGGTTTCCTAGTAAGCAGTTGTTAACACGGTTCTGGACCTCAGGAGAATGACTGGGGCGAAAGACGAGACCTTGGAAATCAGCCACATTGCTAAAGTCATTAAAAGGTAGATATTATTATATTCCATTTTACTAATGAAAAAAACTGAAGCTCACTTGGTATCAATTACTTACTCAAGATCTCATAGTTAGCCAGACAGAGGCAGAGAGGAGATCTGCCTTTGAAATTTTGTGATTGCAAAATCTATGCTCCTTTGACCACATGACAAAATCGCACAAAGAAAGAAGGGAAGGAGGCCAGCCTGGTGGCATAGTGGTTAAGTCTGTGCGCTCCGCTTGGGCGGCGCAGGGTTCACAGGTTCGGTCCTGGGCGCGGACCTACGCACCGCTGTCAAACTATGCTGTGGCAGGCGTCCCACATATAAAGTAGAGGAAGATTAGCACAGGGCTAATCTTCCTCAGCAAAAAGAGGAGGATTGGCAACAGATGTTAGCTCAGGGCTAATCTTTCTCACCAAAAAAAAAAAAAAAGGAAAAAAGAAAGGAATGAGGCATCTATGACAATCAAATTATTTCCCTTGCAAATCATGGAAATAAGATTGTAAATGAGATCTATATAAATTGAATTAGTTATCCTTTATACCATCTGCTTCTAATAACTCAGAGGGTAGGATTCCCATATATGTTCAGATATGACTGCACCCCGAAGAAAAACCATTCATAAGGAACAATAAAGGTGGGGGGATATGTACAAGGTGCAAGGTTGGCATAAAGTGGGTCATGGTATGATGGGAATCAGCTAGTGAAGCAGAGATGAAAGAGAGGCACAGAGAAAAATAGTGGCAGTGCTCATCAAGCTCCAAACACTGCCCATGGGGAGAAGGAACGCTGGCCCATGAACTCACCCACTCTAAATTCAGACCAAGAATATACATCCCCATGGTGAAGATCAATTACTTAATCTGCTCCTTGTTTTCCTGCCCTCGTCTCACTATGCAACCTGCTGAAGGTAACTTGGCTTCCTTACACTTTGCCTTAAAGAGAGAACATATTGAGCAGAAGACAGGAGTATCCATCCCCTGAGGCTCTTCCATATCTCACTGCAGTTTAATTTAATCAAGTTATAAGCATCAGTTTCTGGTGAAATTTTCCATGAGGATAAGGTCTACTAAGTCAGTTTTGGAAGCTGATACCAGATTTTTAATCCCACAAGGCCTTGGGCAATGGTCATTCCACCGTGGTAAGGATTTGGTACGGCTCTGTGGTCATCCAGTGCCTTCCACCCCACTGCCCACCTCCACTCTGGACTTCTCTGTCAAGTAAAGAGGCACTGCAGATGGCCAAAATGACTTTACAGAGGAGGAATAAGGGAAGAGCCAAGAGTGCCATGGCCACAGGATGGAGAATGTAACTGTTAAATGAGCAGAGGGTGGGCATCCACTGTGTCAAATCCTATCGAGGCGGTAGGACCTGAGCAAAAAGAAAAGACTTCAACTATTTTCTATATGTAAGTACATTGTGATGACTAAAAGATATATTATATATAAAAAGCTAATGGATAGCAATGGAAGAACTGCTTCTGGATGAGGATGTTAAATGTGGATTATTTAAATGTAGTAAGTAATTTAGAAAAATATTATTTATAATCTTTGAAAGAAAGAGTAAAAAGGAGTAAAATTAAGTGCTTTGATTTTTTAAAAGTATGGGTTATTAATTCATTCAATTATACACAGTCTGGGTTTGCACACTGAGCAACATGAAACCAGCTCTACAAAATGAAGAGAAACCAAAATGCTCTCCTGAATAGTTGTCTATGTAGAGACCCTACATATGAAGACATGATATTCCTGATAAAACTGCATGTATTGATCACAAATGTGAATGGCTAGGGGGAAAATAATTTTCATTTTCAATTACTGAATTATGGGTCACAAAACACAGCTTTTCCCTAAATAATTGTTTTAAAAAAAATCTGCCCTTCCCCTCTGCAGCTTCAAATTTTTCAAAGTAATAGCATCTCAGATGCAACTAAAAACATAAGCCAGAAGACCCCTTGTAAACAATGATGTGTCTGATGGGACAGATGCCATCATCCCTCTAGCGTCCAGTGCCCCAGCTCATGTTCAAATTATATCTGAGATTTGGATGGGAGAGTTAAATTTTCAGCCCTGGTTTCCCTTCCCACTGTACTGATTCTCTCAGATAATCTTTATTTAGAGCAAAGACAAGAAAATGAAAAAACATAAGCTAACAGTCCCAACTAAATAAGAAAACCTGTATGAGGCTATATTTCATTTGCCTAAACTTGTGGCTTAGACTATCACACTGCCCAGACTTAGATGGCAAAGTGAATCCTTCCCTGCCAATTAGTAACAAATAAACTAGGAAATGCTATGCTTCTTCCCTCAGCTGAGGTTGCAGGTGCACAGGCTGCTCACTAAGGGCAACCAGGGAATAGACTAGCAGGAGAGTGTTCTTCATGAGTCTGGTGTTTTCTTTGTGCCCAGACAGGATCATTTGTTAGGAGTCTTCTCTATGATCTGAGGGTAGACAAAGGGAAAAAATATATTTAAATGATGAAGGTAGTGTCAAAGATCTGAGCTTATTAATAATCAGGGAGAGCTCGATTCTGGACCCAGTAAATATAGACAGTTCATTTAAGGGGGACACATGCGTATATCAAAAAGAAATCCCTGTGATGTCATGTTCCCTGCTGTCTGAAACCTACACAGTAGACAAGTCAAACGGTTGGCAACCTCATTTGTGTTTCTTTAATTTGATTTGAATTCTGTACTCTCAATATTGACTTTTGAGCTTTATCTTGACTTTCTGTTACTGGCACAGCCTTCCCAAGGAGCTGGTTGTCTAGGTGATGAATGCTGCACACTCTAACAAAATAAAGTACTTTTGAAAAAAACAGTAATTAACGCATTTGCTTTGTAAGTTGAACTTTTTCCCTGATGGGGTAATGGGGGTACGGGCATCTTCCTCAACAATAGTCAAAAAGAGGTTTGGTATTAATTCACCTTTGTGATTGTTCATCCTTGATAGGTTGCAATTAGTTCACGTTATAGAAATACTTTTAGTAAGTTTGATTTAAAAAAAAAAAAGAAAGAATGCTACATCATGTCTTGCCAATTGGTATGTGATATGTGTAAACCATTTCTTTACAATTCTTTTCATAACTTACCAATTCACATCCCAAGAGTTTCCTGGAAGTATATATGCAGTTGGGTTTAGGTGATTATGCCTTTTTCAGTTTCAGCGTAGTTTCGGTCTTGCCCCAACCTGAGACCTGACATACCAGTCCCCCGATTATCAACAGCTCCATCAAGTTAGCATAAAGCGTTCTCTCAGTTACAGCTCAGTGATTCAGTGACAAGCAGCAGCTTGAGAGAGACGGGAATTCACAGCATTGCAATGGCTAATCCTTTTACACTTTTAGGGGAAATAATGAAACCAAAGAGCCATCTATAAAAGAATGAAAGTGATACCAGGACGTAAGTGGCTCATTAGGCTAGCACCATGGGTTTTCACATTTGAGAAAACGGGATTTGAAGGCCTAAGAATAAATGAAAAGGAATTGTTTTGAATGCTCATGCTATTATTCCGTTATAAGAATATACGCACATATACCACACGTAAACATTCTCGCATTCACACCTACGTACACACCAGAGAACTTAGTAAATGGGTGTGCAGTGCCCAACAAAGGAAAGGGTAGGAGCAGCAGGAACAGGTTCTTTGGCAGAGCTACAGAACAAAAGACAAATATGCACAGCGTGCAGTATGTGTGCTTGGCTCAAGTCTGTGCAATTAGTACTGCTATTTACAGCAAACTCCTTGTACCAGCACTTTAAAAGTAAATGACAACTAGATTGAAACTGTTTAATCAGGATGCAAAATTGAACCACGGTAGGTTCCAAAGCTGATTAACTAGCTCACATTTTTTTTTTCCTCCTGCTAATTGCTAAGTACATTTGCTGGTTCCTGGCATTGATTTGCTGGATTCTAATTCAGGGTATGAGTTTAAAATATTAATCCACAAACTTCTCATTTTCTTTATTGGTCAATACAACTCATGACAAATTGTACTCCATAAATTCTTTATCTTAATCCTTCCACTTTGATTTTTTTTCTGATTCCTCCATCTATCTCACATATTTGTCCCCATCCCTCCCCCCACAGACTACATTTTTACTCTTTCTTCCGCTAAATTTCCCTAGACAAAAGCAACATCAGTCAGAAAAATGAGAATATGAGTAACAGAGATTAATAGATACCACTTAGAGGCCAGGGGCTCAGTACAATGGGTGTTCTGAACTGAAGAATGGAAGCATATTAGAAACCCAAAGAGACTGGTACCCAAAGGTAGACGTGGGCCAATTCCTTCCTTTCTATGAATGTTTCCAAATATCTTATTTAGAAACCACCAGGTTTTGCGTTAATAAATATGTTTTCCTTTGGAGTTTGTGACTAATCTAATTTTACAAAAATGCCAATTTGCCTGTTTGTTGGCAAGGATGATATTAGTGCTACAAAGAGGGTGGTTGACCCCAGTAAACATATAATGCCTGATCCTGCAATCTGTTCTTCACAGACAGGGAATAAACTAAACTCTGCGCTGTAGAGTGACTCACAATGATGGTTCTTCCAGCAGATAATGCCTTGAAAATCTCTGTATTCTACAGTCTCTTTTGAAAAGCATTATTGTTCCTCAAAGGATCTACCGTTTAATTGAAATTCCATTTATACTACATCAGAAAAAAATAAAATTCACCTTTGCCAAAGAAAAGGTAAAAGCATTACAGAAAATTGTTCTTCCTTATTTCTAAAACAAATATTTCCCACACACAGAACACAAACCAACAAAATAAAAATTTCTTGGAAAAATTAATCAACTCTTTAAAAGATATATTTAATGCTAATGTAACAGGTTTTTTTGTTTTTTTTTTGAGGAAGATCAGCCCTGTGCTAACATCTGCCAATCCTCCTCTTTTTTTGCTGAGGAGGACTGGCCCTGAGCTAACATCCATGCCCATCTTCCTCCACTTTATATGGGATGCCACCACAGCATGGCTTGCCAAGCGGTGCGTTGGTGTGCACCCGGGGTTCCGAACCGGCGAACCCCGGGCTGCCACAGCGGAGCCCGTGCACTTAACCACTTGTGCCACCGGGCCGGGCCCAACAGATATTTTTTAAATGCTACCATTTTATTTACAACAATTTCTCTAATTATTCACACCACTTACAATTCAGAGAAATAAAGTCAGAGGAATTTTGAGAAATAAAGAGTGAAGAGAACAATATTTTTTTAAGACCACCTGTATGCAGGGTGCTTTACCTATATCATTTCACTAGATCCTCAGAACAACCCTGTAGGGTCCATAGGATTATCTGACGCGTGAAAAACTGAGACTCAGAGAGACCAAGTAACTTGTCACAGATCACACAGATAGTAAGCGGTATTCTCAGGATTCAAACCCAGGAATATCTGCCCTGAGCAGCCATCGTGACCTTTCCACAACAATATATCATTCTCTAAAGTTCTCTTTCTTCCTTTTCTCTTTTATTCCAAAAGCAAATTTCTTACATCACAATGGCTAGGGAACTATTCAGGAATACACCATTTAACGTATTAAAGGTGTTCTTATGTATAAATCAAATTAATTTTTAAGTGAACGAAGGGTGTATTCTTCTGCTATAAATTCTTTGGCAAATAATTTTAATAATGTTTTGTTTAAATTATTAAATCCTCTTATATTTAAGGTACGTGTCCTAATTTGGACTTCAGTATAACAAATTCAAGCAGGGCACATAATAATTACGAGCAATTCTTCATATGTAAACCTAAGTGACGCCAGTGACCAGCCATAAGTAGGTAATATTATTCAAGGTGTTTTTCCAATAGCAGTGATGGATTTGCACTGATTCATTCTTTCTCCTTTCTTTGGCTGGCTCCCTTGGGACCATGTGTATGTATTTGCATTTGCTAGAAAGTCTGTTTAAGATTGAGAGCATGAAAATGGTGCAAAGTTAACTGGCCCACGAGGGAATTAAACCTATGACCTTGGCCTCATTAGTATCATGTTCAAATCAACTGAGTTAACCAGCTGTATTTTCTTAAGTCCAAGCACATATTTATTTGGTCAATATAGGAGTCTCAACTTCTTCAAGCCCCTCGGGTCCATTAAGTGGACTTCAGCATTCATTCATTCATTCAACAGATACTAATTGAATACAGTCATGCATTGCTTAACAATGGGAATATATTCTGAGGAATACATCAGGTGATTTCATCATTGTGCAAACATCATAAAGTGTACTTACAGAAACCTAGATAGTATAGCCTACTATACACCTAGGCTATGTGGTACTAATTTTATGGGACCACCATCATATATATTGTCCATTCCTGATCGAAATGTCATTATGCACCTCAGGACTGTACTTAAATTGAGCAAGTCTTGTCCTCAGTAATCTGAGAGCTACCAAGCAGTGCAAGGTGTGGCTCCTTGGTCACCAGGAATTACAGGTTAGTTGATTGAGGGAAGACATATACACAAGTAGAGTCTTATGTAATAGTTAAGAGCCTGAGCCTGGAGACAGAGAAACCTGACCTTGAAAGCTGGCTTTGCCACTTACTAGTTGTAGGACATTTGTCACATAACAGCTTCTCTAAGATAGTCCTGAGAACTAGATGAGAGCCCATTCTTAAAGCCCTGTGCGCAGTTGATAGCATATATGAAACACCCAGTAGGCTGTAGCTACTATGTTAAAGACTGGAAAGATGAGAATCAAAATTTTCTATTCTCCTAAGATTATTCAATTGGTCCAGAACTAAAGCTCATCCCAACCCAAATTACCCATATTTTTCTTCTCCATTTCTACTAAAGGTGTCACCATTCCCCAAACCAATCTCTGTAAACTCTAGGGTCTATTCTACTTCCCCCTCAACTAGATACCAACATCTCAGCACTACTTCTTGTCACTTTTTTGCTAACTCCTTTAGTTTTCCTCTGAGCCATCTCCTCAGCTACTCCCCAATTAAAGTTCTTGGTTCTTGGGCTGGGCTAGTCCCTTGCCTACTTCAGTAGCCACCTGATTTCACATATTTCTTTCCAGTTTATCATTCATCCAATCAGTCCTCCATGCAACTGCCCCCAGCAATCTTACTAAGCACAGTGCTGGTCAAGTCCTAACTTAACCTTCATTGGCATTCCATTTCCATTACTCATTAAATGGTCAACAACCACACAAAAATTCCTCTCTTTGTGCCTCCATTTCTGGTAATACCCTCAATATTTGCCATTAGACATAACACACAGAGGTCAAACTTCATGGTCTTCCCGCCTGTCTTCATCTTTCCACCTCAGTGTCTTGGCTTGTTCCATTTTCTACTTCCTGAAACTCTGCCTATCCTGCAAAGCCCAACTTACATGCATCCTCCTTAAAATCAAGCCTGTTTTGATGCTTTCGTCATGAGACAAGATCTCCCTCCCTTGTGTTCCAAGTACACTTCATTTGTTGTTTCATACAACGTTCACTGCAGTACACCTTGTATTGGAGTTATTTGTATACGTCTTTTCTCTATTTCTAAAGCACACTCCCTGAAAATCGTCCTAGCATCTTATACATCTCTCTGTCTTAGCAAATTCAAGAGCAATGACCTGCTCAACCTCCATGATCCAATACCCTGACTTTTTTAACCACTTTTAGAACTAACCCTGTATATGATAAGGTTCTACACAAGATCTCCTAGCTCCTAAATCCTGTTGATAGATTTTAGTTCTTATTTTTACTTTTTTTAAAATTTTTACTGGCCTCTCTGCAGAATTTGGCACTATTCACTTCTCCTTTCTTCCTTTAATTCTCTCTTCTGTTGGCTTCCATAACCAACACTCCCTCTTAATATTACCTCCTATGGCCTTCCTTCTTCTCTTCCTCATCCACCTCTAAAATAGTGGTATTCTCATACTTCATTTATCAGTCATGTCCTCTTTTCATTCTACATGCAATCTTATTGATGTACCAAATCTGACCTGAATCCATCAAATTCTTCCTCACAACCTCCTATTCCTTCCGTATTGAAAAGCATCAACATAAATGCAATCACTCAAAAACCTGTAAGTCATCCTAGAAGTTCCCCCAACCTCACACCAGCTATCAATCTTTTGCCTCTGATCTCCAAATACACCCTTCATTGTCTTGCTTGTGATATTGAATCTGGACCCTGTGAACATTTCTCCTTTGCCAGCTGGCCCAAAGTTAAGTTTTGTCAGTGGAGGCAACTGGAGGGACATGGCAGAAGGAAGGGGCTTCTCTTCCTGGTTGCAGTTTTCTTTTCTCTCTTCTTGCTCCTGTGTTGCCTATCCAGTATGAAGAACACTCAGTGGTGCTCACTCCCAGAGATTTTCAGCAGCCATGTGTTCAGCTCTCCAGTGAGTTCTACTAGTGCCACAACCAGCTTCCCAGCGAGGTTAGCCATGAAGTGGCTCCCCAGGAAGTTCAGCGACACTCCTCCAGACAGCTTCCCAACAAATTCCACCAGCACCCAGAGGCCAGTTTTATGGCAAGCTTTATCAACATCCTAGTAGATTGTTCCCTGTTTGCCAGCCTTGGGTTGCTGCACTTCAGCAGACTTCTTCACCATCCGGTGGGCTACAGAAACCTTCTCCATTGAGATCTGAATCTCAGCCTTGGAGGGTGGGAGCATTTCCAAATTTATTCTTTCTTGGGTGCTCTGTCTCATCCCCAGGGTGAGTGGCAGCTCCTTATATCTGCTATTCCTGTACTCTTTAGAGTTCTCTTTACCTCTTAGTACTAGTTAATCCCCTTTTGTTAGTTAATACTTTATATTAAACTTTCCCTGTTCAAATCACTGTGTGGTTTCTGTCTCCTGACTGAAGCCTGATTGATACCACTCCCTATCTCAATTCTGTCTCCTGAGCATCTCTCAGATCTATCAATTTCTCTCCAGTCCCAGAGTTCCTGCCTGAGTTTAGACCTTTTGGTTTGGTTTTTAGTATAAGCCTCCTAAGTAATTGCCTACTTCCAGTTTAGATGTTTTCTAGTACTTCTTCCTACACCAGAGAAATCATTCTATAATGTGCAATGGGTGTGAATTTTGATCCACCAATTCAAATGTTGATGAAATACCAAATTATTTTTCCTAAAATCTAATTAAATCTAACTCTGAGCAGAAAGTCTTATTCTTAGTTATTATTGAGTTTCTTCTAACCTTCCCTCCAGGATTGTGTGAGGATCTCAAAAGTCCTATGTAGATTAAAATATGATCCCCGGGGGCCTGCCCGGTGGCACAGTGGTTAAGTTCGCATGCTCCGCTTCAGCGCCCTGGGGTTTGTAGGTTCAGATCCCGGGCACAGACCTACATACCGATCATCAAGCCATGCAGTGGTGGTGTCCCATATACAAGGTAGAGGAATATTGGCACAGATTTTAGCTGAGGGACCATCTTCCTCAAGCAAAAAAAAAAAAAGGAGGAAAATTGGCAAAAGACATCAGCTCAGAGCCAATCTTCGTCACCAAAAAAATAATAATAAAATAAAATATGATCCCTTGATGGTAGGTGGCACAGCTAGTTCTCCTGAAGCATAGGAATCTCTGCTGAAGCTGGTAGACCCATTACCATGAGTTCAGCCTTCTAAGGACACCCCACCCTCTTCCCCCCCCAACCCTGTGCTAGCTTCCTGGGACACTATAAGGGACTACAACACAGATCTGCATGGTCTCTGAGGACCTCCACCCCTCCCCAGGTTGGAAGACCTCCTGCTTCTCTCCTCTCCCTCCCCTTAACAAGGTGAGGTTTCCTCCCAGTAAGATTTATTTCTTCTGGCAACTCTGCTTTTAGACACTAAGACCCAAAACTCCCTCAGGCCAAGAAACACAAAGTCCTGGCCACTTTCTAGAGATGAAAAAAAAGAGAGTGAAATACATGGAGAACAAAACAGAAATTAGTATCTCACACAAGGTCAGAATCTTTCTAGTCTAGAAAAAAATCTTTAGCCCTTTATGCTTCTGGCCAAGACATCTTGAATATATGCTGTATCTTCTTAAAGTCCTTTCACTTTTTACACAAATCCTCTGAAACTTTCAATAAAAGGTTTAGGTTTCAGAGACACAATTTCTCAGACTTTTGGTACCTTATTTCTTGCTACAACTCTAAGGCAATGAGCACAGGGCCAGCGGTCTGAATTTGGCAGGTTGAGACAGGCAAACAGCAGAGAAAGAGGGAAATGCAGGGAGAAAATAAAACATAGCTAACTCTCAAAATACTATCCCACTAGACATTCAATAAATCATCTTTCCACAAACGCAAATTTAACTTGTCCCTCCTCTGCTTATCACCCTTCATTATTTCTCAATTACCCCCAGGACAAAATTCAGTCTCTCTCCCTTTGGTCAGGGTCCTTCCCAATGCGGCTCTTGATCACCTCTCCAGGCTCACTCCCTCTCCAGGCTCTGCTCCAGTCATACCTAAGTACTGGCCATTTCCTCCCTCTTGCCTTGTACTTTTCACTAAGTTCTCCATCTTAGAAACACTTAGATTTGTCTTTCAAAACTCAGTTCAGGTGACAACTCCACCAAGAAACCTGTAGGCATGCCCCCCGCTACATCAGCCACTCCTTCAAGGAGCTTCTGCGCACCCCGTGCATTCCACAGCCATAATATCCGCGTTGTGTTTTATTATGATTTGGGTTTCACATTTCCATTCGTTTTTCTTTTCTGCCTCCCCCTCTGGATTGTGAATTACCTGAGGAACTGGCGGTGTCTCTCTCATCTCTGTATTCCAGAGCTAAGAACAAAGATTGCTCTTGAATGTTTCCATGTTTGTTGAAATCGTTTTATTAATTCCTTTGGGTTGCTACAAAGAAATCTGATGACAGGAGTGCCCTGAAAGATGCATTGTTCTATGAGGTGCCAGAACTGAGTTGTCAGGTATTCTTTCACCTTTCTAAGAACACACTAAACTCATCTTTAATTTCAGCTATAAACAAGGACCTTTTAATTACTTCATCTTTTCAGTCCTACTTGTAACATCTGCTGTGATGTAGTCTTTGGAAACTTCCAAATATGGGCAAGCATAGAACCTCTCATTCTCCACATTTTTGGAAATCAGGTGTATGTTTTGGAATATGATACTCTAAA
Organism: Ceratotherium simum simum; assembly: GCF_057802395.1. Taxonomy (NCBI): domain Eukaryota; kingdom Metazoa; phylum Chordata; class Mammalia; order Perissodactyla; family Rhinocerotidae; genus Ceratotherium; species Ceratotherium simum. The sequence goes on from NC_141900.1 coordinate 75,169,826, forward strand.
AGGGGCATGTCTTTCTGATGACCAGTAAGTGAACTTGCTAATAATTTGCATTTTTAGGCTTCTGGAATTTTATTATTGAGTTTTCAGAAGGGGAGATATTTTTCTCTTAAAAAATGATATGTTAATATTTTTATGTTGTTTGTGTATTTTGGCAGTCTCAAGAAATGCCATCTGGATTAACAAAATGAGGTATATTCTTAAGGGCTGAAAAACAGCTCACAATTCATAAAATGTTAGTGAGGAAAATGTAAGTTACTTCAAAAAACAACAACAACTAGGGGATTAAGTTAACTCAGCATGTGGCAAAAATATGGTAAAAGACTCAATATAATTTGTTCAATGCTTGGTTATCCAAAAGTGAGGTTATCCAAGTGCGTTTCATTTTGCATACAGCCCAACTTTCTTTTGTAATTATTATGTAAACTGCTTTCACGTTTTTGCAAAGCAGCAGTTCTGCCTGGTTCAAAACTTGGCTCTGCCACTTCCTAACTGTGCAAACTTAACCACTCTGCACCTCAGTTTTCTCACCTGTACAATGGAGACAATAATTGTATCTACCTCAGATAGTTGTGGTGACAATGTAATAAATAATTTCATTCAAAAAATATTTATTGGTTGCTTTCTGTGGACTAAGTTCCATTCTAGACAACTGGGATACAACAGTGAATAAAACAGGCAAAAATTTCTGGCCTCACAGACCTTATATTGTAGCTAAAATGTGAAAGGCTTAAACAGAACCTTGAACATGAAGCACATAGAAAGAGTGATCACTATTATTATTATTACTATTATTAATACTGTGACCAGAAAGTAAGTATGTGCTGACTGGTAAGTATACACAGTCCTTATGCAATTGTCCAGGATCTCAAGTCACTTCTCTGTAGTCCGTCACACCCAACACTGCTAGATGAGAGACTGCAGACCACTGCCCAACCAAGCCAGGTCCTGGGTTGGGGGGTAGGGAGGGAGGAAGGAAGAGAGGAGAGTTTCATCTACCTCAAGATGCTTAATATTAGCACTAGCAACTATCATGGGATACATTTTTCCCCTTCACAGAAGCCTAGGTAAGAAAGGATGGAAACATAAAAAACTCAACTCAGGGCGCAGAGACCAAACCAATCCTGAGAGATTCTATTTTGCCAACAGCACTTTGGGGACATTCTAAAGAGACTGCAACACATGGTACCTGAACCCGAAAGGCAGCCTCAGGAGGGGTGTGGAGGATTTGGGAATAAACAGATCTGCCCTAATCCTCCATTTCCTGCAGAACTTTGTACCAATTTCAGCTTCACATAAAGTACTTTTTCACAGAGAATGACTGATACAGGTAGCCTGCAGTGTGCTTGCTACGATCTCAGCTTTATGCTGCTTCTGCCATTATTTGGTCTTTCCCTTCACAGCTTTTATCCATCTCTTCCTCCTCCCCAATGCTTGCTTTACAGATTCTCCCTTACACCCTTACTATTTAATACATCATAATTTTGGAGAAACTTATTAAAATGATTTTGTAAGTTTCTTCTAAGCCCTTTTGAAGACAGGTACAAATAAGAAAAGCATAAGCTTTTCAGATTGAAGTTTACCATATCAGCAAGATTCAGACATGATATAGTGAGCTCTTATTCCCACCCTGCACACTGTCGTGGAGGACTCTGAATGCCTCCCAGCTCCTTGTCACATGAGGCCAGGTGGATGAGGCCACTAACCACTCGCTGTGTCTACACAGTCCCTCCAGACCTCCGTGGGAGTCTCCCAAATAAGACCATGTGTTTCTCAGAAGTGCAATCCAACTAAACCCCCCTCCCCCTCAGTGATTCCAAAGGGATCTGAGCATCCCTGTACCTCACATTCCTGCAAACCTTAGTCACCCTCCAAGATACAAGCCTCTCCAATCATTTGTCTGCCCCAGGATATTTAATACCAAAATACTCTTTGCTTCCTCTCCACTGACCCAACTTTTCTGCTCTTCTCCCTCTCATGCCTTCCATGGGTGCCCCTAGGACTCCTTTTAATAGTTAACAAACTTCACCAGCCTCCTCACTAAACATTCCTTCCACCTCCTGGCCTGCCTGAGAGAACAGCACTTTTTCCATACCCTCTCAAGCTGAGTTGGGAGGTGGGGTCAGTGTCTTTGGGAACCTTCCCCGCTCTTTTGAGGCTCATGGCATTTTGCTACCTCTTCTGGTTCCTATTGTCTACCAGCTTCCAGTCGCTTCCCCCTTTTCACCAAAGTCTTGGACACACTGCCGCCATGCACACTCAGAATCATAACTCTGGGAAAAGTCAATGCCTATAAGAACAAGCTGGCCAGCACTTCAGCCACCCAACACTTGGATCTAGTCTTCAGCCTGAGCAGATCCACCTTTTTAAACTATAAATGTGGTCGTACAATAACCTGCACTTGCCCAATCATAGCACTTATCACACTGTTGGTTCTCTCCCCAATTAGACTGTAGGCTCCATGAGGGCAGGGATTTTTGTCTGACTTATTTACTGCTGTCTTCCTAACCTCTGCCACAGTGCCTGGCACAGAGCAAATTCCAAATAAATACTTGCTAAATGAATAAATAATGGCCTATGTTTACCTCAATGGACAAAACAGTTTCCCAGAGGCAATACTGTTTGAGAAAGTCATGAAACCCATGGGACCTGAGCTAATTTACATTCAGTAATGTGGCAGAAGTGGGTGCCAAGCCACCCATGTATTAGGTATCCTTGCAACAGTTAATAACTAGTGGCCAAAAAGGACCAAAAGACCATTTGCTGGGCTAATGAGAACTTTATCTCAAAGGGAATTTCCAATAAAGCTTTCCTGATGGTGTTTACGCCATTTATTAATTTTTTATCTTCACGTAAATCATTCTGATTGGCAAAGAAATTGCTTTCTTGTGGACTAAGACAAGACTGCTCCTGTTGAAAATGGCCTGCTGAAGATTGTCCTGGCTGCACGCTAGGTATCCCCTGGACTCAAACCCAACCATACCTCACTTGTAAGACAAGTAGGAGAGGCAACAATTTACCAAAATAGATGAATTTAGCAAGTATTCTTTGGGTTTGATCTGCTGAGGTGTTCTGATACCACAAAGAAAAAAAAAAGAAAGATGATAATGAGATCACCAAACTCTTTATAGTTCTTGAGACTTGTTAATTATTTGACCTTGTAACTTCATTAGTGGAATAGTTTTATTAATTAGGATACTTGTTTTTTAATGGTGATTTAATTTAATTGTGACTTTTTAAAATTGTAATTACAGTGCAGGGCATTTATGAAAGGTCATGTGAACTCCTGGTTACAGAAGTAAACTGAGATCCAGGGTTCCTGGGACTCCAGTGCTGACTTCACAATAGCAGGCAAATACTTGGGAAAAGTTTCAGCCTTCAGAAACACCACAGAGATCCCTAAAATTAATACTTACCCATGCAGCATAAATACACAATAACACTTCAGCTACACACTGGGACCAAGAGATAGGTATTCTAATCAAGTAGCTTTTTGAAAATAACCTATTTTTACTATAGAACAGATCCAGGCAAGAATATCTCTACAAAGCATTTATAAAACAGTGATCAGAATAATTCTCTTTCATGCTTAGAGTCATATTAGTGCATCCCCCAGTTAGGCGTCTTGAGAAATACAGAATTTTACCAACCACAGACCTTCAGTCTTATAACTAGACCTTTGAATTTCAATGTAAAAATAATCTCAATGAACTTCAGTAAAAGTACATAGGGATTTTAAGCCAAATAAAATCAAATTATAACAGCAGCTACCATTGACTGAGCACATATTAGGTGTCAGGCTCTGTGCTCAGCTCTTTACATGCATAATCTTGCCCTAATCTAGAAAGCTTCAGAAGTCCATGAAAAATGACAGGCATCTAAAAGAGAAAATTTGATTACAAAATATAAGCGTGGAGTGCTGGCTCTGAAAAACAGTGGCCATATGGGAAGTATTATTAAGGCAATAAGCTTTAAAGACATAATCATAAAAATGTAAATGCAAGAGTTAAATTAATTTTTTCCTTCAGACCAAAACTGCAGTGGCTGGAGGTTGAGAGCACAGAAACCTTAAGGAGCTCTTGGGAAATGTCAGGGCAGGCTTACCAACTTCATCCACTGACTCTCTCCTCTACCAGAGATTTCTCTGCATGGTTGGGAGAGTTCCAAGCCTGCTTTTGAGCACTGGGTAAATCTGGAGTGACTAAAATGTTATCACAGTAAGTATTATTATTATCAAACAGATGCTAAAGAAAGTAAAATAACAAAAAGCAAAAATGAAATATAAATCACAAGTGATTTTTGAAGATCTCAGCAGGAAAATAAATAAAACTTTAAAAAATATTTTAAATAAAAAACTTGAAAACTTGAATGTGAAGCAATTCCATGATTATGCAGGCACCAAATCAGTACAACCAATCTATACAATATCACCCATGAAATAACTATAATGATATTTAAAAAGGATAAACAAAAGAAATTTACTTCCATGACGACAAAGGCCAAGGTACATTTAAATGGATCGATGTGCATGATGTGAAAACTGGAAACAAAACCCATTTCTCTGTTTGGAGTACCAAAAGGAAATGTGAGTAATTAAGGAAAGATTAAAGTAGAGCACACCTAGTAATTACCACAGCTAACGGAAGTGATAAAATATGAACAGTGATTAGAAAAAAATCTCAGCCACAAAAGAGATTTTCTGAAGTTATATGTTGAGATGTTGAGAAATATAAGTAAACAAGTTGAATTCCAATTGTAAATTAGTGGAGGTGCTCTTTAAACTATTTCTACGTGAGTGATATGAACGGTGCCTGACTCGGCAGTCCGAGTTTATTTCTAACTGTGATTTAGCTGGGCACGCATTAACTTCCTTAGCATAACAGTGTGAGCACCAGCCCAAGGAATGTCTGTATGGTCCTGCTTAGGTTTTCCAGAAGAAAGCTTTTATAAGCATAGTAAAAAGCACACAGAGAGGGCCGGCCCAGTGGCTTAGCGTTTAAGTGCGCGCGCTCCACTACTGGCGGCCCGGGCTCGAATCCCGTGCGTGCACTGACGCACCGCTTCTCTGGCTATGCTGAGGCCGTGTCCCAGGTACAGCAACTAGAAGGATGTGCAACTGTGACATACAACTATTTACTGGGGCTTTGGGGGGAAAAAAAAAGGAGGAGGATTGGCAATAGGTTTTAGCTCAGAGCCGGTCTTCCTCAGCAAGAAGAGGAGGATTGGCATGGATGTTAGCTCAGGGCTGATCTTCCTCACAAAAAAAACTTAAAAATAGGGGCCGGCCCCGTGGCTTAGCGGTTAAGTGCGTGCGCTCTGCTGCCGGCGGCCCGGGTTCGGATCCCGGGTGCGCACCGAGGCACCACTCCTCCAGCCATGCTGAGGCCGCGTCCCACATACAGCAACTAGAAGGATGTGCAGCTATGACAGACAACTATGTACTGGGGCTTTGGGGGAAAAATAAATAAATAAAATCTTTAAAAAAAAACTTAAAAATAAAAAAAATAAAAAATAAAATAAGAGAAAAGCACACAGAGATTTATGAAAACTGGCATTGATTTTTCTCTAAAATTTCTCTGGGAACAAAACTGCCCTTTGTCAATGACAGAATGGGGATGGCAGTTATCCTCTGCTCACCTCAGAGTTTGCCTCTTCAGGACACGGAGAATACAGAAACCTTTTAGTATAGCAATTGGGAGCCTCATACCTTAGGACAGGGGTCAGCAAACTTTTTCTGGAAAGGGCCAGATAGTTAACATTTTAGCCTTTGTGAAACAGGAAACAAAATCAAGGATAGCATGTCAATACATATACAACAAGAGAGAAAGCATATTTCCACAAAATTTTTATTGGCAAAATTCAAAATATAATGATGATAATAATGGGGCACAATTTTTTTGGACTACAGGTCTACTGCTGAGAAGAGTGAAATTCTCTTGCAGGGGGATAATTCACTTAATTGGGGCATAAAAGTTAGTGCCCCATCATCAAATCAATTGCAAATATCCATCTGTAAAAACCATTAGCTCACGGGCCATACAAAACCAGATCGCCAGATTTGGCCTGTAGACCATAGCTGACAATGAGACTTCTTACTGATGCCACAGAAGAGTTAAAAAGCACAAGCAAAGACTAGTAACAGTAGAAATTATAATTTACATTTTTTCTGAAATGTATTTATGTGCATCTTTATTTCACATTTCATTTTATGTGGCCTTCTCCTTGATTGGCCAAAGGCATCCGTTTGCCTTAGGGGTGGATTAGAATTATTTAGCAGATATGAAAAGAGGGAGAAAGAATCAACGTTTAGCTACTAAATACCGAAATAAAATGTTTTGGTTCTGAGTACTGAATACTGAAATTCAGTTCAGAATATTGAAGCCCAGCATAGCAGAGTGAAACTTTTTTTATTAATTACTTAAATTCCCATTTATATATCAAGAGCCAAGTTTGACTGACTGGTACCTTCAGTTTCACTAAGCCAAAGGAAGAGATTAAAGGATATGTCTTAAGAGAGGTCCCTGCTACATGATGTCTTAGTCACCTGTGGTCACATTAATGTTGAATAACAAACCACATCAAATCGCAGTGGCTTACAACAATAAGAACTTCCTCTCATCTTCTTGGAGTCTGTAGGTCAACTGTGGTTCGGCTAATCTAGCCTGGACTCAACAGAGTGACTGTGCTTCAGGCTGAGGTACAGCTGGGCTGTGCTCCAAGTTGTAGGTTCATTCTACATTGTGGGGCCCAGGCTAATGAAGCAGCAATTTGCCATGGCATGTTCTTCTCGTGGTGGATCATCAGAATGCAAGAGGCCAGCCACATTGCACAAGCATATTTAAAGCTTCTGCACATGTCATGTCCACTAATATTCCTTGGCCAAAGCATGTCACATGGTCAAGCCCTATATCAATCATTAAGGGAAGTAAACTCTGCCTCCGGTGGAAGAGGAGGAGAGTGAAATTCGCTGCACAATAATTCAAACTATCACCACAGGAAAGAAGAAAAGCCCTGAGCCTAGAGTCCTACGATGTATGGAAAGGGAGATGAGAGAGAAAGTGAATGAAAACCAAGCAGATATTCCCATAGTATCGGTCAGGAAAGCATTTGGCCCCTTGTAAAAGAAAATCCTAATACAGTGGTTTAAACAGTTTTGTTTTGTTTTGTTTTGTTTTGTTTTCTCATAATGAGAAGCATTGAGGTAGGAAGTTGAGGGCAGATGTTGCTGCCTATGTCATCAAATATCCAGAATCCTTTTACCTTTTTGCTCTCTCATCCTTACCCTATAACTTCCTTTTCTCTCTTTCTCTCTTTCTCTCTCTCTAATGATCTTAAGAGATTGCAGGATTCTCATATTCCAAACAGGGTTGAAGGTGAAGAAGTCAAAAACTTTCTCCTCTTATGGCCTTGTTTTTTCATTCAAGAAAAGCAATCCTTTCCAGTTTCTGCAGCATCTTTTTGGCCAGAACTGTGTCCCATGGCTACTTCTGACCAGATGACTAGCAAGACTGAGTATTTAGTTTTCCAACACCCATAGCACAGGAAGGCAAGACAGGAGGTGGTTGGGATTGGAGACTGAGGGAGCTAATCCATCCTCTGTGCTATAACTTCTCTATCCTAAGATGATGGTAGAAAGGGGTTTTCTGTAACAACGCCCAGAGAGGAATGCAAGTACATGAGAATGAACTTACCTGGGTGCAGCTGGGGGGATGCTACAAGCCTGGAAAATAGGCCCTGCACTGACCTAGAGCCACATCTAACCTGGCTTAGAAGTATTGGTGAAGGAAGGTATAGAGAAAGATGCATGAGGTATGGGTCTTTGTTCCTGCCTGTGCATGCTCTGGGATCCAGGAACTTCCATGCCCGTGAAAGAAGTTAGGGTACTGAGAGGGACACTAGAGGAATACAGGCCTGAGGGCAGGGCATTCTGGGAAGAAATGTTCAATGCTCAATCCCTTCTCCTAAAATTCAAAATTATTGAAATAGGCTGTGACAGACCAACATGGCTTCAACCAAGTCTCAAAGACAGGAAAAGGCAACAGATTCCTAAAATAAAGTTACTTTGGTGGTGGAGTAAAGCCTGGCCCAATGAGCTGACCCAGTGCTGACTCAGGGAGTCAAATGGGAGTGATGGTTCTGGGTTTGTGATAAAACTAAAGCCAGACTTCCCAGCCCTGCCCTTCTGGATCAGGCTGGTGCCCCCAAGAAGTGGCTCTGAAAATGAATCTAAGGGGCTGGGCATTGGGAGAGAGCAGAGGAATCAGAGGAAGGTGGGAATTTCCCCTCAGCACCTTGAAGAATTACAATGCCCTAGGAAAGACCAGAACCAGTATCAAGGGCAATGAAGCCTACAAGAGGTACAGCTGCTGTCTATCACCACGGACAAGATTGTGGCTGTGGATCTCATATCATTTTCTGAGCATCAGCTGTGATCCCAGCCATTTGGTCTGGCGTCTCAGCTGCTTTAACAGCCTGGTTCCGGAGAGGGGTGTAGCATCCTTTATCACTGTTGGGGATGCCTGGAACTCACCCAAACACAACTATGAAGCCAGGAGCTCCTAACAGTTATCTCAGGAGGCTATTCTCTCTCTAGGCAAGATGGGAACTCTAGGTAGGACTAACTACCTTATCTTGAAAGCCAACAGAGAGAGCAGGCCTCCATAATAGGAGGAACAGAAGAAGGTGTTCATGGCTTTGTTATTCTCTTTCCCCTCTGAAGAAGAGAAAAAATAACTCGTCATATCTTCTTATTTATATAAATGACAGCATAAATCTCAATTTTGTTTCTGGGGAGCATGAGTTAACAACATTTTAATTATTGTGATTACAGCTAACATTGGTCTGTAACTCTAAAATCATTTGGATAATAATGATAGACTATGAGCCTATTAAAGAATATCTTTAATAGGGTGCAGTAGCGGTTAGTTTATGGAGGATGAACTTTCTGTTAACTGACTTCAGCAATCCTTTTGCATCTCAGTTTTACATTTTCCAGAGGAATAATTGAAAATAATCATTAAGAATGTCATTATCAAATAATCATTAAGAATAATCATTAAGAATAATGATGCTATTAGGAAACAAGGAGAAAGTGAGAGAGAGACTAAAACAAGAAAGAGAGAAGAGGAGAGGAGAAAGGAATAGACTCCACAGCTTGCCTCTAATACTCTGAAAACCAGGAAAAGGAAGGCAGTACAGAAGTACATTATCTAGGTTCAAACCTCAGATCCCCCCATTTATTAGCTGTGTGACATGGGGCATCATTCGAGTCCCCCAAACCTCAGTCTCTTTATCTGTAAATTGGAAATCATAGTTCCTACTTCATACGGTTATAATGATAATTAAAAGATAATAGATACAAAGCACTTTCCAGAATGTCTGGCAATAATACTTGATAAAATTTAAATGCTATTACTACAGTAAATAAATAAATAAAATAGTCCATCTCTACTCATTACTTAATGGATACCCGTTACATCTGATGTAATCTATAAAATGAGTTCTGCCTTAAAGAGATTTACTCTCTTTTATAAGTGTTTGGAGTCGATTTTTCTGCCTATCGCTTACATAAAGCTTACCATCCTGTTCCTTCATAAGTTCCCCTTTTACCTGGTTCCTCACATATGACCTCCCCACTCCCACGTCTCCTGGACCAGAGCTGACTCTGCCACAAAGGAGACAGTGCCCACTCTGCTGCTCCTCTCCAGTCCTCTGGCTCAGCATGGTCTCTTTCATGGGCTCTTCCAAGGTGCAGAATCAAGTCAGCCAGCTGGTCAGTCGGCCAAGCAGAGTCACAGCGGCCAGACCCTCCCCCTGGGTCATTCAGCAGTCACAAGACCACAATGCCTGCACTTGGGGAGAAGGGAACTCTTGAATGGGGCTTATCAGCAAGCCTCTTCCTTCCCCTCCAGCCACGTCAGAATCTCATGCTTAAAAATTTCTCCTCAGGCAAAGAACAGCTGCCCCAAACTTGGAAGAAATTTGCTGCTTGAGGGGTCTCCTCTCAGTGAAGATCCAAAACAGACTATGAGCCTATTGATGGTCACCTCTCATAGAATTGTAACAGTTTAGAGCTGAACAGGGTACAGTCCTCTCATTTCACAGAAGAGGAAACTGGGGCCCAGAGAGGCTGATGGCTTGTCTGAGGTCACACAGCCAGCTCACAGTGCAGCTGGGAGGGACCTGATTCATGGTCCCGTATCTTTCCATTAGATCCTACTATTTTCTTCCTGTTTGGCCCAGGGGTGAAGGGAGAGTGTTAGATCATGTCAAAGATGTCCCTTTAAATAATACAGTCTAAGCAACTACCACTTTATAGGGACTGCTGACAAAAAGAGGGAACACCCTCCTCCTTTGAGATCTGCATACACTGAAATAAGCAAATGTCTTACATTTAACTTGATTGCCTAGAAATTAAACTTACGTCTCTAAGAACACACCCGAAGTTATGATGGGAGCAACGCTCACCAAAAAGTATGACTTTCATCTATAAAATTTACTTTTAGGATCCTGAATAGAGACAAGGAAAAGTCTAAGATGTTGTCAACTCTTATCCACCTGGTGTGTGTGTGCGTGTGTGTGTTTATCCTGACAGCGTATTAAAGGTCAAAATTTTTAACTGGTGCAGTTTCCTGCAAACAAGGAAAGGGCTGGCCCTGTTGTGAGTTTGCCCTAATGACTGCCCCTTCCTTTCCATCTGCCGTTGGTCAAGTGCAACTCCAGCTGGGACAAAATCCAGTGCCACGGGCTCTGCAGTCACTGTTGTTTAGGCTGAGCACAGATTATCAGGACACTGAGTTTATCTAGACTTTGGTTAAATATAAAAGTTATAATATAAAGGAAGACTACATTACGTCAGGTATGGTCAAATCCATTTAAACTCTAACCTACTCGACAAACACATTCTAAACTATAAACTGTAAACATTAGTTAACTGATTAGTCTTCAACTTCACTACTGAGTAGATAATACAACACAGAGTTACTGCGAGACTTGGGGTAGAAAATCTTTAATTCATTCCCCACCTACATGTTACTATTCAATGCAGCTTAGAATAAAGAAAAATGTATAAAAGAAGGCTATAAATTAAAGGTTACAAAAAAGGGGGAGGAAAAGGAAAAAGACACAGATAATTTTATCAGAAACCTGGGTTGAGGCAGCTGCCTCAACTGAACATCGAATTTATCTTGGGCTTCCTGACCACGAATAATAATGGCGAAACTAAGCTCCTTATTTTTATGTATTTACTCTCACATAGATAGCACTCTGCTTATCTCATTTAATTCTCTTTGGTTCATATACTTTAAACCAAAGGGAATCATATAGGTAAAGCATTTTCTGAATTGCCTGGTTATAAGCCAAAACTGTTTAAACTAATGTACTGAAATTACATTATGGAAAAATTGAAGATCCACAATCACTTATCCAAAACCATTGGGGCCAGAATTCAGGATTATTCAGGGTTTGAAAATGCAATAAATTACATGGAGCCTGTGTTACGTATCATTTCCAGAGTCTGGGGTGGCGCCCTATAATCAAACATATGACTATTTCTGAAACGAAATGTATGAGTCACACTTGGTATATACGAAGTCTATAAATAGCCTCACATCAGTTCACATCAGGTTTTGCCACCAATGGAGTTTGTCACAAATATGAATAAACGTTTAGTTTTCAGAGCTTTTTGGATTTGGGAGCAGTGAATAAGGGATTGTTCACAAATACTCACACATACACATGCACACACATGCATATACACATATATGCACACACGTAATAAAGAACTACACATGAGAAGTATGGCTAGTGAAAGCTTTGCCTTTTTCCTTAGTATCTGTTTGATCTGGAGCAAATTATATCACTCTGGGCTTTTTTGTGTGTGTGTGTGAGGAAGATCAGCCCTCTGCTAACATCTGCCAATCCTCCTCTTTTTTTGCTGAGGAAGACTGGTCCTGGGCTAACATCCGTGCCCATCTTCCTCCACTTTATATGGGACACCGCCACAGCATGGCTTGCCAAGCGGTGCGTCAGTGGGCACCCGGGATCAGAACCGGCAAACCCCGGGCCGCCGCAGCAGAGCGCGCACATTTAACCGTTTGTGCCACTGGGCCGGCCCACTCTGGGCTATTTTTGCAGCCACAAAAAGAGGAATAAATGTGGAATTAACCAAAAGATAAACTGTGACTAAATGTTGTAAACATTCTTTGAAGCACTCTTGGTGAATGAGCATAGCCAGGAGATTAGGAGATCTGAGTGCCATCACAGCTCTGCTGTTGACTTTCGATGTGACCCCAGGAAAGTCACTTCATTTCCCTGGTCCTCAGATTTCCCTCCTGTAAAATGAGGCAACTGGAAACTATCTCTAAGGCCCTTTATAGTTCCACAATCTGTGCTTTTAAGGTTTTTCACTTTGCTCATGTCAACAAGTTTAATTTTTAAAAATTAATATTCAATAATAATGTTTTAAGTCATCTCTTGATCTAGTATATCTATTTTTACACAACTGTATATGTTAATCATCCTTTAGTCATTGAATTACAAGAGTCTGGGGCCAATCACTTCTCTTGCCATTTCTAAATACATTATTTTACATACAAGCAACATGGAACAACTAAGTGTGATAGTAAAACCAGAATGCTCCAACTCCCTTCAGCTGGACTTTGCAAACCTCTTTGTATTATTTTTACATGCCTTGATGTCCTTAAAATAAGAACAGAAAGTGCCACAAGATTATTTCTCAACTCTGGAAATATTTACCAGCAATTTTGCCCAAGTATTAGTCAGAAATGCTAATTAAAAACTCCAGATGGCAGTATCACAGTTACCGTGCCTCGCTAATTCTCCTCTTTGAAATCTTGCCCTCTTAACAAAACACATTGAAAAGAAATCTCTTTGAAACACTATCTTGGCCATGGAAATTAGCCTCTCAAGGGTTTTAAAGAGCCAACTCATACTTATGGCCTCTGTACCGTGTCTTTTTTTGTAGTCACTGTTTCAATTTATGAACAGTAAATTTTCGAATAGCCCAATGGTAGGAAATAGTAAGTTGAGTTTCTATAAAAATATTTACCAGTTTTGAATCTTACTAAACTTCCGGCACTCAGGGGGACAATTACTGTGTTATCCAGTGTTCTCCTGGAGCCAATCCAAGTTCAAAGTTTCCAGTGACCTTGAATCAGACTTTGTTCTCAGGTCAGCTGCTTGGTCATAAGAATAAAACCAGAATCTAGGTCAGTATTGCTTGTGCTGACAGCATAATACTTTTAAAACTGTTGTCATGTGTATTTCTCCACAACTTATATTCTTGCTAATGTATATTTTCCCCCTTACCTGCAAAATACGTCTCTAATATTGTGTGTGTGCGTTTGTGTGCATACACATACACACATTGAGTAACCTCTCCATCCTCTGTTCTCAAAACTGGTAACTCAGATCACTATAATTACTTAGTTTATTGATTGCTCTCTAAAGAGCCTATATATCTTAATATATTTTATTTTATTTAATAGTTGAGGGCCAGGTCCTCTAAACCCTAGCTTGATTTTCCACTTATAATATGTATACTTCCTGCCCTACTCTTGTCTCTATAGGTTTAGAATGGAAGTTGGAAAGACAGTATAAAGATTATAACATTTTATCTTATTACCCCTTTTAACTCTCTCCCAAGCTCTGCCCTACATTCCTATTGTGTCTTGAACAGTGGCCCGAAATTAATATGTTAGTATATTTTAGTATATATATATGACTGTAGAGACACAGTTTGATGCATAGTATACCCAACTACATATTGTTGTAGGAATCAGTTTTTCTTGTCTTTTTCCACTTAGTTGAGGAACATGTTCTCTAATACATGTAAAAAATATTTTTATGGTTCTTTTTATATTTTTGCACATTGCAGCTCATTTCCTAATCAAGCTTTTCCAAACTTTTTAAAAATAGCCATCACTATGTCTACTTATTACTCTACTTTTTTAAGTGATAACCTCACTTAATTTTTTTTAAAGTTTAGTGAGCAAAGTCTCTATATAACTTCTCTGCCTTTTCTTCTACGAGTATGGCCTTGAAAATATAAAATATACATATATATTTATGATGACTATAAAATATATGAAGAAACATTTTGATAAGTTCAGAGATTTAAATGGGAGGATGAAAAGAAGGCAACCTTTTTCTCTCAGCTCCATTCTCCATCATAATATGCCACTTACACAGCCCTCACCTATGTCACCACCTCCGCCTACCCCCCGATGCTTGTTAATTCTGCCTACTGGTCCAGCAGCCAATGGGAGGTAAAGGAGAATCAAGGAATGGCTGTTAAGGAGAGATGGAAACAAGGCTAAAACATAAAAGGAAATAGATGAGAGAAGTTTAGGTGGTAAGCTAATAGGCTCTTGCACTCTTGATACTAACTAAAAAGTATTTCACAGACTTTAAAGCAGACCAAAGAACAGGAGAATTTTCAGCATCTATGTTCCCTATCCAACAATAGCCTTCCCTTCCCCTCGAAACTTAAACACTTACCCAATTTCTTTATATAAATTTCCCTGTAAAAAAGAACCAAATAAGGGGCCAGCCCCATGGTGTAGTGGTTACGTATGGCACGCTCCGCTTTGGCAGCCCAGGTTTGCAGGTTCAGATCCCGGGCACAGAACTACACTACTCATCAGGCATACTGTGGCCATGACCCACATACAAAATAGAGGAAGATTGGCACAGGTGTTAGCTCAGGGGGAATCTTCCTCAGGAAAAAAGAACCAAATAAGCAACTATGAATAAGATCTAACCTAGACTGTTTTTATGAGTTAGGCTAATAGATCTGATCATGCTTAATTGTGATTGAAGATTTTGGTGGAAGCAATGGTATATTGCTAATAATTTACAGTATCTCCAATATACTCTCAAAATAATAATAATAATAGCTAACACCTATGGTACACTTCTGTGTGTCATACACTTCATGTATTCTAAACACTTCATATATATTAAATTAAGTTACCAGTCACAACAATCCTAGTAGCATTCCTATTTTACAGACAAGGAAACAGAGACACTGAAAGGTTAAATAGCTTGTCCAAGGTCACCCAACTGATAAGTTGCAGACTCAAGGTCACACACATACAAGAGAAATTTTCACTAACTTAAGAGATTTACTAAAAACAGATAATCGTGCAAATGAAAAAATAACCATCTATTTCATCAAACGGAAATTAGTTTCATATCCCATATTTAATTAATTCTGTTGTAATTTCTGAGAGGAGGGGGTTAAATTAATCAAACACAAAAAACTTCAACTACATAGTAAATAAACAGTCACAGAGTAATCATTTTGTGCCACAAATTGTACTATGGAGTGAAGTGTTTTTATTATTTCCTTAAACTTAGACAATATACTAGTTGAATATTCCCACACTCCGGCAAAAGGTGAAAAAAAAAAAAGGTATATGTAAGCATTACATAAAACTGAAGTTGTATTATGTCCTCTAATACTAAAAATATTTATTGGGAGTGCACATTAATTCTCAGATGCCTCTTTTCAGCAGTATATTAAAATTACAGCCCTTCATGACTTTATTGAGAATTTAAACTACACGTGTTATTTAGCTCTAATCTTACCACCACCTCAGATGTTATGTTTGTAAACTTATACCTCCTGGTCCATTTTATAGGATGCAGTTAAGTGGATAGCTGCAAATGGCTGTGACACAGTAATATATTTTAGCATGGTAGTTTGATTTAAGGTTATTGATACGTTTGTTCAAAAGACTGAAGACTGAGCGTTATTGTAGACATTTAAAGGAGGTACCATAAAATCAAACTGCAAAAAGTACAATGGTCTATATGCCCATCATAAATGCACTGCCTTACTGTTATTTTGAAGATCTAAAATAACTTGGAGAAAAACTTCACGGTATTAATTCTCCCTAGAAAGTCAAACAAAATAACTCTACTAAACCTCTGGTTAATATTTTAAGCACAATATTAGAGTTTAAACATTTAAGTAGAAACACTGGAATAAAGGTTTAATTTAAATTTTTTTTAAATAAACCTTTTAGAAATATTTCAAAGAAGTTAGGAAAATAATAATGTAAATACAGAGGACCAAAATGAATTCCACAAAACGCTAAAGGAGTGTTATAGGCATTACCCTCCCCCTCCAAAAAATTAATGTTGGTGTCAAATAATCTGTGGAGATGCAAAATTTCTTTATAGGTTTCTTTTCTATAACTCGTCTTGATAATTTTCATATGTTAATTGCTTTATGAATCTCCAAGAAGGAAATATGGCACACAGTATTTCCTGAAATGTTTGACTATAAAACCCCTTTTTCATAGATCGTCTTGAAAGACTTGAGTTACACAGAAATTATTTGGGGATTTTTGTTTCAGAAGCAAAGGACTCTGGCCACAGATATAGTTGTTAGCCTCTAATGGAAAGATGCTAGCACATTGCTTGATACAGATTAAGGACTCAATAAATATTCGCTAAACATTTCTACTTAAGATATTGTCATTGCACTGCAGTCTCATTATCCTTTCCCCTTTTTTCTCCCATTCGGCTCCCTAAAGTTGATTCACTGATTGATCATTCAAGTCTGGGTCTTTCTGGTTTCTAATTCAGTGTTTCCAGAGCCAAGATATGATTAGGGGCCCAAACATAGCTTCCAGGTACCCACAATCTCCTTGATAGACACCCTGGGTACCAGGAGCCAGAATTATGTATGTATAAGTTATATCCTCCCAATCTCAGTCCAGATTGGCATGGTCCAGAAATCTGGTCCTCTTCCTTGAATTTTTTTCTCTTTATTTCTTTTATATAAAATATTTCAAATATACAGAAAATTGAAGAGAATGATTTTTTTTTTCCTGAAGAAGATTTGCCCTGAGCTAGCATCTGTTGCCAGTTTTCCCTTTTTCTGCTTTGAGGAAGATTAGCCTTGAGCTAACATCCATGCTAATCTTCCTCTATTTTGTATGTGGGTTGCCACCACAGCATGGCCAATGAGTGGTCTAGGCCGGCGCCCGGGATCTGAACCCAGGAACCTGGGCCGCCAAAGTGGAGCATGCCGAACTCAACCACTACACCACTGGGCCGGCCCTGAGGATGGTATTTTTTAAACCCACAGCATGGCTAACAAAATGTTAACATTGGCCATATTGAATAAAACACTACAGATATACCTCAAATGCCATCTGTGTCCCTCCTAATCCTGTTCCTATTCTTCCATTCTGAAAGGTAACTGCTATCCTAATAAAGTCAGTGCAAATCCACAATTTAATATCTTTACTACATATTGTGCAACCATAGCAACACATATTCTTTTTGTGTTATTAATATGCATAAATGATACCACTTATTTAAACCATTCTTCAATCTGCTTTTTTCGTTCAACATTATGCTTCCAAGATTTATCCGTGTAATACACGTAAATCTCATTCCTTCATTTTAACTTCTATATAGAATTCCACTGTATGCATAGGTCATAATTTTTTTTACTCACTCTCCTATTGAGGAGCATTAGGTTTTGTTGTATTGCATTTTTGAGGGGAGTTCCACTCAGATCCCTTTTCCCCAGGCAGTGCATCCACCCCGGCTGCTCTAAGTGTTGGCTGCTGACGACAGCTCCCAGTTGCCCCTTTATCCAGAGATTCCTCTTGGTTGACAGGAGCTACCTTGCCCTGGAGGTGATACCACCCCACCCCATATACACGCCCAGTTATGACAGTAATGGGGTACAAAAAGACCCCTTTACCTCAAGGGAGGAACTCCTCGATGTGATTTATGTCCCAGAACCCTTCCTGGAGCTGACCAAAATAGACTTCTTCACCTGAGACCACATCCTTGCCTGGCGTTTCTCCATCTTGCCCGTGCATCCCTCACTACTTCACAGGTTTCTCTTGAGAAGCATGCCAGAGTAAATGGCATACACCTTCACTGCTGTCTCAGACTCTACTCCAGAGGAACCTTACCTCAGACAGGGTCCTTATCATAAACACTATTATAAAATGCTGTGACCATGCTCATGAGTCTCCATGTGCAGATTTGCCAGGGGGTTCTCGGTATATACCAAAATTGCTGCCTAGTAGGATAGGCTTATCTTCAACTCTTAGATGTTGCCAAATTGCTTTAGAAAATAGTATCAATTTATACAACTACTCCCACATAGGAGAGTTCCCACTTCCCCACAGTACCTCTAGCACTTGCTGTTGTCAGGCATTTTAAATTTTGCTACCAAGTTGAGAGTAAAATGATTCATCTATCTCACTCCTTTGTTCTGGGTTGTTTCCTTTTCATTTTGTTATTTAACAGATATTTATATGGCACTTACTAGGAGCCTTACAAATGTTTGAAGCACTTTACTAATATTAATTCATTTAATTCTCATACAAAGCCCATGAGGTACATACTACTACGATTATTCCCATTTTACAGATGAAGAAACTGAGTCACAGGAAGGTAAGTAATTTGCTCAAGGTTGCACAGATAGAAAGTGGCAGAACTTGTATTTGAATGAAGGCAGTCTATCTAAAAAATCCACGTGCTTTATCACTACACTAACACTACCTATTAAATACATCCTTTGGTAGTTCTTTCAGTATTGATCTCTGCCTAGTGAGTCTCTTGGACTTTGGTTCTCTAAAAAATGTCTTTTTGTTAAAAGAATAAATGAAAATAAAAATAAAACCCTATATCACAATTGTGGTCTGCTGAATAATGCCTGCTCCCCAAGATATCCATATCCTAATTCCCAGAACCTGCGAATGTTACCTTATATGGCAAAAGGGACTTTGAGGATGTAAGTAAATTAAGGTTCTTGAGATGGGAAGATTATCCTGGATTATCCAGGTAGGTCTTAAATGTAATTACAACTGTCCTTAAAAGAGGAAGGTGGAAAGAGATTTGACTACAGATGTAGGAAATGTGACAACGGAAACAAAAGACTGGAGTGACTTGAGGAAGGTTCGTGAGCCAAGGAATGCGAGTGGCCCCCAGAGGCTAGAGAGTCAAGGAAACAAATTCTCCCATAGAGCCTCCAGAAAAAACAGCCCTGCCAACACTTTGATTTTAGCCCTGTTTGACTCATTTTGGACTTCCAGAACTGTAAGAGAATAAATTTGTGTTTTTTAAGCCTCTAAGTGTGTGTTAATTTGTTACATCAGTAATAAGAAAATAATGCAATAATTCATCCCAAAACTCAAGAACTTAAAAAACAGTGATTTATTCTCGTGGGTCTGTGGGTCAGTTTATCTCCTCCCCACTCAATTTGGGGTGGCTCTCTCTTCATGTCTCTTCATGTCTCTCATCCTCCTCCTGGGACCAGTGGGGTAGTCCAGGCATGTTCTTCCCCAAGGCAATGGCATCAGCACAAAGAAACTCACAACTGAGGCCTAGGTTTCAAACTGGTACATTGTCACTTTCACTTCATTCTATTGGCAACAGCAAGTCAGATGGTTGAGCCTAGAATCAAGCAGTAGAGAAATACACTCCACCCTTTTTTACGTCAGCATTTAAAAATGCATTCCATTGTTTCCTCAATCTAGTTTTGCAGTGAGAAAATTGCTTTCAGTCTAATCGTCATTTCTTTTAAGTTTTCTTCCCTTTCTCTCAGAAAGCGGTTAAGATTTTTTGTTTGTTTTTTAAGAGCCTGGATTTGTATTTGTTTCCATTTATCTCCTCAGATGTTGGTATATTCTGTCAAACTGAGGACTCCTATCTTGCTTCAGGTCTAGAAAATTTGCAACTATACAACCTCTTATTATCTCAATTTTATGCTTCTCGAATTCCTATGCTGGGCCTTCTTATCTATCCTCCATCTCTCTTCATCATTTTTTTATATCTCTTTACCTTTTTTGCTATATTCTGATTGATTTTTTTCAGAATAGCTCCCAATTCAATAATCCTCTCTTTGGCTGGGCCTAATCTGCTGCTTAACCTTTGTTGAATTTTCATTTACTTACTATATGTACTATGCCTTTCTTTTTTCCATACTATTTTGTTTATTTTTTATTATGATTTTTGTTCTTTCTTTTTATATCTTTCAGCCTTTTTAATGTGCCTATTATGATTCAGATCCTTCTAAAATCTCCAGCTCTTGGAGTGCAAATTCTCCTCGTCGTTGCAGCTGTTCTCTCTCCCTCCTGGAGTTTTGTGTTCTGATTTTTTTGCAATTTCCATGTGCTCTGTTTTGTGGGATGATCCTTTCAGAGCTGTTCCACTCCTGTTTCTCCTAGAGACCTGGGAGATTCATGAGTTTTAGTGCCAATATTGGTGTTAATTTCTCAGTTTGGGATTCCTGCACCCCAGGAGTGGTGTAAATTCAAGACACACACCTGTTTGTGCTGCCTTAAGTTTCCAAATCCTTGCAGATTTCTTTACCCAACCCACCCAAGGCCTGCCCCAGAGAGTAGTTTCTGTGGTCCCATTTCATACAGGGGTAGCCCTTCTAGACTCCCGTTGATTCAGGGGACTGTCTCAGTGTCTGTCTCACGTGAGTCTAGGGCCTTATCTCCTGTCTCTGAACTGGACTCTAGTCCCAACTCTCAAATCTCAGTCTGATTGGAAAACCCCTGTGAGCCTCCATGGCGTCATCTTCTCCTTGCAAATCTGACTTTATATTCCTTCCTCATTTCTGGTACCAGGGATTTTTACTTTCTTTCTTTCAAGATTGGTTATTTACTTTTAAAAATGTACATAATTTGCAGTATTTCTATAACTAGGAGCAGGAGGAAGAGACTTTCACTGTCATCTCCTTTCACCATGTTGATAGGAAGTCTCTGCCTTGACTTTGCACTGTAGAGTTACATCTGGTGATCCTATTTACTTTCCCAGGCCCCCTTTAGCACTGGGACCCTATTCTAAATCCAGCTCATACCTATGGGCCCTAATGTCTCCTAGCCTTTCTTCCCCAGGCTTAATCCCCTACTCATAAGCACCACTATAAAAAGTCTTCCAGAACCAATCAATCCCAGTCCATCTGGTTAGATTTCTTGGTAGCAGTCCTGCCGTATTTGAACTCCTATTTCCAAAGTCAATCCAGAGATTGTGACAATTCTTGGATGCTAAACAGACTACTCTCACTCAAGGCCCTTCTCTACATCCAGGTTACTTCCTCCTATCCAGTCCCTAACCATGAGCTACACCCTGTTGAGTGAATCACTGCCAGCATATGGACTAGGCCTCAGCAATCTAGCCCTGCGCTCACCAAAACCCCATCAAGAATACAGTAAAATCCTATTTTAACAAATATCTATCTATCTAGAGCCCCTGATTAAACATTTCCAATCCTAAGCCTAGTTGCTAGAACTCTATTTTGAGAAGGAAAAAGAAGCACATCTTGAGAAAGGAAGTTTATATCAAGGATTTATTCAAATAATAAATTCCCTGATTGTGTGCTGAAGTTATATACACTCATCCCAATCTCTGACATACAATGATTACTGACATTCAGAAAGATCAATATCAGGCACTGGAAATTCACAGTGGCCAAAGAAAGATTAATATACTTTTTGTACTTCCCATGATGGTAAAGACTATCAATACATTTTTAAAAGATTTTCAGTAAGAACTGAAAGTGAAACACTTAATCTTAAATTAAAAATAAAAAAATTAAACAAAATAGCATTTTACCAAAATATTTCCATCAATTGAGGCATTCCTAGCTATACAATATTTCTATTAAGGTACAGTTACCATTTAATGAAATTTTTCAGATTCCTGAAACTGCTCCCAATAGATGTTTTAAAATTAGATTATAGATTTAATTCGCCTTGTGAAAACTTGGAGAAAATACTGTCTTTTGACATGGTAAAAAAAATCAATAATGCCATTTGAAGTTGGCTTTTTAAGAACATTGTGACCTATATCAGGATAGGTAATATTGAAAAATCTTTGGGAATTGTAAAAAAAAAAAAAAGAAGAAGAAGAATATAAGTAAATCCTAATAATATTCTTCTTGAATGTTATCATTTTTTTTTCTGTGAGGAAGATTAGCCCTGAGCTAACATCTGTTGCCAATCCTACTCTTTTTGCTGATGAAGATTAGCCCTAGGCTAACATCCATGCCCATCTTCCTCTACTTTATATGGGACACCGCCACAGCATGGTTTGGCAAGCGGTGCATCGGTGCGCACGTGGGATCTGGGCCTGCGAACCCTGGGCCACTGAAGCTGAACACACGCACTTAACTGCTACGCTACCAGCTGGCCCTGAATGTTATCATTTTTGAAAAACAAAACTTATCTACAGAAAAATTAACACACGTGGATAACCTATCCCTTAGCTTTTTTTCCTAGAATTCCCTAGAAATGTTTGCTTACTCGTGTGTTCTACAAGGCATTTCAGCTGTCTCCCTTTTGGGAATATTTTTTAAAAAAATTCCTTAAAGAACTTTCTAACAAAGAAATTCTTTATGTATCTATGCCATGTTTTCTATTGGATTATTTTTAAAAAGTTATCCCACAAAATGTTTAGCAACATTTTTCTGTGGAGAAAATTTCCATGATTAGAGCTAAAAGATTTCCAGTAATAAATATAAATCCTTCTGTATTTCTTACAGCTGACCTATGTAATATTAAATATATAAATAGTTTAAGGTGGCTGAAGATATGATTTGATATATGATATAACTAAACCATGAAATGAGGTCTATGTTACTCTTAAAGACGTAGCAAAGAGAATATTCTCTTAGTATAAGTAATTAATGAGGCATCTGTCATAATATTCCTAACTTGATTAAAATTCACTATTTTAATGTCCAATCTCTCTGGATCAGAAAGCATCTAATATAGCTCATTCTTATTGTAGAATAGACCCAACTATAATATATTTGCAGACCATTGATATTTATGGATCAGAAAGAATGCTACAGAAAGTACTAGATATGTTTTGCTTTTAACTGGGACATTTCTAATACCAACATAGGATTGGATTTGCTTGAGAAGCCCTAGAAGTTGGTTAGGTCTTTCCATCTAGGTTAGCTTATTGCGGTAGCTTCCATTAATGATAGTGCTTGTTTGTGATTAAATTTCCAAGAGTTTAAGTTGCTTGCAGCAATGGTAGAGTCCCTCAGACTTTTCAGGCCTCTGGTAGCCAAGACTTCACTAGTGGGTGGGCAATGAGGATTCTCTTCATGGGCCAAGAAAGGACAAAAATCCTTCCTTAGTCTCTTACAGGGGAATGATGTGCACTCCCTAGATTTTCATTTTATATATGACCAAGGACCAGTTTCAAAAACCTACTCTCTTAGCCAGGTTCCCCAGAATGCAGAGACAGAAGCTAAAGCATATGTGCACCTACTTCATTATAGAGTGCAATCCAGCAAAGCAGGGAACTTACAGCAAGGAAATTAGTAGAACCAGCTTCAGTTCCTATGTCTATTGCTGGTCCCATAATAAGGCCATAATTGATATTCATCATCTCATCTTCCCTCCTCCACCATCCATTCTAGATTCCCTTATTCTTGGCCAGCACTTTGGATCGTCTGATAGTCTTGTCTAGTGAGTACCCTTTCCAAAGAGTGTTAGCTTTTCCTCATTTCTAGGTCACATATATGTGGGAGCCAAGCAGATCTCATAGTGTCTTCTTCCTCACTATCAACAAGGAAGCCCCAGGGCAGAAGGTAAGCAGTGCCTGGGCAAGCATAAGGAGAGGTGCTATTGAGTTGTACTCTCTTGAAATCAGTTAAAACTCTTACTGAGATGGTCACTGTCGTGGTGACTGAAGTGGAAAAAGAGACCAAAGACTCTTGAAGACAAGTGACATTGAAAGGATCTAAAATGGTACAGAAGTGTCTGGTACTTGCAGTACACGAGTTAGTAAGAATCAAATTTTTAAATTTTTCATTCTTAATCTAAAGGCAGCATATTCACTGAGTTATTTTTCCCTTGAAAAGTAGGAATGAGAAAAGTAGGAATGAGTGGAGTAGGTGGTCCACAGGGCCTTTGCCTTATCTAAGTATTTGGGGAGGGTTGTCCAAAATGCTGCCTACTATTGCCTTAGACGACCTCTAAGCTGCTTGTTTACTTCACTTGTTAATGACCAACTTATTTTTATCTTGGCTCTTTTTTAAAAGGATTTGAAATGGCTTAGAACAAAAAGCAAACCAATATGATAGACATATAAAATGGCCCAAGCAAATACAAATACGGGTAAATGCATGTTGAACATAATTACAATGATAGAGCTACAGATTTGGCTCAGAGTTGTACAGTCCAGAAAGCATGATAAGTTATACAGATCTTGTTATCAGAAAGGAGGAAGCCTGCTTGAGGAGAATCAAAGTTTTTCTGGCACTGAAATCTAAAAGAACTTTCTGATGTGGAGCCTTGTAGAAGGAACATCGAATGATATAATGGACAATATTCTCAACAACATTTTTACAGCAAATGCAGAAGTTGATTTCATTTTATAATGAAGTGAATAAAATTATTATTTCAACAACCAGCACTACAATTCCTTTAAGGGAGAAAACTTTTGCTAGGAATAACACTTGAGGTAGAAGCAGAACCCTCCAAGGGTCTGGTGTGGTCTGCGAAGGCTTGAGAGGAACAGGAAAATAGTTGCGCCTAATAGGGAAAAAGAAATTTGGAAGTTCCTGGGGTAATTAGGAAATGAGTAGATGAAGAGCTGAGATTGGAAGGGAAATGAGGAAGAGCAAAAGCCACTGAAAAGGTGAAAGGCTCTGTGAACAAGTGATCCTTCACCACCTGCCGCCACCCCTAGTCTTCAGTAAAGTTTGCAAAACTCATAATTGCTTTGGGTATGTCAATACATATACTGAAAGTAAAGAGTGCTAAGTTTCGGTCAAGGTGGCAGCAGAGCAAGATGGTGACAGAATGTGAGGAATCCAGAAATCAAGAAAAAGATGAAATCAGGAGATTGTAAGCCATCTGGTATTAATGAGGACTGGAGAGCAAAAGACAATGCTCATTGAGGGCAGGTCCACAGGCTTTCAATACCAAATAACAATTGTTCACTTTAACAACTCCTTATACAAGCCAAATGCCAGCATGATAGACCATCCCTCCTCTGAATGCAGATGATATACTCCTTGTGAAAGAGGTACGTAACTGTCACTCAGCATCCATTTCCACTCTCTTTTGAGTTATGAAATCTCCCCATTTTTAGCTGGACACATGGACCCACCTAGAGTCATTTCCTAACAGACCATTCAGTTGGTTGTGGCTTGTTAACAAATGGCCAATGAGATGTAAGCAGAAAGGATGTGGACAATTTCTGGATCAGATTCTTATGAGAGGCTACTTGCCCATTGCTTCTAACTTCTGCCATTCCTGAAGTCTAGAATATGGACATAGTGGTAGTGAGCCACCTTTGACCATGTGGATAAAGACAACATTCCAGTCTAGGAGATGGCCTAGCAATGATATAGAAGGAACCTGGATTTCCTGGTGAACTAGAGCTGCCTACCCTCCCTCCCTCCACCACCTATCAACTCAGACTTTTACATGAGAGAAAAATAAATCCTCTATCATGTTTGAGCCACTGTTATTTGATCTCTGTTAAAGCAGCCAAATCCATATCCTTTACTTAGAATACATATTAATCTATTGATACTACTACACTCTTTGGGTGTAGCCCTTAAAATTATGAAGTATAAAATATCTTATAAACTTAGCCAAAATTATACCTCGCCAGTTGCAACAATGGTTCCATCACTGATACACTGCAAGCATTTCACTGGATTTATTTTTGCTATCACCAGGTGGAGTACTGTTAGATAGAATGTTTTGCTGAGTAGACTATGTTGCCCATTATAGAGCAGAGTTCAATATGCTGCAAATAAGAGGGAAGAAGCATGTCATAATGTCTTGCTGGCACAGAGAGCCCACACTTATTGAACATGCCAAAACTGTCCCTCATGAGTATAGGAGAGAAGGCAGTCAGAGCAGTAACAGCTCTATTCATACAGAAACACAGTGAACAGAGGAGAACCTGTGGATGCTTTTACAGATCCTGTGATATATTGTTAATCTCTAGCAGTGATTATATTATAATTATTGCTGACTCTTTTACAGCAGTAATTCAGTTAGAAAATGGATTTAACTTTATGCAACAGAAACCCAATTGCTGTGGTTTGACCACATACAGGAATATTTATATCACATTTCAAGAAATCTAGAGTAGACGGTATAAGACTGCTATGGTGATTCCACAAGGCCATCAAAGACCCAACCTTCCAGCCTTCCAGCTTTTCTGTCATTGATCCTTTACATGTTGCTTTCTTACCTGTGATCACCTGTGTTGATCACAAGGCTGTTGCACCAAAGATGTCACATTCTCAATCCAGGCGGGAAGATGGGAGAAGAATGAAGAACAAAAGAAAAAGCTGAGTTTGTTCTCTTGGGGTGTTTTCCTACAATTAGTAGCTAATAACTTCTGTTTACAACGAATTAGTCAGAACTGTGTCCCATGGCAATCCTCAAATGTAAGGGAGTTCAGGCAAGTGCAAATTTTTACCTGGGCAGATTGCTGACAAATTCAGAAATCTCTTAGTATGGAGGAGGAGAGAGTGGATACTGGGTAGGCAACCATCCATGTCTGCCACATACTGTTACTAAAAACTCTTCTATTCAACCAGAAATCATGAACTCAAAAATATTAGAACCACTGGAATACAAGATTCCATACATTTCTAAAACACTCGTCAATCCATTCTGTTACTTCTTTTCAGGATATTCTGTCATTTTTTCCTAGGAAGAGTGACTGCTACTGCTTATTATCGTAACTATTTTTCCCTCTGTTATTGTGTCTTCATAACTGGTTAGAAAATGTTTAATACTGGAGTAGATCAAAGATGGTCACAAATTTTTTGACATTCATCCAATCAAGAGGTGAGGTTTATGTCCCCTCTTCTTGAATCTGAATGGGCTCTGTAACATGGCAGAAATGGTGCTGTGCCAGTTCTCAGGCCCAGGCCTTAAGAGACTGGTAGCTTCCTCGTCCTGTCTTTTCAAATACAAACTCTTGGAAACCAGTCACCATGTTGGGAAGAAGTTCAAGCAGCATCATGGAGAGGTCAACAGGAAAATGAACCAAGGCCATTGGCTTATAGCCCTGGCTGACCTCCCAGCTCAATACTGGCACCAACTTGCCAGCCATTTTAGTGAGCCATTCTAGAAGTAGATCCTCCAGCCTCAGTTGTACTGTCCTAGCTGATGCCCTATGCACCAGAAACGAGCTGTCCCCTCTGAACACTGCCAAAATTTCAGATTTGTGTGCAAAACAAATAATTGCTTTGGCTTTAAGTCTTAAGTTTTGGGGTGGTTTGCTACACAGCAATAGATTACTTTCAGTGAAAGAAATTAATGATGCCTTAATGAAATGTAAATATAGATGAATTTTTAGTGGTCAAAAATTGTGAAGAACATAAATATCATCATAAACACGCCACTTATCTTTATTTAGTACAATAAGCCAGAAATACATTTATTATTAATACTTGACTTTGTAGTTTATTTAGCTATATTCACAGAGCCATTGATACAAATATTTGGTGAAAAACTTGGGGAGGGTGTATTCCCCATTTACATGAAAGCAAAAAGTATTTACGAAGCAAATGAAAACTATCCCTGAAAAGCATCTGATACAGTAGTATCACCTTCCTGAGCTCTGAATGAATTGTGAACTCTGAAGGAATTTAGAATAGAGATCATCTATTTTTTTTAACAATGTTGGGTTGGGTTTTACCATTCAGAGAAATCAGTTACTGTCACTAAAACACTCAGCTGATAAACACAAGAATGAGATAGAGTAGGACAGAGTGCAATGGTCAGTCAAGATGGTTTACCTGTATAATATATCAGAATTGTACAATTTTAGTTAAAATATTTTCTTTTCAGTTTTACTGCTTTTGCAATGTTTAGGACTTTCAGAGGATGAAGTCATTTCAAAGTAGAGCTCTCTAGTCTGTTCAGAGGTACAACTAAAAATTTTTTCTTTATATGTTTTAAGATGGGGAGTCACATCCCCAAATTCAAGCTTTTTAATGTACTCAGCATAAATAAAAATTAGTTGATTTTTCCATGAGACCTGATCCATGAGTGGGCGAATTGGGGTAAGATCTGAAAATTGAATCACTTTTTTTCGCCTCTTTCTTTCTATAAAG
Organism: Ceratotherium simum simum; assembly: GCF_057802395.1. Lineage (NCBI taxonomy): Eukaryota > Metazoa > Chordata > Mammalia > Perissodactyla > Rhinocerotidae > Ceratotherium > Ceratotherium simum. The sequence goes on from NC_141900.1 coordinate 75,197,943, forward strand.
ATATAGTCGATCGATATAGTCGATGGTTTATAACCAAGACTCAAACTAATCGTGTCTTAAACATCTTTGCTCCTCCATCTTTAGGTGGTTTTCTTCCCACCCACATGTCCAGCGTGGCTTGTTACCACATCTATATCCCAAGCAATAGGGTGAAAGAAGAGAGAAAGAAGGGCATGCCCTCCCTTTAAGGATGCAACCTAAAAGCTTCACAGATGAATTCTGTTCACACTCCATTGGCTGGAACTTAGTTACCACAGGCCACATCCAGCTTGTAAGAAAGGTGGACAATATGTAGACTTCGTTCAGATTGGCCATGTGCCCAGCAAGAAATTAGGCATTCTATTGTTACAAGAGAGAAACGGAGATTAGATGCTGGTGAACAACTAGAATGCCTACCACCAGCTGCACTCACTTGGGAGCAAGAATGAATCCTCTGGCTAACATTTTATTTTATATGAGATCTTTGATTTGAACGTTCTGCCTGAATGAGCACCAGACAAATGCTTTACCTAAACTTCTCTGACCAAAATTTCATAAAGAATTCTTCACTATGAAAAGAGATGCATCTTTAACTCATCTTTATGTATTAGCCATAAAATACTACAGTAAATTAAAGAAACCAGAAGTCGTTGATTCAGACACTGCTAATAGATATTCAGGGCACTTTTATCTTTGCTAAGCAACAATTTCTAGAGTGCTCTATATGTTTGCTTTTTATATAATTTTAACTCATGTAATATCTTTCAGCAGACAATCTCAAGAAGCTTTTATAAACATTAATTAACTGAACTTCACAACACTCTCGAGAACTGAGTATTAATACATCCATTTACGTGGCAGGAAGCCAGATGAACATTACAATCAAGCGCTATGGAGCTTACTTGGTTACAGCCATGTAAGGACATCAAGTAGGCAGTACTAGAAATTCAACGTTAACCTGAAAATTGGGTATTTAGCTACTACTAGCCTAGTAAATGATTATTACCCTATATTTAACATAAGCAAAGCCACATTACTAAAACAAACATAAAATGAAACCCTTTATTTTGAAATGCTACTTCAATTTAAATGTGACTGATGTGTAATCTTCTATCTATAAGTCTAAATATAAAAATAAAATTGGAAAGATTCTCATCAGATAGACTTTTAGCACCAAGCTTGATGCAATTTGTTCCTAGATTAAATTTGAAAAAACAGCTGCTAAAAAAAAGTTATTCAATTCACATGTCAGGAAAGGACAGCACATATCAGATTTCTTTTAAAGAAATAATCAAATTATATATGAATGTATATTATGTGTATTATCTGAACCTATCTTAGAGTTGTTGTCATGAATAAATAATAAAAATGATGGTAAAATACATGATTACTGTGAATGTGCTATCCAAAGAGCTAACTTCTTTGGTATGGCATGAAACATCCTGACATATTAAAAATATTTAAAATCTCAAGGTTTTTTACATTTTTGTTATTCATTGAGTAAATTCATTAAATACAATTCATATGTTCAACGGAATTTTTCAAATACAGAAGGAGATATAACCATGGTCCCTTATAGAGGCAGATAAACTTATTTCAGTCACTAAATAAAAGTTTCAATATTATACTTATTTCTGGTAATCTTATCTATGTCTGAAAAAAAATGAGACCGAAGCCTCGGTTTAATGGAAGCTAAAATACAGAAATAAAAGCAAGAGTGTCATTTTCATAGGAATGGACAAGTGTCCAGCGCAAGATTTACTGGTGACAAACGGCATGAGGACTAATGAAACATGAACCAATGACTTTTAACTCAGACTTTCATCAGTAATCTTTCCAAAAATCTCCTTAAATAGATTTTTTAAAACTCTTCGAATAAGGGCAATCTAAAGTTTAGATATAGGACAATATCCTGAAAGATCTTTTGAAGTTGCTGATTTTCCAAATCATCAGAAATTTAAAATAAATTTTTGGAAAATTTCTCCTAGGACATTTATCCTGGCCAGGCTATTAAAGAGAGGGAACTGGGCTTCCATTCCACCTGGCTCACCCTTTCTAGTGAACTGACATGCTCAAAATGTTAGAGTTGTAAGCCAGCTAACTAATGAAAGCCATTTCAAAGCTAATAGTTTAAACTTATGGGTTATTTTGTTTGGTTCTGAGGGTGTGGGGAGTACTCTTCCAAAGGAATATCAAATTTAACTTTAATGACTTACCCAAGGAATAGAATCCAGGTCATCAAAATCTGATAAACATGCAAAATTTCTGCTAATAATAAAGGTGGAATAGAAAAGATGATAATTTATGATAGAATGGAAAATAGCTTTATCCAGAGATACAACTCTTTTTAAGAAAGATACACATACATGTTTTCCCATATACATGAGAAAGGTTTTGTTGGTTTTTTGTTTATTTTCGAATGACTATGGACTTTTGCCTGCAGATGTGTTATATAAAATTCATTTTAACAACAGTTATTAGGAGTCTTCTACTGAGTATAGCACGAGATATGCAGACAACCAAGACAAGGTTCTTGCCCTCAAGAAGTTTATAATGTGAAAGGAAGATAGGGAGGTATATTTCCAAGGAGAATAAATAAATACTGTATCATTAGAAAGGTACAAATAACATGTTATCAACTTTAAAGAAGAAAAAGCTTGAGCTCCTTGGGAGAATCAGGAAAGGCTGCTTGAGCAAGGAAATATTTAATCTGGGCCTTGATGGATGGGTAGGATTTTGGCAGTTGGAGGCCATGATATGGGGGAGGGAGGGCGGTAGTGGTGGAAGGATTCCAGGTAACAGAAACAAAAGACATAGGACACATAAAAGTCTAAAGCATACTGAGTATGAGACTAGCATAAAGTAGAATGTAGGGAGCCAAGTAATAGAAAATGAATTTGGAAAGATAGGTCAGGGTAAATACTGTTCTTTGTTTCTGCTTGCAATATGTGCATTAAAAGTGCTGGATATAAACTCCTGAGTTTGGACTTGATTTTAAGAAATTGTTCCATACACTTTTTATTACTAAGAGTACTCATTCGATGCTTGTGACATTGAGCTATGCCATATAATCGTATGTTAAATGCTATTAATTGTGCACTTGAAATGATCATAGCTATATTAAAACCTCACTTACATTTAGCAAATAGGAACCACACGGGCTGGGTAGTGGCTGTGATCTTTTTCTCTTTGAATATAATAAACTTAGAAGAACTTTAGAATCTATAAATGGACTTTAGAGGTATGGGTCTATTCTTACCCAACACTTCTGGAAATGCTGAATGAGCACCAGTATGCTGATTTAAGTTTCACTTCCTCTCTGTGTCATAGGCCTTCTTCTAACAGAAGTACTAATTAGTATTGAGATAACCCAAGGCAAGATCAGCTTTTAGAGCCAAATGTGATATGAAAGATTACGTGTACCCAACTGCTTGTTTTACATCCAGGAAATAAAAATCCATAGCGACTCACCCAAAGTTACCCAATAAGCTACCCTAGCAAATTTTCTAAACTAAAGATAAAATAGGTAATATTCAGAGCAAAGGAGAAAAATTACTGAATTTACCAAAAAGGTTTTTTTTTCTTTCTACTTACATTGTCAAAGACCATTTACTAAAGTAAGAGTTCCTGGCTTATTTAGAATAATTAAGACAAATATATTTGAGACTATTACCCTCACTTACTTTCTTTGTCCACACTGGCCTCGTTGTTGATTCTCGAAGATACCAAGATGGCTGGCATGGTACCTATTTCATATATATGTATATATTTCATATACATATAAAAAAACTAGAAGATAAATCCTGCAGGTTTAACATCTCAATTCTGGAGTCCCAGAAGAGAGAGTAGAGAAAATGAATTGGAGGGAAAAAAAAAAAATCAGGATTTAAAACAGCATCAAACTTTTCAAGAACAGGAGTGAGGCTAGAAGATAATGAATCTTTCCACGCAAACTATCAATCAAGTGATAAGGGTAAAATAAAAACACATTCAGACTTACAAGGTCTCAAAAAATTCTCATCACATGCACCCCTTTTTAGGAAGCTACGGGAAGAAGTGTTCCACCAAAAATGAAAAAGTAAACCAAGAGAGAGAAAGATAGAGGACCTGGGAAACAGGTGAGAGGTGATAGAAACGCCAATCATCCTGCTTCTGACTTCTCAGCTCATGCCTTAGATGTAGCTTTGCCTCATCCCTCAGTCCTGACACAAAATGCTGCTCCCTGATTTTCACCTTTGTCTTCCCCTCCTCAACCTTAATTCAGATACTCTGGCTTTGTTACCTTGGCCATCACAGGCAAATAAGTAAATCTTTTATTTGAGCTGTCCTGGCCTGGAGCACCTTATGCTGCACCCAAGCCCTCATGAGTGGGCTTCTGACAGAGTTACTTCAGCCCAGTGACCAAGTCCCAGACAAGGCCCATGGGACTTGACTGACACAACCATGAAAGACTTCACAGCAATTGTCTATTAGCTCTCTTCCAGCAGGATTCTGCTATCCTTCAAAAGCCAAGCCTTTGCTGCATGTTTTAGAATGTTACCAAAATCAGGGATCCTTCCTAGGTCAGGTTTCATTTCATTTCTTTTAATTATAATGAGAAAGTAATTTCAGGATGTCAAGAGACTAACAGGCTGATGTGGAGTCTTGCCTGCCTATGCAGAACAGGAGCCCTGGCAGGCATGGCTCAGTTGGTCCTAGGGCAGCAAGAGGGCTTCTTCCCACCCTACAGCCAATAGCTATGAGCAGAATCAGCAAGTGCTTCCAAGGGAATAGGTGTATTGTGAGTCCTGGGTGACATCCAGGTGCAACTCTCCTCCCCCAGGCCCATGAGAGGGGTTTACTGGTACCCTCTGATCACAAGCTTTACCTTATTTGTAACAGGTTTAATGGACACATTCAATCCCAACTTTCTTGCCTCATTTGTGGCACTAAGTAGTGGATACCTTCCAAATATGTAATAGAAAATAGCTAGCAAGCATGGTCTCTGGACAAAGAGAATATTGTCACAAGAATTTCTGCACATATTGCATGACTCTCTGTTTGTGTAGTATGTATAATATGTACTTTAGGGAGAAGACACCAATCTCAGTGTGACTTCCTTAAGAATAATAGATACTGTCACAGTTTGCTAATCCCATTTGTTTCCCAGGAGAAGGGAAAGGTTATTAATTACACAGTATGGGTCAGGGGTCATCAGGCCCATAAAAGGGGTTGCAATATGAAGGCTCTGCCCCCAGAACACAATCTCCAACTTCTGCTATGCCTCCAAAGCAGTCTGCAGAGGACACAGCCCAATTTTCACACTTGCTTATGAATTTTTAAAATTTTGTAAATACATAGATATCAAGGTTTTTAGGCAAACAGATTGAAACGGTGTTATTTCTAGTTACTTGCCTAACCAAGCAAATGTAAAGCTGGGTGATCCTGTATTTGCAGCAAGGCAACCTCTTCTGAATGCACAACACTCTAAGAGATGTAAGACCTCCTACCTCCCACCACCCCCAGTGACAGCTTTTCTCATTTTCTTTCCCTTCATGCTTTCTGATCCACAAAGAAGAAGACAGAAAAAAACCACATAAACTAATATACCATTGGGTTATGCTGTCAACAAAAAATAATTGTAATACAGTGTGAGATACGCTAAATTAGGAGTATGAAGTGCCATTGGAAAACAGATGAAGCAACCTGTCAACCTGCCTAGAGTGTGGGACAGGGTGGGTGGGAGAGGGCCAGTCATGGAAGCCTTCCAACACTAGGTTTGGATCTTGAAGAATGAGTCAGAGTTTGCCATGCAAATATAAGAAGGAAGGCCACTCCCACCGGAAGAATAAACAATGCCAATACCATTGCCTTTGCTGGCAAGGCTGCCAATACTGCCTCCTTCACCACTCTCTTCTTGGAGTAGGAAACATCCATGTTCTCCTTTGCTGGCTTTGGAAGAAAGGCAAAAAGCAGAACAAAAACAAGGAAGTACTCCCCAGAGCACACACCTTTCAGGTCAAGTCTCATTTCCCAATACTGACAACAAAGTCAATACCTCTTCATTACCATCCTTGGGCTTAAACTCCACCCTCTTCCCAGGGCAGGAGTGGATGGAGAGGAGCAACCCAAATGCTCATTCTAGAATTTTGGACAGTACCCCCTACTCAGTCCTGTTCTTGGCCTGCTCATAATGGGATCTTCATTGAGCACAAGGACTTCTGTGCCACAGCTGCTTTTTCACCAAGAGACTCCATCACACTTCACCCCAAGAATGGTTCCACGTGCCAGCAGGAGGAAATCTTCTTTTCCTCCCACAATCTGCCCTGGTCCTCACCCCCTGTCTCCAAGGCACCTGAGATCTTTCATGCCTGGCTCTCTATAGCCCAGATAGTCCTAGAGCACTGGATTATATTAAAACGTTCACATACAAAAAATAATAACAATGATTTCTTTCAACGGCATAAGAACCGAATGTTGCATTCTCTTGAAATTCCTCTTAGCTATTCTGACATTTTTTTTCCTATTTGGACACATTAAGATCATCATTCTGTACTAGTGATCACTATCAGAAAGTCAGGAAAAAAACAGACTCTCGAAATCAAAACAATTTCAAGCAAAAAGTTTTGAGTGGAAAATATAGTGTTTTTAAGGGGTTCTGTTTGAAAATACACTTTGGACGTAGCTTTAAAAAGATTCAATCAGGGAAGCAGAACCACTATGAGTGATATGTAAAAAGGAATTTATGATAAGAATGAGTGCTTACTCAACTGTGGAAAGACCTGGGAAGATAAAGATCCAAAAAACGTAGTTGAAGGAACAGAGAAAAGTCACGAACGTGTCAGAACTTGCAGGGAGCTCTGGAAACCAGCACGTCCTGCTGTTGGGTGGGACAGTGAAGTCTGTGGAAAGTTGTTGGCTCTTCGTGGCTGCCACCTCTGTGAGTTGTCAGTAAAGCATCCAGAGGAGGTCTGGGGTCACTTTTGGTGGGCAAGGCCAGCATTAGGAAGGAGGGAAGAATAAGAACAAACTGGAACCCAGTGGCACTCCTGGATCCGTCTCTTCCCACCTATAGGTGATGATAACCTTCAGAACATAATGTTGACTGCTTCCCTTCTGCTTCCCAGAGCTCATGCAACTTCCCTTTGGGCCAAATCCAATCCGGAATTACGCAGAGAAGGAGAATCTCAAAAACTTAGGCCCCAACATAACCAGGTAGACAATAGATCAATCCAGCAGATTGGTATTTTGACTTAACTACCCGACCTCCAACAACTCATTACGCAGGGATGCGTAAATACTCCTCCACAAACTCAATAAGTCCAAAATGAATGCATCGTTGTATCCCAAACTTCCGTTAAACAACAAAAAATAAATAAAACAAAAAGCAATATCTGAACATTGCTCCATTTCTATTACCTCTAAGTGGTCCTGTATGTTCCACATCCTAGGCATCTATCAAACTTTCCTCCTGCCCTGCATCCCAGCAGTCTCTGCCTTACATCAAGCTTTCATCACTGCTCTCCTGTGTTAAAGTAATAGCCTTCCCTCTTGCCACCCTGCCTCCAATCTCACCCTGCTCCAAAACTTCCATTAAATCAGAGTGATCTTTCTCAAACGCAAAATTCTAATTATTTTACTTAAACTATTTTAGTGACTCATCACCCACCATACAGATTTTCTTTCTTGGTGTGGTATACAAGACCCCTTATATTCTGATCCTCACCTACTTTGTTAGCCTAATTTCCTGCCCTAGCCCCCAAACACATTGTGCCCCAACTGTTCTGAACTACTTGCAGAACCCTGAATATATAATTATTTTAGGCTTGTGTGCCTGCTCCCTCTGCTATGAATTCATTTCCTCACCTCCATCCTCCTGCAAATACAGTTGCCTGACAAACTCCTGCTCATCCTTTAAGATGTGGCTCAAATGTGGCCTCCCATGAGGTGTCTTCCATGTTTCCTCACTCCTCCTGATCCCCCTAGGTAGTCCATGATGCTGTCCTAACAGTGGTTAGTTAGCACTTGCTCCATTGTACCGGGTCTGCAGATTTACATGCAGGTTTTCTGTGCTCAACTACTTGCCCCTCAATGGTAAGGACCACATCACATTCATCTTTGTAGCCCCAGACACTAACACTTCCCTGGCACATGATAGGGGCTCAATAAACATTTGGTTAAGAAATTAATTGATGGATTACAAGACCTGACAAGCTTAAATAATTTATTCCACATTTATAACTGCTTCCATACAACTTATGATTCCCATAAAATATAGGTTTATATTTATTTTTTAAAATGATTAATTGGGGGGTAATCTGATAAATGTAGATGGCCAAATATTGAAGTTCAGTCTAAATCTTGAAACAGCCCTAAATCATATGACCTCATTGATCATATTAATAAGATTATTTCTAAATCGTAATTTCAATGGTGCTGTTTAAATATGCTCTTGACCTGCCATCGGAATATAGAACAACAAAGGAAACATCTGGTTTTTCTTAACTTTGGGGTGACAAATCTATTTGTTAACAGTAGCAATGGAAGAGCCAACGTTACTTGATAACAGCACTAACATGGGGAGCTTGGGCCAAAACAGATGGCCCAGACACTTTAGGGAAAGCTTTAAAAAGATGTCTTTTCTAATTCAGGTTGCACACTCCTTGCAAGTTCCTTCAACATAAGTATGAAAGTTTGCAGATGATTTTATTGGCTCTGACAGTTCTGTCTAGAGGTTAGTTTGCAATTGTCTCTAGGGGGTAGTTTTTGGATTTTGTTTTTCAGAGTAAGTAAAGGCAGGAATGTTTACAATAGACCAGCGAACTGGAAGTCCAAAGCAGTTTGCATCACCGCTGACTTTCTGAACATGACCCTTGACTGTTCACAGTTTGTCTGCGCTCTTATGTTTTTAATTCTTCATTGACAAACCTAGGTTAATCCAGAGTTACTGCCATTTCTTCTGTGTGTTTTGAACATACACTAATACTAATTATGTTTAGACTCTGAGGTTGTTAAACAAAAGGTCGAAATCTAGCCAATGCAAAAGTGTTGGAACCATCTTTATTATTCTTCAGAAAACACTAGTTATGTGTAATAGTTACAGTGATTCTAGTCAAAACGTTCAAACATCCTATCATTTTCAATGCCACTAAAACCTATATATTCCCTCTCAAACTGTTAAATTTTGCAGCCATTTCTAAATTGCCTAATTTACTTTTGGACTCATCAAACATACTATCCCTAAATTGATTATTAAATCAATAATCATTGGAATACAAAAAAGAATTTTATCATATTTGGACAAGGCAGTAGTTAATAAGAACTACATACAGGAGTACTTCCTTTCTAATAGAATGTCCCCTTATATACAATATAATTAGTAAATTGTTTGGTATATTTGCTCCAAAAGGACTGGTTCTAGTAAAATTTTGGTTGATATTTAATTTTTAATCATTTTCATCAGACCATAGAACTGTTTTTATAGCTGAAGAAACTGATTCACAGGAGTTAAGTGCCAAAGCACTCATCAAGTTTGTGGTGAAACCTAGAACTACAGTAATTACACAAATGCCCACGCTCACATACACATTTTTAAAGGGCTATCCATAAAGAAACACTGATCAATGAAGGAAACACGTTTATTTTTGTGCATTGTTTCCCAAGATAGGCTAATCCATTTGTGTTAGTATCAAACAGTTTAACAAATAGAATGGATATGCTAGTTGGGAAATAATGCTATGGTATGTTGTATAAAAATGAGAGATTTTTCTTTCCCAAAATGCTTTTACCAATTTACCACAAGGTATAAGACATAAAAGGAAAAGAGATGAAAAGAAAAGAAAAACAAATTAACACAGCTTCAGGGAGGGAAGTATTGATAGAAGAAAGAATTATGAGGGCAGCCTTCTGGGTCTTTCTGCAAGTCTTTGCCTTTATTTCCTCATCTTCTGAGAGGACAGAGACTCTCCAAAAGACCCTCTCTTAGGACTCCTGACTTTCTGTCATCTGATGCTTCCCTCTCTCCCTCACATTCCCTAGGTCCCCAAGGAGAGCTCAGGGGTTGTGAAAACAGAGACATTGGGGAAAGAGCATTCCAGGTCCTTTTCACGTCTGGGAAGTCTACGTCCTATGCATCTATAGCCCACCACCCAGGCTACCCTAACTGCCTGGGACCCTCGCTCCAACCCGTGCAATGTTTTATAGATGGACAACATAGGTGGTGCCAGCACCTTTATTCTGCACTGCAACATCCAGTCCCCGAGGGTCAAGCAAACAGAGGGGTGGCCATGCCTTAAGTCGCAGCTGACTTTGTGGACAGGGAAGAAAGGAAATGAGAGAAAGCCCTAAGTTCTGCTGCTCCACGTTAAATGACTGCATCATTCACCACAGGACCAGTGACAGTTTATAATATTGCGACGGGAAGTGCAAGTGTTCTGGAAAGAGACAGACTTAGGCCAGTTGTGTGATGTTGAATAAGTTACATGATCTCTCTGAGCCTCATTATTTCCCTGGATGTAAACTGGAGAAGGATGATACCTGTCCTGGAGTTTTATTATGAGATCATAAGTAAAACTCAAACACATGGCTGATACATGGTAGACATTTAATAAATGAGGGCTAGACACATTATGCCTTTGCCTGATTTTAGGAGAAAGGCAATAAGCTAAATGTGAAAATGAACCAAATTACTAACAAAATTGCAGCACCCTGTTGGAGATAGTAATTTATTTTTAATTTTTCTGCCTCCAGTTTCCTAGGCCTTCTGATTAAAATCATGATACCTGTAGCTTCAAGAGCCTAGCAGTCTTGTACTTGTCCTCGATACTGAATACACTTGGTCATATTTTTAGATAACTTAACATTGCATGTTTTATTTTTAGAGAGCCCAGCCACAAGCAAATGACCAATACAAATCAACATAAAAGTAGTTCATATTGCAAGAGCCTCATTTTAACCTTTTGTAGCTGGCATTCTTTAAGACAAGGTTTCCCAAAGCATGTTACCTATTAAACTAATTTTACGGAAAATGGCTACTGAAGATGTTATGAGGAAAAAAAGGCATATTTTCGGTTTAGCTTTGTTCTGTTTTGTTTTTCCCTGTGATTTTTCAGAATCTTCAATATTCTAATGTGCATGATGTATCTCTAAAAAGGGTAAGAAGAGTCCTATATCCCCAAATTGTATTCGCCCACAGAAATGATTTGAGGAACCAGCACCTGAATAATTCTTCTTGTCCTTCTGTGGAGACCTTTTCCACAGGCACACTAATAGGGGCAACGGGGCAAGGGAAGGGAAGAGAGTAGAGCGAGAGAATCCAAGAATAAATACTCTAAGACAGGGGTCACAAATCCTAATGCCTACAGGAGAAAGTGACGTCAAGATCAGAGGTAGGCGGGATGCATTACAAGAGAAGATGGGATGATGGCAAACTGCAGAACATATGTTCTGTCTATTGCAATTCAAACTTTTAAAAAACATTCTGTGGGCCTAGGCAAGTCTGTGGGTCCTACCCTCTACAGGTTGCCAGCATGAAGCCCCTGTGCTAAGAAGATTTCTTTCGTTTCAAAAACAGTAACATGTGAACACACTTAGAGTACCTTCAAAGATTCCAATTTTAATGTGTTGAAGGGAGAGCAGAAAGGATGTGGCATATTTAGAGCGAGACACTGCTGCTCCTCTCCCCTTTGACCATGGCTACCATTAGGCCATCTCAGGGTTAAGAGATGGGATCTTGCTTATAGTTGAGCACTATGTCATCCACAAGTATGTAGATAAGGATAGCTCATGTCTTTCAAGCACTTATATTTTACCAGACACTATTCTATGTGCTTTACTTATAGCTCCTCATTTCATCCTCACAATAATCCTATTATTATCTCCATTTTACAGATAAGGCACAGAGAGTTTAAGCCACTGGCCTATAGTTACATAGCTAGCAAGCAGCAGAACTGGGCTTGAAATCCAGGCTGTCTGGTTCTAAAATCCACACCTTTAACTGCTGTGCTAAACTTGGAGATGTCTTGCTCCTCATTTGAGGGGTATATCAGTTTTGAATGCTTTTGGCCACAGACGACAGAAATCCCAGCTAACAGTGTCTGGAACAAGTATTTTTCTACAAAACAAAATCTGGAAGCAGGTGTCTACTGGCATTGGTGCTGTCGCTCAGCAGTGTCAGAGTCCAACTTTTCTCCTCATGGTTGCAAGATGGCTAGCTCTTTGCTGAGCATTATATATGAAATCAAGAACGCAAGAAGTGAGAAGGGGTGGCACCAGCTTATTAGGGAAACTAAACTCTTTTCCAGAAGTCCCCAATAGACCTCAGCTTAACTCATCACCAGAATGACATCACATGGTTATGTCTGGTTGCAAAGGAGTCTGAGAAAGCAAGTATTTCTCCTTTCCAGCTATAAGAGTGGAGGCAGGCAAGGGAATATCTGGTTGGGAACAGGTGCTGGCTTAGCCAGCCAACAATGTTGGCCACAGGGGTTTGGTTTGGTTAGGAAAATACCAACAGAACTTCATCATACAGTGTGTCACCCATGCCATGGATCCAAGGGAAGTTAAACAGCAACAATTAAAGTTGGCCACAAAACCAAAATTGAATTGTAGAACTCCTATGACCTTTTTTTTTTCTTTTTTTGCTTCTTTCCTTTTCCAAATATGTGCAATTACTTTTAACTCTTTTCTGGATCAAACCTATCTAGGTAGTGCGTAAAAACTAATTATTTAATTTTCATACACTCAGTTACTTTTAGTTATGCTATTCTTAGTTATGTTATTTTTATAAAATATTATCTCCTTATTTATAATTAATAAATCAAAATGACAATTCTTAATAAGTTTCAAAATTGGACTGAAATTTGTCAGTAACTAGAAACTAGGAAACTTCAGTGCTGAAAATATATAATAGGTTATTTGGATTTATAATCTATTTTATTTTCCAGTTTGTACTGGATTTTCTGGGTCTTTCTACCACTTTAATTGTAATTTTTTTCTTTTATATTTTTATCATGGCACTCAAACTCAGAAAACCTGTTAAGGCAACTACATAATGCAATCTAAAAATCCAGTTAACATATTGCTATGGAAACCAGGAAACAGAATCAGCACTCTAATCATTCCTTTGGACAACTGTGACTAATTATATGTGTGTGTGTGTGTGTGTAAATTCATTAGTTTATTCACCTTTTATTGGAAGTTGGTACTGAACCCCAAAACTATAATTGACCTGTCCATAAATAGGCCCAGGGGCCTCCAACCAGTCAATTAGCATTTTAATATGAACCCTAGTCATTGTTAAATTACACCATGTGATATTAGGAAATCTTCAGTAGGGCTGTGTTGTTTATTTAGCCTTCCCAGGCTGTGGCCTCTTGGCATGTTGTGAAGAACACCTGACTGGGATTTGAGAGCTGGGTTCTAACCTCTCCTCTTCTACTAACCAGCTGTGTGACCCTCATAGGAACTCTCAGGCACTCAGTTTCCTCATCTGCAAAACGGTTCAATGCAGGGTTCTAGCACAGTATTATGTAACGGGAACTTTCCTTTTCCATAAAATTGGGGAATCATGAGGTAATCACATTTGAGGATGGAAACGGCTCTGTGTAGTCCCGGGTAAAGTGCCTGGCACATAGTAAGCTCTCAGGAAAACGGTAACTGTTCTTACTATATTTTCCTATTTTTCATTCTGTAGTAAATAATTCCTGAACCTACACAGTCAATGTCGTTTTGTCCCATGACTGTCAATAACTACCAGATGCCACTATCTGACAAGCCCTTCCCAGAGGCAGAGAGGAGAATGCTAAGTCCTAATAGGCAACGCTCTTCCTTAGATCCTGTTACCTTTGAGTGTTTATTTTCTCTTGAAGGTTAATGTCAATTTTTATATTCAGACATGTGAGATATAAAAAGTTATCCTGATACAACTCACCAAGGCCCTAACACCCTTTTTTTAAAAAAAAAAATCATAAGATTTCAACATTCAAGAATTAAACTTTTGTTCTGTTTTGCTTGTTCCTTGATGTTTGCCTAGTTATTTAATCAGCCTGTTTCCTGCTACAAAAAAAAAAAGTGATAGTGAAGTTTCATCAGGGTTCAACTCCTGTGTTGTTCTTCCTTCCAGAAATCCGAGTTATTATAGTAGGGGATAATGGTTGCATAACGATATCATTGGGACAGTTCGTCCACCTACTCCCACCTCCGCCTGGACAATGAATGCCTTGTTTCCGCGGCGCCCTAACCCTCCTCCCCGCGGGGCAGCGCCCGGCGGCCGGCGGAGCCGCGGGAGAGGCTCCGGGCAGAGCCTCGCGCTTTTCCCGCCGGCCGCGCGCGGGGGAGCGCGGAGGGTGCGCGCCGGGGGACGCTCGCCGCGCGAGCACCAGGAGGGGGAGACTCGGTGCCGCTTATCTCCGGTGCTGCAAACTTCAAACTCCCCGAGCTGGGGGAGGAGAGAGCGCGCAGCCAGGGCGAGGAAACTTCTCCACCTAGAAAGTTTCACCTTGCCGTGGGCGGGGCGGGAGGAAACGCGACCCCCGCGGGGCCAGGCGCGGCGCGCGGGCGGCAGGAAGGGCGGGGGCCGATTTCCCCCTCTGGGTGGTGCCAGTCCCCACCTCAGCGGTCCTGGGACCGGCGGACGCAGCGGACGGACAGTGCGCGAGACAGTCAGACACGTGCTGGGGCGGGCGGGCGAGCGCCGCGGTCGGGTCGCCTGGCCGTGCCTCCCGCCTGGACGCGCCCGGGCCGCGCGCGCCGATGCCCGGCTGAGTCACGGGCCGGGCAGCGCGCGGGTGCGGAGGGGCGGAGGGAGCGCGGTCGGCGAGCCGACGGGGCGCTCGGCTGGGCCCGGAGGCAGGTGACCCGGCGGTTCTCGCCGCCCGCAGCGCCCCGAGCCCCGAGCGCTTTGTGACCAGATGCAGAGCCCAGCGGAGGGCGCGAGCCAGATGCGGGGCGACAGCTGACTTGCTGCGAGGAGGCGGGGAGGCGCGGAGCGCGCCGGTGGTCCCAGCGCGGCTGACTTCTCCTCCGCCGGGTCCTGGGCGCCGCAAGGTAAAACTGCAGTCCCCTTCAGATCCCGTACCCACCCCTGGCCCCAGCGCTTCTCCTCTCTTTGTTCCCCTAAGAGACCTGACTGCTGTTCCAGAGGACGAGACCGGGGAGGTGGGCGAGAGTTTAGGGGCTTCAGAAACTGAAGGACTGTGGCCAGGGGGGAGTCGAAACTAGAATGGGGCTTTTCGTTTTAGGGGGTTGCTTCTGACGGCCACCTGTATGACTCTGGAGAGAGAGGGGCGCAATACATTGCAACAGGGGTTTACATTAGATGTACACTCTGTGCTTTCAGAATTAGGTTTGTCTGAATGATAAAGATGTACACAGATGACAAGATTAAACCACAGCCAGTCAGAGGTAGAGGGTGATGGATGACTGTTATGGCCGGGCAAGTTTCAAGGCTGTGATCTGACTCAGCCCTTACAAAGGGGATCCGGTCACCCAGTCCCGGGGTGATGCAGCCGGCAAGGTTTGAGCCGCAGAGCGGTTTCCTTGTTCCCAACCCTGCTTTATCTGTATTACGTAGGGGTCCTTCCAAGGGGCAGGTGTTTCTGTGAAGGTCTGAATTCTTCATTTCTAGCAAATACACAGGGCTTTGTGATCCATCATTTTCAATCGTACTTTCTCTCTTGGCTGGGACTCTGTGGAGGACATCTATCTTATTAGGTGAAATAGATTATAACCAGCAGTCGGCAGTCTGGCTTGTACTGGTACTGACCCAGTAATTAAAGCACCAACGAAAGTATTTTCACCAGCTATTGCCAATGCAGAATTTACTCCCAAGTACGGTTTCCCATTTCATACCTTTTATGTTTTAAAAGAGTCACTTACTAATTTGACAGTTGGAGAGGGTTGCAGTGGCTCACACATGAATAGTTGCCCAGTGTATTTTACAATTTAACAATTTTATGTTCAAAGGAGCCTTGGGGCAGAATGAAATATTGTCAACTCTCTTAGGCAAAATAATCAGGATACTTTAATTGCCAAGTTCAAGATGGTCGATGAATGTGAGAGGATTGTAAAAACTGACGTTGGAGAGAATATAGACTATCTGGACCCTCTCCTGAATTTTAAGAAGACTGTTAATGTTGTGTAGAGTTGGGTGGAGGTTTCTCCTGTCATTTTCATCAGCCAGACACATGCACATTGCCATGCAAATGGATTCAGAAAAACATTATTTTCCTTTACAGCTAAACTATTATAGCTGACTAATGAATTTTTTCTGCATGAGGATGATCTGAAAATGGTGTACATCATGTTTCTCTTTGCTACTGGGACATAAATTGTGCTTTTATGTAAACTGTAAGTGGTGCTCAGATTATTTACAGGTACATAGCTTTCCTTTCCAGCTCTGAGCTTACTGGGCTTTGTTTTAACATGTCACCGTCCATAATGGAACAGAGCTGAGACGCTTTGGTTCCAATCATAGACTGCAAAAGTCTGTGGTGTATTCAGTGTTCATTCTTTTTGGGTTGCTGAATAAGACAGGTGAAATTTACATCACTCATAAGAAATTTTTTGTTGTACCAAAAATGTGTCTGATTGCCTATAAAATATACTGGTGTTTTAAAAATTCTGTTCGTTTCAAACTTGACAGTGCGTCAGCCTGTAGTTATTAACCTAAGTATATTTTGATTTTAATATGATGGAATTTATGGCATATAGAAGATGATCTGCTGACTACTGCTTTTTCTAAGATTGCTTTGTTCTTAATACTTGCAGTAGAGGTTTACATTAGATGTACACTCCGTGCCTTCAGAATTAGTGGATAAGGTTTATCTGAATGATAAAGATGTGCAAGATGAACCACAGCCGGTCACTATGAAAGCTCGTAACTAGTATTTTCATGACTTTTAAACCTACAATAAAAGAAAAATGTTACTTTTCTAAGTGGGGGAAATACTCTTATAAATTCCTTTAAGACTGTATGTGTATGTCCCACTATAATCTTGAAATTTAAAAAAAAATTGTTTTAATGAGGGTTAGATTAAGAAATACATTTCAAAAATCAATTTCCTTAGCTGTTGATTAAAAAATAGTCCAAAATAGCATTGGTCTAAAAAATAGTCCAAAATAGCATTAGTCTAATTTTCCTTTTACAAATGGGTATAATAGCCTCAAACAAACTTTTTCTCAAATGTGGTCATCTCAAAACAAAGTGAATAACTCAAAAGGTCTAACATCCTCTCAGGACGCACACTGTTCTCTAAGTGGCTGCACCAGTGCCTATGGTGACACACCCATGGTGTGTACACAGCTCCCTGCACGTTCAGAGCAGCTCCGGTCTCTCTGCCCCCTTCCTCCTCATCCCTTTCCCTTGGTTTGGTCAGAGCTGCTTCCAAGCCCTTCTATGCTTTTCTCCACTCCAATTTCATGGTTTCTTCACTGTCATTAGGCTTAATGCTTCTCACCAGACTGTCTATGCTTTCTTTTCCCACCATCCATAATATTCTGTGTTTGTTCATGGAATCCCGAATTTCTTAATTGTGCCACCTTAAGGGGATTGAAAATATGCGGAAGCTCAAGGGCCGGGCATGTAACCTCCTTTACTTCCCTGGTGTATGTTGAAACTGGTGCCTTTGACTCTGAGCCTTCAGGGCAGAGTTTCTTCAAGGGCTTTGCTCATTGCAAAATAGTCACCTCTTAGTAATAAATGGTAGATATACTGACTGATGTCAACTCAGGATCACTTTGATTCTCTGTTCTTAACAGACACTCAGTTGCTGCCAGGCCCACATTCGCCTCACCAAAAATAGCTAAGAACTGTATGTTGAGCGTTCTATGTGTTTGGTACTAGGGGAACATTTTTTAAAGGGAAGAAATGAAATCTCTGCCCTTGAAGAGTTTAAAATCTAGATATACAGATAAATATCACACATAGAAACTGAACCAAGATCCATAGTTATTAAGGGGACATCACACATATTTAATTATTAAGGAGAATGACAATGTTAGGAGTCATCCCGTTTGCTGGTAAATAATAGAAATTTTTTAGAAATCAAAAAATCATAACTTAGAGGCCTCTTAAAATTTTCAAGCTGTTTCTGAGTATATCATCTTTCTCATACTACAACAACCTTGCAAAATAGGCAAGGCTGATATTAAAATCTTGACCTCCCCATGTTATAGACAAGGAAACTCTGTGCTTGATCCCAGCCCCCATGATATCTCAACAGCACCACACAGCCTCTGCCCAGACATCGATGAGGGTTAGCTATCTGAAGCATTTTCCATCGAGAAATAGGTTGGGATCCTTAGGTTAGTGATAAATGATGACTATGACATTTCTGGTCTCTGGGGTTTTTCTCACCTCTTTTCTCCAGTTCTCTTTTTCTCTCTTTCTCATTGTGGTAAAGCATACCAAGAAAGGCTCCATTCATATGTGTGGGGCATTCTCCTATTATCAGATTAAGAGCTGTGAGTAATTTTGTAATCTACTCTTCTATCAGAAAGCCCATTCTCAGATATCTCTTCAGCTGTGTTTAACAGTTTAGTATATTCCCCTTGGGATTTGTTTCAATAAAAACATCCAGTAAAATCAAAGTACTTTGCTTTTCAAGGGACAAAATGAAGAAAGTGTTTTTATAAGCTGTAAAACTTAATTGAGAGAAAAATCACACGTGTGGCATTTGTGGCTGGAGGTGTAAGCACGGTGAAATAAGAAAACAGTTAACTGGCTAATTGCATGCCTAGGTATACGTATTTCTTCTGTGATTGTGTAAATTTGTGCAAGTACGTTTATACAGGTTACTCCTGTTGTTTTTAATTTCTGTAATAAATTATGTAGCTGTAGGTCCCATAGAAATTATGTAAGAGCTTATGAGCTGTATAAATTATATAATGGTCCATAGGGTTTGAAAATGTATTTCTCCTAATATAACTAAGGATTATTAGGAAATATGGTCAGAGCAATTATGACATATGGTCAGAGAATCACAGGTTCTAGCGAAAGCCAGGTCCCTGTACTCTAAGAATGTGATTAAGGATTTAACCATTCAGCATAATTTGTTGTGTACCTACCAGGCATAATTCTAGACTCTGGCAATGCAGCAGAGAGTAAAGCAGACAAAAGTCTCTGACCTTATGATTCTCTGTTCTATACTGAGGAAGGCAAACAATAAATAAAATAAAATGTGTTGTATGTGAGGTCATGATAAGAGTTACGAGGAAGCATCAAGTGGTGAAGGGGAGTAGGGACAGTCAAGGATAAGAAGGGGTAGGGTGGTGATTGAACAATTCAGTCATGGGGTCAGAGAAGGCCTCACTGCAAAGGTGGTCTTTGAACTAGAACCTGAAGGAAATGAGAGAAAGAGCCATGTGGATATCTGGAGCAGAGCTTCTACTTTGCATTCCTCAGGAGTGCCACTCTCATTTTGTTGTCTCTAGAATTGTGCAGTGCACAGCCTGCACAGCTGTACATGGAGTCCCTGGTTTTTTATGAGAAATACCCAGACAGTGCCTGCCATAGTTCACTACAGTCTCAAAGATGAAGATAAAGGAGTGGGCCACATCCCTTGGTTTATGGGGTTGGAAGAAGAGAACCGTTGGTATTTTCCTGCGTTTGCCTGGTCCCATCCCCACATCCTGTCCTTGATCGGCGATATTGCTCCATTGGGACAATTTTCCTTCTTATTTTCTCTATTGTGAGCCTGGCCCAGTGGGATTTGTTGAGAGTAATACTCATAGCTTTCGTCATGGATCCCTCCCATAGTATAAATCTGGAGACAGCCACGGAGGTAATTGCTTGTGGTATACAGCTTCTGTCTGCTGTGCACTTCTTTCTTTCCTTCTCTCTCTCCCCTTCCTTTTCCCTTTCCAGTGTTAAACCACTATGTTGGATTTTCTTCCTTCCCCTTTATGCCCTCTCTGTATCCTGTATGAAGATTTGCAAACAAGTAACCTAATGAATAAAACTAACCCTTTCCCTAGAGACTGACAGTCTGCTCAGAAGAAGCCCTACCTAAGAGGCAGCAGCCACCACTTTGCATCATCACAGTTGTCACGAGGCCCAGTGTGTGGCATGGGCCCGTGTGATGTTGTCTTTCAGATTTTCAGGAGAAGCTAGAAATCTCTCAGTTTTAAAATGTTGACTCAGCCTCTTTTAAAACACTGTGCAGGCTAGAGAGACAAGATGTCTGCAGGCCAAATTTGGCTTCTGGTAGTCCTGTTTGCAATCTTAGCCATGACTGTACCTGCCAAGTGGTCCCCTGTGTCACCTTCGGGTGCTGTTGAATTCAGCAGCAAAAGCATGCATGGCCAAAGATCCCCAGGACTGCTTCTGCAAAGTGTTTTATCTTGTAGAGTTCTGATATTTTTCGTCTCTGGAAAATTAGCTTAGCAATTTAAAAAGGAAAAAGATATTTTATAATTCATCATCTATTGGCATATACTTATTTTTCTAAGCTCATCAGCCCACATACTTTCTATCAAGCTATGTATATTTCTAAACTAAAGGGTAATCTCGTTATTTCATTCTTAAACTGAAGCAATCATTTTCTGAAACCTAAATTCATCATAACTTTATATGTAGATTTCATATTTCATTTCCAAGTTCTCATTCAGAATAAACTCTCTCTTGGGAATACTGGTGCTTTCTTTGTTTTGTTTTGTTTTTTTAGATCTGACTGAACTTCATCAGTTGTTATTCCTCTACCGTTGAAACTCAAAACAAGCACTGCATTGGTTTCGAGTGCCCTTTAAAAACCATCAGATCAGTGTTACAATCTATTTTTCCAAAGGAATAAAAGCTCACAGGTTGTGCACTAACTTGTTTCCTTTAATCCTAAAAACTCAGTGAAATGCCCAGGCTAGCGGCCTTCCGGAAGGCCATTGTGTTAGAATGGAAGATTATGTACTGTATTTCTTCCTACTATTTTAAATGCAAATATAATAATATATCATGAAACAGAGCACATATTAAGATTAGTGGCCTTTTCCTGTTTTGAAATCATCTCATGCTCCCCAATAGTTGGAATTCTGAGGCAGCACCTAGAATCTCAGGTCCAATTTTGAAATTGTATGTAAAACAAAGAATTCACTTGGAGGCATCAAAAAGTACCCCAATTGTTTTATAAGACCACGGGATGTTTCTGATTTTTAATATTTTATTGAAAATATCAAGAAGAGCGTTCAAAGCTGGAGACCTTTGAAATAATGCAGTCTTCACAAGGCAGAGAAAGAGAGAGGTGGAGTAATTTGTTTAGCAGAAGGCAGGTTGCCTCCTTTGAGGCCTGATCATGTAAGAAAGGAAAATCCAGCCAAGTTTCGGGTCCATAAGACAGCTCCAACTATCTTTAAAAATAAGTTTTAGCTTTGCTTGGGACTAACATGTGTTTAGACCAACATTTTAGCTTTTAAAATTTAAACCCAGGGGTCTTTTAAAGGAAATTTAATCCATGTGTTTTTGATTCACTAAATCCTAAATCATTACCCATAAACTGTATGTCTCTCTAAGCTCTTTGATGTCTAAGAAATCTTTGAAACCATGTAAGGCCCTTTTTGTTCCTGGAAAATAGGAAGTTGATTTTTGCTGAGGGTCAGTAAACAGCATCTTCAAAAATCTAAGTTAGGTCTGAAATCCTGCAACCATGACAGAATGGATGTTTGAATGAGTGCTAATGCATTTTTCTGATGCAGTGTGAAAAATATAAGTACTTTTAAAGACCTTGCTTACCATTGGTATTCAGTTGTAATCTTTACTAACCCCAAGGAAATTATTTTGGCACCATTCCTCTTTCTATTGTAATGTAAATATAACGTCCAAATATTTATCATTTTATCCTGGCACACAGTAGGTACTCAGTAAATATTTTGTTGAATGATGAATGACTTTCTTCTTCCCGGAACCTTCCAGCTAATGTCAATCTTTGCATTCGATATCAATATCCATCTGTCATGTCTTGGAATGAGATCTGTTCTGAGTCAGTGACCTGGTTCAACAAATTTTAAAAATAAGCCATCTAACTAAATATATGACATTTATTGAAATTCATTCTGTACCACGAAGCAATTGCCTTGCAGAGAGTGCTGAAAATAGGAAGGAATTTGTAGGCTAATTTGATTAAATATTCAGTTGTTACCATATGCTTTCTGAATATTGATTTTTTTCCCCTTTTACTGTTTCTGCCATTCTTCCTCCCACCTTGACATGCTTACTGATTGAAAGCTATGCACAGAAAAGGGCAGGTCGTTTGTATGTATAAACAAGTTGAAACAGGCTTGGAAAACGTAATGCTATAATCATAAGTTGCCATCATATACGAGGGGAGAGGGAGGTACTCAACAATAATCGTGGTGTTGGGTTTTACTCCAAATTACACAGATGACACATCTTTGACTCTATTGTGTGGAGGAAAACACCTTCTTACCGTAGTTAGATTTCCTGTTTGTGAGTGTGTATTTTCTGGTACCTAGACTTCCCTTATGGACTCAGCACAAATACGTAGCTTTCAGTGCAGTTGAAATGCACATGATTAGTGCTGACTTCTATGGAGACAGCAATGCCTTGTCTCTAAAAGAAGTAAAGTAGTAATAGAAGAAGGCATAGTACTGAAACATGGGCATTGAAATCTTTCTTGATAACCATGCTGTGAATTTCTAACTACTCATCATGTTTTGTCCTCAGAAAACCTTCACTGATCAAAAGTGTGTTGTTTCTGTGTGGCATAGGGATGCCAGAATTTGTCAATTTCTTAAATCTTGGTGTGGAGAAAAAGGAAAATTGTGTTATCATGTTGAAATAGAGGTTCTCTTAGGTGAACTCTTGACTGAATACATATATCATCATTAAAGCTTGTTTTGAAATTTTATTATAGATAGCTCTGTGTAAGGAATAACTTAATTATATAGTTTTGACATGCTTAATTTTTATTTCAATCGTTGACCAAACTGTCAGTGATAATCGTGTGTCAGTGTGTTTGTACACATTCATATTTAGATGATTTTTTAAACTCTAATTCAAAGGTCTCAGAATTTGATAAATGAGCAGTCAACTGCCTCTGTATGTGAACATTCTGAAAATGGTAGTTCAATTTAAGAAATTTTTTATGATAACTCTCACGCACCAGATAGAGAAAATAGATAACGAAGGAGCAGACCTGGAGGTTTTGATGGGGTATTGGAGAAGCGAGGTTATGGGAGGGGAGAGGTAGATGGATATGCTGAAGGATGATGGGCCTGGGTGCATTGTAAGTCACGAAGAGAGTGTCCCATCAGGAATCAGGCTGCCACCTTCCAAGTAGGGAAAAAAAACTGGCCAAAACAGTGGGGAATCAAGGGACACTCACAGAAAATGGTAGGGCTCGTGATAAGCAAAGTCTAAACTTCCTCCAACTCTGTCCCATGTGGTTTGATTTTTGGAAAGACTAAACTTGTTATCTGTCCATTCCTAAAGGAGGCCTCTTAGTCTATCCTACCCTCAGCTACCAGGAAGAATGCAGGAATACGTAGCAGGAGCAGAAAGAGTGTCGGAGTCATGTCCTAAGCACTCTATCAGCTACTCGCCAACACTCTAAATGAAATTTCATGTTCTCAAAGGAAATCATAGTATTAACCAAACAAACTTATAAATGTTTTACATTGTTTTCATGACTATATTCATTTTCTAGTGGATCAGAGAATTATAATGCATTCATTACTGTTGGGACCAAAAGTTATGGCCCTAAAAACTATAATCCATAATTACTTTCCATTGGGATATCCTGTACTGTAGATGTATATGAGTTTTTCTTGCAGATATTATCTTGAGGCCATTTCTTTGGGCCTTCGTTATACAGAGTTCACGCTAGAGTGTGCATAGGAATTGCATTTTCATGTTCTAAACACAAGCTCAGACAGTGGTCTAAAGATGTGAGGAAAGCTCGTATCAGGGCCTGCCTTCACTTCCTGTCGTTTTGTTCCTCTGCGAGTCTTAGGTGAGCAGCTGTCATCTGACTCTGGCCTCACATTCAGGCAGAATCCCTCCAGCTCCTGCCGATGGCTGCACTGTCCCAAGTGAGCTTGCGGTTTGACTATTATCTAGTTAAGACAAAGACAGCAGACAAATAGAATCATTTAGGGCCTACATGAACCTTTGGGCTTAAAATATTACCCTAGCTTTTTTTTCTTTAGTTGAGTGTAAAATAGTACAATAAATATTTTAAGTTCCATTTATTATATAATGAAGCAGCCAAAGCAAAGTTTGCTGACAGAAGAAAGCTTTCTCCTAACAGAAATCAATACGCATTTTGGACTTTTCAAAAATTCACTTTCTAACATGTTCAAGTTAAGATACTTCTAAATTTTATTTCACTCTCACTAACGTACGTGGGTTGTTCATTGAAATCTGAACATCAAGGTCCAAAGATTTTAAACATTCTTCTGGTCTTCAAAGAGCTTACCAAAAAAAATTGTTCTTTAAATCGCCAGAAAAGTGCAGATAAAACCCCAGACAATTTCATTAACAACAATGAAAGGTGACAGCCCTGAATCTATGTCATAAGTTGTTTAATTACTTTCTAAATGTTATTAAAGATTCTGAATGAATAACTAGGCTGGTATTTAGGATCAAGCCTCCCTCACAATTCCTAAATGGGTTTTAATTTTCAGAGTTAGATGATCATTATATCTGATTCATTTCTTTAACATCTTTAGACTGTTGGTTTTATTGAAAAGCGAGCAGAGTATCTGTTTCAATATGTTTTTCTTTTCCCTGAAGTTATTCCTTGCAGATTTCAATAAAACTGGTTTTGAAATAAAAATAATCAAATGCTGGCATTTCCTCTTAATAAAGGCCCATAGATCTGATGAATTATATAAACATTACAAAGAATTCACTACAGAGGTCATGATTATGGAATTATTTAATTCCCAAATCTGCCTTGCAGACTGCTTGGACACTCGGTGAGAATGGGCATTGTGTATTAGGATGAGTATTATCTCAAGTGAACTTTTAGTCTTGTTTTGGTCATTTCCCATTTTCCCCATTCCCATTACAGTGATTTCAAACTTTCACCATTCCCTCAAGTTCTTGAATCTCTTTGGCTCCCCTCATTCTCAGTGTAATATTTTTTTTATAGTTTAGAGAGTAAACAGAAGCCCATATGGTTTCCATGTCACCCATTATTACCTCCTTGCTTATGTCTCAAATGATGAAATGGTCTTTTCAACCTATGGCCTTGGTCCCATTCTTTCTCACTTCTTCAAGCACCTTGCTCCTTCTATCCTGTCTTCCCTACCAACCCCTCGCATCTTTTAAAATCTCCCTCACCTTTTTTCATTCAGCCCTTACTCAACTTGTTGCTTCTTCTAGAAGGAAAGAAAATACATATGTTAGACATTCTGATCTTTAATACACAGTTACCTTAAGTATTCACTCCTATTTCTACCTCAGCCTTTAAATAAAGAATTCTTGAAAATAAATTTGTAACTCTTTTTGTCTACTCACATTCATTCCTTACCTCATTCAACTCAAGCAGTCTGTTCCACACTCCTGAGAAAGTGCCCCCACTCTAATCACCAGTAACCTCCTCATTGCCAAATCTGATGGACACTTTTGTTTTTATCCCACTTGCCCCCTCTGTGAAATTTGACACTACGCGTGCGTCTTGCTTCTCCTTTCTTGAAATTTCTCCTTTAGCTTCTGAAATACCACTCAAACTCTTCCTTTTACCTTTAAAGTTTAGATTCTTGTCTTTTTGGTTCCATCTGAATGTCTCCTTTCTACTTACTGAACATGCCTGTGGGTGATCTCACTTACCTCCATGACTTCAAATACACTGATGGACCAGTGGCTCACAGATTGCTATCTCTGACTCCCTCTTTGCTCTAGACCATCATGCCCATGTTGTTAACTACTTTATAGATTAACTACTTTATAGACACTTGCACTTGAATGACCAACAGATACCTCAGAGTTGTTAACTGAACTACTATTTTGGCCCCAAAACTCGTCTCTGCCTGTTTTCCTTACCTTTGTTGATGACACCCAAGATAGATACTTTTTTAGCCATCCTTGACATCTCATTCTTTCCTGTGATCAAAATCTATATTAAATAATTGTCACATAAATTGTATCTCTTTAATATCTCTCTGATCTCATCCTTTCTTTCTATCATATCCATACTGCCAAAGTCTTTGTTCTGGATCATTCTTTTATGTATTAATTCATTCCATTATCCATTCTTCAACAGATCTTTACCAGGTGCCATGTAATGGCACTACACCAGGGGCTAAAAATAGAGCTTACAGTCTAGTGGGAGATACAGATAAGTAAATTATAACACAACATGATAAAGTCTAGATAAGGAGAAGGAAGGTTTGGTGTATAAGCACATGGGAGAGTTCCCAATCTCTTACTAGAGGGTGAGAGAGGCATTGGAGAAGGCCACCTAAAAGAAGTGTTACCTAGAGTAAAAGTAAACCAGGTGAAGGTCAGGGCAAAGTGTGCCAGAAAGAGGGATCTGCATGTACTGAGACTCAGAGTGAGAGAGCACACAGTTTGCTTCAACAACTCAGAAGAGCAGGTTGGCTAGAGCCTAGATTTCTAGGGGAGCAATGGTAAGAGGCAAGACTGGAGAATTAGGCAGAAGCCAAATCATGCATGGCTTTTAAGCCATGCTAAGGAGTTGAACTGTTTTTAAACAGAGAAGTAACATAATCAGTTTGTCATTTCAGAAAGATTTCTCTGGTATGTTGGGGAACGGATGATCAGGGGCAAGAATGGAGAGGGAAGACCAGGTAGGAAGCTGTTGTAGTAATCTAGGCAAGAAGTGACACTGCCCTGAACTTTCAGTGGCAATGGGGATGGAAGCAGATAAACATATTTAAAACACCTGTTGGTGGGAGTCAAGAATGATGCCCTGGAAATGTGGGAAATGTTATGCACTGAGACAGGACACCAAGTGGGACAGCAAGTTCCAGGGGAGTAAATGGAAGTGCCAGAAGGAAATCCAACTGCTCCCTCTTAGTCTCTTTGTCTCGTTCACCCTCTTCTCCCCAGCCTATTAGCTTTGGTGTTCCCGGAGCCCAGTCCTCCTCTCTTCATTCTCTGCACTCTTTCCCTTGGTAGTTTCATCCAATCTCGTAGCTTTTCATACCATCGATATGCAGACAACGTCCTAATTTAAATCTCTAGTCCAGGCCAACTCCAGGACTCAAATATCCAACTGCATACTCAACAGCTCCACTTGGATGCCTAAAAAGTATCTCAAACATGAACAAAACTAAACTCCTGATCTTCTCACATCCTCGCCTTGCTTGCTCCACCCACCAGCTTCTCCATGTCAGTAACTGGCAAAGCCGTTCTCCCGGTTACAAAACCCAAAATCTTTGGAGTGTTTTTGACTCCTTTTTTTCTCACACATCCCACATCCAAATCCATCACCAAATCCTGTTAGCTCTATCTTCAAAATATAACCAGAGTTCAGCCACCTCTCATCACTCACTCCTTCCTCTCTGGCCCATCGCTCACCTGGACTACTGCAGCAGCCTCCCAACTGGTCTCACTTCTCCGTTTTTGCCCTCTCCCACCCCCTGCCACCAGCAGTCTTCTCCCACACGCGGTCAAGTTTTTGATTCCATTCAAACATAATCATTCACTTGCTCAACGCCCTTCAGTGGCTTCCCGTTTCATGCTAATAAAAACCCAAACCTCACAGTGACCCACAGGCCCTACATGCTCTGATTCTTTGTCCTGTGTGATCTCATCTAGTCACCAAGATCCAGGCTTACTGACCCCTTTGCTGTGCCTCAAACACACCAGGCATGCTCTCCATTTGGTCCTTCTTGCCTCTGACCAGAAATCTCTTTTCACATCTCAGATGGCTAAGTACTCTCCTCCTTCAACTCTTTCCTTAAAAGCCGCCTTCCCAACTTTTCAAAGCTCCTAACCTCTCCCACCACCTTCCCTCTGGGTGCTCCTGATCCCCCAACCCTTCTCTTTTTTTTGCCTCTAACGCTTATCAACTTCTAACACACTACATGATCAACTTAATTGTTGTATGTATAATTTGTTGTCTGGATCCACCTTTGAGAAACTAAGTTCCACAGGGGCAGGAATGTTTGTTTTGTTTACTCGTTTACCCTAAGAAACTGGCACATAATAGGACCTCAATAAAAATTTGTCAAATTTAGTCTTAAATAGCTGTTGGACATACAAAACTGATGCTTGAGAGATGGATTTCTGGACTTTCTGGAGATAGAGATGAAAATACAGATCTGGGAGTCTTCACTCTGTTGTTAATCTTCATTCTCTATTGCCTGAACAGATGCAGTGATCTTCTGGCATGTCTTCTGGCCTCTAGCTCCTTACCACTCCAGTCCACTCTCCACATTGTCACCAAAATTGTCTAATATATAGATATTGCTGATTTTCATCTTCTCCTTAAAACCTCCCAATGACTGTCCGCTACAGATAAGGTGCAGACCCCTCAACAGGACATATAAAGGTTGCTGTGATGTGGCCCCAGCCTAATCTTCCAGCTTCATCCACACCGAGCCCAGCCCACACAGCCTCTATGCCGGTTACAGCATCCTGAACAGCCCTGCACATTTTCCCTGAGGTGCCGCTCCTCTGTGCAGAGAGTCTGTCCCCCTCCTCAGCTGTGCTTGAGCAACTCCAGTTTATCCTACAAGACCCAGCTCGAGTAATATCACCACTCTGAAATACTCCTTGTCCCTGCCTCTGTCTGCCACAGTTAGCTCTTCTTCCCAGTTTGTTCCCCCAGGGATGTGCACCTGTCTTTGCAGCACTGCCTGGAGTGCAGTGGGGTAGGCGGCTGGGACTACCAGCCAGAGGGCAACACTTGGATGGTTGAAAAGGTTTTTTTTTTTTTTATGTGTTGCCCTCTCTTCTCTCTTTCTGTTTCTCTCTCTCCCTCCTCCTTCAAACACACATACCTTCTACACACACACACACGCACACACACACACACACACAAACTGCCTTGAATTATTTTTCCTTGAATTGATCAGTTATATAAACGCAATCCTGAGCACAGTTGTTTTCAGGTTGTCCTAACCTTTTGATTTATTGATTTCGCAAGGATCCAGAGTGTTTACTGAGTTTTAGAAATTGGATTCTGTACTTCTGTACTTATTTTTCTGTGCTGTTCTGTTTTTACAAGGATATTTTTGCTTGGCATTCTCTATTCTTTTAAAAGTAGTTAACGATTTTGGTAGAAAGTTTTGGCTCCTTTTTTTTTTATTGGGGTAACGTTGATTGATAACATTATAGAGATTTCAGGTTTACATCATTATAATTTGACTTCTGTATGGACTACATCATATTCACCACCAAAATTCTATTTTCCATCCATCATTGTACAAATGGACCCCTTTACCCATTTCACCCTTCCCCACCCCCCTTATCTTCTGGTAGCCACATATCTGTTCTCTGTGTCTGTGTTTTCGTTTGTTTGTTGTTGTTATCTTCCACATAGGAGTTCTTTATCCTCTAATTACATATTGATCTCAACATAGTGATATTTATGTGCTTTTGATTTTTCTCCCAACACTTTTAGAATTGCTTTGTGTTCACCCAAGGAATCCACATCTGTACAAAATATAGCCAGGCTTGGCTATTCCTTCCACTCAGTGTTTTCATGATTTCTAGAACTTTTTTTCTACTTTACCTGAAAAAGGAAATGTCATATACTGACAAACTTCACCTTGAAAGTTCATTCCACTGCCAGAGAGTCTACTTGCTAACCTTGATTTCCAAAAAACGTTCTCAGCTGTGAGCAAAATAAAATTCAGACATACCCTAAGGACTAAGTGAAAATAGTGAATGCCCACCTCATTTGACCACTCCACATTTCAGGGCCAGCGCCTGGCCTTTGGCACCCTCATGGCTCTCCCCTTTGTCTCTTTCCCTGCATGTTGATTTCTCTTTCTTTACATGACAGCCACTGTAACAAGAATGGGGTCCACTCACCACCAGCGTTCCTCTGCAGCCATTTGATTTCTGCTTTAGGTAACACCAGAGGAGATTGATTCATTTTATAAACCTAAACCTGAGCACAGTTCCCCTCATTTGGAGTTTACCATGCCTTATGCCAAGAACATTTTCAAACACTGAGGGAGAGAAGTGTCTGATTCATTAGTGAGTAATGTACCAGCTTCCTCTCCAACTTGTCTCCCTTCAGTGGTTCACACTCTGACTGTTCAGTCAGGTTTATCCTATTCAGATTCTATAGTTGAATGCACTGGAAAAGATTGCTAGACTTTTTAATTTTAACTTACGTACTTAGAAATTCTGTTTCTCAAATGTGATTTGTGGCTTCATGTTATTCAGTATTCCTAGATTAATTGAGCAAAATCTCGTAGCACTTCTGCACAATCTGAACTATAAAATTAGATCTATCCATTAGGCTGAAAAAATATTTTTAAATACTTTTATAGGATTTCAAGCATCTTAGCACTTTCTTAACATTGGGGAAGTTCAACCTTCGCATTTTCAAGGGCGATGAGACATTCTTGTCTGACCTACAAGTTACTAATGGAACAAAAGCCTGTCCATCAGTCAGGACTCTGACAGTTCAGTGTATTTTCTGAACAGGACTTTTTACCATACGCACAATGATAAAACAAATGTCCTTTTATTCTTCTTTCCCAGAAGTTGAATACTTTCAGCCATTCTTAAAAGGACAA
This sequence comes from Ceratotherium simum simum, assembly GCF_057802395.1. Classification (NCBI taxonomy): domain Eukaryota; kingdom Metazoa; phylum Chordata; class Mammalia; order Perissodactyla; family Rhinocerotidae; genus Ceratotherium; species Ceratotherium simum. Next base: position 75,228,573 of record NC_141900.1, read on the forward strand.
AGATGTTTACTAACAGATTATAAATGTATGAGGGATGATCTTGAGAATATAATGGAATTCTATTCTTTTTATCTTTACTCTTACCATATCGGAGTTGGCAATGATCTCAATCATATGTTACAACTAGAAAATGCACAGTTGGCTTTTTCTTATGCTACAGTTCAGTCATTTCCAACTTTTAAACTGTTTATTGGAAGAAGAAAAGGTGCAGTATTGGACAAGAATCTGAATAAAAGCACTATTTAGGTCTCTTTTAAAGAAACAACATCTGTGTAATAATCAAGAATTAGTGTTTAGAGTAGCCCCCAAAACATTAATTATAACACATGAAAATTATTCTTGTACTATGTTTAACTTGTTTTCTCCTATAGCCACCTATATATGAATTTTTAATAAAGCTTGCTTATTATAAATTAACTAGTTCAATCTAGGAATACTTTTTCTGTTTCAGAAATTCATGTCAATGACAGGCTGCCATGTACAGTATAACTTTCCTCCACCAGCACACAAATCCTTGATTTTTAGTAAAAAAAAAAAAAATACCTTCACATGACTTTTAAAACCAACTGTTAGAAACAGGTTACCCTGGTAATCACTTTGAAAACAGCATGTTTTAGACATACAGCAGCAAAACAACAACAACAACAAATTGTATGCAGTTTTGCAACGTGTATGTGCTACAAAAACCTTAAAAATACTGTTCTACCCCAATAGATGAATAGGTTCAATCAAAATCTTTTCAATCTAAGTTCTGTTAGTAAAAAGGATGATTATTCCTTTATTTTTCTCTGTTTACTTACAACTAGGATTGTCACATAAAATACATTCATGGGACATACTTATACTAAAAAAATTGTTCATTGTTTGTGTGCAATTCAGGCTTAACTGGGCATCCTATATCTTTATTTGCTAGACCTCAGTGAAGGTACGGGTTTGCTCTTCTTTAAAGAGGTCAAGTAATGCTTCCTTATTTGTTGTTCTTCCTTAGTATGGAAAGACCTTACCATGGCCTTTGACTTGGAGGACAACTTAAGAAGGACTTGAAGAACTTGAAATGAGTTTAGGGGAAAACTACAAGATGACCAAAGGGTGGGAAAATAAGAAATAACACTATTTAAACTGTAGACGAGAGGACTAAGGTGATAAAACAGTCACCAGGTATTTGGAGTGGGCTCACCCAGTGGACTGTGCCAAGTTCCTCATTTTTTATGAAGGCAGGCAAAAACTGGCTAAAACACAACGTAGGTTGATAAGCATAGTAGCTACATTTATTGAAAGCCAGTGTATGTTGCATAATTGAATGCCAGTGTCTCTCATAATTTATCTCTAACCTTCACAGCCAACCCACAAGATGTGTACCATTGTCCTCATGTGTTAGATAAAGAAACTGACACAGCGTCAGAGGTGTGTAAATGGTAAAGCCCAGATTTACATCACATCGAAGTCTGTCTGACTATACTCTCTCCACTACACCCCACCTCTTCTCCAGAAGGTTTTATGAGCTATTGGGAAGAATGTTGTCAAGCCAACCAGTCTGTAATTATTACACATAAGATTGACTCATGGGCATTTTGGATCATTTAAATGTGGTCATATAAAAGAGCAGTTGGATGAGCTGAAAAATGCTGAAGATTTCTTCTGTCCTTTGACTTACTGTTAGAAATCATTGTCAAGGTAGTGTCTAGCTATGTTAGAAGCAATTTTTGACATGGTGTATTGTTTTATCTTTCTAAAGTCAGGTTAGGCTTTTTTAATGATCATAATGCTGTGTTAAATCTTAGGCATAAGAATCAAATGCCCAACAAAGCATGTTTAAAATTTGCTTTCTCAACATCCCAGTAGATCCATTCACTTTTCAATTTAAGTTACACGTTCAAATTTTTGGCATTTATCTTGCTATCTTCAAATCGATGGACTACACTTTTTGAGGATAGAAACTCTCAGTATCTAGACAACAGCATGGTATGCAATGGGTGCTGTTGAATATTTGATTAGTATTGTGTGATATAATGTAATATGACTCTTCATAACCAGTGAGTATTTATAAATACAGTATTTTAAATGTCATCAGGAATCTCCTATTGGAATCTTCTTTCCTTAACTTTGTTTTTATGGGCTTACTTTTAAAGTTAATGGAAGTAATATAAATGTAGAAAGGGCTAAGAATTTTCCTTAGGATTTCACTCTGGCAAGTCCTCTTGGAGATTTAGTTATGACAGCTAGATTTAGCTTTTTATGACTGCAATTTCCTTAATATGAGATCTCAGCAATTTCCATCATCATAAATCCCTTTTTTACACTTAAAAGCAGGATTGAAATGTTTTCTAATTTTTATATCTTGACTCTTCACTTAGATACATTATTTCTATCTTAAGATTATGTTAAGTAAATATTGCAGAAGAATTTGAAATTATATAGCAGAAAAAAACTAGTATACCACCTCAAAAATTTCGACTAATATATGTTTCCAAAGGCAAAGTGAAATATTTAAAGTAATTATTCAAGTGAATAAAGAAACCATCTTTTTCCAATTCCTTGAGTATTTTACATAAAGTTGCTTTTATGCACTTAACTTTGTGTTTGAATTCAGATTTGTAGTATCTTCGAGTGGGCATTGTTTGGTCGGGACTTTCTCAAGAGCGAGAAATAAAAGAATCACAATGAAACTGCTGATTGAAAAAAGGAAAGAGAAAGAAAGGAGGGGGAAAAAATTTTACTGGTTCACATTAGCTTAAGACGTGGTGGATATAGATACTAGAACAATAACATCAGTAACTTGCCTTTCTTCATGTCTGGGATCTCCTGCCCCTTGGGTCAGTGTCATGCTCAGGCAGGCTTTCTCCACGTTGTGGCAAACATGCTCATCAGACACTCCAAGTTAACATCATCTTTAGTGCTTGTGATCTTTGAAGGAGAGGTCCTCTCCCAGTATCTGTATTAAATCCCAAAAAAGACTCTGATTGGCCTTGCTTTGGTCACATGCTCACTCTTGACAAGCTCTGGGTCAAAGGAATAGAGTTCATTGAAAGGCCAGCCTGGTTTGCAAGCTCACCTTGTGGTGAGGGAAGTAGGCCGTGTGATTGACAGCCCCATTAGATAGAGGAGGGAGAGTTTTCAAGAGTCACCAGTAGTAGACAGTGGGGGCTGGGCAGGTAAAAACATTTGTTCATTAAAATATTATGCCTTTTGAATAAAAATCTTTTCCAGGAAATGCAAATAATTTGAAATAGTTCAAATAAGCAACATAACTTTCTTTAAAAAGCATTTGAAATACACTCGGAAGAGCTAGATTGCATCCCTATCACATTTAAGATAATAATTTTTCCTCTTTGAATCTCAGTTTTGTCATCTAAAAACATGGGAATAATACTTACCTTCTAAGAAATCATGCTGATTAGAAGAGATGATGTAATTGACAGTATCTTGTAAACTATAAATTGCTATCTACACAGTTATAAAATATTATGATTTCTAAGAAAATCAATACCTAAAGAAAGCAAAGTTACCTATGTTAAAGTTTGGAAAGTCTCTCTCTTACAAAATGTGTTTCATTACACCTATTGTCTGTTTTCCTGAGGAATCAGTACTTGAATACAGCCACACATATGCTTTTGTGACAGGTTTTTGTTGATGATGAGGACAGTGATGGTGACAGTAGTGGGGGTGAAAGGCATAGGTAGCCATTCAATAATTCTTAGGTAATATAAAGGTATTGCTAGATTTCTAGAGGATGAAAAGACCAATGTAAGCTAGTTCAGTGAGAAAACTAGAGGCAGATAGACGGCAGACAGAGTTGAGCAGCTGATCTTAAGGTTAGACTGAGCTGATATTCACAGCTAACAGAGCAGTACTCTTTAAAGGAAATGCTCCTAAATACCAATAGTTTAATGACCGAGGTGCCATTGAGATAATCACTCCCAGGAAATGTTTTGCCACTGAGATTATTTTAACTATCAACTGAAAAGAAAGAAAGAAATGTTTTATGGATGATTCAGTTTCACCTGCTATGTGCACAACATTTTAAGAGAATGAATTAGTCAGTCTGTTTGAATCATCTTTACGTGTTCCTTTTAATAAGGAACTCAAAGTTGGTTAAATGGCCAGCACTATTTCAGAAAGAAAGAAAGAAAAAACGGAAACGGTAAAAAGACATTCTGTATTGGCAGCCTGATCTAGGCACATCACAGGAATAAATGTATCAAGACAAAAATATACGAAAAGTGAAAGTATTTTTGGAGTCACTACCAATACAAATATTAAAAAATTGCTCACACAGCGTGATCTGGCAGATTATATAGATGGAGAAGAGAAAGCAATATGTGCCAACTCAGTGGCATTGGAGTAAAATTTTATTGTAGAAAAACAATCTCAGAGTTGAAAATTATTAGAGTTGGAAAATACTTTGGAGTTCATTAGTTCAACCCAGGAGTATGCTTATAAATATTTAATAACCGTCCCCTCAGGGGAGAAGAAAAGCCCTGATTTGTATAGTGTTTGCCAATTTCTATCGTGTCAATACTCCCACCATGGCTGATATCAAGCTACCAAGATGAGGTCACTGGACGAAAGTTGGGAAATGATAGGACACGATAGGCTGTCATGAGCTGGTGCAGAGGTTCCAGCACGTGGCTAGTTTAACACTGTAATTTTACAAATAAGAAAGCAGCTGAGGCCAAAGCAGTTGAGTGACTGGCTTTGGGTCATACAGCTGTTTAGCTAAACTGCCACAAGTAAAACTCAGGGTCTCCCTCATGCTGCCCTCAGTATTGTGAACACATTATGAAGAAAGGACCGCGACTGATGGATTGGTAAGCCTGCCTGACTCCCCTAGCCTGGTTGAGTTCCCCTTTAGTGGCCCCCATAGACCTTTTCACATTGAGTTTAAACTGTGGTCTGTTTGTCTGCCTCCTCTACTAGTCTGAGATCTTGCTGACAATTGAAAAGTGTTTTGTTTATTTTTGTGTCTTCAGCACTCTGCATAGTATCTAAAACAGTAGATGCTCAAAAAGTATTTGTTGAGGGCATGAACAAACAATAATAATAGAGAACATTTGTTGGCCTACTGTGTGCCAAGCACTGCTCTTAATGGCTTATATACATTAATTCATTGAATCCTCAGAATAACCATCACAAGTGAGGTAGGTACTATAATCACGCCCATATTTCAGATGAGAAAATAGAGGCTCAGAGAAGTTATTTGCACAAGGAGTTATTTGCACACAGACAGTGAATGGATTCAAACCCTGTAGTCTGTCTCCAGGGCCTGTGCACTTGACCATTCAGCTGTCACTCAGTTAACTGGCAGTGTCATCAGGGTACACAGCTTAGCAACAAATCCTTACAAAAGCATTCCTCCATTTGTTATGAAGGACACACATTTCCTGGAGAATATCTAATCTGACCAGCACACACTGTTGTTAATGGGGAAGGGCCTTAATTAATTGGAATTATCAAGGAAATGGGGTGTTTAAGTTTTCTCATTATCTGAGGATTAAATAGAAACTCATATTTTAATTAAAAATCCTGTTGTTGACAATGGGCCCTAGTCCTATTTTTTTGGTTTAATAAAAAAAATTAACGTTTCTCTGATTTCTCCATCTGAAAATTGGCATCACCATTTGCTTTCAAGAGAATGTAAAGAAGGTGTAGGAGACTGGGCTGCTAACTCCAGGGGTATTCTGCAAGGTTTTTTCCTTAAATAGAAGAAATCTCCTCCTTCCCTACTGGTTTTCTTATGATTTGCCATCTAATCAAGTGAGATAACAAAAAAGCCCATTAGTACATTTGTACATTTTCTTGGATCCTAGTTAACTGAGGTTTAGTACCAAGAGTGAATTATGTACCGACCTTAAGATAAGAATTTTTTTTAAAACATAATTTAATATAATATACCTCAGATTTTTTTTTTTAAAGATCATGTTGAAGGCTCTTTGAAAAAGCCTAGAAGAAAAAAAAAAATCATTCTCCCTTCACACTACATTAATGGGCATCAACTAAGATGCAAATTGGTTGTAATGCTTTGTTTCTTTTGGCAGTAATGGTTCGTTTATTTTCTTCCTTTATTATTTTTCTAGAAAAAATATGGTGATAAATTATGTATTAGGCTAATGTTCCCAATTTTAGAAGATACGCTGATACTATTGAGAAGTACATTTAATTTTTCCACATAATATATTCTAGAAGGTTTAGACATGTATTTGCAGTTTGTATTTGTCTTTTTTTTTTATAATTTTATTTATTTATTTTTTTTCCCCCAAAGCCCCAGTAGATAGTTGTATGTCATAGCTGCACGTCCTTCTAGTTGCTGTATGTGGGATGCGGCCTCAGCATGGCCGGAGAAGCAGTGCGTCGGTGCGCGCCCGGGAACCCGGGCCGCCAGCAGTGGAGTACGTGCACTTAACTGCTAAGCCATGAGGCCGGCCTGTATTTGTCTTCTAATAGGACAACTTGTCCCAAATCCTTCTTTTCTTTTACTCCTTGTCATTCTCCCCACCAGGACCAAAAATTTTCTAGTACATTTCAAAACGATGAAGAATTATATATAAAAATAGCAAGTATAACACCCTACATTTATGTTTATATACACTGTATAACAAAGTGCTTTCAAAGATGAGATCTCTTTTTGATACTTAAAATAGTCATGTGTGAGTTTTGGACCCTGAGACTCAAAAGTGGATGAGTTGCCTGAAATTACACAGCTAGAGAGGGAAAGGGCGGGAGCCAGAGCTCTAACTGTCTAGCTTCTGCTCCAGTACTTTCCCTCTCGGCTCAGGAAGCTGCTCCAGTGTGAGTGAAGCACTTAAGAGCCCAGACAGATTCCTGTCAGCCAGACGTGGGATTGAATCTGGTTCTAACTGTGTGACTTTTGGCAGGTTAGTTCATCTGGAAATGGAGAATAATACTACCTCCTACTTCACAGGGCATTTATGAAGAGTAAATCAGAGGGTTTAGCAGAATGGCTGGCACATAGTATGCACTTAATACATGTTATTGTTATTTTTATTATTATATGGTTTGTACCTCTTCCAATTCTTTACCTGAATGAAGCTTTGTTTTGCCCTCTGGTCCAACTATTATTTTCTAGCCTTTAAAGCCTGTATCCCCAATCAGATGCCTTCTTTTGGATCCTGAAAATCATTGTGTCCGTGACCTTCTGCCTTGGGTTTCTTCCATTCCATACCTCATGAATGTGAAGAGGAAGTCATAATACGTTCTGTCTTATCTTAAAGGGCCCTCAGAGCTGCTGTGCAATCCTTTCTTTCATTTCTTGCTGACCTCAGTCTGCATGCCCTGCTGTAGGTACTGTAAACCTCCGTCTCCACCCTGAAGTCCCAGTCCCTCCTCTGTAGCCATCAATTTCAGCAGATGGTTATATACCCTAATTTGTTTTTAGAACATTGAGATCATATACCCTGAACTCCTTCAGTGTCCCTGTATATTCGTCTGACTTCTTATCCTCTCCTGCTGTCTCAGAAAGAATGACCTCTCTTATGTTCAGGGCTCTGGGAAATGCCTCTTTTTGCTCCTTTGGAACGTAGCTCCAAAATTTTTCTCTCTCTCTTTTGCGCTCTTTGGTTTTCCCACTTCTCTAGGCACACCTACTTGCAGTTCTCCTGACCATGCCATGAGCTCTCTCCTGCCTCTTTATCTTTGCACAAACTGCTCTGCCACTAGGAATTTCCATTCCTCATCCTCCTTCAAGGCTCAGCTCAACAACATTTCCAGTCTGATTGGCTGTGCTTCCAACACACTTCCATAACTATCTGTCAACCCCCAGGCCTCCACCAAGTGACCGCAAGCTTCCAGAGGAAAGGAACCATGTCTCTGTGTTCCCAGCACCTACCACCGTGCCTGGCCCTTAATAGATACCCAATAAATGTTAGTAGAAGATAGGGAGATCTACTAATAAGCATGTATCTTTCCTACAATTTAAGAATAAACTCCTCTTGACCTTGATATTGCCTTCTGCTTGTCCTTACTTTGACAAACACTCTGCTTCCTCACCACACATTCCCTTGCAATTTAGTATCTGATACCACTGTTGAATCTACTGAAGCTACTCTCGTGAAGGTCAACAAAGAGCTTCCGTGTAGACCATATCCTCCTTCTTGAGCCCCTTGCCTGGCTTCTGTGACATGGTACTATATTGGCTCTCTTGACACCTCACTGACCTTACCTTCCTTGACTCCTTCACTGGTTTCTCCATTGTGAGTATTCCCCAAGATTTGGTTCTCTTCCTTCACCTTGTCCCTCCGTGAACATACTCACTCTTGGTTTTAACCATCACCTCTGTTCAGATACCATGTAAAGTTTATGTCTATTTCAGCTAGAGTCCCAATTACTCCGCCAGCCCAAGTTCCGAATTTTCATTCCTTCTAGTGCAGAGATGGGAAATACTTGGCACTCATGCTTCCACTTGCCACCGTCTCATCCAAGATGCATATTGTCTCACCCAAGACCGATCGTGCCACTTTCCCGGTTAAGGGCAGGCTTCTCCTCAATAATCCTTCTCATTTTTCTCCTCTGTTGCTTGGCACAAATGCTCTATCTGCTCAGAATCTTCATTCTTCCCTTATTCCAGATGCCTGCTTCCTGGTAAACAATGTAACACCTGCTAGTCATCCATGTAGTAGAACATTTTCACTCATTTCCCAGTAACACATCAAACTCAACATGTTTAAAACCAATTTATCATATTCCCCAATCTTTAGCCTAACTTCCTCCTGCTGACTACTCTAGTTTTGTAATTTGTTCCACTTTTTCGCAGATGACTGCTAATCATTTTTGCCTTCTCCTTTGTGATCCACTACTTTAGGTATCAAATCTTATTTGTTCAAATATGTCTCTCATTCATCCCTTCCTTTCTATTCTTGAGGGCACTATCTTGGTTCTGGCCCTTATTGCCTGGTTATGGGCTATAATAATAGCCTTCGTCTGGTCGTCCCATTGCCAGATTCTCCCTGCTCTAAGCCACTTTGCCTCCAGCTTAATCTTCCTAGAGGAAAACCTTGGTTATATGACTCTCCAGCTCAAAACCCTTCAATGACTTTCTATTACCTCTTAAATAATGTCTGCAATTCCTATCAATTTAGTAGAGTAAAATTATCTTTGATTTTAGCGTCAAAAAGATTTGGATTCAAGTTCTGACTACTACACTTACCTGTTCTGTGACTTTGAATTTATTGCTTAATTTTTATTCACTCATTTATTCAACATATATTTATTTAAAGGTTACTATGTTCTAGACTCTATGTCAGGTACTTGGGATAGAGTGATGAGCCAAACAGACAAACAGACATTGTCCTTGCTCTCCTGGACCTCACAACATAGTGGACTTGTGCCTATTTCTCATAATCATAGTAATCCTAAGTACAGGCCATGCCTCCCTCTCTTGATGCTTTTAGCTTCTGGTTTGTGCTAGGGTATTATAAGGCCGTGTATTAAAGTTATTTGCATATGTATGTTATCTCTTAACCACATTGTAGGTTCTCTGAAGGGTAGGCACCATGTCCCATTCCCCATAGTGCAGGCACAGAGCCATGCACATATTGGTTGCTAAGTGAGTTCTGTTGCGATTTGGTAGACCCAGGGTTAGTCTTTGGCATAGCTATAATGCCTAGTATGATTTTAGAGGCTCCCTTTGTCCTGTCAGAATTTTGCATTTAAAAAAAGGGAAAAAAATAATAGCTATTTGGTTTCTTTTCCTTCTAAGACCTGTCCTCTCCAACCTACCACCCTGTCTACAGCTATTATAAATAGAACTCACAATGTTTATAACTTGTGCACCTTAAGTTTTTAAAAACTGAATAACAAATCCACTCATGCTTCCTAGTAGAAATACTGTCCGTGTGCATACAACGGAATGTTAAAGTAATGTTCTTTTTATTATTTAGTAGCTTTTGACTTGGTAATGAACAATATGTTGTTTTTCCCCTGAGAAATAATTCTAGGACTTTAGTGCTGAAGATTATATTTTATTTTATACATTTTCAGCTTGCTGTTTTTATGTTCCTGGTGATCTTACATTGAGTTAAGCATTTGTCTATCCAAAACAATAAGTCAACTATAGCCAGATTATAACCATACCTTTCCTCTGCACACAAAATCCTATAAACAGCATGTGATCATATTGCTTCTAGAATTTATGATTGTTTTCTTCCAAAAGGAAGCTAAATTTAGCCTAGCAATTCTACATGCTCCCAAGGAAACAATGCCTGCTGTGATTTCTAGAATAAATGAATCTGAACCACAATTCCTTTACTTGACTAACTGAGAAAGTTTAAATATCAACCTAGTCATTAACCACAGATACTAAACCACATTAAACAACCAGCGAGGGGTTAAGAAAGAAATTTGCTATGTTTCTGACTTCGTTGCTGAATGAGTGTAACTTAGTTGCTCTATCGTCCTTAATACAGAACATTGTTTGCATCTCATAATGGTTCTCTAAAATTACTCGTTCATGGCTTGAGTTCTAAAATTAAACTATGTAGAGTCATGTCCAACTGCACAATGCATCTTTATGTGAAACCAGCTAGAGTTTTTTGTTTTCACTCGATGTAAAAATTCCTGTTAGGAAGCTTTGTTTCTAATAGTTTAACTGGTATGGTTCTTTCAGTTTCTTCTTCTTTGTTTCTCATGACAACTGAACTGCTCTTGCCTTGAACGTGTTTTGGCAGATAAACTTCTCACCATGAAGGCACCCGCCGTGCTTGCACCTGGCATCCTTGTGTTTCTGTTTACCTTGGTGCAGAAGAGCGATGGGGAGTGTAAAGAGGCGCTAGTAAAGTCCGAGATGAATGTGAACATGAAGTATCAGCTTCCCAACTTCACTGCGGAAACACCCATCCAGAATGTCGTTTTACACAAACATCACATTTACCTTGGTGCCATTAACTACATTTACGTTTTAAATGACAAAGACCTTCAGAAAGTTGCTGAGTACAAGACTGGGCCTGTGCTGGAACACCCAGATTGTTTCCCATGTCAGGACTGCAGCCACAAAGCCAATTTATCAGGTGGCGTTTGGAAAGATAACATCAACATGGCTCTGCTTGTTGACACGTACTATGACGATCAACTCATTAGCTGCGGCAGCGTACACAGAGGGATCTGCCAGCGACACGTCCTTCCTCCCAACGATATTGCTGACATACAGTCGGAGGTTCATTGCATGTACTCCCCACAGGCAGACGAAGAGCCCAGCCAGTGTCCTGACTGTGTGGTGAGCGCCCTGGGAACTAAAGTCCTGCTGTCTGAAAAGGCCCGGTTCATCAACTTCTTCGTAGGCAATACCATAAATTCTTCTTACCTTCCAGATCATTCATTGCATTCGATATCGGTGAGAAGGCTAAAGGAAACACAAGATGGTTTTAAGTTTTTGACAGATCAGTCCTATATTGATGTTCTACCTGAGTTCCGAGATTCTTACCCCATTAAGTATGTCCACGCCTTTGAAAGCAACGATTTTATTTACTTTTTAACAGTCCAACGGGAAACTCTAGATGCTCAGACTTTTCACACAAGAATAATCAGGTTCTGTTCCGTAGACTCTGGATTGCATTCCTACATGGAAATGCCTCTGGAGTGTATTCTCACAGAAAAGAGAAGAAAGAGATCAACAAGTGAGGAAGTGTTTAATATTCTCCAAGCCGCATATGTCAGTAAGCCTGGGGCCCATCTTGCTAAGCAAATAGGTGCCAACCTGAATGATGACATTCTCTATGGGGTGTTCGCACAAAGCAAGCCGGATTCTGCTGAACCAATGAATCGCTCTGCCGTCTGTGCGTTCCCTGTCAAATATGTCAATGAATTCTTCAACAAGATCGTCAACAAAAACAATGTGAGATGTCTCCAGCATTTTTATGGACCCCACCACGAACACTGCTTCAATAGGGTAAGTCACACATGTTCCCCACTAGAAATTATGAGGTATAAATCAGAATAGGTATTAGTCTACAAGAGAGTATCAAGGGCTTTTTAGTGCTTCGTAAACAGTCTTTATCCAAAATATTTGCAAATTCTTTCCAAGAAGATTTAGGAGTTGAATCTTCATTTAAAAGTAAAATCATAGCTTGAGAAAAAATTAATGTGGTAGGTAAAAGAAAATATAAAATATTTTGACAATTTGGGTTTGCATGTTTGCCAACACTTTTCACATTGTTAAACTTATTTCTCATATAACATTTAGTAGTTCTGGTCAGATTAACACAAAGTTTCACACGACAGCAATTCCTGTACAACACCATTATTGAGATCCCACTGCAGACTTACAACATTTAGAATAAGACGCTCAAGTTAATTTGTGAGTTTTGAAGGCTTTTTTCTTATGAGGCCCCATTTGCTCACTGATATATAAATGAATGGTCTATATTCTTGGCATTACTTAAAGAAACTTAACTCTAAACAACAAAAAAATCTCTTCTAAAATGTTGGTAAATAAAACATTTTTAAGTGTGCTAATATACTTCTCTGAATAAATTAGAAAACGAGAGAAGAAATTTTTGCTCCCAAATCCCTCCTTTGGATCTTGACTTCAATTGTGGACTTCCTGCTTGCATAGCCATGTGTTTACCAAGTTCTAGTTTGGTACTTTTTACCTAGTTGGTATTTGATATTTATAGATATAAATATTTATGATTGATGATTGTTTGTACTTTTATGAAATGGTATTTTCACAGGGGATTTTAGGGAAATTCTTTGTTGCTTTGATTTAGATATAGTAAAAGCTACCAGCTATGCCCAGAGGATTTATCCTGCTAGTTATCAGATCACTTGGTGCCAGAGAAAGAGCACCAAATTGGGAGTCCATTGTGGTCTTGGGCTCTCTTGGTTTGGACCCAGATTTGAACATATGGACCTGGCTCTGCCTCCTAACATAATGACCACTAGTGATCATAATCAGATAAACAAATAGTATAGCTTTTCTAAAGATGATTTGACTCCGGAACTATACATCTTACTTACTCTAGCAGTTTTCAGTCTAAGTAATAAAGGTTATAATTGCAAGCAGAAAGGACATTAAACATGTCCTTGATAAGAGAAAATATATAATTTGCTGAGGAGTACAAAGGGCACACGAATTCAGAAACATTTGGTTCACTTTTGCTGAAATGTCTAGGATACTTCTCCGGATGGAAATTCCAGGTAATTTTTTTATAAAGCTAGAAAAATACTTTCAAGAAAATAAATTCATCTTTTAGTGAACTAAAGACCTAACTTCCCTCCTCCCCTCTCCAAAGTATATAGATATACATAATATGAATACATATATATACCAACTAAGACATTTCTCCATGAATATGTTTAATATATGTTGCAAACTCTGTAAGAAGCAATGGAATTCCTCATGTGGCTGCCCCTTTTCTTCACTATAAAATACAAAAGAATGAAAGGAAACAAAAGGACTTTCAGAAACTTGGAATTAGGAAATAAAAGTGTAATATTAATAGCATTTCACAGAAGACACTTTTCCTGCATCCAATAAATTGCTTCAGAAACACCTTTAAAAAGAGTTTATTAGAAATTCCTCTGGGGCCTCTAGAGCACATGACTTTGCTATTTAAATCTTGTTCTGTTAAAAATTAAAAAGAGACTTTACCTTATGGGAGTTTATCGATATCTTATCTCATTATTTTATTTTGTACATTTCAGCCCCCAGATATACAAGTACTTAGCAATTCTAGAAATTCTCAAAACACATCTGAACTTTATCCTACCCCTTTAACTTTTCTAGTATTCCAAAGGGAACAAAAAGGTGGGATTACCCAATGAAATTCAGGTCAGTTTTATCGCCCAGGAAAAATGCCCAAAATGCACCAACCACACCTGAAACCGTTATCACTCCCATCGCAAAAATTCTTGTGGGAAACAAGATGGGTCTTGCCAACATAGTCTTCTTACAAGGGAAGCCAATTTTTGTACTGGCCAAATTCCATAAAGACAAATACCTTCAAACCTCCTGTATTTATTTGCATATTCATCTCCTCTGGTTACTAAAGATCAAAATCTTCTGAGAATGAGACTACCCACATTCTCAGTTTTCATATACCTGTTCCACTGAAAGACCTGAGATCGTTCCAGTAATCAGCATACAATCATTTCCCAGCTTCGTCTTAAAATGAAGGCACCTAGTGCCATTACTTACACAAAAACAAAATGACTTACAAGATCAAACCAGTTTGGAGAGACTCTAAGCAACAAGATGACTCCATTTTGTCTTGGCAGATTTACTTGGCAAGGGTATCAGGTGACTCTTCTAATAAATTCTTGGAACTGAGTTTTTGTTTTGGCATAAAGTTTGGTGAATAAATACATATATTGTAGTTTTGTTATTAACGTCTCTTATCCATCAGATCTTTATGGAGGGACTGTTGTGTGCTCTGTGGACAAGGTTAAGAAAGCTGCAGCAGTAACTTTCAGCTGAGGCTTCTGCCCAGTCCTTAGTGTGTGGGCACAGCCATGGCAGGGGTTTTCTGGCCCTCCTTGAGCTTCCACTGTGTGCAAAAAGGATTTCTATCACAGGATCAGACAGAGACAGTGCCAGGAAAGGGTTTTTTAAATTCTATGGGTCCAGCAGGTATTTCAGTCCTGATTGCTTATGTAAGATCACCTATTGGGTTGCTTTTCCCACTCTCACATTTTATGAAATGCGTCTGTGCAAATTCTTCATATACATCTTCTCATATTAATGCCATCACTGACGCCCTCTTTTGAGTCATCTCATAGTTTCCAGAGCACATCATCGTCTCCTCTAAGTTATGTGTGCTTCAGAACTCTTTGATTCCACATATGATGCTGTTTCTGGAAATTTGTCCCAAGCCATAGGTACCCATTCATGTAATATTAGTGTTGATTATATCAGTTGTTCTCTAAGAATAAACTCTTCATCTTCACAATGTGACCATTTCCTATGTTGCTTTTGAAAGGGATTCTTAAAGGGTTTGTTTACAGTGATTTCCAATAGTTAGAATTATCAGATTATACACCCACAAATAATTACTAAATCTTTAGCCTTAATATCTTCACCGCCTTTTTTGCTCATTCATCATTCGCCCTCTGTAAGCATCCTAAATCAGTATTGACTGAAGTTGTTTTAGGCTAATGTGTATTCCCTAAACAGCACATTATTATTCAAAATAAAGTAATTAAGAAAATGTCCCATAATGTGGTGACTTTGTAAATCCCCAAATTGGGGGAGAAAAAAACTTTCACCTCTATTTGGGGATAAACAGTACTAAAAATTCAGTTCATTTTAAGCACATTAACTAGACTCTCCAACAGTATCATATAAGGGCTTTATTAGTATGACAATTATTCTAGGAAAAAACACATTGGCCCAATTTCCTACAAATGAGAATCAATAAGGGAATTTTTTTAAATCCCCAAATTAGCCAAGATCCTATTCCCTAAATTGTAGTATACTTACTAAGAGAAATGGAGTAATGTATTTTGGAAAGATTTTTAATCAAAGTTGAAATAAAAAAGAGTTCTTGAAATATCTCTCACCTACCCAGAAAATACAGTTATCACACTACACTGTTTCTTGCTATCTCATTATCAAAGTTTTGCTCTATACATAAGCATTTGAAAGAATAAAAGTAGACTTATATAAAATATTTTCACCAACATCTTGGTCATTTTAGTGACCAATGATTGATCAATTGAAGGGGAAAAGCATGCAGATTGGTACCAGACATACTTGGATGGAAGTCCTGGCTTACTACATACAGCTATGTGACTTCTGCCACATTACTTAAAGCCTCAGTCTCCTCGTTTGTAACATTCAGATAACAGTACCTACTTCACAGGATTTTGTGAAAATTTGGGATAATTTGTATAAAAGTACCTGGCACAATAAGATGACCATAAATTTAGCTCTTTGGCTAAATGGAATGAGACTGAAGTCAAAGATATCTGGGTTCAGATCTGGACCCCACCATTTCCTACCTGTCTGACCACAAGAGCATTATTTAAACTCTATGAACCCATTTTCCTCCATGCAGGACTATTGTGTGGACAAATGCAATAATGTTTGTAGAAGACCCTAACTTAGTCCTTGGCACATTATAAGCAGCAGGTATCATTGTAAGGATACTTGTGTAAAGAAAGGCAAATTCAGGGCTGGCTCGATGGCATAGAGGTTAAGTTTGTGCACCCCACTTCAGCAGCCCATTGTTCACGGGTTCAGATCCCGGGCAAGGACCTACACACTGCTCATCAAGCCATGCTGTGGCGGCATCCCACATATAGAGTAGAGGAAGACTGGCACAGATGTTATCTCAGGCACAATCTTGCTCAAGCAAAAAGAGGAAGATTGGCAACAGACGTTAGCTCAGGGCCAATCTTCCTCACCCAAAAAAAAAAAAACAACTATACCTCACAGACATCTATAGAACATTCCGCCAAACAACAGAATATGCATCTATCTCAGGTAAACATAGTACTTTCTTCAGAATAGACAATATGCTAAGCCCTTAAAAAGTCTCAATAAATTTTTTTTAAAAAAGAAAGGCAAATTCAAATTATTGGATTGTTTTCTGAAAGAGTCACATTCTGGTTTTATTGCTTATGAAGGTCTTTCACTTCCCTCCCTACTTGTTATGAGTGAACCACCTCCAAAATGCTTAATTTGCATAAATCCTTCTTTAAAAAGGAGAGGTAGGGGGTGGTGGTGGTTTGGGGGTAGAGAAAAAGGCAGTTGAATCAGAATTGTACTATAGTCAAGGCAGAAGGTATAAGGTGTGCTCCTTTTCCCAACTTTCAATTCCAGCTCCCCATGGCACTATAAGATGCTATGCTTATGTAATTCAAGTTATACTGTGCATTCAAGAATTTGCAGATAATGCAGTTTTAGAAAAAGTCAACCTCACAGGTTGTTTGTATCAAGCTTCCTTGTTTTTAAATATCATTTACACTCAAATTCAAAGAGTAGCCAACTGCTTCCCAAAATAAAGGAAACTTAAAGTAGTAATTTTCCATCTCCGTTCAAAGAGTGCCAAAGTTAAAGGGTCACCACTCGGAACCATCAAAGGAGGAAAGCAAAGTGATTAGAACAATTTTGAATAAAAACAAAATCAAAACAAGATGCAAACAAGGAATAATAGGAATAGGCAGAAAAATAAACATACAGTGATGTTTCTTTATTACTATTATAAAGATGACAGATGAGTAAAATTGGGTTACATTTAAGTTGTAATGGAAGAAAATAATTGCAGCCTTCCATCAGGAAACCACAAGGACCATTATTGATCTGTCATCCTCAGGGCATGTCTCATGATATTTAATAAAATAAACAAAGATTTATAACTCTTGATAAGCCATATATCTATAATCTCCATACCACACCATTTGAACTGGGAATGTGGAGTCAATGTTACAAATAACATCCATGTAATTATACTGGTTTGGCATGTCTTATTTAAATAATCTAGCACTCTCAAGAGAACGCATTTTGTTTTAGAGATGAAAAATGTGAAGTCAGATTTCAGGGGCTTTTTTGCTTCCTGTGCTCAGAAATGAGAGAATGTTATCCTATATGAAAAATGTTATTGAGCATTCTTCATTCTAAACACTAAATATCTTGGCCATATGCCAACTGTAATAGCTACCAAAGCAAAATCTTGCAGGAAAGAAAATCCTTAAGGTATAAAGATCCAACATACTTTTTAAAAAAATCTAAGTACAAATTCATTAATTTTACACTTGATTCCTTTCTTTCTGTAAACTCTTCTTTATTCTGTCCAAGGCTCAGGGAGTCACTGCTCCCTAACTTATTTATTTGAATTCTCCATGCTTTTCCTGTCCCATGAAAAGTGGCATATTGCATTATTTTATTAAAAGGAATTTAAAATTATTTTCTTTCCAGAATACATTCTTTGAGATCACTGGGCACACCCTGGGGGTATTAGAAAATGTGTTACAGAGTGAACCATTAACGTCTTTTGCTTTTTTCTCTTCCTCCTGCTAATATTTATTTAAACCATTTCATAGCTTATACGCAAGTCCACCCCGCGAAAGAATGAAAAAGCAAAGGCAAGATGTTTTTATAAGCTAACAGCAAGGAAACACAGGTAATGCTAAAACTGTCACCAAAAATGTAGGTAGGCTTTAGCTGTGGATTATATCGGTTCATAATATGATGGATAGTATTTCCCAGATGGGTGGGTATTTAACAGTTAACTATGCCACATGCATTTTAACTTAATTCTTTATTCTTCTTAATGTCTTTTGAAGCAAGTGGTGTGATCTGTATTTTATTTAAGTAGTTGATTTCTACATGAGGATTCATTTGATGAAATAAGTGTAGCAAACAAAAGGAGTTCATGCAAAGAAAATAAATCTTAAAGTTGGGTTTTGAAAAGCTGAAGTGTTAATAAAGCTTTGAAGACACAGCTTTAATACAGGATATTTTCATTGCCATACTACACATGATTAGAGACTTCTGAAAGCGTGTGGGATCCTGCATTTTTATAAGAATATTAATCTCCTGGAGTAATAATGGATTTTTTTACTTGGAATAATATATCAAATTTTGGGTGTTACACCCTTGCTTCAGACTTCTATCTTGTCAACAGCCATCCCACCCTACATTCTTAGCTCCTCACTCTAATAAGAAAAATGAGGATCTGTCAGAATTTGGCTAGAAGACCCACTGGGAATTTCTGCCATTGCTTATTCATGGATTGGCACGGATACTGAGTCAGTGGGCACATGGAGTCCAGAATGACTCAGTGCCCAGATGTGTGCCGTAAGTCACATCTCCAGCAGCCAGGGAGGGCTGTAAAGGGCTCATTTATCAGAGAAATGAAACCAAGGGCTCAGCTACTCTTGAAGTCCTTTAAACTCCCTTGATTTTTTTTTTTTTTTTTTTTTTTTTTATAATAGTGGATGAGGTAAGTGATTCTAAGATCCTGGATACGTTCCAGTCTGCTAATTATATATTTTTTCTAACTAAAATGTTCCAGGCAGGTTCATTTGCATATGAATTGCTTGCTGAGCAGTGTTGACTTCCTATCCTAAAAGCCTTGGAGAAGAGGTTTACTGCTCTTCACCCTAGACCTAGGCTCACATTGGAGCAGGTGAAGTGTGTCTGCCTTCTATACGTCAAACATATTCTCTAGTTTTTCAACAAGAGGACAGAAAAATGTCTTACAAACACACTAAATATAGAATAAAGGCTTATTTTAACCATTCTTGATGTTCACAAATGGGGGAAATGGTTTATGAATAGTATAACTATAAAACAAAAAAATAAAAATTGTGGGGACCAGCCCGGTGATACAAGTGGTTAAGTGGGCGAGCTCTGCTGTGGCGGCCCGGGGTTCGCCGGTTGGGATCTCAGGCGCGCACCCATGCACCACTTGTCGAGCCATGCTGTGGCGGCATCCCATATAAAGTAGAGGAAGATGGGCATGGATGTTAGCCCAGGGCTGGTCTTCCTCAGCAAAAAGAGGAGGATTGGCAGATGTTAGCTCAGGGCCAATCTTCCTCACAAAAAAAAAATAATAATAAAAATTGTGAATTGACACTAAAGTCTGACTTCAGTTGTCTTATTTGGGGAAATCACCAAAATGTTCATCAATCAGAGGGCTTTAAAATGGAAGGTGATATTTCAAATCATGCTGTAGATAAAAGGGGTGAATTAAGGTCAGTTTTGATTTGTAAAGCATTCTTTTCTAGAGCTGATTTTATGAAAATTAAGTTTGCTGACTTGTCATCTCAAAATACATGGATTATTCATGATTTGTTAGAATTGTGTGTCCATGTACCAGAAAAGTGTAAATCTTTATGATATTAAATTTTCTAATGACATTTTAAATTTAAAATTCGATTAACACTTGCATCTAGCAACCAGTCTACTAACTAAACTATAGATAAAGTGGTGCTCAGGAAATGGGAAAAATGCAAAGATTAAATTGGTCAGTTAGCTGAATGAATCAATAGTATTTAGTGCTAATGCACTAAACAGGTTACAAGCACTAATGCAGTGGCAGTCAATAGCAAAAACGAATATCTCTAAAAATTATCTTGACAATAAAATGTGCAATATTTTCCATTTATTTTAAACTAATTACATTACATGCTTGTTCTTTCATCTTATTAGCTTAAGCCAAGTGCTAGAAGCCTAACCATTTTATTTAGTACGTAAAATGACCAAAAACTTGTAATCATTGTTTTCATCAAGAGACAGAGGAAAGGATTTATTCATACAACCAAGATGCAACAAGAAATCCAACAGCTCTTTATTGAGTGCCTAACCCTGCTGGTGTTACAGTGGTGAATGAGATAGGCACGGTTCTTGTCTTTATGAAGCAAACAGACTAGGGGAGGAGATGACAATAAACCATCAGGCACACCAGTAAACAAATGCATCATGGTAATTTTTGAAATATAGTGTGAGGGAAATAAACATCTGTGAATGTAAATGAGGAGAATATGTTAATTTGGTAGTATAGTCACAAAAGGCCACTCCGAGAAAGTGAAAGTTAACTTTTACATAAGGCTAAAAGTTAACTTTTACATGAAGCTCAAAATTTGGGAAAGCAATATATCTTCAGTACATGGACAAGTACATAGCCAGTATTTAACAAATTAATAATTGTTACTTATTTCATAAGCTTTAGGTCTTAACTAAATGCTGTTGGCTGGCTTTTCAAAGTGGGTTCTGGCCATCAGTGCGTATTATTTTACACTTAGAAAACGTTATCACACGAAGTGGAACTATGCTGGAGAATTTAACTTTTTTAACAGTTTCTGTTTAAGAAAAGTTGTCAATGTGTTCAAACTTTGTCTTTTCTTTGATTTCTAAATGATTCAAGTTACTTGTCATTAAGTGATTCTTAGTATGAAGAAGACAATGCGGAGATTTCTAGAAGCTAAAGACATAATTTAGGAAGTGCTCACTGTCACTGCCTATCATAGCCTATCACCTGATCAGCTCCTTTGAAAATAGATATTTCTTATATCAGTCCAAGTTGTTTCTTTTTTGTCCCTCTCTCCTTTCTTCTGTGGCCAACACTTGGGACGCTATTTGTCGGAAGAACCTGTGTTTCTTGGGGGTGGAAGGGATTGTCCTGTTACCAGTAAGTCCTGTGACAGAATAAATCATATAATTCTGAGAATACACGAAATAAGCTCTTTCAAACTATCACAATTGTAAAAGTTAATAGAATTCAAGGGAATGTGATGCTGAGTGAGCCCAAGTCATATTGTCTTTCTGCATCTGTGTATTGTTCTCAGCACAACTGCATCCATCTTAGACCATTTCCTTCTCATGAGAATCATGTGGCCTAGAGGGCCAAGTGAGAGACACATGCTCCCGGGACTCACGAGGATGTCATGAGCACCTACTGAACGTCCAGGGGCCTGCTCTCTAGTTAGTGCTTCCTTTGTGTTGTTCTAATGCATTTCTAGCAGCAGACACATTTTGCCTTTCTCTTTCATTTTAATCATGTTTACCTATATATATTTAATTATGCAAATACCTCAATTAGTTTAAGGTCTTAGAGGGCAGGCAGTTTGTCATGCTTCTTTGTACCTAAGCATATTGCTTTGCAGACCCTAGACAATAGTGTTGATTTTACTTGAGAACAAATTTTGTCTTCCAAAAGAAATCTGTATATTTACACGGTAAACAGAGACCATCTGAATTGCTGAAGTGTTTGGAGAAAAGTCCTTGATAAAAATCTACAAATGTATTTTTATGACTGGATCATAAAAGGCAGTGTTTTTGTCATCTCCACAAACCAAGAAGATTTGAAATGCAGGTGCAAAAATATGTATGAGGGATCAAAAGAAATACTCACCTTTTTCTGTGTTCACTTTGTTCACTTTTGTTTGGCCGAGAAAGAAGTGGAGTTTGCCAAGGGAAAAGAGGAGGGAATAGGAGGCATTTAATCTTCAGGGCTTATTCCTGCGCCTACAAGTCAGAGAGGTCACTGGCTTGCCCCTTCCTGAAGGCTATAATTATAGGCAGAGGACTATTTATTTTCCAGTAAAGTGACCAGAATCTTGAATGTAAGAGATTGTTTATAAGAGTGCCCTGTGTGTAGGGGTTATACAAAGCCTCAAGAAAGATAATAGGGAGGTAAGATTATTTTTCTTCATCTATTCACTAATATGAGAAGGTCTAAGACTCTGAAAATGTTCTAAAGTGCAATAAAAGAGGTGAATATGAGGTCAAATTAGATGATCCTGATACTTAAGGAACTGAATTAAATGAAGAAAGAAGAGGAATTTTTAATAGAATATAATATATTTGATGATTCATTAAATGTAAACTTATTTGTGGCTCCAACATCATGGTAAACAAGAATCAGTAAATGTATTAGTAAGAGTAATTGAGAAATATTTCTAATTTAAAAAACACCAGTTATGTTTGGTTTATCTACAGCTGATATGGAAAAAAATGGGCAGTGTTTCTTACTCTCAGCCAAACTCACTCTCATTGTAGGAGAGTCATAAAAAAGGTATTGATTCCAAGTAGAATTGGGCAGACAAAGCACAAGATCAATTCTGTTACTGGACCAATATTAAGAATATTAGTGAGTGTTTGCAAATGATGAGTAATATGTAAGTGGTAGTTTAACAGTAGTAGGTATAACTTGTAATTAACGTTGAAAGGTCCAAGTACAGGTTTCGACATGTACAAAGAGGACTAAAATATGTGCCTGCTTTAAAAAGATATTGTGGTAAATTGTGACAATGATTATGATATTTTCTATCTAGATACTTTTTTAGAATCAAATGCTTATGATAACATAAGGAGCAATTTCAGATTTTTAGGCAAAGAGTCCTTTTTATGATCCTGGGTATGCAGCATGGTGGCACACTAATTACCCCCATGCCTCCTCTCCTGTCTCCATTTGTTTTTAGTAGATTCTGCACAGGAAAACATATTCACCTCAGTATTGAAACTTTGAAGTTCACCATTTGTGGCACAGTTATAGATCGTAGAAGAATATATACCAGAACTTTACTACACCTAACAAAAGAAAGTTCTTTATTAAAAAAACAAACAAAAAAAACCCTCCAAATTATTATGAGATCTAGGGTAGCTGTGGTGTAAACTATATGATATTGAGTATCTTATGACCCTACTGATAAGATAAAAATCCAATTGAATGCAGATGAACTCATGAAAAAAGAAGGATTATGAAATATTTGGAAAGTAAACACCTAAATTTTCATAAGTAAATATTAATTTAGTATTTGTGTGAGCTTTAGATATTAAAGCTTTCCCTGCATTTTCTGGGCCGTTAGAACCAGCTGTTATAACTCCTAGTGCCTTATTTAGTACTCTATGCTCAGGATTCAAGAACTAGTTAAAAAACTGTCAAATTTTCTATTTTCTCTGCCAATATATAATAAAATCTCTGTTCCATGAATGGCTAAACAATTATTTTAATAACCATTCTGGCATAGCTTCATTTTACCTTTTTTGCTACTAGCAAGGCTTTCATTTTATACTTTAAACTGGGTAAATCACAAGTTAAACTGAACTATTGTTTGTTTAATGCTCTGTTTCCTTCTAGCCTTATTCTTGTCTATCAGCCTCAGCCCAGTTCCCCAATGGCTCAGGAAACCCTCAGTTGGGATTAAGTAATAGTTTACACAGCCTCTCTCATTCATTAACCCATGTTGACATTCTCATTCTGTGTATCAACCTTATTTAAGACTTTCTTAAGCACTTTATCCAGCTGCTGGTTTGGGTGCAGCTAACAACACCTATTTAATCAAGAAACTTCATACTTCCAAAAAATCGTTCAGCCTATCTCAGCCTTCTTCATGAGCACAATCTCTTTTAGTCTGCTGCTTCTGTTCTTTCTTCAGAATGAAACCTGGTCTCATTCACAGTAGATATGAAGTTTAAAAATCTTTACTTCTTCTCTTCTTCTACGTATACACAAAGCAGAAACAAAAAATTTGCATGTTATCATTCCAGACAGGATTTGTTTTATAAGTGTGTTGAAAATGATGCCAGTAAGATCACACTAGATCTTTCTGGTTCCATCCTCATCCCCAACCAGTCTGTTTGTCTCCATACTGCTGCTGGAGTAAGTAATCTTTCTCAAAAGCAAACTCATTTGTGTAACTGCATCCCTTGCAATAATGTGAGGGATCTCCAGTGGTTTCAGAGTAAAATCTACATTCTTTAGTATCATAGTTTAAGGCATTTCTTACCTTGACCCTGGCTACTTCCTGGCTGTTACCGGTGATGTGCTGGTAAATATTTAACTCTAGAGAGAGAGGGAACAGAAGTCCCTGCTTTGTAGTGTTTGCCCATTTCTGTGGTGTAAATACCTCCACCAAACCAATTTCAAGCTATCAAGGTAAAGTTACTGAACAAGAACTAAGAAGAAATGTTTACAGTTGTTTCTATAATTTCTCTATAATCGGCTGTATATAATCTCTATAATTGACTCTCTATATAGTGTACAAGATGTCTCAAGCACACCACTGCCATTCTACGCTACTCTCAATCTACCTTTTTTTTTTTTGGTGAGAACATTTAAGTTCTACTTTTTTAGCAAATTTCAATTATACAATACACGGTTATCAACTACGGTCACCATATTATACATTAGATCCTTAGACCTTATTCATCTTTTAACTGATAGTTTGTACCCTTTTACCAACCTCTCCCTATTTCCCTCATCCCCTATCCCCTGGCAACAACTTCTCTACTGTTTGTTTCTATGAGTTTGACTTGTTTTTTTTTTTAATTCCATATATGAGTGATACCATGCAGTATTTGTCTTTCTCTGTCTGTCTTATTTCACTTAGCTTAAAAAGTTTATCCATATTGTCGCAAATGACAGAAATTCCCTTCCTTTTTAAGGCTGAATAATATTCCATTTTATATATACACCACATCTTCTTTCCTGTTTGTCCATTCATTTGTTGACAGACATTTAGGTTGTTTCCATACCTTGGTTATTATAAGTAGTACTGTAATGAACATGGGAGTATAGACATCTCTTTGAGATAATGGTTTCATTTCCTTTGGATATATACTCAGAAGTGAGATTGCTGGATCATATGGTAGTTCTATTTTTAGTTTCTTGAGGACCCTCCTTACTGTTTTCCATAGTGGCTATACCAGTTTACATTCCCAGCAGTTGCATACAAGGGTTCCCTTTTCTCCACGTCCTCTCCAGCATTTATCTCTTGTCTTTTTGATAATAGACATCCTAACAGGTGTGAGGTATTTTGTAGTTTTGATTTGCATTTCCCTGATAATTAGTGATATTAAGCACCTTTTCATGTACTTGTTGGCTATTTGTCTGTCTTCTTTGGAAAAGTATCTATTCATATCCTTTGCCCATATTTTAATTGGATTATTTGTTTTTTGGCTAGTGAGTTTTATGTGTTCCATGTATATTCTGGATATTAACCCTTTATTGAATATGTATTAACCTATCATTCTTGTAGTTCCCAGATCCATCAGTCTCCCTCACAACTCTGCCTTAACATTTATCACTTCATCTGCCTCAAATTCCCTTCAACCCTCATTTTATCAGTTTAACACTTTCTCCCTATTCTTTACAACTCAACTCAGGCATTTCCTTCCCCTCAAAATCTTCTCTAGCTTTCCCCTCACCCGATATTCTGGATAAGCTGCCTTTCCTGAGAACTCTAGTAGCACCCTTGCTTATTGCTATCGTATCTTTTACCACACTCTGTGGTGATATGTTCACTGTTTCCCTCATTTGCCCCCGAAGATATGGACTATGGCTTTTATCTCTGCATCTCCAGTGCCTACACAATAGCTTTAACAAAATATATATTTATCAAATGAGTAAATAACTATGACAAAGCCCCCATATTTCAAATAATGTAATAAAATGCTGATTAGTAAAAATAATTTTTAGATAAAACAATTTTTCATTCTCTCCCCCAAATCTCTAAAAACTAATTTATAGAATTCAGGAGTTTCTGAGAATTACATTAGCACTGAAGAAATTCTGGGAAGTTCCACTCACCATTACCTATGCCCCTTCCTTACACATACACACACACACACCCTCCTCCATCCTCCAGTTTGAGATGAAGATAGATCAAAGAACAAAGAAGAAAAATGAAAGGAGAGGAAAAGATGAAGATAGGGAGGGTGAATGGACAGGAATTCCAGAGCTTTGTCATCAAAATTAGGAAAATACAATTAAAGCTATTAAAAGGAGAAAGAAAAGAGTAACTTCTCTGCTCCTTAAGGCTATCTTGAGCCTGTCAACAGGGCTTGCCCTCTGAGTGGGTGATACTATCTGTATGAGGGACTTTAAACAACACCTTCTGGTGGGCATTTCAAGCAATGGTACCAATAGAGGTGCCCTCCCCTGAAGTTTGCGTTTGGAATCCACAGATTTTCACTCTTGACCACGAATCTATGATTTCAAGTTGACAATAGTGTATGAGGTAAGGAAAAGAAGTTAAGGGCGTAGGTCTTTGTTAATACCACCCTTACTGTCGCCACAAGATTAGACTCCACGATGGCACCACTTCATAGGTACTGAGTACATGCTTGGTACAGAGAGAAGCTTTCCTGAGCTTGGTCTTGATATAAATGCAGTAAGATTAGAAGAGAGTTTGGTAAGGACCTGAGGGACCCTGGCCAGTGAGAAGAGTGGCCCACAGATTGAGGTTTCTGATAAACAATTCTGGTCAGGAACAAGGGGAGAGGATGAGCAAAGAGTCTCACTGCACAATGGCAAGATGGAGAGGAAGGATAAGAGGTGACGACAGTGATGGCAGGCTAGAATATAGTCATGGGTTTAAACAATATATTGGGCACAGTTGAAGGACTCTGCTTTCATCCATCTTTCACCTCTCCACTAAGACATTCATCACCCTGTTTCTATTGAGCGTGACACTGTTAGGCACATAAACAGACCATGGCTCTTACCACCTACAGGAAGGACTGCTTCGGTTTTCCTGGTTAGTGCAAGGTAATTGGTGTTCTGTCTTCTGAGTATCTCTTATGTTTCTGAGTAAGTACATTAAAATTTGTTTTCTGTTAACAAAATAGAGAAAAGCAGAAAACCTCTAAACACTAAGCGTTAAAATGTGCCTCACTTGGAACAACTTTTTTTTATGAATCACTCTGTCACTCCTGACTGTGATTGAAGTGCAATGTGAAGGCTGCTAATTGAAACCACATGTACTTGGTCTGTTTCAGATCTGATTCACCTAAGGAAACGATGATAAAGAAGCAAAAGTTTTGTCACTTAGAATTCCATAGCCCCTATCATTGTAGACTTGTGAGTCTTTTGAATCCTAGGGGTACCTCGAGAGGAGAATAGATCTATTTATTCATTTGTACACGTTTATAAATCCATACACACATATACATAAAATATATTCTGCTCCAAGTATTTATCTCTTCCCTCTTCACTAATCTAACTTCTGTCAAGACCTGGCGCAACTTCAGCCTCTGCCGTGAGCCTTCTCCAGCTGTTAAAGCCCACACTGGTCTTATCCTTTTCCTAATCTTATAGCATTTACTACCTGTACCAGTGTTTTTAGAACTTATCTATCAGCGATGTTCTTCGTACTTTGCAGTATTAGTTAGCTGTTTTGTTTGTCTGTCTCTTGTCTCTCTATATGCATGGTGCCTTCAAGGGACACTGAGGGAACAGACTGGACTATAGGTAGAAGCATTTGCTAGGGTTGGCAAACTATGCCCTGTTTTTGTACATTTAGCAAGTTAAGAATGATTTTTACAATTTTTAAAGGGTTAAAAAGTAACACACAGACAAACTAATATATGCTACAGAAACCTTATGGTACTCAAAGCCTAACGTATTTGCTATCTAGCCCTCTACAAAAAAAGGGTGCCAATCCCTGCTTTAGAGAAAAATGGAAAATAATAGTGGACAGACAAGAGGGCCAACTTTACTTACTAGCTGTAATTCTATTAGACAGGTGTGAGTGTTTCCATTTTAGAGATGAAGAACCCGAGGTTTGTTAATCTAAATAATTAGAATTAGTCTTTGTAGGCATTATGAAGAATCGCTAGACCATCAACAGCAATAATAATAATAACTATATTGCACAAGGGCAGGGACTTAGGTCTGTTTTGTTTGCTGCTGTATCCTTCTAGCACCCAGAACAGTATCTGTCACGTGGTATGGTTTTGTATTCATTTCCTAGGGCTGCCATAACAAATTACCACAAACTTGGTGGCTTAAACCAACAGAAATTTATTCTCACACGGTTCTGGAGGCCAGAAGTCCGAAATCAAGGTGTCAGCCAAGGTCATGCTCCCTTTTAAGGCTCTAGGGAAGAAGCCTTCCTTGCCTTTTACAGTTCTGGTGGTCCCAGGCATTCCTTCTGCTGTGGCAGATTACGCCAGTCTCTGCCTCTGCCTTCACACGGCCATCTTCCTTGTGTGTTTCTTTGTGTCCTCTCTTCTTGTAAAGACAACAGTCATTGAACTTAGGGCTCACACTAAATCCAGGATGATTTCATCTCAAGATCTTTAATTACGTATGAAAGAGCCTATTTCCAAATAAAGTCCCATTTTGAGGTTCCAGGTGAACATGAATTTTTGGGGGGACACTATTCAACCTACTACAGGTCTCAATAAATATTTTTGAATGACTAAATGAATGAAGGAAGTAACCATTTAACATATTGCTGGCACTGGATTTGTTTCATTTAAACCTCAAAACAATTCTATTAGATAGGTATGTGTTTTTCCATTTTACAAGTAAAGACCTGAGGCTTGGAGATCTAAGTATCCTCTCAAAGTTCTTATAGCTGGTAAGGGCAGGGCCACTCCCGAGCCCGTGCTCTTCTCCACTAGGCTATGGTGATTACCACTGGACATGACTAAGGAGGTGTTTGGGGGACATTACACTAAAAAATTATGGAAGTGGACTTGAAGAAGGAGATTCTAGAATCAAGGAAATCAGATTGTAGGAGGCCAAGTATGAGATTTCCTTTAATTCAGAAGAAAAATTTTTAAGAATCGATAGGTGGATATAAACAATAAAGGAAAGGGAAGAGTCAAAGATAGCTGAGACCTCAAATTTAGGGAGAGGGTAGCTATTGATGCCATATAGAAATAGGAAACTGGAAGGAGGAGCCAGTTTGGAAAGAAATATGATGAGTTTGAATGTCATCAACAGCACGTTCAAACTTGGGCTGAAGGCAGTTTCAGAGACAGAGCTGGTCCTCAGAAGAGAGAATGCTGCTGGATGTGTGAAGTTAAGTCATCACCACGAGGCAGCATCCATCACCTCATGAATCACCAGTGTTGAACCAGCAGCTGGCTGGCCAGATGCCTGGTTATGCTATGTTCATGGCCATCTTAGGTTCTACACACAGCCAGAGAAGATGCCCTTTCTTCCTTCCTAGGGATGAATCAACCCTTCTTTAACTGCCCCTCAGTTTTGCTCTCCTGCTAGAACAGCAGTTGAGGTCTCAGGTTGTCACGAACCCAATGGCTATTGAAGCCGTGAAGCAGGATTACTTCATCAAGGGGAGTTCATGGCAGCAGAAGTATTAAGGAACTGTGCACCAAGCACAGCATCAGGCTGAGTCCTCTTCATAGCACAAGACAACGTAGTCAGATTCTTAGGGTTTGGCCACACCACCCTAACCGTCTGGCCTTTCATTAAAGATCCTAAAGAGAAGGGCCTGCTCTGTCAGAGAGCTGACTCTTCTGCATTTTACAGAGAATGAGGCTTCAGTGTTGACATCTTAGATATCTGAGTACAGACTGAGAGAAGTTAAAATATAGTCTGAAAGAAGCATAACCGGACACTGAAGTTCAAAGCTCTGTGCCTCTGCCTGCGGTCAGTTCCATACCACCCCCTTGCAGTCCCATTTAGTAAAGAGAAGAGAGCACGTGAGTGAAATTTAGAGAAATAAGCTAAGTGGAATTCCTAAAATTAAAGCAGTTGAATTTTTAGCCAACTATATGAAAAGCCTTAGGCAAAGAGGGACTTTCTATTTTGAAATATGTATCCCCCTGAAAACCACAGAATTTGTACAAAGTATAATTATGAATAAAGTTTATATTAAATTGCTTCTGTTAATTTAGTCATGGGCAAGGAGGGAAGAGAGCTGATATGAGTGAACTGGCAAAGACTTCGCAAGATAGTACATTTTTAAAAATCTATCTGCAAGACTGATTTAAATTATCTATAGATGAGCTAAATCCGTCCTATAGATCAATTAAAAGAATCACTATTTTAAATATATCACATCCTTAATTGAACTGAATCAAATGTAATTGCATATTCACTGCATACATCATAATGTTAATTAGGGGAAACATTTTGAATCAAATACATGGAGGTATATAGCACTTCAATTTTCTTTTTATAAAGAAAGGTATATGCCTGAGTCAGGCGAAAAAAATCTGACAAGTACTCATGAAAAAGTAAAGAAAGACTAAATTAATTAAACTATTGTTTCAAGTTTTACAGATTCTAAAGTAATTCCTATTATTTATCCCCATGGCAGTATATAAGCCTTTGAGTTGAGGAAGCAAGTTTGTAGCAAGTTTTAGGAAAAAACAAGAGTGTTGACCATTGGTTCTCAGAGTTGATGTCATACAATTATTTTAGAAGAAGATAAACCTTGAAAAGTTAAATGCTTTTCAAAACTTCTTTTAGAATAGGCATGTGTATCCAGAATCTATGTATGTTTTGGAGTAGCCTCTGGTGATTGGGGGACAGTGACTCTTTACTCATGGCATCCTAAACATCCTGGGCAATCATTTGTTCGGACAGCGGGCTGATGGCAGTCTGGTGATTCGAAGCCTAGCAGTAGCTTTGGAAAGCCACCCACAGATCCACAGCATTGTAGAGCTGGAAAAGAACTGGGAGATCAGTTCGCTCAAGCCTCCCTTTACAGACAAGGAGCATGTAGCGTAGTGCAGTGGTGAAGACCCTGAGGCCATGGCCTAGGTTTAGTCCTGGCCCTGCCGCTGCTAATCATGTGACCATTCGGTGCCTCAGTTTCCTCCTAGGATTGTTAGGAGGATTCAGTGAATTAATATTTGGAAAATGCTGTGGAACAGTGTCTGACACATCATAAACACTACAAATAAATGTTTGTTAAATAAGTAAAAGGAAACTCAGACCCAGAGAGATCAAGTGATTTGCCTAAGGTCACGCGACTTGTCACATCCTCGCTGGGGTAGAACCAGTCCTGTCCTGTAGGTATGCTCATTCTTCTTCTCTACCAGGTCCTTAGACCATCCCTAGAGTGTGAGTCTGTCTCAGAAATACCTTAGGAGCCTACAAGTAAGTAGCATGACGCAGTGTAAGGAAGACAGGATTTGAAATGGACAACTAGGATTCAAACTCTAATATTTACTGACAACTCTCTGAACCTCAGTTCCTTATTTGTAGAAATGTGATGATCATAACAAACTCAACTCACAGACATGTTGAGAGGATCAGATGAGATAATGTACTTTGAAAACCATAATCCACTATGCAGGTGTTATTTAACATCATTGTTATGAGCTTCTGTGAGCTGAGAAAAGCCTTGAGAATGTTTCAGACCTGCTTAGGACGTTAAGAAATTGGAGTGGAGAGAGTTCTTAATAGGCTTTCTCTACTTTCTCACTTCCCATTTATTCACTGCTTTCTTTTTAAATTTATCTTTAATATAATACATTCATAAAAGAATCATGTACTATATAAAGTATGTGTGTTGTGTGTGTGTGTGTGCGCATGTATGAAAAATAAAACAATTACTGATTTTTCTACCACTGGGCTTAAAAAAGAGAATATTACCAGTGCCTTTGAAGCCCTCTGTGTGTCCACCTCAGTCACATCCCTCTCCCTCTCAGAAAAGTGGGTAGACATTGGTTGTAAATTGTTTGTTCGTCTTGCCTTGCCATTAGTTGCACTACATGTATGTATATGTCTAAACACTATATTGTATTGGGTGAATTTTTTTTCTTATTTCTTTTTTCCTCTTGACTCAAATCTCAAGCTATATGGTATCTTTCTGTACCCTTATACCATCCACTTTATTCATTGTCACTATCTCCCCTCCCCCACCCAATAAAACACATTACTCCTGTCATTCAAAAGACCTTGTAAAGAGAGACTTTAGAAGAGAGCCAGGCTTCAGGTTTACATGAGCAAGGAGTGGATATCAGTGACTAGCGGGAGATGGGGCATCTGCTGCCAAAGCAAATGCAAGAATCCAAGAATGGGAAGGGTCTTGTGTCAGGATAGCCACTCTGAGATTTATTTGGTGTCCTAGATGGTCACCTGACCTTTCACCTTAATGGAAAAAAGACTAAAAACATAAATCGAGGCAGATTTGGATGCCGTGCTAAGGAGTTTGGACTTCCTGCAGGCCTTTGGGAAGCAACTAAAGTTTTGAAGAAGGGAGTGACAGCTTATAACTGCTTCAAGGAGATGAGACAGGACAGCAAAAGGCCAGTGAGGAAACACCTAGCCTGGAACAGGGTGCAGGCTGGAGGGCTGCACAGGAGAGACACTGCGGACAGGGTTTAGTGGGACTTAGCAACTGGTTGGATGTAGGAAATGCTAGAGAAAGAGGAGTTGGTGATGACTGAAATTTCAAAGTTACCTGTATGGAAAGATGGTAATGTTTGTTAACCTAAATAGGTAACAGAGCTAAATTTGAAAGCCAAGCTGATTACAACAGCCCAAAATGCTAATGATTATCTCTGTGCTGTTATCCAGAAAATAATGATTAATTCCAGCCTTTCTCAGAAAGGGAATCCAGGGTAGGCAAGTCTACAGTTCCTACCTTGAAGAGTTGTAGGATTTTACCTGTTAAATTATAACTTTTGTTCAATGATTCCAACTCTCTGAGAGTTACAACTTCCCTGACTTTTGTTTTCTCATACATAAAATGAGGGGCTGGAGTTAGATGGTCTCTAAGGCCCTTTCCATTTTTGTAATTGTACAATTCTCAGAACTTGGCCCAGAATACTAAACAGTAGCAAAAGAAATTCATGAGCTTGAGAATCAGAGAGAACTAAATTCTAGTGCCAGTTCCAGTGAACTGGACACTGTGGCCACACCCTTGGCTGCCCTGAGTCTCCTCCTCCTGAAAACTGAGTGTGATGAGAGCTCACAGGACTGCTGTGAGTCTGGTTGTATGTGAAAATGCCCAACTCAGTGCCTGGCACAGTGTAGGTGCAGGGTAAAGATTCATTTCTTCCCTCCCCTCCTTCCTTCCTTCTTCCTCCCTTTGTTACTAAAAGGAGAGCGTTAGTCTGGCTCCCCAACTGGTGCTGGGGTGAAACCTTCTCTGAAGTCTCTTCTGCAGTGCCCCAAAACAGCTGTTGTACCAGAGAACTTTCCACCAGCCTTGCTTAGTTTTACCCCAAAGCACAAGACCTCCTGGCTTTGAGGGAAGTGTGAGTGGCAAGGAGACTGCTGGCAGTAGGTCTGCAGTTGCTCTCCATCTGGACCCATCCCACCCCAAATGCCACACCCAGGAGCTGTGTGTCAAACAGTGAGAAGAAGCCACCCCAGCTTCCCTGCACAAATAAGCGGCAAATACATTCACTCATTATCGTTAAGGGATATAGTGAATCAGGCTGAGATTTAGTCATATTTGCGCAATGCTTTACCTTTGCAATACTGAGGGCTGAAACCAAGGCTCTCTATTAGTTAAAGTTCTACTATTCAAGCTCAGAGACAGCATGCTGCTTTGTAACCCAATCCTACCACCCTGACCCCGGTCATTGAGTTTATCAGGAGTCTCAGCAGGAGGAGACAAGGAGTAGTCCCCTCTCCTACAGTGAACCCTGGAGTGTTACTCCTTCCTGGAAGCTAATGCCCCTACCCCTCTCCTGCAGCTATAGAGAAAATGAAAAAGAAAAAGGTTGGGGTCCCCTGGCTTATGAATTTGAATGCCACCTGAGCCTGACGTGATGTTTGTTTTTTGGCTCCAAATTGCACAATTTTTCAAGGTAAAGGAGTTCTGTAGATCCTAGTCCAAGATTGTGCAATGTTGTACTTAGGAATTTGTTTTGGTGGAAATAGAGACATAACTTAATCCTGTCAGCCGTTGAAGAGGTACCACTTAGAGGCCTTACTGTTTCCTGAAGGAGCAGCCATGAAATGCACAATATAAATGTTACATTAACTCTGATGCAGAGTTCTACGTTTATGCCTTCCATGTGAGGAAACAGACACATAGAGGCTAAAGTTCTTGTCATACTGCTCTCCCGCTGTTTAGAAAAGATCAGCAAGTTCCTGCAGGTTTGCAAATGCCTGGAGATCCGTCTCACCTCCATTCTCCAGCTCACCTTGTTCAGCAAGGCAGACCACAAAGCAAGCTGGGTAGGCAGATAGGCTTTATCTCTGGTTACTTTGCATATGCATTAATTTTTCAGCAAGCTGTTATTAAATACCTACTGTGTGCTGGGCATGATACACAGTGGAGATAAAAGATGAATGAGACAATTCCTGGCCTCTTATTGATTGAAGGCTGCTATTAGTTTACGATCTAAGACTCTACTCCACACACAGCAAATTGTTTTATATCCCAATGAATCCATCATATCTCTACCAGCACCAAACCCGAGGTCAAGTTTGAGGCTTTGAAGTTCCAGGAATGTCACCTAGACGTAGAAAAAAGTAAGAACGAGCAAGAGAAGGAACAAAACAACCGCAGAAGCTGACAACCACAGAAGCTGACCCTGAAGAGCAATCACCTCTATATTGGAATACTTGAGATGGCCTTCGATTTAAAACTGATCTCTGCTCCTTTAAGCATCTTCCCTTAGTTCTGGCTATCTCTGTAAAATGGACGATTGATCACCAATAAAAACTTAATTACCAATTAATCGGTTACTGTTGAATTGCTGGTACATCTCAGTTATCCACTACTCCTCAAAGCAATCCATAGTACTTTAGTGAAGAAAACCTTCTAATTAAATAGTGAAATAGCAATCATTAATATATCAAAATAAATGTCTAGAACTAGAATGTTTTATTAATTAGAAGAGTCAGGTTTAGCATCACTGAGATTCTCTGCTTGCTCGTTTATGGCCATTTAAAATAAAGGAATGATTGTTGCTATATAAAACAGCATTTTAGGTGACTTTTAACTTTTAAAGTCAATAGATATACGAACTTTGCATTCTATGTGACAGAAGTTTGACGTTAAGGAGTAAGGTTATTTTACATAAGGATAACTAAATTTTTTTATTTCAGTTTGTTCTTAAACACTAAGTTGGTTTGAAATATACTATGACAACTTTCTGATCATTATATATATAATAGGACAATAATAGAGCATTTCTAATCTTCAGATCTTTTCCTGGACTTGTAGCTACATACAAAGATGTGTAAAAATGAACTTTTTCTCTCTTTTTCTTCCAAGTTAGACTTTGTTTTCCTTAATACATCTTCTTGCCCTCTGATATCTGCCCCAGATTTACCAATTCACAACTATCTTGTCAGGACAGTCAAGAGCTGTCACTCTATGTGTCTCTTATAAACTCTTAAACTACCCCTATTCCTGAAAAAAATGACTGTAGTAACATTGATTCATATCTCCATACTCATGCCCCATCTACCCATAATTGATTCACTTACTTGTTCATTCATTCAATTAATATTTATTAAACATCTACTATATGTGATATTTCATCTACTACTAGCAATACAGTGGTGAACAAGCAGGGTCCCTGATCGCAGGGAGCCACTCGGGAGAAGTCTCACATCAATCATCTATCGCACAAGCAAATAGTAGTTGCAGCTATACCAAGTGCTATGCCATGTAGATAAAAGGTATTATGACAGTCTATAATAGAAGCATTTGACTTCAGGAGGCCTGTCAGATAACATGATGAGATTTGTGTTTTACAAAGAAAATCTGTCTGCAACGTAGAGAATGGATCTGGAAAGAGATTAGATGAAATTGGATGTGGCAGGTCCAGTTAGGAAGCCATTGTAGTAGTCCAGGAAGGCGATGGGGTGGCTTGGATGAAGGTTGTCGTGGTAGAGACAGAGAACACTGGATGAGTCCAGGAGATAGTTAGAAAACGCAATTGATGGAATTGGTGATGGACTGTATATGGGGAAGAATCAGGGATGATACTTAGATTTCTGACTTGTGCACCTGGAGGAATGGTAGAGCCATTCGCTGGGATGCGTTGTATCGTAAGATCAGGCATGGAGGAAGATTGTGATTTCAACTTTGGTCATGTTGAGCCTGAGGTCTTTAAGACATCTGAGTGCAGATTTCATAGGCAGTCTGATGTATGCACAGTCAGCTCAGAGGAGAGGGGTAGCCTGGAGGTACAAAGGTGTGTGTCAACTAAATAGTAATAGACATCACGGGGGAGACTGAGATTGCCTGGGGAGAGTATGACGAGTGAGCAGAGGAGTGGCCCTAGGCTGGAGCCTTGAGAAGCCCTAACATTGATAGCCAGGCATGGATGGTCCTGCAAAGGAGACATAAACGTTGCAGTCTGAGAAGCAGAGGAAAACTGGGAGACTGAAGTGTCAAGGTGAAGGGAGAGATCCACAGTGCTTAATTGTTGTATATTACTGAACAATTTTTTTTTTAAATCCTTCCATTTAAAGTTGAACCTAAAGGATAAATACCTGACTGAATGGTAATTGCCTTTTACTAAACTGGTTACTGAGACATTTGATGTACAACTTTTACATTTTTTGAGCCTTTCACCATAATGATGACACATACTTACGTGGTGTTCTCTGCATGCTAGGTTCTATTGTAAGAGATTTCTATAAACCAGCTCATTTAATCTTTACAACAGCTCCATAGGGTAGGCATATTTCTAGAATTCTCTTGATTTTACAGTTGGGGGAACTGAAACAGAGAAAATATGAATTTCACAAACAGAGAGGTTATAGGGACTACATAAGGCAAGTAAGCATTAGGGACCAGGATTTGATGCAAGCACTTGGGTCTGGGGTTTATGCTCTGCTGCCTCCCCATGAATTATCTACCAACCACCATTCCCCACCACCTCCCTACACACAGATGCACAAGGGCACACATTTTAAAATATAATGTCCTAGTGTGACTCTTAACATTTATGATTATTTAGTTGAAATTCATCTCATTGGACTTGCCTACTAGAAGCATTACCTTTATGTCCAGGACTGAGACATTTCATAGTTTTGTTTTTCTTTTAATAGCACCAGCTAAGTTCCATTTTTAGGTATGCACATATTGACCCACAGTGCAAGTTATGGTAGTAAGGTTTGCCCCCAGGTTGGAGTCTATATATACACCACAGCACCTAGTGATACTGGAGCCATTCAGGTCACTAGAAATATTTCTGCCTATCTGGAGCTATTTGCACGGTTATCCTTGCCATTTCCCTCCGAGCTCTGAAAAGACACACTGAAAAGTTTTTTACCAGCTTGTTCGCATCTGGACTCACATTAATTCTATAACCACATTATATTCCAGACACTTTTGAGAAATTCATCGGGCTGTGAAGTACGCAATGATGAATATCGAACGGAGTTTACCACAGCTTTGCAGCGCGTTGACTTATTCACGGGCCAATTCAACCGAGTCCTCTTGACATCTATATCCACCTTCATTAAAGGAAACCTCACCATTGCTAATCTTGGGACATCGGAGGGTCGCTTCATGCAGGTAAACACTTTCTGAGAGTGACTGTGTCTGTTTTGTCTGGTATTATGCAATTAATTTGTTTTTATTTTTGCAGTAAAGTATTTGCAAATATTGTAAAGTGAAAAATCACAGTAGAAGCTAGAGACACAGACTAAAAGCAAAACAGTGAAGCCTGGTCCACTTTTTGTGACGTGTATGGCCTATTTTTGTTCAATTCTTGAAGCTTTCAGTTTAAATGTGGTTGCTTTAATTTTCTTGCCCAGAATGGTTTGAGTTTTGTGTTTTTTTTTTCCATTCATGATTTCTATCACATGATTGGAAAATAAAATGAAACAATTAAAGCACTTCCAGGCGATGTTTTCCTATTTCAAGGGAAGCTACGGATCAAAGGAGAGCTATTGTGTGAACCGTGCGCCTCCATGAGAGGAAACGTTCACATCATTGAGAAATATTGGCAGGGGTTAGGAAGGGACGTTATCACCAAAATCCCATTGTAACTCCAGCTCTCCTGATTCTTCAAAATGATGGTGTCAGACACAAAGAAGTTCAAATACTGGGAGGAAAAAAAATCCAGATTTTGTTAAGAAATTCTCTTAATGAATAGCAGCAGTATTTCCATACAAAAAAAGTTCACATTTCAGACTCGCAGTTATTGTATTTCCTAGATACAAGAATTATAGCACTTTGCGGAAACTAAAATGCTCTTGTATTAGATCTCTCTTACTGCCTTAATAGTTATTGGGTAGTGCTTTCAACCTGAGTTCATTAGTAGATTCTTCATTAATGCAGAATGACAACAGCATCTATGGAAATGTTGACTTTTATGAATACTAGAAATTTCTTTTAAAGAGAGATGCTTATTTCATAAACATCTGATATAATTAACATCCCAGTCAATGACTTCTAGTAAACCAATTGAGGACGATGATGTTTTCCTATGACTTGCACATCTGTACATCCTCTATCTGTATTCTTTTACAAAACATTTTTAAAAATTACCGCTGTCTTTATAGCAGTCTGAATATTGGTCATTGCCATATTTTAAATCATGTTTTTCTTGTACTAGTAGGCATGGTAGAATTTTTTCAAAGTCATAAAACATGTAAATAAAACCTTCCTAGCTCAAAACATATCATATAGATCCTGTTGTCTAAATGTTCCCACACTTAATCTCCCCTCCTCCCACTGCTTCACAGTTAACTACACTTTTTCTCCCCCTCCCCCCTCCCTCCCAGCTCAGTGTTCTTATTTACCTACCTCAGACCATTTAATTCTGTCCTTAACTCTTCAAAATCTGTCCCCCACACACAGATGAGCACACTAACATATTTGAAATATGGTCATATCTATAATCTTTGTAAAATGTGTAGTATTGTGTTGTGTTTATATGTGTTTTTAGTTTACATTGATGTTATTCTGTGGAATTCCAAAGGATTTTTGATGGAGGATGAGAGAAGCTAGCATCTATTGAATTCCTAATGTGTTCAGTGTGTTGGCTTGCTTCCCTTTGTCTTTATTTCTGCTTTTCTTTTTTTCTAAATTGTCTATTACCTTGCCAATCCAGTTTCATATTAATAAGCTTTCTATAGTCACTTCAGGTCTGACACTTTTTTTTACATCAAAAGGTTCTTGGCCTATTCCCAGATTCTAAAGTTCTAATGAAATCCCACTTTTAGATAGATAGCTTTAATAACTGAGTAAATTCTGCTGTGTGCTGTGACAGATTCCACCATCCGACTGATATGTCATGCATCAGTCTCATTATAACAAATGCTGTAACAGATGTTTTATTCTTCATAAAAGAAGCTATAGTATGCGCATTACCTGTGCATCCAAAACATTAAAGATGAAAATAAGTAAATAAGTAGATATTTATTTTATGAAAAGTACTCATATCACTGATTTTTTTAAAAACCAGATCGCTCTTAATTCCTTAAATATACATCAGGAATTTACTAACTTGGCTTTACTAGGCAAATCAGTGAAGCAAAGGAAGCAGTGACATAGAACCTGCCTTTAAGGAACTAAAATTTTAGTAGGAGAGATAAAAACATGTACCTGATACCAAGAGTATGTGAGACAAAGACATACAGACAAAGGGCTACTGAGACCCACAGAGAGAGGATCTATTTCTCTGATAACTTGCCTAAGAGAATTCCATTCGATAAAATTTTCTGTAAATAAACCTAAAGCATTTGGAGGATCAGGGAATCAACATTACTGAAATCCAGTTTGTTTACAGCAAATACTGTTGGAGGAGGAGTCAGGAGTACAGCGAAGACACGGAGACCTTCTAGCTTAATCTGTCCGGGCAGTAATTAACTACCTAGTTCTGTAAATGTTTTGACTGCACTAAAGTGCTAAATCTGTTGGCCAGCCCTAAGTTTCTACAACTCGTGTTTTAATAATACTATGGAGTTTCTGTTACAAAATAGAATGGACATAATTTTTTTTTCCAAAGACAGCTGCCATACATGAAAAGGAACAGAAAAATGATTTTACTTCCTTCCTACCCTGAAACCTAAAGGCAGAGTTGCTTTGCAAATGTTTTCTCCCAAGAGTTTGCAGCTGTTTCTGCCTTTCCTATTGTGCTTATGTTCAGCTCTGGCTGGGAATACAAGCTACAGCCCCAGCTGTCGAGTGCAAAATGAATCAGGTATTTCACAGTGGTTATTTGATTAGAAAGAATTATATTGTTTAGCTAACAATATTATATGTATGGCAGAGAAGACATTTTTGACATGTTTCTAACATTTAAAAACATGTGTAACTTATCCAGTGCAGGTGCAGCTATGTCTAAATATACTAATGTGTATATATATTTAAGTCTCTCTATCTGTAGAGCCATGTCAATATAGATATAGATTTCAAAAACAGTTTTATTTGTGTGATCACTCTCTTGGGATGCTCTGAAGTAAAATAATATGATAAGCAATATTTGAGATTATATAAATAAACATTAAGAATGAGCCTTCTTACAGATTTGGAGGGGGAGGGCATGTAGAAAAGAACAAGACTCTGGAACATTAGTGCAGTGTGCAGGGCTATGTGGGAGAGGGAAGAGAGATTCTCGTGAAGATCACAGGACTAATCACAGGGATTGCCCACATCTCCCCTTCTGAGCTCCTCATCTAATCTATATCCAAAAACAATGCTTGCTTGATTTTTTTTTTTAACAGCACTTGTATAGGCCTTTAATCTCTAGATGCAAGGCCTTGCTATTAAAATATTTGTGCATGACTGTCAGGCCAGGGAGACTGAGTGAATTGGGGTGGGGTGAGGGTGGGGAGGCACTTTCAAGACTTGTTTCAAGTTCACTCCACAAACATTCACTGGGCAGCTACTTTGTCTGCATACAGTGGCCACTGCCTGGGCACTGTCACAGCTGTCATTAGGTTCTTTGGCATCATCTTTGCTCTTCTCCCATCCCCCTTTCCGCTCTGCCAGTTCCTTGATGCTATCGCTACTCTTCACACCTTTTCTCTTGTGCCTCTTAACTGAACTAGTTGGATCTTAAGCAAGAAACTTAAAGAGGTAGAGCTCACCTAAAAAGACATCCTTAGCTCATGATCGTTCCTTATGCCCATTATTCAAAGTATTATGTTAGTAATCAGTGAGCTTGAGAATAATTACTCACTTCCAGTAAGAAGAATCAATTCATCTGTTGACCTCCTGTCTTCAGATTCCTTTGGTTCCTGTGCCACCATCATGGCATGTCAATGCTTTGTGTTGGAAGCCTGTGACATATATATTACATTTGGGATTACTGCTGTTTTAGAGTATGTAGACACAGATCATCAGTTCATCAATGCTGTGAGCATCCAGCAGAAACGCAGCTGAATGAAGCTTGAACTTGAACAGCGCTTCTCTTTAGGGATTGCTAACTTACCCATCTTTATATATCTTTATAAAATGTTTGGATAAAAATATCATCTGCCTTTTTTTTAATGTCTACATCATTGATTTAGTTACATCTAAAGAATGGTAACTTTGGCGTATTTCTTTAGAAGAACATATACTCATGAGTTCTAAAATTTCTTTTGTGTGAAAAAGAACCAATTATAAATAATAATTTTAGTTATGTCCGTAACGAAAAATTAGGCCCAGTTCGTGTATAGTCCCCTAAAATGAATTAATACATGCTCTTGAAATACATATATCTTATATACTGTTACATGTGTTACAATTTAAAACATCATAAATATTTGAAACTATGGGAAAATACTAAGCTTTTGTTTTGGTTTTGGTAGCAGGAAATAACTGGGATTTCTTGTTTGGATGCTTATTTAAAAGAATAGAGAGACATTTTAAGACGTTAAGATATAGTAAGACATTTATAGACATATAATATCTATATTTAAGACATACATATGAGTAGTTTTTTTGAATTTTTATCACTTTTGAAATTCAGAAACAGTTATACTTTCTGTATAGATTGGCTAATCCTATAATCATTGTATTTGGAATATTGATTTGAAAGTATTGGTTATTTTAAAATTTTTACAAATTTACTAGCTTATTTGGTTTTTAGATGCTTGAAATTTTTTACAGAAGTCTCGATGTGGTAATGACTCATTTCGACTCACTTTGACTCATTTCAAAAAGTTGAAACACACACATACATCAGTATCATAGTAGTAAGAAAAATTGTTTTGTTTTTTGTGTATACCTGGCCTTTCCAGTATCAAGTTGGTGCAAAAGCACTTCTGCCCATTTACCAAAACGAGTGAAGGAAAGAAACAAGTAAAGCTTCATTTAATTCAGTTTTTACCACCTGGTACTTTGTCTTACCACTTTTAATTTTGAGCTGTCAGCACAATCAGCAATTTCTACTTCTTCTCATGCTTATTTTTTTTCTGTTGCATAAAACTAGATGTTTAGCTTGATTGAAACATAGAACTCTACTCTTCGTATCTGATTTCTTTCTAAACAAACACTGGTTTCTCTCACATACTGAAGATAGTAAACCTAAAGCAGGTATCTTAGTTCAGACTGCTATAACATATTACCATAGACTGGGTAGTTTAAAAAACAAGCATTTATTTCTCACAGTTCTGGAGACTGAAAAGTCCGAGATCAAGGTGCCGGCAGACCTAGTGTCTGGTGAAGACCTGCTTCCTGGTTCATAGATGGCCATCTTCTTGCTGTGTCTTCATATGGTGGAAAGAGGGCAACAGAGCCCTCTGAGGCCCTTTTATAAGGGCACTAATCTCATTCGTGAGGGCTTCACCTTCGTGAATTAATCACCTCCCGAGGCCTCATCTCCTAATACCATCACATGGGGGTTAGGATTTCAACATATGGTACAAACATTCAGTCCATTGCAGCAGGGAAGAAGCAAGAGGCATCAGAAGCCATACCTTGAAAATGCGGATCAAACTTTTGAAGATTATCTAAATATCTGAAACATTTAAAAACCCCATCCCTTCATCAGGGCTCAAGTGAGCTTCTTATTTCAGTCTATTCATGTATTTAGGCAATAGATATGCCTTTGGGACCTACCGTGTGCCCAACTCTGTACTGAGAACTACAGGGAAAGTAGACCCACTCCCTGGATCCGCAAGGTCACATCCAGTTATAACCCAGTCTGTTTATTAATGTTGTCATCACCTTCACTCACATTTTTTTTCCCTCAACTCACATTTTCTCTCATTGAGTCTCAAACTCCAATAATGTGCATCATCTTTCGTTAAAAATAAAGTTTTCCTTATTCCTTAACAGAAACCCTGCATTTTTCTTACGTTTTAAGTTAGAAATCAATATAGATGATTTCTGAGGTTCCATTCAGTGCTATTTGCCTATAAATAGAACTGTATGTTTTCTGTTCTTATAAAAGGAAAGTTCACTTCAATCTTCAAAAAACAGTATCCCCTAGGGACTGTGCATCTTCCACTCTGACTGATCTCCTAGTGAGAATCCATTGTTGTCTCTTCTATCCCTCCCCCACCTCCAGCCTCTCTAGGACCATGTTTTACAAAAGTCCAGTCTGACCATGAGGGGATGTTCTTCAGGTGGGAGGCTCGGCAGGTGATGCCCAAGTACTCAGTCTCAGGGAGGAGGAATGGGCGGAAGGCTGTGAACCTCTAGAAGTAAACTTGCCTTTTACTTAATTTGAGAAAACATTTGGCAGAGAAATACAAACCACACAACGAAGTGCCACTTCACACCCACTAGGATGGCTATCACCAAGAAAATGAAAAATAACAAATGTCGGCAAAGATGTTGAGAAATTTGAACCCTAATACATTGCTGGTGGGAATGTGGAATTGTGCAGTCCCTATGGAAAATGGTCTGGCAGTCCCTCAAAAGGTTAAGCTAGAGTTACCATAAGACCTAGCAATTCCACTCCTAGGTATAGACCCAAGAGAAATGAAAATATATGCTCACACAAAAAGTTGTACATGAATGTTCATAGCAGCATTATTCACAATAGCCAAAAAGTGGAAACCACCCAAATGTCCAACAACTGATGAATGGATAAATAAAATGTGGTATATCCTTTCAATGGAATATTACTGGAAATAAAAAGGAATGAAGTATCCATACACGCTCCAACATGGATGAACCTTGAAAACATTATGCTAAGTGAAAGAAGCCAGTCACAAAAGACCACATATTGTAGGATTCTGTTTATATGAAATGTCCAGAATAGGAAAATCTATGGAGATAGAAAGTAGATTAGTGGTTGCCAGGGACTGGAGAATATGAGGGAATCGGGGGGGTGGGAGTAATGGCTAAGAGGTGTGGAGTTTCTTTTGAGGTAATGAAAATGTTCCAAAGGTGGTTGTGGTGATGGCTGCACAAATCTGTGAATATACTAAAAACCATTGAATTGTCCACTTTAAAAAAAGGAAATGAGGAGAGTACAAATATCTTATGTTAAATTGTATTTGTCCTTCTTTAAAAAAATTAAATTCTAGGGGCCGACCCAATGGCATAGTGGTTAAATTTGCACGCTCCACTTCAGTGGCCCGGGGTTCACAGGTTCAGATCCCAGGCACAGACCTACACACCACTCATCAAGCCATGCTGTGGCAACATCCCACGTACAAAATAAAGGAAGATTGGCACAGATGTTAGCTCAGGGGCAATCTTCCTCACCAAAAATAAATAAATAAATTCTAACACAACTTAGTTAAAAAC
The DNA here is from genome assembly GCF_057802395.1 of Ceratotherium simum simum. Lineage (NCBI taxonomy): Eukaryota > Metazoa > Chordata > Mammalia > Perissodactyla > Rhinocerotidae > Ceratotherium > Ceratotherium simum. The sequence continues at coordinate 75,273,294 of NC_141900.1, forward strand.
AAAACTCTGTGTGTGGTATGAGGGGACCTGGCCTTTATGTTTTTATAGATATATCACACAAAATTACTTTGTTTAGGTTTATGAAATTTGGGGCCTAGCCACAAAGGTTGTATTTTATTTGTACGTATATTTCTTCCCCATGTCTTCTCCCAGATAATTTGAGATCATACCATAACAATCAAGTAAATTCAGGTTCCTCCCTACTCCCTTGCCTCAACACATATTAGTCTTGTATTTTCAAGAGCATTAAAGAAAAGATTTTGAAACCTAAATGCTAAAGATTAGTTGTCAACACAGTGGAAACACAAAAGGTAATTGCCAGTCTTCTATTTCATACTAATTGTCCTAAGATGGCCAGGTGATTCATCAGAAGAATTAAATTTAGATGCTAGATTCAGTTCTATCCCTAGAAATATCTCCATGACAACCAAAAGGAACTCGTAATTTCTGGCAAACTTGCTTCAGGGGTATTTTGAGAGTTAAAGTGGTTGCTCAATTATTTAGAATTCTGGAAATAAGAGAAAGTGAGGAATTAATGATAGAAAAGCATTCCTGGCATTTTATAGCGGTAGGTATCCCTGTGGAGAGAGGGCTAATGATCAACTAAGAAGGTATTTGCATTTGTGATATGACCTCTGCTCAAAATTCCAAACAGTCATCTCACTTTAAAAACACAGTCTTCCAGTCTTCTCTTGTTCGTCCGTTTTCTATACCAGGCCACGCTCATCCCAGCTCATGATCAAAAGTAGAGCTTGCTAGCGGTGCTGGTAACATTTTCCCTGTGCCATCAAAAACTATTTAGATGTGGAGTCTTTCTCCTTAGGCACACTTAACTTGTGCAGCCAAGATTACCGAAACAAGGAGTATTTGGCAAGGCAAATACGTTGTGAAATTTGTTTTAATGCTTTGACTCACGAGTGGCTCTTGGGAGCTCAGAGTTGAAGCTTTTTATTGGTGTTTACTCTGGTGCCCCAAAAGTGTAGCAGTTGAGTGCTTAGGAAGAGATCAAGCAAACAGATTCTGGCATTAGATAAAGCTCCTTGGAGAACCTGACTCTTGCATTTTCTAGCTAAAATTCTCTGTCATATTTTTTTTATGGAAAATAAAGTACCAACCTTGTAGGATTACTGCAAAGAGTAAACAAAATATCCATTTAAAGCACTTAGCACAATGCCTGGCTCGGTTACCTCTTATGAGAGTACCATATATGTGGTGCTCTCCAGACAAGTCTTGACAGGGGACACACCAAATCAATCTATCCAAGTTCCATAGGTGCAAAGAGCTTATTTATGAAAGGACAGAGAAAGGTTAATCTTTTCTGGGAAATGAATATTTGGATAGACTTCAGACATTTGATAAAATCAAAGATGATGACCTAGTAATTAAGAAGGGATTGCTTATTATAGATATGGGAAATGGTATTAAAGAGAGCTAGAAGATAGGAGAAAAAAGGGTCCTAGGAGGTGATTGCTATGTGCCAGGTCTGAATAGAGTGGAAGATACAAGAGAGACAGGCACAAAATGGGAATATCCAGGGGCTGGCCCAGCGTCACAGCGGTTAAGTTCTCGAGTTACCCTTCGCGGCCCCAGGTTTGCCAGTTCGGATCCTGGGCGCGGACCTACTCACCACTCATCAAGTCATGCTGAGGCAGCATCCCTTATAGAAGAGCTACAACTATGATACACAACTGTGTACTGGGGCTGTCTACTTGGGATTGGCAACAGATGTTAGCACAGAGCCAGTCTTCCTCAAAAAGAAAAAAGCAAATATCCATAGGAAAGTTCATAGGGATGAATGATCTTCAGTGAAGTGTTGAAGCACAGAATGAGGTGGAGAACAGAGTCAGGGGATTAAGAAAGGCTGGTATTTTGGTGTTTTTTTGACTTGTCTGTGAGAGAAGGAATTCTTTTTACCTTTGCAGTTTGAAATGATTGGCATCAACCAGGGAAATATGAAAAAATGGGAGGGAGGAGGTAGGAAAAACAAGAAAAGTGAGTTAAGATTGAAAAGTTGGGTAAGTGAAATCTGGATAATTTCGAATAGAGGCTTTAGAAGTCTCATGTCCTAATACTCTACTTGTAACCAGCACCCAGAGGGAGGTAGGACTGGTAATTGAACTTCTTTTTACTTTACCTGCGAAAGTTACAAATACCTGTTTGGCCCTATATTTAGGAATAACAATAGTTTCCCTCCTTTCCCATCCTGGCCAAATGACCTTTGATCCATCATTTAACTTCTTTGCACATATAGCCACCTTGCTTAATGGAGATGTTTTGAAAGTATTAAGTGTTTGGGGTAGAACAAATGTTAGAACAAAAATGTCATGTTTAGGGGCCGGCCCGGTGGCGCAAGCGGTTGGGTGCGCGCGCTCTGCTGCGGCGGCCCGGGGTTCGCTGGTTCGGATCCCGGGCGCGCACCGACGCACTGCTTTTGCAAGCCATGCCGTGGCGGCGTCCCATATAAAGTGGAGGAGGATGGGCACGGATGTTAGCCCAGGGCCGTCTTCCTCGGCAAAAAAAGAGGAGGATTGGCGGATGTTAGCACAGGGCTGATCTCCTCACAAAAAAAAAAAAAAAAAAAAATGTCATGTTTAACTTTTATGGCTCTATATAAGCTTGGTTAGTTTCTCTGTCAACAATCCACTCTCTGGGAGCAAATTAGGTACTTTGGGAATCTTCCCAAATTGTTTCAGGCTACTTGAATCCTTTATCATGTTGAAGAAAAAATTTACCACTGGTTCCCCAGAACATTTATATGTTGTGTGAGAGTTTGTTAGAGTACTAAGCAGTTAATTACTCCTGTAATTTTCATTCCCATTTTACGGATGAGAAAGTTGAGGTAGAGGGAGTGTATTTAACTAATCTTAATCTCACAGATGCGCGGGTTTTTCCTGTAATTTCATACCCACGGCAAATAAATGTACTTTCAATTAAACATAAAAGGATTTGGGGGATGTCGGGCAGTTTCACAAAGTCAATTTCAAGCCCAGAGCTGTGCTCAGCCTCCTACACCCTCATGTAGATAGAACCTTACGGCCTATTGAAGAATGAAAATCTCTCTGAGTCCTCCTAAACTCTCCTGATGTCTAAATGTTCATCTCAAATGGTAATCCTGACTTTATTATTAACGATTCCTAACAACAGGTCAGATGGAAATTATATAGCTGAGAAACATCGCAAATTAGAAATACCTGAAAGCAAGAATGACACCAGTCAACAAACCTCATTCCCAAGGAATTGTTGAAACCCTCAGGCCTTATTATAAAAACCAAGCCAAGAAGCAGAGCTTTATTTATAATCCAAGTAATAATATGCGATGGGACAATGGTTTATAAAAACTACAGCACATCATTTCAAATTAGCTGAGGGCCTATTTGGACCTCAAAAGATCTATAAATATGGCTTAAGAGTAGCAAAGCTGGAACTAGATCCAGGTCTCCAGACTCCCCATCCGGTACACTTTCCATTATGTCAAGGGAAGCTGCCCGGTGGGAGCGTCAGGAGGATAGATTTTAAAATAATCCAAGATCCTTGTAGCATAAGTGAGGCCTTCTGTTCCGGGGAGAATTTTGGCTCCTCCAGTTCCCTATACAATCATGAGGATTTGTCTCCATGTGCTGGCTGATTGACTGGAAGATCTCCTTCCCTGGAAACCATTAAAAGATCATAGGCAAATGTCTGTCCTGGGGGTTCAGATGAATTGTCTTCAAGGCAGGAGATTAGAAGATGTCATATTGATTTACAATGAGATAAACCGTTGGGCCGTTAGTGCAAACACCCACGAGCTCTCCTAATCTGTTATTACCGTTATCATCCACATTTTCCACGTATAGTTAAACTGTGAGCTTATTGGACTAAGGGTGTTTTCTGTTTTGTTTCTCAGGTTGTGGTTTCTCGATCGGGATCATCAACCCCTCATGTGAATTTTCGCCTGGACTCCCACCGTGTGTCTCCAGAAGTGATTGTAGAGCACCCATTAAACCAAAATGGCTACACACTGGTTGTCACTGGGAAAAAAGTAAGGCCTGTTCCCACAGGGAGGTTCCGTGAATGCAGTTCTTCCTGAATGGATATTTACATCCAGTGTCATGTGGTCCTTTTGTTTTTCCACTGATGTTTTAATAGTTTATAACACTGTGAAATTTTGGGTTGTATATTTTTGTTTGTCCATCACCATGTATATGTCTCCCTTCACTCCTTGTGCCCACCCCCCACCCCCATTGCCCCTGGCAACCACAATACAGTTTTCTCTGTCCATGTGTTGGTTTATATTCCACATATGAGTGAGATCATACAGTGTTTGTCTTTCTCTTTCTGGCTTATTTCACTTAACATAATACCCTCCAGGCCCATCCATGTTGTTGCAAATGGGAAGATTTTGTCTTTTTTATGGCTGAGTAGTATTCCATGGTATATATATACCACATCTTCTGGATCCAATCATCAGTCAAGGGGCACTTGGGTTGCTTCCACTTCTTGGCTATAGTGAATAATGCTGCAATGAACATAGGGGTGCATAAGCCTCTTTGGATTGTTGATTTCAGGTTCGTTGGATAGATTCCCAGTAGTGGGATAGCTGGATCATAGGGTATGTCTATTTTTAATTCTTTGAGGAATCTCCATACCATGTGGTCCTTTTTAACTTCTCTCTTCGTCTTGGATTCACCTCGCCTCTATCAAGTTTCTTCTTGAGTAGTCCAGAGATCTTCTGAAATCAAGTTAAATTTTTATTTGGGAAAGATTGGACCTAAGGGAGGGCTTTTTCATAATGAGTACTTCTCCTTTTGTCCTGTATTTCTCAATAAGAAAAACACACAAAATGAGAATTCCAGTCCTAATGGCAGAATTCTACTGCAGGCAGATAAGTCTTGAAACATACATTGGAGTCTGATGCCAGCCAGTCATCCCTTTTCTCTGAGAGAAGGAGGTGCATCCTGATGCCAGAATATGTAAACTTACTCTCAGGGATTCAAGTGTGTGAAATTGCATGACAATGTTTGTGTTCACTGGACAGTCATGTTAACTTTGATCACATATGTGCCAACAATAGAGGGAAGGAAGGAATTTGACTTTTTAAATTTCAATCACTTAAGCATTACACGATTTGCACGCACAGTAAACTCCACGAAATTATATTTACATGTATCTTTGGTGCATTTGCTTTTTATTTAACAAAGCTCTGGAAGCTCTTTCCATCGCTTTTCTTCACAGATCACCAAGATCCCGCTGAATGGCTTGGGCTGTCAACATTTCCAGTCCTGCAGTCAGTGTCTCTCCGCCCCTCCCTTTGTGCAGTGTGGCTGGTGCAACCACAAGTGTGTGCGATTGGAGGAATGCCCCGACGGAACATGGACTCAAGAGATCTGTCTGCCTACAATTTACAAGGTAGGAATATCTGTCAGCTGTGGTGTATGTTTTTTGGTAAACACAAATCTCATTAATGAAAAAAAAAATCCAAAAATCAATTTACTCATTTAGCTGTGAGACATCAGCGAAAGCACCATCTCCCTTGGGTTTTTCCTTTAGGATGGCATTTGGGCATATCCCCCTGAGTCCTGCCCCTGAAGTGCTTACTTCACGCTCACTAAGTATATTCTCTCCTTGGGGAACTGCTCTCCTTTAGTGCTATGTGAATAAAAGAGTGGTGGCTAGTGAGCAACATTGCTCCCCATTTCCTCACACTGGGACCTGTTCCCTCCTGACTCACCCATTCTCTGATTCCACACTACCCACTTTATCTACCAGGTGCCCAGATGTGAGCCTCCACCACACACGGAGCTCTGCTCAGGTCATAACCCAAAACCCTAAGCTGAACCATGCAAGGTAGAGATCCCAGCCCTGCTGGGGCAGATAGGACAGAAGTTTTCTTCTAGTTTGACGCATAGATGGCAGCCTGGTCTCATCACAGATGAGACTAGAGGTTACTTATCAGGGTGATGTGGGAGGCAAGTAGGTGGTCGACACCCGTGAGTGGCTGTGCGCCTTCTCTCAAAGTCCCTGGAAGAGAGGTAAAGGAGCAGCTGATGACTATACTAACTAACATCTATACTCTGTGAGCCAATTCCTTCTTTAATTCATTCCAGAAATATTTATTGAGTGCATACCACACAGCAGGCACTCTTCTAGACACTGGAGGGATACAGACTGAACAAGTCAAAGTGCCTCCTGCTATTAGAGAACTTAGCTTCTAGCAGTGGACTTCAGTCATGACATTGTAGCCACACTCTCTAACTTTGTTGCCTTATTTGCTTAAGCATATATTTGGCACTATGAAAATCTCCTTGGCAGTTTTTTTAAATGTCTTGATCCAAATACATTGTGCTTGAAAATACTTCCCTATTGAGGACCCAGTATGTGTTTTCTCTGCCTGCATGTAGAACAATTGGACTTTAGTAAGTGGTTCTTGTGAAAGATTCAAGTTAAAGGTCTCGGTTGCCTGGTTCAAGCCCAAGTAAACAAAGTGTGCAAGTCAGAACAAGAAATGCCCCCAAGCACATGGCTGTTTTCATTTAGTTACGGTTTGGGGCAAGATTTGTACTGGGTGACTGGGTTTTAAACCAAATCATTTTCTGTTAGGTGTGACATGATTAGTAAGACTTAGCTTGATCAGTCAGAGAATAAACCAGAAGATAGTAAGAAAACGAATTTAAATCTATACTGTAGTATTTATGCACCTTTTTTTGTTTAATATACTTTTAAAACTACATGCAATTTTATACTTTTTTAAACACACAGTCTCGGCAATTTGAGACACTAGAAATCTGATCTCAGCTATTCCGTGAAAGAGATAGGGGGAGTGCGTGTGTGTGTGCGCGCACGCACATGCATGCAATTAAATCATAATAATTTTATTTCAAAAATAGCCAAGCTGGTGTTTTTAATAAAGAGCAGGTTGAGAACCTGTACAAATGAAACATTTAATTTTGACCAATGTGCTTCCTTTTATGAGTCATGAAAGCTATATTATTAAAATGGTTAACAACAGAGTAAATATTTTAGAATTTTTTGAAACCAAGAAATCTCTCATGATGTTTGAATCTCTCTCCCCTCTCACCTTTCTTAACTCCAGCACTCTAGTTGGCAATTTTAAAAGGTTGCATTGCATCGTGCATGAGTCAGTGAGGCTCGGACTGTACAGTTAGAAGGAAAGTGGTGCAGCTGAGTCCATAAATCCCTTTCGGTTCATAGTTGTTAGAAAGATTTCACGCTACACTAGAGCGTGACATTTAGCATTCTTACTGCAAAAAATAAGATTATTCATCTTTTTCTTATCTGTCTTAAACTTTATAGGCACAAAACCTGGCTAATGTATAGAGTTTCACTTTCCAATAAATGTAAGTTAACCTGCTTTTCAAGGTACATGATGTTCAGTGGCTAAAATTCTTTGCCATTCCACTTATGAGAGACTTCAGGATTGCAAGCCCATTATTTTATTTCAAACATGTTATCTGATCTTGTCCTTAAAGAGCAATGAGAAAGCTTCAGAAAAGGAAGAGCATTTTCCAATGTATTCTGAATTTATTAGGATAAAATTGTCGTATCTTGTCGGGTTGAATTCAATCCCAGTGAGACAATAAAACACTTTATTAGTTGATCAGAAGACTCAGATAAGAAACTACAGCGGTATCTTATGGGGAGGAGGGGTCATGCAGGCAATACACTGCCACCATGTGACATTTTTTCTACTGAAGAGGCAAATTTTCATTTTCCAAGGTTTTGTTGTGATTGTTGTTGTTGTTTTTCCCATATACTCCTCATCGGGTTTCCCATATTGTCAATATCTTACGTTACTATGGTACATTGCAAATTTTAGGTTTTTGTTGTTGTTTTAGCTTTCTCATCTAGTATCTTGATGGATTTTGAAAGAAAAATGACCATTTAAATCTTTTTCACCTGTGAAAGGACAATAGCTACTTTTCTGGCTATTTCTCCCCTATCCAGACAGGTGGGAGACCCAGCCTCTGTGGCTTTATGTGGACACTCATTTCCTTCCCACAGAGTTTCTCTGCCCTTCAGGATAACTCAAGAGTTTGCCAGCCCATTGTTGGTTCTATCCAAGGGTGTGTAGTCCAAGACTGCTTCCTGCCTTTTCCCCTGGAAGAGGGAACATTACCCCATAAGCTAAGGGGAAAATGCTCATCCCCCTCCCCCACACCCGCCCCAGTATTTCAGCCTGGAAAGAAAAACTAAGTAGAGCTGGCCTTTTGAATCCTAACAGTCTAGCAGAGTTTTTATAATATCCATTTCTGTTGCCAGAGCACCAAATGAACACCTCTCAGTGTCTTTTCTTGAATCATCACCCAATCGCTTTTCCTCATAAAGAAAGTGATGGTGTATGTAGAGTGACAGACTTCAATTTTTACATAGAAATGGGGGGATCCAGGCAGCCGGATCAGGCCAATGTCAGCCTCGGGCAGCTGCTTTCAATGGGGAAGCCTCCTCGTTAAACGAGGGAACAGCAGCTGTGTGGCTGCCCCAGGCTGGAAAGTCGGGGAGGGTTAGATGTCTCCTTCTCTCCTACGGAATTTCTAACATAATAATAAACAGATATTTTTTCCCTAGCAGTTCTCATTTGGCTAGACATGGGCGAGGTAGGTTTTCATGAAAGGCACACTGTGTAATGGATTTTATGGGTAAAATAGCTATCATAAAAGCATTAAGCTAGGACTTTAAAGGGGTTTGGTAACAAGGGTAAGTTAAGACTTTGGTTTGCGATTATTTACTTAGGAGGGATGGGAATGTTTGCAAATCTGAATTTTGCTAAAAGCCTTTCTAAATTGTAAAAGAATCACTTTTAGACTTTCACTAACTGGCCTTCAGCAAATACCTTAACTGGTTTTTGAGCTGCCTCTTGAGTGGTGCTGTGTTTTCCCACCATTGTACTTTACAGCACAATTTACAATGTGTCCCCCCAAAAAAGCATTTCCTTTCTCAATTGTCACAGAGCTGCTGAGGAGAAGATTATTTTTAACGTGGAAATTTGTTTTGTTTTAATAGTTTTAGCCTAAAAACAGTTGTCTTATAGACTTCATAAGAGTCTAGTGCTATCTTATATCACAGTTGGCAAAGTTTAATTAATAAATTCAAATTTTACTTTTAACACACCAAAAATGAGCCTGCAATAATAAAAATGAACCTATTATTTATTTAACATTGAACATGGGAGAGGAAAAAAATCAGTCCTAGAAATGAGATGTAAAATAATGCCAGGGAAGATAATTAGAAACATTGCTACAATACACATCACATTTGGGGCTCTCTCCAGTTCTTTTTTTATCTATTTCTAATAGAAATCATATATTGTGTGTATGTAACATTACATCATTTTTAGAAGGCTGAGTGTGTCAACTAACCAGCTGGTATATATCAAATAGTGATCATATTTAAAGAAAAAAGAAAAATCGCAAATCAGTAATAAGTGTGAATTAACAAGTATGAAGAAGTAGATTCACTTATTCATTTGTTGGTGCCTGGCACATAGTAGATGATTTCTAAATAAATAATGAGAGAATGAATGGCATATGTGTATTGAATACCACCTATGTGTTTCATATTACGATAGCTGCTGAATTAAACTGTGAAAACACTGGATACTGAAAGAGGTATTTTTACTTGGTGACTTTCTTCTCTGGGTGGGGAATACCACGGCAACGAGACAGCACACACACCTGTGGGTGCTGCACAGAGCAAGGCATATACTGGCACTTGGCTTCTAGGGCCCATGAAGGAGGTTTGAGCAGAGTTTGATCTGGAGGCTCGTGAGGGAGTTATAATCAGAGGAATAAGCATGTAAGAGTCTGGGTCCAAAGTGTGTCTCCTCCAGCCCAGAAGATTCCTAGAAGAATTCACTTCAGTGTGGCCCGAGAAGGCCCTTCATTCCCACCCAGGCTGAATCTGCTCCCTGTCCCATCTCTGGATCTCCTGAAAACAACTTGTTTCATCAGCACGTCAGATAGTTTTAATGTTTGTTCCAGATTTTCTGAAGTTTGTGACCCTTTTTCCTTTAGTGAAAATTCAATTCTTTTAGATAGTGGGAAAATGGAAGAATTTCAGACTATTTGAGGATACATGTTTTGTTTGTTTTCCATACGTATGAAAGACAATAATATATTGGGGGTTTTTTTAAAGTTCTATGTTGTCCTTGTAGGTTTTCCCAACCAGTGCCCCTCTTGAAGGAGGGACGACACTGACCATATGTGGCTGGGACTTTGGATTCAGAAAGAATAATAAACTTGATTCAAAGAAAACCAGAATTCTCCTTGGAAATGAGAGCTGCACCTTGACCTTAAGTGAGAGCACATCAAATACGTAAGGATCTTAAAATGCTTTGCTGGGGTTTGGTTGGAAAACAGGTTTTGTTTTTGAATGAATACTTGTAAAAATTGCCCCAAACGTCCATCTCTTGAGTTAAAAAGGGTCTTGGCTTATCATATCCCTTGTGGCTTTGTTTTGTTTTTAATCCTATTTACTTACCAGGATTAAGGAGAGAGAAAGGTGGCATTGCCTAGGTGAAGAAGAATCTAGCATTGGGAGGATTTAAAGTCTTCAAATATGGAGAGTCTCCATGAGCTTTTTCTATAAAAATCAGTGCACAGCTCAGTATGGACCCTCTTTTCCAAATTCATTTTCTAAACCTCAGAAGTGTAGTGAAGCAGCTGAATCACATATTTGAGATTTGATTTTTTTTTTGATGATTTTAAATTTATATTCAGCTCATATTTATTGGCACTGTAATGTAAGGGGTGTATCTTATTTAGCCATTCCCAAATCCCAGGAGATAGGAATACCATTCCTCTTTTACAAAGGTGGTACCTGAAATTCAGAGAGGTGGAGTGTAGCTTAGCAGAGGTAATCTAGAGAGAAAGAGCTGAACAGGCCTTCGGACTCAGCTCTCCTGATCCTAGACCTGTGTTTGTTCTGCTATATTCTACATGTACCTTCTATAAGGTCTGAGTCCCGTAATGAACAGAGAATCCAGAAATCTTTAATTATCATGTAGTAACAACACCAAGCATTTAAAGTTTTATGGTTGAACCTATTCTATCAAGTGGTTATTTTATACCTAGTAGAATTCCTTCCAGGGTTACAGAGAGGTCTAAATCTACTCATTTTACTGAGATAAATCAATTAACGTCATACTTATTTGGCTTAATGGCAAAACAAATTCATTCTAGAAATTTCCCTTGTAAATTGTTACTCATCGCATCATAAATTAGAGCCTGTAAAAGTAATTCACTCTCTTCTTTAAAAAGTTATTTAAGGGGCTGGCCCGGTGGAGGAGTGGTTAAGTACACACACTCTGCTTCGGCGGCCCAGGGTTCATGTGTTTGGATTCCGGGCACAGACCTACACCACTCATCAAGCCGTTCTGGGGTGGTCACCCACATACAAAATAGAGGAAGATTGCCACAGATGTTAGCTCAGGGCTAATCTTCCTCAAGCAAAAAGAGGAGGATTGACAACAGATGGCTCAGGGCCAATCTTCCTCACCAAAAAAAAAAAAAAAGTTATTAAATAAAACAAACTATGTTTATACTTTTTCAAAACTATAATAAGATTATTAATTCAAAAATAATTCTATTGAAAGCCCATCACAATTTCGTTGTTTTTTGAGTAATTTAAATAAGCAAGTGACAAGTATAACCACAGAAATGTACCTGTTGACATATTTTAATGAAGAGATATGGCTAATTTATAATTAGCCTATTGTTTCATATGCTTTGAAATACCATTTCTTTGTCTTAAGTATGCCAAACATCATGCCTATGATTTTATAGGATTAGACTGAGATGATTAGACTTAGATTAGACTAAGATTGAACTCATCAATTGGTGAGGTCTGCATTGATGAGGTTTAACATTTCCTGTTTTGTCTGTATTAATAATGTAATACAGTCGATATAAAGTTTAGTGTAATAGTACAGAAATAGAATAACATAATTTCCAGCCCTAATGCTGACCACAAAACTCTGCTTGCTATTCAGAGTAGCCAGCTCACAATTTAGAGTTAATGTCCCTTCATATAAAACAACCAAACCAGAAAATGCCTTTGGATTTGTAACATATTAAACTTTGTTTTTTTCAGGTTGAAATGCACCGTTGGTCCTGCAAGGAATGAGCATTTCAATATATCCATAATTATTTCGAACAGTCGAGGGACAGCACAATATAGTACATTTTCCTATGTGGTAAGTCTAAGCATTACTTTTCTCATGAACTAGGATATTTAATTGCTACTTCATCTCTTTAGAGTTATAAACTTAACAAGTTACTTTGTTTTGTTTTTATCTCCCATTCAGAATCCTATAATAACAAGTATTTCTCCAAGTTATGGTCCTAAGACTGGTGGCACCTTACTTACTTTAACTGGAAAGTACCTGAACAGTGGGAATTCTAGACACATTTCAATTGGTGGAAAAACATGTACTTTAAAAAGGTGTTGTAACTTTACTTTTTGTTGTGTCAATCAAGTCAGATTAATATCTGTACCTAACAAATCAGGAAAAGTTTATTCTTTTTTTGTGGAGAAATATCAAGATGTTTATTATTTACTCTCCTGCTTATAAAACTTCCTCCTTCCCAAATCCGTCTACTCCCTTTTGTGGATTTTTCTACCCTTCCCTTATTGTTTATTAATTCCACTTTTGAGTTTTCTCTTCTCATCCATCTTCTCTACTGTTATATCTTAGTATCCTAGCTATGCTATGAGCTGTGAGATTCTGGTAATTGACAATAAATTAAAATAAACATTTCAGTCAAGATTTACCTTTAGACTAAATCATTTTGGGGAAGTGTGAAAAACATGAGGGAGATTGGGTTTGGAGAGAAGTTATGTTTTTGCTTCTTAGACTTGGAAGAGCTCAGTTTAATGAACTATCAAAAGGGTACTTTAAAAATTGTTTAAAATCTCAAATATTTTGAAGTCAAGGATAGCTTGTCTACAACAAGGCTAAGTTTGGGGTCCAGTCAAATGCAAACAGCTTACATTAGAAAGAACTTTTTCTGGACCACATCAGGAAATTCCCATTTAGGAGCCATTGAGTGATATCCTTTTGATAAATGGATATAATTCTAAAATATGTGTGTATCTAATAGCTAAGGTTCATTTTCTTAATTTTTTTTAATTTTCTTAATTTTTTTGTTCAGTGTGTCAGACAGGATTCTCGAATGTTATACGCCAGCCCAAACCACTCCAACTGAGTTTCCCATTAAATTGAAAATTGACTTAGCCAACCGAGAGATGCACAGCTTCAGTTACCGGGAAGACCCCATTGTCTATGAAATTCATCCAACCAAATCTTTTATTAGGTAAGTAAAAGCTTCTGATGGGTATAGGAAAATAATGAGCATAAGGATGGTTTGGCTGTCAAATAGTCGAGAGGAATTGCAGTTTTATCTCTGGCTTTGATGCTGTTACATTTCCTTTGAAGGCTGCCTTTCCAATTCAGGAGTGAAAACTATGTTCAAGGTCTGAGTACAATTTGACTTGATCAGTGCTAGTTCATGCCAAGAACCATTTTATCCTATTCTATTACTTTTTAAATGGATTTCAGTAAGGCAGTTTAATGTGGCACCATAGTATTTATGCACTTATATTATATACATGTCAATTCTGTACTAACCTTAGTGCCCAAAAGTGGAATCACCTTTTTTTCCTCCATTCTTCGGTATATTTTTGCCCTGCCTGCTTTACACGCAGCTTTTCCCTATATCAGACTCCGTCTGAATCAGTGTCTCATTGGACCCAGTTCAGGCTGCCTTGTTTCCGTTAATTCTATCAGTCTAGCAACAATAGTTCATTTTTCTTTGTATTTTTTTTTTCAGAGAGAAAAAATATTTCTTTTGCATATATGGTGAATAAAAAGACAAATGCATTTCTTCAGCTTATGAAATAGGAATTTTTAAAAATATTTTCCAGTTAAATAAGTTGTTTCCAAAGAAGAGTTACCACTGAACTTCCATTTGACTTTGGCTGTGACAGTAACTTGCAATCACTACATGTAATTTAGTTAAACTTCTCTCTTAAAATACTTGGTGGGGAAAGAACCTCTCAATATTGCTATTTGTCTATTTTATTTTGCCAGTGGTGGAAGCACAATTACAGGTGTTGGAAAAAATCTGAATTCGGTTAGTGTCCTGAGGATGGTGATAAATGTGCATGAAGCAGGAAGGAACTTTACAGTGGTAAGTCCTCTGAGTGATGATTGTGCTTAAAGCCCTGAGTCTGTGCCTCTGCCACTAGCTTTCAGAGTACATAGGACGTTTTGGTTTTGCCTTTAATGTTTGCTAGTTACCTTCCTTGCAGCTGAGGTCAAATAGTATTTTTTTATTCCACAACTAAAATTATCTAGTCTCAGGCTAACATTGTAAAAAATACACACACACACACACAAACATTATACATATATAATGTTTACACACAAATGATGATTACCAACTTGAGGCAGTGTTTTTAAAAACAGTCTTAGTCAGTTTGGGTTGCTATAACAAAAATGCCATAGACTAGGTGGCTTACACAGCAAACATTTATTTCTCACAGTTCTGGAGGCTGGGATGTCCAAGATCAAGGCGCTGGCAGATCCAGGTGTCTGGTGAGGGCACTGTTCCTGATTTGCAGAAGGCCGTCCTCTCATTGTATCCCCACATGGCAGAGAGAGAAAGAGGAAGCAAGCTCTCGTGTATCTCTTTATATAAGGGCACCAGTTCCTTCATGAGCACTCCACCTTCATGACCTAATCACCTTCTAAAGGCCCTTCTCCAGATACCATCACCTTGGGGAATTCAGTCTGTATTATTCCCTTATCACCTGTCTTTTAATGCACCATAGAACATCAACCCTTTTGCTCTAAAAAACTCTTTGGGTAAAGCCCCTACTCTTGGCAGCAGCACCCTTGACTTTCTAAGTGGCAGGCACACGTGTTCTCACACCTCCATTTTACCATTCTTCTTGTCCCTTTGTTAGCACATGACTAAGTAATGAGAAAAAGCAATAGAATACTTACGTTATATCCTAGAGTATGTTGTTTGGTATTTCTCTGCCTTTCCTCTTTTATTTGCAAGGTCAATCAAAATTTAACTGAATGCCTCCTTAAAAGCAATTGACCGATTTTGTGCTCTATCAATTTATATAGGTCACATTAAAATGATGGTTTTAGTTTAGACCTTTGAAGGTTGGAGTTATTTACAAAGATTTTGTATTTTTGTTTTTCTCTGATATAAAACACCATAATCTAGTTGGACCTGTGCACTCAACTTAGAATGAAAGTTCTAAGTGCCCCCTCTCAAGCAGGGTCTTGAGTGGGCAGGTGATAGATTGAATTACAGCACTTTCTTTTAGATTCCCCATCCAATATTTCTTGAAGACTAAGGCCACGGTGTTCTTTAATTACGAAAACCAATTTGGGGCTAAAAATGTCAAGCCAGATCACCAAACAATAAGGTCATCTCCAATGAGATTTTTCTCGACCTTCTCAATCAGCCACATTGCATCACCTCTAAAGAGTATTATTAAATTTTTATCATATTCCTGAGAGATTGTACTCCAGGGAGTCACTGTATGAAGTAGAGAGCTTTGAAACCAATCCCCACACATAGCCACAAACAAAGTTAGAATACCGCTGCTATTAATTTAAAAGACATCAATTCTCCAGAACCAAGCATAACAATTTTTCATTAACCAAATAAGAATACCAGTAACCCTCTTTGGTGTTGGCATGTGACTTTTTAAAGTAAAAATCTGAGAAATTATTAGTTTGTCTAATTCACACCAAGCCTACGTTATTAAACAATGGCTAAATTTCCTTCTCCCTCACCAACATTATGATGACACATAGAACTCTTCTTGGCTTTATTTATTCATTTGTAATCAAATGTTTATTAAAAACCTCCTAGATATGAGACATAAGAGTCATATATTCCAAGGAGGATACAAACAATGGTAAAAGATAAAAATCTTATCTCTTTACGTATCTGGAAATGTAAACTTGTGTTATTTTAGCCACAAACATATTAGTACAGTAAAACTATGCGTTACAATTGGACAAGAATGAAAAATTCAGTGGGTCTGTTTGACTATTCTTTGTGAAAATTACCTCATAAAGAGCCGTGTGTTCCTTCCACATTCCCTGCTGCTTATAGAATTTGAAGCTGACTGTGATGAATTGAACCCGTTCATTATTTAACAAATAAAAACTCTTGGTCAGGTCTGATTTAGATATATTGATCCAGCCGCAATAACTTTTAAGTCAAACAAACTCAAATCTTTTAAAATAAAAATACTAATCACCTTCCTAACAAAATGTATATTAATTTGTTAATATGCGTTATGTCCCAGAAGCCAGCAGTTTATTGTATAGTTTTCAGATTTCTTGTTATGGAGACGTTTATAGTAATGGCAGTAAAATTGTTCATTTCCATTTTTCAAGATGATAGGAATAAATAGGTTTTAGCATTATAATATGAATTTGATACAAAGCTAAATAATATTTTATTCATATTATATCTATGTATCAGTCTCTTTTATCTACTTACAACATACGTTTTAAAATTAGGATAATTTTTTTAAATTATTTTTAAAAGAAAATATCAAATACCCAATTTTGTTTGTGCTTTTTATGTATATCCTGAGTCCTTTTTCTATTGTGGGCATAAGTAATTGTTTTATCTCCAACTCTACTTGTCAAAGAAAAGGAAATCTAAGGGATGTTGTTGCTTGTTTGTCTTTTCCTTGGAGGACAAATGCAACCATTTAACCTTAAATGTGCCACTTTGTGTTGCTGGTTTAGTCTAAGCACAATCAAGAGGAAACCACATTTTCCAAACTTCCATAAATCAGAATTCCAAAGGGGAAGATTTGAAATCAGAGATGAAAGGTCATAAAATAATAATAGCAGAGCCTTTGTAAAATAGAGAGCATAGGAAAAGATTTACCCATATAGAATACAGAGTAAGCAAGAAGCTGCATAGAGTGGGAGTTAAGACCGTGAATTTTGGAGCCAATGGCCTGGGATTTATGTTCCCTACTCTGCCACTCAGAGCTGTGTGACCTGGTCTAATGACGTAAGCTTGAAAAGCTCGGTTTCTTCATCTGTAAAATGTGGGTAATCATAGCACCTACCTCATAGGATTATTGTGAGAATTAAATGAGACCAACTTTGTAAAGAATTTTGCACAGAACCTGGCGCTCAGTAATTGACAGCTTAAAACACACTAATAGGATGACCTAACTACATAGGTAATTAGAATGTGAACCGTATGGTGCTTGGCAGTTGACAGAGCACTTTACCATGTAGTATCCCACATGGTGAATAACATTTTAGTCTTACTTCTTAAATGAGGAAACTGAGTTTCCAAGTAAGGGCTTTGCCCTGATTCTCACAGCTTGGTTTAAAGGTAGGATGTGAATCAGGGACTTTTAACTGCATCAAGTCCAGCTCCCACTCTGCCACCGCTGTTTCATAAATGAGGAGGCAGCCCCTCCAGGTGACTGTCCTGTCTTCTTAAGGAAAATAAAATGGGGACGGAGAGCCGGCTTCAGATAGATCAACATAGCTTATTCCGGGTAGGTGAAGCTCTGTGTTCCCTTAAAGACGTTGTTGTTTGGATAATTTTGCATCTGTCGTGTTTCCAGAAATGTGTTCTTCAACGTTAGGAAGTTAAATCCGGATTTTTTTTCAAAAATTATATATTTTCAGTGGATTGTCTGAAGCAGTGAAATGTGAAAGTTACTATTGGTATTGTCAAGCCATATTCTGTCTACAGTGGATAATTGTGTCTTACTATAGGCATGTCAGCATCGCTCTAATTCAGAGATAATCTGCTGCACAACTCCTTCACTACAACAGCTGAATTTGCAACTCCCTCTGAAAACCAAAGCCTTTTTCGTGTTAGACGGGATCCATTCCAAATACTTTGATCTCATTTATGTACATAATCCTGTGTTTAAGCCTTTTGAAAAGCCAGTGATGATCTCAATAGGCAATGAAAATGTACTGGAAATTAAGGTAAGAAATGCTTCAAGTGCTCTCTTAAATCAACAACTTGAACTTAATTGACTTCATAGCTATGTGAATAGAATTGTTGTACTTGGTCATTATCTTATGCTACATCAGCAAATATCTAAGCTCTGAAAAACAAATCTTTTTGTCATAAGACTAAAGGTAAGAACAATCATGGACTGCTTTTTAGTGAAGAGTTTAAAAACTCTTTCTTGTGTATATATTAAAAAGTAGCAAATGTGGGACACGAATCCATTAAATAGGCTGCCTGTGATGCATTATCCTGCCAACGTTGTGTATTTCCCTTGACACCTAAATGTGCTCATTATAGGAAAAAAGGTGAGTCATGAAAGTAAATGCATCAATTGTAGTTCTGTACTTCCTTGTGATAGTTGGAATTTTCTATCTAGGTGTGGTCATCTCTAAGCTGACTTATAAATGGAGTTGGACCTCCTCTACCTTAGGAATATATTAGCCTCAAAACATAATTTAATTGGAGAATAACAGATCATCTGTTCTAACCCAGCCTGTTGCAAACAAAGAATACTAAAGCCCGGAGAGGTTAAGTATTTTGACAAGTGATAAAATAGTGGCAGAACAAAAACTAGAATACAGCTCTCGTTTGTCGCTTCAGTCATTTTACTTCAAATAGTAATAAAACAGGCAAAACAATCAAGACTTGAATTATCGATAGCCCTAGTCGTTAGAAACGGCAAACTGTTTATCCTTCAACGTGTTGTTTTAGACATTCAGATGTTTTTTCCTGAAAGATAGCCTGAATGGCAATATGAACAAGCACAAAGTAATAGGATAGTCCTTATTTAGATGTAACCTAAGTTCCCATAGATCATCTCCATCTAAGTAATAACACATTTCTGCTGAAATTTTCTATTTTGTCAACAAGATTTTAACTATAGCCGAACCCATGCACACGTTCACACTCATACAAGTTTACTAACCTTGCAATTGTGTTTTGTACAATAATTAAGCAAACCCAGCATGAAATTAAATGGAAGCCTGCTTCAATGAACAGCGTGTTTACCACAGCAAAGTTCTTTCATCTGCTTCTTTAATTAGTTTTAGAAAGGGAGAAAGAGCTTTTATCTCTTCTTTTTTTTTTCAATAAAACTAATCTAGTGTGACCTTTTACTTTCAACAATTACTGTGTTTGCCATTTGAAAGATTCCATTTGGTTTTCCTTGATGAAAACAAAGGTTTATTTGCAAATATTTTTGCGCCCAGATAAACTCTATTTTTCTGTTCCCATATCTATGATGGAAGGATTAGAGATAAATGGTTCTTTATCTACCCTTCCAAGCACAGTCTTCTATGGAGGAGAAAACCTTTTTTTTCTGTAAATTAAATACCCATTATTCAGCATCCTACGAAATTGTTGAACCAAGGAGAACATGATTTGACATCATCCTCTGCCTTTCAGTGCTATTCCCAACATGGCCCAAGGGGTCTCTAGAAACAGGCACAAAACACTTTCTTTTTTTTTTTTTGGCCTATATACAGAATAATTCTTTTCTCTACCAAGTATATAGCACTTGTCATGTCACAGAGTGGCAATCTGGGAGAATAGGGGCCAGTTTAGGGGGACTATTTTGGTGTCATGATTCAATCTTTTCCTGTACTCTATTTCCTTATTTTAAGAGGAAATCTAAAGTGTAAGAGAATATTTGTATCACAGCAATTTAACCCTTTATCTATCTCTAAAGTTGATCATATTAAAACCTCTGCCTCTCAGGGCAGAAACAAAGGAAAGCAAAGAATGAGAAAAGAAAAAAAAAGTCCTCTTCTGGACAAGCAATGGACTGTTTTTTTCAAAAGATAGCATTTTATCTCATGTTGTGCTTGTTCAATTACCATCCAAAACATGAGTGAGAAGTATATTTGTATTCTATCAGTGAAAGCACTATGGAGAGAATCATACGTTTAGAGTGAGATTTGCTCCTTATTACCAGTGAGAGTTTATGCTCCTCAAGCAGCCATGCATACAAGAATTCCTTGGCTAAAAAGAGATTGTGATAGTTTCCAGCCCTAGTTGTGAGAATTGCCTAAGTCAGCAGTTGGCCCAATGATTACGCCATGGCCAAGAGGGTCAGCCAAGTTAAGATCAAGAGAACATAATAGGACCAAGGATCCAGTCACTCCTCAGAATGAACCAGAAACTCCATTGATGGGGAGGTAGTTTATGACCAAGGCTTCAAGTCAGCGAGCACCAGTTGTGGACAGTGGTCATCAGAAGGAGACATCTCTTTGGGAGTAAATATTAGGGCACAATGCTCATGTCACTAGCAGCTCACACTGGTGTGGAATTTTAGTTAACACAGTACTTAGACATATTTCATCTGAGACTCATGTGGATCTGTGAGGTTGGGAGGCCAATGATGATTATCCCATTTATAGACAAGTAGACAGAGGTTTAGAAAGATTAGGTGATTTGTCTTGGGTCACCTAGGGAGCAAACAGCAGAACTAGGGCTCACACTCAAATTTCTTGGTTCCAAATTTGGTCTTTTTTCCACTAAATTACAGTACTTTTCATATTAACTTTCATTTAATGGATACCAAAATGCCTTTCATAATAGAGAAAATTTTCTATCATATGGTATGCAGATATCCATACAATTCTTTAAGTGAAATAGCTCTAAACTCTTTACGAATATCTAAAAATCAATTCTGTTTAAAAGGTACCATATATTTTTCCCTAATTATCTCATTATGTGACTTTTTGTACATGAGCATATTTTATGGAAAATAGAGAAGTACAGTATTTAATGTTGGAACAAGGACTGCCTGACACTACCCTGGGGAGTTATCTTATTCTGGAGCACATTGATATATATGGTAATAGAGATGCTTCAGAAGTCCAGTATGGAGAAGTCAGCTAAAACCGGAAACGGGGAACAGGAAGATGAGCTAAAACAGGGAGCAGGGACTCAGGCTGTGACACTGCAAGCACAAGAGCAAAGGCTGAAAGCTCAGGTAGAGGCCTGCATCAGTGTCTGGCATCAGAAGGATGTAGAAGGGAACATAGTTCTGAGCCAACCCGGTCCACGTGCTGCCCAGACCCAGCCAAAGATTGTCTCCCTCCTCCTTCTGACTTATTTACCTGCAACTATAGGCCCAATCCCAGTCACAGCCGCTGTGAGGCCACTTCTACCTCCAGACAGGATGGAAGTGAAGGGCTTTTTTCTTAGAGGTCATTTGGCCCAGTGTCAAGACCTATTCTTATTGATGGTACTTGTAAACTGGTATTTCCCTGTGCTGCACACAGTAATATGCATTCTGTGAAGAAAACATATTCCAGGGCACGTAGACAGCAAATGTGCCCCAAGTAGCCAATGAAGAAACCAGTTTAATTTTGGTTCGCCCAGCTTTTCTCAAATGACCTAGGAACATTTCCCCCTTAATGCCTACCAGCATCCTGTGGACTCAGTTTTGAAGCTTTCTGTGAAGGTTCTTTGGCCTGGTTCCTAAGCTGAGGGACTCGTATCCTTTGGATAAAGTATAAATCTCTCTCCCCACCACTACCACCAGCTCACTGATTTTCTGCTGCCAACCTCCCTGGACTGTTACCTGGCCTGAGTCCTGCTACCGACCTGTACCTCACTGCCTTAGCTGACTTTCACAGACTCAATCTTGTGGCCACGTGAATGTATGAAAACTTGTAAGACCCCTCCTGTTATAATGCTATTTTTCAAATCCTACCCTTTTCTGCTCCTATCTGCTCTGTTCTATAACCAGCTCAGACTTGGGTCCCCAGGCCTGAATCCCGGATAGAAACATGTGTCACACCTGGCCAGAGTTGGAGAGGAAAGGGACAAGTAACATCCAGATATGAGACATTGGGAATAATTAGTTTCCACTTTAGAAATGTATTCATTTTGACATTATAGTGAGAGGAAGAAAATCTTATTCGTCTTTATATTGTCAGTAACTAGAATTGTGTCTAACACACAGTAGATGGTAAATAGATTTTGTATCAAATGGAATTTGATTTGCTTCATGACTGAGTCCCTTCTTGAACCTTAGTTCTCAATGTGTAAAGCAGGAATGACAATAATACCTACCTCAGGGGGGTGTCTTTACAGGATAAAATGAGATAACTGTAACTGTAAATTGCTCTATGTGTATGGAGGATTAAAGACCAGAAAGTTCCTTTTATGTTGCTTTATTTAAAAACCCACATATTAGCATTTTAATGACTGAAGAACTGAGCCAATTTTGTAAATATTTTCTTCTATTTAATAATAGTCAATATTAGGGCCAGCCCCGTGGCTTAGCGGTTAAGCGCTCACACTCTGCTACTGGCGGCCTGGGTTCGGATCCCAGGCGTGCACTGACGCACCGCTTCTCCGGCCATGCTGAGGCCACGTCCCACATACAGCGACTAGAAGAATGTGCAACTATGACATACAACTATCTACTGGGGCGTTGGAGGAAAAAAAAAAAAAGGAGGAGGATTGGCAATAGATGTTAGCTCAGAGCCAGTCTTCCTCAGCAAAAAAGAGGAGGATTAGCATGGATGTTAGCTCAGGGCTGATCTTCCTCACAAAAAAAAAAATAATTAATTAATTAATAATAATCAATATTAAATAATGAAAATAAATAATAAAAGTTCTAAACATGTACAGTTTCTCCATAGCTCCATATAGCTGTTTGTTTTAGATGACAAAAAGTAGCTTATGTCTATTTTTATTTTTTTGAGTCAGGCCTCTCTTTTATATAGTAGTGGGCTGCCAGTATCACTTCTGTGATATGTTGGGTTGTAGACCTTTAAAATAATTACTCAACATACAAAGCTGATAGTAATTTCTTATGTAAGTCACTACTTATGTGTTCCTTAGTAGGCACAAATGATAAGGAGTTCAGTTGTTTCACTGTGTGATCTGTTTTTGCTTTAGGGAAGCTTTTATGCAACATTCTAGGAAATCTTGAGCCTAGAAGGAGTATTGGAAATGTAAATGCAGTATGCTCATCCCTTCCCCCAGCCTTTGTTATTATCTAAGTAGGCAAAACACATTTTAGTCATTCCCTCATAAATCAAGCCCTCTAGCTCTTTAATCTCTTTTCTTTGTCATTCCCTGTATTCCCTCCAATATGTGAGTGAATGCCTTGGCCCTCCTCAGACCTAACCAACAGGTTGTCACTTGAAGCCCCAAAGTGACC
Source organism: Ceratotherium simum simum (assembly GCF_057802395.1). NCBI lineage: Eukaryota > Metazoa > Chordata > Mammalia > Perissodactyla > Rhinocerotidae > Ceratotherium > Ceratotherium simum. Next base: position 75,296,466 of record NC_141900.1, read on the forward strand.
TATTAGATTTATGTGCTTCTACGTTGAATTGCCCTGTGTGGTTGACCTGGTTCAATGGAATACACATACCACCTCTAGAAATATCATAAGGATAGGATTTGTCTATATCCATTTTTTCTTAAACTCCAGATTCGTGCTATGAAGAAGTATTTTCTTTCAACTTCTTTTTCAAGAATAATATCTGACCTACTAATCTATTGAGCGCCATCTGAGACAACGTATATAAAAGCAGTTTTCGGAGTATTAAAGATTATATAAAACAAAGAAGCAGTATTGTAGTTATTACTGGCTGCTCTTTGTCCACAAGGAAAATAGTAATATGTTTTGATGTATCTCTCCTCAAAGTAATAGCTCATTTAATAAATAACTGTACTCATTAAGTCTTTTTTTTTTTTGAGGAAGATTGGCCCTGAGCTAACATCTGTTGTCAATCTTCCTCCTTTTTTCCTTTTCTTCTCCCGAAAGCCCCAGTAGATAGTTGTATGTCATAACTGTACATCCTTCTAGTTGCTCTATGTGGGACACCGCCTCAGCATAGCTTGATGAACAGTGCCTAGGTCCGCGCCCAGGATCCGAACCGGCGAACCCCGGGCCACCAAAGTGCAACGTGCGAACTTAACCCATACGCCACCGGGCCGGCCCCTCATTAAGTCTTTTAAAGATTTTATTTATTTATTTCCCCCCCCCGCAAAGCCCCAGTAGATAGTTGTATGTCATAGCTGCACATCCTTCTAGTTGCTGTATGTGGGACGCGGCCTCAGCATGGCCAGAGAAGCAGTGCGTCGGTGGGCGCCCCGGATCCGAACCCGGGCCGCCAGCAGTGGAGCGCGTGCACTTAACCGCTAAGCCACGGGGCCGGCCCTCATTAAGTCTTGATATGAGAAATTTTACCTACATTTTCACTTCTTTCCCAAGGCTAATTATCGGTTTCTTTAACAAAGCGTTGATATTTTTTAAGTGCCTAATGTTAACTTCAGTTAACTAAATATGTCAAATTGAAGAATTTTTTTAAATCCTCATGTAACTATATAATTGTTCAAAATAATGTAATCATGCTCCCAAATCATAATGAGGGTCACGTAGCATCTTACAGGCATTTCTTTAAAAATGAATTCATTTATGTATAGGATTCAGCTGTGCAAGAAGGATGACAAGAAACTGCCCAACTCAAACACAAAAGGATTATGTTAACATAGATCAATTAGATCAGAATCTCCGGAGCTGGGACCTAGGCAACAGTATTTTATAAAGCTCTCAGTGTGATTCTAAAAGTGAAGCCAACATTGAGTATCACTGCGTCAGTCAGTGTTAGGCAGTACAACAACTGAATCTCTAAATTGTTTCCTTCTTGCCAACCGTCAATACCCCCTGAAGACATTAATAAGGTGATTATGGGTAAGACGTCATTGATGTAAGGATGTGAAACAAGGATCTCTTTCCTTTTCTCTAAAATCCAATTTATGGAAAAGCCATGTGCTGTGATCCTCGCTCATTAGTGCCCTGAAATGGTCATACTCTCTTCCAACCATCCAAATTCCCATGAAAATGAGTATTATAAAATCACGTGCCTTGCACACATCGTGGCCTGTGTTTGCAGTATATTTATATTCCTTCACACTTGTTAGCATTCTTGCAGAACTGTGAAGTGTTAACAACCTCTTTTTTTTTTTTTCTTTCTTCCAGGGAAATGATATTGACCCTGAAGCAGTTAAAGGTGAAGTGTTAAAAGTTGGAAATAAGAGCTGTGAGAATATACACTCATATTCTGAAGCCGTTTTATGTACAGTCCCCAGTGACCTGCTGAAATTGAACAGCGAGCTAAATATAGAGGTGGGATTCCTGCGTTCCTCTCATGATGTAAATAAAGATGCCAGTGTAATTATGTCACTTGCAGGCTTAAAATAAATCATTAAAGCTCATTTGTGTGTTGGCTTTGGCTCATCAGTTCAGCTTTGATTCTTAGTTGTTATTTTAGAAATAGTGAGTTTTTTATTGCACTATCTCCTTCCCAAGCTTCAGAGGGTAGATGTCAAAAGTGCTTCCTAGTCACCCTGCCTCTCCATCATGCCACGCTCTTGCCAAAATTTGCTGTAATTCTCAAGAGGGATAAGGATGCATGCAAGAGTGCCCCTTCCCCCACCACTCACCACCCAGGAGGCAAGAGCCAACATACTGCTGCCCTCCACAGTGATTGCAGATGCATGGACCCCTGTAGGTAAAATAATATGTATGCACTGGACAAAGTAAAATAAGAATTGAACTATTTTACAGTAACCTTTGAGGTAGACAGCTAAATCAGATAACCTAGAACCAGAGCGAGTGATTTTTTTTATTCTTTTTTTTTATCTATTTTATTGAGATATAACTCACCTACCATACAATTCACTCATTTGTAGTATACCGTTCAGTGGGTTTGGGTATATTATATTCTTAATTTTTTAATTGTAAAATGTATAATATAAAATTTGCCATTTTAACTATTTTTTAGTGTACAATTCAATGGCATTAATTACATTGTTCAACTATGATCACTATCTAATTCCAAAAATTTTTCGTCGTCCCAAACAGAAACTCTGTAACCATTAAGCAGAATGTCATACTCCCTCCTCTTTCCCAGCCCCTGGTAACCTGTAATCTACTTTCTTTGTGAATTTACCTGTTCTAGATATTTCATATAAGTGGAATCATATAATATTTGTCCTTTTGTGTCTGACTTATTTTACTTAGCATGTTTTCAAGGTCATCCATGTTGCAGCTTATGTCAGAATTTCATTCCTTTTTATGGCTAATATTCCATTGTGTACATATATAGGTATATGTATGTAGACATATATATATACACATTTTGTTTATCTAAGAATAAGTGATTTTTAAAGGGTTCCTGAAGTTTTCTAAAAAGTTATGAAATGGGAAAGTACAAAAAAAATTAGAAAATCTAAAGCTGAATAATGAAATCAGAATTTGGAATTCAGAAGGACCATATATCCTAAGAATCACGATATTAGAGCTGGAAGAGACCTCAAAGATTTTTTCTACATATCAAAACTGAAATAAGGGGCCGGCCCGGTGGTGCAAGCGGTTAAGTGCGCGTGCTCCGCTGCGGCGGCCCAGGGTTCGCCGGTTCGGATCCCAGGCGCGCACCGACACACTGCTTGGCAAGCCATGCTGTGGCGGCGTCCCATATAAAGTGGAGGAAGATGGGCATGGGTGTTAGCCCAGGGCCAGTCTTCCTCAGCAAAAAAAGAGGAGGATTGGCAGATGTTAAGCACAGGGCTGATCTCCTCACCAAAAAAAAAAAAGAAAAAACTGAAATAAGAATATTCTGAGACTTCATTACCCATAATAGTAATATGATTACTTACCTGTTATTCGAAGTCTCCTCTGCCCTCCACCCCACCCTCCAGGACAGAATTAATGTGCTATTGTCTCTGTTTCTTACTATTTGTTCATATTTCTGTGGTACATATCACTGTATTATAATCATTTATTTGTGCATTTGTCTTCCCTTTTATACTTCAGTTCCTCAAGATCAGAGACTTTTTTATTTCTTTTTATCCCTAATACTTAGTTGCAAGTACAAACAGCTAAGTGTAATATAAGTACTTTAGGGATCAGTAGCCCCTAATGATTTGAACATTGAAGCAGAATTGAGGCACGTCTTATCACTCTGAAGTCAAGTACGCCACTTCTAGAATGGTGATAACCAGGTGATATTTGGGGCCCAGAGAGACTGTGATTCAACCTGTGTAGTACATTTTGTATCTATCATAGCTAAATTGTGACTTTTATTTGTCATTTTTAGTGGAAGCAAGCAGTTTCTTCAACCGTCCTTGGAAAAGTAATAGTTCAACCAGATCAGAATTTCAGAGGATTGATAGTTGGTGTTGTCTCAATAGCAATAATACTCTTGTTATTACTCGGGCTTTTCCTGTGGCTGAAAAGGAGAAAGCAAATTAAAGGTGCATTTTTTTTTTTTATCATTTGTTTTAAGGAGTTACCTTAAGAATTAGATTTTAAAATTGTCATAGATTCGTGTGTGCTGTCTTATATACAATCCATAAAACCCATCAGATCTGGTCACTGGGTCTCCTGAGACCCATGGTAGCCAAGTCTTTAACGAGCTCTTTCTCTCTCTCTGTTTTAAGATCCAGGCAGTGAATTAGTTCGCTATGATGCAAGAGTACACACTCCTCATTTGGATAGGCTTGTAAGTGCCCGAAGTGTAAGCCCCACTACAGAAATGGTTTCAAATGAATCTGTAGACTACCGAGCTACTTTTCCAGAAGGTATATTTCAGTTTATTGTTCTGAGAAATACCTATACATATACCTCAGTGGGTTTTGGCATTGTTGTTTATTTTTGGTCTTGCCTTTATATTTTTATGAAAATATGAAAGAAATATTTACCTCTTCTTTGTCCAAGAAGTACTTAACTTGACACAGAATTACACGGCTCTTCTTTTTAAATGAACTCATTTATATATTATATTAGATTTTTAGAGTCCTTAAGCTTGCTTCTCACAAAAAGCTTAATTTGGAAATCATTTGAGTAAAGGTAAGGTGTTTGTCGTCTGAGTGCAATGCTAAGAAATGGTGAAGCTCTCTTTAACCACCCAGGAAGAGTTAAGATACCAACTTATACGTATTTAAATATAAGTTGGCACTGCTACATTTTTTTTTACCTGTTGATCCTCAAACATTTAAATTATACCTTTAGTACTCCTTTGAAGGATTCTCAATGAACTGTTAATACACAGCCTTTTACCCACAGCATTCCACGACTTGAGTATATTTTGAGTCTTATCCAATAAAAACTTTCAATTATGCTATTAAAAAAGGAGGCGTTAACATCATCGGCTTTGCGAAACAGTAGGCCTAATGGTCAAGTTAACCAGAGCGTTTCACATTGTTTTATTTAAAATCTCCTGGTAAAAGCAAAACGTCTGTATTGTATCTGCTCCATTATCTTTAGAAGTTACAGGACGTGAGTCAAGTACAAGCATTTCCCTGGTTGAATATTTACCATTGGACAAATAAAATGAGTCACAGACAGTTGAGGATACTGGAAAACTTAGAAGCTGCTCATCAAACAAGTACAAGAGCAGTGAGCCACTTAACATCTTAACTTTTTCAACACTTACTGCCTCTCATTTTTTGAAGTTTATGTTAGTTTTTGTAGAGATGCATCTTATAAATATTGTCTTTGCCCACATGACTCCATTCACTTTTAAAAATCCATGCCATTAACAATGTAGACAAATCAAATCCAGTTTATAGTTTTCATATTTAAATCTCTTTATTATTTTATATTCACATTTAATAGCTCCAATCTGAGAGCATTAAAATTCACAAGTAATTTTTAACAATTTACATAATCTTCTTTCAAGCTTGTTACTCACCAAACCTCTGTCATCATTGCTAAGAAGCTTGAGTTTCATCCTCTTTCCTACATTGAACCTGATCCTTGGAGACATGGAAAAGTAAATAGGCAAGAGAAGGTCATTCAGAGAGAAGAATGGGGAAATGCACAGCCAGCACCTAATGAAGAAGCAACTACAGAGCCTTTCGCTCTATCTGATGGGGACAACCTCCTCATCAGTCTTTCATGCAGACCTAGAATTCTCTGTGGTGTTACCCAGAATCACACATTGATGCTTTAAATTGGTTTATGCACGTGTTTGAACTTAGCCCAAGGATCACTAGAATTTCCATGCCAGAGGACTTTTTTCCTGTGTCTCACCAAGGATTTCCCTTGATCTCTGCACCTCTGAGAATTCAGAACCCTGATCTCCAGGTACAAAGGTTTAGGAAGTGAAAGTGAAGGAGCTGGGTTTAGAGAGGCTCATTTGCATTTCCATCCCCTGGGGAAGGTTTGGAGAGCTAGACTCGTTGGGATTAAAGGAACAGGCAGCCAGCTAGGCTCCCTTCTTCCCTCACCCATCCAACGTTTCAGGTACTTTCCTGATGGTCTGCATGCTTCCTTTAAGGTTGCATCTCTTCTTATTTCCAGGTAGTGATTACTATAACTATAGGTGGCCCCAAAGCTTTTCTGGGATGTTGTTGAGATTTACTCCTCTAGCCAAACTGATTTGTTGTTAACCAAACTGTCCACTGTGAAAAATACTAAAAATGCTTAAGTCGAATTAGGAATAGTCAGGGTACCATCAACTTTCTTTGAAATGCCCCTCTCTCAAGTTCTGACTTTCCTGCTCATTTGCAAACAAACAATATTATCTTTTGGTGCCAATGCAGACCTCCTAGATAAGCCTCTTCCCTCTCCCCATGTTCTACACTTATACGTGTCAATACCCTGCCTAGTTTATCTTCAAGTCAATTTCGGTGGATATGATGCCCTCTCCTTGACATGTATGGATTCCCAGCGGGAAGGGCAAAGAAACGGGTGGCTTTTCTGCCTTATTTGGCATTATAAAATTTATTCTCAGCCTCACAATTTCTTACCCCTGAGATGAAAAAGCTTCACCTTGCAATAGGGAACCTTGCCTGAGGCTCTTACAGGACTTTGGTTGTTAGCTCAACTAATAAGGAATGCTGATCCCTTTTCAAAGGCCCCCACCTAAGCAATGGAGATGGTACGCTAACCCAGTTCTAACCTGCCTTCTCTAAACAGCAGTGACACTAAATCTGCTACCATCACCACACAGTGACGAACTTACCGCTAATGTGAAAAGTTTTCAGTTCTGAAAATTTAGCCATTATTTATTTCAAATTCATATATATAAAATATTTCACTATATGTATTTTTTCTTGGCCAGGAATCCATATAGGTTTCGAGTAATGCTAATTAATTCCATTAATAAACACTAGTCTCTCAAAAGACATCTGTTTCATTTTCTTATATTTGGATTGGATTTTTTGAGAAAGGCAGCTGCTTGACTACTTTTGCTGCTTCCCATTCTTAAGAATATAATATATTAAAAAATAAACCTCAAGCATGGCTTTTTGTTGTGTATAAAGAGAAATGTCTAAGGAAATGAAGAGAGTAAACAAGCTTCCAACGTTAATGCTCAGTCTACTTAAAAGAAACTTCATAAACATTTTTTTAAAACAGTTGTATGTGTAAGCTAGTATCTTTTCCCAACTTATCGTTTTTATTAAACCAATTCTTTTGTAAGGATCCTCCTAGCCTCTTTCAATGATAAAACCACCATTTCTCTAATTTTAAAAATCGGCTTCATTATTAATTTAGTTTGCTGCCCCTGTTGCAGTCCCCACTAAGTGAGGTTTTCCTATTGTTTCAAATAATTTTGCTTTATCTTGCAGACCAGTTTCCTAACTCATCTCAGAATGGATCATGCAGACAAGGGCAGTATCCCCTGACGGACCTATCCCCCATCCTAACTAGTGGGGACTCTGATATATCCAGTCCATTACTGCAAAATACTGTCCACATTGACCTCAGTGCTCTAAATCCAGAGCTGGTCCAGGCAGTCCAGCACGTAGTGATTGGGCCAAGTAGCCTGATTGTACATTTCAATGAAATCATAGGAAGAGGTAAGTATTTCCACTCAGCTTTTGGTTAAATACGATTTTCCAGTAAGCATTTTATCTTCTGCCTTTGCAGATTAGGAAATTAGACAATGGTGAAAGCAACTGACAGAGCAGTGATAACAAGTGCTCTTGATTTCTGTTCTGCAAAAATACAGCCCTGCAAATCGTATCCACGGGGATTTGCCCCCGTGCGTGGAGGCAATTTGATAATCTCCCGAACATATTAGAAATAAATCACATTCTTTCCTCACCTAATGGCAACTATAGTTTCTGGAAGATGCCATTTACTTCCTTCTAAAAATCATTCTTTTAAGTTCCAATGTGTTTACTCATATCTCCCTCCAGCCTTTCTTTACACTGAGAGCAGTGACTAACTCTATGAAGTCCTGGTTTATAGCAGTGTGTACACTGCTGGACAGCATCAGAAGACAGGGAATTTATAGCATCCCCCTGATCTGAAGCAACATATATCATCTCTACAATGTGCTCCAATTTCTTCATACAAAGAGGAATGAGTATTTGTAATAAGCCAGCCAGAGCAGCAATAACAGCTAACATACGCAGTATTTGAGGAGATGTCTAGCAGGAAAAGAAACCAACCAGAGGCTAGGAAATGAACTCCACTCTCCCTTTTTTTTCCTAAAAAGCTTTTGCCTTTAGTACTGAATGGCCTCTGATCCATTTTATTCAATATGTGCTGCAAGAGGTAACACAGGCATCTGCCAGCATGATGCAGAGGAAGCTGATGGGATGATGTGTCTTATATGAACGAGAGGGCTTCCCATTTTCCTGTGGTAGCATCCACACATTCCTCTATCACATACATCAGCATGCTCCCCTTCCCTAATAAGCAGCTTCACTGTTAGCAAACATGTTTCACATCAGAGTAATATATAGTTCTATTACCGGCCTATAAATCCCGGTAGTTACACCAGTTTTAGAGTATGTGGCCTCACTGATTATATTCTAATTCTACACATTGTAAAATTAGAATTTTTTATTTTAGTGCTAAGAAAGGTGCTAAGAAGCAATTATTTCTCTTACGAAGTAATAATCATTAACGATTCTATAAATATTTATTTATATGATTTTTTCCAGTGGAATGTGAGCCCTCAAGAGCATAGGTTTTGTTTTATTCATCTTTGCATTACAAGAGGGTAGACTCATGCCTGACACTCACATACTAGGCACTTGGAGTCCTGACTGGCTAGATGCATTAATTAATGAATGACTTATACAGCTATCAGACATTTGGCACCTCTGGGGAAAATTATTGCCACTGGATGAAAGGCTACCATTGGGAAAGTGATGTGGCTAAAGCCAGACGAAGTGACTCAGAGTGAATTTGCTTCATTTGGGCACTTGCCTTTCAGTTTCTGCAAACCTGGATTATGTATTAACCAGTGACTAATGGGGAAATCCTTATTCTATAATGCCAATCTTATTTCTAATGGTAACACTTTTATTTCATTTCAGTTTATTGGAATATAGAGAGCTTATTTAATTGCATTTCTTCATGTGGGTAAAACTATTTTCATATTTAAAAGATATTATTTGATCTTTAAAAATAATAAATTTCTTTTATGAGGCAGATGTTACTCCTGTTTTCAGTGGTTCCACTATGGTTGAATGTTTTATTATATTAGGCTTTAATAACAGTTATTTCACCTAAATTTTCTTACCGTGTATTAAATAATCATATCTGATTGTGTCTTTTGGTGAAATGTATTACATCTACGTATATTCACAAACACATACAAACACACGATGGTATTGTTAATCAAAAGTAGAAGAAACAATGCACTTTTTTGCCATGTAAAAAAAAGAGGGAAATGAAGACCATGAAGGACTTAATAAATAATTATTACATAATTAAAAGTAATGCAGCACTAACCAGGTTCCTTCTTCCATGTAGGACATTTTGGGTGTGTATATCATGGGACTTTGTTGGACAATGATGACAAGAAAATTCACTGTGCTGTGAAATCCTTGAACAGTAAGTTACATTTTGTTTAACAGTGGAGTATACTTTTGTGGTTTGCAAATTAATAAATAGTTCATAATAAAATGTCAATTTACACTTTCCCTTGTGGAGAAATCGGCTACTGCTGGAATTATGGATCTAATCCTGAAAATTTTTTTGGTCTAAATTCTTATTGAAATATTTTCTCAGAAACTATCCTCAGAGCCCTCATAAGTAAGAGTGGAGGAGAAATGAGGTTCTTGGATGAGCTGAGTATCATTTAACTATGTTTGGCTTATAATATTTGTTTTGCAAATGACATTTATGGAAACTATTGGAAGCATGCTGGCACATACAGTAGTAATGACTCATTTTACCCAAAGGCATTACTATAATTATTTTTTAACTGCAACTTTCATTAAAAAGATAAAAAAATCAAATAAGACAAACGAGAAAAATATGCTGGCAGAAAATTAAAAAATCGTAAATGTGGTTAATACCTCATTTATCCACATTTTTGGGGAATGAGGTATTCCACATAAATAAACTTCCTAAACAAGTGAAATTTACCCCCCTTTTAATGCTAGAACATTTCCTAAAATTTTAGCAGTTATCGAGAAAATCTTTTTAAGATGTAATGCGTACTCTGTTTAAGAAACAGGGAATGCTTCCAAACATAAACTGAGTCTTTACTGATGACCAGGCATAAATTACTCTCTTGTACAACCCACGGTACTCCTCATACTAGTTTTCCTGGCTCCACCTTTGCTGACAGGTCTCACATATCAAGTCAGTGTGCTTGCCTTTTCTAAATTTCTGCTTATAATTTGCAGCAGCCTGAAAAATGTTAACCAGCTATATTACAAATTTATATTGGAATTCATAAACTTTAAATGCTTATTCCTGCAAGATACATGATTGTCAGAACTCTTTCAGCCTTTTTTATGTAAATCTCCATGCTGAGCAGTGTTCTATATGGTTGATTTTGTTGGAAGTCTGACCACAAGGTAATTAAAGGGACAGTTTATATGAAACCTAACTGCAAACTGTGATGGATTAAGTATGATCGTCAATAAATTTGCCTCATAAGAGAACCCCACTGCTGATTGTATTCAGAATAATCCTAACACTGAGAAATCTTTCTCTGTCCCTGGTATGCATTGATCTCTATTCAGTCCAGATGGACTTCCAGGTCTCAGAATGCATTGCATTTGTAAAGAATATCATCACTGACACTGATACTAGTCAGATTAATAAATTAAAGGTTATTAACTCTTCATTAATGCTGACTAGTGTCAGGCCCTCAGGATCTCTATCTGGAAATGATTAGAAACTATTATACCAAAAAAAGTCTTCTTAGATATGACATTATGGCCATATGACCATATGACAATGATTAGTCTTCAAATCCTCCTAGTGCAGGGATCGGAAAACTATGACCCACCAGCTATTTTCGTAAATAAAGTTTTGAGATTCAGCCACTTGTTGTCTGTGGCTGCTTTTGTACGACAATGGCAGAGTTGTGTATTCGCAATAGAGACCATATGGCCAAAAATATTTACTATCTGGCCCTTTACAGAAAAGTTTGCCAACCCCTGCCCTAGATAATCAGTACAGAAATGGACTGGCCTGCTTACCTCTCCTTTTTCTGTATGAGACAAACTGATTGCTAGACTCTGTCTTACAAAAATGGGTGTAGGTGGTGACTTGAAGGCGCAGCGCAGGGTGACGTCATTTACTCAGATGTATTCCAAAAACCACTCTGAGAGTGAGGCCTCAGGACAAGATGTAGCCCTCTGGTTTTACATTCCGTTGCCCTCCCTATCCGAACTTGATAAAAGTTTTCATTGTTCTATAATGAAGTTAATGTCTCCACTGCTGAATTTCTCAGGAATCACTGACATAGGAGAAGTTTCCCAATTTCTGACCGAGGGAATCATCATGAAAGACTTTAGTCATCCCAATGTTCTCTCACTCTTGGGAATCTGCCTTCGAAGTGAGGGGTCTCCACTGGTGGTCCTACCATACATGAAACATGGAGATCTTCGAAATTTCATTAGAAATGAGACTCACGTAAGTATATTACCAAGCTTACTAACTACTGAACTAGCTGTGAGCCAGTCAGCCTTCCAAAATGTGCCTGTTTTGAACCTTTTTAAAAGCTTTTAGGGGCCGGTCTGGTGGCATAGTGATCAAGTTCACATGCTCCACTTTCGGGGCCTGGGGTTCGCAGGTTTGAACCTCTTGATGAGCACCGCTCATCAAGCCATGCTGTGACGGCATCCCACATGCAAAAAATAGAAGAAGATGGGCGCAAGTGTTAGCTCAGGGCTAATCTTCCTCAGCAGAAAGAGGAAGATTGACAATAGACGTTAGCTCAGGGCCAATCTTCTTCACCAAAAAAAAAAGCTTTTAGCAAAAGAAGTGCATGTAAAATGTTGGCACCATTCAGACGTACAGAGGCCGATTCAATTCACTTGTACCTCAAAATCCTCTATCCTGGTGGGAAGATAGTGATACCTAGAAGGATTTCCTGGGAGCAGTGATTCTTACCTGCCCTCCAGACAGCCTTGCTCTATCATCCCCCTGACAGGTACATTTAGTCATCTTTGAGTGCCTACCATATGCCAGAAACAGCACAGCACAGGAGACATAAAGGCAGAATGAGCCTCAGCCCCCATGGAGTTTTAACTCTAGAAGGAAAGACATTGAAAAATTAATTACAAATGAGTCACTAACTATTCTTCAAACTTGCCACCCAGTCTCCTACCTCAAGACCTTTGAACTTGCTGTTCCCACTGCCTGGAACACTCTTCCCCAAAATAGCCACATATCTCACTTACTCATCAACTTCAGCTTTTTGCCCTAATGTCATCTTCAAAATGAGGCTTCCCTGACCTTTCTAAACGTGCAACTGGCCCACCCCACCCTCATGCTTTCTGTCTCCTCTGCCGTGCTTTATTTTTCTCCATCACACTTAACATCCTCTGATACCCTAGGCCTGAGTGGTCCGATACTGTGGCCATGAGCCACACGTGAAATGTAGCTAGTCCAAATTGAGATGTGCTGTAAGTGTAGAATGCATCCCAGGTTTTGAATATTTAGTATAAAAAAATAAGGTGAAAGGGGCTGGACCAAGGGCGTAACAATTAAGTTCACACACTCCGCTTCAGCGGCCTGGGGTTCACAGGTTTGGATCCCGGCTGCGGACCTTCGCACAGCTTATCAAGCCGTGCTGTGGCAGGCATCCCACATATGAAGTAAGAAGTAGATGGGCACGGATGTTAGCCCAGGGCCAATCTTCCTCAGCAAAAAGTGGAGGATTGGCAACAGATGTTAGCTCAGGGCTACTCTTCCTCAAAAAAAAAAAAAAAGTAAAAAAATAAGGTAAAATATCTCATTAATAATTGTTTATATTGATTACATATTAAAATGATAATATTTTGGATATGTTACATTGAAAAATATATTGTGAAAATTAATTTTGCCTGTTTCTTTTTACTTTTTTAGTGTATTAGAAAATTTTAAATTGTATTTCTATTGAACAGTGCTATACTAGGCAATAAACAAATAACTGATAGCTCTATATGTGTGTAAATATGTGGATGTGTGCACACACATCCCATTTGAATGCAAGCTCATGAGCATAGGGATTTTTGTGTATTTTCTTCACTGCTGTAGCTCTAACACCTAAAATAGTGTTCTGCACGTGGGCTCTCAGATATTTGTTGAATGATTGAGCTCAGGATTACAAAAGAGGTTCTTAGGCTCTTGCAAATGAGAGTTTTCTGAGCGACTTTTATGCCAGGACCTAAAGGGTGAGCACGTGATGGCCAGGCAGGGCAGGGAGGGAAGGGGAAGGAGTCCCCAGAACTGAAGTCACAGATGCCCTCAGGCATCCTCTGTGGGAGTTAATAGAGTAGCTTTACTCTTGATTAAAAACAACTTCATAAACGTGGGGTCAGGTTCTCAGAAGAAATAAGCTCGAGGATGGTAAAGAAATATCTTGTGTTCAGCCAAAAGAATAAAATACTCCCTGGCAGTGAATTTTGCAGATCCGATGAATTTACCTTACAGGGCACAAGGCTGCCCTGACAGATCCCACTTTTGCACTTTAACTCTTGTCATTACCCAGATGAGTTCATCTGGTTGGATATGCTGCCTTCTCTAGGATGTTATTACCCAGGGTTAAAGCATGATAGGGATTTCCTCTTATCCAATACCATGCCTTTTATAGTCCAAGGAGTCTATACTTATTACAACCACTAACAGACACGTCCTAAAGAGAAGCCTAAAACACAAGGAACTGGCCTCTCCACATGCTGTGTGCATTAAGGGGGGCTGCAACCCTCCTTACAGGGTCCCCACTGTCTGCTTCTTGAGCTCACAAACTCCACAGTGGCTGTCAAAGAAAACATACCCTGTTTTTGATGGCCAGGTGCCAGTAGGGCTACCAGCCGCGGTGACATCTATGTGATTTCAGGTATAGTTACTAAAGACATTCTGTCCATCCAGTTTTGTGGATGGAGTTTCTGGAGAATGAGATTTCCTGTTCTCTGTGTGGGTCCAGGCCACTGGAGTTGTGGGCTGGTGCTTTAGTACCAGTAGGATGGCTTCTGATGTGATTCATTCCACTACAGTGTGGGCTTTGGAGCCTAACAGGTTAAAATCCTAACTCCTCCACTTACCATCTGAGTGGTTTGGGTGATTTATTTCTCTCTGAACTTCCTGTATTAACCATGTATTTCTGATGCTCTGACTTCTAGGGCCTTGCTGACCCAGGAGGAACTGGCCCTCTCAGGACTAGCAAATTCTCAGAGATAATAAACAAGTCACCTTCAAAGAGCACGCCTTTCATAAGCAAACCAACCAGTCCAGAGCCCATACCCCAACTCCTTCTTTAAAGGGCACTCTCACTCTGGGCCACTATTCCCCTGCCCTAATCACTTCAGAGCCAGGTACCAGACAACTAGGGACAGCCTCTACACCCAGAGCCTGTTGAAATTATTCAAACGAACTAATCCTAAACCTGTTTACCCTGGCTTGCCCATTCCATCCCACAGAAACCACAATAAAGTCTCTTGCCTGTGTTTTCCCCTCGCTCTCTCTGCCTCCTAACCAACCCTGGTGCTTCCCTGTGTGGTCTTACATGGCATGGCATGCCCTCACCTCTTGGGAATTGCAAGTAACAAACTATCTTTTCAGTGACAATTGTCTCCCATCTGTTGGCCTCACCATACGTGAATAATAATAAAACCTACATTTTAAAACACCTCTATTTCCCCATCTGGAAAATGGAGCCCGTATCACCTGCCTTACAGAAATGTATAAGAATTAGCCAAAATGTGTAAAAAAAAAAAAAAAAAAAAAAAAATCCAGCCTGATGCTTTGCAAACAAAAGATACTTAATAAATGATTGCTGCTATCAACAGGGCACAAGGTGTTATTTGAAACAAGATAACTCTTATAAACTCTTCAGAATTCTGAATTCAGAGCTAGAATAATAGATGTTTAGTTTATGTGTTTCCACTTCTCTTTGATTGCAGAACCCAACAGTAAAAGATCTTATTGGCTTTGGGCTTCAAGTAGCCAAAGGCATGAAATATCTTGCAAGCAAAAAGTTTGTCCACAGAGACTTGGCTGCAAGAAACTGTATGTAAGTATAAGAATCTCTGTGCCCACAGTCCAAATTAAGTGACAAGGAGGAATCTGTTTCCCACTGTTTGAGGCTAGTGAGGATGTTTTCTCTTCTTATGCAAAAGTCCTTTATTTCCGTTACAGTTTTAAATCGATATGTAAGCACTGGGGATGAGGCGGGGCTTTCAGGCTTTATCAAATGGAGAATTTAAAAGGGATTCTCCAGAGGGGTTCTTAAACAGCTGTTGTGTGCTTTTGCTTTTCTTTTTCCTTCCCAGCAGTAGCCCCCAATGTTGTGGTTTCACACTGCATTAGTGTTTGAGAAGGAGAATTTGATATTCAGCATTTTACAGTGAAAAGGAGAGGGCTGGTAACACAAATACCAGCATATTGTAACTTCCCAAGAGTGGGTTTGAAGTCTGCCTGCCGAAACCCTACCAAAAATGGTATTTGGGAATGAATATACAAAGAACTTTATTTGTGTCTGGCTGCCTGGGCTGTATAATACAACAGTCAACAGTTTGTAATTGATTCAGGGCTTTCCCTTGCACAGCACTGATTCATGGCTTATGGTATGTGTGAATGAAAGAGCTGTGCTATTAATTTCCTACCTTGGTTTTGGTCAATGTAACAACATAAAAGCCAGCTTAAACAAAAGATACATAGCCTCAGATAGTGGAAATGGATTGTTGTCGAACCTTGCTGTTTTTCTGAGATGCTTTACTATGGATCCTATATCTCTCCTTTACCTCAGTGGTGGGGTCTATGAGTTTTATGTGCTAACCTAGCCCAGTTGAGAATGAAAAAGTAAAATAACAGTCCCCTGTCCTATCTCCCCCATAAAACTGAGTATTGCTAATTAAGTTGACAAGTGAAGATTGGCAAATGCTTTGGGTAGTTAGTTGGCATACTCAATTTAGCCATCAAGGAAAGCTGAGAGGGGGGCCATTTTTACTACTTCTCCAGATCTACATTAAAGCAAAAAGGATTTTCTTATGCCACATCATTCATGGTCTCTTTCTTTGGCTGTTGAATTTGTAATGTAAATGTCAAGCATTTTTATTCAAGAATTTCACTGTAATTTAGTGTTAGTCAATAGAGGCCAGATGAAGCCCTCCCTGAAGTTATGGATTTCAAATACTGAAGTCGCTTGTTCTAATCTACAGATATTCAGCACCACTGTAAATTATTCTATTTCAGCTACCAGTAATAACTTTTGTTTTTTCTGTAGGCTGGATGAAAAATTCACTGTCAAGGTTGCTGATTTTGGTCTTGCCAGAGACATGTATGATAAAGAATACTATAGTGTACACAACAAAACAGGTGCAAAACTGCCAGTGAAGTGGATGGCTTTAGAGAGTCTGCAGACTCAGAAGTTCACCACCAAGTCAGATGTGGTAATGTGTTGATCATCCCTGACCTTCTCCTCATTTACTTTCATACCCAACATTTTTAGTAGTTTTATAGCTATTTAATTTTTTTAAAAAGGAAATCTTCAACACCACTAATCTCAGTTTTCTTCTTAAGTAAAAATAGGCTTGATTGTCTAATAGGTACCCATAGTATGTTTTCATAAATTCATTCATTTATTCAGAACCGTTTGTCTAGCAGGGCACCATGCTAGGTCCTTAGGAAGCCCAGAGCTGAACCAGGCGTGAATTATGTCATGTCCTCTAGGACATGGCTCAGCAGGGAAGAGAAGGCATGTCCATCAATGACTGTCACACAAAGTAGACTGGGATTACTCCAGCCATTCATAGCTCAAGGGCGGTGAGAATTCCACTGCGAGAAATCTGGAAGCTGTAACTGAGGCAGATCCAGCAGTGAAGGCATTATCCCTGTGCTCTCCATCATCTGCAGACGTCATCCTCCTCTCACAGAACAAGTTTCAAAAGGCATGCACCTGAGAGCTGAGGGCGGGAAGGACACTCACCTGGGCAGCCAGATCCACTACACTGCCTTTCCACCTGGTGGAGGAGGTGGCGTCTGAAATGGGCCTTAAAGGAGGATGGAATGGGCCATGAAATAAGAAATACCAGTCCACATGAGGCAAAGGGGCAGGGAAGTATACACATCTTTAAAGTTCTAAGGAAACAGTAAGCAGTGGGTGATTTGGCAAAAATAGAAGGCACAGAGGGAAGTTATGAGAATAAATTGAGAAAAATATATTCATAGTAGATCATAGAGGTCCTTGGAAAGCAAACTAGGGAGTCTGGAATTTATTCTCTGGCCATGTGGAAACATTGACGTGTAATCAGATTACAGTCATTCTTCATTCCATAAGATGTTTTGAGAGGAGTGGATGCAGGAAGACGAAGTGAGAGGTAGAACTTGAAATAATATAAAAAATGTGAGAATGGAAAAGAGATGGAAAGAGAGGCATCTCAGAAGTAGAATTAACAATATTCAGCAAGAAATTGATAAAAGTCAAAGATGAGCAAAGTTATATGCTGGTACAGTAACAAATATGTGAAGCAGAGGACCAAAGCCAGTTTTGGAGGAAAAATACCAGTTGAGCCTTGAACATAATGAGTTTGACTTGGGAGTAGAACCTCCAGGCAGAGAGGTCCATCAGGCAATTGGAAATGTGGTTCTGCAGCCTGTACAACCTCTTTGGTTGTCTTAGTCTACTTGGACTGCCATAACAAAATACTATCGACTGGGTGGCTTAAACAGTGGACATTTATTTCTCACAGTTCTAGAGGCTGGAAGTGGGAGATAAGGGTGCCAGCATGGTCGGGTTCTGGTGAGAGCTCTCTTCATGGCTTGCGCATGGCCACATTCTCCCTGTGTCCTCACATAGAGGAGAGAGCAAGAACAAGCTCTCTGGTGTCTCTTCTTATGAGGGCACTAATCCCATCATGGGGGCCCCACCTCCATGACCTTATCTAAACCTAATTACTTACCTCCCAAAGGCCTCACTTCCTAATACCATCGCACTGGGAGTTAGAGCTTTGACATATGAATTGGGAGGAGGGGGGACACAATTCAGTCCGTAGCAGAGGTGAAGGGTAGAAGTAGGCTTTTGAGAGTCCCAAAACAATTATTCAGGAAAACCTACATATATGAAGTGAGGAAGAAAAGCGGAGAGGTAGGAGACCCAGGAGAAGAGACTATCATGAAAGGCAGAGGAGGAGAAAGTTTCAATAAGAAATGGGATATGGTCAGCAGGGTCCATGCTACTCACTGCACAAGAAGGGTCTTGGAGGCTGAGTGACTTGAGTGATTCAGAGGTCTGGAGTGTGCTGAGGAGCGTGGTGTTAAATGGAATAGAGAGTACACTTATTCTATTTGCATGTAGCAAGTCAAGAAGATTGTGATGTGCAGAGGTAGAGAAACAGTAATGTTTCAGTCCTTGAGGATAACAACTGAAAAGGGAAAAGTGTAAACCGGTGATATCAACAAACAAGATGGGCAGAAAATAATGTTAATGGAGGGCGTAGACTTCAAAGGGTTGGCAGCTATTGAGAGAGAACAGGGGACAGATCTGAGTGCAGCATTGGGAAGCAAGAAGTCATCTACCCTCCTCCCTGTGAGTTAGCAAGAGGGAGAGGTGTGGCTCCTATTGGTAAGAGTTTCAAAGGCATTGTGGTCTTTAAGTGAAAGCAGAGTTTCAGTTCCTGAGGAAGTAAGGGAGACATTAGAGAATAAGTTGAGGATGACTGGGAGTTTGTTTTCAATAAACAAATGTGTCACAGGACATAGTGGAGGAATGGGACTTCAGGGTGGGTAAGATTGATAAGAGGATGTGATGGCACATGCTAGAGCTTAATGCCTGGGATTCTGATCCTGAAAAATTCTGAAAAATATGAAAGAAGTGGGTGCTAGGGAGGTAGACTGGGGACATGTTAGTGATGGTGGCAGGTAAAGGCATAAGATAGGGAGAAGTAACCCATCCCCAAGGAACATACATTTCATCCAGACTTTACTCTCTGGATTAAAGAACCAGAACCAACTCTTACAACTCAATAAGAAGACAAAATAACTCAATTATTAAAAATAAGCAAAAGATTTGAATAGACATTTTTTTGTGTGTGTGTGAGGAAGATCAGCCCTGAGCTAACATCCATGCCAATCCTCCTCTTTTTGCTGAGAAAGACTGGCCCTGAGCTAACATCCGTGCAGATCTTCATCCACTTTATGTGGGTTGCCGCCACAGCATGGCTTGACACGCGGTGTGTCCGTGCGCGCCTGGGATCCGAACCCGGGCTGCCAGCAGCAGGGCGCTCGCGCTTAACCGCTACGCCACGGGGCTGGCCCCGTGAATAGACATTTTACTAAAGAGATATATGAATAGCTAGCTAATAAGCATGTGAAAACATATGCCCACACAAAGACTTGTTCATGAATGTTCATAGTAGTATTGTTCATAAAACCCAAAAACTAGTAGCAATCCTAACATCCACCAACTGGTGAATGGATAAACCAAACGTGGTACATCTATACAGTCGAATAATACCATTCAGCAATATAAAGGAACTACTGATGTGTGCTACAACATGGATAAACCTCAGAAACATTATGTCAAGTGAAAGAAGGCAGACTCAAAAGATTACATGCTGAATGATTCCATTTATATGAAATTTTTAGAAAGAGACAAAACTGTAGAAACAGAAAACAGATCAGTGGTTTTCTGGGACTGAGGGTGGGAGCAAAGATTGACTGCAAATGGGCTTGAGGGAACTTTCTGGGGTGTCGGAATTGATCTAAAACTGAATTGTGATGATCACTGCACAGCCATATAACTTTACTAAACATCATCGACTGTATATTTACAATTGGCAAATTTTATGATATATAAATTATAACTCAGCAAAGCTGTTAAAACAAAACAAAACGAGCCTGATGAAATTTTGGATGTTCAAGGCAAGAGTTGAGATTCTGACTTTTTTGACAACTCCACACACACACCACTACCTCCACAAACATACACACACAGTACAGAGGCCAACACTTCTCACGTAGCAACTATCACTCAAATACTTGACTGGAAATTTACATTGGCTTCTGCAGAAATGAAGTGCTGTATCTCTCTCTCTCTCATTGAAAGATGCTATATTATTATACTACAGAAAGGGTGAACCTGAATAATCCATACACAGTGCTGCTTTGGCAAATGGTTATTGATTGCAAGGTTAAATTTGTATAAAGTTTCATTTCCAGGACAGCACAATCTTTTGAATGTTGACACTGAAACATTTCCAAAAGTATGTAATAAGCGGTATGTATGTTGAAACCTACAAGCAAAAAACGTGCCTGCTTGTAGAAAGGCCCACTTTTTCACAAATGCCCAGATGGAGTTGAGCTAAAGTCTGAATGCTCTTGAAACTCATTCAAACGAAATGGGAGTGTTGCTATATTTGCAATTACTCATGTCCAGTATTGTGCAGTGTTTCAAACTTAGCACAAGTGCTTCCATTAAAGTCAGTATTGACTTCTCAGTTGTTCAGCCAGCTGGCTTTTTCATCCTGCTTCAGCATTCTGCAGCATTTAACATTGTCAGCCACTCCTTCCTTCTTGAAATTTCCTCCTCCTTTGGTTTCTGGGACACTGCACCATCTGGTTTTCCTCCTGCTTCTTGGTTGTCTTTTCTTTACCCTTGATGGCTTCTCTTCCTTCTCTCACATCCTGCATACAACTGTCCCCTGGGTTTTGGTCTTCAGGTATCAGCCACCCTCAACAATTTCAACCATTCCCATCAACAATCACCTTTGAACCTCTTTTTCTGGATGTTTTCATCAGTATCACAAATTTACCATGTTCAAAGTCAAATTCTTTCCTGCCAACTTTCAATTCCTCACTTCTTTATTTCTATTTATGGCATCACCGTTATGCAATATAACAACTTTTCACCCTTTTTAGTGTATAGTTCTTCAAGTTTTGAAGAATGCGTGTAGTTCTATGACCACCACCACCACAGCCAAGATATAGAACAGTTCCATCACCCCAGGAAATTTCCTTGTGCCCTTTTGTAGTCACCCCTACCCTATCCCTAGGACCTGGAAACCACTGGTCTGTTTTCTGTCTCTATAATTTTACCTTTTCTAGAATGTCGTATGAATGGAATAATACAGTAAGGAGCCTTTGAGTCTATCTCCTTTCACTTACTCATAATGCATTTGAGAGTCATCCATGTTGTTATATCAGTGGTATCAATGTATCAATAGTTATTCCTCTTTTTTTAGTGGTAAAAAATACATAACATAAAATTGACCATCGTAGCCATTTTTAAGTGTACAGTATAGTAGCTTTAACTATATACACATTGTTGTGCAACTGATCTCTAGAACTTCTTCATATTGCAAAACTGAAACTCTATGTGCACTGAACAACTCCCCATTTCCTCCTCCCTCTAGCCTCTCTGGCAACCACAATTCTACTTTCTGTTTCTAAGTGTTTGAATACTTTAGATACCTCATATGAGTGGAATCATGTAGTATTTATCTTTTTGTGACTGGCTTATTTCACTTAGCATGATGTCCTCAAAGTTCATCCATGTTGTAACATATGACAGGATTTCCTTTTTTAAGGCTAAATAATATAGCATTGTATGTACATACCACATTTTATTCATCTATTCATCTAGCGATGGACGTTAGGTTGCTTCCATGTCTTGACTATTGTGAATAATGTTGCTATGAACATAAGTGTGCAAATAACCTCTTTGAAATACTGATTTCATTTCCTTTGAATATATACCCAGAAGTGGGATTGCTGGATCATATGGTAATTCCAGTGTTAATTTTTTGAGGAACCTCCATACTGTTTTCCATTGCAGAGTAATTCATTCCTTTTTATTTGTGATTAGTATTCCATTGTACCATACAGATGTTCCACATTTTGCTTATCCATTCACCATTTGAAGGACGTTTGGGTTCTTTCCAGTTTTAGGCAATTGCTTATACGTAATTATTACTGCTATAACTTTTGCTTAAAGGTTTTTGTGTGAACATAATTTTTATTTCTTTTGGGTAAATACCTAGAAGTAAGGTTACTGGGTTGTAAGATAAGTATATGTTTAACTTGATGAGAAACTGCCAACTGTTTTCCTCAGTGGCTATATCATTTTATATTCCTAATAGTAATATATAAGAGTTCTAGTTGTTTACTGTCCTCGCCAGAACTTGGCATTGTCAATTTGTTGGGGGCTTAGCCATTCTAATAGATTGTAGTGGTGTCCCATTTTCTTTTTAATGTGTATTTCCCAAATGATGAATGACGTGAAGGATCTTTTCATGTGTTTATTTGCCATCCTTCTACGTCCTTTAGTGAAATGTCTATTCAAGTCTTTTGTCCATTGTTCTTAAGTTTTAGAATTTATTTATAAAATAAATAAATTTTAGAAAATGGTTTTTTATTGGGTTCTTTTTTTATTATTGAGTTGTTAAGGGTTCTTTATATATGCTGGATACAGGTATGTGTCATCAGATACGTGTTTTTGCATGTATATTTTTCTAGTCTGTGGCTTGCCTTTTCACTTTTTTTACTTTTATCTTTCAAAGAGCAGAAGTGTTACATTTTATTGAAAATCTTAACGATTTACCAGTTGAAAATTTTTATTGATTTATCCATTTTTTCAATCAATTGTAGTTTTCTACAGATTGTATTGGATCTCAATTTACCTACTTTTGAACGCTCGAATTTGGCTGTCTCTGTTCCTTGCTTGCCTCAGCAGCGTCCCTTTCTATCAATTTTTATAGCTTATAACAATCTCACGTCTAATAACTGCTTTGATGTTCACCTTTAATAAAGTGAAGCAGAGATTCTTTAGATGAGCTTACTGCTGGTGCTCAGATATTCAGAAAGGCTTGACCATTCACACAGTAAGCGTGAATGGCAGAGCTCTCCTATCTTGAAACTAAAATTGACTTGTTTCCGTCACTCCTAACACACATGCATTGTACACCTCCCTCTCCCTCTCTCTCTCCCACCCCTTATCTTCTCTCTTTCTCTCTCCCTCTCCCCTTCTCCTCCCTCCCTCCCTCTCCTCCTCCTCTTCCTCCTCCTCCTTTCTCTCTGTCTCTCCCTCTGCCTCCCTCCTTCCTCCCCCCGCTTTTTGGTCAGCATCACTCTCCTCCTTCACCATCCCTCCCCCGACCATCCTGCCAGTCTGAAGCTGGTCAGGGGAGTTTAGAATGAAGACAGTACAGTGCTTTTCCTGGAAACTGCCTCCCTCTCGTGTCTCCAGCCCCATGAGTCCTCCAGCCCTCCTCTGATACCCGATTATTGCCCAAGTCCTGTAATTCCTCAGAAATTTACACCACTCTGCCCCCTTTTGTGTGAAGTTGCCTCCAGACAAACCTGTAGCCTAGGCTGTCATTTAGGGAGACTTGATCACGGGCAAGTATTCCACCTCTCAGAACTTAGGTTTCTTCATCCTTAAAACATCTCCAAAACCAATTATATTACAGGGTTGTTGTAAGGATTAAGTAAAATAATCTTCTTTTAAAGGGAATGATGCCGGTGCTGGGTTCATTATGTGATACACACTCTCTCACCCCGCTAATTCGGGGTTCAGTCTCATAGGTTTCCGTGTGGCCAGTATGCAGTAGCACTTCTCACCCATTCTTGTCCAGAAGCCTCCTAACTGGTCTCCATATTGTGGATCAGCCTCTCCTATTTGTCTAAAGCATAGTGTTTACAGATGCAATCTCTCGGCGCTCAGCTCCAGTCATGTCCCATTGATTTCAGTTGAACCCACGTTCAACGTTCAAAAACCTCCCCGGCATGGTCGCATTTCAACCTTATCTCTCCCTCGTCCCTTCATTTACTGCACACGTCAAGCAGAGTGACTTGTTGTCCTTACAGTTCAAAACACACGAGTACTCTCACCCCTGGGCCCGCTCCCTCCATCCAGAGCACTTCCTGCCCTCACATTGCATGTACCTATGAAACAAATTCTCCCTGTACTTTAAGATCCACTTTACTGTCACTTTCCTCCAGAAGCCTTTCTCAGTACCCCACTATTATCTCTCTGACTCTTCACAACGTTTGTATCTCTCTTCTGTTATTACTCTTTTTTTACAGTTATGATATCTTATTGCTCTATGTGACAGTTCATTGCACAATACTCTTAACGCTGTTAAATCAGCCCTGGGGCCGATCCAGTAATTTGGACAGTAACCTACTCGTGCACCATCAAGGGTCAGTAGATACTTGTTAAATTGATATAAATTTTAATGCAAATTCTGGAACTTGAATGTTAGCACAATGAAGTTGTCAGAAGTGACTTCTAAGATTTTCAAGCTTCGAAAACTTTGATTTTGAAAGGCTGCAGAAGACAGCAAAGTTACCTACTTCCCAGCTGGGAAGGAGTTTGTTTTCTCAGTTTGGATCAAGGTAGTCTTGAAGAGTTCTTGCACTTGGGCAAAGGGAAAGAGCCATTAATGGAGATTTGTATCAACAACTGTAGTACCTGGTTTCTTTCTTTCGGTTGATCGCAGTGTTCAAAGACATGCTTTATTTTCCTTCTTGCTGAATATTACGAGCTACACATGTTTCTCAGTGTTTTCATACTCTGCCTATCTGGTCTGCATTCTCCTTCCCCTCCAAGCTTCTTTTTTCTCAGGGCCTCTTTCTCCCCCTGTATGCTTCTTAGTCTGTGAGCGTCCTGAAAGTGTTGGCTAAGCAACAACTGATTTCCTGGGTCCTCTGCCTGCAGGTGACCCACACTTGCTGACTTACCCTCATTGTGTCATTCTCACCTTGGCACACATCCAGGGGGGAGATAATGTGTATGACCTGACCTATTCCAAGTAGAGTGTTTCAAATCAAGAAATTGCGTATTTAGTGCAGTCTAGTAGACCACGCAATACCCAAGAGTCAAGAACTCTTAAATGTTTATCCCCATGTGAATTCAGATTTATTGAGGAATTTTTAGAAAGTCACTTAACCTCCCCTTGTCCCTGCGATCTTCCTATAAAGTAGTAATACAGCTGTTTTATATTAATCTCCTACTTTAACATTTTCAAATTACAGTTATTTTATTGAAATTAGTTTTCAATAGAGAGCCTTGTTGCCTAGCAATTTTATTACTCCTATTTTTAATATAGATTTTTACTTAAACTGACTTAAATCTTCTCTTTTAACATTAACTTTTAGATATGGTTACATTTCTTAAAGACTATTTACATTCATTTGGAAATCCCACTAATTTAAATTTTGGAAGGCTTATTTGTCATCTTCTTTTACTAATAATCTAAAATTGTAGTGAAAAGAGAAGGATAAGAAAGAGAAAGATTGGCAAAGAGAAGTATAGAAACATGTTAATGCTTTGACCCCATAAGAGAGACCTTGGAAGTTGTGCTCCCCTAACTACAGATGAAATCTTCATCATCCTGTGGACTTCGGATACTCTTTTTGAAAACTTTACATTTACTTGTAATCTCAACTTTATCCAATTCTGGTTTAAACAAGTCACAAAATGTATAGTTTACTAATTGCCTTTATGGAAATTTTTGCCCAAAACAGCAATAGTATTGAATATTCTAAGCCAAGTTTAGTTATCAAGACCTACTGATCACCTTTTACGTTTGTGCAAACTTCTCTCATGTGGATTCTCCCTTCCCTTGTTTGACTAGTGGTCCTTTGGCGTTCTGCTCTGGGAACTGATGACAAGAGGAGCACCGCCTTATCCTGACGTCAACACCTTTGATATAACAGTTTACTTGTTGCAAGGCAGAAGGCTCTTACAACCAGAATACTGCCCAGATCCCCTGTAAGTAGGAATTGTGACAGAATCTTCTGTAGGTCTTACATTCTTTAATTTTACAGAAATGCTTGCCTTCAAAGGGTCTCTCACAGCATTTCTTCCTTTCCAAAACAGGTATGAAGTGATGCTAAAATGCTGGCACCCTAAAGCCGAACTGCGCCCATCCTTTTCTGAACTGGTGTCCAGGATATCAGCAATATTCTCTACTTTCATCGGGGAACACTATGTCCATGTGAACGCTACTTATGTGAATGTGAAGTGTGTCGCTCCATATCCTTCTCTGTTGTCATCACAAGATAATATTGATGGCGAGGGGGATACATGATGGATGGATGCACCACCAGCTGCCTTCTGAGAAACATCATAGAACTGTCCAAACAACAGTCCACACTTTGTCCAATATTTTTTTCACTGCCTGGCCACTGAAAGGCCACCAGATATTTTTTGCTTTTGCCAAAATTGCACTATTATAGGACCTTATGTTGTTATTTAAAATAACTGGATTCTAAGGAATTTCCCATCTGACAAATGGTCAGAGCCAGAAGCTTGGTCCCCCAGGCCAGTGACCAACAGCAACACTGCAGCTATGATGACACTCCTGTCACAGTCAAACCAAAACCTGAATTCTGGGTTGAAATTTTTAAAAACGAGGATCCCACCTGATGTCATATGAGGAACTGAGGCAATGAATTTTGAGGGCTTCTTGATCACAGGTAATTCAGAAGTGGTGACATCCAGGGCAGATATGACAGCCCCAGGACCAGGCCACTCATTTAGAATTAAAGTGTTTTGAAGAACTTTTGTGCGTTGTATGGTCACTAACATTTTTCATTACTGATGTTATCATTTGCCCACAGGCAAACATTCCCTTTTAAATTTTTGCATATACATTCCTTTTATTGGAGAAATATCTATAGGCGACACAGTCAATGTTTCAAAATAGCAGAACACGAAATGTGTTTATAAATTAATAAGGATGTTTATGTGTTGTACATAGACGACATTGAGTGTTTTCATAAAATAGCTTAGTCACAACGAATTATTTAATTGTCATTTAAAAATCAACTGTTTGAGAATGATACTGTTCTGATCTAATGAATGTGGACATTTAGATGTTTTGTCTGTATTTTTTTAAGTGACGACTATGAAAATAAAACAAGTAATTTGTGATAAGTGTTTTTAAAGGTATTTCAGCATTTTTTTTTTTTTTTTTTTTTTTTTTTGGTGAGGAAGACCAGCCCTGAGCTGACATCTGGTGCCAATCCTCCTCTTTTAGCTGAGGAAGATTGACCCTGGGCTAACATCTGTGCCCATCCTCCTCTGCTTTATATGGGATGCAGCCACAGCATGGCGGTGCGACGCACAAGCGGTACGTCGATCCGCGCCCGGGATCCGAACCTGTGAACCCCGGGCCGCTGAAGTGGATCGCGTGAACCTAACTGCTACACCACCGGGCCGGCCCTTTCAGCATGTTTTTAAAGCAGGATACATCTAACTAAAATGTTCATTGATTCTAAAAACGACTCATTTGTAGAGAAAAGAAAGGATCAATGGACTGGAAATATTAGCCTCTCTCTCAAGTGGCAGCTTCCCACCCCACCAACAATTGGAGACAATAAAACTTTTGGCAGTCCTGTTTTGCATTAGGACATGTTTTGTGTTAAGCAAAACACATTTTAGGGGAAAAAAAAGCAATTGAAAGTTCTGGCCATTTCACCTGGATGAACAGTTACTCTGGGCAGGACTTTTGTGATGTTCTGTTCTGTGGGATTTTGTGCTTACTACTGTATAGTGCATGTGGCACAGGATACTCTAACTGGTTTTGTCAATGTAAACATTTAAAGTATTATATTTTTATAAAAATGTTTATTTTTAATGATATAAGAAAACTTTTGTTAGGCCACAAAAATACTGCACTGTGAACATTTCAGAAAGGTATGTCAGACTTGGATTCATAACAGCATGGTTTCAAATGGCTGTAAATAGTGATAAGGAAATGTACTGATTGCCAGTACACCCCACCCTCATTACATCACCAGGACTTGAAGCCAAAGGTTAACACGGCAAGCTATAAAGAGGGCGTGTACTGCAAAACCCAATAGTAAAGTTGGGCTATTGTTGCAAGAGAGTGATTACAACCAAAAGCTCTTTGACAATGGTGGAACTTACCAGAAGACACAAGGAATTGTACTGCAGAGATAGTTCAGTTCAAATATGACTATTTCAAAAGTGTAAAGAGAAATACTGATTCGGAGAGTATTGTAAATGGTACATGACAAAAAAAAATCTGCTCTGCAGAAAGAAATAACTATCTCTACCCGTGTCAGGAGAATGAATGCATCAAGAATAGAAAGAACCTGTGGAAACAACACATCAACAAAACTACACACCTGTGTATATGCTTGAGAAAGCTGCAATGTGAAAATCATGTTTGCTATTTATAAACGTGTCCTTAGGTTAATGTGTCTGGACAGATTGTGGGAGTAAGTGATTCTTCTATTAGATACTTGTCACTGCCTATGCCTGCAGTTGAGCTGAATGGTACTTTGTATATTAATAGTTGTTGTTCTGATAAATCATACAATTAAAATAAAGTGATGTATCATCTTGTATACTGAGAGTTGGTTATTGCTAGTTATGCTTGATTACCTACTTCTTTTACATAATGACAGAGGAAGCCTAAGATTGATTTCACCTGGCTGCATCAATGGGCAGCTAAAAGAATTTGCACCCCTGAATCTCAGGAAATCTGTGTTTCTAAGGGTGGTTTGCCCTGAGTTGCCAAATTACTTGCATTTCTCCGGCAATCTTTCAACTGCTAGAGCACCTGGCTCCAGCAAGATGCATCCTTAAACCAGAAGATACGACAGTGGAGCTGCAACCCCACAGTTGGCTCAGAGATACCTAGCTGAGAGTTGGAGGAGAGAGACCGTCTTAGCCCCTTAAAACTACCCTTTCCGTCTATACAGGTGCCCACTGTTCAAGAGCCCCCAGTTACAGAGAAACTACCTTCTGGTTATCTCCAGGAATATTCTCATAATGGTAAGGGAACTCAAAGGTGATATTTCGGTCATCTAAGAATCATGTGGCACTTTGGAGCAATCTGATTTAAAAAAAAAAAAAAAGGCCCGAGTTTAAACTGGTGCCCTATAAGATACAGTGGGGGCTGGTTCTTTACTGAGAGAGAATTCAATCCATGTACACAGCCCAGCTCCCTCCCAGCCAAGAGATGCATTTCTGTAGGAAGTTCAGTCAGACTCCATGCCCCTGAAGGACAAGAATCTGTCATCTTTATATCCCTAGTATCTGGCACTTAGTAGATTCTCAAATAATTGCTGAAGTGAAACAGGATTTCTTTATCCTCAATTACTTTTTTTTTAAGAAATTTTTTTTTTTAAGATTTTATTTATTTATTTATTTTCCCCCCAAAGCCCCAGTAGATAGTTGTATTTCATAGCTGCACGTCCTTCTAGTTGCTGTATGTGGGACGCGGCCTCAGCATGGCCAGAGAAGCGGTGCGTCGGTGCACGCCCGGGATCCGAACCCGGGCCGCCAGCAGCGGAGCGTGTGCACTTAACCGCTAAGCCACGGGGCCAGCCCCCTTAATCACTTTAAATCACCACAGATACAGTTATTACCTACGTAGCTCCTATGATGTTTGATGAACATTAAGCATCTTTTCATGTACCCATTGGCCATCCGTATGTCTCGGGGAGGGGTTACCTTTCTAGGGAGGGAGGGATAAAAAAATATCCTTTTGCGAAGTTTTGCTTGATGCTCTGAATTTTTAATTACTGCAGGAGTTTTTGCTTCACAATGTAGGCGTCAATTATATTTTTGCTCTTTCTGACCTACACGGCAGATTGCATCATTAAAGAAATATGGAGAAGGGCCGTAAAACCTGTAGATCACATCAAATGTTTCAATGGTGACATCTCACATTGTTAATCTACCCAATTTAGTTCAGGAAACAAGTTAGCATTATGTAAAAGAAATCGACTAGTATTTATTTAATTCAACTAATATTTATTGAGCATCTACATATGTCAGGCACTATGCTAAGTAATGGGGATTTAAGAATAAATAGTCCCTCCCACCCTGAAGAATTTAATGAAAGAGACAAAATTACCCAACTAGTGAATATTAGAACTATCATTTCTTAGATATGTAAACCGTCTTGAAGAAGCGTCTCAGTTTACAGCTGCAAATTTGTACCTTTTGTCCCCCTTCACCCATTTCTCCCACCCTCAGTCAGCCACTTCTGGCTACCATTAAATCTGTTCTCTGTATCCATTAGCTTGGTTTTTTGTGTGTATTTGTTTTTTGTTTTTTAGATTCTACATATAGGTAAGATCATACAGTATTTGTCTTTCTCTGTCTGAATTATCTCACTTAGCATAATGCCCTCGAGGTCCATCCGTGTTGTTCCTTCTTTTTTGTGACTGAATAATATTCTGTTGTATACATATCCACCACATTTTCTTTATCCATTCATCCGTCGATGTACACTTACATTGTTTCCACATCTTGACTATTATAAATAGTGCTGCAGTGAATGTGGGGGTGCATATATCTTTTTTAGTTAGTGTTTTCGTTTTCTTTGGATAAATACCCAGAAGTGGAATTGCTGGATCATATAGTAGTTCAATTTTTAATTTTTTGAGGAACCTCCATACTGTTTTCCATAGTGGCTGCACCAATTTACGTTCCCACAAGGGTTCCCTTTTCGCCACATCTTTGCCAACACTTGTTATTTCTCATTCTTTTGATAATAACCAGTCTAACAAGTATGAGGTGACATCTCATTGTGGTTTTGATTTGCATTTCCGTGATGATTAGTGATGTTGAGCATCTTTTCATGTACCTGTTGGCCATCCGTATATCTTCTTTGGAAAAATATCTATTCAGTACTTCTGCCCATTTTTTAATTGGATTGTTTGTGTTTTTGCTGTTGAGTTGTATGAGTTCTTTATATATTGTGGATATAACCCCTTATCAGATATATGATTTGTAAATATTTTCTCCCATTTAGTAAATTGCCTTTTCATTTGTTGACGGTTTCCTTTGCTATGGAGAAGCTTTTTAGTTTGATGTAGTCCTACTTGTTTATTGTTGCTTTTGTTGCCGTTGCTTTTGGTGTCAGACTCAAAAAATCATCGCCAAGACCTACGTCAAGGAGCTTACCGCCTATATTTTCTTCTAGGAGTTTTTTCATTTTAAGTCTTACATTCAAGTCTTTAATCCATTTTGAGTTGATTTTTGTGTATGGTGTAAAATAGTGATCCAGTTTCATTCTTTTGCTTGTGACAGTCCAGTTTTCCCAACACCATTTATTTAAAAGATGGGCCTTTCCCTGTTGTATATTCTTGGCTCCTTTGTCGTAAGTTAATTGACCATATATGTGTGGGTTTATTTCTGGGCTCTCTATTCTGTTTCATTGATCTATGTGTCTGTTTTTATGCCAATATCATACTGTTTTGATTACTGTAGCTTTGTAATATAGTTTGAAATCAGGGAAGGCATCACAGTGTAAACATACCAAAGTGAAGCCTCTTGGGCAAATAGATCAAGCTCTGACTTACCTTGGGCAAAAGACTGAACCTCTCTCAAGCTAAGTTTCTCTGTCTGTCAATTAGGTTAATCATACTTACTTCACAAAGTTGTTTGAGGACTAAAAAATAGTGTTTAAAGGCACCTGCACACCACAGTTGCTCAATAATTGTGATAGTGTTATTATCTTCAGTCTTGGACAATAAAAGCTCATGTAAAGGTAGCCTGTGGTTGATTGAAAGGGAAATTAAGCCTGAAAGGGACCTTACAGATGTTTAAATCCAAATCCTTACCCCATCCTTCACCTCATACCTGCTTTATACAGTAGAAACAGAGCCATGATTCCACCTCATCCTTGAGTAGTGATATGGCAGTGCAGGTGGGGGATGACAAGGGTGACAAGACAGTGGCACCTTTCCTCTTAGTGCAGGACACCTGAAGAATACCTCCATCCCCCTTCTTTCTCCAAACTGCCTACTATTCCTTTAATCATGTCTCCAATAATTAGTTCCCTTTTTTCTTGTTTAGCCTTCAGACGTAGGACACACAACAGATGTGGAAAAAAAACAATCCATCTGAATTACAGGAAAGTTACACGAAGGTACAATGACAGGAGTCACAATCCTCAACATTCATGTCTAGAGATTATTAGTGTTCCTTGTTTTGCTCAAATGCATGGTTAATGATTATTGAGATTTAGGAAAAAGTAGACTAAGTACAATATTATTTTAGTTATATGGTGTGTGTTTGGAAGATAAGCATACTTCATTAATATTGTAATCCATCTGGATAACTAGAACTAGACATACACAGGTAACTGCACAGACACACAGGGGTCACTCTTGTGGCGCATTAGACAATTTCAGGAGGTAAGTATGCAGACATTATGCCCCAAAGGAAGAAATGCTTATTGCTTTTCATTCCATGAAACGTTTTTCCTTTTCATACTTGACGTTTTTCTTCAGGACTATCTCAATTCCCTATCAAAAATTGGAAACAATTTCAGTCATAAACCAGTGAAATATTTCAGTTGGTGAATTGAAGATAATAAAACAGGCTTGCCCAAACTGTCCTTGGTTGTAAATTATGCCAGAGGTCTAGATGACGTCAGCCAAAGGTATCGATCACAGCACTGAGAGGTTTATAACCGCTATTGACTTACCATGTGACCCTGGAGCAAAAATCTAGGAAAATTGCAAAAGCATGTCTACAGTAATGAAAAGCCCATCATTAATAGGACTTACTGTCCTGTCGTCCAACGAGTACTGTGTTGGCTCCAAGGCAAATATTTAACAAATGCTGGAAACAGAAGGAACTTCTGTCTTCTCCCTTTTCTCCATTGCATGCTTCTGAGCTATTCTGATGAATGTGTTTTCCTTCTTATCGATAAAAAGCATAGATTTAAAAAGAACTGGTATGAATTAATTAGTTTCACGTAACATTGGCATCCGGACATCCAAACAGCTCCTAATCCTTTATTATTATTTTTTACCGAAGAGCTAGTTTCTCATATCAACCAATTTAGAATAGGGCTCAGATCCTGTTCTCCTGGACAGTTAAATGCTGCCTGGTTAAGCATCCTAAAAACTAGGTGCATGAAAGAAGCAACTCTGAGATGGAAACGGCCATATTTAGGATGCTTAAACAGGAATTTTTAATTTAAGTAAACTACTAATTTAACATTATTTTGAAGCATGGGGCCCAGATTACAATGATAATTAATTTTTATCCTTTTCTTGAAAATAGACTGCTGTCTTTGTGCATTCACTTTTTCACTGTCACACGTGTACATTCTTTTCACCGCATGAGTTCCAGGCTGGCAGAAACATCCACTAATCCTTAGACCTCTGGGTTGGAACGACAAAAATGCATAAAATCTTACCAGGCCAAAAGAGATCAACTTTAAAAATCTTTGGCATCCAAACATGTCAGAACTGTTTTTCATTGACTCCCCAAACCATTTGTGTTCCCCGTTATGGTCCATGGGATCTGTAATCTCAGTTCCTACTTTATTGGGCAGCCTGGAATTTTTGAGCACCGTATTTCATTTACCTCTCTTGGTTGTTTATAATTTTCACAGTTGTTTTATGAGTGTTCTTTCTGTCTCTAATTTTAAAAGTGTTGGAAAGTGGTCATGGACAGGCTGCTCCCTGCCAGCCAAAGCCCTCACTTTGACGTTTGTCACTGTGTTCCGGTGACATCTGCTCTTTCCATTATAGTCCAGCTGAGCCTTTCCTTCTGTAGAACTGTGACTAAGCCACCACCATATTCATCAGTGGCAACAGTCCTTATAAACAAGAAATGCCAAATTCAGAGCCTCTGTGAAATCCTGCCCCGCACGGCTGAAGTCAGTCATGTGATCTTCAGAGATTGTTTCAGATGTCCCAATAAAGAAAAATTACAGAGAAACCCAAATATCCTATTGGGCTACTTTGGCAAAGCTGTTTCTAATTTTAATTAGACTTAAACATAGGGGATTTAAATTACCTTCGGTGGTAGCCAAAGGGTCTGTGGAAACACATGGATAAAGCAAGAAATCCCTGTCGCAAAGATACTAAAAAACATGTTTCAGAGAGAAAATGTCCAGTGTTAAAACTACATGGATATGTTTTCTGAAAATGAACTTAATTGATAAAAATAATAAAGATAATAATAATGATCTCATCCCAGGACATGTCACAGGAATTGATGGCTGTCTAGAAGCTAATGGGCTAAGGTAATGCTCTCAGGAATTAGTCTTGCTTAATGAAATGCTGTTAGTTTAGTAAACAAATTCTTAAAATGACAGAAATTTAAAAATCAGAGCTGCCAACGTTGAGCCTGGTTGATTCATAGGAAAAAAAAAGCTAATATGAGAATGTGTCATGTGCTGCTCTCACTCATTTTCTTAGTTCATTTGTAATTCAGAAAGAATATATATTCTTGATAATTTTTTTCTTTCATACATCTATCCTACTTTTACTCTGAGGATATGTTTACTTATGGATTATTTTATTGACAGAGATTTAACCTGTTAATAAAAATGTAACTCCCTCTAGTGCAGGCATATCGAATTTAAAATTATGATTGCCCTGAATCATTATATTTTAAATACTCTGATGTGAAGAAAATGTGGATCCTTCACGTGGGCTTTAGAGTATTGTCTCCAAATTATACTTGGCTTACAAGTCATTACTCAACGTCTTATTCCAAGATTATTCTAACAACTGACTTCCTAATTCTGCCCTCTCCGTTATTGACTCTTCTTTATAGTCTAAACCCAGCTGCCAAAATTATATAATATATCTAGTATTATATAATGTAATATAATATATACCTGATTACATCATTTTCCTGCTTGAAAACCATTCCTAGATGTTCCTTGCATCAATTCAATTCTTTATGTTGTTATGTCTTGTTTTGTTTTGTTTATTTTTATTATAAAATATATCCTCATGGAAAAAATTTTAATTAAACAAAATGTATAAAGTAGACAGGAAATATCCTCTGACCACTCTCCCACACCCTCCATTTTCATTCCCTGAGGGTAACCGATGTTAACACTTTCTTGTATATTCTTCCAGAAATTTCCACCCTGCATCAGTTCTAAACTAAGCCAGACACTTCAGGATATCCTTCAAAAGCCTCCATCTTATTGACCAAACTATCACTCAGCATAATCTCCCCAGTCAAGAGACTGTTTCTCTACCTCTGTGACTTTGAACTCCTACCAAAAATATTTCCCTTTTAATAGGAGCTGTTTAAACAGGACTAGACCAGCTATTTGGACCACCTCTATCCCACAAGCTGGCCTATAATTTGGTGCACCTCAAACCGATATTCTTTAAATATTTTTTTTTTTATAATTTTATTTATTTTTCCCCCCAAAGCCCCTGTAGATAGTTGTACGTCATAGCTGCACATCCTTCCAGTTGCTGTACGTGGGACACGACCTCAGCATGGCCGGAGAAGCTGTGCGACGGTGCACGCCCGGGATCCGAACCCAGGCCGCCAGCAGCGGAGCACATGCACTTAACCGCCAAGCCACGGGGCTGGCCCTAAATATTTTTTTCTTTTTTTTTTTTTTTGAGGAGGACTAGCCCTGAGCTAACATCCGATGCCAATCCTCCCCTTTTTACTTGAGGAAGAGTGGCCCTGAGCTAACATCTGTGCCCATCTTCCTCTGCTTTATATGGGATGCCGCCACAGGATGGCTTACCAAGTGGTGCGTTGGTGCGCACCCAGGATCCGAACCCTCGAACCCCAGGCTGCCCAAGCTGAGTGGGCACACTCAACTGCTTGCGCCACCCGGCAGGCCCCAATATTTTCTTAACTTTTATTTAAATAGAGAGGAGATTGAAATGATTCTCCCTTAGTAAAAAAAATTAAAGAGCAGATTTACTTATTTCCATTTAACAAAGCAAAATCAATATGCTAAAAAAAAAAAAATCAGCAAAATATTACACTTTTCTAAAATTCTAGTTCTCTTTTGCATTATTCCAAACCAGACTGCTTGGAAGTTATAAAGAGTTTTAAACTTAGGTAATAAAAATAAATCACCGATTCCTGATAAGCAGCATTCTCTGAGGGATTATGTCAGAATTTCAGCTGACTGACAACTTTTAACTGACTGGAATCTGTACTTAATGTGTGGCAAACATACACCACAGATGGGTTGTTTACTGTAGCAAGTTATTTTGCTTCACTCCAACTGTCCTTTTGGCAGGAGTGCACTCAACCTAATTTTGTCCGTTACATAAGGAGCCACATGTGGAAACCTGAATCTCCTGACATCATATTACTGACTTAATCCAGTCATAATTCAGAGCCCAGCGACCTGGCAGGCCCATCCCTTACTCTCATTCTGCATAGAAGTGCTGTAGCATAGCGGTTAGGTGGACTCACTTCGGAATCAGACACTCTAGGTTTGAATCATTTCCACCATTTACCAGTAGTGTGATTTTGGACTAGTTGTTTAACCTTCCTAAGCCTCAATTTCCACATCTGTAAAATGGAAATATGAATAGTGGCTTCTTCATAAGATTGTGTGAGGATTGAATGAAATCATGCCTGCAAAACTCTCAATAAATGGCAGTAATTATCTCTGGAGACCTTGAATTTTACTACTATTATTATTAATAAAATAATAAAAATAATTTTACTATTATTGTTAATAATAATAATAATAATAACCTACCTTGCTCCACAAGAAAGATACAACGTGGAAGACTCTAGAATAAAATTACCACAACGTGAAGGTAAAAGTCATGAAAACGGACGCTGGTTTTTTTCATCCTTTTTAGTAGTACCAGCCTGATATTAGGAACGAGGTCCTAGTCCAGTCTGACTTTACTACCTGTGTGACCATCAGTGTCACAATCTTTTTAAGCTGTACTTTCCGTATCTATAAAGAATGAAGATAATCATACCTCACAGTGCTGGATGTGAATATTAAATGATATAATAAGGTTTTATACAAATACAAGGTATTATATTGTTATTAGATCCATTAAAATATATTTTTTATTTCAAAAGTCTCCTTAGAACTCATCTGATTCATAAAATTTCCTCTAACCAACCCCAGCACTTCATTTGCTCCAACATAATTGCTGGAGTTGTTTACAGAAATCTGCACTTAGAATCCACGAGCTCAGAACTGGAGACTGCCGCGAATGTGGCCCGGGGCCTCCGCACAGGGGCTCTGGGTGCTCTTTGCTAGTTGACCCTTAAACAACTCCACCTTCTCTTTGGAGTTCAAAGTTTGGGGGTGAAATCACTGCCCCTTCTCAAAGACAAACACAAATGCAGATCTGAAGTGGTGTCCTGAGCTAACATGAGACATGTTGAGTTTGAATCTCATCAGGGCAGTGTTTTTCCAACATAATAAATTGCTCTTTGTTCAAATCAGAAACTGAATTCACTTTATTTTCCAAAATCGGCCCTGCCAGGTTTCCTTGATTTAATTGTATCTTTTTTGTCTGCTGACAATGGAAAGCAGAAGAAAATAGTCTTGCTAAGGAAATGAAATATGACCAAGAAAAACAGGCATTCTCACACTGTATGCAGTGTTTTTTTTTTCACATTCAATTTTTTATAAGGAAAAGGTCTCTACCCTTTGAAAAAACAGCATTATTGCGGTGACTGTTAGGTCATATCTACACGACCCAAAAGAAAACGTTGGAAAGAAAATTAACTAGTTCATAAGGGTATGGACAACATTATTTTTAAAAGGAAATGGTTCTTCATACATAGAATAACAAATGATAGCAAAGAAAAGTGAGAATTGAGGCAATTATTTAAATAATTCAAATAAAAAATGTATGATTAACTGAAACATCTGTGGAGCTCAGGTAAAATAACTTGGAGGGAACACAAATTAACCAAATATTACTGCAACTCTTCAGTATATTTAGCAAAAATAGTTCTTACTTTCATAACACAAAAGAACTTTGAGTTCTGGTTGATTGGTAGGAAGGTCTTGTAATGAAAACATAAGGGTTTGAAGCAAGAAAGGGCCAGGTTCCCATCCCAGCTCTGCCATCTACTCACCATTTGCCTGTGGACAGATACGGTTGTCCATTTATTCCATTTAAAAATGTTTTAGAGGGCCGGTCCTGTGGCTTAGCGGTTAAGTGCGTGCGCTCTGCTACTGGTGGCCTGGGTTCGGATCCCAGGCACTCACCGACGCACTGTTTCTCCGGCCATGCTGAGGCCACATCCCACATACAGCAACTAGAAGGATGTGCAACTATGACATACAACTATCTACTGGCGCTTTGGGGGGAAAAAAAAAGGAAGAGGATTGGCAATAGATGTTAGCTCAGAGCCGGTCTTCCTCAGCAAAAAGAGGAGGATTAGCATGGATGTTAGCTCAGGGCTGATCTTCCTCACAAAAAATAAATAAATAAAAATAAAAATAAAAAAATAAAAATGTTTTTGAGAGATTTCTATATGACAGGCTCTGTTCTAAGGAAGGAAGATACAGCAGGGAATATACTAGACAAGACTGTTGCCTCACAAAGCACTTATTCCAAAGCAGAGAGAAAGATAGAAAGACAGATAGATTAGATAGATAGATAGATAGATAGATAGATAGATAGATAGATAGATAGATATGGTTGGCTATGTAGATAGATACACAGAAGAGCTAGATACACAAAAGTTAATTTCAAATTGTTATAAATGCTAGGAAAGGAATGAATAGGATAATAAAATAAAAATTTTAATGGCTATTTGGCATAGAGTGATCAGGAAAGACCTCTCTAGGAAAACAAAATGTGAGCTAAGACCTGAAGGTGAGAATGAGCCAGCCATGTGAAGAGCTGGTACAGAGCAACTGAAGCAGAGAGAATACCAAGGCTGCTTCTGGAGGCAGCAAAGGGCTTTGCCTATTGAAGGCCCAGGCAACAGACCTGCATGGCAGTAATATATTGAGCTGGGGAAG
Source organism: Ceratotherium simum simum (assembly GCF_057802395.1). Lineage (NCBI taxonomy): Eukaryota > Metazoa > Chordata > Mammalia > Perissodactyla > Rhinocerotidae > Ceratotherium > Ceratotherium simum. Next base: position 75,335,258 of record NC_141900.1, read on the forward strand.
AGTGGTGTGAGGCAAAGTTGGAAATGTAAGCAACAACCAGTTAGATTTCTATTCTAACAGCAGTGGGAAGCTACTAAAGAGGGTTAAACAGGAGAGGACATGATTTATTTTTAACAGGTCAGTCTGGCTGCTGAGTGAAAATAGATTGTAGCAATGCAAGAGAAGCAGGGTGGCTATTGAATAACTCCATGCATGAGATCATGGTGGGCTTGAAGTATGATGGAGGCAGTGGAGGTAGAAATAAGTGGACAGATTTGAGATACATTTTGAAGATAAAATGAATGGAACATGCTGATGAACTGTATGTGTGTGAAAAGGGAAAAAACAATGATCAAAGATGACTCTTAGATTTTTGGCTTAAGCAACTGGGTGGATGGTGTCACCCCCTACTGAGGGAAAAAGCTGAGAAAGTCACAGGTCAGATCAGGAGTTCTACTTTGGACATGTCAATTTGAGATGCCTCTTAGACAAAGAAGTGGAAATGCCAAGTAGGCATTTGAATATATAAGTCTGAAGTTTAGAGGAGCAAAACCATCAGCATTTGGTGGTACACAGCTGTGAAACCAGATGAGCTCATTTAGGGATAGAAGCTAGAGGGGGTCAAGGATGAAACCTCAGGGCATACGATGTTTAGAGGTCAGAGAAGTGAGATCGAGCAGGAGTTACTGCCTCATGGTAAAATGCAAAGTTGTCACCTGGAAAGATTAAATGAAATTATGTATTGTTTGCTACTAGCCAGTTAAAGACGCTCAACAATTGTTAATTTCTTCCTTTTTTTTTTAACCTTCTCCCTGCTTACCCACTCCTGATATCCAAATATAATTAATCTCTTATTCTAAAAAAGATAAGTGAGCCACTGTATATCCTAAGGAATAAAAAAATTTTAGCTTGATTTTACCTAGGTCCCAACTGCATGTAATAAATGAGCAAAGATCATATACTAACAAGTCATCATGCTTCACAACTTGTAATCCCAAAGGACAGGTCTCCTCTTTCCTCCTGAAGAATTCAGTTTCATTCTAATTACTCTAAAGCTTACATTACTAAATTAACACAAATTATATCCAGGCTTGCCTTCTTTCATTTTAAAATGGAAAATTGTACATCCTGCATTTACCTGTTCACTCTGAACACCTTAACTCCTGCTTAAACTTAGATGATAAGTTTATATGATCATTATTATACTTAGAGAAAGTTCCTAAAAACAAAAAAAGTAATGATCTACAATTAATCTAGAGTATATGTATCAGGATTAAGTTCAGAAAATCCCAAAACAACTGTGGCTTAAATAAGGTAAGAGTTTCCTTTTTTTAACCCAAAACAAGTTGGGAGACAGATAGTTGGGAGCTGGTGTGGAGGCTGCAAGGTGTCGTCAGGGACCCAGGCTCCCATCTTTCTGCTCCATGATTCCCAGTGCAAGGTTTCTATCCTCAAAGTTACCTTTGTGGTCTGATGGGTTCCTGACTTTCAGGAAGAAGGAGGAAAGACTAAGTCAGCATCCTTTGAGAACCTTCCTAAAAGGCCTGAGAAACTCCTCCCCTGCTGTATTTGGCCAGAACGTAGTCTTAGAGCTACACCTAGATGCAAGGGATGATTGGGAAATGTAGTCCTTTATTTTTGGCCCCAGTATGCCTAGCTGAAAACCAGGGTTCTGTTAAGGAAGAAGGGGAAAATGGATGTTGATAGGCAACTATAGTCTATTTAGAGTGTGTATACGCGACCATTATCAACCAGTGTTTTTATGGAATAAACCATTTAAGAATCTTCCTCTTTTAATGATTAGTCCAAAAAAACAAGGCATCCCTGACACAGCCATCCATCCTGGGTCCTTTGATCAAGTTTTATCCTATCTAATTTCAGTAAATTCAACATTTATGGACCATCATTGGTCCATAAATTGGTCCATACCTCATTGCATGAGGCACCTGGTTAGGCAATGTAGGAGATACAAAGATTTACAAATCCTCACATAATATACACATTTATTAGAAAAGAAAAATAAGGACAGAAATCCTCACTATAATAGGTTATTATAATAGGCATATAAATTAAGAAATTTAGGAGTTCAGCATATAAAGAGATTCATTATGATAGAGGACGTTGAAGAAGGTTTCGTGAAAGATGGACTCGAGATGGGCTCAGATGGATAGACAGGAAAAGGACATTCCACCTAAAGACAATCACGTCAGCAAAGAAGTTGGGAAAGTACAAGAATGGTTAAGCAACAAGAAAGATTGAATATAATAAAATTTAGGAAAGAAATAGTAATGTGTCGGGCCGGCCCCGTGGCTTAGCAGTTAGGTGCGCGCGCTCCGCTGCTGGCGGCCCAGGTTCAGATCCCGGGCGCGCACTGACGCACCGCTTCTCCGGCCATGCTGGGGCCACGTCCCACATACAGCAACTAGAAGGCTGTGCAACTATGACATACAACTATCTACTGGGGCTTTGGGGGAAATAAATAAATAATTAAAAAGAAAAAAGAAATGGTAATGTGTCTATTGAGAATGAGCCTTGGTGTATGATCCACTGTGAGCCTCCCCTGCCTACGACACAATGATCTTTCTTATTTTCTCATGATCCTGGGAAGTGACGTTGGAAATTCAACGATTGGGCTGGGTAATGGAAGGATATAATCAGGGTAAGAGAGGGTGAGTCTTTTGTCCTGTTTGGCTTCCAGCCCCTCGGCTCTGTCCATGCCACCCCACTCCTGTCCTGGGAGTGAGCCCATCCAGAACCCTCCATGCCCATGGATATGATGCAATATGGAAGCTGCACTGGGCTTTATCTCTCTTGGAAGAACACAGCACATAGGCACATAACACTGCAAAAATGTTGTGAGTGAAGAATGGCATGGCACTCCTGGAGCTAGGGTACAGGCTAGGGTGTGCAAAGGACCCAAGTCGTGAAGGGCCTTTAGTATCCCCCTAAGGCATTAGAAAATGGGAAATGACAAAAGGATTTCCAAACAGAAGAGCAACAAAACCAGAACTATTATTTGGAATAATAACTCCAACAGCATTGTTTGGAAGAGGAAATATTTTAAAAGATGGATTCGAAGACTATTTCAGTTTAGTCTAGTTGACTAAAGCAGAAACTACAGCTGTACTGAGGAGAGTGGCAATAGGTCAGGATCCCGTGACCACATTGCACCGTTGCTTTATGATTGTGTTTGAAAGCACAATTGTTTACAACCTCTACTTTCTTCCTTGCCTTATCATTAGTGTTACTTTAGAATAATGAAGCCTGTTCCATCCATTAACTCCACTAACATTTGATCTCCCCAAGGATTGAGGTTAAAAATTAATTACTCTTCCAACATATTGATTACATGACTATAAATATAAAAACAGAACTACAGAGCAACTAGAGGGACCTTTGTTTGAATAGCATGTTTGCTCTTTTTAAAGGAGGGAATTAATGTTGAAGGACCTTGACACTGGCGGAAGATACTAGAAAAGCAACCCTAGAGTGCCATCTAGTGTTAGCAACATTTTTAAATGCAGTGTATCAAGGAAAGGTTTGGTTTCATATACAGTATGCGACTTCCTCCTGTTAAAAACTAGGCAACATCTGACTAGGAAGAGCCAAACACTTAAACTACCTTTATTGCTTGTCATCCAGATATAGATCTGAATTTTAAACAAACAAAATATTCATTTTGGAATGCAGCGACAGGAAGGCTTCAACTTCTAGGCAGCAGTGAGTTAACAGAATTGGAGGGTGTCGTTTTCAGCTTTGCGTCATCCCTCATACAACTCCCTCTTTTTATCATTCCAGGAAAAGGTTGGCCCTAAGGTAGAGTTAGCTTTTAACTCTTTCTTTTCAACTCTTTAACTAAGTAGTTTCAGATTATTTCACCTAATTAAAAGTGAACTCATAATATTTCATGAATTAAAGGATGGATAAGATGGAAGAGGTTAGGAACTGGTGTTAAAATCTCCTGCCGTGGAAATTCATTGTTACTGGGGTGGCTCATGTATCAGAGCACTGCCTTCTGCAGACATTAAAATTCACTTTGTTTCATGTCCCTAATACTACCCAGCCCTGGGGAAGCACGAATCTGACATTATATTAGGCAATTCACGCTGACCTAGTAACTCAAAGCAATCATCACTGGTAACTTAAAGTGACTACACTCCAAAAGAAATAGAGCCTAAGGTCACAGTTGTAAATCTTGCCACAGGAAGGCCAAAGATTATAATCTTTATGCCAAGTGCTGCGGATTCCTTTCTGCTGAGCAGAGTCATATTTCAAAGACTTCACTAATCTGAAACCTATAGGCGGTGGTGACAATAGCAGATATGGCTTAAATGACATCAAACATACATTTTAAAGAACACCGGTAAATCAGTGGAAAAAAGACAATTACATTTATTATATCTGAGGTTGAGATTTTATAGTTCTAGCTTCACATTATACTGAAATTCAAGTACCATGTTTTTTATTAATTAAAAGACTAACATAATTAAATAATTAAATCTAGTCTGTTAAGGAGGTATGTGATCCTGTATCAGTGCATATTTATGTAATTTGCAAGTGGACTCCAAGTTTGCTATGATTGTGTGTAAACAGGGGTATTAGTTCAGGTGGAGCTTTGTGCTGCTGAGACCAAGGTCAGAGGTTTGATTCCTAAACAGGACAGACAGCTTCACTGTTGGGTATTTTGAGGCGTCTTATCAATGTTTCCTCAAGATCCCTGGGCTTTGGGAGAGTGAATGTGTAAATTGGCCACTGCTAAAGAAAAAAAAATCTTTATTTGTTCTTATTAGACTTTTTATTTCATAAGTAATATACATTTCCTGTGTGTAAAATAATGTCAAGATGTAATTTTTTGTGTGTGTGTGAGGAAGATCAGCCCTGAGCTAACATCCATGTTAATCCTCCTCTTTTTGCTGAGGAAGACGGGCTCTGAGCTAACATTTATTGCCAATCCTCCTCCTTTTTTTCCCTTTTTCTCCCCAAAGCCCCAGTAGATAGTTGTACGTCATAGTTGCACATCCTTCTAGTCGCTGTATGTGGGACGCGGCCTCAGCATGGCCAGACAAGCGGTGCGTCGGTGAGCGCCCGGGATCCGAACCCAGGCCGCCAGTAGTGGAGCGCGCACACTTAACCGCTAAGCCACAGGGCCGGCCCCAAGATGTAATTTTTTTTAAGCTAGCATTCTTGCAGATTCTAACAATCCTCTCCGGTACTGCCCTGTTCCAACAGATTCTCTCACCTCCATATTTCCATGCCTCTCATCATTATAGAAAGATATACATATATGTTGATTTTAGGGTTTTTAAACAAAAGTAGGATCACGCTCTGTACATAATCTGCAGCAGGATTTATTTAGTGTATCACAGGTATTCCTCTGGTTTGTAACTCAGTCTTTTTCATCACCCAATATTCTGTAGAATGGGTGTTTCAAAATTCATTTAATCATTCTCCTCTTCTGAGCATTCAGGTTGTTTCCAGGTTTTTTGTTTTGTTTTGTTTAGCATTACAAATAATGCTGCAAAAAATCTTATACATATAATCTGATATATCAGCCTTTTATTCTTCTAGGATACAGTCCTAAAGAGACAGAAAAAGTAATAAATAATTGATGCAGCCTCTAATATCATGTTAAATATCTGAAGTTTAAAGAGAAGATTTCTCCTTTGACACACAATACGTCTGAGCGTGTGTCATAACAAAAAGACATGGCCACATTTGCTCCAGGCCTGAAATTCTGGAAAAACAAAATTAAAATGAACAAGAACAACTCTTTATGTTGATGTTATGATCATCAGCATACTCTCTGGCAAAATTACATTCTGTGCGGTGATTTCATAAGATGTAGCAACATTAAGTTCTTATCTGTGCTCTGCAATCCTGTTATGAGTTAAGTAAAAATCTAAACAAGACATCTTGGCTTCAGATGCTCCTGAAAAGAGCATTTCAAAAGAAATTTGCTTCAGCTTGCTCTTCTAAGAATAGGGCTAACGTGAATGATAAGAAGACCACAAGAGTTGGAGCCAGAAGAACTAGGTCCAGGGCCTGGCTCAGCCACTTTTTAGTGGCCAGCACTTTGTGTGAGCTTACTGTGTGCCAGACATTACACAAATGCTTTATGTGGATTAACAGATACAACCCCCTCCAATAACCTGCTGAGGTACATAGTACTATTATCCCCATTTTTCTGGAATTTTCCCAAGATTACATAGCTAATAAATAGTTTGACCAGGAATCAAACACAGGCAGTGTTCCTCCAGGAATCCATGCTTTTAATCAATGTTCTATGAGTGGGTCACCTTCAGCCCTTTCCTTACTAAGACTCAGATAACTTATCTCAAAGATGACAATAATAAACCTATTCTACATATTTCCCTAGGTCATTTTGAGGAGTTAGTGAGATCATTATACGTGAAAGTCTCAGTGAGTTATAAATCATCACAGTTTTCAGGTTTTTTTCCTGGTTTTCAGAAATGAGCAAGATGAATCCTAGGCAAAATTCTAAAGTAGATGTACCTTTTCAACAGAGAGGTTTATACTTAGGCAAATTGCCTGGCATTGACCTTATAACATTACTGTGCTTTGAAACTGGATATGATGTCCTTCGGATAGAAAACATAAGCGCAGCATGTGGATTGCAAAGTAGATGTAGAGTCAGGGATTCAGCCTTTATCAACTCTACAACATACTCTCTTATTCTTTTTTTGTGTGTGTGCTGGGAAAGATTCGCCCTGAGATAACTTCTGGGTTGCCAATCTTTCTCTATCTTTTTTTTCCCTCTCCCCAAAGCCCCAGTACATAGTTGTATATTCTAGTTGTAGGTCCTTCTAGTTCTTCTATGTGAGCGGCCGCCACAGCGTTGGCTACAGACAGACGAGTGGTGTGGTTCCACGCCGGGGAACCAAACCCAGCTGCCAAAGCAGTGAAAGTGCCAAACTTTAACCACTAGGCCATCTGGGCTGGCTCCTCTTATTCTTCAAACTCCCCCTCTGTAAAACCTATCCCCCATCTCACAAGTTATTAAAGTAACAGATCTGCATGTGCTGTGTAAACTTCCAAACAACAAGCTGTTGTTTGTATTACTGCCATGTCAGAGAAGAATAACGTACAGCTTAACCAGGAGAGGGAGACGGAAAGGATGCCACTGGCAGGGAGCCAGCCCCAGTCACCTCAGTGCCTCAAAAATTCTGGAAAGCCTAACTTTGATGACCACGGGTTTTGTCACATTTTTTTCCAGTTACAGTTGGCTGGGGCTATATCCTTGCCTTGAGTCCCTGCCACCCACAGGGAAATTATTTATTCATTAATCCTCTCATTCAAGTACCAATATATTTGTTGAGAGTCTACCATGTGCCTAGTGGTGTGCTAATCATGATAAACACTGGAGGTACAACAGTAATCAAAATAATGTCCCTGTCCTTATAGAACTTACATTCTAGAGTGGAGACATAAACAAAATTTTAAACCAAATGATAATAGCATGGGATAAGTGCTAGAAGGAAATTAACAGTGATAGCAGAGATGATGGAGTGGGAGAGAGCCACTTCAGGTGAGGCAGTAGTAAAGATGGGATGCTGAAGATGGAGAAAGGCAGACAGATTTGAGGTCTCTTTTAAAGGCAGAACTGACATAACTTGATGGATCTGATGTGAGAGATAAGGAAAGGGAGAATTAGAAGATGACTACTAGGTTTCCACAATAGACAACTGAAAAGACTATGTCACCATTTACTTACTCGTGGAAAATTGGAAGAAGAGTTGTGGAAGTCAAGAGCACCATTTGGGATATATTGATTTTTAAATGTCTATAAGCCATTCAAATGTCAAATTGGAAGTATGAACCCAGAGCACAAAGGAAAGTTCTAGATTTAAGAGAAAAATTGGGATATCAGAGCTTATAGACAGTACTTAAAACCATAGGAATCCGCATTAAGCTGTTGGATCTTACCTTTCTCTTGGTTATTGACATTTTAATTGATAACAGAAGTCTGAAAAACTTTCAAGAATGGATATTTTTTTAAATCCTTATTAGTGAAATTTCAGGAACACTGTAAGTCTCAGGAAAAATATTTCTGGCCAGAACTGAGAGAGAATTATTAGGCTCTGGAAAAATCATGCTAATGGGGTGATCTGCTACTCTGGTGGGGATATGGCATATTGGAATGGGATAGGACTTGGACCAAGATGGACCTGGGCTTGAATTCCAGCTCTGTCATTGCTAGTTATGTGGCTTTAAGAAAGTTTCTTGTCCTTTTCATCTTCTATTTAATTATCTAAACAACGAAAATAAATACACCTACCTTGTCGAGTTGTGAAAATTATAATATATGCAAAAATGCCTAGCACAGGGTAATACTCAATAAATAGTAGTAACATTAAATTTCTCTTCTTCCCTGTGCCATAAAATGTCTTGAAAGACACCACCTCCACTTCCACACTCATTCTCTCCTCAGTTCACTCCAACTGATTTCCCATCCCTCCATTCCTCTAGATCTCCACTTGTCAAAGTCACCAGTGGTGTTGAATCTGTCCTCAATTTTGCACCACTTCTCCACAGCATTTGACCCAGGTGATCACTCCTCCCTCAATGATTAGCTTTCTTCTCTTGGCTTCAGTGACACCGCACCATCCTAGTTTTCTACCTATCTCACAGAAAGCTCCTTCTCAGTCCCCTTGCTGGATCCTTTTCCCCAACTCAAACTCAATTATCTCAGGTTCAGTCCTGGAGCCCCATTTCTTTTGTGGCCTCACTTCCTCCAAAGTAATATTATCAAGTCCTATTATTTTTTTGTTTTTGTTTTTCTTTTTGTTTTTGCTGAGGAAGACCAGCTCTGAGCTAACATCTATTGCCAATCCTCCTCCTTTTTTTCCCCAAAGCCCCAGTAGATAGTTGTGTGTCATAGTTGCACATCCTTCTAGTTGCCGTATGTGGGAGGCAGCCTCAGCATCGCCGGAGAAGCCGTGCGTCGGTGCGCACCCAGGATCCGAACTGGGCCGCCAGTAGTGGAGTGCACACACTTAACTGCTAAGCCAGGGGGCCAGCCCCAGTCCTACTGTTTTAAATACATCTATAGATTCCCAAATTTACATCTTCCCCTGAACTCCAAATTCATATATTCAGCTGCCTACTTGACATCTTCATGTGATAAGCACCTCAAGTTTAACCTAAAAAAACAAGCCTCTTGACCTCCCCCGCTCCTCAAGTCTTCTGCCATCTTAGTAAAATGGCATCATCATCCACCCAGTGGCACTCCACCAAATCCTACCCTTCAGCAGATGCTATTAACTCTATTTCCAAAATAAATCCACAATCTGTTTCATTTGTGCCACCAAACCCCCAGATCAGGCCACCATCGTTTCCTACCTGGACTACTGCTCAAATGGTCTCCAAGATTCCACTACACTACATGCTTCCATAGCAGCCAGAGTGAACTTTTGAAAATATAAATCAGGTCATGGTGCTTTCACATCTGGAATCTTTGGAAGGCTTCCCATTGCACTTAGAATGAAGTCCAAGCTGTTTACCATGGTTCATTAAGGCTTGCATGACTGAGCCTCAGCTTTCTGTCCAACCCATCTCATCCTCCTCACTCCCTCTAGCACACTACCCTCCCACTTCACCAGCCTTCCTTCTTTCCTCTACGCTTGTTTCCCCTTCGGGGTCTTGCCCTAGTTGTTTCCTCTGCCTGGAACTCTCTGGCCCAGATCTTTTCATGGCTGGCCCCTTCTCATCATTCTCAGAGAGGCCTTCCCTCATCATCCAGTCTAAAATAGCACCCACCCCCTCAGTCATGCTCTATCAAATAACCCTGATTTCTTGTTCTTTATTATATATAATTATTTGAAGTTATCTTGTTTATCTATGTGTTTACTTCTATATTATCTGTCTCCCCTCCACCAGATCATGGGCTCCAGGAAAGCAAAGATCGATCTCTCTTATCCATCACTGTATCCTTAGAAACTAGACAGAGCCTGACATACAACAGACACCCAAAAATATGTGTCAAATGAGTGAATGAATGAACAGTAGTCATTATTGCTCTGCCTGTGTACAAGGCTGAGACTCAGGTGCTATGGAATACCATCCTCTACTTGGTTCAATTTTTGCTAGTTGGCCGGTTCCTTCTGCTTTACCTAAATGCCTTTTCTTCTCTTTCCCTGCTTCCACCCACATTTTAAATGTCAATGTTTCCAAGGCTCAACTAGTTATTAAATTCTTTCTCTTAAACATCTCATATTTCTATCATGTCCTCTCCTGCCCATGCCTACTGCCTTACCTCAGGCCCTCTTCATCTTTTACCTTAACATGAAACAGTCTCCTAATTGGTCTGCCTCCCCCTAGCGCCACCATTCTTAAATCCAATATCCAATTTTTCTAAGATACAAATTTCAGTTAACAGCCTTCCTTCAGAGTTTCCACCTCTTCTACAGAATCCTAAGTAAGGTGGAGAAAGGTCCTCTGTGATTGGGCCCCTGCCTTCTGTGAGCATCACAGTTCGAAGCTTCCCCATATCCCCCTATGCTCTAGCCTTTCCAAAATGACTTTGAAATGCCCTCCTATTTTCATCTCTGTGCTCTGGTACAGACTGTTCCTTCTGCTAGAAATGTCTTTCCAGCAGCCCCCGCCCCTCCCCCTCTATGTTAAACGCATACTCTTCGTTCAGTGCCCAACTCCAAGATCTCCTCTTCTGCAAAATCTTCTCCAATCTACCAAATCCACATCAGTCCTTTTTTTTTCCCATGCTGCCTCTGTAACAAACACATGCTTTTGTTTTTTCACTTTTCAAGCTATATGGCAATTATTTATTAGCTTGATACCATATTGTGACTTCCTAATGACAGGAACTATGTTTTATCTTTGCATCCCTAGCACTCTGCCTGGAATATAATAAAGTGTTACTAATAAACGTTTGTTGATAGAGAAAAGTAAAGAAGCTAAAGACAAAGCATTCTACCACTCAATAAACATGCATTATAAAAAATAAGTTGTGTTTCCAAGTCATCATTTAAAAAGTATCAATGAGGGGCAGGCCGGTGGCGCAGGCGGTTAAGTGTGCGCTCTCCGCTGTGGCAGCCCAGGGTTCACCGGTTCAGATCCCGGGTGCGCACCGACGCATCGCTTGTCAGGCCATGCTGTGGCGGCATCCCATATAAAGTAGAGGAAGATGGGCACAGATGTTAGCCCAGGGCCAGTCTTCCTCAGGAAAAAAAAAAAGAGGAGGATTGGCAGATGGTAGCACAGGGCTGATCTTCCTCGCACACACACAAAAGAAAAGTATCAATGATGGGGCTGGCCCAGTGGTGTAGTGGTTAAAGATCACGCCCTCGGCTTCGGTAGCCTGGGATTCTCAGGTTTGGATCTCGAGTGCGGACCTATGCACTGCTCATCAAGCCATGCTGTGGCAGGCATCCCACATATAAAGTAGAGGAAGATGGGCACAGATGTTAGCTCAGGGCCAATCTTCCTCAGCAAAAAAAAAAAAAAAAGTATCAATGAAAGATGTCATACACTATTATTCTTTATTATTTACCAGAAAGGAGTGATGGAAGAATAGAAATTAAATATTCTGAAAACTTGCTTAATAATTTAGACCAAAGCTCAGAGGCTTGGAAATCACACAGTTGTGAGAACTGTCTGTCACCACATTGCCTCTCCCCTCCATTTGCTGCTTTGAAAATGGCCAGTTAACAAAACCCTTTGCATGCATCTTATAGTTGCTTTGATTAAAAAAAAAAAAAAGTAGCCAGCAGTCTGCTTATTATGAGAGCTCCGGGTTATTTTGAAATTCCTGAACCAAATGCAAAAATCAGTTCTTTTAATAGTCCTTGGAATTACAGAGCAACCAAGCAGATGCCAAAAAGAAGAGAGATGCTCAATGTTCTTTTGGTGGGGCCTGAAAATACAAGGAACACTAATAACTGCTAGAACCGTTGCACTGCCAAGCCAGTGTCAACTGTAGAAGGGCACTATAAATATATGCCTCCTTTTTATTTGTTTTTCTTTTATCCCCTAAAAAAATATCTGAAAGACTAAAATGGGACGTACATCTAAACTGTATCATGAGGCCTCTCCTGCTCAAAACAAAACAAAAATCTTCCCCATTTGTTAAGGCCTGTCCTTCCTACCACTAAAGTTAGCATATTATCTGTATAAAATCTGTATTAAAAAGCACTTAGGAAGATTTCTCCCTTGCAAAAATTAATTCTCATTATTCTGTTGGCTGTGCTACTTTGTCACATTTTTAAAGAGAAACCAGCTCCCAAGAGGTAAGAGGGATAAGAAATAGGAAATTGTTGATAGAAAAGGAAGCCTGAAAAGGAAAGGACAGGACTGGAGGCAAAGTTCAGTCTGCTTTTGACTAAGGCAGGCCTTGATTTTTACATAAAATGATGTGGTGATTATAACCTGCATATGAAGGAACCAGAGCAATGGCTTCCAAAGGACACCCTGATAAGAGTTAGGATTCAACCTCAAGAGTCTCTGGGGCTCAAGATGATTCTCAGTTCCCAAAGAAAAGCAGTCTTTGTTTTGTGCTTATCCTGCAGCGACAAAGTGAGAACACGTGAGTTAATGACCTGCAAAAGCATCAAAGATTAAAAGCAATGTATGGAGTACCTAGCTTGGGGTGGGACCTGACTGAATGGAGGTCACCCTACAATTGCATTTTTAATGAAAGAGTGAGAAAATCTTAGAAAACCAAGAACTCCTCCTAAATTGTCAGAACTACGGGGGAACCCACAGTAATGAAATGTCTTGCTTGTGAAAACACAAGAAACAGCATGAACCTGGAACTGCCTACACTTACTACACCGGAGTGGAATAGACCCCACATCCAACAGATTCCAGTAAGAATAGCATGAAGTCATCGGGAAATGCTACAAGATCAAAATGGTAGGTACCTTGGAATGGGCTACTGAAGACCAGTCACCCCAAGGTAGAAACAAGTGACAATGTGGGAAGCAGGAAATGGAGAGATTAAATGCTGACCAGCAAACAGTTGTTATATTACATAACGTCTCTGTGCCAGATACAGAATAGATTCTAATATGGCTATCAAGAGCAACTATTTACTGAAACTTTTATTTATAAAGGCACATTCGAGGTTTAAAAAAGCTATGCCTAGCTGCATGAAAAAAAACACTCTTTAATAATAAATTGATGGTAATGATACTTATTACCATCAACATACCCCAGTAGCTTAGTTTGCTAGGGCTGCCATAACAAAGTATCACAAACTGGGTGGCTTAAAACAACAGAAATTTGTTCTCTCACGGTCTGGAGGCTAGAAGTCCAAAAATCAAGATGTCAGCAGGGCCATGCTCCAAGACTCTGAGTAGAATCCTTTTTTCCCTCTTTCTAGCTTCTGATGGTGGCCATCAATACTTGGTTTTCCTTGGTTTACAGCTGCATCACTCCAATCTCTGGCTCTGTCATCACATGGTGTTCTCTCTGTGTGTCTCTCTTCATAGGATGTTTTTCTTTTCTTATAAGGGCAGCAATCATACTGGCTTAGGACCCACCCTAATTACCTGTCTTAACTTGATTACATCTACAAAGACCTTATTACCAAAGAAGGTCACATTACAGGTGCTGGGGGTTAGGACTTCAAAATATCCTTTTGAGGGACACAATTCAACTCATACACCCAGGATCCTTTCCCTTGATCCAGCCTCCAATGATAATCTAAAACAAGTCAAGTCCTAAAATAAAATTGTCCCAAGCTCTAACATAAATTTTTCCCATGCTCTACCCCTTCCAAATGAGAGTTGACATGTGTCTTTCACCATAACCAATATCCGCTTGGTAATCTTATGGCACTAATCTTATGGGCTCCATCTCTCCTTACCTTTGATTTACACATCATGTAAATGGATAAATACTGTATACATTCATGTTTCTTTTATTCTATCTGTATGTCCCTTACTTGTGTGTCTGTTCTTGGTTGTGAGCTCCCAGAAGGCAGTGACTGATGGATGCTTCCTTCTCTTTTCCCTGTTAAGCTCTTTAGAGGGGTTCCCACAGCAGAGTTTTTTGGACCCCTAAAGATATAATTCTTTCATATTATATGAAAGCAGCGTGGCAGGGTTGACACTGAGTCAGAGTGGATTCATGTGTAGTCACGCGTTTTATTTGGAACCTTCTTCTACCTTCTAACTCAGACTTAGACTTAAGTCACCTAAGTATAACAGACTTTCTACTCCCTTATAAGGATTTTTATTTCAGAGACCCCATTGCCCTCCCTTTAATCTGGCTTCCCTAAACCCATCCTCCCATGAGTACATCAACCATTTGAACCATTTGTCTATATGACTGAACACCAGATATGGCCATGAGCCAAGTTCTCTCCACTGACACTCCTGGGACCCAGACAAATTAAGAGATATAGTTGAAAATCTGTTTAAGTGGCCCCAGGAATTTTTCCTTCACTGTCATCATCATAATCATCCATGTCATCATTAACATTTATTCAGTGCTTGACAGGTATTTTTTCATTAAAAGCCCTATAAGGCAAGTACTTCATCATACTAATTTAATTTATGGATAAAGAAAACTGAGGTACAAGGACATTAACTAACTTGCCAAAGGTCAAGCAGCTACTAAGTGGTGGAGCCCAGGATTTCATGGCGTCCAAGGAAGCTTCATCTGCTTGAAGACACAGAGGACTCCAGGAGCCCCTTACCTAGGTTCACCCACATGCAGCTGGTAGCTGGGGCCCAGGTAAGATGCCGTGTTACAAAGAAAAGTTATATGTATAGGACGAAAAGATAAGCAATGTGGCTTTGGCTATAGGTCATACAGCAGTTGATAACCTCCTGGTTAAGCAGGGAAACTGCTTATGCAGAAGTGAGCTGGGAGAGGAAGAAAACGGAGTGACCACACGTGGCCCTCTGAGAACATGTTCCTCCTCCACACCACTCCAGTTTGCTCTTTGCCTAATTGGAGGAGCTGTGTCGTCTTTGTTTCTACTTCACTCTATTTCTTTTTTTTTTTTTTTTTTTAATTTTTTCCCCCCCAAAGCCCCAGTAGATAGTTGTAGGTCATAGCTGCACATCCTTCTAGTTGCTGTATGTGGGACGCGGCCTCAGCATGGCCAGAGATGCGGTGCGTTGGTGCGCGCCCAGGATCCGAACCCCCGGCCGCCAGTAGCGGAGCACACGCACTTAACCTCTAAGCCACAGGGCCGGCCCTCTACTTCACTCTATTTCTAAGGAATAATTTAGATGCTCAAGTTTACCAAAAATGTCATGAGTGAACCAATACATAAAAATGAGGAGAAAAGTGGGGTAAGAGTGAAAAATAGAAACACTAAGTTTAAAATAATAATAATATTAGTGCTAGCAGAAGTGGAAAGGAGAAGGGAAATGCTAGAAAGAAATCTTTTAAAAATCTTTATAAAATCTGTTAAAAAGCACCTAAGAAGGTTTCTCCCATGCAAAAATGAATTCTCATCACTCTGTTCGCTGCGTTAGTTTGTCAGATTTTCAGGAAGTAAACAAGGGCATGTAGATTCCAAAGGAGCACATAAACCAAACAGTTTTCTCGTGCAAGCATAACAGAAGACTACAGATTCAGTGTGCTGTCCTGCATCTTCTAAGGAAGAGGAAAATATTTGATAATGTGTGGTTTTTTGTTATCGAAGACATAGCAGATTCTAATGGTGATGTTTGTAAATCAGTTATTTAAAGTGTGTATAAATCAGCCCTCGTTCTGGTGAGTAGGGCTGCTTTTCCTTTCTGTTTGAATAGAAAAATATATAGTTTATTGATATATGGCTTCTTATTCGAAATCACTTTATATGAGATGACGTTAAAAATACTATTCACTGCATAAAGTCAAGAGGGATGCAATCAGCACTCTGTAGCCCTTACTAAAAATTTCATTTCAGATGGAATTTTTTGCTTTGCTCTTTGTTTGTCTTTTCTTCTTTTTTTCCTTCCTTTTCCAAGACACTTATTTATGCAACGAATTCAAAGTATCTTAAGATGGAAGAGCTCTGAGACTGTCCCTGCCAAGAGCTGGCTTGACACAGCTTGACAAGGGAGAAGTTTGGCTTTGGTCCTTCACCCTTCTCATCTCTACTTCATCGTATCTGTTTTTTGATGAATTTCTCCCCCACTCTCTTGTTATGTGTATATGTTTATATAATTATGATATTTGAATTAAGTGGACTCTGGTAGACACAATGCTAAACCTAAAAGAATAAGTGTTGAGGATATTTAAATGGTCAGGATTGTCAGGGAGATCGTTTTGGTGAGTGAAGTCCTTTGGTGCTCCTCAAATCGTGTCATGAAGCATTGTGCCACTCACCCTCCATTCCAGGCCCTGATTTACCTGTTCCCTTGACTTCAGGCAAGACTAAGTTAAACACGTAGTATGTATGACTAGCAAGAAGTGGGCCTACCATTCATGTGTCCAATCATGATAACAGTAGTTTCTAAATTGTTATATTACATATTTAGAACTTACAGAGAAGAAGAAAATAGTACATATTAATCTTGGCTGGTACATACTGAGTACTTACTAAGTGCCAAGAATGTGTTACCAAGCAAGGGCTGGCCACCCAACGCACATAAAGAGCCAATTATTACGGCATCAGCTTTTGGGAAAAGAAAAATAGTTTTATTGTGAGATCAATCTGCAAGAAGACAGCCGGCATATGATCTCAGATCTGTCCCCCCAATTCAAGATTTGGGGTGAAATTTAAGAGGTTAGGGAAAACAGGCTGGAAAACTGGTTGGCACGTGGAAATGCTGGTGGGCAGGTTTTGGAGGGCTTTAAGTATTTATGGTAAGGTTTTAAACATTTATGGTAGGGTTTTAAACTTTTATGGCAAGGTGGGGAGGGGTTTTAACACTGGATCTTCCTGGATGAGGGACCCCTTGCCTCTGATGAGAGTCCGACTTTCAAGTTCTGATCCTGTCCCAGGGCTTTGGTTCCATGGGGAGAAGAATCTTTGGTTCTGTGGTAATTTCAGGTCAAAATTTCCTCTTCTGCACATGCTCTGGCTACATGACTTTGCAAATTTTCTGAAAAACAATTCTTAGTCACTCTGTTGATAAGAGATGGGGTCAATTGGAACTGGTCCTCCTGGGCACGTGGTTACAAATATTCCAAGCATCTGACTGTCATTATCTCAGGTAATCTTCTCAAGAACCTTGTGAAGTAGGAATTATCAGATTTAACATAGGAAATTGCTGATATTTGACTGCTTGTAACTTATAAAAATAATAATTTCATATGTCAATGTGATATTATTACCCCATTTTACAGATGAGTAGACTGAAGCCCGTAAAGATTAAGGGATTTCTCCAAAATAAATGATGGAGCCAAATATCTGAATCCAGCCAGTGTGATTTCAAAGCCCAGAGTCTTAGAGGTGTTTGAATGACATAGAATATAACAGAATGCATTAGGACAAATATCATATACATTTTTAATGTGTAGAAGGTCTCCAAAAAGTGTTAGTTATTCTTCAGGTTCTTCATCAAGGACAGTTTTCTTTCTTGAATTAGTGATGCTTTTTCTTTTAAGGCCAAATACATAAAGCCAAAAATTTCAAAGGAAACATCATTGTAATGAAATTGTCCATTGCTTTCCGAAAGGCTCTACTCTCCTAGTAATTAACCATTAGTCACCTTTCTGGCCCTTATCACAATGATTCTGAGGGCCATCACAGGACTCTACTACCCTGGAAATGATTCATCCAGTTACTCTGTGCAGTTTGTTGGGTGGTTTGATTTGTGGGAGAGTGTGGGTTAAGTAAATCAAACTTTAGGCCGTAAACAAGAGAGGGAAGATGTGTTACTGGCTACCACCTATGGAGGCAGTGGAGGAAGGAGGTTTTTGGCTTTCTGGTTTTTTTCCAGATGAATGTGAGATGATCGGTGAGCCTGTCATCACTAAAATATACTCCTAATTCAGTGGAAAAAAAAAAGTCAGACAAGACCATCTGAATATGTATAATTCGCTTGGACTTGAACATGTCATAGTTGAACATAGAATGCTAAGGAATGTAGAAAGTTATAGAATAAAAGAGACGAGCTAGAAGACTATCAGGCTGAAGAAAGGAAGAGCAGATAGCTCCACTGAGGAACTGACTGATTCATTTTCCGGATCATTGGGCGAGACAACCTCTTAGTGAAGAGAAGCAACTGAGATATCACATACCTTATTATTTCCACTGAGTTTATTGTTGTTGTGTATGCTTTCTTGATCTCAGTTTACCCTGATGAACGTATAATAATCATTAAAAATAAATACCCTTTGTACAAAATAAAATCATTATCATTTTTACCCAAATAATTGGCACATGGTTTACAACAGTGGTTTTCAGTTCTATTTACACATTGCGAACATTTAAAAAATACTTATTCCACCTAAAATCAATTAAAGCAGAATTTCTATGGGCAGAGATAGGCATCTGTATTTTTAAGAGCTTCCCAAGTTATTGTGATGTGCAGCCAGCACTGAAGACTCCTGGTCTATAGGAATACATGTTTATTTCTAGGGAAAGAAGAGGAACTGCTGGAATCAAAGCTCTTTACAATTTCAGTTGCTTTCCATTCCATCCTAGTTTCCAGTAGAGGCACAACTAATCAATACGATATCCCAATAGGTATATTGTTTACAGTATCCATTTTTTGTGATGAGCAAGTTTAGTTTAACTGCCCTAGGAAAAGCTAACCCCAGCCCTAGGACTCAGTCAACATAAAATAAAGAAAGTGGTAACCAAAAAACTCTATCTGCACACCTAGCACCCAGATTTTGGTTTCTAATACCATTTTTCAATAAAAAGGAACCAAGGCTCTTTGGAGAAATGGCTGAGTCTAGGACCCGGGCAGGAAATTTACAAGATGAGCCTGGAGTGTCTTGTAGTGATAGAAAGTAAGAAAGTGCTAACACACATACACACACACACACACACTCACACACACACAATGAGGAAGAACACAAGAGCCAACTGAAAGTGTTCCCAATGAACAAAGCTGGAACAATTTAAGTAACAAAATAAGTGGTATTGATTATAACCCAAAGTATTTTTTAAAATTCATAAATTGATACTAACATAAATGATTAATTGAATCTATAAATAAATGAGGGGAGAAGGCACAAATCCCCCGTGCAGAAGAATTCCAAATAATTTATGTAACTACTCCTCCCTCAAAGAAGTGGAGTGTAACTCCCACTCCCTATGTGTGGTCAGAGCATTGTGACTTCCTTCCAAAGAGTACACTATGGAAAGCGACAAGTTGGGATCCCTGGGAAGCAGCCTCTGAGATGGAGATTATCATGCAAGAGATTTATTTGGCAGTGTTGTTGGAATCAACAACCGTAGAAGGGAATTGAAGGAAGCAAGGCTAGATAGCGGAAGAAGATCTGCAGCGCAGTTTCAGTGGAGGTCTCAGCCAACCGTATAGGGAGTTTTGAATCTGGGATGGCCCTTCAGAGTTGTCTTGATTTGGTGATGGAGGACAGGTCTTTATATGCCCGCATTGATCAATCACTGGATGCAAGTCACCCTTGGGACAAGGTCTTGACCTTGAGCAAAACAGCTCTTCAACTGAGGCCATCCACACCGGGGGCTGACAACCGAGGACTTCTGGCTGGCCATGCTCCGAGCAGCTGGGACTAGGTCCTTTATTCCTGAAAGGGATCAGGCAGCACATCACAGTGTCCACCACCACACCAGTTTATGTGTGGTATTTTTCACAATAAAAATTGTCTAAAAGAAAAGAAAATGAGTAAGGCAGGAAGGCCAAGCTGTAAAAGGAATCATTTAGGAGTGGTACAGAATCTCAGACAAGACAGGACAAAGTCAGGAACCTAACATGATGAGGTAGGATGAAGAAGACAACTGAATACAGAGTTGGGCGTGTCTGTCCGTGGAGTAATACATGGGTTTTCTGCTAGTAGAGGTGAAACCAGTGAATCAGATGTGATTTGGTAATATAACTCAGACTACTATGATTAACAGACATAGTGGAGTCAGCTTAGGGGGCAAGTTAGTTGACAACTCCCAGGAAGCTAACGTTGCTAATCGGGCCTCTGCTTTATCCCCACCCAGCTGTAAAGGACTTATGAAGACGAGGAATTTTATTCTAAGTCTGAGAGATCTGTCTTCCTTTGATTATACAACAAATGGGGTCCAATAGAGTGGTGAAAGATACCTTAAGAATTCTAGTCTTGAAGTATGCTAGAATTTGAAATCTGCTAGAAATATGAAAATGATAACAGGAGATCATCGCTCTGTCTTCTCTCCTGCTGCCAACCATCTCATCGTAATAAGTGCTACTATTTATTAATTCTTCACTATGAACCAGGCACTGTTTTAAGTGCTTTATGTACATTATCTCATTCATTCTTTGCAACAGCTAAATGAGGTAGCTACTATAATTATTTTCATTTCGTTAATAAGAAAACTGAGGCACAGGTGAATTAAATCACTTACTGAACATCTCCAAGCTAGTAAGTAATAAGATGAGCTTTGAATCTTAGGCAGTTTGGCCCCAGAGACAATCTTCTGCCTGAACACTTGACTGCCTCCCAGAGATGGGAAAGCATCAACCTCAGTGGCGACAGGAACTCTTGAGTATTGCACAGCTATCTGGGCAAGGATGCAGCTTGACTTATTGGTCAAGTTGGGAGGGCTTGGTGCTGAGTTGCCGACATAGCATCCAGCGTGGAGGGCGTGGCTTGGTGGGGAAGGCTGTGGGGTGACAGACAGCAAGGGCTCTGAGGACCAGAGACAGCCTTACTTTGGCTCTCACTCTGACTCTGCAGCAGCCTCCAGGAGCTCCGTCCTGAGCCCCCAAAACTGTTCTAGTTCACAGTCACTCCCCATGAGCACAAAAAGAGGGAATAGTTAGGATCATGACCTGAAGTTCTTGTCTGCACATGGATTTTGAGAGAGTAAGGTAAGCAGTATCCCTAGACAAGGATGGATGTTGGAAATTTCTCAATTCCTTGGAGAGGCTGCAGAAGCTAAGCGAAAAAGAAAGGAAAAAAATTGTTGTCTGAGGCAGAAAATGTCAGTACTGGGATGGGAACTTCTAGGGCTATCCCTATAGCAGAGGCATTAAGAGTCAGACTCTAGAGGCAGACTGGCTAGGTCGGTGGCCTGACTCTACACCTGAGTAACCAGGGGGGACCCTGGACAAGACACTGAAACTCTCTGTGACTTAAGCACGGAAAAGATGGCACCCACTTCAAATCACTAGCATGAAAAGCGTGTAGAGTTAACACATGTCAAGTATTTAGAACCAGCCTGACCCAAGTCATTCTAAGTACCTGTGTGCTATTATTATCTCTTCCTGGGTAGCAGGATATTGTTCGCCTTGACAATTCCATTCCGGCCTTTCTTTTTTGCTCCAGGAAATCAGGGTGTGGTTCTGGGATCAAAACCATTCAGCGTAACAATGTGACTAACCATTCTGTCTGGAAGGAAGGCAAGCATCTGAGCTAATAGGCAGGCGAATTCTATTCTAATTCTAGAATAAGCAGGCTAGTTCTAATACCTGGAAACACATCAAAGTTTATGATTTAAAAAACAGAAGACACAATCACACTGGGGAGTCCTTATACGTAAAAGAATCTGATTCCTTATATGTAAACTGTGGTGAGGGTTGTGGATTCGATTGGTGGCTTCGCCAGGGCCATGGTCTTCCTCAGAGGTGTCGTGGGCCTCCCAGGAGGCATGGAGAAGCTGAGCAGGCAAGACCCCAGCCCCACTTCAACCAGAGCGGCTCCCCTTGCACCTGTTTATCTATTATGGTAACTAGGAGAAGAAAGTACATGGAGATGGTGATGGTGCTCAGGGCAAGCTACCCCAGGAGGCACCACTCTGGTATGCGGATTATTTCGAGCTGAAGACAATAAGGACTCAGAGAACTCAGGAAGAATATTTGAGTTTCCCCTCCCAAAATGCCTAAAGAATTTGAAACAAAAGATCTGTTTCAGGAAGAAGTTATTATCATGATGGCTGTAAAGATAATGTAGGATAGAGGTTACAATAGGAAAGGCACCAAGCCTCTTTTATCAAAAACTCTGTCTCTCCCTGACCACATTGTCTATAGATGACCCTGAAAAGAATTGTCTTCCTGGCCTCTGAAGTCCCAGACCGCTACCCACCCCCAACACATTCCTCACCTTTAACTGCAATACTTAAGCAAGCAGCTTAGACAGAGGGACGAGTTGCTCATTTCTGAGTTTCTCCCATGTATACATGTTATTAAACTTGGTATTATTTTCTCCTGCTAACCTGTCTTGTTGATTATTTGGCCAGCCAGAAGAACCTTAAGGAAAAGGGCAGAGGGAGATTCTCCCTCTCTCCCGACAATGGAAATGGAGGAGAACCACACACCCTTGACTAAAAATGTAATCAAGTTCTTCCTGGAGTAAGAGTCTCAAAGCTCCTTTTTGTAATTAAGGGTGCAGCCATTAAAATATTATACCCTTTTCTTTAATTCATGACAAATCCAAATGAGCACAATTTGGAAAGCAGTAGGGAGAGGAATGAACAAATTAATACCTGTGCTGAATATTAATACAGTGCCACAGAAAGGGAGATGCTTTGCAAATTTAAGGCAGTTAGAAAATATTTTTATCCTTAGGAATTTAGATAGCACTGTCTCTGAAAAGCACTTTTCTCATAGCAGATGTGCATGTTTGGTCCAACAGGCAGACACACAAGGCTTGGCTTAGCCATTAGACACAGCAGGCACAGTGCCTAGGGCCCATAATAATTTTAGGGCCCCATGGAAATTTTTCATGTCTTTTAAAACCAGAAGAAAAAATATATACTATCTTTTATATATGTAATATTAAATATATAATAAATTCAGCCTGGATTGTAATCATTTTTGTACCAACACAATCATAAAATATAATTTTTAACATTTTTTAAGGAGGAAGGAGTCCACAAAGGCCACTAGTACCTGCAGCACACTAGTGTCATAATGCAGCCCTGATGCCTACAGCTCACAGCAGTGAAAGGTCCCAAAGGAGACCTGAGGCGCAGAGCCCCAGTCCAACCCAGACTCCACTTTGAGTGCCAAATCCCCAAGATGTGTGCTGGGATTTGATCACATCAGCAGCCTTCCCTGTTTGTCCTCATGAATCCCTTGCTGACTAGCATGTTATGAGAATCTTCCTACTGAAACTGTGGGGGCAGATCCACAGGATGGGCATCAGCTGGGGACTTAGAAAGGCAAACTCTCAAGCCCCACCCAAGACCTAATGAGTCAGAATCTGCATTTTCACAAGGTTCTGAGTGAGTTATAAGCACATTGACATTTGTGAAACACAGGACGAGGCCAAATGATTCAGACGTGGAGAACAGAGGGCCACAGAGAGAGAGGGCTGCCCTGGAGCGAGATCAATGCCTGAGGGTAACTGGGGATTTCCTTAGAAGGAGGGTAGCAGCCCAGGTAAAGAGAGGTAATGCTGAGGCAGGGGAGCCGGAAAGGAAGTGGGAGTAGAATTCAAGGGAACCTGGCAGAGACGTTTTGCCTTTATGGTGCTTTTCCCATTGGTCTCTAGAAAAGGCCCTTTAACTTCTCCTGCCTGTGTTCAAAGTCTGAAAACCTGAGCGCCCACATGATGATGCTCTGGAGGCTGAAGGGACAGTGCTGTAGAGTTGACAGTAACCAGTACCACATTTTCCTCTCCAACCTGGACCCAGCTGAGGGTACCGAGTCCCACCAAGGCCTGTGCCCGGAGCTTTGAGGAGGCGACCAGCAGCAAAGGGAGCCGTGGTGTATGGTGGAGCCAGAATCAACACAGATCAGAAGACATCAAAGAGCAGCTTCCACATAACCATCTTAACAGGGATGTAAGACCAAAACGTCTGTGTTCCCACGTGTCCTAGACAAAAGGGAGGTGGGCACTAGCTCTTAGCTTATACTAAGTTTTCATCTAAGTTCTCTTCTTAGAGAGGTGGTTGCATTGTTTTAAAATGTTCAAAAACTCTCTAAACTGAACAAAGTCTCAAATTCCTTCCAGCTGTAACACAGCCTGTTTCAGCCCTACCTACTCCTCTCTGTCTGGGCAAGTTTAGGGGGCACTAATCACTGCCTTCCTGTCTCCAGCTTCTAACCAGTTGAAAAACCACACACAAGAAGCCTGAAAATAATAAAAGGACAATACCAATTTAGTTACTGGTGAAGCTGTGTGAATAGGAAAATAAAAACAAATTTGCACAGCCCTTAGAAAGGCCTGATTGCCTTATACCATGACAATAAGTAGCACTCAGAACCTGCTTGAAACCTGTGCAAGCCATCAACAACTTACCTCACTGAATGGCTTTTACAAGCCAACCAATCAGTGTCAATCCCTTATCAAAAGTCAACCAATCACAGACTCATCCCAATAAATACACCACTGTGACAACTAATCAACAACAGCCTCACCCAAGCAACCAGGCTTCTGCAAATGATGTCTTCACCCCTAAGCTTCTGCAAATCTGACAATCCCTGAGCTCCACGCTTCCCCTATAAAATTATATCAGCAGTTTTATTGGCAATCTATTCAGAGAGACTATGCCCCCTTGACTATGGTTAACAGTCAATTCAGTTTTGTCATTTTATTTCAAGTATTGAATGAGGGTCACGTCATCCTTTGACACCCTAAACTTAAGGGTCTGTATGAATATAACTTCCCCAACCAGTTGCAGGTGGAAAAGTTTAGTCGGTTAACAACGTAGAGAAAGATGCCACTGGAGAGCCCTGGTATTCTTACTACTATGTGCATTCGCTAGGGGAAGAGACAGAATTAGAGGAATCCTGGTTTTCACATTGTAGGGAAGGAAAAATTTTTCCTTTACCCTTCTAGGTTCTTTTGGCTGACCTAGTAATTAAATTGACATAAAACAGATTAATGGGGAAAAAACTAATTTAATTTCATACATACAGGAACCTCACATGGTTCAAAGACAGTCAGGCAATTGAGGTTTTTATGCCATCCTGAGGTAAGGAGAAGGGAGTAGAGGTCTGGGGCTTCAAAGGGAAGGAAGACAATTCACAGGAAGATGGGAAGAGCAAACATTTGGTAAACAAATGTTTATCCTGCCATGCAGAGACAATGGGACACAGAGAGAAATTTGAACAAACAGGCCCTGCAGAGCTCCTCCCAGCTTACCACACCTAGCCCATACTCTTTGTAGCTATCTCTAGTGATAGCTGTCTTCCTGGACCAGGCCCTCTACCTAAATTCTTTTAGGCAGTTAAGGGGGAGGTAAAAAGCTCTTCTTGAGTCTGTAGGGCCTTGATTGTCTTCAACTCAAAATAATCCACTCGTCAAAGTGGCACATTCCGGGGCAATCTGCCCTGAACCCCATCACTGTCCATCTGTCCACGGAGTGGGATGTCCACTGGACTCTCTTCATCTCACCAAGCATATTAGTTACTTCTCAGGGGAGGGAGTACAGAGGAAAGGGAAAATGAGAGGATAGAGAGAGGAAGTGGAAATAATACTCCAAAACTGTTCCTTCCAGAAATTAGAGGCTAATCTCCCCACAGAAACAGGAGGAAGACAGAATAAGGGCTCTCCCTAAATATTCTCTATACTAACAGTTATGCAAACTAGTTGGGGACAGAAGATAGAAATACTTAAAATTGAGAAACACTTATAGAGCAAAATAGTCCAGGAAAGACCATGTCATTGGGAGAATTATGGTGCAAAACGATTTCAAAGAGGATAGAACTTGAGATGACCTGGGAAAGATGGATCAAACTCATCAAACATCATCAAGTGTTTATCAAGCACCACTGTGTCAGGCAGTGAGTGGGGCTGTATAAACAAAGATAAGTAAGTCACCATCTCTACCCTCAGGAAGCTCATAGTCTGAGTCAGTGGTTCACAAACCTAGCTGCACATTAGAATCACCTAAGAACCTTTTTAAAAATACCCATAATCCTGATTTAATTGATCTGGGGTGGGTTCTGGGCATCAATATCTTTTAAAACCTTGGGTGTAGGCAAAGAATTCTTAAAGAGGAAAAAAAAAATAGCCATAAAAGAAAATAATAATTTGAACTTCATTAAAATTAAGATTTTCTGATCATTAAAAGACACCATCAGGAGAATGAAAAGACAAGCCACAGACTGGATGAAGATATTAGCAATGAATATATCCAACAAATGGAAACAATGCAAATGCCCCTCAATGGAAGAATGAATAAATAAATTGTGGTACATTGATACAACTGAATAAGATACACAATAAAAAAGAATAAACTACTGATATGTAGAACAGATTGGATGAATCTCACATTTTGCCGAGTGGAAGAAGTCACAGATGTAAGAGTATATACTGAATAATTCAATTGTTAAAATTCTAAGAACTGATAAAACTAATTTATGGCAATCCAAGTCATTTTTACGTGACTTGACCGGAAAGGGACATGGCAGAACTTTCTAGGGAGCTAGAGATGTTTGTTTTTTTGAAATCCTGATTTGGATGGTAGTTACACAGAGCATGTATAAGGACAATTCTCAGAGAGGAATTCGGTTGTGAACCATCAGCAACCAACACACCCAGCATCTTGGGTGGGTGGAGGGAGGAAATAGGGTCTTAGTCCTGGAAGGGAGATCTGGGCAGAGCATCACAGCATCTACTATACGAGGCGATTCTAATGTGGAACCCAGGGCTGAGAGCCATTGGTCTAAGTCAGTGGTTCTCAAAGCGTGGTCTCTGACCAGCAGCATCCGCATCACCTGAGCACTTGTTAGAAATGCAAATTATCGACGTCTACTGAATCAGAAACTCTGGGGGTAGAGTCTGGCCATCTGTCTTCAGGAGCTCTCCAGGCAGTGCTGAGAGGCACTAAAATTTGAGAACGACTGGTCTCAGCAGATTTCCAGAGTGAGAAGGGCTTTTGGAGAAATGGAAGAAAACATAACAATGTCACAAAGCAAGTCAAGGTAAAATGAGGGGAAGAGAGAAAACGTGCAGTGAAAATTCCAATTGAAATCATCTCTGCATAAAGTAAGGAGGACAAAAAGTGCAGTCATTAACAGTAAAAAATGGGAGGGAAGAAATGATGCTGAGGGACTCGAGGATGACTGGCAACAGAATTTGAATCTCCAATGGAGTGAGGAAGCAGAAGTTACTGCAGAGTTTTGAGATTTACGTCACTAGGCCAATTGCAGTCACCATCCAACTGGGAAAGTCAAGAAGAGAAACCATACTGAGAAACTGGAAAGGAACATGAATTTTGTTTTCTGTTTTAGAGAGTGTGATATTGTTATTTATAATAAGAAATATAGATTTGGCCTTCATCCAAGGTCGAGGCACAGAGCTCCTAAAACCCTTGGAATTTCCTAAGTGATGAGAGCAACAAAGGTGTCTTTGTTATGTTAGTGAGATAACCTAAGGATGGGAGGGGAGAGGGGCTGGAGATTGAGTTCAATCACCAATAGCCAATGGTTTAATCAATCATGCCTAAGTATTGAAACCTTCATAAAAACCCAGGAGGACAGGGTTCGAGAGCTTCTGGGTTGGTGAACCAGAACACAACC
The DNA here is from genome assembly GCF_057802395.1 of Ceratotherium simum simum. NCBI lineage: Eukaryota > Metazoa > Chordata > Mammalia > Perissodactyla > Rhinocerotidae > Ceratotherium > Ceratotherium simum. The sequence continues at coordinate 75,362,749 of NC_141900.1, forward strand.
ACAGGCCATTGTGCAGGGCCCCAAACCACAGGGATAGAGGCTCCCATGTTTGAGACCTCACCCTACGTATCTCTTCATCTGGCTGTTGATTTGTATCTGTTAATATCGTTTGTAATAAACCGGCAATCTAGCGAGTAAACTGGTTTCCTGAGTTTCATGAGCTGCCCTAGCAAGTTAATCAACGCCAAGGAGGGGGTCATGGGAACTTCCAATTTATAGCCAGTTGGTCAGAAGCACAGGTAACAATCTGGACTTGTGATTGGCATCTGAAGGGAAGGAGGCAGTCTTGTAGGACTGAGCCCTTAACCTGTGGAATCTGATGCTATCTCCAGGTAGACAGTGTCAGAATAGAGTTGAATTATGGGACACCCAGCTGGTGTCAGAGAATTGGTTGGTGGTGTGGGGAAAATAATCCACGCATTGCAATTGTTGTCAGAATCATAAAAAGTAAGCCTAGGACTTGCAGGTGGAGATGTTTTATAAACAGGTAGAAATGTGGGGCGGGCTGATTCTAGACTTGTAAATTTGAGAGACAGCAAAGAGATTTTAGACAGAGGCTGGTGGAAGAACAAGAGCAGAGGCATGGGGGAAAGTGTTCAGGACCAGCTGTGGGGCTGGTCAGAGCTTTACCTGCAACTAGGACTAGATGTCTTCTTTGGGACTGCTTTCTTTTTTTTTTTTTTTTTCCCATGAAGAAGATCAGCCCTGAGCTAACATCCATGCCAATCTTCCTCTTTTTGCTGAGGAAGACTGGCCCTGAGCTAACGTCTATTGCCAATCCTCCTCCTTTTTATCTCCTTTTTCTCCCCAAAGCCCCAGTAGATAGTTGTATGTCATAGTTGCACATCTTTCTAGTTGCTGTATGTGGGACACCTCCTCAGCATGGCCGGACAAGCAGTGCCTCGGTGGGCGCCCGGGATCCGAACCCACGCCGCCAGTAGCCGAGCACGTGCACTTAACCGCTAAGCCATGGGGCAGCCCCAGGGACTGCTTTCTTAACAGAAGGAACATCTGTTGTGTGTGTGTGAGGAAAATTAGCCCTGAGCCAACATCTGTTGCCAATCCTCCTCTTTTTGCTGAGGAAGATTGGCCCTGGGCTAACATCCGTGCCCATCTTCCTCTACTTTATGTGGGGCACCACCACAGTACGTCTTGACAAGCAGCGCGTAGGTCCGCGTCTGGGACCCGAACCTGGGAACCTCTGGCCGCCGAAGCAGAGGGAGCCAACTCAACCACTACGCCACCAGGCCAGCCCCAAGAACATCTTTTTTTTTTTTAATTGTGATGTTCCCTTCTTTTTTTTTTCCCTCCCCAAAGCCCCGGTACATGGTTGTATATCCTAGTTGTAAGTCCTTCTAGTTCTTCTATGTGAGCTGCCACCACAGCATGGCAACTGACAGGCAGATGGTGTGGTTCCGCAACTGGGAAGCGAACCCAGGCTGCTGAAGCTGTGAGCGCCGAACTTTAACCACTAGGCCATCAGGGCTGGCTCTCAGAGCAACTTCTTATAGAATTTATGATATAATAAAAAAATACATACACATACACATTTGTGGAAATTAAATAAGACTGTTTTTCTAGATCAGTGTTTTCCATACTATTGATTAGGGAAAACTCTTCTGTGTGAAGTTAAGAAAAAATACCTGATATGATCCTATTGCTGAGCTGTTAGGCACTTCAGTATGTCTCAGAGCTTTATCCTGGAATGGTTTGTGAAATGCTGAGAGGAGAATCTAAGACAGTTTCTCAAGCTTATTTGACAAGAGAATCTTTTATTCTTGGAGCACTGATAACATCTCTTCAAACCAATGTTTTGTTGAATAATTTGGAAATTACTGATCAAAATTAGGGTACTAAACCTGCAGCATCAGAATCACATGGAGCCCTTCAAAATACAGATGCCTGCCTCCCACCAAAAGCCTGAAGAATCTGTTTTTAACAAGATCCCCCAGATAATTCTGAATTGCAGTCAGGTTTGGAAATAGCTGGTCTAGATCATTTCTAAGACTCCATATACGAGAAAACGAAGTGTTTGGAAAAAGAAAATTTGGAAGAAGAAAGAAAGTTGTCAGAAATGTATTTGGTAGAAATCAAGCAAGAAGAGGCATAAGAAAATATCATTGAAGGTTGACTAAGACAAGGTCACAAGTGGCTTTATTGCATGTTTTGATCCATGGAAGCGGAATTCTACCCATTTCTCCAACACATAACACTCTTATAGCTGTTTACTCTTCTACTCATAAAGTTAGCTATGAGGGAAAGTTACTTGGTACTGTTAGAGTGTAAACCAGAACCCGACCCATCTCAAACCATATCTTTCCCTCTCCCTGCTCCCCAGCCCCATCACCTGGGGGCTCATTTTCTTTCACCCATCTGGCCTCAGCTCAAACGCCATTCCTCAGAGAAGCCTTCCCTGGCCACCCTGAGTGGTCTCCCCTCCTTAGCGTCTCACTCCCTTATTTATTTCTTTTTATAGCCCTTTTAGAGAAAACCCTTTGTAAAGATCAACTCTGAAATACAGCTGGATCTTCTCTCGAATGCCTGACCAGCTCTGCAGTTTAGTCATCCTCTTGTTTCTGGTACCTCACAACCCTTCACTCTGCATCTTGGATTTGTGTACTGACACCTCTCCCAGGATCTGGGCATGGATTTCCAGGTCTCTCGGTCATGAATCGTGTCAAGCTGGGGTTAAAGACCTTTCAGGCTGCTGGCACTTCTGCCTGCACTGGGCTGGCTCTAACCACGGAGTCTCTGGTTCCCCCGCAGTTCTACTCCCTCTGCCTGGGAAACCCAGTTTCCCTTTTCTGTGAGCCACAGAGGGGGAAAAACACTCTGCCTTTTCCTCTTTCTGTGGGCTCTTCTTTTCCCTCTTCTCCCCCAGTGTTCCCCACCCCAGGCTCCAGCCTCCTCCCATCCAGCCAAAGAAAGCCTCGGAAGGCCTTTCTTGTCTCCCAGGAGGCTCTGGACTCTAGTGAAAACAATTCTGAATTTGCAGTCAAAAAAAGTCCTAATTACATAGAATCTCGCTCCCTCAAAATTCTATTTACCTCACAACAGGAGTTTATATGTGAAGATAAGCACAGTAAATGCAGGATAATTTTTATGAAATGTAACCTCTGTGACTTGGAAGGGTAGAAACACCATCTTTTATTCCCATCGCAGATCTGCCAGAGTTGCCTGCTTGATTTGCATACAAATTTGAGTCACAATAAATTCCTCTGAGCTGGGCCCTGGCTAACCACTGCCCTGGTCCCCAGATCAGTCCCCATTACATACCCAAACTGCAAGATAACTCACCTTAGTGGAGCCATTGCCTTGATTTACAGTCTTGAGTCTGGCATCAGTATGAGTTTCATAACTTTTCAATATATTTTTTCTTATTTTTTCACTCAAATTAACAAAAATCAATTTAGTGTTTTGCTTAAGTAGAAGATTGGAACATTCAGGGTTTACACATCTTAAATTACTTAAGTACTCAAGTACTTTTTTCTTTCTTTTGCACTCATTAGCACCTCTTCAAGAGAAGTAAAAGTGAAACCGAAGAGTTCTCTTTAGCTCTAGGAAAGGATGGCTAGGGGCAAGAGAAGATTAAACTTGATTAAAATGTGCCTTGTAATCTCATACATTTCTTTAGGCTATCTTTACCTCCCATGAGCACTGGATTTAATCAGGAGGCTCGTCATCCTATGAATTACTTTAACAGAATTGTACCAGAAAACAAAAGAATTACTAGACTTATGTTTTGAAGACCAGGCCTTGGGGCCGGCCCTGTGGCTTGGTGGTTAAGTGCGCGCGCTGCAATGCTGGTGGCCCGGGTTCGGGTCCCAGGTGCGCATCGAGGCACCACTTCTCCGTCCATCCTGAGGCCGAGTCCCACATACAGCAACTAGAAGGATGTGCAGCTATGACATACAACTATCTACTGGGGCTTTGGGGGGAAAAAATTAAATAAAATAAATAAAATCTAAAAAAAAAAAAAAAAAAAAAAAAAAAAAGACCAGGCCTTGTCTGTGATAAGAAAACAAGAACAAAGGGACTGTATAATTGATTATTAACCAAGATGAAAATCACTGTTATCATTTATCAATGAAAGGAAAATTTTATCTCTTACTATATTAGGCTTCTCCAGAGAAACAGAACCAATAGGATACATATAGATATATACATATAAAAGGAGATTTATTATATGAATTGGCTCACGTGGTTATGTTACTACACAAAGGGCATGATCTGCTTGCCGCGAGACAAAAGCCAATCGTCAAGAGGCAAGACGGTGACAGAGAAAGGACATTTTATTAAGTGATAAGCTAGCAAATCAGAAAATGGACTAGTGTCCTAAAGAACCATCTTAAGGGGGGCACAGAATCTTGAAGCAGTTATACAGGCCAGTGGGTTACAGGGGGTGTTAGGAATGTTGACCCTCTGGTGTTACGGACTGGGAGTGGCCACACTAGATAGACTCTCTGTCTGGGGCTCATCACATTCCTAGGGAACTCAAAAGAATGAAGTTATTATCTGCTGGGAGGTACATACACCAGCAGGGGTCATAAAATCTACAGAGCAGTTAGATCTCCTGGAGGGTGCATATCCAGCTGGGTTAGTCAGAGGTCATTCAAAGTTGTTACAATATTGTTTCTTTTCTACAGTATGGCTTCCCTTATGTCAACCTTGTGTTGAGCCAGTATCAGTTATAGAGGCCAAGAAGTCCCACAATCTTGCTGATCTGCCACCTGCAAGCTAGAGAACCAGGAAAGCTGGTAGTGTATTCAGTCTGAACGCTTGAGAAGGCGGGGCGAGGCAATGGTGTAAGTCTCAATCTAAGACTGAATGCCCAAGAATCAGGAGCACCAATGTCCAAGGGCAGAAGAAGATGGATGTCTTTGCTCCATCAGAGAGTGAATTCGTCCTTCCTCTGCCTTTTTGGTCTATTCAGTCCCTCAGTTGATTGGATGATGCCCATCTGCATTGGCAAGGGAGATCTTCTTTACTCGGTCTACTGATTCAAATGCTAATCTCTTCCAGAAACACTTCATAAACACACCCAGAAATAAGGTTTCCCAGCTATCTGGCCAGAGAAAGACACCTGAGAGCAGACAACGAGGCCATATGGAATGAGATCTTTACCCAGAAGAGATGACAGGTACTACCAATCAGATTCTTCGCCTGGCAAGCTTGAACTGGAGACACCGAAGGTAGTTAACCAATGAGAGCATGAGGGAACAAAATCCTTGAGTAAACAGAAAACCCTTGGAGAAGTGGAGGAGACCAGTTGAGTGGTACTTACCTTCCTCCAACCACATCCTCTCTGGCTTATCTTTTTTATTTATTTTTGCTTTTTCAGACAACTGAGAAGGGAGAAAGGAGTAGGAGGGAGTTAATTAATTTATAACTTTGGGAGTGGTAGCAACAGGAGCAGAGAGGAGTTGAGTCATTAATGGCTAAACATAGAGTAGGGATTTATGAGATGAGAAGATAACCTATATGCCAGAGCAGCCTTGCTCCAGTCTGGAGTGATCATCCAGGTCCTGAAGGCAGTCTGGTCTCCAGGACGCTGAGAGGCACTTAGGTCTCTATTTTTCTAGTGAGAACTGGGGGAGTTCCTGTTCTTGAGGTCTCATCACCTTACGGAGATCCCCGTCTTCCATAGTTCCCCAGTTTCCTTGTAATAAATATCTCAGAACCGAGGCAACTCCAGTGTCTCTGTTCTCTATAACTAAAGGTTATAACTAGCACAGAAACTAAATTTAGTTTTTGTCATGGTGAATTTGTCAAACATGAAAACAAACAAAAAACACTTAGTTCTCTTGATCATTTTTCTTGTTCCTTTTTTTTTTGAAGAAAGCCACTCTGTTTTAGGTGATACACAAATGTGAAATAAAGAAAACCTACCTTCCATTCTAATCATGGTGCAGTAAGTGTGCTTTCTCAATAAGATACAGTCAACTACAAATGAGACCCTGTTAGGAGCTTCCCTTATTAAAATGTGACCCTTTAAAGTCCCAAATGTTTGTAGAGCGTAAACTCAGTTTCACTGATATTTAGAGGGAAGGAAGGGAAGAATTTTATGTAACTGGTTACAGAGCCTATTTTTCTATACCATGTTCCAAATTTGTTAATTGTGCTAATAGGGGTGTGTGTGTGTGTATGTGAATGAATTGTTTCAAGGATAATCATTTTATTAGTCAAAGTTCTCATATATCTTAAGTTTATGTAATATGACAGAATGATAATATTAATAATGTAATGAGATTAATTTAATTTAATTCAGTGACTTTATCTTGTTGTTGAGAGTGACTACCAGAATATACAGCATACGAATATTTACTTTCATATTTGAAAATTGAATAGGTGACCTATAAATTTAGGGTGTCTAATCCATTAAGGACACTATACCACTTAATTACAATGTGGTAAAGACTTAAATATCTATCACCAAAGAGAAGCAAACTAATCATCCCGAACAGAACTTCCATTTATATATGCCTCCAACATTTCCACTTTCTATTTTATTTTTCATAGTTTCCAGGTGTAGTGGCTCTAAATGTCAAAGTGTGTAAGGAGAAAATATCGTCACAGTCTTACATTACTGTATTTCACTGTATTACTTTTTTGGAGCATTTGATGTTTGCTTGTTGTTGCTATACTCAAACAAAAAGCCTGAATGCTTAAAGACCAGGCAAACCATTGCAATAAACTTTGCTTTTGTTTTTAGTTTAGTTTGTTTTCTTAGTTTAGTTGGTTTTTTGGTTTTATTGGTTTTTTGGGTTTTTTTGGGTTTTTTGCCTTTTATTTGTAAAACTCAAATAATGAAAATACCTTATCGCTGCCTGAAAAAGTACAAAGTACTTTAACCTGACTTATGTCATTCAGTTGTGTCCCCCTCTCCATCCTCCATACCTCATCTATTGAGTTAGTCACTCCTTCCCATTCCCTCAAGTCTGTAGCACCTGGCTCTCAGTCTGTGCCCCCCCCAACTCTTGTCATTAACATAACCTATGTCAGTGTTCGCTTGATAAGCATTCAATATCTTGGCCTCTCACTTAATAACCTTATCCCAAGTGACCTTCTCCAACCCAGCTCAGTCACCCTTTCATTAAAGTCACACTCACCTCAGATTTTGTCTTATTCCTACACCCACTCCTGCTTCCATATCAAAATTGCTAGTGTAGACATCAGTGTGGAACCACAATATCCTACAGTTTTAGCTTCTTCTTTAGGTTGGCTATCTTCAGGCCTCTTATCTTCTTCCTCCACCCTTGGATAAGCTCATCTACTACCATGGTTTAAATGCAACTATATGCCAACAACTCCCAAATTTATATGTCTAATCCGGACCGTTCTTCTGAGCTCCAGACTCCTATGTTCAACTGTCTCCTCAACACATCTTCTCAGATAGCTCACAGGCATCTAAAACAAAGCATTCAAAATTTATATTCTCCTCTTGCTCCCAAAATTTGCTCCCCACTAATCTTTCCTGCCTTAATAATTGGTACCCATGTTCACCCACTTGGTTCACCCACTCAGAAGCCTGAGTGTCACCTTTGACAATTCTCTTTTCTTCACTTCCTATCTCTAATCCATCATCAAATTTTGTGCTTCTAGAATATCCTTTGATGCTTCTATCTTTACTACCTTTTCCCCTGTCTAAGTCATCACATCTTGCCTGGACTGGACCAATAACCTTTTAACTGGTCCTCATCCAGTTTTGCCATTTCCAATCCATTCTCCATGTAGTATCCTGGGGTATGTAACTCCTCTATAATATTTTTGTTGCCTTAGAAAATGTTCACAAGTTTTACCATTGCTTAAAAGGCCCCCTGTGATCTGGTGCCTGCTGATCCTTCCAACTTCATCTAGCGCCACTTCCCCTGGTTCACATGACTTTAGCCACAGCCGTCGTCTTTCAGTTCCTCAAATCCGCCAAGATTATTTTCACATGTTTTCTTGGCCCGGAGACTCTTTCCTCAGTCCTCATCTTATAATCTCTATCCTTAAGGTATCAGCTTTATTCATTCATTTAATAAATAGTTATTACATACCTACTCTGAACCAAGTTCTGTGCTAGGTGCTGTGAATGCAATAGAAGGCAAAACAGACCTAGATCTTGGCCCATGAAGGTTATAATTTAGTTGAGGGAAGTGGATACCAACCAAATAACATACAAAAAAATGTAAAATAGCTCATGGTGCTAGGACAGCCTATGATGGGGGATTTGGCCTGGTCAGGAAGGTCAGAGGACAGAAGAAACAACTGAGTAGAGATCTGAAGGAAGGTGGCATTAAAGAGAAAAAAGGGGTTACAAGCAGAGTAAATTGCATGTTCAGAGGCCCAGTGGAAGAGTGATCATGGGGCTTTCAAAGATCCACAAGAAAGCCAGTGTGTGAAGCTGAGAGAATGAGAGAAATGTAGTGAGCCATGAGTGAGAGACACCAAAACATGCAAGGCTGAGGTAAATGACTCTAAAACCTCAGGGATTGGGCAGATAACGTGTCAAATGACAGGAGGGAGTGGCAGAACCTATGGTAAAATGGAGAGTATAAACCTTGCCTGCAGGCATTCAAATTCCGTTTGAATTTGAAACAAAACAACACTGTACTGCAAAAGTATATATATTTCACTATTAATTTGTCCCCCTGATATGGTCTTGAAAATCATTCTTGAGAATTTTATCTTTATCTAAAAGCTATGTAGGAAGCTGCTAAAATAGGAGTCACATGGGGCAAGTGACACTAACAGCTTTGCGTTTTGAAAAATACAGTGTTTTGGAAAATGAAAAAAGAAAACAAAAATAAAACTATGAATAATATTCTCACATGATGAGATATTGCACCCATGAAGCCACAAGAGGATGCTCCTTATAGCTACAGTATAGTAAATGGATTGGAGATTCTAAGTAAAGTTGGTAAAGTGAACACGTGTGTCTAATTTTTCCTCTCTCAGAAAGCTCTACTGAAAGTGTTACCACCCAAGGTGGGGGGGGTCATCTGCCTGCTGCAAGACATGCCAATTGTCGAGAGGCAAGGTGGTAGGAGAGAAGGAATTTTATTACAGCCTGCTAGCAAGGGGAAAGATGACTGACTAATGTCCAAAAGAACCATCTCACTGAACAAAGACTACAGGCCAGTTATATAGGGGGATTCGTCTCCAGGTGGGGGAGGCATCTGGTCTTAGTTCCTGATAATCTTTTGTTTTACTGGATATGCATCAGAGACCAGAGCAATGCCCTATACCCTGATTTAGTTTAAAAATAATAATAACAAAATCTTTAATATGTATAGTAAAGATTACTTATTACGTGAGTGGTGCCAACAAAAGGAACTTTTTAAAAATTGATAAACACACAACAATGTGACAATGTAGAAAAAAGGAAAGAATAAAACAACACCAGAAATTTTGAGGCTAGAAAGCAGACGAAGGATCGCAGCAGAGTTGGGGACTTCAAAAAGTCAAATCTTGAACTGGTGGTGGCTAAAGCCAAGATTCAGCCTCACTTTTACGCATGGAAACCTGAAAGATCCATGACTTGATAGCATCAAGTACCTCCGTAAATGGGGGTGAAGTGGGGCCCCAGATCAGAAGGACCAGATGAAGGCTGTTTGAGAAGCAGATTGATTCATCCTTAGCTCCCTTCCCCTACTCTGTGCTGCTGAGCCACTGCCCTTTCCCCACCCTGGTAGAAGTCTGGAAGTTTATTCTCTGGGGAAGGTAAAATAAAAGGACTCTGGACTGGCGGATACCAAATATAGTTGAGGGTGAAGATATCATGCCAAAAATGGGAATTAAAGGAATGTCTGGGTGGTGAATGTTGAGACATCCAGCCTTCTTCCTCTACTTGGCCTCTAAAATACTATTAGCCAGGCCTTTCCTCTTCTGGCAGGAGATTAGAAGAGTCAGCTCTGGGGATTCTGACCAAAACAAGATGAGAATTTTAAAATGCCCCAATCAGATATTCCTAAAGTAAAACTCAGCTAGTTAGTCAAACCCTCAAGAACATAAGCAGATAACAAATAAAAGGAAAAACTAAGTAGCCATGTTAATCAGGGCTGTTACTTGAAAAGTAGGACAAAAAAGAAAAGATATGTAAATATATGAAAGAATAGATTTAAAAAAAAAAAAAAAAGAGCACCAGTCTAGGAGGTTGAACATACAAATAACTGGAGTTGTAGGAAAAAAGTACAGGGAAAGTGGAAGGATAAAAATCATCAATGAAATAATTTTAAAAAGTTTCTCAGAACTGAAGGACATAATTTTCCGGATTGGAAGGACCCACAGGGCCCACTAAAACGGATGAAATAGGATCCACAGAAGTCACTTTATTGTGACATTTCAAAACACTGAGGACAAAGATGTCACACACACACAAAAAAATTCTAGAGACAATGGAAAAATGCCTTCAAAATTCTGAATGAAAATGAATTTCAATCTAGAATTCTATACACATCCAAACTAGCAATCAAGCATGAGGGTCAAATAATAATGCTTTTGCATATGTTCAGTTGAAAAAATTTACCTCTTAGATACTTTTTATCAAGAAGCTTCTGATGGGGGCCCGCCTGGGGGCGCAAGCGGTTAAGTGCGCGCGCTCCGCTGCGGCGGCCCGGGGTTCGCTGGTTCGGATCCCGGGCGTGCACTGACGCACTGCTTGGCAAGCCATGCTGTGGCGGCATCCCATATAAAGTGGAGGAAGATGGGCACAGATGTTAGCCCAGGGCCGTCTTCCTCAGCAAAAGAAGAGGAGGATTGGTGGATGTTAGCACAGGGCTGATCTCTTCACAAAAAAAAAAAAAAAAAAAGAAGCTTCTGAACAATATGTTTTATAAATACAAGAGTAAATCAAAAAATAAGAAGTCATTGTATACAGAAAATAGATCTGATGCAAAATAAGAGATCTCAAACAGGTTCAACACATAATACTAAAGGAATCTCCTGGAGAATGAGAAAGGGAGATACCAAGACAATACCTATGCACCTGACAAAGAGGGAAACATATCCAGATTGGAACTCAGTGTGCCTCAAGAAATAGGACATGTTGAGGGCCATCAAGTTAAAAATGTCTGCTGTATTCTGAGGGCTGAATCCTGAGGTGAGCCTGGCTCAGATCTGTGTCTGTACTTGGTTTGCTTTGACCAGGTGAAGATGAAGTTTCTGCTCTCTCCTCCATGCCCAGGGCAAGGACCATCTGCGGACATCTATCTCACCCACAGAAGTACGCTGCTTCAACCTAATCCTGAGAGCGGGAGGTTGGCCATTGTGAGCCTACGATCAGAACACGTAAAGAAGCCCACTTCCCCATTAACTCATTCCTCTCAGATGTCTCAAACCTGGCCCATATTCTAGTGCCAACTGTGGTGGCCCAGTGTTTCCTGGGACTCACTAATGGCCTTGCCCCCTGACTTCCCCTGAAAGAGCACTTGTAAACTCACAGAAATGCTGAAGCCAGATTATAACCTAGAGACAGTTTAGTTGATCTTCTCCTAGAAGCCTTTGCTGACCTTAAACAAATAGCCAGTTATTTCTCTAGCAAAAATGGGTTTACTTGGGATCAGCAAAGAATTGCAATTCAGAGTCTGCAACCATGGTGAGCCATGTGCAAGTCCTGAGCAGCAAGGGGAGGAGAAACTTTCATGGAGGGGAAGAGGAAGTTGGGAGGACTGTTGTAAACCAAGAGTCCATCGGAGGAGACTGGGAGTTCGAAGTGTAGTGGCGTTTCAGTGGCTGAGTTGTGATAGTCTCTCACTGACTGAGCTTCTTGCCAGTCAAGAAGAGGAAGTCTGTCTTCTTCCTGTTGGGCTCTGCTATAGATGTAGGGCATGAGAGCTCCCTCTTTTGGCCTCCTGACTCCATTTTAATGAGGTTTCTGTTTATTAATTTCCACAACTTCATTTATCATTGGCAGTATTGTCCTGTCCTTACACAGTGAAATATATGCTTGAGCATCAGGGTTCTTAATTACCTTGTACACCCATTTACATATAAACTGTTGTTGATAAAATAACAAAATGTTATATGAAGGAAATAAGCAGCACAGAATGATACACACTGAGTTCACGATAGTGTTTATCTTACAGAAGGAGGGATAGACAGAGGAGAATGAGATGAGGAAGGAAGACGGGGAACTCAACTGTATAAGCAATGCTTTATTCATAAACATCAGATCTAAAGCAAACATGACACGATGCTAGTTAGCATTTGATAAAGCTGGGCTGTGAATATGCAGATGTTTATTATATTAATCTCTGTTCTTATCTGGACACATAAAGCATTTCATAGTAAAATCAAATTTATTTTTAAAATGAATTGATGGGAGGCTAGACTAGAGGCTTAAATGTCACTTCCTAGAATCAATCCCCTTTTGTAACGAGTCTGTGATTCTGCCCCACTTTCAAGCTAACAAGTTAGCCTGCTACAGTTTCATAGATGCTGGCGGAAAACACAAGACCCCTTGCTCAGAAACAAAGGGCGTTATTACTCATGGCACATCAAGCAAGAAGAGCATCCGCATAATTGCATTAGTTTCTCTTGTCCCCAAGTCTCATTTGGCAGCACAGATGGATCCAAATGGAAGTCCGCATGTGTGATGGGGTGCATTACAGAAGAGGAACGTTGAGCTTAGGGAACCCAAATCTCAATGGGAAGTAAGCATGCCTATGCTTTGCTCTGGAGGGAGAAACTATCTTCCAAGGTTGTTTTCTATGCAAACTTCCTTTGAAAAGACAGTCTAGAACAAAGGGTAGTCATTCTGCTTTCAAGATGTGCAGAAATATGAAAGACCCACTGAGAATTATCTCCCAACCTATACATTCAAATCACCATGTATGTTTCCTTCATTGCACTTACTGCAACTGTAATTACATAGTTATTTGAGTGATTGTTTGTTCTTATCTGTTTCTCCTCTAAATAATAAGCTCTCTGAAGGCAGAGACCATGTCTGTTTTGTTCATTGCTACATCTCCAATGATTAGTAGAGTGCTGATAATATAGTAGAAGCACAATACATGTTTTGTTTTGTTTTGTTTGTGAGGAAGATCAGCCCTGAGCTAACATCCATGCTAATTCTCCTCGTTTTGCTGAGGAAGACCGGTCCTGGGCTAACATCCGTGCCCATCTTCCTCCACTTTATATGGGACGCCACCACAGCATGGCCTGACAAGCGGTGCATCGGTGTGTGTCCGGGATCCGAACCCGGGACGCCAGCAGTGGAAGGCGCACACTTAACCGCTACGCCACGGGGCCGGCCCCACAATACATGTTTTTTGAAAAAATACTCATGCGTTATTAGACTTGAGTACACTAGAGAAACAACCAGAAGAAAGATGAATGACAGGTTACTGATGTCACAGGTACAATGTACTTTTATGATAATTCTTGACATTCATCCAGTACTTTTTATTTTACAAATCACCTTTCATACATTATTTCATACAAGTTTCACAATAAATTTTTGAATTGGATGAAGATGTTAAGGCACTTGACCAAGATCATTGGACTTCTTTAAGTGAAAAAACAGGCCTGAAATCTGGGTATTCAAAGCCAATCTCTTTCCTATATTTAGTAAGGTTTTTTTATCCACGACAATTACAAGGTAGGACAATGTCAAAACAAACCTGAGGAAATACCTTTATAATGTTTCATTTAAATGAAAAGTGAAAGATTCATGGAAATATTTTATATATTCATTACAATTATCACAGTAAAGATGAACGAACAGAATTCAATTTCCATCAGACTGTGAATTACGAATAGCAATGCTTTATGTATTTATAAAGTATGCAACATTTATACATTATTTTATCGCCACAAAACAAGTGAGGTAAATATTACCATTGTTTCAGATGGTAAAGTTGAGACTAAGAATGATTTCACTAATTGGCAGAAATCATACAGCTAATTCTCCCATAAGTTAAAATATAGAAATGTTAGACTGAAAATGTGATGCTTTCTTATAAAAGGATATTACTCTCCCAAGATGCAGACATCCCTTTGTTTAATACCATTCAAAACAGTCTATTATAATATGTTCTGCTATACAGTAATCTCTTGCTTTGTCTTACTATGTCAAATATTGTAAAATTAGGAAACCATTTCCTAAAATAAGACAACTCATCTGGTTGGTATATAAACTCATAGAAGCCATCACATGTACACTTATCTTTAGAATCTAGATTTTCTCTGGAAATATTACAATTTAGATTAAAAATAAATATTAATAGTTTAACACTGTAACATGCCTTAAATTCACACTTCAATTATGAGATAGGCAGTGTAGCAGATTAAGATTAAGAAACACAAAGAGGAGTATAATTTAAAGTCTATATTTCCTCCTTTCGTCCATTGTTTCATTACGTTTTATATCCAATCTCACATATATAAAGAAAACATTTCTCATTTGTGCCATTTATTTTGCACTTATCACATATTGCTTTGTAGGCTTTTCTTTTTATATATTGAATTCTAGCCTTTTACAACCAGAATGTAAGTTGCTTTAGGACATGGATCAAGTCCTGTAGTTTAAAATTCTCTCTCCTCCACGGCTCTGCTTTGCACATTTCAAGCCCAATTTGAGTGAGTTCCTGGCTTTGCTGTCTCTATTCTTCTCCACATTTAAAGTCACCTGCAAAATTAGCCCTACTTCATTCCCAGGGCTAACATTACTGAGGCAAGTGTAGATTAGCGTCCTTCCAAATCAATATTTTGGGGCTCGTCCTCAAGGCTAATCCAACCCGGATGAGGTGCTCCAAGTTTGATAACTGGCCTCCCACCCCCAATCTGGAGCCCCAAAATGCCTTCATATGCGAAACCTACCTTCCATTCTATTATTCTCATGTTCCTAATCTAACAATTTTTCATAATACTTCAGCCACTGAAAGAGAGAAAGGCAAGTTGAGATTGGCCTTCTCCCTCAGGGAAAATCTGAAATGTAAATTACACCTCAGAGTTGTTCTGACCTGAGGCTGGAGAGCTGGATTTTCTTACTCCATCATCAGACAGCCGTTGGTTAAAAGCTGCTCCACAGACCTAAATCCCCAGCTCTGTGCTTGCTGGCAAAGCAACCCCTGCAGCACAAGAGCAGTCCTTCAAAGAATAATTGCCAGTTCTGTGAAGCAGAGACAAAAAGCAATGAAGCACAGGAATAGTCAAAGTGATCCGAGAGGATCCAGTCAGAGCACTTACAGTGTCCGCTACAGCTCCAGCCATCCCTTGTGTATTGGTTTGATATGATTTCAAATCTACTTGTTTATGATTTAAATGAAGTTGTTTTAATCCACTTGTTTACAAACAAAGACAAAAAAAAGTTGTTGTTTTGATATAAGAATGAAGTAAATTGTATCAGGATGTCATCATCTCATTGGTTGTCGTTGATAAGAACTCAGTAGCCTAGTTGCTGAGGCACCTTGCTAGGGATTTATTGATAAGAACATATGGAGAAGCAACTATGGTAAGGAGACATTTAGACTATAAGTACCGAGAGTTTGTGAGGAACATTCGAGAGTTTCAGTCTGGGTAAGGCAACACTTTGCTGACCTACATAAACTCTCCGAAGACCCTGAAGCATTGGCTCTTACGCTAAGAGTGACTGCGTTATCAGTAGTGGTGACGAAATGTGCAGAGGCCCATGGAGGAGATCAGCCTGCCCACCAACACCCTTACAGTCATTCCCTAGCAACGTGCTCTAGCAACGGAGGACTTTTCACTTTCATTTTGTGCTGGCAGCTGGACATCAGCTCTCAGTTTGTCAAGCTGTCTCCTCAAGTGCCTACTCGTAAGATAAGGTACATCTCGAACTAAATTTGGACTTTATTCCTTTCTTCTCTCCTTGCCTGGAATAATAGTGTGATTAGTCTATCATTGGTTTTGAGTATATGTTATTTCTTTATTGGCTTATTAAGAGACATTATACTGTGTGCTACTGGCTTGTGAAACTCCTATAAATCCCACAGTGAATCTGTGTTAAATAAAATATTGGCAAAGACACTCTCAGTCTCTGAGCATAATTTTTGCTCCCCCAAACAAAACACCATCAGAAGCAGCTCACAGGAGAAAACTGCAGAAAACTGAGTGCCCCACCACACAACCTGGGATGTTGGCCAGGGTCACCGGGATACTTGCAATGGATGCAGCTAAAGTCACAAGAAGAAGAAGAATATGAGGTGACATGAGCAATGAGCCATAGATGCCATGAGGGGAGCATCATGAAAGATGTCATCTGAAAGATGTCAGAGCTAGAACATTGGAAGAGGTCTGATGAGATAAGGAGCAGCAGGAGTGATAAAGGCCAATATCAAAAGACAGAGGAAGATGGCAGTGTAAGCATTTCTGAATGCATATGAAGCACCATGTAAAAGGGTTCTGGTCACCAATTACAACGTGGCTGTATGTGGGGAGGGTTTCCCCCTACACCATCAAGCAAGTCTCTGACACCAGCTGGGTGTCCCACAATTTGACTCAATTCTGACACTATCTACCTGAAGATAGCATCATATCTCACAGGTTAAGGGATCAGTCTTATGAGGCTGCCCCCAGCCCCCCCACTTCAGATGCCAGTGGCAAGTCCAGGCTATCACCTATGCTTCTGATGGAACCACTATAGATTGGAGGTTCCAATGATCCATTCCGTGGGTTAGATTAATTTGTTAGAGCAGCTCACAGAATTCGGAGAAAGCTTTTACTTATTAGATCATCAGTTTATTATAAAAAGATATAACTCAGGAATAGCCAGATGGAAGAGATGCATAGGGCAAGGTACAGTGGAAAGGCAAGGAGTTTCCATGCTCTCTCTAGATGCACCACTCTCCCCACATCTCCACCTGTTCGCCCACCTGGAAGCTCTCTGAACCCTGTCCTTTTGGGTTTTTATGGAGGCTTAATTACATAGTCATGATGGATTAAATTGTTGGCCATTGGTGACTGATTCAACTTGCAGTCCCTCTCCCCTCCCCAGAGGTCAGGGGAGTGGAAATGAAAATTCCAACCCTCTACTCACAAGGTTGGCTCCACTAGCAAACAGCCCCCATCCTTAGGTATGGTTTAAAGTCACCTCATTAACATAACAAAAGGCACATTTATCTCTGATCATGTAGGAAATTCCAAGGGTTTTAGGAGCTCTGCCAGAGATGGGGACAAAGACCAAATATATATTTTTATTACAAATCACAATATCACATCATGGCACCCCCAAAGAACCAAGAGGAAGGAATTTGGGCAGGTACTCCTGCAATTCTTTGGATTAGACCTGAATTAGAGAAATATAATTTTACTGTAAGTTGGTGTGGCTTGGGGAAACACAAATGAAAAACTTCTTTTCCTGCTATATTGCTATTCTGCTGTTACTGATTCCAGATAAGAGTTAAAAGTATTATCAGACGTTAAGAGTAAAAAATTAAAGATATTGGATCTTTTCACTTACTATCAGCAAATCTGTTCATTGTGTTGCTTCACCTTTCCAGGTCAAGAGGCTGACAATTTTTCACTCATGAGAGTGTGATGTTGCCATATAGGGAAGTTTTTTAAAGTGAGAAATTAGTCTAATATTCTCTATCCATGTTGTTTTCAAGACTATGCAAAGAAATCATACTCACTAATTAATTCCATAAATACTTTTTAAATTAGGTGTAACATTAAGTGGATAAAAAAGATGAAAAAAAACCTGTTACTGCACAAATGGGCACAATCCACTCCCCGCAAGACAAAAGCCAATCATCAAGAGGCAATATGGTGGCAGAGAAAGGGCATTTATTAAGCAATAAGCTAGCAAATCAGAAGATGGTGGACTAGCGTCCTAAAGAACCATCTTAAGGGAGGCACAGAATCTTGAAGCAATTATAGCCAATGGGTTATGGTATTGGGGGGATGGAGGGTGGGGTGAGGAATGTTGACCCTCTGGTGTTACAAACTGGGAGTTGCCACATCAGATCTTTCAGTTGTCATGGATATCGGTGTAGAATCTCTGTCAGGGGTCATAACATTCCCAGGGAACTCAGAAGAACAAAGTTATCGTCTGCTGGGAAGTACATACACAAGCAGGGGCCATAAAATCTACAGAGCATGTATATCTCCTACAGGTCGCATATCCAGTTGGGTTAATTAGTCAGAGGTCAAAGTTATAGTATGGTTTCTTTTCTACAATATGGCTTCCTTTATGTCAACCTTGTGTTGAGCCAGTATCAAACCAACGTGCATGGGAATGATGAACAGATTCGGGTTGATGGTTACCCATGGGAAGAAGAAAAGGGAATGGGGTCTGGAAGGGGTAAACTATGCTTTTTTGTGTATCTGACATATTTTGTAATAATAATTCAAATAAGTAAATGGAAATAAGTAGAAGCTTTAGTATTTCCTTGCTTCACCATTAAGGATCACCTTGGGTGTTCGTCATGCCCTGTACTTCATTTGGGACATTGTGTGAAAAAGCTGAAGTGACAGAGAAATTAAAGAGCAGGAAATCAATTAGAGAGACAAATATTTAAGTGGTGATTGAATATAGAGTAGTAAACAGCAGGAGTATTTGTATGATTTGGGGGTTGCTGGGAAAAGTGTTTGCTCCCCGGTTCTGGAGTCCCAGAGCCACATTTTAGGGCAATCTCTAAACCTCATATGGGTGGCTATCTTAATTTTTCAGCTTCTGTTTAGGGATATGAAATGAAAGAGTCATTCAATCAATCTGGATTCCAGCAAAGCTTTTTAAAGCACTTATGTGCCAGTCTCTGTATTTGTCAGACAACTAACTGAAACTTAGGTCACATCCTCACAGAGCAGATTGGTATTATAATATGATGATTACAGCTAACATTTGTTGAGAACTTTGCCAAGGCCTGCAATGAGTTCTAAGCACTTTGTCTGCACCATGTCATTAAATCCTCACAACAGTCCTATGAGGGAGGTACCATTATTATCCCCAATGTATAGATGAAGAAACCGAAGCTTCCAGAGCAAGTTGCCCAAGTTACCTAGAGCTGGAACCAAGATCAAGACCCAGGACTTACTGATTATAAAATCTGTACACTTCACCACTAAGGTACATGGCTAAAATACATGGAAAACTTTCTATGGGAATCTAGAAGAAGAAATTACTAGCTTTAACTAGAGGGTTCAATGCAGGTTGCGTGGAAAAAGGGATAACTGAACTGAATTTTAAAAAATAGGTAGGCGGCAAAGAACATTTCAGAAAGAGCTGCCACAGAGGCATGAGAGACGGTGATGCATAGGTAAGTTGCTTTGCGTGTTTCAGTGACATGTGCATTTGGGGCAGTGGCAGATGGGTTTTGATGAGGTTGGTAGCAACCAAATTATGAAGGACAGCATATTCAGGAGAGAGGAGTTACTGAAAAACAAGTTTCTTCAATAATTTCTTGGTAGTTGTAGAATGATCCATGTCAGGCTTCTCCAGGGGTGCCACTTTGTGGACCTTTCCAAATCCAGCTGAGGAAACAGACTACAGGTAGGACACACTCAACTACAAGTAACCAATAGTTTAGGCAATTATTTGATTTAGAAAAACAATTACTTTAAAAATATGCATGGATGAAATTTTTACAATGTTATAAACCAATGTTACTGCAATAAACAAAAAATTTAAAAAAATAAATAAATAAAAAAAAATAAAAAAAATAAAAAAAAATAAAAATATGCATGGTTTCTGACACTTTTTTACTGTCATAAATAATATTATTTGAGACCTATTGTGTTCATTGATTATGAGACACTAACAAACAACAAAATATTAGTTGTCTAACACAAGTAGTTTTTCTTAGAAGTGAGGTAAGCCATACTTCAAACTACAGATATTAGTTTTCCAGTGCAGAGATTAAATGATATGGTGTTTTGGAAGTCTATATCTGGTGTAAACATTTAGTGGTCAGTCATATGTACTGAATATTTATCTTATTATACATTATATGATTAATATATATATGTATAAAATAATGGAAAGAACATGAATCTGACCATAGGGACACTTGGGTTCTAAAATAATATCAGCTAGATGTGCAATTTTTATCAAATCATTTAATTTATCTAAGGCTCAACTTACTTGTAAAATGAGGAGATTGTACTAGATGGACTCTAAGATTGTGATTCTATGAAATTAGGTACCTCTGACCTTGACAAGACTAAAATCTAGTTAAGGACATAGAGCACATACATAGGAAAATAGATTAAGAAGTATACAAGTAACTTAAATACTACAAAAAGAAGAACTTTAAAAAAAAATCATTTTCTGGTGCAGTTAATTGGAAAAGCCAAGATTACATCACTAGTAAGCATAAGAAAGGTGAATTTGTGGGGCCGGCCTGGTGGCATAGTGGTTAAGTTCGAGCGTTCTTCTTCGGTGGCCCAGGGTTCACAAGTTCGGATCCCAGGTGCAGAACTACCCACCGCTTATCAAGCCATGCTGTGGCAGGCGTCCCACATATAAGTAACCAATAAAGTAGAGGAAGATGGGCACGGATGTTACCCCAGAGCCAATCTTCCTCAGGAAAAAGAGGAGGATTGGCAACAGATGTTAGCTCAGTGTTAATCATCCTCACCACCCCACCCCCCAAAAATAGGTGAACTTGGGAATTAAATGAGAAAAGGGTAGAAATTTTCATTGAGGAGGTAGAGTTGTGTGTGAGAAGCACATTTTGTTGCTTTTCTCTTCATCATAAAACAACTGATTATCAAGAATACCAATACATTTCTAATTGCAGTCATATAATGGTCATTCCATATTTATACCCATTTCGCGTGACAGCTTGAAATCTTCCCAGAATTCCTAGGTTACGTGAATTCTATAATTTCTTTGAACTGTATCAAGAAGGTGGCATTGGGAGGTTTTTGAAATGATTATCAGAAATTATACAAAATTGTTAGTTGTGTCACCATGGGGAACCACATGTAAAGTATCACCAAGGTTACGATTATAAACATAGTCTGACTCAACTTACTGCAAACATACCATATTTGGGTGAGGTTTCTAGAAGAAGACAGCAGCCAATTAGTCAAGCAACAACATTTACTGAGTACCCACTGTGTACAAATTATTGATGTTCGTGTTGCTGAGTAAACAGAAATCAAAAAACAGAAGAAGAAAAAAAGGGAGTACTGTTGATGCAAGAGGTGGTGGTGAGTAGAACTGATGGGATGGAAGAGAAATCACCCTCATTAAGTTTTTTTTTTTTTTAATTTTTTCCCCCCCAAAGCCCCAGTAGATAGTTGTATGTCATAGCTGCACATCCTTCTAGTTGCTGTATGTGGGACGCAGCCTCAGCATGGCTGGAGAAGCGGTGAGTCAGTGCGCGCCCAGGATCCGAACCTGGGCCGCCAGCAGCGGAGCGCGTACACTTAACCGCTACGCCACGGGGCCGGCCCATCATTAAGTTTTATTTGGTGGGAGAGCGCCTAGAATTTAGATAGGGAGAAAGAAAGATCTCCAAGTAAAAAGGACAAGAGATATAGAATAAAATGCCTGGATTCCAATCTCTACTCAGTTAATTAGGAGCTGCGCAATCTTGGACAAATATTTAACCTCAGTTTGGCTCCTGTAAAATGGGTATAGTAATGCCGATAAATACCTTACTTCACGAGGTTGCAGTGAGAAATCAATGAAGCAATGACTTGTAAACTGTAAAAGAGCAAACAAGTTATTTATTTACATCCAGTGAGGTCCTTGGCCAAACTGTATGGTTTATTCTCTGTCACGTCTTCTCTGTACCATTTATCCTCAACAGGACACCTGCTTTTCCCTGCATGTGTCAGCAAGCTTCCCCTTTCTGTTGTCTCCCCAAATGGACTATGAGCTTTTCAATAGCATGGCTTCTGTTTGCATTCCATCCAGAAGAAACAATGATTTGCACGCCATGAACACTCAGTAAATTACTTAATAATAGTGTTTTGCATATGAATAGTTATTTGAGCTCTCTAAGGTACTCTCACATGCGTCATTTACATGCAGTTGTCAGATTCATCTTGCTAGACATATTTGTCACTGTTCAAAAGTTGTCAACAGCTTCTCATTTTCTACTGAATAAAGTCTTTTTTTAATATATATATATTTTTATTGAGATATAATTGACATATAATATTGTATTAGTTTTAGGTATACAACATAATGATTAAAGTCTTAACTTCTATCTAAACTCTAAGGCCTTGCTACTCAAAGTGTGGTCTCCAGACCAGTAGCATTGGCATCACCTGGGAGCTTGTAAATCTGATAAATGCAGATTCTCCAGCCCCATCCCAGACCTACTGAATCAGCAACTGCATTTTTTTGTGTGTGTGAGGAAGATCAGCCCTGAGCTAACATCCATGCCAATCCTCCTCTTTTTTTTGCTGAGGAAGACCAGCCCTGAGCTAACATCTATTGCCAATCCTCCTCCTTTTTTCTTTTTCCCCTTATTCTCCCCAAAGCCCTAGTAGATAGTTGTATGTCATAGTTGCACATCCTTCTAGTTGCTGTATGTGGGATGCCGCCTCAACGTGGCCAGAGAAGCGGTGCATCGGTGCACGCCCAGGATCCGAACCCAGGCCGCCAGTAGCAGAGCGCGAGCACTTAACCGTGAAGCCACGGCAGGCCCCAGCAACTGCATTTTAAAAATATTCCTAGGGCCGGCCCCGTGGCTTAGCGGTTAAGTGCATGCGCTCCGCTGCTGGCGGCCCGGGTTCGGATCCCGGGCGCGCACCACTTCTCCGGCTATGCTGGGGCCGCGTCCCACATACAGCAACTGGAAGGATGTGCAGCTATGACATACAACTATCTACTGGGGCTTTGGGGGGAAAAATAAATAAATAAAATCTTTAAAAAAATATATATATATATATTCCTAGCCAATTCATATATACAGCTTTGACTACATCTTCACTCTCGCTAAACTTGAAGCTTCAGAAGCTTTCAGATATAGCAAATAAAAGCAGTAGATATCCAATAAAGACTGAGAACAATGAATAATTTTTTAGTATATCTCAAATGCTTCATGGGACATACTTATACTTAAAATATATATTGTTTATTTGAAATTCAAATTTTACTGGACTTCCTGTATTTAATCTGTCAACCCTATTAGGGTAGGATCCATGTCTAACATAATTTTGTATTTCCCTGCAATCGTACTGTGCCTTCCCCAACTGCTCAATATATGTTTGTTTAAGGAATAGACAACCAGCTTAAGAACTGAGGTTTCTCCGGTTTTTGCTTAGCATTGTATATCTCCAGAGACACACAATAAATGACCAACAAATACTTCTCCAATGAATAAATGAATATACCCAGAACGATCTTCCAATTATGGACTGGGTTGGAGTGCATATTTTAATGAAAGCTGAATATTCTTCTAGTAATTTTTTTAAAACCAGAATGTTTAAAAAGCTTCTATTTGTTCACTTTTTCACATTTTAGCTAGCAGAGTTCAGGACTTGATGGGAACATAATCAAGGGCTCAGAATGTACTCGTTGCCGACTGGGTCCATATGGTCACTGGTGGGGAAAGAATCCTATATTACTCAGGAGGATGACAAGCCTCCAGCAGGCTGCCGGAGGCGACTCCTCCGCCCTGCCCCCTCCCCACTCCCCCTCGCTCTGCCCCTTCTTCCTCCCCCGCCTCCGAGGCGCCCGCGCACGCGCACAGCCGCGCTCCAGCCCCGCGGGCCAGACGGAGGGAGGCGGGGCTCCCGGGGCGCGTGCGCGGCGGCCTGGGCTGTGGGCCCCTCCCTTGGCGGGGGCGCGCGGCGCGAAGGACTGCACGGAAAGGGGGAAGTCAGGTGGCCGGTGCCGCCGCCGCCGCCGCGGTTTGTCGCCAGAAGGAAAATGGCGGATCTGGAGGAGCAGTTGTCTGATGAGGAGAAGGTAAGAGCCGCGGGGGCGGCGGAGCCCGTCGGTCCGGAAGCGAGCAGAGCCCCGGCGTATCAGCTCGGAATCTGGCCCCTGGGGAAGGGCATTGGTCTGTGCCCTCGCCCGCCTTTCCTCCTCCTCTCCTCGGTGCGCCCAAGTGCCTGCCCCCGTCAGTCACCCCAGGCCCCGCGCGGGGGCAGGTCTCTGCCGGGCCTGCTCGCTTCGCTCCTTGTAGGGTGTGTGCTCCGAAAATAGGAAGCGAGAGCGGGGCGGCGGCGCCTGGCGCGGCGGGCGGGGGCGGGGGCGGGGGGCGCCGAGGGCGGCGGCCGCGGGGACCCTCTGCCTCCGCCTGGGCCCCGGGGCGCTGCGCCCGCGTCTGGGGACTGCGGACGGGTCTGGGTCCCGGCCTGGGAGCGGCCCAAGGGCAGTGCCCAGCCCGACGGCCTGGCGGGCGAGTGTAGCCGGGGTGAGGGGTAAGGTGAAAAAATCGCTTAGGAAGCAGACCTTCAGTTATCCCTTCTACTCCCTCCTCCCAGAAGCAAAATCCTTCCTTTCTTGGTTCTCTACGCTTTTTTTCCTTTCCTCGTGGAAGTCTCTCTCTCTCTCTCTCTTTTTTTTTTTTCTTTCTTTTTTTCGGCTTTAGCTGTAGGCTTTGCAGTTCCCATGTTCCCCTGGAGGCAGTGGAGTTGCTCACAAAAGACCCCCCCCCCCCATAGTAGTTGTTTCCTGCTCAGGTTGGCATTTGGTGGCGTCCCATCGTCCTGCTGGGACTTCTTCCGAAGAGGGGAGATTGTGCAACTCCTTTTTACTGTATCTTAGATGCTGTGACAGCATTAGAACCAGATGAACGACTTAAGTTCTTAAGTTTTCAGGCATTTAAAGCAAGAAATCTGATGATCGAACTAGTTCTCTTTAATTCGTCGTTTCCTTTGGCTACTGTGAGGCCCTATTCCATAGTGAGGGGGTGTAGACCCTACTAATTTTGAGTAGTTCCTGGAAGGGACCTTGACATTTCTCAAACTCAGAAGTAACTTATTCATAACTATCTATGAATAAGATAGTTTTGGAAGTGTCCGTTCTTAATTTAACAGTGTTCATTTTTCGAAGTTCCAAAGCAGTACTGCCATGTATGGAGCACAAACACATCATAGTGTTTAAGAAATCCTAATGTAAGCCTAAGAATATTTTCAGTTGGAACTCTCTGCCCTAAGTGTTTTTATATCCTGTGTTCTTGCACTGGAGTGTAATGTTCAATCTCCTTCCCAATGTGATTGTGCAGCAATGAGCCTCATCTCAGTTTTGGAAATCTTTTTTTTTTCTTCTTCTTCTTTTGCCCTTGCTTTTGGTGAAATTGATAATAAAACGACAAAATGGGGAGAGCAGCAAGATTCTCCATAATCCACAGTCCTGGTAGGCAGATCCCTGTATACACGAAAGTTACCTTGCAGCCTTGACGTGTGTAATATTGGTAAATAACCCTAGGTTGGTAACTGAAGATGTACGCAGGCTTGCACACGTGTATTTAAAATTAACTACTGCTAAAAAGTTTTTTAAAGAGATTGTCCTGTTATATTCTGCTGTTTTTAAGTGGTGGTTAGTAGCTCAAGTGGCTAGAAATCTAGCTGAGGAGAGAGTACTCAGTGTGGGAGTTAATATAGAGCTGCCATGTGTTGTAAAGGCCTAAAATAGCAAAGTTTTTTCAAAATGATATGGCAAGATTCCTTATCCGGCACTCTCAGGGCACTAAGCTCCATGAAGGTGGTAGTGGTGGGGGTGTCTTATTCTCTAAGCTTACCCAACACAGTGTTTTAAGAGTAAATAAATGAAAATTCTAATTTGAAAGAATGTGGTGTTTTTGTTTTTATTTATTTCAAGTTTTGTAAGACTATTCTGTAGATATTTTAAAGATAGATTTCATTGCTATATTTAGTAATTTAAGAAAAATACTGACCAAACTTTTGGGTTACATTCAAGTAACTGGTTAGGTGAAATTCTAATACTCTCGTCACTTTAGTTATCTAAATGTACTTTTAATCTTTTGGGAGGAGGATGTTGGGTATGAAATCAGAAATAGGATTTAAAAGTGATATTTTTAAACTAATATTTGAATCATGTTACTCTTTCTGCCACCTTGTTTGTAATTTTCAAAAGTAAGCTTTTAATACTTCTACGCTCTTGGAATTTCCATTATTGGTTGCAGATCTAAGGAAGGGAAGCTGTTAAGACTTATGTAGTACCATACTTTGTATATGCCTGGCTCAGTTAGGCAATACATTTGTTAATTTATTGTGCGTTTGAGGTAGGTTTTATTATTACCATTTACAAGTAAGTAAAATAAGGTTTCAGAAGCTTAAAGTAATTCACCTGAGGACACCTAAGTAGGAAGTGGCAGAAGTGATATTTATTTATTTATTTTTTTGTGAGGAAGATCAACCCTGAGCTAACATCCGTGCTAATCCTCCTCTTTTTGCTGAGGAAGACCGGCTCTGAGCTAACATCTATTGCCAATCCTCCTCCTTTTTTTTTCCCCCTCCAAAGCCCCAGTAGATAGTTGTATGTCACAGTTGCACATCCTTCTGCTTGCTGTATGTGGGACGTGGCCTCAGCATGGCGGGAGAAGCGGTGTGTCGGTGCCGGCCCGGGATCGAACTCCGGGCCGCCAGTAGCGGAGCGCTGAGCACCCAACCGCTAAGCCACGGGGCCGGCCCCCAGAGGTGGTATTTAAACCTGAGTTTGAATCCAAAGTTGATGCTGTTGTGACATTACGCTCCCATAAACAGTTGATAATAGGACCCTCTTCTGGGTTTCTCTTTGTTTTTAATTTATTGACAGCTTATTTGAAAAAGGAAAAACAATATTTCTTTTTGTTTTTAAAAAAAATTTAAATACCAAACATCAAATCGTGTCGGGTTCTAAATTTAATTTGTGTTTTGATCATTTTAGAACAAAGTTTATTATTGTTTAACACATTTAAAAGTTTTATGCTACTGGTACAGTGTCATATATGCCCTATGGTAAAGCATTTTAGAAATTAATCTAAAATAATATCTTTGCTTTTTAAAATCATGTACAATTGCTTTTTGAGGATACCACTATGAAATTTAATAACCTTTTCACCTTTGGCCGCTGGGTTAATAGGAAATAAATTATCTGAAGAAGCACAGTGATGTTCTTTAAAGTTATTCGTGTGCTGTGGTGTGTCCCACAGATTTTTTTACATAGTTATAGAAACTCTAGGCCAAAAACGGTTCATGTTTTCCATTCCTGGGTCAGCTGTATGGTACAGTAAAGCATTTTTTTGAACTTGAAATTATATGAAATTGTGGTAGTAAGGCTCAAGTGAAAAGAACCATTCCCAAACCCCTCTCTAGATGAGAAAATCCAGGAAGTCACTCTAAGCTCCAGAAGGAAGATGGTTATTGGTTGGAAAGGATCATTTTTTTTTTCTGTAACCCCGCCCACCTTCCCCCGTAATTAGAGTGATCCACTCCTATAGCTTCAACTTTTTTAAAAAAATTATTTTATTGAGGTTACATTGGTTTGTAACATTATGTAAATTTCAGGTATACATTATTATGTTTCAGCTTCTGTATGGACTGCATCATGTTCACCACCAATAGTCTATAGTTTTCATCCATCACCGTATATGTGTGCCCCTTTACCCCTTTCGCCCTCCCCCTACCACCTTCCCCTCGGGTAACTACCAATCTGTTCTCCTTATCTATGTGTTTATCTTTCACATATGAGTGAAATCCTACAGTATTTGTCTCTCTCCAACTAATTTCGCTTACCATAGCTTCAAGTTTTATATCTTTGTTGATGTGTCTCAAGTACATAGCTCAGCCCTAATTTGTCTCCTGAGCACTGGTCACATGTTTTTATCTGCTGGTCCTGTTCACAGGAGATGGTTAATGAGATGTGTTCAAATGGAACCTGCCTGAAAGTAAATTCATAAACTCTCCTCTCCTTTCTCCCTACACAAAGAGGTGGCAGACATCTGTCTCCTCCTGTTTGTTTTTTTCTTTATTTCTCTAGTCCCATTATTCCAGTCATCCTTGTTTTTTGTTTGTTTTTGCAGGGAAAGAGTTGTCTGGAGCTAACATCTGTTGCCAATCTTCCTCTTTTTTTTTTTTTCCCTTCCCAAAGCCCCAATACATGGTGGTATATCCTAGTTGTAAGTTGTTTTAGTTCTTGTATGTGAGCCGTCACCACAGCATGGCAACTGACTGACAGGCGGTGTGGTTCTGCGACCTGGAAGTGAACCCAGGCTGCTGAAGCAGTAAGTGCTGAACTTGAACCGCTAGGCCATCAGGGCTGGCTCCAGTCATCTTTGTTTTGAGCTTCAGCTTTAACTTTTTTTTTCCTTGTGCCCTGTGCCTTACAATCAGTTTCTAAATCTGTTACTTCCATCATCAAAATGTATCTTATACAAATAATTTATTTCTTGCTTAAAAAGTTAATTCATTTATGTTAATATTTGGTTTATTACCTCTCATTTGACCAGACTATTAAATTAACTATTGTTATGTTATTAACTACTGTTGTTTAGTAACAAAATTTTACTGTATGAACAGAATGCAAATTGATTGTACCTGTTTAGTGAGTATGCAGTTGAGGAAGGAATAAATCCAAGAGAGGAAAAGTAGGGTTAGAAGAATGTCTCATATCTGGTCTTTCCCTTCTGTTATATTTGCCACTGCTAGGCTTTCATTATAAACTTTCTAGACTGATCCTTCCAATTTCCTGTACTAAGCCATGTTTTAATATGTTGTTTTTCTACTCCCAAGCTTTTAGTTGCTGGATCCTCCATTGCCTTTACAAGGAAGCTCAACTCTTGAAAATGGTATTCATGGCCTTGTATTCCGTTCTAACCTAAATAGTTCTGACATTTCCAATATACACTGTTATTTAATCATGCTGTGAATTCAGAGACCTGCGTGCTAGTCCATGTCTAGCACCTCGGGTAAATTATTTAATCTCTTAGCCTCAGTTTCCTCTGAAGTGTGGGGATATAATAGAGCGTATCTTCTCCATTAAGTTGCTATAAGTGTAAATGGTTGGTGCCTGGCATGCAGTAAACACACAATAAATCATAGTTATTTTTCTCTGCTCATGACTTATTCACTTTTGAGTGTTGATACTGCTCCCTGGCCTGTCTCCTTTCTTGAAAGATGAAAACCTTTCATCCCTCATGAGTTAACTCAGATCACGTGGCTAGTTTAATCTCACTTCTGAGTACTCTAACACATAGTATTAAATACAGTTTTGCATAATCGTTGTTTACCTTTTTTTTTCTGTTCTAGTGGAATTCCTAAGTGCAGAAATAATGTCATTTTCAGCATCTGTCATTGTGCTGCATGTGATGAATAGAATGGTTCAATGAGTGAATGAACAAAGGAATCATGAGTTCACAAAATTGGGAGAAAACATTAACAGTTTTATGAAAAGTAAAAGTAGCATACAAAGGCAGGTTTTTGAGGGAAAATCTAGTGTGCCTACATTTTTCACTTCTAAATGGTGCTATAGATTTTAAAGATTTAAATAGTCAAATGGAATTCCTGGTGCTCTTTGAGGTACAAGTGGTTATATTGGCTATGGGTCAAATCACTTACATGCTAGATATTCTTTATAAGCAGTTTATGTACTTCTCCCTCCCTACACAATCATAATTTGGCTTCAGAAATTTTGTTTGTATATAAATTTTGTATAAAAAAATGTAAGCCACCATTATATATTCCATTATAATTATATCTTTCATCATAATTCATGTAAAGTCAGTAGTGTTCTTATTAACCACAAAGTAAACTCAACCAGAAAGCTGTTAATGCAGAAAATATTCATTCCTAATTTCATTTTGTAGGTGAATGAATCCTGTGATTGCATCAGTAAAATGTAAAAATTCCTACAGCAAGCAGAAACTTGGTAGCTGCTGTAACATTAGTGGAGTTTTTCAGACTTTGCACATTAAAGCAAATTTGTAGTGCATTTTCAGCGCATTTGGGAGCCATTTCTACATAAAATAAGGATAGTTATATACATAGAACATTGCGTTTTAGCGTAAGAACATGGAATATAAAAACACTTAGAGAAGAGAGTACAAAGTAATTTTTAAGGTTGAAAAGCATGATGGGAAAACTTGACCTATGCTCTGACCTAAAAGCCTAGTTGCCTGAAGCAGTAGTTTGTTGCAGGATATTCGTGCAAATCAAAGAAACTAGAGGTTCCATAGAACCACCTATAGTTGCCAAAAAAAAGAGAATTTCGCACATTTTATTTTGAAGGTTAGATGTGCATGCAGTCCTTACATTCTTACTCTTGTTACATTTATTTACATGTTTCACTGTGACTCTAATGGGCTGAGAACTTTTCTTGTACATTTTAGTTCATAATGTCCTCTTAATGAATGGAAATAATTTTTGAAAACTATCTCCACATTCATTCATTTACCAAGTATACCATATTTCATTGATTTCAGTACTCATAATTGTCCATATTTTAAGATCTCTAAAATCAGGCTCCACTATACAATCAACGGCTTATGATATTTAATTGGTAGCATTTTTCCTTTTTTAGTGGTATGTAAAATTATGCATCTTACATTAATTAATTACCCTGTGAATCAGGGTAAACAATCATGTAATACAATAACAACCTAAAATCTTAGCATGAGGGGGCTGGTGAGGGGGCTTTGTATGGCATCACTCATTCTGTGTGTGTCTAGTGTGTGCCAGCAGCAGAAGGGCCCTGCTCAGTAAAGTCATGTAGAGTTTCAGGCTGTTGGAGGACTTCAGTCTAAATTTGGGTGTTTTGATGTGGTATATATACACAGTGAAATATTATTCAGCCATGAGAAAGGAGGGTATCTCACCATTTGCAACAACATGGGTGGACCTTGAGCATATTATGCTAAATAAGTCAAGTCAAACTGTGAAAGACAAGTGCTGTATGATATCACTTATATGTGGACTCTAAAAAAGTCAAACCTGTAGGAAAAAACAGAATAAAATGGTGATTACCAGGGGATGGGGGAGGGAGGTGGGAGGATAACGTTGATGGTGTTCAAGGGGACAAACTTGTAATGAGTAGCAAATAAGCCATGTATAATGAATATAGACAATAATATTGCAGTGTAGTGATATAATGTGATAAATATTGCTTCAATGGCAATCATTACAATATATAAATGTATCAAAGTAACATGCTGTACACCTTAAATTTACAAAATGTAACATCACACTTATCCAAAAAAAATATAGGCTTTTTCCCATCGTCCCAGCAGCATTGGGAAGGAAATGCAGTGGATTGCACACTGGTTTTTAAAACTCTCCCCTGCCCCACCACACATACACTTAGAGACTCACTACACTTCTGCTCAGACTGCTCTCGTTTCAATTAGCTAAAGCAAGTTAACATCTGTAAACCTAATTTCAGAGGGGTCAGGGAAGGAGAAGAGAATTGCAGTATCTGTGAACAGCAGTAATGACATCATAGATTGCTTTAGACTCACTGAAGTTTGGTGATTTGATCCCCTGTTTGGTAGACACAGTGTAACACTAAAGATACAAAGATGAATCAGACATATATAACGTATATACTGCACAGGGTCAAAAAGTAATAACGTCATGGAAATTAACAAGGCAGGAAAATGACTTCTGCCTAGGAGGATGGTGGACATTAGTTGTGGTGCAAGCTTATACCAGAGATCACAATAAAGGAACGAAAAAAGGAAAGTGGGAATGAGCAGAGAGTGTGAGTTATATCTCAGACACTTTCCAAGTAAGAGATGCAAAGATGACTTGTGCTGTTAAACAGCACAGGGTTTCTTGACCTCAGCACTATTGACATTTTGGGTCAGATAACTCTTCATTGTGGGGGGCTGTCCTGTGCATTATAGGATGTTTAACAGTATCCTTGGGTCACATGATGCCAGTAGCAAACCACCCCCCAGCCCCCCTCATGACAATCAAAAATGTCTCCTGTGGAACAGAATTGCCCCTGGTTGAGAACCACAGGTCTGAACAGATTGGAGCTAGTGAGAACAGTTGGGAACCTGGGTTAAGTGTTAGGACCTGACTTAATGTAGTTTCACAAGATATGGAGAAAAAAACGATTGCTAACAGATTTCAGAGTTGGAATCAACAGGACTTGGTGAGTGAATGTAGGGGAAAGGGAAGAATCAGAGATAACTGTGAATGTTAAAATCTGGATGACAGGGAAGTGGTACCACCGCTAACAGCTAGAACACAGGAAAGAGGATGCACAGCTGGGAGGCATATGGTGAGTTGGGTTTGGGTTATATGGAGTTTGCGATGCTAGCAGAATGTCTGTGTGAAGACGCCTAGCAGATATGGAAATGTAGAAATGGAGCTTGAATAAGAGGTCAGGTCGAGAGATTTTATGTAGATTTGGACATTCTCTCTTTTTGGGTTAAAGCACAAGATAGGATAAGCCTTTCAGGGGGAAAAGTGTAGACATAGGAAAGAGAAGAGGGCAGAGAGCATATACTTTTGGATATACTTTTTTGAGTATGTGTGTGAGGAAGATTAGCTCTGTGCTAACATCTATTACCAATCCTTCTCTTTTTGCTGAGGGCTAACAACCGTGCCCATCTTCCTCTACTTTATATGTGGGACGCCTGCCACAGCATGGCTTAATAAGCGGTGCGGTGGTCCGTGCCCAGGATCTGAACCTGTGAACCCCAGGTTGCCAAAGCGGAGCCCGCGAACTTAACCACTACGCCACTGGGCTTACCCCTGGATATGCTTTTTTAAGGAATAAGAGAAGGAGAGAAACAAAAAGGTGAATAGTGACCCTTGAAGTAGAAGTGTATATCTAGCACAGGGTAGGTGCTCATGTCACAGAACTTGAAGAGAATTTCCAGAAGGAGCAGTGCTGGTGTTGCAGAGAGGTTAAGAAGGAATATAAGATTGAGAAAAGTCTTTGGATTCAAGAGAAAGGAATGAGAAACATATTATATCTACTATATGCCAATGTTTACTATATTAATTAATTTCTCAATTAATTGTCAGAGTAACCTTGTTGTTCTCCCCATTTTACAGATGGGAAAACTGGTGCAGATAAGGCCAGCTATTTAAGTGGTGGATCTTAAGAGATCGTTGGTGGCCTCTAGAGCAATTTTAATAGAGTTTGGGGGGGCTGGCCCCATGGCGTAGCGGTTAAGTGTGTGCACTCCGCTGCGGCGGCCCGGGGTTCGGATCCTGGCCGTGCACCGACACACTGCTTGTCAGGCCATGCTGTGGCGGCGTCCCATATAAAGTAGAGGAGGATGGGCACGGATGTTAGCCCAGGGCCAGTCTTCCTCAGCAAAAAGAGGAGGATTGGCATGGATGTTAGCTCAGGGCTGATCTTCCTCACAAAAAAAAAAAAACAATTAAAAGAAAAATAGAGTTTGGAGCAGGGAGCAGAGAGGAAATCCAGATTACCAGGATCTAAAAAATGTGTATATGTTTTCCCTCTTCCAGAAATGCCCTTTCAGTCTTCTCTGCATTGTGAACGACTCGTCCTTCAAAGACCAGACCCAAAGTCTTCCCTCATTTTCTTTTGTATCCTTGCCTACCACTGTTCCCTTAGCAATTCGTACATATCTTTGTTATAACATTTACCAATTTTAGTACGTTTACCTGATGTTCTTATTTGCTGTGTCCTACAGGGGCAGGCCCTGTGTCTTACTCATCTTTGTAATTCCAGTAGAATGCCTGGCATATATTAGATCAGTGGTTTTCAACTGTAGCTGCACATTAGAATCAAGTGAGAGATGATAAACAAACATGGATGCACACACTTCATTCATGTGTGAGGCCTGAAGCCTGTGTACTTTTTTGTAAAAAAAAAAAAAAAAAACAGCTTCCCAGATGATTTGAGTGTGCTACCAGGGTTATGTAACTGTATTAGTTGCTCAATAAATGTTGATTAAAGGATAAGAAGTGGAGACAGTAAGTATAAATTATTCGTGAAAAAAATTTGATAGTGAAGCAAAAGAGAAAGAATAGGTATTACTCCTTCATTTTTTTCCTACTATTTCATTTTAGACATACTCTTGTTTGTAAGGTAGAAAAACTTTAGGTGTGTTTGTGGGCTGAGCGAAATGATTTCGAGAAGAGGAAAAAATGGAAAATGTAAGATAAGCAATAATTTATATAACTTTCTCAGTTAATGAAAATGCCTGCTTTGGATTCATGGGTTTCTTAATATTTTAAATAAATGGCAAAAACATATTTAAAGAAAAATTGATGTTGAATTCAGTAGATGACCTAGTTTTAAATTAGGTAATATGGGCCCTGTTTGTAATTACCATTCAAAATGATAATTACAAAGGAAAAAATTCATAAGGAAAACTTATGAAAACAAATTAACACTCTTAAGTATACTCAAAATAAAGTAGTCTTTAACACAGAAATGCAGTAGTGATCACTTGATCGTAAAGTAGAGTTTAAAAAAACTCTGTCTATTCTTATTTTGCTTGTAACTCTCAAAAAGGCATAGGCAATTTTTAGAGAGTTATGGGAAAGTGTCAAATGATTCTTTTAGTTGAAGTTGAAAAATGCATAATAGCTCTTTTTAGCTTTACCACCAGTCTCTGAAGCAGTCACCCTTTTTGGTATCACGTTCCTTGAGAATCAGGTGAAACCTGATTCCTTTCTTCAGAAGACCAAAAACCTCAAATTTTGTGTATATAATCTCTTATAGGGCCATGAGTACAATATATGGTCACCCATCAGAATCACCAGGGGGATTTTCTAAAATACAGATTTCTAGGTCTCAGTCCTCTGGACGATGATTCAGTAGTCCTGGAGTGGAACATGGGGATCTGTATTTTTTCAAAAGCTTTCCAAGCAAATTTAACAGGCATCCCGATTTGGGAACTCCCTACCGTAACGTCTCCTGCCTTGATCAAGGAGGAGATAACTATGTGGGATAATGTCCAACATAATGGAAATTAGAGGGGTTGTTGGCAGGGTTCTCAGATAAAAAACAGAATACCTGGTTAAATTTGAATTTAAGATAACAAATAATTTTTAGTATACATACTTCCCGTGCAGTATAATTTTGGGCTACTGGAGAGTGCAGGGCTGTTTGCCTCTAATGGTTCCAGACAGCTGTTTTCTGTGGTGTGTATGTGCCTACATGCACATGCATTGTCTGCTTTTTATACTTTTCATCTCCTTTATTTTTCGGTTGCTCAAGGCTTTTTAAAAATTTTTTAACTTTTGTCATCTTATTATATTTATAGCTGCTTTGGAGAGGACTCCATTTCCTGCTGAAAAATCAGTGTTTTCTTCAGATAGTCTTAAAATCTGGAACTAAAGTTTTACCATAGTATTTATAAAAATTTTGCCAGTTTACAGTGTTCAGCAAAAGCATCAGAAGAATCTAGAGCGTTCATAGACACAGGTAGTTGAAGTAACATTAATTTTGCCAATGCTTTCTGTAAATTGTGGCAACAGTTGATTGACAACCTGTGTAGACTCTCCCACCCCGTTGTGCCTTCATGTTCTAGCTGGTAATCATAAAGTTGAAGTGGTGCTGTCAGATGCTCATCTCTGCCAGTAATAGACACATCTTAAAGAGGCAACGTAGGCCAAGGGAATCTGGTCACTTCTATCTGTGGCATTTCACCATGAAGTTGGGCTTTGCTTGAGAAAGGTGCATTTTGTAACATTAATGCCAAGAGTAACAGAATCCAGGACAGCAAGGCAGAAAGCTACATGTGAAGTTTATGTGCATCCAACTCTCCTTCCCTTTGTTCTTCTTCCCTGAGAAGTTTTCGGTGTTACTCAGCAGTGTAGGTATAAGATAAGATTGAACATTTCCAAATTCTGTAGTCCAGGTAGCATAGGATGGTAGAAAACACTTGATGTGTTGTACTAACTGTTGTTTCTGAGGAATCACCCAAGACCAAGAGCAACAATTCAATACTCTGTTGATATTTGTCTGGATCATCAGTGTATCCCAAAATGATACCAAGGATTTTGATCACAGCTTCTTATGCCAAACGTGCCTTATCTTCCCTTTACATCTGTTACAACAGTGAAAGAACCAAGGAATTGGGAACTTCTTTAGAAAAGTAAGGCACCTCTGCTCCACAGGATTTAGCCACAGGAGTCGTCTTTCTGGGTATTGTGACTCATCTCTTCCCATTGCTCTGGTAGAAGTTTGGCTTCTACACATGTTGGTCCAACATGATGTGCAAATGCCACGCAACGCATCAGTGTTATTTGAAATGCCACATAACGCATCAGTGTTATTTGAAATGCCACACAACGCATCAGTGTTATTTGACATGCCACACAACGCATCAGTGTTATTTGAAATGCCACACAACGCATCAGTTATTTGAAATGCCACACAACGCATCAGCGTTATTTGAAATGCCACACAACGCATCAGCGTTATTTGAAATGCCACACAACCCATCAGCGTTATTTGAAATGCCACACAACCCATCAGTGTTATTTGAAATGCCACACAACCCATCAGTGTTATTTGAAATGCCACACAACGCATCAGTGTTATTTGAAATGCCACACAACGCATCAGTGTTATTTGAAATGCCATACAACGCATCGGTGTTATTTGCTTTGCTCATCATCTGGCCTCTCGATCAAATTGAAAAGTATTCAGTGAAGCCAATTTCCGTCTGTAAATTCAGGATGTAGGCATGCTGTACACAACATGAGGACCATCAACTCCTTTCTCTTGCCTACAGCACATGGGGAACAATTTGTGGCAGCATCCCAGCATTAACATAATACTTGTTTCACTGTCTGCAGTCTGAGATACTTCTGATCCTAAATGACTATCTGCTGACATTCACAAAAAGAAAGTAGTGCTTGGTGGAAAGCAGGAGACAATTTCCCATGAGATTTATCAAATTGAACTGTATTTTTACTCGATGGAGAAGATGTCATTCTTTCCTAGGGAAAGATTTGGGGAGTTCTCTTTAAGAACAGTGGAATCAACTTCATCTGATATTGAAAGATGAGTATCCTTGTTTTTCCCTTGTCTGACAATTTAACAATTTACAACTAAATTCTGTCCACTTTCTTCACGTATTTGTGAGGATTGTGATCCAAAGAAGGTTAAACAGAGTCATAAACTACCAGAATGGCACAGTATTCATTTTTGAGGAAGTCTCTTTCACTTTCAGGTCTTCTAATTTGCTCCATCAAAGACCGTTTCTCACTACAGTCTTGCATCGCTTAATGATGGGGATAGGTTCTGAGAGAGGCATTCTTAGGAGATTTTGTTGCTGTGCAAACATCATAGGGTGTACTGAAGGGGAACAAAATTTGCCACCTCAAAATATGTTTCTTTGTGTGTCTAACATGAGGATTATTTTAGGCTGATTATTTTTAAGAAACAGAAGACTCAGAAAGTTTTTCTTGTTACCTCCCTGTTAACTGCCTAAAAGAATTCAGATAAAAGAACCTGTCTTAGGAAGCGAGCTACCACCTTAGCATAACATGGGCTAGGTGGTAGACAGGGAGGAACCTAGAAAAGCCTATTTATTGGTGTCCCCTCTGTGTTCTTCTGTTTCTGTGTGGCCAAACACTTGTTTTGTAAACGTTTGCTCCTTTTCACCTTCCTGTGAATTGCCTTCCTTCCCTTTGAAAGTCCCTGAATCTCCCCACCCCCAACATCTTCTTTTGTCTTTAGCGGAAGATGGTATTTAAACTGAGTGCTTTGGCCATTTTGGTGAGTTACTTGGTTTTCCTGGGTTTCTCCCATGTATACATGTTATGATCTTTTGTTTTTCTCCTGTTAATCTGTCTCATGTCAATTTAATTCTTAGACCAGCCAGAAGAACCTAGGAAGGTAGAGGAAAATTTCTTCCTCTCCTATAGTACTTACACAAACCTAGAGAGTATAGCCTACCATATACCTAGGCTATATGGTACTAATCTTATGGGACCACCCTCGTATATGTGGTCCATCGTTGACCAAAATGTTATGTGGCACATGACTGTATTTAAGAAACTAATTTTATCTTCTAATTTTTGAACTAGCAAGGAGTTCTCTATAGGCCAAGGATCAGAGAAGAGTGGAGGAAGGTTGCATAAAATTGTGGAAGAGCCTCTAATTCATCTTCTTCCACTCCACTGGCCACATCCACAAGATTTTTCCCAGTTACTTAATTACTCAGAAGAGTTGCAGTAAGTCTGGAGGTTTTGAAATGTGTAATCTACATCATCCCATCAAAATCCTGTTTATTATTTTCATCTGAAAAGGTTATTGATGTAAGCTTGTAGTTATTCTTCACTTGATCTTAGCCAAAAGGCTGAGAAGTGATGTAGTAGTTATTCTTAAATAAAAATTTCATTTGCAGAGAATTTTAGAACTCTCTTTTCAAGAGGTTTCATTAGCTCCTGAATTTCAGGACTTGATTTGTAATTTTGTTTGTTTCTGTAAAGAACTTTGTTTTCTGCAGCCTTTGCCAGGTTGGCTCAGATCCTTCCCTTTTTTTAATGTTGTAAGTATAACTGTCAACCTTGCCTCTCCTCTCTTCAAATCCATTGGAGGATCGGAAACTAGATCACCACACTTGTAAATTTATGTCTGAAATAAAAATAAAGGAAATCTGTTTCATGTCCTTCTAATGTTTGGACTATATATCAGCTTGTTTGCTTGCTTAAAACGTATTTTAAATAACTGAGTTCCTTGCTTCCTAGTCCCCAATTACATATCTTAAATTCAGGCTTCCCAGATAGTGAGATCTTGTTTTATTCACCTCCTCTTCACTCTGTTGGTGAGGGAGGGGTTCCTGCCATAGGGTTATAGGGATGGCTGAACACACAACACCTGACGCTGGACAGACGCGATGAATGGCAGTTTATTA
Source organism: Ceratotherium simum simum (assembly GCF_057802395.1). Classification (NCBI taxonomy): domain Eukaryota; kingdom Metazoa; phylum Chordata; class Mammalia; order Perissodactyla; family Rhinocerotidae; genus Ceratotherium; species Ceratotherium simum. The sequence continues at coordinate 75,401,406 of NC_141900.1, forward strand.
ATCACATATACTCAACAGCCCAGGAGAGGGAGACACAGCACACAATGCAGGGCCACGTGGGAGTTGCGCTCAGAGTGAATAAGCAGAGGCCATGGGAGTCAAGCTTTATAATATCAAGAGGGTGGAGTTATCCCTGGTTCCCTGGGGGAGGGGATGTGATTGGCTTGTTTGAATAATTCTGCAGGCTGGAAAGGAACTGAAGCCTGCTACTCAGGGATAAGCAGGAACTGTACCTGTTCCGTGCAATAAAGAGGGTTGTCTGGCAGGGGGAGCAGGATGGAGTGAGGATGGGAACTTGGCAGTTAGGCCAGTCAAGGCCTTCCCAGTTTTCCCCAGATGTCAAGGCACACATACTATTGGGCTTTAATTTTAGGCCTTATGCCACAGGTCTCAATAGTACTAACCTTTTATCAAAAGTATTTGCTAATGATTATTGTACTAAATAATACATCAAAAAGTTTTTAATACCATAATTTGATCTTTGAGTTTTCCTGTGTGACCTTTTCTTATAATTTGCAAAGTTTAAGATATTCTGCTGTGTACAGTTTTACTACAGTAGATAAAAGATGGCCAAATCGCATATATGCAGTGATACAGAGGCATGAAAGACAAGAGTTCTTGTTTGAAAGACTGAATGGAGTGGTGAGGCTCCAGTACTCTGTATGCATGGGATGAGAAGAAGAGTGGATGGGGGGCCGGCCGAGGGGCATAGTGGTTAAGTTCACGAGCTCCACTTTAGCAGCCCCGGATTCACAGATTCGGATCCCGGGCGTGGACCTACGCACTGCTTATCAAGCCATGCTGTGGCAGATGTCCCACATAAAATAGAGGAAGATTGGCAATGGATGTTAGCTCAGGGCTAATCTCCCTCACAACAACAACAAAAAAGAGTGGATAGGTTTTAAAAACTAGAATGTGGCAGAAAGAGTAAAAAGGTAGAAGCTATTATTTGAGTGCTTATTCTGTGCCAAGCACTTTTCTAAGTGTATCATCTCATTTACTGCAAGTGAGGAAACTGAATTTAATTTGTTTATGGTCATGCAGGTAATAGGCAGTGGAGCTGTAGTCTGAGTCCATACAGTCCTATTTTAGAGTTTATGCTGTTAACAATTACATTTTACAGCCTTCAGATATGGGAAAGCATTACATGTCATGCTAAGGACTTTGGACTTTGTCTTATTCGCAGCGAGGAACCATTAGATGATTTTAAACAGGAAAAAACGTGATCAGAATTTGCACTGAATTATATCAATCTAGTGGCAAGGTGGAAAATGAATTTTGGAGAAAGGTGAGACTAGAGGCAAGGCAGCTGTTGTAGCAATCCAGGAACAAAGGGATTGGGTCTGAAGGGATTGGAATCAAAGAAAAGGGGATTGGATTTGAGCAAGAGAGATAGACATCCGTTGATCATGTGACTGACTGGGAGAGAGGAAAAAGTGTGGAATGATTTCTAAGTGGTGCCAATAATTTTATTAAAAACAGAAGGGAGTAGGTTTGGGTGAGACAGTCTAAGGTATCTCTGAGGCATTTTGATGGACATTTCTTTCTTTTTTTTTAAATAATTTTATTTATTTATTTTTCCCCCAAAGCCCCAGTAGATAGTTGTATGTCATAGCTGCACATCCTTCTAGTTGCTGTTTGTGGGACTTGGCCTCAGCATGGCCGGACAAGTGGTGCGTCAGTGCGCGCCCGGATCCGAACCGGGGCCGCCAGTAGCGGAGCGCGCGCACTTAACTGCTAAGCCACGGGGCAGGCCCTGATGGACATTTCTAATAAATAAGTTATACTTAGAAAAATAAATCTTGATCTTGAGAGAGGTTGTGATAGGAGGTGTATAGATTTGAGAGCTGTTGTTACAGGGCGATTGGAGATGCAGTGGAAGTAGATGAGATTACCCGAGATTTCTTTTGTTCCCATCCTATCTTCCGAACCATCGTAGAAAGATTATGCTGTGTTGGGAGGCAGCTCTATGAAAAGCCTTGGACTTTATCTGAAGATTTCATTCAAATCCCAATTCTGAGTCTCTGTTTTCTCTTTTATCAACTAAAGGTAATAACAGCTATCTCAGAGAGTAATTGTAGATAATATTCTGTTTTATCTAACAAAGGCAAGAGTTTCAAAAGGTTAAGAAATAATGATATATTTTATCTCCCTTAATTTACCTATAAAAAAATGGAGGTTTATATGGGGCCGGCCCGGTGGCGCAAGCGGTTAAGTGCGCACGCTCCACTGCGGCGGCCCGGGGTTCGCTGGTTCGGATCCCAGGCGCGCACCGATGCACTGCTTGGCAAGCCATGCTGTGGCGGCGTCCCATATAAAGTGGAGGAAGATGGGCACAGATGTTAGCCCAGGGCCGTCTTCCTCAGCAAAAAAAAAGAGGAGGATTGGCGGATGTTAGCACAGGGCTGATCTCCTCACAAAAAAAAAAAAAAAAAAATGGAGGTTTATAGACATTAAAAAAATCAAAACTTGAGTAGAGATCATTTGTCTTAGCTTAGATAAAAACCTGGATCTTAAACTGCACATTGCACCCGTGCAGCTAGGAGGAAACTAGCTTTTTTCTCCCGTGTTGCTATCACTGGTTTTTGAGATGAGCAGAGTCAAATAGAGAGGGAAGGGGTGGTTTCCAGGTGAGGAGAAAGGATGTCGGTGTTAGGGAAGTGAATGCACTGCAAACAAGACAGAAGTGCATGAGCATGAGCCACCTTTATACCGCTGTAGGACACAAGAAAACTAAAGTGTAATGTGAAAATGTCTGTGTTCCAGAGATGTTCTTAAGAATACTGGAACTATACTAATGCAAGTATATTTATTACCTACTACTATTACTAATATTAAGCTAATATTATTATTTACTTACCCAAGTTCACATAGCTGAGTAGTGGAGATGAAAATCCAACCCAGTCAGTCTAGCTTCAGAGATCATGCTTCTTTATATTAACATTAGTTTTTGTGGTTTTGAATGTAGGTTATTTGAAAATTAACAGCCTACATACAGAAAATTGCATTAGTGATAACTCTTAGAATGTTTATTTCATTGAAATACTACATTCCCTGACCATTCTTAAGAAATGAGAGTTTATTCTTGCTTATAGATTTATTCAACACGTAATTGAATCTACTGAGTGCAGAGGCAACAGGGGTGCCGCCTTGTACGGAGATTGAATGTTTATTTATTCAACAAATATTTGAGACCGTACCATTTGCTAGGCACCATTCTCAGCACTCAGATTCAGCAGTATGTGGGCAAAAAGTCTCTTCCCTCTCTGATGTTCTTTTTCTTTTCCCTCTGAATTTCTTTTTTTTCCCAGACTAAATTAGTGCTAGACATTTAGGATTTTGGAAGCAGAGAGGATGGAAAGTTAGCCAGTTTTTTAAAGTAAGTTCAATAAGAGATTTTAATATGATTTTCTGAAAACAAATTCTAACATATTTGCCCATAAGATGAGACTATAACATATTAACAGGAATTTTGTTTTGTATTAAGTAACTCTTTCAGCTGTTACTTTCATAAATAAATCTAATGAAATGGCCCCTTCACCTCAAATTTTGTATAATTTGTTGCAGTGATATAGAGCTGAAGTGTAAGGATTTTTACTCATTATTCCCTGTATTGCTTACTTGGTCTACGTCATACTTCAACATTCCTTATCAGCTGTCTTCCCTGCAAACAGAAGCTAGTTGATGAAAACTGTTTAGAATGTAGATTGCTTTGCTGTGGGATTTCTTAGGATGGTGGCTTTGGAATGGTCAGCTTCAGTTTATTCAGTGTGAGCACTGAGATTTCCTTCTTATAATTTGTGCACTGATAAAGGAAATGGTGAGTAGAGTAAAAACATTATCTGACCAGAGCCCTCAATTGTAAGCAAGAATGTCCCAATATTTTTTAAGCAGACTGAGGCAAATGCCCGAAATAGTATAGATTTATGCCAACATATTACTTTCTGTCATTCAGAATGAAAGCCTAAGTTCCCTAATTTTTGTTTCTTTAAAATTTTACCTTTAATTTTTTTTACTGTATTTTCCATTAAAAAAGCAAAAGGTTGGATAAATATATTTTTGTGGATTTTCAGCAATAAAAATATTAAAAGATTTTTGATTAATCGTTAATTAGAAAATAAGCTAGGGGGCCGGCCCAGTGGCCTAGCGGTTAAAAATGTGTGTGCTCCGCAGCTGGCGGCCCGAGTTCCAATTCCGGGCGCCCACCGATGCACCATCGGGCCATGCTGTGGTGGCGTCCCACATAAAGTGGAGGAAGATGGGCACAGATGTTAGCCCAGGGGTAGTCTTCCTCAGCAAAAAGAGGAGGATTGGCATGGATGTTAGCTCAGGGCTGATCTTCCTCACCAAAAAAAAAAAAGCTAAGAATAAGATTTCATTCCTTAATTATCGCAGTTACTAAGTTTTAAAATTAACATTCATACATAAAGAATAAAATATAATGATATCCTATGATATATATGAGAGAATTTTTTGCATTTTTTTAGTTGAGATGTAATTTACCTACCATAAAATGCACAAGTCTTACATGTGCAGTTCAGTGAATTTTCACAATTATATACACCCATGCAGCCACCATTCACACAGAATACGATAAAGAACATTTTCCATCACCTCAGAAAGTTCCCTCATGCCTCTTTCTGATCAATCTTGTCACCCTTTTCCCAACCAGACTCTAGCTTGTATTACCATAGATTAGTTTTCCTTGGTTTTGTAAATGTCATGTAAATGGTATCTGGCTTCTTTCTACTCAAGATGTTTTTTGAGATTCATTCGTAGTGTTACTTGTATCAGTACCCCAGTTGATTTATCCATTTTCCTCTTGATGGACATTTGGGTCTATTATGAAGAAGGCTGCTATTCTTTTTGTTAACGTATGCATTCATTTTACTTAAGTATGAAATTACTGGGTCATGAGAGAGAACTTTTGAAGTAAACGATTTTGGTAGGTTATATAAAGACAAGTTTTTTGTCATTTGAAAAGTTGTATTAAACAAGTACTGCCCTCCTCAAACACAATTTGAATAGATGTTTAATGAAAATTTAAAGTGAAGTTGCCTATGTTTAGCCATAGATGAAACATGAAAAAAGCACCCATTCACTTTGTTTGTATCAAGTCTAAACTAGAACCGTTTGTTTTTGAGTCTCCAAAATCATGAGTTGGTTCCAGCAATTGTAAACAAACAAAAATGGTAGATAGGATCATATCCATATCTTAATTAGAACTCAAGTAATTAGAATCCTCTATTTAACCCGGAATTGCTTAACTTCATTTTAAGGAGATGATGGCTCATTGGGGACTGCAGCAGTGCCTAAATAATTCTTCTAGAATTTTTGTGTATAAAAATGAATTATTAATTACTTCCAGAGATAATCATTGGAAGAATTTAAACAAAATAAGTTGTTTGTGAGAAGAAATGGAATATTAATTTAATTTCACATTACTTACATGATATTTTGTTAGTGTTAGCCAGTGCCTTAATAGTAATAGGATAGCATCTCTCATTGCTGCCTACTGATACTACTGAATATTCAGAAGTTCCTTGAGGAAGTTGCATTCTTGTGATTATTATCTGAATGATGACTGCTAAATTCGTTAGACACTTTTCAGAAGGTTTTTTGGAATTTATTATGAGGTGTTTTTTCATATCCCTGACTGAAATAAAGAAGTAACTCCCATTTTAAAAACAGTACTGAATATATAAAATACTTTTTCTTTTTTCTTTTATTTATTTATTTTGGTCCAGTGAGGACAAGAAGAACATTTTAACGAATAGTATTGGGATGTTTTATTTATCCATATGACAATGTGATAAATGGTTCTCCATCCCACATCATAGACAAAAATCAGTCCCTGGTGGATTAAAGACCTAAATGCGAAGAGCAAAACTTTAGTTAGAAAAAATACAGGAGAAATTCCTATAACCTGAGGGTAGAGAAGGAATTTTTTCTCACTCTCGAAATACTTCACTGTGTTTTAGGGCTTTCTCTTACATGACCACAGTACAATTATCAAAATCAAGAAATTAAACATTGATACAATACTATTATCTAATCTACAAACCCTGTTCACATTTTACCAGTTGCTTGTCCAGGATCCAATCCAGGGCCACATTGAATTTTGTTTTAATGTCTCTTTGGTCTTCTTTAATAGGGAACAATTTCTCAGCATTGTCTGTCTTTCATGACCTTAACACTTCTGAAGAGTACAGACTAGATTTGTCGACTGTCTCTCAATTTCGGTTTGTTTTGCCATTTCCTCATGATTAGCTTCAGCCTGTGAATTTTGGGTAGAAGTATCACAGAAGTGATGTTGTGACCGTGGTATATCCTATTAGGAGGCACATGATGATGTCAGTTTTTCCCATTACTTATGGTAACTTTGATCATTTGGTAAAGGTAGTACCTGGCAGGTTTCCTCAATGTAAAATTTCTGCTAATCCCTTTAAGTATCATGTGGAAAGATACTTTCAGACCATGTAAATATCCTGTTGGTGTTTTGCGGTACTTTTACCCACTAATTTTAGCATCCTTTGGTGATTTTTGCGTGCGACAATGACTATGGTGGTTACCCAAGGTGATTTTCTAATTCAGGCATTCCTTCCTCATTGTTTAGTTGAAATTCTACTATAATGAAGAGCTTTCCCTTTTCCCCCATTTGTTCTTTCATTTCTTTGTGTCAGTAAGGACTCATGGATTCTTATTTTATTCTACTGGTTACTATTCATTACTATATTATTTAATTTGTTGCTTGAATTGTAGAATGCTTTTTTTTTTTTTTTTACAAAAATAAAAGAAGAAAGCCCACAAGAAAAGTCCAAAAAAAGTTTGACAGTGAGTAAATACTTTTGTGTTATCTCAGACAGTTGATGGGCAGAAATTATTTTTTCTCAGGGTTAATGTATGCTAATACTTTGGACATTGTTTTGAGTATACGACTTTATCTTCTGTACAAGTAACTTTATAGTCACTTGTGGTGTATATTTTATACAAAATGATGTTTGGATCCCAGAGAAAGAAAAAAAAATATATAGCTCTTTCAGCTTTTATGTCAGGTTAATACATTAAGCTCTACATTAATAGATTAACTCTTTAATAATACATTAAGCTCTACATTAATAGGTTAACTTTTTAAAAGTATACTTCTTGGTGCTGTTATGAGATATGCCTGTCAGCTGCTAATCGCATAGATAGAATAGACTAAATAGCATAGATAAAAGTTCATCCCCCATCTAGCCATGCCTTCCCTACAAAACCAAGGCGCCCCCTCCCGAAAATCTAGAATTTCAGATTAAGAATACGATACAAGTGGGGCCGGCCCCATGGCGTAGTGGTTAAGTGCTTGTGCTCCGCTGCTGGCGCCCCGGGGTTCGGGTCCCGGGCGCGCACCAATGCACTGCTTGTCAGGCCATGCTGTGGCGGCGCCCCACATAAAGTGGAGGAGGATTGGCATGGATGTTAGCTCAGGGCTGATCTTCCTCACAGGAAAAAAAAAAAAAAGAATACGATACAAGTAATAACTCTTTCCTGAATCTGACTCCGATTTAGAAGGACTTGACTTTGAATAATATCACGTGGAGGAAGATGGTGGTTAATGCAGAAGATTTAGCACCGGTCCTAGGAATGTATCTAATAATCACTGGGCTCTTCCAGAAAAGCTCTCCTATTCTCAGGGGTAAATAAAGTACAGCTCCATGTGTTTTAGAGAAACTTTGAGGAAATATGTTTTCGATTATTTTCAGAGATCTATTCTATTCTTGGGACTTCTTCTTGTTAACTTGTATGACCTTTTTTCTTTCTCGGATTTAGAAGTGGGCTAGAATAAATAATTTTTAAAATTAAAAATTGGGGAAGGATGAATGTAGGGGAATATTGAGGCTATAGGAGTGTTTAGAAAATACCCTGATACTTGAACAATTTCTTAGGAAGACAGTTAAGCCTTTACTGTGGCATACAACACTTTCTTTAGCACCTGAAAAATCTAAAAATCAAATTCTTCTTAGTTGGTGAAATTCACAAAAACCAGATTAAAATACTTTAGGCATAACTAGTATAATGCAAGTAGTGTTCTGGGTTCTCAGCCAGACAGCTCCCATGACCTCTCAACCCTTAGTGGCACTTGTTTTAACCCAGCATTCACTTTAGATACTGGGGGCAGTTCCTTAACTCCTTTTGGTTACTGTATACATTTAGTACAGTAGCAAGGGCAAATAAGTCTGTAGGATAAAAATACAGATGGTTTTTGCTTTCTTGGTGAAAACACAAAATAGAACTGACTAAAATTCTAAATGGTATATGCCTCTTTTTTTGAAACAACTAAAATTTTTAAAGCTCAACGACTAGTTAATTGTACCGCTAAATATGCCGTATACTGCTTGCTATCAGTGCTTTAATTTTGCCAGTTTTATAGGTAGTGTATAAATCACTGGGAGGGTTAAAAACAATTACCTCAAAATTCTAAAAGTTTTCAAAAGAAATATTTGATAAATTCATCAGTAGGTTATTACAGTTTTTATTTGTTGCCTGTGGTAGTGAGTCAGACAGTTTTAAATGCTTTCTGACTTCTTACCTCCATAGAAGGGAGGGGCCAAAGAAGGAAATGAAGGACCTGAAGACACTTAACAGAACGAAAGTAGATTCCAGTGTATGTTTAGCATGCACTGTCTTCCATATTCTACTCCACCCTTGCCTGTTTAAAATTAATTATTTTTTATATTTTGCCTTTTGATTTGAATAGTGCCTTTAAAAATTTTAGATGAAAATAATTTTGAAAACGCATAAAATATATATTTTTAATTAATGTATAGTAAAAGTACTCCTCTGGTTTTTTTTTTTTTTGATGACTTTAAATACATGTATGGATTCATGTAACCACTACCAAAATCTAGATATAGTGCAGTTCCATTAACCAAAAAAACTCCCTCATTTTCTTCCTTTTCCTCATTTCTCCCTTTGTATTTACACCCTTCCCCATCCCTCCTCCCAGCCCCTGGCAACCATTGATGTGTTCTCCAATGCTATAATATTGTTTATTTGAGAATGTCATATATATGGAATCATATATTATTACCATGTAACCTTTTGAGATTGGTTTCCCTCTTTCAGAATAAGGCTTTTGAGATTCATCCAAGTTGTTGAGTGTATTCATTATTTGTTCCTTTTCATTGCTAAGTAGTATTCCATAATGTAGACGCGCCATCATTTATTTATCCATTCACCCATTTGTGGCCATTTGCATTGTAGATTGTTTCCAGTTTTGAGCAATTGTGAATAGATTTTTTTGTGAACATAGATTTGTGTTTCTGCAGGGTAGATACCTGGGAGTGGGATTGTTGTGTCATATGGTGTGTGCTTAACTCTATAAGAAATTGCCAAACTGTTTTTCATACTGGTTGTACCATTTTGCATTGCCACAGCGATGTATTAGAACTCTAGTTCTGTGGCCTCACCAGCACTTGGTATTATCAGTCTTTTTTATTTTAGCCATTCTGTTAGGTATGTAGTAGTATTTCATGATTTCAATATTCATTTCCCTAATGATTAATGATATTGCACATCTTTTTGTGCATTTATCTGTCTTCTGTATATCTTCTTTGGTGAAGTGTCTATTTGAGTCATTTGTTTACTGTTTTCTTACTACTGAGTTTTGAGAGTATATGTTCTGGATACAAGTCCTTTGTTGGATATGTGATTGGCTGATATTTTCTCCAGTTTGTAGCTTGTCTTTTTATTCTAAGTGTCTTTAACAAAGCAAAAATTTTTAATTTTGATGAAGTTCAGTGTCTCAGTCTGTTTTTTTAATGGATCATGGTTTTAGTATCATGTCTTAAGAATTTTTTGCGTAACCCCAGGTCATGCTGCTTTTAAAATTTTTTTTTAAGTTCCATGTTTTATATTTAGGGCTATGGTCCGTTTTGAGGTAATATTAGTGTGAGGTTTAGATTGAGGTTCATTTTTTTGCTCATGGATATCTAATTGTTTGAATATCGTTTGTTGAAAAGATATCCTTTCTCCATTGAATTGCCTTTGCACCTTTGTCAAAAATCTTTTGGCCATACATATGTATATGGGTATGCTTTTGGACTCTCCGTTCTGTTCCATTGGTTATCTGTCCCTTCACCAGTGCCACTCTGTCTTAGTGACTGTAGCTTTATATGAAATCTTGAAATCAGGTAGTGTGAATTCTCCAACTTTTTTGTCCTTTTTTTTGGTGGAATAGTGGCCCTGTCCTACATCTGTTGCCAATCTTCCTCTTTTTCTTTTTTTTTCCCCTCCCCATAGCCCCAGTACGTAGTTGTGTATCACAGTGGCAGAGTTGTAGCTCTTCTATGTGGGACACTGCCTCAGCATGGCTTGATGAGTGGTGAGTAGGTCCACACCCAGAATCCAAACTGGTGAACCCTGATCCGCTGAAGCAGAACATGTGAACTTAACCACTATGCCACTGGGCCAGCCCCCAACTTTGTTCTTTTTCAAAATTGTTTTTGCAATTCTAGTTCATTTGCCTTTACTACTTTGCATTTGCTGTTAAGGTTGTGAAATAAAACATATTTCATTCCTTCTCTTATTTCCTAACCAAAATCTTTTTTTTTAATACCATGGTATGTGTTCATGGTTATTTTGGGCATCAGAGTGATTTTTTGATCTTACTTGTATTTGAGGGGAGGGAATGTTAATACATAAGCAAAATAATCTGCATTCATTGCATTCTTCAAACAAAGAAAAATAATAATATAGAAAAGATATCAATGTGAAAATCAGCTTGTTGATGTGTATCCAAAAAATCCTGCTTGGATTTTGATTGGGCCTCCATTGAATCTGTGGGATAGTTTGGGAAAATTATTATCTTTACAGTAGTATTGGGTCTTCCAATTCCTGAACATATTTCTTTATTTATTTAGCTCTTCTTTGATTTCTTTCATCAGTGTTTTGTGTAGTTTTCAGCATTCTAGCCCTGCACACTTTTTATTAGATTTATATGTAAGTATTTTATAGGTGGGCTGTTTTGTTCTGGTTTTTTTTAGATTTCTTGGGATTTTTCATTGTAAACAATCATTTGTCTGCAAATAGAAAGTCTTATTTTATTTATGAAATACCCTTCATTTCTTTTTCTTACCTTATTGCGCTAAGACCTCAGTATGGTGTTGAATAGGAGTGGTGAGAACAGACATTCTTGTCTTGTTCCTGATTTTAGGGGGAAAGCATTCAGTCTTCGACCATTAAGGATGATGTTAGCTGTAGGCTTTTTTGTAGATACCTTTTGTCAGATTAAGGACATTCTCTTAGTTTGCTAGGAGGTTTTTTCATGTTTGGTTGTTGAATGTTATCAAATAATTTTTCTGCATCTGTTGAGATGATCTATGGTTTTTCATCTTTAATCAGTTGATAATTGTGAATTGCTGTCATTGATTTTCAAATATTAAAATAGTCCTACATTTCCAGGATAAACCCCACTTGGTCATGGTATGTTATCTATATATTGCTGAATTCAATTTGTTAATATTTTGTTGAGGACTTTTGCATCTATGTTCATGAGAGATTTTGAGTGTTTCTTGTAATATTTTAGTCTTTGGTATAGGATAATGCTATTCTCTTAAAATGAGTTGGAAGGTATTCACTTCTATTTTCTGGGATCTTTTGTGTAGAATTGGTATCATTTCTGTTTTGTTTTGTTTTTGTGAGGAAGATCAGCCCCGAGCTAACATCCATGTCAATCCTCCCCCCTTTTTTTTTTTTTTTTTTTTTGTTGAGGAAGACTGGCCCTGAGCTAACATCTGTGCCGATTTTCCTCTGCTTTATGTGGGACGCTGCCACAGCATGGCCTGACAAGCAGTGCCTCGGTGCACGCCCGGGATCCGAACCCGGGCTGCCAGCAGCGGAGCGCACACACTTAACCACTACACCACGGGGCCGGCCCCGGTATCGTTTCTTCCTTAAATGTTTGGTATAAGAAAACCTGGAGTTTTATTTGTTGGGAGGCTTTTAACAACAAATTCAATTTCTTAATCAATCCAAGACTATTGAGGTTATCTTTTTCTTCTTGAGTGAACTTTGGTTTTTGTATCTTTCAAGAAATTTGTCTGTTTCACTTGAGTTGTTGCTATTGACATTTTAAATATCAAAAAAAAAAGTTTATATTGAGGCAGTTGGTTGATAGCTATGCTATCACATTCTGCCATGTTCACCTTTTGGTGGGAGGATTTTACCCATTCTACCAAAATTGTTTTAAATGTGAGAAGCAACATAATATAGTGAATAAAAGTGTAGATTCAAGAATCAGACTGACAGTTACTTAACCTCTTCTGCTTCAGTTACCTCATGTAAAAAATGTACAAATATAATAGTAACTACCTCATAGCAGTTGTTGTGAAGAGTAAATGACATAATCCATGTAAAGTGCTTGGTAAACACTAAGTTTAAATAATCTTATTTTTGTTATATCTTCATCATTGTTATCTCAGTGGTGTCCAGCAACAAGGAAAGATTTTGCCTCAAACTTTTTAGTAATCCGGACTACACAGTCTTTCTTTTTGTTTTAAATTGACATATTCTAATTTTATTTAATTATTTTTTCCCCTCAAAGCCCCAGTAGATAGTTGTGTGTCATAGCTGCACATCCTTCTAGTTGCTGTATGTGGGATGCGGCCTCAGCCTGGCGGGAGAAGTGGTGCGTCGGTGCGCGCCTGGGATCCGAACCTGGGCCGCCAGCAGCGGAGCGCACGCACTTAACCGCTAAGCCACGGGACCAGCCCTAAATTGACATATTCTAAAAACCTTTTTTTTCCTTTGTTTTTTGCTGAGGAAGAATCACCCTGTGCTAACAGCTGTTGCCAGTCTTCCTCTTTTTTTTGCTTGAGGAAGATTAGCCCTGAGCTAACATCTGTGCCATTCGTCCTCTATTTTGTATGTCTGTTGCCGCCACAGTGTGGCTAACAAGTGGTATATAGGTCAGCACCCAGGATCTGAACCCGTGAACCTGGGCTGCCAAGGCGGAGAGCACTGAACTCAACCACTACGCCACCAGGACGGCCCCCTAAAAACCTTATAAGGCCTTTGTCACATATGTAGCCTCTAACTAGAAACATCTTCGTTCTAGCCATATATACCTCTTTTTTCTCACTCGTCTCTGAAAACCATGTGTGTACTTAGATGCATGCACACACATAACGTATATACACAAACATATAACTATTTCCATTTCTTTCTATTATTTTTAGTTTCCACGTCAGAGCAATGACAGTACTAGTAATAGAGTGGGAAATATGAAAATAAGTGAAGGCTTTTGTATTTGCCAAGGATATTCCCTTAATTCAGCAAATATTTGAAAGTGCATAAAAAATCACCTCGAAAGCTTGTTTAAATAGTGTTTCCTGGGCCTCATGTCCAGGCTTAATTCAGTCGGCCAGGATGGGGCCCATGAATGTGCATTTCTGACAAGGTCACTGATGCTGCTGCTTCCAGAAGTACACTTGGAGGAACGCTGCATCAACGTAGAGATCGCTGTCTCTGTTATAAATACGCAAGCCTTCTGCACTAAACGATAATATTGGGCATGTCATTTAACCTCTCAGATATATTTTCATTAGTGATTAATCTCTTTATCAAACATAGCCTTTATTCTCCTGAAATATGCCTGTCAGCACACCTGTTGATATTTTCTCTCTCACTTATCTTTGAATTAAAATGTCTTAAGATCCAGTCAGGTCTCATGTTAAAAACATTTTTAATTTAGGCCTTTCTTCCCCTCTTCCATTCTACATTTCTCACTAATTTGTGACTTTATAGACGCATAAATATATGTTTTCTTCCTTGTACCCAAATGCATCTTATTTCTTTACACATACAAATTTTCTTGCTTGATAGTTTTTTTCCATTTTAGTTTAAAAGGAAAATTTACTTATAAGAAAATTTTTATATATAGGCAGCTTTGAATCCTTAAATGCATTAATTGTATATTTTATCTACATTCAGCCTGTACGTTGTGATTATATTAAATGATTATAACAGTAATAAACTTAAGGTGTTGGAGTGAAGAAGAGTCACTGTCTTTAAAATCTTCTTAAGCCGTTTTCAGTAGAACTTTGAAATAGTATAATTTTGCACGTTTTTTGGTTATTTTAGCAGAGGCCTATACTGTGAAACATTTGTATCTTCCTTTCTATTTTAGGTGCGTATAGCAGCGAAATTCATCATTCATGCCCCTCCTGGAGAGTTTAATGAGGTGTTTAATGGTGAGTATTTAATTCATAACACTAAGGCTTGGTATATCAAGCGCTCTTTTTTTAAAGACTAAATTACATAACCAAAATAACTAAGCTAAGGGAAGTATGCAGAAAAATCTGGATTTTGTAATGGCTAAAATATAATGTATTTATGATATATATGATAATTATGTTTGAGTAAATTAACCTTCTTGAAAGAATAATGTTGAAAAAGACAAGAAAATTTTAATTTGACCTATTTTTTGGAATTGTGAAATGCAGGGTTGTATTTCTTTTCAAGAAAAACCTACTAGATTAGTATAAAGAGCCAAAAAAAGGGGGAAAAACATTGTTTCACCATACTTAGAAGATGACAGCACATGTGAAAACAATTATTTAAATTATATCTCATAAAGTAGTTCGCAATATGCCTTTCTTTAAACCTCACTGACAGACATTTTTTTAATTATAATTATTCACCCATAGACCAGAAATGTAAACTGTTATACAGTTTCTTGGTTGCTGTAAAAACTGTAACAACAGCTCCTCTTTAACAGTAAGTGTGACCTGGTTAAAACAATCACCAGGAAAATGGCCCGCAGTGATCTTTATATAGAACTTTTCTTAAGCAGTTTTAAGAATAAGCCACCACAAGTACTTTAAATGTGTTATTTCTACTTCATATATATTTATATTTTACCTTCACCATGTCTTAAATTAAAACTAATTTACACAGGACTCTTTGATTTCTTTTTTTTAATAACATTCTACTCCAGAGTAAACTATTTAAAGATGTTTTTTAAGATGTTTAATTATTCATTTTCATTCAGAGTATAAGATATACTGGAATCTCACCTCAGAAAAGACTAGATTTGAAAGTCAAAAAATGAGGCAAAAATTGTATCAAGTTAAAATTACCGTTGAAAATCCCTTAAATCATCCACAAACTATAATACAGTTTAACAATATAGTATAACGTCATTTAGTACATAGAGTTACATACAGTAATTCTTATGCATTTAAATATTTAACGCTGAGCTACACTTAGAGGAAGAATTGCAAGTCTACATTATACAAAATCTGGAAATTATAATTCTGCCTTTTTAGATAACTAAAATCTAAAGTAGTGAATTGGGAAGTTGGGGAGAATTCAAACATATTTCTGCTTCCTGTAGGGTTTAACTTTTTTTTTAATATTCAGCCTCTATCACCTAAATATACATTAATGTATTTGATGGTCAGGGCATTAAAGAAGATAGTCTCCTCTTCTTAGGTTCATAAGTTGGCATGTAACTTAAATTGATAATGGTGAAACTGCACCAAAGTCAGTGGCCCCCAAACTCCTGTACAGTTGATAGAACCAAGAATAGATTATAATTCTAAGAAAAGTTTTTCACTTTCTGTTCTTAGCCTGAATTAAATGTCCTACAAATTTGTTAATTAGAAAGATCCTAAAAGAATGTATGAGTTCTAGAAGTTCCTTTTCTAAGTCTCATTGGAAATTGATGTTGAGTTATGTTCTGTGTTGAGGTATATAAAATTGAGCATTTAGGATGAGCCTTTCACTAGGCCTGAGGTAGAGAGTGAGCAGTGGAATAAAAGTGATATATACGATACTATGTAAGTTTTAAACTAAGGAGGGGATATTTTACAGTAAAAAGGAACTAAATATTTGCAGGGGAATCTCATATTAATTTGATTATTTTCATTGCTATGTTGATAACATTGGCATCATAATGATTCCAAGAGAAGCCACAAATTTCAAAATTTTGTTGTTAGTGTTGTCAAGTTGGTTCTGTCTCCTAGAACCCTGTGTACAGCAGAGCTGAACCCTGCCCATTCCTTTTGGGCCATCATCTCATCTTCTGGCTCTATCAGATAAGGCTCCGCTGCTATTCATAGGGGTTTCGTGGCCCTTTTTTTCCGAAGTGGGTGGCCAGGTCCTTCTTTTCTAGTCTGTCCAGTCTGGGAGCTCCGCTGAAACCTGTCCATCCTGGGTAACCCTGCTAGTGTTTGAAATACTGGTGGCATAACTTTCAGCATCACAGCAACACCCAGCCACCAATGGGTGGTGTGGTTCCCTGATCGGGAAGCGAACCCTGGCTCCAGCAATGATAGTGTGGGATCTTAACCATTAGACCACCAGGGCTGGCAATTTTAGAACTGCAAAGTCATAAAATCTTGTCAGTTCAGTGGTTCCCAAATGTTCTCCTAGACTGGCTACAGTAAAATCATTGAAACATAGATTTTTGGTCTTTGTTCTTAGAAACTCATTTGATAGATCTGGGCTGTGGCTCTGAAGTATATACCTTTTTTTTTTTTTTTTTTAAGCCTCCCACTCACCACCCTGTGGTTCTGTTATGTAGCCTTGCTTGGAACCACAGCCTAATCCCTTCTTTAAGAGTAGTATTTTATTTTATTCAAATTCTTCTCTATCTTTCTATTTGTTCTACTAGACTCTCCGTATGATAAAAACATGAACTTTTTTCCAGAGTGAAGCTAACTGGATCAAATAGATCCTGCTTTTAAATTATTTTTCCATTTAGAACTAGAAAAGATACACTGTCATAAAATACCGCTCTTAATGATTGTCTTTTAAATATTGAAGACGAAAGAATTATATTTATCAAATATAACTTCCCAGTTTGCTTTGTGAGATAGGAATAACTATAATTGTGAATGTCTGTATTCTTTAAAATAATTTTTTAGGTAGAAGCTTCCATTGTTTAAAAGCAGTTAATTTAGAAATCAAATTAGTATTATTTTAGTGGTTAGGAAGAGAGATGGTTTTTTAAATCAGGGCCTGCTACTAAAAAGAGGTATGTAAATAGGTAATTTTTTTTTTTTTGGAACAGTTTTGTTAGTTTTGTAAAAATGATTCATAGTCATTCTGAAATTTTCAAAGTGCAAAAAAACCTAAAAATCACACAAAGTTCTGCCCTCTAGTTCTCCAGTGTTTGAATGAAATACTTCTAACATCTCTCACTTTAGACACATATATAATATTTAACATTACATAAATAAGATAATACTATACATGCTGAGTTTTCCTCTTCTTGTTTATTATATTATCGATGTATTTCCATGCTGATAAATACATATCTACATTATTTTTAATGGCTGCCCAAATTTACACTAGTTATAAGAACTATAGCCTGTTTATATTGTATTTAACCTGTTTCTTAATGGCAGCTACTTAGGTTATTTCTGTTACTTTAATTTAATGAAAAAATTAGGTTACATTGCTGTATGTACTTTTTGATAGCAACTGTATAAAATAGCCAGGTGCATAGGAAAAATAAGGAAAAAATACAAAATACGCTAAGACTAAAGTAGAATTTTGTTTGTTTGTTTTTGAAATTATGTGATTTTTTTCCTTTATGTTTTACAAAGTGCTTGGATTTTCCAATAAAAAGTATTATTTTTAAAGTTATATTTTAATGATTAATAGGCAGATGTCTACATAATAATTGAGTCTTTGACTAGGACAGAATTAAGAATAACCAAAGTGAGATTACTAAATCAAATAAGGCAGTTATCCATATCGAACTAAAGACATTCATCTCTTGTTTGAACATGAGCTGTATGAGGACAGAAATGCCTTCATCTGCACTCTGTTCACAAGCTGTTTCTTGTTTAATCACTTTCTGTAGAGCAAATTTATTTGAAACTCATGATAGTATTGTCAAACTAAGAAGCATAATGCTAAATCTTCTACAGATCTTATCGCACTTTTTAGTGTAGCTTATCTCCACTTGAATTCTTTCGAGATACAGTACAGTCTGCCTGCATAGACTATTAAAGGTATAAAATAATGTGTTTTTCTATTTCATTCCCTCTCCTATTTCCTAACCAAAATCTTTTTTTTTTCTTTTTATTAATACTGTGGTGTGTTTTGTGGTTATTTTGGTCATCAGAGTGATATTTTGATCTTGCTTACATGTTGAGGGGAGACAGTGTGTTAATACATGACCAGAATAACCTGCATTCATTACATAGAAATTTCAAACATAGAAAAATAGTAACATAGAAAACATAATATTTGTTTTACAGATGTTCGGTTACTGCTTAATAATGATAATCTTCTCAGGGAAGGAGCAGCCCAGTGAGTATTATATTAACATAATTAAAGTGACATGGGAAAAAATAATTTAAAAGTGGTTTTTAAGCACTAATCCCTGAAATAGGTATTTGCACATCAAGTTCAAATATATATAATTATATATATGTCCTAAACTAGATGGAAAATATTTTTGATCACAGAGGAACATAGGAACACAATTATAACATGAAATTCTCTATACTTTGTGTGTTTGGCAGTGGCTTATATGCTCAATACAGTCATGTGCCACATAGTGACATGTCGGTCAAGAACAGACCGCATATACAACAGTGGTCCCATATGATTAGTACCGTATAGCCGAAGTGTGTAGTAGGCTATACCATCTAGGTTTAGTAAGTACACTGTATGATGTTCGCACAGTGACAAAATCGCCTAACGACGCATTTCTCAGAATGTATCCCTGCCATTAAGTGACGCACGATTGTATTCTTTACTCATATGAGACTAGAGAGAGGCTTTATTCTTGAATCCGTCTCATCACCATTTCCTAATTCAGACTTTCAGCAGTTCTAACATGGATGTTTGCCTAATGATAACTTTTTTTTTTTTTAATTTATTTTTCCCCCAAAGCCCCAGTAGACAGTTGTATGGCATAGTTGCACATCCTTCTAGTTGCTGTGTGTGGGACACGGCCTCAACATGGCCAGAGAAGCGGTGCGTCGGTGCACGCCCGGGATCTGAACTGGGGCCGCCAGCAGCGGAACGCGCGCACTTAACCGCTAAGCCACGGGGCCGGCCCTGCCTAATGCTAACTTAACTGCTTTTTCTGGCTCTAGTTGCTCCCCTGCCCTATCGTCGTACACACTGCTGCCAAACTAATCTTTAGAAGTAGTTCTAGGTTCTCCTTTCTCAAAAAACCTCTGTGATTCTGCTTTGCCTCCCAAATGAAGTAATTATTCCATCATTCAGGGTCTTTCAGTTTGATTCAGTAAATCTAGCTGAACACCTGCTGTGTGCCAGGCATTGAGCTTGGTGCTCTCTATGACTTTGGACCTAACGTATCTTCTCCTCATGTGTTTTGCTTGTCTTGGTCCCTCTAATTTAAATACTCTTTTCTTCCCATGCCTCTGATTTCCATAAGACCAAGAGAGCCTACCCATTATTTCAAGGCCATTTCTCAGTATCATATCCATTATGAAATCACCCCTAATTCTCTTTTCTTCTTACCCTTGCCTCAAGAGAATGTAATTTTAAAATATATTTGTTCTTGGGGCTGACCCTATGGTGTGGTGGTGAAGTTCGCCGTGTTCCGCTTCAGTGGTGCGGGTTGGTGGGTTCAGGTCCTGGGCTCGAACCTACACCACTCGTTGGCCACGCTGTGGTGGTGACCCACGTATAAAGTAGAGGAAGACTGGCACAGATGTTAGCTCAGGTCTAATCTTCCTCAGTGGAAAAAAGTATATGTATATGTATACATATATATATGTATATTTTCCATGGTGCTTTATTGGTCATTCTCTTATGGTACTTTCTACTTTGTTTTATGGCTATGTTTATTATCTCTCCTATTCAGCTGTAAGCCCTTTGATCATAGGATCTGTCTGATTACTCTTGCATCTCTTGCAGCACCTACTCTATGTTGTATACTCAATATATACTTGAATAATTGGATACATATCTTATAGATGAGTAACCTTTACTTTCAGGGTTTTGAATGAAAAGACCATTTATATTTACTGATTTAATTTTCTTCTGCTAAACGTTAAAAACTGGATATCATTCTTCAGTTTTTAAAATAGCCATATCTATATAATATTTATAGTTAATATAGCATCAATAATGGAGAATTATAATTTTATTTAACTTGCCATGTGCAGGGCGGGAGACTTTTATTGACAAGTGAATTGTTTGGCTGTGATTTTTAAGTGCATTAAAGATGTTAATTTTAAGTAATTGACCTTTTTCTTTTTTAGTGCATTTGCACAGTATAACTTGGACCAGTTTACCCCAGTAAAAATTGAAGGTTATGAAGATCAGGTATGTTTTATATAAACACAAGATCTGGCTGTTCTTTATTTCATTTATAATGGTTGATGTAGCCTGCAAGAATTGTGAAGTAGTGTATTTAAAGATAGAAAAGTGTTCATTTTAATCATAGCCACTTATGGGCTACTTAGTTTCTTTTGTTGACATCAGTAATGCTATTAGCAGAAAGTCCCTTTTAGAGATATTCAAATATAATTCTTTTAAGATTTTAGAAAATAATTGCTTTAAATCTACTTTCTTGTTTTTTATAGGAAAAACAATCAATCCTATATTAATCCAAAATCTAGAAATATATATTAGTAAGATTTATATCATAATTTGGTTGCTCTGGAATTCTACAGTTCTTCATGTGAGTAACTTAGCATTTAGTAATTATTAAATCTCTTCTTTCCAAAGTGCAAGTTAGAATTGCTAAGCTAAGAAAAGCCACAAAAGGTCACTTACATTCTTATTTTTTATTTTTTTGGTTTAGAGTCACTAATAATTGAAAAGTGATTGTATTAATTCATATTGTGCTTACATGAAGCACAATTTATATAAAAAAATATGAAGAAGGAACTAGTAGGTAGAATATAAGAAAAAGTAGGAACAATTAGTTTTTAGTGGCTAATTATATCAAAGCTTGCATTTGGTATTATTCATTATGTAATATGTAGTCTTGTAGTTACTAGCCAGAAAAAGAGACTAGACAGAAAGTGAAACTAAAGGGAAAACATGAGCTTATATATATAGATATGCATGAGTGTATATACACATATATATAAAGCTATATAGTGTTTCATTTTATGAATCTCCTAAATTTATTTTCTTTCTGTCTTGGGAGATCTTGGTTTTTTTTATTTTTTTACTTTTTATTTTTTTTTTACTGTTCTAACAATATTGTATTGAACATCTTTGTACCTCTGGACACATAGTCTGTTGTTTTCTTAAGATAAATCAATCCCTAAAAGAAGATTTGCTGGGTCCAGGGAATGCATCTTTTAAAAATATTGAATAGCTTCCAAATTCATTTTACAAACCTAGCATAATATTAATACTTAAACCTAATAAAGATAAAACAAACAAAAACAAACTCTAATCTTACATGACTATAGATTTAAAAACTTGAAAAAGCTATTAGCAAGTAGAATCCAGAAATGTATTAGAAGAATAATATGCTAAGACTAAATAGAATTTATTACAGGAATGCAAGAATGGTTCCATGTAAGATGATATATTGGTCTTATCTATTAACCAACAAATCAAAGAGAAAAACCTTACGATATATCAATAGACAGTGAAAAGGGATTTGAAAAATTCAGCAGCTAGTTCTCATTACAAAAATGCTAAGTAAAATAGAGATAGAAGAAAACTTAAATAGGCTGTTTAACAAAAACCAATAATAAATATCATAAACTGCAAACATTAAAATAATTTTAGTTAAAATAGAAAATTAACCAGGTATGTCTACTTATCACCATTATTCTTTATCATAAATGGAGGTGTAGAAAATAAGAAAAGAGAATGAGAACTTTTAGAAAATTCTTGGGTGACATGATTTATATATTTAGAAATACTGATAGACTCTATTAAAATTAACCTCCCTAAGTCACATAAAAAAACCTACTAGACTTAAAAGAATTTTGTGAGATGGCTGAATTTAAGGTGAGTATACAAAACTCGTTAGCTTTCCTCTGTTGCAGCAAGTAAGTACTTTAAACTAGAAATGATTGGAGGGGGAGGAGTTCCATTTTAAATAGTGGTAAAACTCTACATTAACCTGGGAATAAACTTACCAAGCAAGAAAGGCGTAGGATTGTGAAGAAAATGGTGATTGTCTTGTTGAAACGTGTAACAGGAACTGAATGGAAAGGCACACCACATCCCATTTTGAGATAGAAAATTAAATTATTTAAAAATTAAAATATGAATTTAATGCAATTTGATTAGAATCCTGTTAGTTATTAAATTGGTCAAAATTTTCCTCAAGTTTACATGAAAAATTACATGCTTGCAAAAAACAAAAATGTAAGAACAGTAAGAATGGTAAGAGAGAATTGCCTTACTAGATAGCAGAAGATGCTTTACAACCAATGTAAAGTCATATCAGGTGGCATTGTATAGAGTAGACAAATAGATCAGTGGAGCAGCATATAGAACCAGAATTTAGTCCCAAAGTACATAAAGATTTTTATACATGACAAGGTTATAACTTAGACAGATATGTAATAAAAGATATTGGCACAACTGATTGCTATCAAGAAGGAAGTTAAGTTGGAGCTGTGTCTCATACAATATACAGAAAAAAATTTCAGGAGGATTAAAAATTGGTAAAGTGACTAAAATTGTAGAAGAAAGTCTGCATGTACAGTGTAAGGGTAGGGGAGACCATATCAAGTAAGACTGGAAACCCAGAAACTGTAAAAGAAAAGATGGACATTTTGCTACATAATAATTATTTTAACTGTAGAATGAAACAGATACCTTAAACAAAGGACTCATAAATTAATAAGAAAAAAAAAACCCAGATGAAAAATATTAAAGGATATTTGCTCACAGAAGAACAATAGCTTGCAAACATGAAAAGATATTTCGATCTGTCAGTAGTCAGAGAAATATAATAAAAGTTATCAGATATGTTTTATACCCATCAGACTGAAAAAAGAACTATATGCCTGCTGATGGTAGTAATGTGAAGGGAAATATCTCATATATTGTTTGTAGAAATGTGGATGTCACAGCCATTTTTTGGAAAGCATTCTAATTATGTATTAAAAATATATAAATCCTTTACCTACGCTCCACACTGCTAGGGAATCTATCCAAGAGAAATGGAGGCATCCAATGAAAATAAAAACATAAGTGTGCTAAAATATATGTTCAGTAATACTTATTTCAACATTTTTAATGTGCCCATCTTTCCCCCAAAAGAGAAAATAGCCAAGAAATAAAGAGATGATCTATCAATAGCAGAATGGCAGAATAAGTTATGTTATATCCATATTATGGGATATTATGCAACCATTAAAAAGAATGGTGAGGGGCCGGCCCCGTGGCTTAGTGGTTAAGTGCGCACGTTCCGCTGCTGGCGGCCAGGGTTTGGATCCTGGGACCGCACTGATGCACCACTGCTGAGGCCACGTCCCACATACAGCAACTAGAAGGATGTGCAGCTATGACAGACAACTATCTACTGGGGCTTTGAGGGGAAAATAAATAAATAAAATCTTTAAAAAAAAAAAAAAAAGAATGGTGAGAGGTATACTGGTTGACTTGGAAGGATTTCCATGAGGTGTTGAAAAAAGTCAGATGCAGAAAATTGTGTGTGCATATGCATTTTCATTCCATTCTTGTAAAACAATAGCAAAAAAACCTCTCTGTGTATGTATACATAGATGTGTGTATATTTATCTATGTAGGATTATATGACTGAAAAAAATTTGTAAGGATACGTTCTGTGTTTGCATGATTTACATCAGAGGGATGGGGAAGTCCTGGCATAGGTAAGGAGTCAAAGATTGGGAGAGTTGCAAGAGAAGGAAGAAGAGGGAAATTTTTTAAATAAAGAACAAATGTCAAATTTATGCATGTATAATTTAAATATACATATATGAATAAATTACATTTTTAAAAATTTGAAGGTCAATTGACAACAACTGTCAATGATTAGCTTATAATAACAAGAATCAGGCACTTCATAGTAGATGAGATTATGGGCCCAGGAGCAATGTAGGGCACACTGAAGAGGATTCTCACTGGATTAAAACCATTCTTGTAACCATTCTCATTGAAGGTTATTACCAGTTCCTTAGTTTTGAGGAACAGGAGACTGATAACAGAAATAGTAAGCTGTTTATAGTTCTCAAAAAAAGAAATAAAAACCTGACTCCAGCAGTGCATTAGAAGACGCATTTTTTTCATCAGATAGCTAGAAATTATATTGGGAGAAAATAAGTTGCATTTATCTAAGGTGGATGAGAGTAGCCTCATTGTCTTTATAATCTACTCATTTGAAGTGTTATAGTTGTACCATATAGTTAAACCAGTTGCTTGGAGTAGAATTATTTTATAGTTTTAAGGAAATAGCTTAAGTGAATGTATATTAATATATATCAGTACTTAAATGCTATTTTAATCAGTATTTAAATTCGTTTTTTTCCAAAATTCATTGGCTCATTGAAGGTATTGATAACAGAACATGGTGATTTGGGAAATGGAAAGTTTTTGGATCCAAAAAACAGAATCTCTTTCAAATTTGATCACTTAAGAAAGGAAGCAACTGATCCAAGACCGTATGAAGCAGAAAATGCAATTGAATCCTGGAGAACTTCAGTAGAAACTGCTCTTCGAGCTTATGTAAAAGAACATTATCCAAATGGAGTCTGCACTGTAAGTTTCAATGTAGACCTGTTTTCTTTTGTCTTCTGTAAATATGACAGTGTTTTTATGATCTCCTGAAATTTATAGTAACTTAGAAAACTGACAGTTTATAGCTTGGCATTCTTTTTTTTCTTGAAGTAAATATTTCTGAGAGTGTTGGCTGTTTTTTGGGGTTTTTTCCCAAGAAACTCTAATAGTGAATATATTATGATATATATGTGATATGGAAAAATGGTTGTACCTTGAATTAAATTCAAGTAGGAATTCTCATGCGTTGATTGGAGGAGCATGACATGATGAGATTGTTTCATCTCCTGTTCATGCCTCACCTCAGTAAGTTTAGATCAAACTTCTTTTCATTAAGTTACAAGATCATAGGACAAATAAAATTATTTGGAAGTGGAATCATGTCCTCGTGTGTTTTATAATCAAATTTCTTATGTTGTTTAATGTGTCTTTCATATATTTAACCTATTTTTATATTTTCAGGGTGAAATATGGTAGAAAGCAGAAGTGCCTTTTTTTCCTTTCATAAAATTGTTTGTACCCAGATAGGCCTTTTAGTCCCCTACAGTTTGTTTGGACTTCCATGATCTTGTCAAGAGCCACAGTGATCTTTTGAAATGCAAATCAGATCATGAAAATCCTCTGCTTGAAATCCTTCAGAGATTTCCGTTTGCACTTAGAGTAGGTCCAGGCTTCTGAATGTGGCTTTCAAAGCCCTGTGGACCTGGCCTTTGCTTACCTCTCCAACTTAAGGTGACCATACATCCTGGTTTATACCTGCTGTCCCAACATAACTATTAATATTACCAACAACACCTCATTTCACTCTCAGAAGTTTCTTGGTTAGGACAGAAATTCATATGTCCCCTTAAGTATCTAGCTCTTAATAATTATTTGAGAAATAACAGCAACATAACCTAAAATATCTTATAAGGTCTTTGAATTATAACCTTGTTGCTTAGGATTATTTTGAAAGAATAACTCAAGAATAAGGTGGTTAGGTTGAGGTAGAGAGTCCTTGTTTGTTCCTGGAGGATTGAAAGGCACAAATTGTTCATTACTTTTAAATCAGGAGCCAGGAGGTGAAATAACATCATCATACCATCACAGGCATTCTCCTAATGACCTTTCTCATTTATAAGTAAATAACATTCTCACCTCTATCCCAATATTTTTTAAAATGACTAGAGAAATGGCAACCCTTAAGATTGTGAAGTAAGCGAAGATAATAAACACAATCTAGGTCCAGTTTTTATTTGCATGGAAACAGCCAGATTAGTATCTGTGTGTTTAAAATAAATTATCTAGAGCCAGCCCTAGGGCTGGCCCCGTGGCTTAGCGGTTGAGTGCGCGCCCTCTGCTACCGGCGGCCCAGGTTCAGATCCTGGGCGCACACTAACGCACCGCTTCTCCGGCCATGCTGAGGCCGCGTCCCACATACAGCAACTAGAAGGATGTGCAGCTATGACATACAACTATCTACTGGGGCTTTGGGGGAAAAATAAATAAATAGAGCCAGCCCTGATGGCCTAGTGGTTAAAGTTTGGCACACTCCCCTTCAGCAGCCCGGGTTCAGTTTCTGGGCGTGGAACCACACCACTTGTCTGTCAGTTGCCATGCTCTGGTGGCGGCTCACATAAAAGAACTAGAAGAACCTACAGCTAGAATATACAACTATGTACTGGGGCTTTGGGGAGGAAAATAAGAAAAAAAAGACAAAGAGGGAAATAAATAGGAGTTCCTTTTAAAAAATAAATTATCTACACTTATTATCATACCTGTGTTTGGAATGAAAAGTATAGTATATCTAGGCTGTTTGTGAATATTTTAGACTACAGTTAGTTTTATTCAAAGTGTGAGCTTTTTTGTGATCCACCTTAGAATCTGTGATTAGGTGTACATATTTGAGTACTTGTTTTTCTAGCTACTATATTGGAATTCTTTAAATGTTTTTGCCAAAGTGCTATACTATTTTCAGTATTCTATAAATATTTAAAGTTGGGCATTCTGTGGCGCTAAATTCACCCTTGTGTTTGTTTTCTTTGCCAATAAGGTATATGGTAAAAAAATAGATGGACAGCAAACTATTATTGCATGCATAGAAAGCCATCAGTTCCAAGCAAAAAACTTTTGGTAAGTTAAAATTTTGTGTATTGGGGAATTTTGACGTTGTTTATGTTCTTTGTAGTTCTTGCTTTACTGATTGGGCCTCTACCTTGTTTATGTATGATTGATTAAGAGCAATCTAAACGTCATATAAAACCTCAGCCTTTTGGTATAAGAAAGATGTCTGCTCCATTATCAGCCTAATCATTTAAAGGTAGCAGTAAATCCATTGACTCTCAGTGAAAAGAGCGTGGGAGAGCGTCAAGTGTTTTTAGAGACTAGCAAGCAGCTTCCTAAGGGAACATGTGTGCCTGTGAGCAGACCAGTTGGCAGGCCCATGTGCTCATTCTGAGATGCCATTGTTCCTGAATGAGACTTAAATGAGGGAGGAGGACAGAGGTAATTATGAAGTGAAGAATGATGATTTTTTTGTGTGTGAACTTTGGGGCCTCTGAAGTAGATGTTTTCATGTGGATTGCTTCGTGCTTGGTTAGCCAATGTGAGGAAGTAGTGACATGTTTTATATAGTGAGGCAAGTTACAATCATGCCTTATAATTTTGTGTACAGATCAGTTGATTATTCCTTGTAAAAGTCCAGCCACCCAAAGCACTGACTTGCTTTCTTAATCTTGGACCTTTGATAAGTTGTTGGGCCTTTTTATTCTTAGAAAGACTTTTTCTGAGATAACTCTTGTTATAAAATTCTGAGGCTCTCCAAGACTTTATAAGTTCAGAATTGAATGAAAACTTTATCCCCCTTTTTTGTTAATACATGCTAAGGTCATCAGAATAAGTATGGTCATAATATTTACCTTTTAAGTATGTTAGTCTTTGACTTGTTAGCCAGTTTGGTTGGTGGCGCAACTGGTAAAGTAACAGTTATCAGTAGCCCTATGGACTAGTTTGGTTCATGGCCCAAGGTTGCTCCACTACTTAACCCTTGCAAAAATAAATGCAAGTTTATAAGGTTAACCAAGAACATTTGGAGTAACACAGATCCATTATCACTGAAGGAAAATCAATTTTTTGTGTGTGAGGAAGATTAGCCCTGAGCTAACATCTGATGCCAATCCTCCTCTTTTTGCTGAAGAGAGGCACTAGGTTAACATCTGTGCCCATCCTCCTCTACTTTATATGGGACGCCGCCACAGCATGGCTTGACAAGCAGTGCATCAGTGCGGGCCTGGGATCCGAACCTGTGAACCCCAGGCCGCCGAAGCAGAGCGCTCGCACTTAACCGCTATGCCACTGGGCCGGCCCCCAGAATATGTCTTTAGCATGCAAAGAGCAAATAGAAGTCAGAGAAAAGGAGTTGCTCTGAAAAGGCTGTCAGAAAAAAATAGGATAAAATTCATTATCTAGGAGACAAAAACGGATAACATACCTGTTGCTTGTTTGTAATGTCAACAGTTTCCTACAATGAATGTGTATTAATTTGTATCCCAAAAGTCATTATTGGAAGTGGGAGGAGGATGTGGCTTTTATGTGGAAACTTGAAACATAAAATTGGAAAAGGGAAAAAAAATCTAATGCTTATAATTCTTTGTAGCCTTTCTCTTTCCAGATATCAAAATCTCCTTAAGAATGTTGTTTACTGCCCATTCTTTTTAAATTATTTGATACTTTGTATCATTCAGTGGATGTTAAACTACATTGACTGTGTTTGTGAAAGCCCCTGATAATCTGAACATTTATTCAGTTTATTCTTAATTAAAGCATAGGTGAGTCTATTGAAGAAGTAGCTTAAAAGTTTTCTCTAAAAGTAGGTTATATGATTTAGCTTTGAACTGTATTTTAAGTCTTAGCTTTAGAATTCTGAAGTTGCATCCATTATATAGGTCCTTTCTTATCAGTAGGGTGAAGATTAAATTAAATGTAGCTCATAACTGAACTTAACTGTTTGATTCCTTTGAATATTTCAGTGATTAAAAAATGAATGTCTGGCATTCATCCCCCACACTCTCTCATACTGTAGCATTAAATTTAAATCTGGAACTTAAAATTTATTCAAATTATTTTCCCTACCTTATTTACAGCTGCTGTTTTTATTTTTAAGGAATGGTCGTTGGAGGTCAGAGTGGAAGTTTACAATCACTCCTTCAGCCACTCAGGTGGTTGGCATCTTGAAAATTCAGGTATGAAATAAAAAGAATTTGTTTACTGATCTCTAGATGATTCTGAACAGAGAAACGGCTAATTCATAAGTTTACATTTTCATAGTATACAGTAGCCGTTTCTTTTCTAGATCTTTGTTTTAAGGTATTGGGAAAAACAAGTAGTGCTGATTTCATCTTGTAGATAACCTTGCAGTTCATTCCCTAATCATCAAAAATCTGCAAGGATAGCTGACAGGTTCTAAAAACAGAGCTAAAATTAGATGCTACCATTTGGTCTGCTCTTCATACAGTTTGTTCATCCAAGCATCCTCTGAGTTTGAGTTGTGGTGTTCTGTCTTCTGAAATGAGTGGAGTTGGGTGAAGTATAATGTTAATGTATGTGTGTATAAATGTATAAATATATTTATTATATGTGTATATTAATATATGTACATAATACGTATGTCTTTTAAGTATCTTCTGTTCTCATATTTGGCTTCTTTTGTGAAACTCAGTAGAACTGAATTCTTTGACTCTTCATGTAAGCTCAAATGTTTATATAGAAGAACATTTGATAACTAAGATCAGTTATTGGAATATAAATATTACTAAGTCAAAGGAAAATACTAATCTTTTTCTATCTTGGTTCATTTATTTATTCAATGTATTTGTTGATCAGTTATCTTGAAAGGTATTGTGCTAAGAGCTATAAAGGAATAAAGGTGAATCAGATGCTGCTGCTTGATCATCTGACTCCAATATACATTTCTAGTCTTAGATCCTATTACTTTTTTTTTTTTTTTAAGATTTTATTTATTTTTATTTTTTCCCCCCAAAGCCCCAGTAGATAGTTGTATGTCATAGTTGCACATCCTTCTAGTTGCTGTATGTGGGACGCGGCCTCAGCATGGCTGGAGAAGCAGTGCGTCGGTGCGCGCCCAGGATCCGAACCCGGGCCGCCAGTAGCAGAGCACACGCACTTAACCACTAAGCCACGGGGCTGGCCCATTAGATCCTATTACTTTTATGTCTTGGTGTGACTGTCCCTTAGGGGCTAGAGAATAGAGGTTAAGAGCATGGATTTTGAAACCAGACTGCCTGAGTTTGAGTCCCAGCTCTGCCAGTTATTAGTTGTATGACATCAGGAAGTCATTTAAGCTCTTTTGTTTGTTTCCTCATTGGCTAAAAAAAGAAAACAACAACAATAAAAAAAAGCTAATTTGATTGTTTGAAGATTAGTTAATATGGGCAGAATGGTTAGAACATAGCTAGACATAAGTGCTTGATGAATAATAGCCATTATTGTTGACATTATTCTTTCCTTCAGTTAGGCCTCAGTAGCTCTCACCTGGATAATTTCTAAAATGGTGCCCTTGATGGACCAAAGCTTGTTGAGAGCCTAGATTGTCTGGTTCACAGTTCTGTCTTCAGCACTTAGCATGATGCCTAGCATATAATTGTTACTTTATTTTGTTGAATTGCTTGACTCTTCGCCATCGTCTAATCTACTTTTCACATTGCCATCAAAAAAAATGATTTTTTAAAATTTAAATCTAGATGTGTTACTTGCCTACTTAAGGCCATTTTAGTGGTGCACTCTCACCTACTAGATAGTCTAGATATATTTGCATGGCATATAAGGCTCAAAGTTGACTTGTCCCCTACCTGTATATTTCTCCAGCCACCCCCTCCTCTCCCCGACCTCAACACACATTCCAACCATAAGTCCCCCCAAACCTTTCTTTTTTTTTTTTTTAAAGATTTTATTTATTTATTTATTTTCCCCCCAAAGCCCCAGTAGATAGTTGTATGTCATAGGTGCACATCCTTCTAGTTGCTGTACGTGGGACGCGGCCTCAGCATGGCCAGAGAAGCGGTGCGTCGGGGCGCGCCCGGGATCCGAACCCCGGGCCGCCAGCAGCAGAGCGCGCGCACCTAACCGCCAAGCCACGGGGCCGGCCCCCCCAAACCTTTCTAAAGTGTGCTCTTCTCTAAGCTCAGTTGCCTTATCTTTCCTGGTTTAGTTGTTGTCATACTTCTTTGGTTTAACGCAAATGCAGTGTTACCTCTTCTCTGAAGTCCTCTTTTTAAGTCTGAGAGAGAGTCTGGAGTATTGCTAATGTACTTTGTACATAGCTCTTGCTATGTTGTGTTGAAATATGAGGTCAGGGACTGTCTTTATAAAAACTGTGTGTCCCTAGAACCTTCCGTAGTAGCAGGCATATATAGTAATCATTCAGTTAATGTTTATTGAATAAATTCATGTCTTTGAATTTGAGAATTGAATGGTTGGTAGAAATACACAAAAGAGTTTGAAAGGGAATGTTGTGAGCTCAATTTTGGAAATCTTGAGTTTAGGTACCATTAGAATATCTATGAGATAAAAATGTTCAGCAGTCAGGTCAATGGAGGGCTTGCCTGAGTAATTGCGGGAACTACTAACTAGTCTCCTCACTGACTGGGGCCAGGAGGAGTCTTGCTGGAGTGTGAACGGTCAGGAGCTCAGCAGAGAAGTGTAGGTTAGAGCTGAAATTGGTAGTCATCTCCATTGATGTGATTGCTTAAGCCGTGAGGATATTGATGATTCCTATAATACGCTTTCTGTAATTTCTTTTTCTAATAGGTTCATTATTATGAAGATGGTAATGTTCAGCTAGTGAGTCATAAAGATATACAGGATTCCTTAACAGTGTCTGTAAGTAATTCCAAAATAAAATTTAACCTAATACTGATATATAACCAGAACAGTTTTAACATTTTAAGTAATATTTCTGCTTCAGATTAAAAGCGTTTTCAGATAGATTAAAGATGGTAAGTAATTGGAAATCAGTACCTAACTCTTTTTAGCAGCTTTATTGAGATGTAATTCACATACCATTCAATTTGCCTATTTAAAGTGTGAAATTCAATGTATTTTAGTATATTAACAGGATTGTACAACAATCACCACAGTCTAATTTAGAACATTTTCATTCTCCAAAAACCCTGAACCCATTAACAGTCACTTCCTATTCCCTGCCATCAGACCTTCCCCTAAACTCCTCTTAGCCCTAGGCAATGTGAATCTACTTTCTGACCTTATGGATTTACCTGTCCTGGATATTTTATACAAATGGAATCCTACAATGTATAGTCTTTTGTGACTGGCTTTTTCACTTAGCATAATATTTTCATGGTTCATCCATTTGGAGCATGTATCAGTACTTCATTCCTTTTCATTGCCAAATAATATTCCATATACCACATTTTATTTATCCGTTTATCAGTTGACAGAGATTTGTGTTGTTTTCTACTTTTTTGCTCCTGTGAACCTTCGTGTTCTATTTTTTGTGTAGACATTTGTTTTAATTTCTTCTTGATATACACATGGCAGTGGAATTACTGGGTCATATGGTAGTTCTAAGTTTAACCTTTTGAAGAACTGCCAGACTAATTCCAAAGTAGCTGGACCATTTTACATTCCCATCAGTTGTATATGAGGGTTCTAGTTTCCCGCATCTTCACCAAAACTTATGTCTGTTTTTTTGATTATAGCCATTCTAGTCCATATGAAGTGGTAGCTCATTGTGGTTTTTATTTACATTTTCCTGATGGATGATGATATTGAGCATCTTTTTCTGTATTTATCGGTCATTTGTCTATCTTCTTTGGGAAAATGTCTATTCAGATCCTTTGTCTATTTCTTAATTGGTTATTTGTGTTTTTATTGTTGAGTTGCAGTTGTTACTTATATATCCTGGATGTAAGTCCTGTGTCAGATGTAGGACTTGCAGATATTTTCTCCCATTCTGTGTATCTTTTCACTTTCTTGATAGTACCATTTGCAGAACCAAAGATTTTAGTTTTGATACAGTCCAGTTTATTTTTTCTTTTGTTACTTGTGCTTTTGGTATATTAATAGAAACCATTGAGTAACCCAAGGTCATGAAGATTTACTCCAGTATTTTCTTTGAAGAATTTTATAGTTCTAGCTCTTAAATTTGTACTAAACTTTTTTTTTTTTTTTTTTTTTGGTGAGGAAGATTGGCCTTGAGCTAACATCTGTGCCAATCTTCTCTATTTTGTATGTGGGACGCTGCCACAGCATGGCTTGATGAGGTGTGTGTAGGTCCGTGCCTGGGATCCAAACATGCGAATCCGGGCTGCTGAAGCAGAGCACACGAACTTAACCACTATGCCACGAGGCTGGCCTCTCCTGTACTTATCTTTTAAACTCTATTGTGTTTTTTTCCCTCTATCTATTTGGATTATGATTTAGTGAAGTTTTTCTGAAGTTCAGCTTTCAAATGCAAGAAACTTTGAACTTGGTTTTATTTCCCCGCAGAGTTCTTTCACACATTGTTTTCATTGCGCATACAACTATTTCTTTGTGGAGTTTTTTTACCCCAAGGATATTAATAATATAACATTAGCAGTGACATTTTCCCATAAACATTTGTGTTGTACGCCTAAAAGTACCAGTATGTTATAAACATCAATTGCTAGTATACAAAATTAGCTAACCCACAAATATTAAAGAAAAGTTCATTTTTAATTTAAGAAAGTGTTTGATTTAACATTAAGAAACATGTAAGAATGTATTAGGCCAGATGCTACCTGAGAAGAGAAGAAAGCTGGGGGTTTTTTTCAATTTTTCATTAGCACTTAGGTGATTTCTGCTTTTTTGCTAAGTGGTACTCTTCTTGCAAAATTTGCCATAAAAGAAACTTACTGATGTCTGGTTTTCCATGAGACATTGTATTTGGTATAGTTCTATATTATGAGCATGCATGTAGTAATTGGAACTCAGTACCTAACTTGGTCTGTCTTGTTTGGGGAGTTTGACACTGAGCAAAGATTCTTCTAAAGAAAGATTTGTCTACAAAATTATATACTGTGGAGGTGTGAGAGATGGTCATAGTAATTAAACTTGAATATGCCATTTTGTGCAAGCTTTTTAGGAATGCATTTTTGACTTCATCTTAGAGAGTTTTTATTGTTGTTTTATTGTTTTTGGACAGAGAAAAAATGCACCCATGTTAGAAATATAAATATATATGTGTAAATATATATAAATAATATATACAAAGTACGGTATTAGAGAATTTTGGTGGTCTAGTTAAGATTCTGCACTCTCACCATGGCCTGGGTTCGTTACCCAGTCAGGGAACCACACCACTCATCTGTCAGTTGCCATACTGTGGGAGCTCTGGGTTGCTGTGATGCTGGTAGCTATGCCACTGGTATTTCAGATTTCAGCAGAATCACCCATGGTGGACAGGTTTCAGCAGAGCTCCCAGACTAAGACAGACTAGGAAGAAGGACCTGGCCACCCACTTCTGAAAAAAATTGGCCGTGAAAACCTTATGAATAGCAGCAGAGCCTTGTCTGATACAGTGCTGGAAGATGAGAGGATGGTGCGAAAAAACGGGGCAGGATTCTGCTCTGCTGTATACAGGGTCACTAAGAGTCAGAATAGACTTGACAGCACTAACAACAAGTTAGAGAATTTACATTAACACTGTTTTATAAAAAAGTCTAGATTTTCATTAACTTTACTGTTAGGAAAAAAGCAAAGAAATCCTTATATTGGAATGTTAAAATTTTTCCAGAAAATATTTAAACACTACAGTAAATTTACCTTAAACTTTAAAATGTTTTTCCTAATTGGTAATCTTTCTTTAATGTATCATTATGGTGGTAAATATTGTTCAGTAAATATTTAACAATATTTAGATATAGTCATTAATTAGAAAGCTATGACTAACTTCTTACCTGTAAAGATTGTCTATTGGAATGTGTGTTGTGTTGTAATTGGATTTTTCCTCAATGTGTATATTAAGATTACACTTTCCTTAACCAGTAAAACACTGAGACCAGGCTCATTCTGTAGACTTTTAAAATACTTTTGCCTAGTTCCCCTTGGATATAGAGTAATTGATCTTACAGTATTTTCTGTTTGTCATAATTTCCATCTGTTATTTATTAAATTATAACAAATCATTAACCATACATATATTGACATACCTATTTAAAAAAATAGTGGTGTAGTTTTAAATTACTATTTTATTTACTTTTGTTTTTGTTCTTCATTCAGAATGAGGTACAAACAGCAAAAGAATTTATAAAGATTGTAGACGCTGCAGAAAATGAATACCAGGTATGATTTTCAAACATTATACAATCTATATTTGCTTATAAGTAACGATACAAATTTTAATGCAGTCATAAGCCTGAATTTTTTCATTGTTTCACTGTAATAAGATATAGTCTTTTTTGTGTGTTTTTTGTCTGTTTGCGTGTTTGTTTTTAGTTCAAGGGTGAATTTGTGAAAGTGTAGCCAAAACTCAGTTTTAGCCAACTGTAATTTCTGAGTGTTGATCAAAATATGCCAAGATTTTGAATGATTATTTTGTTTCTGATTGGAAATTTTATTTTAGGAGGTGTTTCCTAAAGCATTTGGATGATGTGTCATCTGCTTAGATCATATTTCATTTTGTACTCACTTTTTACATTATTTGTCAGCTTCTAAACCACACTGTTGAACGGAAGCATTTCATTTGTGGATTGGACACATTTCCACTCCTTCAAATAGTAATTTATAAAATTGCTTTGAGTGAAATTAAAATAGATCCAAAATGAGGACATACAAATATTAAATCTAATTTACAATTTCATTTCATTAAATTTAGTTATTCAAAATGGGTATAAGCCTTTTCTTTTAGCTACTTTTAAACAGTTTTTAACATCATATTGGGGTTTTTATTTGACTTTTTAAAAGCAGTGAAATAGGCTGCTTAAATAAAGGTTTTTCCTAAAACATCTGTGTGTTTTATGAATTGTTCTGTTCCTTTTATGTCTTTTAAACTTTTAACTACTGTTTTTTATAGACTGCCATCAGTGAGAATTATCAGACAATGTCGGACACTACTTTTAAAGCCTTACGTCGACAGTTGCCAGTTACACGCACTAAGATTGATTGGAACAAGATCCTTAGCTACAAGATTGGCAAAGAGATGCAGAATGCATAAGATGAACATTGCATGACCGGATCATTTTAGTGTCTTTGCATTTTAAAAAAAATCATTACAAAAGTATTCAGAACTGTTAAGCTACCCAGTCAGATGGGCTGTTGCCATTTAAAATCACTGTAATTAATTAGTTTGGTTAGAGCACAAAGCTTAGCTAATCAACCATTATTTTTCATTTCTTTTGTTCAAAGAGGATTGAAAATCAGTTTAGTTTAAATGTCTTTTACTTTCTGTTATTCCTTTCTTTCTTACAATGAAGAAATGATTCCTCTAGTTTAATGTTAAAAGTTTTTGAAGTGTTTCAAAAATATTTTACTTATCGTAACCCTAAAATTGTTTTTTGGTTTATGAAGTGGGTAACTTTTGATATTTGCCCAGTTCTTTTTAATGGGGTCAATAATGGACATTCTAGTTTAAGGTGGTTGATGGATTTAGCCATATATGCTGCTAAAGAAATTGTCTACCTTTTCCCCCTCACCTCTTCCATTTATGTAAGATTGAGATTAGAGGGAAAGCATTTTCTATATGAATTGTGTTTAAACCTTTCAAGAAGGTTATTTAGCTAGCTTAGTGTTTAACTAAACTTTTTTTAAACAAAGCCAAGGTCTAATGCTGTTTTGAGATTCTGAAATTAAATGAAAATACTTATTTCAGA
Organism: Ceratotherium simum simum; assembly: GCF_057802395.1. Taxonomy (NCBI): domain Eukaryota; kingdom Metazoa; phylum Chordata; class Mammalia; order Perissodactyla; family Rhinocerotidae; genus Ceratotherium; species Ceratotherium simum. The sequence continues at coordinate 75,437,948 of NC_141900.1, forward strand.
AATGCATTTAATGCTTTTTTCTTGTGACAGTTACGCAAATTAGCTTGAATTCCATATGTCCCTGGGTTATTTTTATCATAAAGCCACAAATGTATTATAACAAGGCAAATTGTAATATATATAATCCTGAACTCATGACCATGTCTCAGTTTATTTTTTTTCTTAGATTGAAAATTGCTGAAATTCAATGTGACATTAAAATGAAAAGTTTCCTATTTATTTGAGTAGAAAATCGCTTACCAGTGAGTCGTATACTATTTTAAAATACTTTGTTTGGATATTGTAATTCTTAACTGGTTGTAAGTTAGAAAAGCTGGGAGTACATATGGTGTGCAGTTACAGTCTAAATTTTTCCATCTGCCTATGCATCATAAGCATGTTTGTAATATTTTAAAAAATACATTTACTGATGCTACAGGAATTTCAAGCCTGTGGTGAATGTTAGTATTTACTATAGGGAGTGGGGTGGATTTATGGTTTAATTCAATCGAGTATTGCTATTATACTCCAGTGGAATCCTTTCCTCACATACTCCTGTAGATGTCTGGGCCTGGAAATGTTTTTTTAAAAACACCACTTTTATTATGTACAATAAAATATTTCTTTAGCTTGAATTGTATAGATTTTAAAAATCCTCTCAATGAAAGCATGTCGTTTAATTTCTTTTTAAAAACCACTGTTGGGCTTTGAAAGCATTGAGAATATAATATGAAGTTAAGACATTTTTGGTTAAATGGTTTTCTCTAGTTTTAAGATGCAAGTTTTGCCGTATTGGGATTCCTGAAGAAAATGAATTGGCAATGTTAATTATTCCCTTTTTTAAAAGACATTTTAAAAAATCTGCTGATGATTCTGAACTAAATACTGGATGAATCTTTAATTGATTAGTTCAGTTGTATCAATTGGGCTATCTATGTTACTTTGGCTCCGTTTTATGGCCTAGGATACTTTCTTGAAAATACATGCAATTGTTTTTAAGATGAGGTGCATGTGAAAGGTAATATTTATCAAAATAATTTAGAACACAGTCTGAAATAATGCTTGTACAATAGACTAGTCTTTCATAGTCTAAGAAGAGCATTTTATTAAAGTGGAAGAAGAATGGAAACACAAAGTTATTCTAAAGCTCAGATATAGTTTTAATAGGAATCTTAATGTCTGCTGTGTTGAATGGGCTGAAGTGTGGAGGCAAGGGCAAAATTAGGGAGAACAATTAGAAGGCTACTGCAGTAATCTAGCTGAGAGAGAATGCTGGCTTGGCCTGAGGTGGTAGCTGTAGGCTGTAGAGGTGGTAAGTTCTGGACATATGTTAAAGGTAAAATCGACAAGATTTGTCAGAAGATTTGGTTGTGGAATGTGTGATAAAGAGAGAAGTGTCGAAGACATCTTGGAGTTGAGAAATTGGGGAACATTCAGGTTGGGTGGATAGGGCTGGTCAGGAGCTCGGTTTTAGATTTCAAGGGGAAAATATCATGTAGCAGTTAAAGACTGGAGATAGGAGGTAGAGGAGCGCTCTGGCTAGATGAAGGGGAGGTGAATGGACCTGGGAAACAAAAGGACTACTCAAGGTTAGTGATAATGAGTTTAAAGTGAGACCAGTGAGGATGGCTTTGTTTTTCTTCAGCCATGTAAAGCTGCGTGGGTGCAGGCATAGAGTAGATGAGTTGAATTGAACCAAGGTTGTGCTATTGCCAAGAGAGTCTGACTGACCACATGAAGAGGAGGCAAGGTTGTAATGATAGTCTGTGGTGCTTAAGCTAGGTAAGGGGGAGGGGAGGACGGGAGGGGAGGAACAGTGAGGAGGTAGCACAATCAGTGGATTATGTGTGTGTTTAGAGTTGGAGTACGGAAGGAAATGTAGGAAGTGGTGGTTAGAGTGATGTGCTTAAAACTGAGATTTTGAGGAATTATGCTTATTAGTCATGACAAGTTTGACCAAGGAAGTGACTGGCTGAGGTAGGAGAGGAGAGGATTTCAGGCAACTGTGAAGCCTGGGGTTGTTGTGAACATTGAAATCAAGAATTACAGTACAAGTAAGTGTTCTGACACAAGTGCTGTTTATCCAGACTATACTTGGATATACATTTATTATACATTTGTATGAGTTAGATAAATATGTGATACAGATATTCATGAGGCTTTTCCTCATTTGAGGTTTTGGAAACTAAAATGGGAACAGGAGCCTTAAAAAAAGGTGTCCTGGAAATTCTAGTTCAATACAAATTGTGCTTGAAAAGTGAAATTCTTAGGAAAGTAATTAAGGACAGCTATAGATAATACTATAGTATTTGGGCGGCCCTTTCTGTGGGTAAATCATTTTTGACTTTTAATCACACCAACAGCTTGGAATAATGCAGGATCCCTTGGAATGATCTTCCATACTGATCATCAGTTTGTGCCTTTACTAGCTAGTGGGTGTAAAATATAAAGGCATATTTTGCCAGCAGTTAACACAGGTGTTCTGTAATGCACGCACATTATGGAACATCCTAAGAAAGATGTGTATTTCTGTTCACTTCTCTATAGTAGATTATTTAAGAGCAGAATCGAGATGTACTTGGTATTCCTAAATTGTAGTATTTTTGGCCCTGAAATGGAAAACTTTTACAAGGCAAGATTCTTTGTATAGGCATCTTCAAATTTGACATTCTGAATATTATGCAAAAGCTTTATTGTAGGATTGGCCAGTAGTGCTGGCTATTGGAAAATATGCAAGATATTCACCAATTAAAATTAAAATAACCAGTTAAACTTTTAAGATCTACTTGGTATTAGAAATGAATGTCAGGTCACTCAAGATTAATCACACTGTGTGCAGAGGACTATTCTAGGCATTGTGGAGTCACGAAAATATAAAACTTTCTTAAAGGAGTCTACGGAGTAGTCACGAGACTATAGCAATGTTTTCCAAACTTCTTCACATCACAACATATATAGAAAAGGATGGTATTTGTAAGGCATTCTGGGCGAAGTGGATGGGGCTGCTTGCCCACTGCCCCTGAGGGTTGAGGGATCGGTATCTTGGTACACCTTGAGGCTGTTTAGGAAGGTTTGCTACATGTAACACATAAAAAATGCGTTAAGACCATTTACAAGACAAGCTTCAAGCCTAACTTACCTAAGGTAGCTTTTAAAGGGATTTCAAGCTGAGAAAGTTTTCCTGGAAAAGATGAGTTTAAACTCTACTTTGGCGCACTAGTATTTTTCTAAGTATGCATGTAACTGGTAGGCAGGAAATCCTCTATTTTGAAGCATCAAAATATAGATAATACAGGTTTCTAGTATAGCTCCCTCTGATATGCCACGGGTCAAATAGCGTTATCCAGTTGAAAACTAAATCTGACTTTTTTTGGTACACACATCATACTACAAAATGAAATAAATGCGAAGGGTAAAACTAAAAATAAGTGTTCTTACAAAACTAGAATATGGCTAATAAGATACTAAAACATTTTTATCTCTAGCTTTAGTTATAATCTAATAAAATTGTGCTAGTAGTTTAATGTTAGTTTTAACATATAGTGTCAAAAGCTATCAATTTTCATTCTTTTGTAGTGTGACTGTATTGGAGAGCTAACATCTTTTCATGCAAACTGACTAGAGAGCACACGCATCACAGATGTCAAATCAGCCACTCATTCTAATAATACATCTTCACTACATGAAGTCAAAGCTGTCATTTATATAAGACTATTAAGGAACAAAAGTTGATTGGTATGTCTTAGAGGATGATTTCTTGGGGAAACTTGTAAAATGACCAGCTCTTAAACCAAACAAATATCCAAGGAGTTCTCTTACTGAAAGGGTACCCCTAAACGTCTTATTGACTAAACAGTAAAAATCACTGCCTTCCTCTTTGGCTTCAAGTTTTGTGCTGCTAACTTAGCAGAATCTGAACACTGATGCAGATCTCTTCCAGACTTCTACCTGAAAATGAGGGCTTGCCTCTTGTTTCCCAAAAGAATGCTCAAGAGAAATACCAAGGAGCTGCAGATCTATTAGGTATAAGTCAGACACTTAGGGAAGACTTCGTTACTTTTAGAATGTACAGGAAAATATAGGAGATCAGTATTCCAGGACACAAAGTAGCTCAAATGAGGAAAAAGCAAAATTTTTTTTAAAAAATGGAAAAGAAAATCCTGCTCATGCGCACTCATTTTCCTCTTATTCTGGGGCTTTACGAAGAAGAAAGAAAAATAGAGGGCCGGCCCCATGGCTTAGCGTTTAAGTGCACGCGCTCAGCTACTGGCGGCCCGGGTTCGGATCCCAGGCGCGCCCCGACGCACTGCTTCTCCGGCCATGCTGAGGCCGCGTCCCACATACAGCAACTAGAAGGATGTGCATCTATGATGTACAACTCTCTACTGGGGCTTTGGGGAGAAAAAGGGGGAAAAAAAAAAATAGAAATGCCAGAGACTTCTATTGGCAAAACCTTAAGCCAGTCTGCATATGCAGCAACGGAGAATGCAGATACTATGATTTGTTAACATTGGGGTAGTGTACAGCTTTTAGAAACTCATGAGCCGGAGTGTCATACAGCAATGTCCTATAAATGTTGAGAGAAAAGCAAGTTGCAGAAAGGTAAGTACAGCTTCGAGTCGAAGTTTAAAAACCTCTAAAACAATATATATTTTATTGTTTTATGTACAGCTAATGTATAAAACATGCAATGGAGTAAAAAACCAAATCAGGATAGTGTATGTGTGGGGAGGAACATAAGGTATGGGATTGGGGAACAGTATAGAGGGATTCAGTTGTATCTGAGAATTTGTTTCTTAACCCGGGTGATAGGCATACAGGTGTTCATTACAACATTCTCAATTTTTTTAATGTCTGATATATTTTGTAACTTAAAATACTATACAACTTATGCCAACATTTGGAACTCTATATAAAAGGAAATACATACAAAAATTGACTCAGGTGAAGGTAGTAAAATGGCAAAGATCATAACCATAGAAAAATTGGAATAGGGTGTTTACTAATACCTCTTTAAAAAGCCATTAGACCCGTATTGTGTTATAGTGAATTTTATCAAACTTTGCATATACAGATCATTTCTATGCTGTAGACATCATTCTAGATGGCAGAAAAAGATGGAAATCTATTTTATGAGCCTGGCATAACCTTAAATAAGAAAAGCACCAAAAAAGAAAACTGTTGATGAAACTTCCCTGTAAAGTTAAAAGCAAAATTCCTTAGCACAGTAATAACCAAAGCATATGCTGTTATGACCAAGTAGGATTTATCACTGGAACCAGTGATTGTTCTTTGTTAGCACATCTGGTAATGTAGCTCGCTACATTAACATGTTAAAGGAGAGAAACAGGTAATCCACTCAGTAAAACATTTTAGAGCCAGTCCTGATTATAAAGGCAGCATCTCAGATCACTAGGGTAAAGGTGAATTACTCTGTAAATGGTGTTAGGACAACAGGGTAACCAGCTGGGGAAAAAAAAAAAAAATGTTAAATTGGATACATGCCTCACATCTTACACCAAGTTAAAATTGGATCAAAGATTTAATGGTATAAATTATCATAAAAGCTTTTGAAGAAACGGTAACAGTGTTTAAATAATTTCAGAATATGGAGTATTAGAAGACCTTTCCAAGACAAAACCCTCAGAATCCATACAATAAAAATTAATGTACTTGACTTCATAAAGATCAAGATTTTCTATATGGCTTAAAATGCTCTGAGCAAATTCAAGACAAACCACTCACAGGAGAAAACATACTTGCAACCTCTTTGACAAATGGTTAGTTTTCCTAATGTCTAATGAGCACCTACAACACAATAAATGAGTCCAGTAGCAAGTTGAAAAGGAGATCCTATGAAGCCTGAGTCACTGACATGGAGAACCTTACCAGTCTTGGACTGCCTAATTGGACTTTTATTGAGAAATAAATAAACTTGTATCTTGTTTAAGCTATTGCCGTTTTGAGCATTTTTTTAATCACTCACTTCTGCCTCGCATCCTGCACAGAATTTGGTACCAGAAGTGGGGTCCTACAAGTAACAACCCAAAATGTGGCATTGGCTAAAGGCAGTGTACATCCACATTTGAATACAATACAATGTGCAGATTGCACTCGGGTGCATTTATCACCTGTGCCCTCAGGCACCAAATGCCAATGACACCTCCTAATCCTTGTGACAATCAAAAATATATAACCCCCTGGAGGAAGGGAGTATTGCTCCACTGGCTAGGGGAATTCAGTAGGGCACAGATATTGCAGGCTGAAAAGCTGGTGACCTTTGTTAGGCCATGACAAAACATTGAAATTCTTGCCTCTAATACGTTGGAAAGTGTAATAACATGGCTTTAATAATAGGAAAGATGACAGGGAAGATTCAGAATGGTGACCTGTGCCCTCAGGCTGAACATAGCTAATCCACAAGCTGAGATGGAAGGTGTAAGGAAGTGATTAATAGCTGAAAATCCTCCCATGTCTGGGATGCTTAAGGAGAGCCCAGTTGAATTTCTTGCAATATCCAATATTGCAACAATTGCCTGTACTAATTAGGAATCAAAAAATGTTCCTAAATCCACTGAACCTAACTGTCAGGATCATTCATTCTCTCACTTGTAATTTATAGACTGCAGATCCTAAGTCAACATCAACTGGACATAAGGTTGAAGGCAGAGATGAGAATAAGGGTATTGCCTTCCTACCCAAGCCCGTTGTTGCAGAAGGCATATTAGTTTTCTGTTGTTGTTTAACCGATTATCCCAAAGTTAGCATCTAAAAACAATGCAAGTTCATTATCTCATAGTTTCTGTGGGTCAGGAGTCCAGGCACATGTTAGCTGAGTCCTCTGTTCTGGGTCTCACTTGGCTGAAATCAAGGTGCTATCTGGGGCTGTAATCTCATCTGAGACTTGGTGTCCTCTTCCAAGCTCACGTGGTTGGCCGAATTCAATTCCTTATGAATTGAATTCAAGGATGGAGTGATTACGTACCTTATTATCCAAATCAGAGTACTTTTGAGAGAGAAAGGGGAGCTTTAATAATTACACTGATAACAGGTGTAAACAGGTACTATTCTAGACAAACTGCTGTGTATGATCACCCTAATCAACTGCAGTGAACTTTGAAAGCTGCACAGCCCCAATTGTGACCTGGGAGAATAATAGAAAATGAAGAACCTTCCTGGGAAGAATGGACAAGGAATTCTTCCCAAAGAGCGGCATCAGGGGCTGCTCCATAAGCTAACCAAGGAATTCATCTACTGCCAGAGTAGAGAGACCTTGAAATCCCTGCAGAGTGGTATTTGATAAGCAATGACGATATGGAATTTCCATTTGGTTCTATTTTTGAATTGTGATTATTCTGTTCCTACACCTCCATCTTATAGTGAGTGTATTGGAGCAGATAACATCTGTTAATTTTTGATTTGCTGGACAACAAGGAGATACATTTGTTCCTGATGAGGAGAACTATGTACTCACCCACTTCTCTCCCAATTTGAGCTGACTGCAATAAAGGGATAAGTATTTGGGGGTGTCTCCCTTCTGGAGGGGTGAACAACTCCCCTGTGTGGTAAGAAGGATGCATTTGCATAGGTGAAAGGGATAATCTGTGGCAGAAATTGCTGGTTGTCCCCCCATATCCTTTTTTTGCTGTCTGTCTGCTCTCGCAGAATAAAGACTACATTTCCCAGTTTCTGTGAGAGCAATGTGACTAAATTCTGGCTAATTGGATAAGCAACAGGGTTGTAGGGTAACTTCTGGGAACTTCCCTAGGGGTCTGAACCTATGTGCTCCCTTCTTGTTCCCATCTTCCTGCTGCCTGAAATTTGGATACCACTATCTTAGGCGATCAGGTCCAGGCACACATGGTGTATGAACCCTATCCTTCACACAGGAGCGCCATACCAGCTCCAAACATCTACCTGGACTTTTACCTGAGAGAGAAATAAACTTCTATCTTGTTTAAGCCACTGCTATTTTGTTTCTTGTCACCTGCAACTTAACCTACTCCAAAAAGATGGAGCCCCACCCCCTACTCCATCCCATCTGATATTAAATAATAATAAGTCCAAATGGGCTAAAGATCTAGCCAAACCAAATGGTGAACGGTTTTGGAACTAATAATCTTAAGTTAGAGAAAACCTTCCTAGAAAAACAAACAAAACTCAAAGTCATAAAGGAAAAGATTGACAGATTTCTCCTCCCAAAACATGTAACATTTTTGACCACATAAGAAACCGTTAGAAGTGGTTACAAATGTTTTTCTCTCCATCTGCCTTTTATCTTTTAATTTCATGTTTGGCATCTTTTGTGGTCAGAAACACTATCACTATGTGTCTCACTGAGCATTTCAAAATTCTGCTTGAAAGGGAAGGCAGTGTGTTTCTGAGCATGTGTTTGAGTGGGATGTTTCTAAAATTTTCATGCGTGGTGAACGTGGCAGTTCTTGAGAGACACCAGCAGGTGTCTCTGTTCTCATTTCAGGCTAATGGCAGTGTCGGAAGATTTGAAAGGCGGAAATGAGGCCGCCATGTGCTGTGTCTGACCACGTGGAGCACCTGGGCGTGTCGTGACTTGGCTGTTACTCAGCAGAAGGACACTGCTGGTTTCTGGGAAAGAAACTTAAGTTAGCATCCGAGGAAAGGGTCCTTATGATGTGGAAATGTTTAGCAATAAATTAGAGTATTGCCCACTAACGTCTGTAGAAAAGTTTGAGTATATTCAAGCCAAGAGTACAGCATTTCTTTCTTTTTTTTTTTTTTTTGGTGAGGAAGATCAGCCCTGGCTAATATCCATGCTAATCCTCCTCTTTTTGCTGAGGAAGACAGGCTCTGAGCCAACATCTATTGCCAATCCTCCTCCTTTTTTTTTCCCCAAAGCCCTGTAGATAGTTGTATGTCATAGTTGCACATCCTTCTAGTTGCTGTATGTGGGACGTGGCCTCAGCATGGCTGGACAAGCCGTGCGTCGGTGCGCGCCAGGGATCCGAACCCGGGCCGCCAGTAGCGGAGCGCTCGCACTTAACCGCTAAGCCATGGGGCCGGCCCAGAATTTCTCAACTATTTTTGAAGTCAAGGACTCATTTGAAAATCTGAAGAAAGCTACGATCCCTCTTCTCACAAAAATGCGTGTGTGTCTGTGTGTTCATATCTCTCTCTCTCTTGCTCACTCTCTGTTGCAACATACACATACTTCATACAATTTAAAGGAGTTCATGGCCCCTATAATCTAGTGTTTCCTGATCTGAGTAATGTTCCAACATATTTTATAGGAAAAAAATTTTGCAGAACCCTGCTTTTGGGGTTAAATTGTTTTTTAAAATCATAATTCAGGGGCCGGCCCGGTGGCGCAAGCGGTTAGGTGCGCACGCTCCGTGGCTGCGGCCCGGGTTAGCTGGTTTGGATCCAGGGCACGCACTGCCGCACTGCTTGTCAAGCCATGCTGTGGCGGCGTCCCATGTAAAGTGGAGGAAGATGGGCACGGATGTTAGCCCAGGGCCAGTCTTCCTCGGCAAAAAAAAAAAGTAGGATTGGCAGATGTTGGCACAGGGCTGATCTCCTCACACAAAAAAAATCATAATTCATTCATTTAACAAACTTTTCTCCAACTCCTCCCAGTGCCAGACATTGTTCTAGGTACTTGGTGATGCAGCAGTGAATTAGATGGTAAAAGTCCTTACTCACTAGGGGAGAGACAGACACTGAGCAAGTAAACAAGAAAATGCCACATAGTGATAAGTGTATAAAGAAAACAAAAAGGGGGAAAGCCCTCTCTAAAGAGATGCATGTAAACTAGCATAAGAAGCAAGGAGGAATCAAAAAAACACAGGAAGAGTATTCCTAGCAAGGGAGTAGCTCCTGCAAAGGCCCCTAGATGGGAATGAGCTGGGCTGGGTTGGCAGAGCCATTGGCCTTTTCCTCAATTTCTCCCTTTCTCTCAACCTCACATCCAGTTGGCAGCAGATCCTGTCAATTTTACTTCCAAAATATATTTTAAGTCCATCCCTATTCCCAATGTCATCACCCTAATACAAACCACCGAGACTGTGGAAACAATCTAACTGGTTTTCGGCTTCTACTCGTTTCTCTCCCATCTGTTACCCATATAGCCACACCGAAGTGATCTTTCTATAACGGATGTCTTGTTGTTTCCCCAACACCCCTTGTTAACAAGGCCCTTGCGTGCCTCCTCAGTCTCACATCGTCCCACTCTCCTCTGCGCCTCCTGGCCCCTCCACACTGGCCTCCTTTCTGCTCCTGGAATGCATTAAGTGCTCTCTACCTCCAGTCCATTGTACGTGCTGTTCCTTCTCCCTTGGTTCTCCCCTCACCCCCACTTCCCCTGTTTCACCATTCACGTGGCTTGTACTTTCTATTCTTCAGGTCTCAGATCAAATAACACCTCCTCAGAGAGGTCTTTCTCACACGACCCGTCTAAAGTAGTCCTCTCTCCCCCCCTCCAACATATTTCCTAGCCAAGGAGCTTATTCCATTCATATCTCTTCTAATGGTCTCTCATTATCTTGTTTATAATATTTAGTGGGATAATATTTGCTATACTGATACTTTGTTTCTTCATGTTCCTTCACCCCTCCTTCCCCAAATATTATTCGGCTAAGACATGAAGCCACAATTGCCTAAGGGGAAAGAGAGGAAACTGGGAACAGGAACAAAGTCTTGAATTTTACATTCAGAGCCTGGATCTGAGAATTGTAAGACAGTAGCAAATGTATTGAAAGAATATTAACTGAGCAAGGTTTTCTTCCCACCCTTGATGCCAAATAAGACCCGTAAACTGTATGTGTGTGTGTGTGGGGGGATATTGGTGAGGGCACACCAGTAGAGGGAGAGAGAAGTATAAACGAGAGAGTTGAATGCTATGTGAAAGGTCCTGCACCCCGCCCCTTTCTCTTGCACAGTCAATCATGTTCTCAGCAGCAAGTCACCTAACTAACAGTGCTCAAACCAGGAGTCCACAAACTATGGCCCATGGCCCAAATCCAGCCCATCGCCTGTTGTACAGATGGAAAGCCAAGAAGAGGTTTTGCATTATTAAATAATTGGAATATGTCAAAAGATAAATAACATATAACAGACGCTTTCAGGTAAGCTATGCGCTGCTCTAAATCTTTGTTAGCTCATTTCAAGTAGGTATTATTACTCATTTTATAGATGAGGAAACTGAAGCTTCTGGATGGGTTAAATAAATAGTCAAAGATCATACAGCCAATGGCACTTCAGCTGGAATTCAAACCCAGGGAGTCTTAACCCAGAGCCGATGCTCTTAACTTTCTTCCGCATATGAAAAGGTATCCAACATGAGGAAGATAGTATATAAGTGGCAAAAGAGAGTTGTGGACAACACTTCCTGGTGAATTCCAGGGAAGGAGGATCACTGGGTTTCAGAGAAGCAAGGGAAGGCTTTGTGGGCCCATGAGACCTATCAGGATGATGGGGAAGACTGACTTGACCCCCAATTAAGTGAATGGTATCTACCTCCTCCCAAAAGAATTCCACTCATCTCATTAGTAGGTCTGTATTATACTCACTTATTATATTTTGAATTTTGTCAGTAAAAAAAATTATGGAAATCTGCTTTTTTTCCTTCATATATAAGTACCTACAAAATACCTTCTATTTTGCCTCTTGTTCCACAAAACCTAAAATACTTACTATCTCATCTTTTAAGGAAAAAGTTTGCAGAAGCTTGGCGTACAACATAACGACATTTATTGTTTATTTAAGAAGTCCAGATGTAGGTGATTCCAGGGTTAGTTCAGCAACTCAATGGTGGCATCAAGGGCTCAGTCTATTTATTTTTTTGCTCCACCATTTGTAGGATGTGGCGTTGTTTTGTTATTGTTGTTTGTCTGGTCTTCTCATGGTCACAACACGGCTGCCGCAGCTCTAGCTTTGCAGCTGTAAAGAAAAAGAAGCTTAGACTATGCATTTAGAGGTCACAGGTGTCAGCCAGTGTGGAGTAGATGCTGACAACAAAAGACCAGAATTAGGGGTCAGCCCGGTGGCGGAGCGGTTGGGTTCACACGTTCCGCTTCCGCGGCCCCGGGTTCGCTGCTTCAGATCCTGGGCGCACATCTGCTCACTGCTCCTCAAGTTGTGCTGGGGCGGAGCCCCACACAGAAGAGCTACAACTCTACAACTGTGATATACAACTATGCACTGGGGCTTTGGGGAGAAAAAACAAAAAGAGGAAGATTGGCAACAGGTGTTAGCACAGGGCCAGTCATCCTCAAAAAAAAAAAGACCAGGATTTGCCACTTGCACAATACTGCCAAGGCCAGCACAGACAAGATAGAAACTGCGAGATAGATACTAGCTCCTCACTTAATGGGGAGCACAGCATAATCCCAGGGTTTAGAATTAACACTGGTGAGAAACAAGGGGGGAAATTCTGAATGAGACCAAGTTAATCTGGACATGACTAGAAATTAATCTGAATGTGATAGAAATTAAGTTGTTAAAGATGATAAAGAAAGTTTGTCAGCTGTCTCCCCTAATAGAATGTCTGCTGCATGAGGGCAGAAATCGCACCTTCTCTGTCGTCTCCACTACTGTAGCAGATACTTCTGGGTCCCGACTCAAATGCTTTCTTCCTTCCTTCCCTCTCCCTCCTTCTTCCGTCCCTCTCTACCCCCTGTTCTCTTCTTCTTTCCTTCTTTCCTTCCTTCCTTCCTTTCTTCCTTCCTTCTTCCCTCCCTCCTTCCCTCTCTTCTTTTTTTTCCTAACAGACCCCAAAGTATGTTGGGGGTGGCAAGATGCCCAGCTCCCTCTGCAGCCAGGGGTGGCCAGGTGGTGCAATATAAACAGAAGCAGCTGAGTGGGACTCAGGAAAATGCTCTTTAAAGGAAACAAACTCTTCTGATTCACTCTCTTTGGCCTTTTGCCCTCTGCCCTTCTTCCTCCCTGGAATGTGGATCTGTTCCCCAGAGATGCTGCGCCATCTTGAAGCCATGGGAAGAAACGCTGCACGTTGTACCAGAAGCAGAGCAGACAGCAGAAGGAACCTGGACTTGGATGACTTCCTTGAGCAGCCTCATGAGCCCTAGACGCTGAACTTCTTGTTACGTCAGAAAAAGAAACCCCCTGTTTGGTTATACCACCATTATTTAGATTTTCCGTTATATCAGCTGAACACAATCTTTTTATTTATTTATTTATTTTTTAATTTTTATTTTATTATTTTTTTGTGAGGAAGATCAGCCCTGAGCTAACATCCATGCTAATCCTCCTCTTTTTGCTGAGGAAGACTGGCTCTGAGCTAACATCTATTGACAATCCTCTTCCTTTTTTTCCCCCAAAGCCCCAGTAGATAGTTGTATGTCATAGCTGCACATCCTTCTAGTTGCTGTATGTGGGACGCGGCCTCAGCATGGCTGGACAAGTGGTGCGCCGGTGCACGCCCGGGATCCAAACCTGGGCCGCCAGTATCGGAGCGCGCGCACTTAACCGCTAAGCCACGGGGCCGGCCCCTGAACACAATCTTAACAAAAACAAACCTGAATCCCCAGCCCCTAAACTGAGGCTGCCATAGAAGGTTCTCAATAATCATTTGTAGAATGTATGAATCAAATGCAAATGCAGCACTAAAACCTCGTGGCAATAGATGGTTTTAAGGCGGTAACAAGATGCAGAACCACAGAACTACACAACTCCAGAGGCCCCTTCACATCGCAGTCTTTGTGAACAGCTCTCCCGGAGCACAAATCAGCACAGGGCAGACACTGCCCCAGGAATTATGCAATATAGAGCACTGTCCAGATCATCCCAAATGCACATACATCAGTTTCATGATTATGATATAAATGAAAAAACATCATTTAAAAGAGTTTCTTTAAAAACTCACAGATCTCCAAAAACATTCCACTCTGAGATATAATGTCCAGAAGGGCGATGTGGCCCTGAGATTTTCAGTCACAAAGAGGTGGCCACATAACCCGTGAAAGGTAGGTGCCTCCTTAACTATGTTAATTCTTCCAATCCAAGAGCACGGAATATCTTTCCATTTCTTTGTGTCTTCTTCAATTTCTTTCAGAAATGTTTTATAGTTTTCGGTGTACAGATCTTTCACCTCTTTGGTTAAGTTTATTCCTAGGTATTTTATTCTTTTTGTTGCAATTGTAAATGGGATGGTATTCTTAATTTCTCTTTCTGCTACTTCGTTGTTAGTGTACAGAAATGCAACTGATTTTTGTATGTTGATTTTGTATCCTGCAACTTTACCATATTCGTTTATTACTTCTAAAAGTTTTCTGGTGGATTCTTTAGGGTTTTCTATATATAAAATCATGTCATCTGCAAATAGTGACAGTTTCACTTCTTCCTTTCCAATTTGGATCCCTTTTATTTCTTTCTCTTGCCTGATTGCTCTGGCTAGGACTTCCAATACTATGTTAAATAGGAGTGGTGACAGTGGGCATCCTTGTCTGGTTCCTGTTCTTAGAGGGATAGCTTTCAGTTTTTCACCATTGAGGATGATATTAGCTGTGGGTTTCTCATATATGGTCTTTATTATGTTGAGGTACTTTCCTTCTATACCCATTTTATTCAGAGTTTTTATCATAAATGGATGCTGGATCTTGTCAAATGCTTTCTCTGCATCTATTGAGATGATCATGTGATTTTTGTTCTTCATTTTATTAATGTGGTGTATTACGTTGATTGATTTGCGAATGTTAAACCATCCCTGCATACCTGGAATAAATCCCACTTGATCATGGTGTATAATCTTTTTAACGTATTGTTGTATGCGATTTGCTAGTATTTTGTTGAGGATTTTCGCATCGATGTTCATCAGTGATATTGGCCTGTAATTTTCTTTTTTTGTGTTGTCCTTGTCTGGTTTTGGTATCAGGGTAATGTCAGCTTCGTAGAATGAGTTAGGGAGCTTCCCCTCCTCCTCAATTTTTTGGAAGAGTTTGAGAAGGATAGGTATTAAGTCTTCTTTGAATGTTTGGTAGAATTCACCAGGGAAGCCGTCTGGTCCTGGACTTTTACTTTTGGGGAGGTTTTTGATTACTGTTTCTATCTCCTTACTGGTGATTGGTCTATTCAAATTCTCTACTTCTTCTTGATCCAGTTTTGGAAGGTTGTATGATTCTAAGAATTTATCCATTTCTTCCAGATTGTCGAATTGGTTGGCATATTGTTTTTCATAGTATTCTCTTATAATCTTTTGTATGTCTGAGGTGTCTGTTGTAACCTCTCCTCTTTCATTTCTGATTTTACTTATTTGTGCCATCTCTCTTTTTTTCTTGGTGAGTCTAGCTAAAGGTTTGTCTATTTTGTTGATCTTTTCAAAGAACCAGCTCTTGGTTTTATTAATTTTTTCTATTGTTTTTTTGGTCTCTATTTCATTTATTTCTGCTCTGATTTTTATTATTTCCCTTCTTCTACTGATTTTGGGCTTTGTTTGTTCTTCTTTTTCCAGTTCCTTTAGGTGCATTGTTAGATTGTTTATTTGAGATTTTTCTTGTTTGTTGAGATAGGCCTGTATTGCTATAAACTTCCCTCTTAGAACCGCTTTTGCTGTATCCCATAAATTCTGGCATGTCGTATTTTCATTTTCATTTGTCTCCAGGTATTTTTTGATTTCTTCTTTGATTTCTTCGTTAACCCAGTCGTTGTTCAGTAGCATTTTGTTTAATCTCCATGTATTTGTGGCTTTTCTGATGTTCTTCCTATAGTTGATTTCTAGTTTCATACCGTTGTGGTCAGAAAAGATGCTTGGTATTATTTCAATCTTCTTGAATTTATGGAGACTTGTTTTGTGGCCTAATATGTGATCAATCCTGGAGAATGTTCCATGTGCATTTGAAAAGAACGTGTATTCTTCGGTTTTTGGATGGAATGCTCTGTATATATCTACTAGGTCCATCTGTTCTAGTGTGTCGTTTAAGGCCAATGTTTCCTTATTGATCTTCTGTTTGGATGATCTATCCGTTGGTGTAAGTGGAGTGTTAAAGTCCCCTACTATTATTGTGTTACTGTCTATTTCTGTTTTTATGTCTGTTAATAATTGCTTTATATATTTAGGTGCACCTACATTGGGTGCGTAGATATTTACAAGTGTTATATCCTCTTGTTGGATTGTTCCCTTGATCATTATGTAATGCCCTTCTTTGTCTCTTTTTACAGTTTTTGTTTTAAAGTCTATTTTGTCTGATATGAGTACTGCTACCCCAGCTTTCTTTTCATTGCCATTTGCGTGGAGTATCTTTTCCATCCCTTCACTTTCAGTTTGTGAGTGTCTTTAGGTCTGAAGTGTGTCTCTTGTATGCAGCATATATATGGGTCTTGTTTTTATCCAGTCAGCCACCCTATGCCTTTTAATTGGAGCATTTAGTCCATTGACGTTTAAAGTAGCTATTGATAAGTATGTACTTACTGCCATTTTTAACTTTTTTTTTTCCTCAGTGTTTTAGTAGTCCTTCTCTGTTCCTTACTTCTTCTATACAGAATTGATGGTCACTTTAGTTTGACCTCTGTCTGAAAGCTGTACTCTTTAACTACCCTCCTCCCTCCTTTTATGTTTTTGATATCATATCTAACCTCTTTTGTGCATTTGTATCCATTACGTTCTAATCGTGGAAATAGATAATTTTTCCTATTTGTGGTCTTCTCTTTTCCCCTTAAATTAGTCCCTTTAACATTTCTTGTAACACTGGTTTCTTGGTGACAAACTCCTTTAATTTTTGCTTATCTGGGAAAATTTTGATCTCTCCTTCCAGTTTGAACGATAACCTTGCTGGGTAGAGTATTCTTGGCTGTAAGTTTTTTCCTTTTAGCACTTTAAATATATCGTGCCATTCTCTTCTAGCCTGTAAGGTTTCTGCTGAGAAGTCAGCTGATAGCCTTATGGGGTTTCCTTTGTATGTAACTTGACATTCTCTTGCGGCTTTTAGGATTCTCTCTTTATCTTTAATTCTGGACATTTTGATTATGATGTGTCTTGGTGTGGGCCTCTTTGGGTTTATCTTGTTTGGGGCTCTCTGTGCCTCCTGTACCTGGATGTCTGTTTCCTTCCTTAGGTTAGGGAAGTTTTCATCTATTATTTCTTGAAATAGATTCTCTGCCCCCTTGTCTCGCTCTTCTCTTTCCGGGACACCTATAACACGGATGTTAGTGCGCTTGATGTTGTCCCAGAGGTCCCTTAGACTGTCCTCACTCTTTTTAATTCTTTTCTCTTTTACCTGTTCACCTTGGGTAATTTCTTCTAGTCTTTCTTCCAGCTCACAGATCCGTTCTTCTGTATCCTCTACTCTGCTTTTGAGTCTCTCTAATGAATTTTTCATTTCCAGTATTGTATTCTTCATTTCTGATTGGTTCTTTTTTATATCTTCCATTTCTTTCTTGACATTCTCACTGAGTTCATCTATTCTTCTCCCCAGATCAGTGAGCATCCTTAACACTCTTAGTTTGAACTCTCTGTCGGGTAGGTTGCTTATTTCTGTTTCACTTAGTTCCTTTTCTGGGGTTTTGTCCTGTTCCCTTACTTGGAATGTATTCTTTTGCCTCCTCATTTTGCCTCTTTCCCTGTGCTTGTGTCTATGTATTAGGTAGGTCAGCTACGTCTCCTGCTCTTGGATAGGTGACCTTATGTAAGTGATGCCTTAGGAGGCTTCCAGTGTGCTTCCCTCAGTTCTCAATGTTCCAGGGGTGGCCCCTATGTGGGCTACGTGTGTCCTTCTATTGTGGCCTGTTAGCTCTCCCTATAGGCGCCCAGGGAGGCTGAGTTATGCTCCTGGCCAGCTGTTGTAATGCTCAGCTGCTTGTAGTTGTTGTGGGCCCTTCAGTCACTTTATCAGGTGTGGGGAGCCCCAGCACAGTTGGCTGCAAGTTCTAATACCACATTTGTGTTGCAGTATTTCTTTTAAGTGAGTAGGCCCCCAGTGTGGCAGGTTGTTAGGCTCAGGGCCTTACAATTGCTGTAAACCTCTAGCCTATTACGTCTCTTGTCAGCTCTCTGAGGATTGCAGCTGGGTGGGGCTGCCCTTAGGCACAGGAGCACCCAATTGTTTCAGGCTTTGGAAGGTGGAGCAAACCTCCTATGTGGGTCTTTGAGAAGCACAAGTCTTCTGCAGCTGACAAGCCCTGTTGCCCACAGGTCCACACACACAGTCAACACAGTCCTGCCCCGTGTGAGCGCCCCGACCTCCCCAAGCAGACCCAGTCTCTCCACGGCGGGAGCCCCACACACTCCGCCACCACCCCACACTCTCCACCCGCTCCTTGTGCACACCCTGCCCAGCTCAAGTCAGCTCAGTTGCCAGGCTGCAGAGAATCCAGTCACCAATCTATGCAGGCCCACAAGTTGCCTGAGGGCTTGTTGTTGGGTGGGGCCAGTCTCTAGGGTGGGCTGCCTGCCCTGGCTGAGCTGGATTAAATCGATGCTCTAGCAGGTGGAGCAGACCCTGGGCTAGCAGGTCTCAGGGAGAACTCCAATGGCGTCTGTGTCAGCACGCTCACACCAGGCCACAACAGTGGCCGCCGCCAATGTCCCAGTCCCTGGAGAGGTCTCACCCCTCACCAAGATGCACTCAGGGCCTATTAGGTGAGTCTCTTGTCACCGAAGCACTGTGCACCTTTCTTTCTGGTGATTTTAGGATGCTTTCTGGAACGGGTGAGTTTGTGCGCGGGCCCTTTAAGAGCCAGTTTTAGTTTCTTTGTGAACCAGGTTTTCTGGGGGTGCTACCCAATGCTTTAGTAGCAGGCAAAGTCAGATATTATGCCGCTGGTCTCGATTGTGCTGGGTCCACAAAATGCCCACAGCGGGGGCGCTCCCGGCTCAGGGCCCCGCGCCTCCAGGGAGGCTGCGGACCTGTGAGCTGCTCCCCGCGGCCGTGAAGCTGGCGGCTTGTGAAGGCGGCGTTTTTCCTCTCCAGAAGGGAGTCTCTGCCTCTTCTACCCCAGTTAGGATTGTCCGTTGTTGCAGGAGTTCCTCTTATCCAGTTTTCAGTTCTGTCTCAGGGGTAATTTTTCCACGAGTAGTTGTAAATTGGCTGTGTCCACGGGAGGAGGTGAGTTCAGAGTCTGCCTACGCCGCCATCTTGACTCCGCCCCCCGGTAGGTGCCTCCTTATAGCACATTTCATTGGTAGCCATGGGCAGTATTTGCTATGATCTGGTAGTATAACTTCAAGAGAAAGAGACAAATGCCTAAGTGAGCCTCTCCTCACTAAACGTTTGGCAACTCCCAAGTTAGAAGCCAGCACAGTGGAGTGTACAGGGTGGACCTACACTCCTCTTTCAGCCATAGCATACATATCAATTACCACAACCTATTTATTCACTTGGAAAGCCCTATTCATCTGCAGTATAACAGAAAGCTATTTTTGAGTTCTACACATGGGCCTACGAGTGTACAGTTTACTTTTATTAGGCACTGTTTAAAAGCTACTCTTTCCACCCCCCCAGGGCACCTATGAATATCTACAAGAAACAGGCGGTATACAGGTCTCTCAGCAAGTTAAACCAGTTACTATGTGGAGTTAGGTGAAAGACATGTGGAGATTTTCTTTAAAAGCTATTAAAGTATGTGGAAAAAGTCCGATTATGCCATGATTATTGTTTACTGTCTCTCTTTCCTCCCGCCCTCTTGTGCCCGCCTCTCTTAGGATGTAAGCTCCATAAGGGCAGGGGTCTTTGCTTGGTTTACCAACGAAGCCCATGCACCTAGAACATTGACCAGCACTCGATACATCCTTCATGATGAATGAACAAAGACACTGGAGCAGAAGGCAGCGTAATTGCATCGCGCGTAGAGCCAGCAGTCTGTAAAGGAGTGTTGTTTGAAATGTAAGACTAGACTATTTCATCCATAGAACAAGGATACTTCCTGTTCTATAAAATATATAGAATCATTCCTGGGCACATTTTCACAAAGCGATCCATACTGTAAGGCTCACTTTTACCCATACTTGTCCCTTTGCTGAATTGCCTCTTTTTGTTTCCCTTCCTTTTGCCTGTATGCCCTTTGTGCAAGTCCAAATTCCACCCATATCTTAAGGCCTGATCCAAGGGCTAACCCCTCCAAAAAAAGCCTTCTGCAAACTAATTTCTCTCTTTTTTTCAGTCCTTATAATACTTGATTTGTACTTCTCTTAAAGACTCATCCTACTATAAATCCTATTATGGTTATTTTGGGGATGTCTTAATAGAGTGTGAGTCCATTTACCCTCACACTTGAAACAACAACAAAATGGACAAAACATATGAAATAACCATTCTCAAGACACTGGACGTAAGGCAATAAAGGACAGTGATCCCTAAGGGTTGAGAAACAAATGAAATGAGCCCTGCAGTTGCTCCAGCCTACTGCCTTGAGAGGCCATAGTGCATGGAAGGGAGACCGAGGCAGAGCCTGACAGACACCCTGAATTGAGGAGACATTGTTGAGAGTCTTGGGAAACCAAGACATCTAGAACTCACAGGAAAGAGTGCTGGAGAGGAGAGAGCTACACAGAGGGAAAACTCCTGAGATCTCAGGAGGGGCCTCTGCATAGATTGACAGAGTACCGATTGGTGCAGGTGTGAGGAAACTACTCAGTGCTGGGCAGAGGACCACCCTAAACTAAAGATTAGAGAAACTAATACCCGGTGCTGACACAGAGCCACAATATTGCCTGTTCCCCTCAGCCAAACTGGAAGACCTCATAATTCACAGAGCATTGGGGAGACTACTCAACAGTGGGGAATAATTAGCTCTCAACAAAGCACAGCCTGGTCCCATTTAACAAATCTTAAAAGCAAGACCTGAAAGGATCAAACTGTTTTCAAGTAGCTTAACTGTATCCCAGAACAAAGCTCAAGAATACAAAAATATCCAGCACCCAATAAAGTAAAATTCACAATATCTGGCATCCCTAAAAACTTACCAAGCATGCAAAGAAGCAGGAAAATGAGACCCAGAATGAGAATTAAAATCAATCAGTAAAATAGATCTGAACCTGACCCATATTTTAGAAGAGCAGAGAACGACTTTGAAACAATTGTTATAACTGTACTCCATATGCTGAAAAGGCTAATTAAAGACATGGAAGATTTGATAAAGAGCCAAATCAAACTTCTAGAGATGAAAACTACAATGTCTAAAGTGAAAAATACACTGGATGGGATCAGTGGACTTAAAGGCATAGCAATAGAAAATATCCAAAAATGGAACTCAGGTGAAAAAAAATGAGCAGAGCCTCAGTGAGCTATGGGATAACTTCAAGTGGCCAAAGGAGAGACAAGGGAGAGGGAAACAGAAATAATATTTGAGATAATAATGGTCAAAAATTTTCCAAATTTGATGAAAACTACACATAAACCTATAGATCCAGGAATCTCAATGAACCTGAAGCCCAAGAAGCATGAAGAAAACTACACCAAGGCACATCATAACCAAATTGCTTAAAGCCAGTGACAAAGAGAAAAATCTTAAAATGGGCCAAAGAAAAAAGACAACATCAAGTGTGGTAAACAAAGATAAGGATGACATCAGATTTCTCACTGGAAACAATGCAAGTGAGAAGTCAGTGGAGAAACATCTTTAAAATAACAAAGAAAAATCTGTCAACCTATAATTCTATATCCAGTACAAACATCTTACAAAAATGAAGGTGAAATAAGAATTTTTTCAGACACTAAAAGCCTAAGGAATTCATCACCAGCCAGCCTGCACTACAAGAAATGTTAAAGGACTTTCTTCAGGCAGAAGGAAAATGATACCAGTTGAAAATAGAGATCTACACAAAGGGATGAAGAGCCACCAGAAGCTGGAATAGGCAAGGAAGGATTCTCTCCTGGAGACTTTGGCTTGATTATTATTATTTTTTTTTTATTTTTTTTTGTGTGTGAGGAAGATCAGCCCTGAGCTAACATCTGTTGCCAATCCTCCTCTTTTTGCTGAGGAAGATTGTCCCTGGGCTAACATCCATGCCCATCTTCCTCTACTTTATATGGGACACCACCACAGCATGGCTTGATAAGCGGTGCGTCAGTCTGAACCCAGGATCCAAACCTCTGAGCCCCAGGCTACCGAAGCAGAGCACATGAACTTAACTGCTTCGCCACCCGGCCAGCCGTCTCCTGGAGACTTTGGAAGGAGCACAGCCCTACTGACACCTTGATTTCAGACTTCTGGCCTCCAGAACTGTGAGAGAATAAATTTGTGTTATTTTAACCCAGCAAGTTTGTGGTCATTTGTTATGGCAGTCCTAGAAAATACAGATAGGGTGCAGTTTAACCAATAAAACTTGTTTCTGTGAAGGGTTGCTCCACAGAGGGAATTTTCATTGAGTCCTTCCTAGCCAATTAATAGATGAAGACTCTTGGGAGTAAAATGTAATTTCCAAGGGGATGATGTGTCGTTTGGATGATGCAGAGTTCAGTGTTGCCTGCAGTGCAGAGTGATAAGTTTGCATATTTTGGAATTTTCCTGATAGATTGATAGAAGATGACTGTTGTTCCCTGAGGATTAAATTATTTTCTATTATAGTTTATGAGAAACTTAGAATGAAAACATTTTCCTCTTATCAAGTCCGCAGTCAGATTTCCCCAATTTTTTCTCAAAATGTCCATTATATAGTTTTGAGTAAATAAATGGAAAAGAAAACTTAGTTATAATGAAATTTAGGCAACTATCTATCTGACCAGCGGGACTACATGTGCCGTAGGTCTGATTTAGCTGAATCATGGGGCAAAACTCCTAATGCATGTTGCACAATCATTTTCAACTGTGCTATATCTTAAAGTTGTGGTTATTTAGGATTTTATACAGTCAGGATGAATGGAGTTTTTAATAATTGCTTTTGAAGAGCAACTGGGCAGCACACGTCAAGGAACTTCAAAATGTCCTTAAGGGCCAGCCCTGTGGCGTAGTAAAGTTCCGCACACTCCACTTCAGCAGCCCGGGTTCACGGGTTTGGATCCCAGGGAAGGGACATACTCTGCTCATTAGCCATGCTGTGCAGGCATCCCATCGTACAAAGTGGAGGAAGATTGACATGGATGTTAGCTCAGGGCTAATCTTCCTCAAGGGGGAAAAAAAAACAAAAAGAGGAAGATTGGCAACAGATGTTAGCTCAGGGTGAGTCTTCCTCACCAAAAAAAAAAAAAATGCCCTTGACTTTGACCACCAAATCCACTTCTGAATATCTATCCGAACCAAATAACCCCAATTTAAAAATAAAAATTTACGAATGCAATGATATTCATTATAGAATTACTTAAAATAGCAAAATATTAGTAAGTGCACTTATGGAATGCTTTAAAAATTTTATGTCCTATGGAATATCATACAGTCATTAAATATGATGCTTTTGAAGAGTATATACTAACACGGAAAAATCTTTTACTGACTATATGTAAGAGCAGCCTGTGAAAACGAACTTAGAGAACGATTAAAACAACGTAAAAATTATGCGTGGAAAAACCAATAGAGGGAAATGTACTAGAAAGTTAAACAACAGAAGCTGTATAAGGTCATAGTTCATTATTTTTATCTAATTTTCTTTATTTTCCAATAGTATTGTGATTGTTTTGGCTCAAGTTGTGAACTGACCAAAGCCAATTTGGTCATGTGCAACCACGGGCTTTCTTTTTTGGGTTGACGTCAAGGACTGTGAATAGTTATATGTAGATATAGGCGTTCTCCCCTCTGCTTCCATTATGGACTCAACCTCTAGCTACCAGGTAAGACCTTAAAATGAAAGCAAGTCTCAGAGCAAATTCTGACATGCGTTCAAGCATTTATTAGAAACAGATACCAAAAGAGTTTATATAGCTTGTTTTGTAAGCTGGATAAAGTCCCCGCTTTCTGAAATTTTAGGTGCTCGGCCACCCTTAGATGAAAAAACTGCATGAAAAAAACATATAGTTGGCATGACGTAACCAGAAAGCTTCGAATTATCAGCTGGTTCCAGAACTGTGTATGAATCGTGCTTTTTGCACTAACCTCCCCTCTTTGTTTCTTTTTGGTACCCTGGGCGGTGTATCTTTAAAATATTTTAACCAATCTCATATCTCGAGTGCCACCAGTTTCATAAATGAAAACTCATTTTTTTAAAACAATTTATTTATTTATTTATTTTTTCCCCCAAAGCCCCAGTAGATAGTTGTATGTCATAGTTGCACATCCTTCTAGTTGCTGTATGTGGGACGCGGCCTCAGCATGGCCAGAGAAGCGGTGAGTCGGGGTGCGCCCCATATCCGCACCCAGGCCGCCAGCAGCAGAGCGCGCACACTTAACTGCTAAGCCACGGGCCGGCCTGAAAACTCATTTTTAACACCATTCCTCTGCCTATCAGAGGAAAAGGTAAACCCTCTCTAGTAGAAGATAACATCCTCTGGGATCAGCCTCTATAATTCTGTCTATAGACGATGTTAAGCATCCATTAAAAAATTCTTACATATATCAAGATAAAGCCAAGAGAGGAAGAAAAAATCCCAAATAAACAATAGCAATAGACCCACAGCTGATCCAGACATTGAAGTTAACAGAAATGGACTTTAAAATAACTATCATTAATATGTTCAAGAAAATAGAGGAAAAGATAGAGATAGATAAAAAGGAGAAATTCTTACATTTTTAAATAATTGGAATCTAAACAAAGAATAAAATAAAAATTCTACAGCCAAACTAAATTGCCATTATCATAACAGTGTTACATTAAAAAAAAAAATCCCTGATGAGCGTGAGCTGAGATATAAAAAGGTAAAACTTTTGTGGAGTTAGGTAACAGTCTCCCTTACTCCTGGTGTCTATTCGCATCCAATGATTTATCCATGGGCTAAGGAGACTTCTAGAAATGTACAGCCACCGTGGAGGTTCAGACATAAGCAGTTATATGCTGATGAGCTGAAGCCATTGCAAGGAAGGCTCCCCATGTGCGGTGATAGGGTGAGCCTTCAATGAGCGTGATACTGCTCAGGGTGCTCAGAGGAGCCAGCAAAACAAGATCTGCCTCCAGGCTGATTTTAGTATTAGCTGAGAGAGGCAGCAATGCTGTCATGTGATTTAAGGCAACTTGGCAATAATGCAACAGCAGTCAAAATATAAGTTCTCCAGACCACTGACCCTTAAAGTGGAGTGCGGGCAGTCCAGAAGTACACAGATGATCTGTTGGGTTTTAGGGAGGAAATACTAAAACTTATATTTGTATTCAACTCACCTTTGAAATGCCTGTATATTTATTTTTATTGTGTACATAGTATATTGGTATTATGGAACACACTGACCTATAAATAAATAGGTATGCACACTTTGGGAGTGAGTTTAAATTTTTTTTTTACTGCCAGCCAAAGTTTGGAAACCATTTTTCTAAAGCTACATATTTATTTACTGAATTTCATGTTGTTTCTACGACATCATGATTCATATCCCACCACTGCTGGTTAATCTATGAATTTGGAACTTCATTTGCTTACCTCAGTTTTCTCTGTCTATAATTTCTTGGAACTCAAGCGTTTTCTGAACTGGACTAAAATGGCAATTTTAATTTGCAGAAAAGAAAATAGTTTTCTCAAAGTTAAGTTTCTTTCCCATACATTTTTATTAAACCTTTGCCTATTGCTATGATTTGTTTTCTAGAGTCTTAGTAAACAATAAAACAGATGAGTAAGTAGTAAAGTAGTAATAAAAGAAACAGTAAGTTATGGAGTTTTTTTAGCTTGTCTGCTTGTTTTTTTTTGATGATACATACTCTTAGCTATGATTTTTTTTATTGCAGATGTATAATATACCCATATATTTATTCTTACCTTGTATGATAGAATTAAACCTATCAACATATTAAGATCTAGTAAGGGCCCCCTGACTCCCAAGAAATGCTGATGCCTGAAAACACTTGAGAAGCATTATTTTATTTTATGGCTTTGCTATCTGGTGTCCTCTGATAGCACCTGGAAGAGTAACTTTTTGAGCTGACATAAATTTTGTTTATGTATAAGTAAACTGATAGTTGTGAGAGCAGATTTTGAGAGTAGACAAGGAAAGGAAGTGAAGGCCCTAGGCAGCTGAGGAAGGGAGAAGGCCCACTAGGAGCTGTGGAAAACAAACCTCCTCCTACCTCCCAGGGTAGGAGGGTGGGAGGGTGGGCCCTGCATCTTAGAATCTTCTCAGTTGAAAGAAGACTCAGAGGACATTTAGCCCAACTGTGACCGAGGGGGTTCCCAGGACTCAGGACTTTCAGTTTTAAAACTGGGCAAGTCCCAGCAAACCTCATGCAGCCTCCCACCTTCTGCAAGGATCCCTTCCTACATGACGCACACAGGCTACTGTTGTTCCCAGTTTACAGATGAGGCTGGTGGTCAGCCAAGTCTCTGTTAGAATACTCTCAGTGATGGGAAGCTAGTTAATGGGTCTATTAGAGATTTCCTCCTTAAACTGAAATATTTTCCCCTGTCATTTACATACATTAGTTCTTTCTTACAGGAAAATCACATAGGGCTTATATTTTGTAAGTCTAGAAAACCAACTTGTTTGAGAGGTCAAAAAAATCAAACAACCCATGGGCTGGCCCCGTGGCTTAGCGGTTAAGTGCACGCGCTCCGCTGCTGGCAGCCTGGGTTCGGATCCCGGGCACACACCGCTTCTCCGGCCATGGTGGGGCCGCGTCCCACATACAGCACACTGCTTCTCCGGCCATGGTGGGGCCACGTCCCACATACAGCAACTGGAAGGATGTGCAGCTATGACATACAACTATCTACTGGGGCTTTGGGGGGAAAAAATAAATAAATAAAATCTTTAAAGATCAAATTTCATTAAAAAAAAAAAAAATCAAACAACCCTATCCCTTCACTCCCCAGCTCAATATAATCATTTCAATTCAATTCGGCATACAAGGCCTGTGCCAAGTCCCAGAAGAGATCTAATAAAAGCACATGGACCAACAAACAAATCTGTAAAGAATATCTGATAAATTCATCTAAACATGATAGCCCAAGATAAGTGCTTCTTTTGGAATAAAAGTGTAATATGAAATGCACATGAGAAATAGAAGTACAGATAATTAAATCGAGGCTATAGCAAGTTATTTCCTACAGTTTGTCCAATCAGTCAAATTTGACAAGTTAATTCAGATTGGCTTGATTATGTGGACATCTTCACCTCAAAGGTACAATGACAAACTTAGATCAAAGAGAAAATTATACTGTAAAAATAGTATTATAAAGATAATTTTGAGGCGGAGGAAAAACTCAAGAGAAGCCACAGCTTCAATTATAATTCATATTCAGTAACTGTCATTATTAACAGGGAGATAAATCCCATTATAGTTAAATGTGCATAAGGTGCTAAATATAGCAGCTGTGCAATAGCATTGAAATACAGAGTAAAAGGAAAACCTAGAATAATTTTTGCAAGGCAAAGTAAAGAAAAGAGGTTAGAATTAATATTAGAAATACAATTAATTTAGCTGGAGTGGGCAAGTGCATTACTTAATACTAGCCTGAATTGTGCTTTAAGATAAAAATAATCTGATTTTTCTTTCTTTCTCTTTTTTAGATTAAGTTTCTACATAGGCCAAATATACCAGATGATTGTGAAATTTCCACTTTAATTTGCATGCCTAAGTATAGTCTTGCACATTAGAAATGAGAACAAAATGAAATGTAACTGATAAAGTGTAAGGGACTACATCTTGGTTAAAGAATAGAATCAATTCTCAGAAATTAAAGAATAAATGCTCTTTATTTTTTAAAGAGAATTTTTATTGACCTGTCAATAAAAACAAATTTAAGCTTAGGTCACAACTATCTGATTTTTCCTAATTCTACCTATAATTCTGTAACATCATTCTAACCTGATTTCTGGATTTTTTTCAATGCAACAGATTGTTTGACTGATGTGTCTAAATTTGTCAGGTGCTGTGGAGGTTTGTGTGCATGAACTTTAAATTTGAAGCCAAAACCACAAAATAACATGCTGTGCACATAGCAAGTAAATACACAGCATATTATTTTGTACTTGTCCAAAATAATTTGGAATTATTTTATATGATGGTTATCACTAGGGCTGGGTGTTTTTGAAATAGTGTAATTTTTAGCAAAGAGATATCTAGATGTGACTCTGGTTCCTGAAATTTTAGCCAGTCATGGAGTTCTAAAATAAAATAAGGCAGTTTTAAAATAAAATAATAAAATTGGGATAACTGATGATGTTTTACATATACAGAAAATTTCAGACAATGGATTTTTATTTTGATTAAAAGTGCTATAATAAAAAAACACTTGAGTTTGAGTATCAAAAATAAAAAATATATTATTATCATTTCTACACTATTTAAAGTGCAACTGAAAAACTAGCCTGTCTTAGAGTATCTTCCCAAGAGTAAAGATATTGAGTACCCCAGTCAAGAATATATAGGGGCCAGCACCGTGGCTTAGTGGTTAAGTGCGCGCGCCCCGCTGCTGGCGGCCCAGGTTCAGATCCTGGGCGTGCACCGACGCACCACTTCTCCGGCCATGCTGGGGCCGAGTCCCACATACAGCAACTGGAAGGATGTGCAGCTATGGCATACAACCATCTACTGGGGCTTTGGGGGAAAAAAATAAATAAATAAAATTAAAAAAAAAAGAATATGTAGAATAAGAACAGAGAGTAGATAATATTGTTATCTCTCATGATTAGTTCGCCTAGCTAACAAAAGATCAGACAGAACTTCAGAGGGTTCCATAATATATATTTATGGTCTTGTTTTTGTTGAATACGTCTGATCCCTGCTATCTCTCAGAAATTTTTTTTTTATCTCATTTATCTTCTTCTGGTGTCCTCTCCTGATTACATTTCAGCAGTGTAAAGGAGAAGGCTGTGTTGACTCACTACTTCTTTTCAAAAGAATTTTACTTTTTCTCTTGAAAATGAGGAACCATCCCCCACTGGCTGGAGCAGGCTTTTAGGGTGAAGATAGGGTTAGGTTGCCTGCAGATTCTTTATACAAGGCTCTGCTCGTTTTATTTTGCATTATTTCTATCAGAATTATTCTGTATATCAATAAACCTTATCTTACTAAAGTAATTTTGATTTTTTAAACAAATCGGGGATGCTAAGGAATGTCACTGAGTGTCAACATGCCTGTGAAAGGCATTATATAGAAACTAAGATATCTTTTTTAAGGAATGGGGAAACAAAAGTAAATATGAATATAATTCATAATATAATTTCTAACCCTAGTCATTGTGAACCTTTCATTGTAAGATTACAATGTATGTGTACGTCGATGATGGAAATGCATCCTTCTTTCTACATGCAGTATTATATCTTGGGGACATTCTCCCCAAGCATTTTGCTATGTAAATCATCTTTTCAACTTATATGGATAGTTGAAATTTCATCTCTTCAATACTCTATGAGAAAGTATGTTGTCTTGAAGACGTTAGAAATGGCGAATTCCCTTCCAAACCTCTTTGTCTGCTCTACTGGTTCTCAAAAGTAAACTAGGTTGTATTCGCACTTATTCAGTTCTAGGTTAAGTCACTAAATAAGAATAACCAGTTAGAATGTTATTCATGAAAATAGGACATTGACTAATTCATAAGTTTAACCAGCGATCGTGGGTGAGATTTTTTTTTATTTTAAACAAAACCCAAAAAGTCAGAACAGTTACTTCTTGCATTTAAATCTAAGATGAACTCTGAAAAGCATTTACAAAAATAGATTCTTAAACTTATAACAAAGTATAAAACTAAAGACTATGACAACACCACTTATAAAACAAAAGAAAAAACAATAGAGAAGTAATTTTAAAGAACTTTTAAAGTTCTTCCCTAATATACTGGTTTCTTATTCAGTTCAGATATTTTATCAGACCAAGATATACATTTTAACCAAACATACAAACCAGTTTAAGAGGAATTTAGGAGTATATCGTTTTTGACATAATTCCCATAAATTAATGGTCATTTAACTCCTATTACATAATCCACTGGGGGTTACACCTCCTGAAACAAACTTTCAAGGAAGCTCACTATGTGGCGGAAGAGGAAATCTTCACTCTCACTCCTGAAATAAATCCAAGTCCAAATCTTTGTAAGGTTTGGAATTTCTTTTGATATAATTTTTTCATTCCTGCATACAACACTCAGTGAGTATTTATTGAGCATGTACCATGTGCCAAACACAGCACCATTTGTACTAGAAGGTAAAGAGGACTAAAGTAAACAACAATAACAAATTAACATTAAAGGCCTCAATTTACTAACAGAGAGGAAAGATATGGACTAGGCATTGTGCTAAGTATTTTTGGTACGCATCTCATTGAATCTTTCCAAAAATCTATGTAATAGGAACAAGTGTAACTCATTGTACAGGTGGAGAAATTGGCTCAGGGAAACTCAGTAATTTGTAAAGAGCACCGGGTTAGTGATGGCAGGATCAGGAAATAGAGCCCATCATTGTCTGGCTCCAAGCCTTAGCAGCCCACCATAAGCTTCCTGATGCTGCATCCCAGGGAAGAGACAGTGAACTCTGGGGGCGGGCGGGAGGGAGCTGGTGTCACAAAGGAAGTGATATTTTAAGTGCATCTCTAAATAAGCTGTTATGAGGCAGTTGTGGCAGGGAGAGAAGGCTCGGTGGGAAGTAAAGCACAGAGAAGTACACTACAGGCAGGTGCTGTAGTGCAGGTCCAAAGGTGTGAAAGAGAATGGCATGTGTGCAAAATGCTGGTGGTACAGAGAGTGCCTAGGGTAGGATATGAGGCTGCACAGGTTGGTAGGAGTGCCCTGCAGAGAGCCTTGTGTACTATCTAGATTCTATCCTTTAGATAGGCGTTGGGCAGGCCAGCCCGTGACTTAGCGGTTAAGTGCACGTGCTCTGCCGCTGGCGGCCCAGGTTCGGATCCTGGGCACGCGCCCATGCACTGTTTGTCCGGCCATGCTGAGGCCACGTCCCACATTCAGCAACTAGAAGGATGTGCAGCTATGACATACAACTATCTACTGGGGCTTTGGGGGAAAAAATAAATAAATAAAATTATAGATAGGCATTGGGGTGGGGTAGGAATGGAGTGGATGGGGCCTTAAAAGATTTTAAGCAGTGAGTGAGTTATCAGATTTGTGCTTTAAGAGGTAACTCTGGTAGAGAAGTGTGGAAGGTGGATTGAGGGGGTGGTGTAGGGGTAGTGGTGGTGATGGTGGTGGTGGTGGTAGTGTTGGTTGTGGTGAAACTGGAGGCAGGGAGCCCACTGCCTGGTTCTTCATGAGAGATGATCAAGCTGTGAGAGACTAAAAGGTATTGCAGAGGAATAGACAGAAGTGACAGATTTGAGACATACAGATGACATGTGACACGTGACATAATGTGACAAGTGACATTAAAGCCTTGATGCCCAGTTGAATATGGAGATGAAAGGAGGTGAGTGAGAGGGAGGACTCTGAATGGGATGATCCTCAGATTTCTGAATTAGGAAGCTGGAAGGGTGGTGCCCATTCCCTGATGGAACTCTAGATGGAGGAGCAGTTGTGGGTAAGGAAATATTGAGTTCAGTTTTGGATGTGG
Source organism: Ceratotherium simum simum (assembly GCF_057802395.1). Taxonomy (NCBI): domain Eukaryota; kingdom Metazoa; phylum Chordata; class Mammalia; order Perissodactyla; family Rhinocerotidae; genus Ceratotherium; species Ceratotherium simum. Next base: position 75,469,418 of record NC_141900.1, read on the forward strand.
TGAGCTTGGGGTGACTGTGGGCCATTCCATGGGGAGATGGTCAAGAGGTGGCTAGGCATATCTGGGTTGTCACTATTTCATGAATGGTTCCAGTCAAGAGCCACTTGTTACCCTTTATCTTTACCTTGCCTGTCAGTTGCCAAGGCCTGTCAACTCTACCTTGTTAATATTTCTTTAATCTACATTTACATAAATCTCTGGATTGGTCATTGGATTAGTGTGTGCAAGGCCAAATAACTGTGAATACCTTAGCGTTTCTACTAGGCCCTTCAATATCAGATCATCTGCAGCTTTATCTCTCTTGACATCAGTCCATATAGAGCCTGCTCTCCAGCCATACTGAAGAGCGCAGTCCCCAAGATCATGCTCTCTTTCTTCTGTGTCCAAGCACAAAAACATGTCTCCAGTCCCAACCCCCATCCCTGACTGCACACTAGGGAGAGGCAAAGATGAGTAAGACAGGGCTGACCCTCTAAGAGCGCCTGGTAGACAATCAGAAAATTGTGGCTCAACTGAGTCATATTTATGTCCATTCTTTGAGGTTCACTATAGCAAAAAGCCAGGCCCCAGGATGTTCATTTAAATTACGTAGGCAATCCTATCGCAGAGAATCCAGTGGGTTACTTCATCATCACATAAAATAGATGGTTCATGTACTCATGTTGTTTTATTCTACTGAGAATCCAGACATCATTGTTAGATACAAAAATTGTTTGGTGTGCTGCCACAAATAACTATGAAAAGTACATGTGTGTCAATTTTTCTTCTCCTTGTCTGTATCTGACTGCTGTAGATCAAACGTATGGAGAAACCAGTAGCTGAGAGTGAGGCTGAAATTAGTGAAAATGTAAGAGTAGTTCTTTTTTTTTTTTACAGTTTTATTTATTTATTTATTTTTTGTGAGGAAGATCAGCCCTGAGCTAACATCCATGCTAATCCTCCTCTTTTTGCTGAGGAAGACCCGCTCTGAGCTAACATCTATTGCCAATCCTCCTCCTTTTTTTTTCCCCCCCCAAAGTCCCAGTAGATAGTTGTATGTCATAGTTGCACATCCTTCTAGTTGCTGTATGTGGGACCTGGCCTCAGCATGGCTGGACAAGCGGCTGACGCGCCCGGGATCCTCTCAACCAGGCTGCCGGTAGCGGAGGGCATGCACTTAACGGCTAAGCCACGGGCCGGCCCAAGAGTAGTTCTAGTTTGTACGCCATAGTAGGTCTTACACGTAAAAAGTTAAAGGAGCTTGTTTTATTATGGAGGAAACTACAAGTAAGCAAAATAAAATCTATAATAAAATATTCTGCTGATTGCTCAGAATTCCAAAAATTATCATCGCTGTAGATTGGATAACCTGCAATTGCTTCATTACCATCCAATACATAGAAAGTGAAATTATTTATGGACAGAAACAAACTTTAGAATTGCATTTGGTAAAGGTAACATTTTATTCAGCACAGACAAGAAACATTTATAATTTACTTCTCGTTTCAAGAAGTCAGTTCAGAATAAGCCAAAATTATCCCAGAGAACTGCTTATATTAAAAACAGGCTGAAAGTTGTTTGAACTGTAATTGCCCAAAAAATTGGAGGATAAACATTCTTCCTGTCACTATTTCTCTGGAAAACCCCTGTGCCGCTTTAAGGAAGATAAAACAAAGGTAAATAGAGTGTGCAACTCAAATCTTGCTTAACAGAGTGATTTATCTTCAGGTCTACTAACCAGTGACAGGAGCACATCTATATTTTTCTAGTTGCTCCGGGTTTATTCCTCCCTCTGAGCCTGAATTCTGAGAGAAAATAGTAAAGTGTTGGGTTTAAGACCTCGGACCCTGGTACCCATCATACTGCAACCGAATTTTGACTCGAATTTAAGGTAAACTACTCAATCGCTTTCTGCCTTAGTTTCCCTATCTATATAATGGGGATTGTTGAAGGGATTAAATGAGATTATCTAGACCTAGGAACAGTGCCTGGCATACAGGAAACTCTCAATATACGTGAGTTACCATTACCATGTCGAGTTTCCCTCAGCGCGCCACTTTGCCTGTCTGTCTAAATATTACCATAATCAATATAAACGGCATCAGAATGTGAGGGGGCAGGGGCCACGTGATCCCTTCACGAAAGCCACTTGGGGGCCCTTCAGAGAGTCAGCAATCAGGCTGGAGAAGGACAGGCAAGCGCGCCCGCGGGCCGCGCGCGATTTCCCGCCGCGCCCGAGAGCCGGGCGGCGGGCGGGCTCCGGGGGCGCCCGTGCAGCGGCGGCGGCGCGAGCGGCGCCTCGGGGCCGGTGAATCATCCCGGCAGACACCGACACCGCGGCAGCAGAGAGCAGCGCCGAAAAATGGCTGAAGCGGGCACGGGCTTTCTGGAGCAGCTCAAGTCCTGCATAGTGTGGTCGTGGACTTATCTCTGGACCGTGTGGTTCTTCATCGTGCTCTTCTTGGTCTACATCCTGCGGGTGCCCTTGAAGATCAACGACAACTTGAGCACAGGTAAGGCCGGCTGCCCGGCCCGCGGCGCCCGCCCCTCCCCCGCCCCGGAAAGTTAGTGCAACTTGCGCGGGGCCGCGGCCGGCGGGGGCGGCCGGCCGGGCGCGCGCTCGGGGCTGCGCGGGGGCCCGCCCGCGGCCGCCCGCCGAGGACGCGGCGCCTCAGGTGGCGGGGCGGGACGGCGGGGTCCGCGGAGGCGGCCGGCGGCCTTCCCGGCCCCGCGGCTCCGCGACTCCGCGGAGGAGGAGCCGCGCTGCGCACACGCCGCGAGGCCGGCCCGCCAGGCGGCGACAGCACCTCGGCCCGACCCGGCCGCCCTGCCCGGTGCTCGTCGGCGGGCGACGGCGGAGGACGCGTGTCGGGGGCGAGGGGTTCCCGCGGCCGCCCCCTGGGTGTCCGCCGAGGGCTCCTCAGAGTCAGACCGCGGCCTTCCTCACACCCCTCGGCTGGGGGCGCCGAACGGCCGAAGCGTGGTGGGACGAGGCGGCCCTCCTCACGCCGGCGGGACCCGGCCGGGCGCCCCCGGGGGTGCTGCCCAGCGGCCAAGCCCCCCGAAAGGAGCCGACCCCAGCCGGACCCGCGGGCCGGGACTGTGGGGGCGGCGCCCTCTGGGGGCCCCGGTTTGAGCCCCCGGCTTGGGACGGGAGGGGGAGGGGGGCGGCGTCGCTGTCATACACACGGGGAGAGGGATTCCCGAAAGTACCATCAGGGGTGTGGATGACGTGTCAGGTTGGCAAACGGACTGTCAAAGGGACGCAAGGAGAGAGGGACTCCGGCATTGATGATGGTTTTAAATGATCTCTCCCTTCTCTCCGCGCTGTCCCCGCCTGCGTAAGGCTCTGGTAACTGGTCATGTCCAGAATCGTAGAGAAAGCTCCGCGTGCTGGGTGAGCCCCGCGTGTCGCAGATCCACGGTCGGAAGTGCAGAGGGCAGTTAGAACAGGGTCTGAACAAACTTGCTACGAGCCAACGGAATCGTTAGAAAACGACCCCAAAGAAAACCCACACCAACAGTAACACTCCAGAGACAATTCAGAAACACAAAGTATATTTTGCAGGAAGGGTTACAATCCTTGAAGTCTGGAAATAGTTGTGGGACTCAAGTTAGGGGTTTGTTTGTTTGTTTTGTTTTTTTACATTTCACAGTACTTTGGGAAATCCTTACAGTCCTGAATATATATGTGTATATATAGGTAATACGTGTGTGTGTGTGTGTGTGTGTGTACATAAATATATATATACACACGCTAGGTAGAATATATATATATATATTCTAGAATCTATGTATTCTACCTAGCGTGTGATTTACATACTTTGGGAGTCCAGGTCTGGAAATGCATTTTCCTGTGGGGTATTTAAACTGCCCTAAAACAATTTTTAGAACACTTGAGATGATATACTCATTTTGTTAGATACTTGTGCTTTTAAATACTAAACCTCAGACATTTTGATTAATTTAAACTCGTGTTCGTATTTACATTTATTTCATAGTATCTCTTGGAGGCAGATAGGATTCTGCACCCTAGAATCACCTTCCTATTTTAATGGATACTGCTTAGCCCTTGGATTCAGTCATCTCAGAGACCATGGCTTTCTAGCTTTTCATCTTTTAGAGTGGCTGCTTGTGACAATACTGTCTTCCTTGCTTTAGGCAAAAATACTCCAAGATACTTTCTAGTCCCAAAGTCCTATAATTTTAAGAAGTTGTTTGAATATATGTGGTAAGGTAATCCTACATTTATTGGTAAGTGGGTTTGACTTTTTTCTTCCAAAAAATTCATTGTAGGATTTTTAAAAATGTGAATGTTTCTCATTCAATTTACATTAAAAAAATTTTATTTTGGAACACACATTTATATACCACATTTTCTTAAAGTAGGTTAAATAATCATCGGGGTGTGTATGTGTGTGCATGTGCCCCTAAGTGCCACATACCAGTGCTTTAGGCAGAACTGGCAAGAAGCAAAATACCTCTTGGGAAAATATGTAGTTTTCAAGGAAGAAAATCGTTAGATCTCCCAGCACCTTTAAATCTAACATGTCTCACAAATACCTTTATTAATTTGTATAGGGCCATTTCTCATTGGGGTTATAAAAGATAGAGAAAATATGAAGATGAACAGGCCTTCTGGGCTGAACCTCAGCAGACACGTGATAGAGGGAGCCTGAGGCTATTTTCCCCAGTGATGCTTGCACTTCTGTTTTCAGTGTGGTTTTATGCACATTTTAGTCATAAAGGAAGGTAAAAGGAGAAGCACACAGAGAGCAACCACCTCTCTGCTATTTCTGTGAGAAGGTAGGAGGAGAGGGGAACATTGGACCCTCCCATGGTGGAAACTTGTCTTTGCAGGGAAATCTAAGTGGGTTCTCATGGGACTAATTTTGCTGTTCCTCAGCCCTGTGGTGCTTGCTCTTCCTGTGACGGTGAAGGTGTCCGTGGAGAGGCAGCTGAGGCTGGAGCTGCTTTAGGGAGCGGCGGGTGGCGCAGGCCTCCTTCCTCAGGGAAGCTAAGGACCTATCAAGTGAGGCAGATGGATGAGGCAGCAGGAGCCAGGGCTGGCATGACACAGGCCCAGCTCTGCCCTTGTGAGATTGTGGAATCTGGTAAAAATGTTCCGGCGTTGTTGTGGATGTCTGCTTGGCATCTTCTTCTCAACAGCTTGATGACCTGTGACAATTTTAATATTTCTAACCTCACTTGATCATATTTTGTGGTAAATGTGCTTAACTGATTTGCTTTTTTAAAAATTTCTTGAATGCCTCCTATGCATAGGGCACGGTGGCAAGTGCTGTGATGGAGAAGATATACAAGGGGCCAGCCCTGTGGCTTAGCGGTTAAGTGCGCACGCTCCGCTACTGGCAGCCCGGGTTTGGATCCTGGTCGCGCACCGACGCACTGGGCGCGCAGCAATGCACTGCTTGTCTGGCCGTGCTGAGGCGGCGTCCCACATACAGCAACTAGCAGGATGTGCAACTATGACATACAACTATCTACTGGGGCTTTGGGGAGAAAAAGGGAAGAAAAAAAAAAGGAGGAGGATTGGCAATAGCTGTTAGCTCAGGGTTGGTCTTCCTCAGCAACAAAAGGGGAGGATTGGCATGGATGTTAGCTCAGGGGTGATCTTCCTCACAAAAAAAAAAAGAAGATATACAAGTTTGTAAAACTCAGGCTAAATAAGGGGTGTACAACATGGGTACAACTTCCCATAATGCAAAGTGGAGCAGGACAAGGTGATGGCAGCTTCTCTTGAACTGAGCCTTGGAGGATGAGGAGAATTCCATGGTTCTGAGTTGGGGACACAGCGGGTGAGCCTCCCAAACACATGCAGGAGGATGGGCAAGTGCAGGTTAGATTCAGAGAAGTGTGAATCACATGGAATTTAAAACAATAAAAGAAAAGGACTTTAACTGAACAATGATACTTTTGCAGCTCTTGTATTATGTATAATTTTCCAAGTACTTTCAAGGTTCTTTTCATGGTATATCTTAGTTTCATTGTTCTGCTTCCCTACGTTCAGCATCTGGGTTTGCTTGACCATCATTGCATTGAGCCTGTGCCATTTAGGGAGAAAGTTCAAAGAATTCCACAGACCATACAGAGAAAACTTCATATAAGCAACCAAATCTTGTAATGAAAAATGAATTTTAAGAAAGACAAGGGAGAAAACAAACATGTTAGAATGGCACACGCTGGTTAGCTTTGAAAATTGATTTTTGATGCTCTGCCCTTGAGTTGGATAGAAGAGTGTTAAAGTAATTCTATGATTTACTGAATATAGAATGAACTTTTAACAAGATTAAAAAAAACTCTGAATTATATTATTACTTGTCAGTTTTCAAGTGAATTAATGTCCTAAAACAATGCTTTTCCAGAAGGGCAGAAAATTAATTGTAGATATGAATAGTCAGGCAGACTATTTATTATTCAAGAAAAACAATAGAATAGTCTTTAAAACCATAACTTTATATGGTGGTGTTGATAGCACTTTCTCATCTACCCTATGTTCTGAGGTTTTAAATGCTGAATTTGAAACACTGCATGATAACACGTTTTCTTAAAATGTGCACGTTTGCCATTTTTGCACCAAGCAACTTAAGTGATTTTCCGATTCTTTTTCTGTTTCCTGAAAAGCAAGTTTTCAAAGATCTTTGAAATCCTATTTCATTCCATTTGGAAAACATATGTAATAGTCTAACCTAGGCTTCAGGTTGTTCGTATTATAAAACTTTTTTTGTGTTAAGATGATACAGATGTATAACTCTTATTTTACTGAACTGAAATGATACCTAACTTTAGGTGTAGTTCAGTTTTGAGTATTTTAATATTGGAAATAGTTGCTCTAAATTGAATTAATACTCTGGATTTCTCGTCTCGAGGGCCTGGTTCCAGTTTACCTAGGTCTTTTGCCCCTGCTGTGCCCGTTGTTTAAAATGTTCTCCCCATTTGTGAATCCCATCCAGCCTACAAGGAGCAGCTTGCATGCTGCCTTCTGATCTTTTTTCAATTGAAAGTGATATTTCCTCCAGCTTTCACAGTACATTATCTGAGAAGCATGTTGGCAGTTTTACCTTGCATGTATTATAGTTGCGTGTGTGTGTAATATGTGTCAGTGTGTGTATGTGTGTCTCTTTCTGTATACATGTTTTTTTTTTTTAAAGATTTTTATTTATTTATTTTTTTCCCCCCAAAGCCCCAGTAGATAGTTGTATGTCATAGCTGCACATCCTGCTAGTTGCTGTATGTGGGACGCGGCCTCAGCATGGCCGGAGAAGCGGTGCGTTGGTGCACGCCTGGGATCCGAACCCCAGGCCGCCAGCAGTGGAGCACTCGCACTTAACCGCTAAGCCATGGGGCCGGCCCTCTGTATACATGTTTTATAGCTTCTACTAGACTCTGGTTCTTCGTTTTCCAGTATTATCCCTTGCACATAATAGTTCCTTATCATTCACTGGATGAATGAATCTCCAAGTTTGTGGTGTACCCAGTGAATTGGGATTGGAACAATGGAATTGGTTAAAGACATTACTGCGTATGTGCTTCATTTAAGTTTTCAGCTTTAGATTGAGGTCAGAAGCTGTCACAAAAACTTAAATTCTATGATGGGTCATATGCGTCTCATTCATGGTGGTCCAGTTTATGAACACATAAAAGGACAGTTTTCTGATTAATGTCACCTTTGAGTTTAGGATATATTCGAGACATCTTAGTTGCCCTTATTTTTGGAGACATTTCTCTCAGCCATTAGTGAAGCAATCTGAATGTCGCTTTCTTTCTCAGGCCCTCAGTTTCCATACATGTACAATGATAGCTGTATATTCCTTAAAATTCTTTCTAGCTCTAGGATTCTGTTTCAGCGTCTTCGGATAAATTTTCATTGAATGCAGAGGGTAGAACCAAGCAAATACATGGACTTAAGGGTTGTATATGTTTTTTCCACTTTGGACTGTAATTCTTAGTGACTACAGCTCCAGATTTTATGTGGCTTCCTTCAGTGGCTTTCCATCTCACTGAAAAAATCCAAATATATTACCCTGGCTTACAAAGTCTGATGTTCTGACTCCTTCCTACCCCTTGTATCTGAACTTACACCACTGTTTCTTGAGGTCCCTACCCTCTAGACATGTTGTGATTCTATCTTACACTTAAACATGCCTTGTTTGTTCCTGCTTTATGGCTTTTGCACTAGCTGTGCCCTCCGCTCAGAACGCTTTCCTACTTGATTTTTGCACAATATTCTTCTTACTATTCACATCTCTGCTTAAATTCACTTCTTTTGAGAGGTTTTCCCTGATGACCCAATCTAAAATGACCGTCCAGTTACTGTAATATTGCCAGATTTGAATTCTCTGCATAGCGCTTAGCATTGTTTGATATAGTTCTTGTTTGTTTGTTTGTTTATTGCATTCTCATAGGTGTCTCTCCTGTGACTGTAAACTCCATGGCAGTAGGGACCTTGTTTAGTCTTATTGTGTTTTGCCCTTAAACAAATAGGCAGCCAATTATTTCTCTAGCAAAAATGGGTTTATTCAGGATCAGCAAAGAATTGCAATTTGGGATCTGCAACCTTGGCAAGCCACGTGAAAGTTCTGAGCAGCAAGGGAAGGACAAACTCCTTTATAGAGGGGAAGAGGAAGTTGGGAGGGCTATTGTAGACCAAGAGTTCATTGGAGGAGACTGAGAGTTCAAAGTATAGTGGCTTCTCATTGGCTAAGTTGTGATAGTCTCTCATTGGCTGAGCTTCTTGCAGGTCAAGAAGAGGAAGTGTTTCTTCTTCTTGTTGGGCTCTGCTATCGACATAGGGTATGAGAACTCCCCCTTTTGGCCTTCTAACTCCATCCTAATGAGGTTTCTGTTTATTTATTTCCACATTTACCCCTTTTGATCAAGGTCTTTCTCTGAAAGCATCACTGATCAAGAGTCAGGTTATTCTGGATTCGGCAGCCTTTTGTCCCTTGGTGCCAGAAAGGACCTTTCCTGGATGTCATGTCCCATGTCAGAGGGAAAGTGCACAAATTGGAAATCTGTTGTGGCCACATTTGAGTAAGAAGGAGGGATAAAAAAGAGAACTCTCAGGCACTTTTCTAAAGTTCATATGTTATCAAGTCATAGGCATTGGAGATGGCCTAAAGTGTTATGTCATCATCAAAGGTTTGACAGACAAAATTCCAACAGGCCTGGTCCAGACATTTTGGGGAAGCTGTCTAATCAGATGTTATCTGCTTCAATTCTGAGAAATCTTTACTTTTAAGTCAGCAAATGATATGCAGGTCCAGTCAAGGGTTTGATGCTTTCTTCAGGTGTGTAATGTGAATCCAAGAGTCTATTCCCTGGAGTTTTGTGGTACAAGGGTTAGTTAACAGTACCTGATAGGGGCATTTCCAGTGAGGTTGAAGAGAGTCCTTCTGGAGGTGTTTTTACCTGTAGATGAAATCTCCAGTTTGTAAGGCGTGTTGCGTAAGGTCTTCGTCTGCCTGAAGAGCGCTGTGAAAAGATTGCTCTACCAGAACATGGTTATTTTTAATAGAAGCAATTAGATCTTTGCCGTACTGGAGCGTATCTCCTTTTATTGGGCGTGGGTCAAAAGAGGCAGGAGCCGAGTACATTGGGCGTCCTGTGACTATCTCAAAGGGTAAGAGTTTATGAGTTCCAGAGGGGGTGGATCTGAGATTTAGAAGGACCAACAGCAGTGCTTTTGGCCAAGGTATTTGAAGGGTCTCTACAGATTTTGCCAATTGAGTCTTAATATACAGATTTTGCCAATTGAGTCTTAATAATGATGTTGTGTTTTTGACTAAACTGTAGGATTGAGGGTGGTAAACTCAGTAAAGTGTTGTGAAACTGGCCACACAGCACAGGCTTGTTGAAGTACTTGACCAGTAAAATGGGTTCCTCGATCATTATGAAGTTTGAGAGGAGTTCCCCAGGTAGGGATAATCTTTTCCAAAAGGACTTTAGCCACAGAAGAGGCAGTAGCCTGCCTGCAGTGGAAGGCTTCAGTCCAGTGAGAAAACATACATACCATGACTAAAACATGTTTATATCCGTGAGATGGGAGAAGTTGTATGAAATGCATTTGCCAAACCTCGAATGGTCCATTAGGCAGTTTAAAATGTCTGGGAGCAGTACAAACAGGCTTCCCTGGGTTGTATTTTGGACAGGTGGGACAAGTGAGGTAGGCACTTGTTGCAGCCTTGTTAATATTTCCCCACCAATATTGATTCATGAATGGTATCATTTTGTCAGTAGACCAATGGTTTAATGCAGGTACAGTGGTTAGGAGTGGAAATTTTAGAGTCTCCGGTAGGACTGGGTTGTTATTTGGTCCAAACCAGAGCTTTATCTTTTTATCAAACCAACAGTTGTTGAATTTTCAGTCTTGTTTTTCCTTTTCTGAGGCCAGTTGTTGGGCTTCTCTAGCCAGTTTTTCTAAGTTATCATTTGGGGAATATCCCTTTGGACCCTGACAGAGGCTTGGCTGCTGTTGGTTCCTTTCAGGGCAGCATTCCTTATGGAAATATTAACAAGGTGATTTCCTTTAGCTTCCGGAGAGTCAAGTTTAGAATGCCCTGGGATCTTAATTATAGCTAAAGTGGCAGGTAAAAGTATAGCATCCAATAATTCCTGAACATAGGAGCCATTTTAAATTTTATTTATGCTGGAAATAAGGAAGCCATGTTGCTTCCACAACATTCTGAAATCATGAGCTACATTGAAAGCATACCTACTGTTAGTATGAACGTTGGCCATTTTGCCCTTGGCTAAAGTACAAGCCTGTGTAAGAACGTATAATTCAGCCTGTTGGGCTGAAGTAGCCATAGGTAAAGGTGCTGCCTCAACAGTATCAAAAGGAGTTTCAATAGCATACCCAGTACAGTATTCGCCATTGTCACATTTTAAATAAGAGCCATCAGTAAACCATGAGAAGTTGGCATTATCCAAAGGAGGTTCCTGCAGATCATCAAGAGGAGTCAGGAGGTGATCTGTGAGCATTATGCCCTTGTGAGGGACTTCTTCAGTAATGGAAGGGAGAAGAGTAGCAGGGTTAAAGTTATTACAGTGTAAAAGAGTTATGTGAGGAGCAGTTAACAAAAGGATTTTGTAGGAGGTGAGGCGGCTGACTGAAATATATTGAATATCATGAGAATTTAGGAGGGCTTCCACAGCATGAGGTACAAAAATGGTTAAAGGGGATCCCACAACGATTTTCTCACTGGCCTTAACCAAAAGGGCAGTAATGACTCTAAGGGAAGCAGGTTATCTCTGGGCCACAGGGTCCAGTTGCTAACCCGTCTGGGTCGATGGCGGTCTCAGTGTTTTTGGGTGGGTACCTCAGGGCATTCCCTTCCTTTTCATATACAAAAAAGAGAAAAGAGAATCTGATAATTGGGATGTCCAAGGGCAGGTGGGTTCATCAAACTCTCCTTTAAGGCTTTGAAGGCTATGTCATCCTGTTCTTCCCATAAAATTGGGTTGGGATGGTTGTTCTTTGGTAAAACATACAGAGGTTTGGCCATAAGAGAGAAATTTGGAAGCCAATTTCAGCAATAGCCAACTAGCCTGAGAAAACCTCGTGGTTGATGCTTAGTTTTGGGAAACTTAGGACACCAGGAAGCCAATCTGGATGTAGATGTAGCTCTTGTTCTCATATAAGATGCCCTAAATATGGAACCTAGGTTTGGGCGAACTGCAGTTTCTCTTTGGCGACCTATGTCCCTTTAAGGCTAAAAGCTTTAGCAAGTGGATGCTGTCTGCCTGTGAGGAAACTTCGGAGGGAGAAAGAAGAAGCAAATCGTCCACATATTGCAACAAAGTAGAACGCAGGGAACTTTATATCATCTGGATCAGCCTTCAGGATTTCTGAGAACTAAGAGGGGCTCTCAGTAAAACCTTGAGGCATTACTGTCTGGGTGAATTGTTTTTCTTCCCAAGTGAAGGCAAAAAGATGTTGGTTAGCTTCATCAACTGGAATACTAAAGAATGCACTGCATAAATCAATTACCATAAGGAATTTGCTTCCAGTGGAAATGGATGTTAGTAGTATATGAAGGTTAGGAACAACAGGGTGTTGAGGGATAACAATGTTGTTTCCTGCTTGGAGATCCTGGACAAACTTCCACCCTCATCCGTTGGGTTTTCTCACAGGTAAAATAGGAGTATTACAGGGACTAGTACAAGGGAGAATGAGGCCTTGAGCCTTGTAATCCTCTATTATGGGCTTTACACCTTGAAGGGCTTCTTTGTTTATAGGTATTTATTAATTCTGGAGAGAGGTTTTGAGGGATCTTTTGAATCTTGATGGGAGGTGCGCTGTGAATTTTACCAGTATCAGTTGGAGATTTTGCCCATAAGGAGGGTGGTGGCTGATTCAATGGGGACACACGATCAGTGTTTCCAGAATCAGCTCTAGTACTGTCAGAGATGAGGAAATAAAAGATGTCAAAAAGGTCATTTAATTCACTTGGTTGACTGTTTTGATGGCTACTGTCAAATTCTAGAATTATTTCTTCCTTTTGGGAGAAAGAAATTCTGGCATGATAGTTTTCCAAGTCTTGGCCTGATAAATGAATGAGGCGGAGGAACTAAGGAGAAAAGGGTGTGTGTCTCTCACAGGGCCTAAAGAAAAGGGAATAGTTCAGAGATAAGAACCTTTTGAGGTTTATTAGAAATCTCCACACTTTGAACTGTTTTAGTACTCGGAGGCAGGGACCGCTTTATAGTAGTGGGGTTAAGCACCAAGAGTGTGGCTGAGGTATCAGGACAGAAAGAGATACATCTCCAATCTAGAGAAATGTTTCTCCAAGCCGATTAAGAGGGAGGATTGGGAAGAGCCCTTGCAGTTCCTCGGAGCCCTGTCATTGAGAATTTGGAGGACATTAGAAAGGCTAGTTAGAGGGCTGAAAGTACTTGAAGCACTGAAATTTGTAACAATCTCTTTTCCAATGTCCTGGCTCTTTGCAATAATAGCAGAAACTAGGAGATGTTTGGTTTTGTTTAGGGGCCTTCATTTGCTAGAGTTGAAGATTAAGAATTTTAGCAGTCTTTCTTTTAGGTGTCTCATCTAGAGTGCGAGAGAGTGAGTTTGCCAGATTAACTAGGTCTGGAGAGGAAATAGTTTTCCGTTCTATCCTGGTCGTTTTTACTAGAAGAGAAAGGCCTTGGTTCAGCCCATTAATAAACACAGTTAAAAGCTACCCGGGTGGAATCAACATCTGAAGGAAGACCAGAATTTTTAAAAAAAATAATCTGAAAGTTGATTGTAATAGTCACGAACAGGTTCATCAGGTTTTTGTGCGTAGCCTGAATTGTGTTCCAATCAGTGGGCTTTGGGAAAGCCCTAGGAGTTGCCTGATGAAGTCATCTAGTGATTGCTGGAGCCTGATCATACAACAGCTCAGCAGGTTGGTCTCGGTGGTAGTTCTAGAGGCCTTTCAGGATTTTCCCAATTACTGGTTTTCGTCCAATGCTGGGCCTGGCCTTCAGTGATAAGCATATGAAGTAGCTGATATAAGTCAGAGAAACCAGGTTGATAAGTTTGAATGACTGTATTAAATTCCTCAGCAAATCTGTGAGGATCTTTGGTTACTTTAAGAAAATCTTTGACTATGGCTCGTAGTTTAGCTTTAGTCCAGGGAGTATAAGAAATTAAGGGTTTAGCCTTTGGATCCTCAGAAGGCTTAATTTTAAAAGGACAAGTTCTGATAGGTTCAGAGGAAGAGGCAGTGGGGAGAAGTTCAGGGAAAAGGGGAAGTTTGGCAAGAGAGTTAGTATGGGGGAACTGAGGGTATAGAGGAGGTGTAGACAGTATAGAAGGGAAGGAGGAAGATGGTACCGGAGGCGGAGACTGAGACAAAGAAGCTGGGGAAGAGGAACTTGAGGCTCCGGAAGCCGTTTTATCTTTCTTTAATTGTTTGTTCATCTCAGTTAATCTTAAAATTTTATTTTGCAAAGAGGCAATTTTAAACTCCTGATAACGTTTGGAAGCCTCAAAATACCTATCGAAATAAGTATTCCATTTGATTTTGGAAATTATAGACCTGTGGTTATCCAATTCAGTTTTAAGAAAAGTAAGTTTGGGGAGTTCAGAAGTTCCCCACAATGGCCATTGGTGTTCTAAATTACTTTTGGTTGGATCGGTCCATTTAGTTAGAAACACACATGAGGAATGACCACGGTTTTTAAACATAAAATTGGCCGAGGTCCCTGTAGGGGGTTGCGCCCTCAAAATATTTAGGTAACTGGGATCCCACTTCCTAGAGGTTTTTCTCTAGAGCAAAGGAGTAATTTTCAAACAGCCTAAACAGCTCAAACAGATTTAACAGCTTGCAACTCAAACAGCTTGAACAGCTCAAACAGCCTGCAGGCTTACTACCAGCCAATTCTAAGGGAACAGTCCACTTATTTAGGTGGACCGAAAGTTGATCCACGCAGTACCAATAGAACAGTCTCCTCCCAAGGGAGTCAGGCCAAAGCTGGACCGGCACAGTTCTAATGAAACACTCCGAGAGTCAGACTGAAGACTAGCACAGTTTAAGTAGATACCGTCCAGTGCCAAAAGGAATTGGACCAAAGACCAGTGAAGTTCTAAGGAACAACCTGGTTCACCGAGTCAGGCCAAAGTGCCACCTGAATACTTGCGGACAAACAAGGCTTTAACCAGAAAAGGATGAAGCCTTAAAATAGATCTTGAATAAAGCCTAGAGAGCCTCAAACATAAAGAAGGCGGAAGCTCGGATCCAGGAGAAAAACTTACCCTCAGACTCCAGGGTCAGAAAGAAAAACGGTGAGCTCAGTGGGCTCTTTTGTGGATATTGCACCTGTGTGCTCACCAGCCTTGGAGTCGTCAGGACTTCTTTGGATCACTGTATGGGCCACCAAAATGTTGACCTTAAACAACTAGACAGCCAGTTATTTCTCCAGCAAAAATGGGTTTATTTGGGATCAGCAAAGAATTACATTTCGGCGTCTGCAACCATAGCAAGCCATGTACCAGCCCGGGAGCAGCAAGGGGAGAAGAAACTCTTTTATAGAGGGGAAGAGAAAGTTGGGAAGGCTATTGTAAACCAAGAGTCCATTGCTGGAGACTGAGATTTCTAGGTGTAGTGGCTTTCCATTGGCTGAGTTGTGATAGTCTCTCATTGGCTGAGCTTCTTGCAGGTCAAGAAGAGGAACTGTTTCTTCTTCCTTTTGGGCTCTGTTATGGCCGTAGGGCATGACAACTCCCCCTTTTTGCCTCCTGACTCTATTTTAATAAGGTTTCTGTTTATTGACTTCCACATGTGTATCCCCAGGATCTCGAGCAGTGCGTGTTTGGACCTAACATGTGCTCAGTATGTATTTGTTGAATGAATGAGAAACTGTGTCAGTTGGTTGTGGTGACTCAGCAGTAATACTGTCCTTTAGGAAATGATTTTAGAATCTATCATGTAGTCATTTCTTATGAGATGGAGAATTGTTTACTGACTCTAAGTTATAAGGATTACCCTGAAATGTTTACTGATGTTCCAAAATATTAATATGTTTTGATCCATTCTTTAGGGGTAGAATTTAAGGAAGTCTATCCTTCCGGTCTATATTGTAAAGTAAATTTAATATAAGGAATGTTAAGAGTCAAAACTTGATCATGTTGGGAGCTAGTTTGTGTAACATAACCTGGAACTTCAAACGTAGGGATTTGCAGAGTTAAGAGCCTTACTCCTGTAAGGATGGAGTTTGGGATTTTAACAACATGGAAAAAGTTCTTGTATGTAGGGAAGAATAGAGTAATAGAAGAAAGATTTGGTTGGGAAATTTTTCAGAACAATATTGTCAGGCATTATGAAACGTAACACGTAGAAGCATAATTTGAAGTGACTAGAAATACTTAAGCAGAATTTTAAGTTCATGTATTTACATATTCCCCCCACTAACTATAGAAACCATTTCTAAGTTTATATGAGAAGCCAGGATGAAAATAGTTTTAGCATTATAGAAATTTGCTTTATTGCCAATTTTTCTGGCATATTTCTTTCTCCATAAAGTACTGCGTATCTACTGAAAGAAATATTGGCTGTGATAAGATGAAAGGAACATTGGATTTAGAAGATTTGAGTTCAGATCCCAGTTTGCCATCTCTTGGGTAACTTTGGACAAATTACTTTGTAAAAGATTCTTACCTCATAGGTGGAAGACAGTAATCTCTATTTCACAGTTTTATTTTGAACTCCAAGTGAGATAACTTTTAGCATTGAGCCCTGAGCATAGCACATAAATAATACTAGCAGCCATATATTGTATACCTGGTTGTTCTAGTCCATTTCACTGACTCTGGACTGGGTTCATTCTTTCATTAATTCATTCATCCCCTGGTTTGTTTATTCATTTGTTTGGAGAGGCAGGTGCCTATAAAATTGAAGTTACATATTGTCAGTTATTATTTGGACATAAAATCTCATGTCAGTTATATTCCTCCCAATTTCTGCACTTGTTTTCAGTGCTGAACAATTAACATGCTTTAATATACTGCCTTGTTCACTAATGCTTCCAGGTATATTTTGCTCCCTGTGAGCAAGGGCCATGCATGGTAGAAGTCATATCTTGAAAATAAGATTGAGTGTAAACCTGTTGATTGGAACTAGGAAGGGATGAGGAAATAACCTTTGTTGGGTTCTTTTTTTTTTTTTTTTTGTGAGGAGATCAGCCCTGTGCTAACATCTGCCAATCCTCCTCTTTTTTTTTTTTTTTTTTTGCTGAGGAAGACTGGCCCTGGGCTAACATCCATGCCCATCTTCCTCCACTTTATATGGGACACCGCCACAGCATGGCCTGACAAGCGGTGCGTTGGTGCGTGCCCGGGAGCCGAACTGGCGAACCCCGGGCCGCCGCAGTGGAGCGCGCACACTTAACCGCTTGTGCCACAGGGCCAGCCCCATTTTGTTGAGTTCTTACATGAGCCAGGCACTGTGCTGCCTGCTTTATCATTGGTCGTTATGCTCCCTGGGCTTGATAATAAAAGTCTGTTTATATCCCATATAAACAGCTATATAGCTGATTCTCTTTGTACATGTGGGATAAAAATTTTTCAAAGCAAAATGAATACTGTTATAATACTGGTTATCCTATTCAAGGAAGCAATACAAGTGAACCGATTTAAAAAATGTATTTCCGCAGCTTAATTTATGAGTAAGGATGAGAACTTGGTCTTGAGAGCAGGGATTATGACATTTTCATCTTTGTGTTTCCATCATCTGGTCATTGCTCAGTGATGATGCGTGAAAAGATGAATGCATAGATTTCTTGAGGTGTTTTTAAGGCTTTCCAAGATTGATGGCACTGGTGGTCCTTTTCTTATTTCGCTTCACCACCTAAGGTTTTTCTTTCCCTTGGTTCAGAGGGGTATATACTTAGCACTCAAGGCTGTGCTTATTATTTGCCTTGCAACTGAAACTCAGAGATAGAAAGATTCTTCTGAGGTAACTGGAGCAAGAGTTCAAAGACAAGGGAGGAAAAAGAGTGTTCCTGTGTATTCAGAGGAGGTGATTGCCCGAGGTGGAACTAATGGAGAAATTCAGAGCCGGAGAACACTGAGGGGAAGAAGGGATAGTGTGGTAGACGTGTGACTGGTCAGATGGGTCAGGACAGCTCAGTGATTGTCCAGATGTGGGGCTGGAATGGGATGACAGAAAGTGTGCAACTGGACAAATACCACAATTTAAGGAGCGTTTATACTCTTAAATAGATTGTAATAGGCACAATGAATATTTGTATGGGTTGAGATAGTTGTCTTTGGCTTCCTAGCCTGGTGATAGAATTGGTCCCTTGACTGGAATGCAACTTCACATGAGATGGTAAAATGAATGAGAAAGTGCTTTGTAGACTGTCAACTACTATTTAAATCCAAAGCTTTATAGTAGTTTGTTTCTCTAGAAGCTTGTATTCTATAGGCTTTGTCTCTCACAGTGAAATGACAGGTTAAAATATATAATGAGATCTCATTTATCCTGGATAGTCTTTGTAAAGAATATCCAAGAATTGCACTAAGCAGGATGATGAGTTTTTGGATTGTTTATAACCACACTGCTGAACGTCCCTTTGTTGTAAACAAGAAACCATATCTCCCAGCATCCTTATTGTATTTGAGATGTCATTGTGAAGATACCTATAAAGGGTTTTTAGTTTCCCAAAAGAGAGAGAATAAGTAATGAAATTCATTTTTGATGTTACAGTGGAGCAGGACAGTTGCTCATGTGTTAACTATTACCAATCATTCAATATAGCAGGCATTCCTGCTCTACCTGCTGTGCTAAAATAAGAAACTGATGGGCTCAGTTAGCTCTAGCACTATTTCGTATTAGCTGTGGCTGTGGCCAGAGGAGTCACTGCTTAATTGCAGTTACTAAATCTCTTGGCAAAATAAGGCAACATTTATTGAGAGAGCATTTTTTTTCCCCTTGGAATTTTAGGAAATGGAAAGTGTACTAGTTAGAAGCATACTCTGTGGAGAACCCTAACTTTGTTTCTTAGTTGACTTCAAAATCTAATACTGGATCTTGGTTGAGTGTCAGTCTTTCTGAAATTTTGAGCAAGCCTGTAGAGGACTTGAAAGGAATCTCTTAGGTCAGTGAGAAAGGACTATTTATTTTTTATAAAAAAGTTTAACAATTTAAAATAGCACAAACAGTTGAAACACTCTGAGGCATAGAAGTCTTAAAAAAAGAAGTAGCTTTTAAAAATAAGCAGTTCAGGTCTGGATTTATGTGTGATCTAGAGTCAGGGTTTTTTGTTTTATTTTGTTTTGAAGTCAGTTGTAATTCCATTCTAAAATGTTATTTGATTAGCAATTGATAATAGTAGGATGCTTATGGTTCCAACCTCTGTTAAGCTTTTCCAGTTTCTAGTCTCCTTCTCTTGGGAAGGAGAGAATGAAATTTACTTCCCTACCAAATTGATCTTTTTCATAAATTTGATAGATGCTGTTTATTGAGCATTATTAATAGAACTAATGAAATAACGTTCTTGGGGTGTTTTGCAATTTATTACAACCACTTACTCATTTGGTGCCTTGTCTGTGACATACATTTAGATTTCTATAGTGTCACATAATAACGCTGTGATCTGCTTTGTACTTTGCAAAGCCTGAGGGAGAGGGGAATTCCTATCTTTTATCACTGATATCTTTTATTTAAAATAAAAGGAAACAAATTATACTTTTCTCACTTCAGGCGCAGAGTACATGATGTTATGGTTTAGAGAGAAATTTTTTTCTTAGCTTATTTGGCTCTTTTAGCAAAGAGAATGTTTTAAATTGTACCCTTACATTTGAGAGATGAAGTGTGAGGAGCTAAATTACAATTTTTAAATATTAGAAACTTGCTTCTCAATTGTTTTTTCTTTAAACTGGAAATTGTATATGCATTGTCATTCAGTAAAAGTCTGAAAATGCAATATGAAAAAATCTTATAGCAAATGTAATCAGTTGGAGAAAGTCATTGTCTTAAGAATAAACTTTTTTTTTCTTTTACACTATTTGAACAATCAGATTCTGGGAGGGAAGGTACAGACGCGATTACATGACGTTAAACTTGAGCAAACATATACAGACGTTAATTACTTTTGGCTATAAAAGAATTCCTAAAAATGTTTGGATTTTACACAGTTTTTTTTTTTTTGCCTACAGAAAATAATGTAAATTAAAGGAACTATAATTCTTAAAAATAACCATTTTTAGTTTTTACCATGAGAATATATGTGATGGAGAAGAGTAATAAGATACTTAAAAAAGATAAACATGTTATTTAGACCTGGAAACTGTCCAGCTGCTAAGAGAAAACAAAGATTTATTATTGCTCAGTCCAAAGGGAAAACTTAAATGATATTAGTAAGTGTAGTGATTAGCAGGCAGGGACTAGCCAGGGAAACGGAGTTGTGTAGCAGTGGTCACAGATGAGGGCTTTTTCCCTGCCATGTCTTTAACGTTATGGCCATCCATTGTTTCATGTCTAGCTCGCTTTCTAGGAATAAACACGTCTTAGAAGTAAAAGATGGGGCCGGCCCCGTGGCATAGCGGTTAAGTGCGCGAGCTCCGCTGCTAGCCGCCCAGGTTCGGATCCTGGGTGCGCACCGATGTACCGCTTGTCAGGCCATGCTGTGGCAGCATCCCATGTAAAGTGGAGGAAGATGGGCACAGATGTTAGCCCAGGGCCAGTCTTCCTCAGCAAAAAGAGGAGGATTGGCATGGATGCTAGCTCAGGGCTGATCTTCCTCACAAAAAAAAAAAAGTAAAAGAAAGTCCTAATTTTAATGTATATTCTTCTGTTTGTAACACATGCAAAAACAAAAGAAGATATAAAAATACTTAGACATTGACAGAATATTATTAATGGATTTACACTCCTTTGTTGCAGTAATTATCTCGATAAAATGTTATGTTTCATTAAAAATAATGCTATTGAGGGGCCAGCCTGGTGGCGTAGTGGTTAAATTGGTGCACTTCACTTTGGTGGCCCAGGGTTCGCAGGTTTGGAGCTTGGGCGTGGACCTGAACACCGCTCATCAAGCCATGCTGTGGCAGGTGTTCCACATATAAAGTAGAGGAAGATGGGCACGGATGTTAGCTGAGGGCCAATCTTCCTCAGCAAAAAGAGGAAAATTGGGGGCCGGCCCGGTGGCGCAAGCGGTTAAGTGCACGCACTCTGCTGCGGTGGCCCGGGGTTCGCGGGTTTGGATCCCGGGTGCACACTGACGCACCGCTTCTCAGGCCATGCTGTGGTGGCGTCCCATATAAAGCAGAGGAAGATGGGCACGGATGTTAGCCCAGGGCCAGTCTTCCTCAGCAAAAGAGAGGAGGATTGGCATTGGATGTTAGCTCAGGGCTGGTCCTTCTCAAAAAAAAAAAAAAAAAGAGAGAAGATTGGCAACAGATGTTAGCTCAGGAACAATCTTCCTCACTAAAAGAAAAAAAATGCTATTGATATGTGAATGCTA
Source organism: Ceratotherium simum simum (assembly GCF_057802395.1). NCBI lineage: Eukaryota > Metazoa > Chordata > Mammalia > Perissodactyla > Rhinocerotidae > Ceratotherium > Ceratotherium simum. The sequence continues at coordinate 75,490,367 of NC_141900.1, forward strand.
TTGATATTTAGCTTTATAGAAATCTGTTTTTAGCATTGACTAGCCAACAAGAAGATTGAAAAGTAGCGGCTAGACAGTGTCAGTCCTTTCAAATCGATTTATTTATTGAAGATTTTAAATAGTTTAGGCAAAGTTCACATACCCTCCTAGGCAGGAAGCCCAAGTGTGTTTGTGAAATGACTTTATTTTCACCTTGCATTTAAATGAAACTGCTCTCTCCCAGTCCTGGCACTTCTTTCACTCCTCTTTTCTTAGAGGCACTGGGGAACAAGTTACTGTTGCTTCTTGCAGCACAATGTTGTATGCCCACGATTCCCTGTCCTAGTTTTCTTACCACATGGTGTAGCAAATTATCCAAAATGAGATGGTAAAATTCTCAAATCAATAATAAATTAATGTATCATGTGTTACTTTTTCTTAGAAATAAGATGGGTCTTAGTAAATCAAACCACTCATGATATGATGAAGTGTTGCAAAATATCGAGGGATTCACTTTCCTTTGTATGGGTTTCTATCATTCCTACTTCCTCTTTTGCCACTGATCACAGAGTAACTCAAATAAACCTGGATTTCTCAAGTTATACTGTTTTGGAGGTGTAGGACTAAGGATATGTTGATATGAATAAGTGGTAACAATTCTGAGCCTGCAGGGTCCAGCCAGGCTCCCATGCCCCTAGTGACAGCTATTAATTCCCACTCTTGCCTGTGAGTGCTGCAGCCACACTGTTGTCACTTCTGGCTCCTGGTGCTTAGGACCACATCTCATCTTCCTTTCTTACTGGTTCCTGTTTTGGGGGACATTAAAGAGTGGCTTTGGTCACGCAGCCTGTGCAAGTCATTGTCCTCGGGTGCAAGTCTGCAGGGATGGCTGGTCCAGTCAGTTTTATAGGAGGCCTGTTGGGCCTGTCTGCTGTATCCAGCTTTGCCACTCCTGAATTACTGACTGCAGTAAAATGTGATGGTGCTCTTACCACATTTTAGCACAAGGTCAGTGTGGGTTCAAGTCTTTACCAGTTCTGTGATTTTACCACTGATTACGTTATCTATAATTGAGGATAATAGGATTGTGGTGAGGATTAAATGAGATAATATGAGCAAAGCTTTAGCACAGTGCCTGGTGCAATCTAAGTGCTGAATACAACTTTAGATGTTGTAGTTACTGTTGCTGCTACTACAATAATACCGATCTTGTTCTGTAATTCTTAGTGCCTGACTCAATCAGCTTTTTCTCTTGAGTCAGTTTCTAGAATGGTAGTTTTCTTTTTTAAATGTGTCTGTTCTCCCTCTTCATAGTTACTTACATATTAGTCCTCTGTATATTTTCTGTTTCCCTTCAAATTTTGAGGAGAAATTTATGACAGTAGCAATAGGAACTCCATTCTTGGTCATAATGAATAAGCTTTTTATTATCTGTTTCTTACCTTTACTCCTTAACTTTTTGTACTCTATTGTCCATTTTCATAATTTTCCTGGAACTGCTTGAACCTCATGAGTGACGCAAAGCCAGATTCACTAATCTGTTCCCAGATCCTGTTCTTGTTGATTTGTTGTACTGTAGAAAAGGAATCTGTATGTTGAACCCCTAGTCTCTTACCGTCAAATAATAAATTCACAGTACGTGGTGTGGAGGAAGAGAAAGATGACCAAGATGTAGTCCCTGTCCTCAAGGTACTAATGCAGAGAGGGAAAGAGAAACAGGTACACAACCAATGCTAATCCAAAGTAAAATGTGTGGAGCACAAAGGAGCAAACAAATACCGAACAAGGGGATGAGAGAAAGCTTTAAAAAATTCCTGGGTTAGTTATTGAGTTGGACCTTGCTCTAGGAACCCCCAGGCTAATGGAACTGCATTAACACAGGAATGTCATGCTGCTTGGTGCCTTCAGAGCACTGCAGTGTGGCTGAAGGGAGGGTGAAAAAGGCAGAAAAGTGAGAATCTGTTGAGGTTAAATTGGAGTTCATTGTGAAGGATTAAAAAAAATTGAAAAAATTCAAATTATGATATATTTTACTGATGGAGATAAGGACAGGAAATAATATAATGGGGTAACTCACTACCCATATATAAACATTATTTATGTTAACATTTTCCCATAAGTATTCATATTGTTTTTCCTTTGTCTTTTTACTATAAACTGTATAAACTATATTTCCTAGAACACTTCTAGATTTACAGATATATTACATACTAAGTATAGAGAGTTCTCATATACCTCATACCCAGTCTTCTCTATTATTAGTATTTTACATTAGCATGGTACGTTTGTTGCAGTAAATGAACCAACATTGATACGTTATTATTATTGTTATCATTATTTTTTTTGGTGAGGAAGATTGGCCCTGAGCTAACATCTGTTGCCAGTCTTCCTCTTTTTGCTTGAGGAAGATTGGCCCTGAGCTAACATCCGCACCAATCCTCCTCCATTTTGTATGTGGGACACCGCCACAGCATGGCTTGATGAGCGGTGTGTAGGTCCACACCTGGGATCTGGACCTGTGAATGCTGGGCTGCCGTAGCGGAGTGCGAAAACTTAACCACTACGTTGCCGGCCTGGCCCTTGATACATTATTATTAACTGAAGTCCATACTTTATTCAGATTTCCTTAGTTTTTACCCACTGTTCTTTTACCGTCCAGGATTCCATCGAGGATACCGTATTACGTTTAGTAGTCATGTCTCCTTAGATGCCTCTTGGCTGTGACAGTTTTCCATACTTTTCTTGTTTTTGATGACCTTGATAGTTTTGAGGAGTACTAGTTCAGTATTTTGTAGACTGTCCCTCAGTTGGAATTTGTCTGGTATTTTTCTCATAATTTTTCTGGGATTATGGGGTTTGGGGCAGAAGACCACAGAGGTAAAGTGCCATTTTCATCACATATCAAGGGTACATACCATCTACCTGACTTACCACTGTTGATGGTGACCTTGATCACCTGGCTGAGGTAGTGTTTGTCAAGCTCTGCCCTGTAAAGTGACTCCCTAGGCCCCCTTCAAATATCGTACTCTTAGAATGGAAGTCACTTTGCGCGGTCCACCCATAAGGATTTAAGAGGTTTGCTTCCCCTTGAGGAAATAAACGAAGACCACCCAAATGAGAACATTTAAAGGCTATTTATTCTGAGCTTGCTATAGCAAAGGAGTCAGCCACCATCACTTGCTTTTGACAGAGACTCAAAGGCAAGCAGAGAAGTAGGAAAGCTTTACAGTAGTAAAAAGGGAATGTGTCAGGTGTGCCCTGATTGGAGGCTGTTGGAATCGGGAAGCTAGAGTTGGGCTAACGAGAAGCAGAGCATCCTACGTCACTGGTTAGGGGAGCATTCTTGGCTTTCTCAGGTTGATCCTAAATTAGAAATGGGGACAAAAATTAGGGAAACTGTCAGAAGTTGTGGTTTGGCCTTCAGGACTGGTGTTGCAGGATATAGGTCAGAGTTCTATTTTTATATATGGTCTGGTCATTGCCTGTTTGTATATTCAATCTCTCACCCACCTTGAGGGTAGAGTGTCTACATCAATATTTGGAATTCTTCTGCATGGGAGATTTGTTCTTATTCATTTATTTATATTGGTATAGACTCTCGGATATTTATAGTTTTTCTTCCACTGTGAAGTCAGTTAGTGAGAATAAGACTTTTTGTGATGAAAACAAAAATTTGGATCTGAGGGGCTGGCCTGGTGGTGTAGTGGTTAAGTTTGCGCGCTCCACTTCGCAGTCCAGGGTTCGCAGGTTCGGATCCTGGGCGTGGACCTACGTACCGCTCATCAAGCCATGCTGTGGTGGCATCCCATATACAAAATAGAGGAAGATGGGCATGGATGTTAGTTCAGGGCTAATCTTCCTCAGCAAAAAGAGGGAGATTGGCAACAGACGTTAGCTCAGGGCCAATCTTCCTCACACACACACACAAATTTGGATCTGAGATTGTGATGCTTATAATTAGTTACAAGCTTGAGCTAACAAGTAATTTCTTTTTTTCTTTTGCTTACATGATGTCACATAGTCTGAGGAACATTAAAAATGTCTAGACTCTGTTCTTGAAAGCCCCTTTTAGTTCTAGCATTCTGATTCTGTGGACATGATGCATTCACAATTTTCTTTCCATTTAGTAATCTAATTCTTTTGAACCCATTTAGTAAGGTATAGACTCTGTATTCCAAACTACTCTTTAGAAAATGTGACTGTATTCCAAAATATGCAGATGTTGTGAGTTTCAATAAATGGATTTCTAGTGTGTTTCTCTGGGAAGGGTGCTTCCTGGTTATTGGCACTCCTCTGATGTGGAGGCAGTTCTTACAGGAGAACTCCGTCCAGGTGAGAGAGGGGCGGGGAGGAAGAAAGGCACCCACAGAGCTGCTGCATTGTAAATCTCATTTATGCGAGATCAGACAGGTTAGTCCCAGAATGGTGGTGTTTTTAAAGAAGCATAGGCCACCCAACAACAATAACAAAAATGGCTGGAAAGGGATTTTATTCTATACTGTTATATCTTAACAGAGATACAGTTTAAAACCCCAGCAGCTGGTGGGAGCGCAAATTGGTGCAGCCACTATGGAAAACAGTATGGTGATTCCTCAAAAAATCAAGGCTAGAACTGCCATATGATCCAGCTATTCCACTGCTGAGTATTTATCCAAAGAACTTGAAAACACCAATGCGTAAAGATGCATGCACCCCTGTGTTCATTGCAGCATTATTCACAATAGCCAAGACTTGGAAGCAACCTAAGTGCCCATCAAGGGACAAATGGATAAAGATGTGGTATATATACACAATGGAATACTACTCAGCCATAAGAAATGATGAAATCCAGCCATTTGTGACAACATGGATGGACATTGAGGGTATTATGCAAAGTGAAATAAGTCAGAGGGAGAAGGTCAAATACCATATGATTTCCTTCATTAAGTAGTAGATAATAACAACAATAAACAAACACATAGAGACAGAGATTGGATTGATAGTTACCAGAGGGGAAGGGGGGAGGGAGGAGGGTGAAAGGGATAATTCGGCACATGTGTGTGGTGATGGGTTGTAATTAGTATTTGGGTGGTGAACATGATGTAATCTATGCAGAAATAGAAGTATAATGATGTACACCTGAAATTTATACAATGTTATAAACCAATGTTACTGCAATAAACAAACAAAAAAACCCCAGCAGCAATTCTAGTGTCCCCTTTGCTGTTTCTCGTATTTCACCACCCTCCTTAGTTCCCTCTCCTGTTTGCAGTCAGCTGGGCTTTTAGCCTCCTTATTCTCTTCAGCCTCAGTGCTTTATTGCAGAGATTGACACAGCATCTTTCCAGTAAGCCTTTTCCCTCCTCCTACTCTCTCATGTCTTCTCTTGCCTCTCAGATCTAGTCCTTCTCTGCCCATTTTTTATTCTGCATCACAAAAAAACCTAGGAACTGTGGACTAGGAGAGTCTCGGATTGGTGGGGGTGGTGAAGTGAAGGTCTGGGTGGAGTATCAATTTGAAATCTCTTTGGCAGGCTGTGGACAGGTGATGACATCTACACACATGCCAACATTAACACCTTTTGTGCTGTCACACGAGAAAGGAAAGGCTGGTTTAGGGCTCCAGGAGTGTGCCCAGTTCTTCCTGATGCTCAGCAGCCCTTAGCCAAGAGCTATCCTTCAGAAAGAAGAATATGATAGGAGGCAGGGCGTTCAAAGAGACAGCCACTGAGGCGCTCATGGTTCCTGTGGGACTGATAGTATTGCCAGGGCAGGTCTGTTCTACAACAGTATGTGGAATATGTTTCTCTTACAGGTGGGAGAAAGGCCACCTCCTTCTCAGGGACTGGTACATCACTTCCTGCTGGAATAGCACGTTCTGTATGACTTGATACTCAGTTATTCAGGTCTTTTCTTTGGATTCTTTGACTTTTCAGAGTGATTTCTAGAACTCTTATGGCTTAGTTTTGGTGAATCCCCCTCCCACCTACTTTGCACCATTGTCCTCAGTGCTGCTAAGTCAGGGCCAATATGACTCCTTGACTTGGTCCTAGAGAGGTGATTTTAATCTGGGGTGCAGCTGACTGAGGCACCAAATCATGAAGGGTAATGGGTTTTTAATCTTAAGCCCACAGTTTCAGTAGATGGGCTGGTAATTCCAGGATTCTCTTTGAAGGCTAGTGGTTGTCGATTTGGTACATTCTTCAGCATCAGTAAATTTTATCCTGTCAGGTAAGCAGGGAAAGATCAGTTTTTGGTGCCAAGAGCTTAGCTGAGTCATTCCTCTGCCCCTCCTGGCCAGCCTTACATCCTTTGGTAAGACAAGTAGGCTTATTGGCCGTTGGCAAAACATCTTCAAAGAGAGAAACAATAGGTCAGGAAGGCTGGGCCAGTACATGTGGAACAGTGTATCTCTTGCCAGGTAAGGGAGAGGCTGCTTCCAGATAGCAGGTGTGACCTTTTCTGATGTCTCCAGATCTCCTTTTCCCTTGAGGCACCAGCTTGCACAGGGGTTAGTGAGGATGAATCTTACTTCTGATATCTTAGAATCCAGCATCTTGAAAGGCAACAGAAGAGATCAAAGATAGAATGGACCAATTAGATCCTAGAAAAGGCTGTTAACTAGAACTTTGTGCAAGGATTTTTGAGTGAGGGAAATTAAATGCTTTGATATATATTATGGAGATAATTATTCCTGGCAAAGATAAGGGCACTATGTTAATGAAGGAAAACAGATCATACCCTCAAATTGTTCATTGAGAAGAATTTAATAAAGAGACTATTTTTGAAGATGTGGGCAGGATAATAATAAAGGATATTTTATTAATAGTAAAAGATAGTACAATACCTTGGAGCTAGCGGCAACAGGGAACCATGACCATCTGTAGGCCTGAAGGAACATGGGGAAGCAGCAGTTACTGGAACCTGGAGAGGCTTCTGTACAGAAGGGCTGTGGCCTTTAGTAGAGAGACAGGCCAATATGTGACTCTGAGATGGTGCTGTACATTGGGACCCAGGGAAAAATGCCCTGCCCTATACTCCTCTCACCCTCTTAATCCCTTGTTGGGGTCTCCCACTGGACAAATCAGAAGCCAGAGGGCAGGGTGGGGAAGGTGGAAAGTAGACCTGGAGGGGCAAAGGGAAAATACCTAGCATAAGGCATTTTTCTCTGACTCGAACCATTTTTTTTAACAGTCTTTTTTCCCTAACAAGAGGCATTTCTCAAGGTTCTGTTTTCAGGAACCTTTTCTTATGCTGTACCCTTCAGTAATGTCATATAGATGAAAGTCAGATCTATATTTCTTTTCTGACTCAACTTCCAGGTTTGCATTTCCAGTGGCCTATTGGATATTTTCTTTGAGGTATAGATCACTAGGTTTCTCTCTTCTCTTCCTCCTAACAGAGCTCAATTTCTCTTAAGGATTCTATCACTTTCAAGGCATAATATTCTTCACCTATTCTTTCCTTTACATGTGTTTAGTTGGCAAATCCTGTCAAATTTGTAGTGCCTCATGAATCTCTCTTCAATTTCTACTTCTGCCTTTATAATCTATTTATAATAATTTCCCAACTGATCTTCCTGCCTCTAATCTCTCCTATGTACTGGGATTTTGCTTTCAAATCCTTTAATGTCTTTCTGTCACCTAGCAAATAAAGTGGAGACATCTAAACCTAATATTCTAGGCCTACTTCCATTAACTCCGGTGAAACTTTCTAGCTTGATACTAAATACTAACCTTCATATTCCATGCTCCACTCAAAGTACACTTTACTTCAAGTAACATCATTTCCATCATGCTCATATTCTTCATCATCTTAAAAATTACTCACTTTTCTTATCATGGAGACCAGGTAATTCATCTGCAAGTTGGATACCTCTAGTTAACCTGAGTCCAAATGGTTCCAAATACCCCCAAATTCTAAATGCCCTGTATAACTTATATATCTCATCAGCTCCTTAATCTCCTTGTCATGTGTTTCCTGAGGAGCTGACCTTTCCTTCTAGAGTCTTACTCTTACATCCTGGTGCATCCAGGCCTGTCAGTCCCTGGACTCTGAGGGTCCTAGGTCTGCTCCCCCTCAATGTCTGTTCCTCTACAAGCCAAGCCCTTCTGTTTGGTGTTGGTCACAAGGAACAACAATCTATATGGAGGCCCCTCTAGCAGTCCTATTCACTTGTTTTTAACTGAAATTTTTATTGTAAAATAGTCTCAAATTTACAGAGAACTTAAAAATACAGTACAGTTTGTTTTTCTTCTAGAACCACTGGAGAATACATTGCTGATGTGATTCCCTATACTTTATTTTCGTGGGTATTTCCTACAAACAAGCATGTTCTTCTACATAATCACAGTAAAAACATCAAAGTAAATTTATTTTGATAATTATTCAATTTAATTAATCATATATTGGTACAGTACTACCATCTAGTCTCAGACCCTATTCAAGTCTCACCAGTGGTTCCAATAACATACTTTACAGCAAAACGATCCAGTTTGTAATCCTGCATTGCATTTAGTTGCTGTGTCTCTCTAGTCTTCTTTAGTTTGGAATAGTTCCTCAGTCTTTCCTCGACTTTCATGACCTGGACACTTTTGGTGAATACATGCCAGTTATTTTGTAGAATGCCCTTCAATTTGGGTTTTCCCAATGGTTCTTCATTATTAAGTTCAGGTTATGTATGCATCCTTGTCTGGAATATCACAGCACTGTAGTGATGCTGTGTATTTCTCATTGCATCCTCTCGGATGGCACATGATTTTTATTTGTCCCATTACTGAAGGTGCTCATTTAGATCACTTGATTAAGGTGGTATCTGCAAGGATTCAATACTGTAAAGTCATTCTTAGTCCTTTTGTAGTTAGTATTTTGTGGAGAAGTGCTTTGAAACTATGTAAACTCTTCATCAGACTTTAATTATTCATTTATTTCTTTATCTCATGTGGACTCCTGGTTTCCTGTTTTATGCAGTAGGCTATAATTTGTTACTATCATTGTTATTTTGATATTCAAACTGTCCTAGATTTGGCCTGTCTGAGCCCCCTCAAGCTTCCTTTTGTATCCTCTTGACATGTCCCATCATTCTTTGAGGACTTGACTACTTTTTAAGATGTTCCAGTTTCAACTTTTTTTTTTTTTACCCGCTCCAGCCTCGGAATCAGTGATTTCTCTAAGAATCCCTTTTTCCTTTTAGTGGAGAAAAATATTTTGAAGTCAAGATCTGGGTACAAGGTGGTACTTATTGCTATTGGGGTGCTGCTGCTCCCAGTCCTCTCAGAAGACAGAGCAAGGGAATATATGTGTATATACATTTATAAATATATGCATATTTACATATATATTTCTTTATTTATTCCTTATCTCTCTTGAAATTATGAGTTCACACCGATAACCTCAAATCCCAGTCTAATTCCTCCTGGGTTCATTCCAGTTTTCTTCCTTTCCATATTTATTCCTTCCTTGACAGTGAGAAACCTGGGTCCCATTATCCTTAATATATGTATGTAACCAGTATTTCTTAATATGCCTTCTCGCCTCACTCTGGCTCTGATATACCTGGGTTCTGAAGCCACATGTTGAGAGTCCCCCTCAGAGGCTCTGCTCATCCCTTTTGGTCTCCAATACTCAATACGTCTATATTCCTCCCCACTTCCCCTAAGGGGATGTCTTCCTTACACTTCTTGGCTCTAACACCACATTTGAGGCCACTCCCTGTTCTTATACCCTCCTTCTTCTGCTGGGTCTCTGACACCCCAAGCAGGGCTGCTGCCATGCATAGATGCCCTCCTCCCCCTGCTCTGGATGGGCAGCTGTGCTGCCGCCACCCCCCACTGTGTGTCACCACCCCAGCATAGGTGCCTACTTTGCTGGGCCCTCCCTGAGAATTTAGAACTGAATTACTTAAGAAGAGAAAGAGAAGAGGTGGACTCACATTTACTATTGTTCCCGTCTCTTCTTTTTACCTTTTATTTTTATAAATTCAAATAATCTGTTAATCAGTTACTACAGACCTGAAATTTCAATAGACCTGGCTCCAAACTCTTGTCCTCTTTCATTAAGCTGTGCCGTTATCTATTTGTTATATCCTTCATTTCTTAAAATGGAATTGATCGAAGTCTGTGAAGATGCAAGGTCTTGAAGAATTTAACCTTGTTGCAAAGGGCGTGTCTGATGGAAAGCAGAAGTTTGAATGCAAGCTGCTGTTTGCACATATTCATCTCAGCTGCATGTGTCTATGTGTGGGAGAGAGGAGAGGAGAGAGAAAAAATTTTGAAAGACAGGATGAATAATTTATAAAGACCTCTGTTGTGAAGGGGACAATCTTTACGCAATTGAAAAAAAATTTCTAAGAAACTCCTTTTTTGCCCCAAACCAGGTTATGGATTAAGTTATCTCTCCCAGTGTGCCAAAAGGCCCTACCCATCTGTCATCTTCTCCATTAGACTGAAAGTTATTCAAGGACAGGACTGTAGGCTCTGTGACAGCGGATCATGTCTGCTGTGGATACTTTTGTGTCCCCAGTCCCAGTGCTGTGCTCTGTTGCATAGGAGGCACTCAGTTAATATTAGTTTGCTAACACTGGTTTGTACTTAGGCCTGACACCAAAGTCGATGCTCTTTCTACTACACTTCACTATGTTCAGGACTAAGATGGGCATTGTCCCCTTTTAGCTAACAGTCTGATTAATCCCCAAGTCTGAGGGATTGTCTGTTATCCAACAGCACATCTCTGTTGTCCACGTTGGAGTCAGTTATATGTGGCCTAAACTAAGTGCTCAGTGAGTTTGTATACACTTCACCTACTGCATTACTTGATTTTTTCCCAAGGATCCAATAATAGATGAGCAGTAGATGGGGAGGTGACGCCATCACTTAATGTTTATATCACTTAAGATAAGTTACTTAATATCTGAGGTTCAGTTTCCTCATTTGTACAGTGGGGATTTTAATAGCTTCTTACTAGGTTGTTGTGGGGATTAAATAATATGTAGCGTATGTAAATGTGCCCAACACATTGCAGAGTGGGTGCTCAATACAAGTGTTAGTTCACTTCCTTCTACTTCAAGTTTAAGACATTCATTCAGGAATGTTTCAACAGCTGAAACTGAACTGTCATAATGACCATTTAGTCTTAATCTTTATCTTAAAACTGGCATTACTCTTGATTTAGTAGCCACATAGTTATTAGACATTTTAACAAAATTGGGTCCTGAACAACAAATGTCCATGATTTTGATAGGTAATTTAATTTAGATCTACTGTCAGTGGTAACTGTTTATCTGGAGTAATTCTTTTTCCCACTAGGTGGTGCTTGTCCCTGCATCTGTGAGGCTTTCCTATATAAAGTTATGTTATTTGAGGGAAAAACACATCTTGTTTTCTTTGAGACTTGTGTATGTGGTGTTGATACTCATTCTCAACCTGTTATATTTTAAGATGTATTTATATAATCATATATATATATAATCTTATATAATTTATATAAGATATTTATATAATAAGATATTTATATAATTATATATATTTATGTAATTATAAAAATATCTATATACTTATAGATATTTTAAGGTTAAACTGGAAGGTAGCGACAGAATTTATTGGGAATTTTAAAGTCCTTTTAGATCATTCTGTTTGTCCATATAATTCCCAAGTTTAAACATAAGACATTTACTAAAAAAAGAATGAGATGGGGGGAATTATGTGAGTGAATATGGTATTCTTATTTTTGACATGTACACAAAATTTTACCTAGGCAACTTCATGAATTAGTTAGAAATATCAAGATAATAAAGCACTTTGTAGGCCCATGTATAAATTCTCTCTTGATTTTCAATATGATCAGAAAGACTTAGCAGACAGTTCATACTCAGATGTATTAGTAGTAGATAACCAACATATTCAACTCAGACTGCATATCATTTGAAGTATGGCGATTGTTTTAAAAATATGAAGCATTTTCTTTATCACTTTCTGATAAAATTCAAGAAACATTTATCAAGCCTGCCTCACATGGGGATACAGAGATGAGGAGACATGGTCACTTCCTTTCAAGTCATGAATAATTAATTGTGTCTGACTGAAGTTAGCTACTATAATAGGCATTGTGTGGGATCAGAGGAAGGGATTATGAGAATTGTAGAAGAGTTGCAGGGGGAATCCTGTTAGAGATTTCCTACTCATTGTGATTTCCATGAGTAGCTGGACACAACCAGTTTGGGAACAAATAATTTGGTGAAAGTTACTTTTAATTCTTAGGATTTCTCAGATAACATACAGAACAGTTCTGGGCATGTGTGATTAGAGTCTGTTATAATTGAAAGTGGGATGACTCTACTTTTTCATCCTAACTACAAATGGAAAGGAGGAGAGAGGGCAGAGTTTGGTGGCAAATTGGGTGTGGGTGGTGGTAAAGCGGTCAGTGAGCTGAGAGCTGGTGGTTACATTGAGTATAAGGGGTTTTAGTTGCAAGCAACAAAAACTGACCCTGGCCAATATAAGGAAAAGTGAAAAATTTCAGAATCTAATGAAAAGCTGAAGAATTAGATTTCAGAAAGGACAAAGTGTAGAGCATCTCCAGGGATCTAGGTAGCGGGAACCAATGGACAGTTTTCCCAGGTACCACTGTCAGAGTGAATAAATTCCAGCTACTTCAGTTTTTTTTTAATCGCCTCTGAATATCAGATTCTTTGGAGAGAGCATCCACGTACCCATCTCAGTTGGTGTCAAATGAGATAGGGAAGGCTAGTTTGAGGAGAAGACTAGTTTTGGATGTGGTAAGTTGGATTTATTCAAACATTCAAATGGAGATGTCAGGTAGGAAGTTGGATATTTTAGTCTGGAGATAGGGAGAGAGTCATTTTTGACACAGTTTATAGGTAGTGTTTAAAGTCTTGAGATTAGATAAGATTACTAAAATAGTGAATATAAATAGAGAAGAAGCTCTAGATTGAGTTCTGGGGCTTTCCAACTCAAAGAGATTGGGAAGAAGAGGACGAACCAGCAAAGCAGACTGAGAGGGGTAAAGAGCTGCTTCTGAGAACTCATGTGTGTATTCTCAACTTCTGAGTCCTTCCTTTTTTTTTTTTTCCCGCAGAAAAATTTGAAGCTTTATTTATTTATTTATTTTTAATTTTTTGTTTATTGCAGTAACATTTGTTTATAACATTGTATAAATTTCAGGTATACATCATTATACTTCTATTTCTGCATAGATTACATCATGTTCACCACCCAAATACTAATTACAACCCATCACCACACACATGTGCCGAATTATCCCTTTTGCCCTCCTCCCTCCCCGCTTCCCCTCTAGTAACCACCAATCCAATCTCTGTCTCTATGTGTTTGTTTGTTGTTGTTACTGAGCCCTTTCAAATTGTCAGTTTATCCACATTCCTCAACCTCCAACCTCCTAGCCACCAATCCTTTAGTATTGTTCCCTTTGAGTCCTTGATTATTCAGCAGGGCATTAGTGACTGCCCAGAAATTTATATAGATTCTGAGGCTAAGCATTCTCTTCTTGCAGAGTGGACAGATGAGGTATTCGAAGTTCTGCCCACCTAAAGAATCTCCCTTCTTGATTATCCTCAGAGTCACCCCAGAGAAAGGCCATAAACTGTAAATGAGTGCTAGCATGTTATATAGAGCCATCTAAATGGAATTGGTAGTTTTTGGTATTTTTCATCCTTAGGTATCTAACTGCGTTCTGGGGGAGTCCCCACGAGGATGTGGTTGAGGGATAGGAGGCCATTGGCAGGAGTGGCTCACTGGGAGCACTCCTGTCGTGCAACCTCCTTGAGTCTTTGGGCTTGCTGTGGCGTCACTGGCCTGGCTGCTCAAGGCTGCAGCAAGAAAACTGCTCCTCCTTGGATGTTCTGTGTCTAGTCCCATATTTTTGTCTCTGAAAACTGGCCTCTGCTTTGGTTTTTGACTTTGCACCACCCGTTGAACTTCATACATATTATTTCCCAAAGGACTGCTCTTGACACTCAGTTCTGCAGATGCATTATGACCTTACTACTTGCTCAGGCAGACCTCACAGGAAGCCCGTCACCAGGGGCTTCTCTTGTTCCCACTTCTGGAGTCAATCTATATCTGGTACCAGGAATCTCCCCCCGTGACACTCCTCTTTGTTTATTTTCCAAAAATTCCCTAGCCAGTCCTAATACTATATGTTATTTCTCCCCTTTACTTGTTTAGGGGTACTGGCTTTTTAACCCCTATCCTGGCCTGTAAAAATCCAAAGTGCTGGAGACATTTTTATGATTGTATAGAAGGACTCATAAGTATTTTCCTGAATCAGTCCATATCCTAACTTCATTAGTTGCTTTGACGAATCTGGTAGTCAGAGTGTTTATTTGGGTATATTTGTAGTGATACTGGTGGGAAATTAGGTTGCAAGTTTGCTCATTTTAATAAAATAGAATATTCATTGATATTTAAAAAATGACACTGAGAGATATTTTCTCTTCAACTTCCTTTTATTAAACTGGTTCACTTGCCAATATTTCAGCTGTCTGCAACATTTAGTTTTCACTGTGTTTTTCTGAGTCTTTTAACGTATTGTTATGTGCAGATTTTATAGTTAAATTTATTTTAAATTTTATTGTAAAGCAAATTGATCTTTGTGGACAAATGTATTTGTTCTAATAATATTACGAGTGCTAGAGGGCAGGCTTTAAAAGATAAGGCAGTAGATTCCTTCATTTCTTCAAATCTCTGTGACTATAGCTCTTGAAATAATTGAGGCTAGTGATTAAAATAATCATTGTATTCTAGTAATGTATGGGAGGAATAAATTGTGATCTATAAAAATACTTTCAAACAATCAACAAAAGACAAGAATAGACAATTTAAGTTACTTGAATTGACTATCTGCCTTGCCTCAGGATGCACTTCTGAAATGCACACTTTCAAAATGACATGCTCGGGGACTGATGTTGTGAAAACATACATTATTTATTTATTCAGCAAATACTTACTGAAGGTCTACTGTGCTTTAGGCTCCCTAGAGGACGCAAAAATTATTTAGCTAAACCCTTGTCCTCAATGAACGTATAATCTGGTGTAGTGCTATCCAATAGAAATGTAATATACAAGCCACACATGAGCCACATATGAAATTTAAAATTTTCTAGAAGCTGCATTAAAAAATTAAAAAGAAACACATGAATTTAATTTTGATAATATATTTTATATAACTCAGTATATCCAAAATACTATCCTTTCAGCATGTTCTGAATATAAAAAATTAACGAGATAATTACAATATTTTTTTGTATTAAGACTTAGAAATCCAGTGTGTACTTTATACTTTTAGCACATCTTGACTCAGATTGGCCACATTTTTTGTTATTATTTTATTGAGGTCATAATAATTTATAACACTGTGAAATTTCAGTTGTACATTATTATTTGTCAGTCACCATATATATGTGCCCCTTTACCCCTTCTGCCCACTCCCAACCCTCTTCCCCTCTGGTAACCACTAATGTGTTCTTTTTGTCAGTGTGTTTGTTTATCTTCCACATATGAGTGAAATCATGCAGTGTGTGTCTTTGTCTGTCTGGCTTTTTTAGCTTAACATTATAAGGTCCATCCATGTTGTTGCAAATGGGACGATTTTTGTCTTTTTTATGGCTGAGTAGTATTCCATCGTATATATATACCGCATCTTCTTTATCCATTCATCAGTTGATGGGTACTTGGGTTGCTTCCATGTCTTGGCTATTGTGAATACTGCTGCAGTGAACATAGGGGTGCATAAGTCTCTTTGAATTGTTGATTTTAAATTGTTTGGATAAATACCCAGTAGTGGGATAGCTGGATCTGGCATGGCTGGATCGTATGTATTTCTATTTTTAATTTTTTGAGAACTCTCCGTACTGTTTTCCATAATGGCCGCACCAGTTTGCATTCCCAGCAGCAGTGTATGAGGGTTCCATTTTCTCCACATCCTCTCTAACATTTGTTATTTTCTGTCTTGGTAATTATAGCCATTCTAACAGGTATAAGGTGATATCTCATTGTAGTTTTGATTTGCATTTCCCTGATGATTAGTGATGTTGAACATTTTTTCATGTGCCTATTGGCCATCTCTATATCTTCTTTGGAAAAATGTCTGTTCATATCCTTTTCCCATTTTTTAGTCAGCTTGTTTGTTTTCTTGTTGTTGAGTTGTATGAGTTCTTTATATATTTTGGAGATTAACCCCTTGTCAGATATATGATTTGTAAATATTTTCTCCCAATTGGTGGGTTGTCTTTTTGTTTTGTTCCTGGTTTCCTTTGCCTTGCAGAAGCTCTTTAGTCTGATGCAGTCCCATTTGTTTATTTTTTCTTTTGTTTCCCTTCCCTGAGTAGACATGGTATTTGAAAAGATGCTGCTAAGACCAATGTCAAAGAGTGTACTGCCTATATTTTCTTGTGGGAGTTTTATGGTTTCACATCTTACCTTCAAGTCTTTAATCCATTTTGAGTTAATTTTTGTGTGTGGTGTAAGATAATGGTCTACTTTCATCTTTTGCATGTGGCTGTCCAGTTTTCCCAGCACCATTTGTTGAAGAGACTTTCCTTTCTCCATTGTATGTTCTTAGCTCCTTTGTCGAAGATTAGCTGTCCATAGATGTATGGTTTTGTTTCTGGACTTTCTGTTTCTGAAACAGAAAGTCTTTCTGTTCCATTCATCTGTGTGTCTGTTTTTGTACCAGTACCATGCTGTTTTGATTACTGTGGCTTTGTAGTATATTTTGAAATCAGGGATTGTGTTGCCTCCAGCTTTGTTCTTTCTTCTCAAGATTGCTTTAGCTATTCAGGGTCTTTTCTTGCCGCATCTGAATTTTAGAATTCTTTGTTCTATTTCCGTGAAGAATGTCATTGGGATTCTGATTGAGATTGCATTGAATCTGTAGATTGCTTTAGGTATTATGGACATTTTAAGTATGTTTATCCTTGCATTCCATGAGTGTGGAATATCTTTCCATTTCTTATGTCATCATTGATTTCTTTCAATAATGTCTTATGGTTTTCATTGTATAGGTCTTTCACCTCCTTGGTTAAATGTATTCCTAGATATTTTATTCTTGTTGCAATTGTAAATATGATTGTATTCTTGAATTCTCTTTCTGTTAGTTCATTATTAGAGTATAGAAATGCAACTGATTTTTGTGAGTTGATTTTGTGCCCCACAACTTTGCTGTAGTTGTTGATTATTTCTAATAGTTTTCTGATGGATTCTTTAGGGTTTTCTATATATAGAATCATGCCATCTGCAAACAGTAAGTTTCACTTCTTCCTTTCCAATTTGGATACATTTTATTTCTTTTTCTTGCCTAATTGCTTTGGGCAAAACCTCCAGTACTATGTTGAATAAGAGTGGCGAAAGTGGGCACCCTTGTCTTTTTCCTGTTCTCAGAGGAAGGGCTTTTAATTTTTCCCCGTTAAGTATGATGTTGGCTGTGGGTTTGTCATATATGGCCTTTATTATGTTGAGGTACTTTCCTTCTATACCCATTTTATTGAGAGTTCTTGTCATAAATGGATGTTGGATTTTGTCAGATACTTTCTCTGCATCTATTGAGATGATCATGTGGTTTTTATTCCTCATTTTGTTAATGTGGTGTTATTACATTGATTGATTTGCGGTTGTTGAACCATCACTGCATCCCTGGTGTAAGTCCCACTTGATCATGGTGTATGATTCCTTTAATGTATTGCTGTATTTGGTTTACCAATATTTTGTTGAGGATTTTTGCATCTATGTTCATCAGCAATATTGGCCTGTAATTTTCCTTCTTTGTGTTGTCCTTGTGTGGCTTTGGGATCAGAGTGATGTTGGCCTCATAGAATGAGTTAGGAAGCGGTCTGTCTTCTTCAATTTTTTGGAATAGTTTGAGAAGCTAAATCTTCTTTGAATGTTTCGTAGAATTCTCCAGAGAAGCCATCTGGTTCTGGATTGTTATTTTATGGGAGATTTTTGATCACTGTTTCAATCTCTTTACTTGTGATTGGCCTGTTCAGATTCTCTGTTTCTTCTTGATTCAGTTTTGGGAGGTTATATGAGTCTAAGAATTTATCTGTTTCTTCTAGATTGTCCAATTTGTTGGCATATCGTATTCTCTTATAATCCTTTGTATTTCTGTGGTATCCATTGTAATTTCTCCTCTTTCATTTCTAATTTTATTTATTTGAGTCTTCTCTCTTTTTTTTCTTAGTGAGTCTGGCTAAGGGTTTGTCAATTTTGTTTATCTTCTCAAAGAAACAGCTCTTAGTTTCATTGATTCTTTCCACTGTTTTTTTTTTTTTTTTGGTTTCTATTTCATTTATTTCTGCTCTAATTTTTATTATTTCCCTTCTTCTGCGGACTTTCGGCTTTGTTTATTCTTTTTCTATTTCTGTTAGGTGTGGTATAGGATTACTTATTTGAGATTTTTCTTGTTTGTTAAGGTGGGCCTGTATTGCTGTGAATTTCCCTCTTAGAACTGCTTTTGCTGCCTCCCATGTGAGTTGGTATGATGTATTTTCATTTTCATTTGTCTCCAGATATTTTTTTATTTCTCCTTTAATTTCTTCATTGATCCATTGGTTGTTCAGTAGCATATTGTTTAGTCTCCACATGTTTGTGACTTTCTAAGCTTTTTTCTTGTAGTTGATTTCTGGTTTCATAGTGTTATGGTCAAAAAAGATGCTTGATATGATTTCAGTCTTCTTGAATTTATTGAAACTTGCCTTGTTTCCCACATATGGTCTATCTTTGAGAATGTTCCATGTGCATTTGAGAAGAATGTGTATTCTCCTGTTTTTGGATGGAGTGTTCTATGTATATCTATTAAGTCCATCTGGTCTGGTTTTTCATTTAATTCCACTATTTCCTTGTTGATTTTCTGTCTGGATGATCTATCCGTTGATGTAAGTAGGGTGTTCAGGTCCCCTGCTGCTATTGTGTTGCTGTTAATTTCTCCTTTTAGGTCTGTTAATAGTTGCTTTATGTTCTTTGGTGCTCCTGTGTTAGGTGTATATATATATTTATAAGTGTTATGTCCTCTTGGTGGAGTGTCCCTTTTATCATTATATACTGCCCCTCTTTGTCTCTCATTGCCTCTTTTATCTTGAAGTCTGCTTTGTCTGATATTAAGTATGGCAACACCTGCTTTCTTTTGTTTGTCATTAGCTTGGAGTATCGTCTTCCATCCATTCACTCTGGGCCTGTGTTTGTCTTTAGAGCTGGTATGTGTTTCCTAGAGGCAGAATATTGTGGGTCTTGTTTTTTAATCCATCCAGCCACTCTGTGTCTTTTGATTGGAGAATTCAATCCATTTACATTGAGTGATTGTTGATATATGAGGGCTTAATACTGCCATTTTATTGCTTGTTTTCTGGTTGTTCTCTGTTTCCCCTGTTTCTTGTCCTGTGTATTTCCAACTGCGCATTCAGTTTAGTGATTCTCTATGATGATTTTGTCAGTTTTCTCTTATTTATCGTTTGTGTCTCTGTTCTGATTTTTTGTTTAGTGGTTATTGTGAGGTTTGTATAAAAAAGTCTCGTAGATGAGATAGTCCATTTTCTGATAGCCTCTTTTCTCCTTAGTCTGAGTAGGTTCCATCCCTTTCCTTTTCCCCATCTAAGTTATTATTGTCACAACTTATTCCGTTTTGTGTTGTGAGTTTGTGATTAAAATGAAGTGATTATAGTTATTTTTGATGCTTTCCTTCCCTTTATATTTAATGTTATAATTAAGTGTTTGCTAACCTGTTCTGATAGAGAGCTGCAATTTTCTGTTTTTGTCTATTTATCTCCTCGCTCAAGGCTTTGTAAACCCTTTCTCTTTTTTTTTTTTTCAGGTATGTGGGCCTTCTTGATCATTTCTTGTAGTGGGGGTCTTGTGGTGATGAACTTCCTCAGCTTTTGTTTATCTGGGAAAGTTTTTATTTCTGCATCATTTCTGAAGGATAGTTTCGCTGGATAGAGTATTCTTCGCTGAAAGTTTTTGTCTTTCAGTATTTTAAATATATCATTCCAGTCTCTCCTAACCTGTAAGGTTTCTGCTGAGCAATCCACTGAAAGCTTGATAAGGGTTCTTTTGTAGGTTATTTCCTTCTGCCTTGCTGCCCTTAATATTTTTCTTTGTTGTTGACTTTTGCCAGCTTTACTAATATATACCTTGGAGAAGTTCTTTTTACATTGATGTATTTAGGAGTGCTATTAGCCTCATATATGTGATTTCAGCTCCTTCCCCAGGTTTGGGAAGTTCTCAGCTATTATTTCTTTGAAGAATCTTTCTGCTGCTTTCTCCCTCTGGAATACCTATAATCCTTATGTTGCATTTCCTAATTGAGTCGGATATTTCTCAGAGAATTTCTTCACTTCTTTTCAGTCTTAGTTCTCTTTCCTCCTCCACCTGAAGCATTCCTATATTACTGTCCTCTAAATTACTAATTCTTTCCTCCATAATATCAGCTCTGTTTTTTAAGGATTCCAGTTTTTTTTTTTTAAATCTCAGGCATTGTGTTCTTCATCTTCAACATTTCTGGTTGGGTTTTTTTTTTTTTTAATAGTTTCAATCTCTTTCATGAACAATTCCCTCTGCTCATTAATTTTATTCCTGAGTTCATTGAACTGTGTTTCTGAATTTTCTTGTAACTTGTTGAGTTTCTTTATGATAACTGTTTTGAATTCTCTGTCATTTAGATTGTAAATTTCTGTGACTTCAGGATTGGTTTCTGAGTACTTGTCATTTCCCTTCTGGTCTGGAGTGTTAATATATTTCTTCACGCTGTTTGATGGGGTGGACTTTTGCCATCACTTAGTGGTAGTATCTGGTCTCAGATTCCACCTGACGCCACTGGGGGGGGGGCAGTAGGTGTGTTTTCTGAGCCTGCCATGACCCCTGGCAGTTGGGCCCATCTGTTGGAAACTGTGCTGATAGGGCTTTCTGCGTCTGGCCGCCATTGCTTCACACTTGTAGGCGCTGGTGTGCTGGTGGGGATCCCCTGTGCTGGCCAGCCAGGTGAGCTGATGTGCCAGGTGGGATGGGGGGAAAGAGAGCACCTTCTTTCCCACCTGCGCTCCTGCTCTGCAGTCACTGGCTGCCCGTCTGGGCTGCCCGGCTTGGTGAAGGGGCCCCCGCGGTTGCTTAGCCACCTTCGTGTAGAGCATTCCCATGGGCTGGGAGGCAACTCCAAGAGTGAAAGCATTCCTCTGGAGGGCTGCCTTTTCCCCCTTCTCCTCTCAGAGTCATGTGCTGGCTGCTGTGCGAGGTCCCGCACCCTAGATCGCTGTCGCTGGGGAGGGAGAGGAGATCCCCTTACCTCCTTCCACTGCATCCCAGGGGAGTCCCGCACCCCCACCTTCAGATGTATGGCTATGTGGATCTTTCAGATGTGTTTTGTGTTGTGTGGATGTCCTCTGTTGGTTAATGAATGTCCTTTTCATTGTATCTTAGCGGGGAGAGCCTAGAGGAACAGCTCACTCCGCCATGATGCTGATGTCATTCAGATTGGCCGTATTTTAAGTGGTCAGTAGATACATGTAGCTCGTAGCTACTTTTTTGGTGGTGCAGGTCTTGTTCTCAGCACTCTCATGAGGCTGCATCCTGGGAATTTTGGTCATTGGCTTCACTCTCTTTATTGAGGTATCATTTATAGACTAAGAAATTCACCCATTGTAAGTGTACAATTCTGTCACTCCCTTTTTAAAAATAGCATCTGTTCTTGTCCAGGGATCTAATACCATCTCTTATCAGTCTGAGGATATATATTTTCTATTTTTATTGTCTCTGTTTCTTCCATATACCTTTTAAAAAAGTGTTTTGTTTATTGTTTTTGTAACTGTCTGTTCTGTTAGAAAATTTCCTCATATGTCTGGTAATCCTTGACTGTTAGAAAACTGTGTGTGTGTGTGTGTGTGTGTGTGTGTGTGTGTGTTCTCTTCAGGAGTGGGGAAGTTGGTGATTGTTTAATCTTTAACTTCACTGTAGAGTGAGTGAGTGAGTGAAAATGAGTAATTTCTCCTTCAACTTTCTCCCTTCTTCAATTTGGACCAGTTTCTTTCTGGGCTATGTAAACTCATCTGTTTGATTTTTGTTCAGCATGCTAGCTGTGTCTGTGCCTAAGAATCCTCTTCCTCTAAGGGTTTAGTCTTGTTTTGTTATGTACATATGAGAAAACAACCTATTAAAATTTTTATAATGATCTAGAATTGCACTAAAATAAGAAAGGAAGGTATATAAATTGTAGTGTATAAGCATAGGTTGAACTATCTATTCTATGCACTGTCACATAGAAAGCTGCATGGCTCACACCCTCACTTTTTTCAGGTTTCTAGTCAAATGTCACCTTCTCAGTTCAGTCTCCCTTGACCCTTGACAATTGTAAATCTCTTTCCATACCCATCTACATACCCTGGCACTTCCTATTCCCTTTGCTTTATTATTTTTTTTATTGCACTTATTGCCATCTTACGTACTGTATACTTTACTTCTGTCTATCTTCCCACAAAATGAGAGCAGAAATTTTTTTAAAGTAAAATTTTAATTAGCTATAACATTCATATATAGAAAAGAGCAGAAATCATAAGTTTACAGCTCGATGAATTTTCACAAAAGGATGTACACCCATGTCACCATCTCCCAGATCAAGAGGTAGAACATTACCAGCACTCCAGAGGCCTTCCTCATGGCCTTTGCATTGCTAACTGTGAGCTAGACCTCCTTCTCAAAGGGTACTACTCTCTGGCCTTCTCTCACCATGTATTAGTTTTACCTGGTTTGAATGTTATATAAATGGAATGATGTAGTATATATTCTTTTTGCCTGGATTTCCCCCCCATAACATTATATTTGTGAGTTTCATCTATGATGTTGCATCGACAGTTTGTTCATTCTCATTGCTGTGTAGTGCTCTATTCGATGACCACAATTTATTTATCCATCCTATTGTTGATGTATATTCATTGATTTCCATTTGGGGCTATTATGAGTAATTTGTCTTTTGTTTTGAAAAAGCCTGAAATGTTCCTAGGCTACTTCTTTTTCCACCCTGACACATGCTTCCTCTGAGGCAATAAGCAAGTTTAACTACCTGCTTGAATTTGGGGAAGAGGAAATATTATCCAGTCATATTTATGTCCTACACCAGCTGAGCTCCTTGACAACAGAAATCTTGACTTAATCATCTTTGAAACTTCAGTACTTTGCATGGGCCAGGTACATAGTACTCTAAAGACTGCTTCTGAGGGATTACATACACTTTTATTTTCAGAATGGATACCAGGGATAGAGGAAATAGAGTTTTTTAAGAAGGATCAGGGATGAAATTGAGCCTTACCGTGTAGAATCTTGAAGTGCAACAATAAGAGGAGTTCTAAATACATTGAAGACAGAAATCTGGCTAAGGGATCAGTGGTACCCTTTGATTATATTGTAAAATGTATTTTCAGATAGGAAAAACAAGTAGCAGAGATATTAAATGAATTTTTTGCTTTAGTGTAAATTAGATGTTCTAATTTCTAAATTTAAATTTTTTATTGTAAAAATATATATAATATATAAAATTTTCCATTTTAACCATTTTTAAGTGTACAGTTCTGTGACAGTAAGTACTTCACATTGTTGTACAATGATCAACACCATCCATCTCCAGAACTTTTTCATTTTCCCCAAATGCAACTCTGTACCCAATAAACACTAAAACTCCCCATTCCTGTTCTTCCTGGCCCCTGGCAACCATCATTTACTTTCTGTCCCTATGAATTTGACTATTCTAGGAACTTAATATAAAAGGAATCATACAATATTTGTCCTTTTGTGACTGATTTATTTCACTTAGCATAATGTCTTCAAGGTTCTAAATTTTCTTTTGAAGCAAATAGATAGGAGGATGTTTTGGACTTGATTAGTAAAAATACTTAACTTTCTGGGATTCAAAGACATCTTTCCAAAAGTATCAAAGAACCCTAAGGATAGAATTTTTTTATTTTTTATTTAATTTTTATTATTTTTTTATTTTTTGTTTGTTGCGGTAACATTGGTTTATAACATTGTATAAATTTCAGGTGTACATGATTATACTTCTATTTCTGCATGGATTACATCATGTTCTCATGTTCACCACCCAAACACTAATTACAATCCATCACCACACACATGTACCTAATTATCCCTTTTGCCCTCCTCCCTCCCCCCCTTCCCCTCTGGTAACCACCAATCCAAGCTCTGTCTCTATGTGTGTGTTTGTTGTTCACTACTTAATGAGTGAGATCATATGGTATTTGACCTTCTCCCTCTGACTTATTTCACTTTGCATAATACCCTCAATGTCCATCCATGTTGTCACAAATGGCTGGATTTCATTGTTTCTTATGGCTGAGTAGTATTCCATTGTGTATATATACCACAACTTCTTTATCCATTTGTCCCTTGATGGGCACTTAGGTTGCTTCCAAGTCTTGGTTATTGTGAATAACGCTGCCGTGAACACAGGGGTGCATGTATCTTTAAGCATCGGTGTTTTCAAGTTCTTTGGATGAATACCTAGCAGTGGAATAGCTGGATCGTATGGTAGTTCTAGCCTTAATTTTTTGAGGAATCTCCATACTGTTTCCCATAGTGGCTGTACCAGTTTGCACTCCCACCAGCAGTGTATGAGAGTTCCCTTCTCTGCACATCCTCTCCAACACTTGTTGTTTCCTGTCTTGTTAATTATAGCCATTCTCATGGGCGTGAGGTGATATCTCATTGTAGTTTTGATGTGCATTTCCCTGATAGTTAATGATGTTGAACATCTTTTCATGTGCCTGTTGGCCATCTGTATATTTTCTTTGGAGAAATATCTGTTCATGTCTTTTGCCCATTTTTTAATTGGGTTGTTAGTTTTTTTGTTGTTGAGATGCATGAGTTCTTTGTATATTTTGGAGATTAAGCCCTTATCAGATGTATGGTTTGCAAATATCTTCTCCCAATTGTTAGGTTGTCTTTTTGTTTTGTTGATGGTTTGCTTTGCTGTGCAGAAGCTTTTTAGTTTGATGTAGTCCCATTTGTTTATTTTTTATATTGTTTCTCTTGCCCGGTCAGACATGGTGCTTGAAAATATGTTGCTAAGACCGATGTCAAAGAGCATACTGCCTATGTTTTCTTCTAGAGGTTTCATAGTTTCAGCTCTTACATTCAGGTCTTTAATCCATTTTGAGTTAATTTTTGTGTATGGTGTAAGGTAATGGTCTACTTTCATTTGTTTGCATGTGGCTGTCCGGTTTTCCCAACACCATTTGTTGAAGAGACTTTCTTTTCTCCATTGTATGTTCTTGGCTCCTTTGTTGAAGATTAGCTGTCCATAGATGTGTGGGTTTATTTCTGGGCTTTCAATTCTATTCCATTGACCTGTGTGTCTGTTTTTGTGCCAGTACCATGCTGCTTTGGTTACTATAGCTTTGTAGTATATTTTGAAATCAAGGAGTGTGATACCTCTAGCTTGTTCTTTTTTCTCAGGATTCCTTTAGCTATTCGGGGTCTTTTGTTGTTCCATATAAATTTTAGGATTCTTTGTTCTATTTCTATGAAAAATGTTGTTGGAAGGACAGAATTAATTATTTACCAAAATATATAATGTCTAATTGACCAGTGATTTTTGTACATAATAAATAATAGGATCATTGACTAAGGAAGCAACTGTAATTCTTTGGGGAAAGGTAACCTGATTTTTATAATAGAATCTACTAGAAGTATCTGAGAAGGAATATTTACCTCCAAATAAGGAGGAACCAGTGGACACAATGTTTTTAGAGTAAGAGAAAACCTTTGGTGATATTTTTATACCCAAGGCTATTAAACATTCATTAAGGTGTTAGACGGAATACTTTTACATGGACGAGATCTGTCTTAGAGACCACAGTCAAAAAGAGAAACAAGTACGTATTCTTGAACATGAAGTGTTAACAGTGGTTTCCCTGTAGGGAAATTGATGCTGGGAATATATGTAATATCTTCTTTCCCCTTTATAAATAAATGATTGGAAATAGCATAATGTACCAGTCATCTTCAGTTTTCTCCTTTAGATTCACTTTTACCCTTCTATACCCTTACATTCTGCCCTGGGAGGTGACTAATAGGGACTTTTTCAGTCAGATATCTTGTTTTCTGTCTTTTTATTGGGTTTAGCCAATGGGAAGAAGCCTGGTAGGAGATTGGAGGATCTAGGGAAAGTGAGTCATCTGGCTGTGCCCCTCCACCAAAGCCACAGTATCTCTATATGATTTTCACTCTGTATATGGTTTTCGTTTTCCTGGTTCTGATAACTCTTGCTGTTTCCATCTTGGGATGGTAATGGTCTCAGGGAACTGTACTATCCCTTGTGATTACCCTATGCCTTTTCCACACCATTGTAAATAGTTCCTTTATTAAACTCTCCTCAGAGTATTCTAATTTGGGTGTGGTATCTGCTTCCTGCTGGGATCCTGACTAATAAACATAACAAAATCCAGTGGGTGGTGGGAAGAGAGGAAAGAACCACCAACCCAGGAGATCTGGATATTAGTCTAGGCTCTGCCCTTACTTGTGAAAGACTATAATCTCTTTGTGTCTTTTACCTTTTAGGTAAAAGACAAGTTAGGAAAAGTGATATTAACCCTCCCCATTTTGGGGTGATTTTGTGGTAATATACATGTATACCTATCTAAGTTTACCTGAAAGCTTTTTGAAAAACATATTACCACAAGTGAAAGGCATTGTTATTATTACCCACATAGTCAGTGTGGAATGCCAAGTGAGGGGAGTAAATCCTTCGTGGTGAGGTGATACAAATGGGCAGGAAGATGACATATAAACCTTAAATGGCAAAGCTTGACACTTGATTGGGAGCCCGTGGAAAGCAGCCCCAAGTAAGAAGGAAGCTGTTTTACAGAATGGGGTGGACCACACCACCATTCCTTAGTTTGATTGTGCTTGTTTCTTCCTCATTCTTGGTATTCATCTCCTGATGTGGATCATAACTTTGAGTAAATCTGAGGGTTAATGTCTATAGTAGGAGTCAGGTAGGTAAATTAAAGGGAGGCAGTGAGTTATATGTTCTAGTCAGTTGTTGTTATGTGGGAATGCAGGTCATCAGTGGACTGTGTCTTCTGACTTTTCAAGGAAAGTTAGAAATGCTATTTTTATGTAAAGTCTCCCAATTTACAAATATCAGCAACTAAGTTCAAAAAATTTTAAATACTCTTTGGGCTCAATGAAACACATCTGTGGGCTAAGTATGACCTGTGGGCTGCCAATATTTGATTTTTGATATGTGGCCATCTTAGATTTCCTAGTGACCTTCTGGAATAAGTCTGGAGTTTCTATACCTTCCTACCTCCATAACAGACTGATGTGTCTTCCACTTTTTGATTTCTAGTATTAAGTGTGCACATTCCTAATTGCTTATCTTTGACATTTAACATGTCCAAATGTGTGTTAATGCATCTTGGAAAAAACTCAGTCTAGGAAACTGAGCTCAAAAACTCTGCCAACTCCTGTAGAAGTTGATCTGGTGATAGGTGATATGAACTTGCCAGTGCTACCTCATCATATCAGGCTTGTTTATGTGGGTACAGTCTCTTCTTAACCAGGGAGATATAAAATCTTTATTATGTTTTCTCTCCTCCAGTCCATTAGTTGTCATTTTCTGAATAGATCCATTATTCTTTATCAATCTGCAGAGATTAGAATGTCACCAGGTATGATTCAGTTACTTCGGTGTTTTCTCATGGTGCGAATGAGTAACTAACCCCTTTTTGCCAAGGTAGTTGGATAAAATCCCTAGACGACATTTGGATATTATTTACACTTTCCAGTACACAATTGAATGGGTATCTATAGCTAATTTTTTTCCCAATTTGTATCCTCTGAAACATTACTTCTGGGAGATATGAAGATATTCTACAAGAAAAGGGTTCTATGGCCAGTAAGTTGGAGAAATACTACAAACCCTATGGCCCTCTAGAAGAGTCACAGTGCATATTTGCTTGGAAAAGTGTAAGAAGTCCTGTAGGAAGAAAACAGTTAACTTTGTTTAATCCAGATATTTATTCATTTATCTTTCAACTATTCATTGAGAGTCTGCTATATGCCAGACACTGTGCTGTTCTCCCAGGATATACCGTCCTCATGGAACTTATGTTCTGATGAGAAAAACTGATAATGAAGAAGTAAACTAACATATAAATTCCTCATAGATTGTGAGAAGTACCAGAAAAGAACCAAACAGGGGGCTATGATAGAGAATAGCAGGGTCGTATATTGAACTTGAATGGGTAGGTAGAGTGTCTGTGTCTAATGAGGTGACATTTAAACTGAGACCTAAAGAATGAGAAGGAGCTGGCTATGTGAACTACTAGGGGAAATGTGTTCTAGGCAGAAGAAACAGCAAGGACAAAAGTAACATTAACAAAATTCTTTGTGCCCCTACTATGTGCTAATAATAAACACTTTGTGTGATAATCTCTTATCATCCATTTTATAGATGAGAACCTTGGCTTACCGTGCAATCTGCCTAAGGTCTCAGAGCCTGTCAGTTTGTGGTGGAACAGGGATGGAACTCAGGCATGCCTGTGCTGTACTACCTTCCAAATTACTTGAGATTGAAATATTTCCCCTTCTCCCTTATTTAATAGTAGGTCTATTAATAAACTTCAGTACACCAGAAGTTTTGGAAAATTCTGGTTTACAAGGAATTACAACATAATTACTGCCCTAGTCTTAGAGTTTCAAATAGTAGAGAGGTTGAAAAATACTTTTGCAGTCTTATCAAATGCTTTTTCAAGAATTTACATACTAAACATCTTAGATACTTGTATTCCAGCCTTTTGGGCCACTTCTTGGGCACAATTCCAAGGTGTAGTCAGTGTGCAAACTACAAACACTGTGAGGAAGAGTACCCACTGACAGGTAAAAGAGAAGATGGACCAGCTCTGAATTTGGGAAGAGCAAAATAGCAAATAGGAGCAAATCTATACCTCTGTGGCCCCAAAGGCTACACAGAGCCTTGTGAAGGGCACACCAGCCACTGGACAGTTCTTCTTTTGTTAATAAAACAAAGTTTGGCCCGCAGTAGTTGATATCTGGAGAAGAAAGAAAGGTTAGGTGCCTTTTTAGTATTATTTCATTGATCAACATTATCTTGTAGAATAGTTTGTTTATGAGATATTGTAAGAGAGCTGACCCGTTCTGTAGATACTAATCAACTTGTCTAATATTGAAGTTTCTGTTTTTAATGTTGCTCATATCTGGAATTTTGTTCCAAATCCAAATATTAAAAAGAGTTTGGAGATGAACTGTGACTGAATAATGCTACATTATTTCTGTTACTGCCACCGAAGAATGCTACATCTTTGCTGTGAACTACCCTCCAAATGGCAAGGAGGTGCCTTGTCACATATTTAGGAAGCCTTAGAGCAGTGTTGTCTAATAGAACTTTCTGTGATAATGGAAATGTTCTATAATAAAGCATCTGTTGGGCATATCTGGCTAGTGCGACTGAGGAACTGAATATTTGATTTAGATTTAAATAGCCATACATAACTAATGGCTACCATATTGGACAGCACAGGCTTAGAGGTAACTTGAATACTTTTATGAGGGAGAAAAAAGTGACCCAAAAGCAAAGTGACCTTTGGGACTTTTTCAAGCAGCTTGTTGAGAGCTCCTTTAGGGGTTAGTCCTATATCCTACAGCATGTTCATTTGTATCTCCAGTTACTTCTGTACCCTATTAAAATGATTGAGTCAGTAAGAAAAGCTTCTTCGGAGCTTTGTATGAATTGTTTAAGATGATAGGGAAATACATTGTTAGGTTGGGAGGGCAGTGCTATCCTACTAGGGGCCATGTGGCAATGTATGTGTGGGCTTTGTGTTGTCACAGTGACTGGTCACTGCTACTGACATTTAATACCTGGGGGCCAGGGATGTTAACTATATTCATCCTGCTTAAAATACCCATAGCATCCTCACTGAGAAATACTATTGGATCTTTTTGATGATTTTAAAATTTAGAAGCCCTAGCATCCAAAGGGTTCTCTCTTCTCTGAAAAACTCAGACATCTGGAAGACATTCTCTAAAGCTTCTGGCTATGAGATATTCCTCTTCTGTAGCCTATGGTGTTGTGAATCTAGGACTCCTTTTCAGCACCAATGAATTAATAGAACATTCGAATGTTGATTTTGGAAAACACTGAAAAAGCTATTTGATATTTGTTTAGAGCAGAAGCAATAAAACTGGCACCTTATCTAGTGTGCATAAAAATCCACAGGGATGATTGAAAAACTATTCTGCTACAAATGAATGGAAGAAAGCAGGAGGTCTAATTGTCATCAGCTGAAACCTCACCCCAACAGTATTTATCTCTCTCTGCTTTAAAAGACAAATCAGTCAAACTACTGACAGTATTATGTAGAAGAATGCATGTGTTTATAGAATATATTTCCAAATTTAAAGGCAAGCTTTTTCCAGAAAGAACATAGTAGAAAAGAAAACTACCAATGTTAAGTGCAGTTGAATGGTTTTAGTGCTGTTTTCTGTTATGGTCCCTGGAGCTCAGCTGTCTGTTTTCCTGGAAAGGAACCTTTCACTTGATAAATAAGCTGGAAAGCGAGGCTTTTATTCTCTGTGTGAGTTACAGAAAGGACTAGTAGTTAGTAAAGGTGATAAAATTGCAGGGATCAGGTAATGATACTTTCAGAGGCAATCCATGTAGGTTGTTAACAGAGCCTACAGACCTTCAAGATTGATACTGAGCCAGGCTTGGGAGAAGGTACGTCTTGTGTAACTGTCATATTAACTGGAAACATTTTTGATACAGTCTAGTGTTACTATGCTTTTTTTTTTGGTAACTATGGGTGATAGACTGATAATTGCATTAAGGTCAATATAGGGTTTATATTAAAAAAGGAAAAGATAACCAATTTTCCTTATTTTTCCCCTCAAAGCCATAGTAATGGCAGAATCCTTATCTTACTCTAGCAAAATATAATGTCTCTATTTTGCCTAAAGACAAAATATAATAAAAGTATACGAAAACCTGAAAAGACAGCATGTTTTGTGAACATAGGTGCTTAAACATTGAAGTTTATTTCAGTAATCCTAGCTAGAGATCAAGTAAGAATATTTTGGGGAGAGATTTCAAGTTTCTAATACAATATTATTGTTTTTAACACATATGTTTATAAGCTTTGTTAATTACTTTCAATTGATAGCAAGATGTATTTATAATGCAATCTGTTTCAAATTGATCAGGTACATAGAAGCCCTGCTAGTTCCCTAATGGTTCAATTTGTGTGTGTGTATGTCTGCGTTTGTGCGTGTCTGTGTTAAAGGCAGAATCCCCTCGTTATGAACCATTGAGTGAAAAAATTATGCAAATCAATAATAACATAAAATCTGTTATTTTTTGTACAATGCCAGATGCATTTACTGAATTAGTTTTTTAGAATGTGCTTTTTTTTTTTTTTTCCTATGGTGTACTGCAGGGCTTTTTTTTTAATGCTTCTTAGGAAGGGGTTCTAAGTGGGTTGTCTGTAGGTCATAATTGCTGCTGATTTGATTCATGTGAGGTGGATGGTGTCTTTGCAGGGTGACTAAAACCTCTTTAGAGATGTCTCTTCCATTTTCAGTTGTCTCTAAAAATCTGAGATCAGGGTCTCTCAAAATGATACAGCCATTATCTATTGTCTACTTTTTTTTTGTTTTTTTTTTGTGAGGAAGATCAGCCCTGAGCTAACATCCATGCCAATCCTCCTTTTTTGCTGAGGAAGACCGGCCCTAAGCTAACATCTATTGCCAATCCTCCTCCTTTTTTTCCCTTTTTCTCCCCAAAGCCCCAGTAGATAGTTGTTTGTCATAGCTGCACATCCCTCTAGTTGCTGTATGTGGGACTCCACCTCTGCATGGGCAGACAAGCGGTGCATCGGTGTGCCCCCGGGATCCGAACCCCGGGCCACCAGTAGTGGAGCGCGTGCACTTAACCGCTAAGCCCCGGGGTTGGCCCAATTGTCTACTTTTTAAATTGAGAAGACTGACTTTTATGGTATCCCATTATAAATTCTATAAAGATTTTGTTCTTTTCCTTCTTTCTTTCCTTTTCTTTTCTCTTCTCTTCTTTTGTTTTCTTTTCTTTCTTTCTCTTCCTCCCTCCCTCCTTTCCTCCCTTTCTTCCACATTCACATGGATGAATATTGAATAGTATGGATAATATGTTTTTGACGGAATAACTTGATCCAGATGGAAAATGATTGCCTTTTGGATATATAGCAGTAAAATTGTTAAATTAGGGAGGAAAAAACCCAATATCCTGAAAATGATTTCTTGGACAATGATAATCAGAGGTCTCGGGAGATAGCTCAAGTGTTCTTTGACCTTGTTTTTTTTTTATTAATTTATTTTTTTATTGAGGTTGCATTGGTTTATAATATTATATAAATTTCAGATGTACGTTGTTATATTTTGACTTCTGTATAGACTACATCGTGTTCTCCACCAAAAGTCTAGCTGCCATCCGTCACAATACAAATGTGTCCTTTTACCCCTTTTGCCTTCCCCCCTCCTCCGTTCCCATCTGGTGACCACCAGTCTGTTCTCTGTATTTATGTGTTTGTTTGCTGTTTTTTTTTACTTTATTTTTGTATTATCCACTGGGCTTAGAATTTTACCATTTCATCATGTTGCGCATGGTCTCTGGAGAGAAAGGATGAAATATGCAGCTTGTTGAATCTCTTAATTCAGAAATATGTTCTGTATGTTGCAAAGAAATGAACAATTCTATAGAAAAATTTTTTAAACTCTGGAAAGATAGAGTTTTAATAATTTAGAGCTCTTGATTGACTTTTTTATGCCTTTTAACATATAGTCCATCATGATTTTATGGCAAAGATGGAGAAAATGATTGTGATAATGTAATATATGAAGGTTTGTATCATAGTGTTTCAGTGTCTCTAAAATATACTAAAGAACTCAATAAATGTTAGTTTTTTTCTTTTGTTTTCTTTGAAAACTTTTCCTTTTGTTGAAAATGTAAAATAAGCATTCCTAGGATAATATTATATAATTCCTACAGTTATATTTTTTGTCAATTCATACAAATACATTTACACTCTAGGACTGAAATGAACTGCCAAAAAAGAATGCTTCAGTCCTTAGACATTGACTCTAAGTTCAAAAGCTCCATGCCTCCCACATACTTTTTCCCTAAGTCTTTGAGTGGATCTAGGTTACTTGTGCAACCAAGTTCTTATTCTGTGCTCAGGGAGAAAAATGTAGACTTTTGTCATTGAACTGTCCGCCAAACAGCCTAAATAATCGATTCAACTTTAAGAAATCTGTCTTTGAATAGGCATTGATTCTAGTTGATGAGTATCTGAAAATACACTTTTGATTATAGAAATAAAACTTATTTTTCTATACTTATTTTATATTTTACATTTAGTGTACTTATGCTTTATGTCTGGTGTTAAGGAATGTCTGTGAGCCTTTATTTTGATCTTGTAATGCTTCTAGAGATAACTCCTTTAGTATAACTTAAAAGTAGTACCTAATTTAAAAAACTGTGTAAGTTACAGTAAACAATTAAAAAGATAACATGTTTCATGGACTGTTTTGGCTAAAACGTTTATGATACTTTAATCTGTATTTCTATAAAGACTTGATTCAAGTATAATTAGGAGTATTTTAGGTAAATAGTGTATGGGAACCTAATATGTTTCACCTTTGACTTCCTCAGATATTTTTGAAACATGGCTATGTTTAAGTGTTTGCTACTGTATAATGCCTAGAAATTCACAGGCCTCTCTCTGTATTTTGTTTATTGTTATATCATCTATCCTCAGTGTATACTTTTTTTTTAAAGAAACACACACACATTCCTATAACCTTTTACATTCTCAATGAAATGCTAAGACATAGGTCTGTTGAATCTAATTTCACTGAAGTGGAACGTATTTGTTAATACATTATAATGTTGACAAAATTACTTAAAAATTTTTACCCATTTTAGTTGATCATCATTTACTCATGATTTATTATGAGGACAAATTTTTGATGTTAGTAATTCATATTATGTAAATATAAAATCTAATATTATTTTAATGTTGTACAGAACAGGAAAATCTAAAAGCTATTGATCCTAAGTCTAGCCCCAGTTTCAATCCACTTTGCTTTCAGTTATCTCCTATGACAATGAGTCATAAATGGTCCCTGTTTTTCGTCTCTGTCTTTACAATGGTTGCTACCATTAATATAAAAAAAATTTCCAGTTTTCATGATTAGTTTTGCCTATCAGATTTTTATGAAATGATAAAGGACATTACTGATAGACCCCACGAGACTCAGTTCCTTCTTTGCATATCACACTTCCTGCCTAAGAGCTGATGGACTGTGGAAACAATGACTAACAGGGAGCACTGTTTTAAGATACAGTATGCTGAATTCCCAGACATCAATTTAAAAATAACTTATGCTCCTGAAAAGTATGTGGGGCATGTTTCTGCTAAAAAAAAGCCCTGGGAAAAAATCTGAATTGAATTGAGAAAATGGAGTACCATGTAAGGAATGACTCAGTCAAAGGATGGATATTTGTTATTCTTTTATCTTTAATTAGGCATTTGATTTTTTAAAAATTATCTTTAATTAGGCATTTAACATGTTCAAGAAGCTGATGCATTTTGTTTAACATAAATAAATTCATAGATCATAAATAGAAATATTTCAGAGACGTTTTATTATTTAAACAAAAAAATGAATAATAGTAAATGTAATAATAATAAATAATACTAACTCATGACATTTTGCTATGTCAGGGTGCCCTCAGACATGAAATATGGGTAATAGGTTGCTGAGAGGTTCACATATTTCATGTCTGAGAAAACTGAGGTACAGTGTTGCCTAAAGCAGGATCCAAAAGTGGATCTTGCTCCAATTCCAGTAATTTTCCCACCTCATACCTTTTTCACAGTTGATTTATAGCAGAGTCAGTGTGCCTTTTTAAAGGACAGTGTCCATATTTTATTGGAAATAATAAAGCTTTCAAAGGAGAAAAGTTGTTACAAATCTGTCACCTCTTACTTACATCTTTTAAAGTTTCAGCAATGAACTCTTTCCTAGCTATTGTCCTTGTGTTTAGGGATGCTGCCACCATTTGGTAGCAGTGTAATATAAACGTCTGTTCTGAATGATTTGCGCGTTTTCTGAGATTCAAGAAGTTGCTTTCTACTCAAGTGTGTCCATTTATTCACTCAACAAGAATTGCTACAATTAACTATGAAATTTTTATTCTTTATTTTTTATAATGCCTTTTTATTCAGAATTAAAATTTACATAAACTTTGCATAAATGCCATTTAAAGTTAATATTTCTCTACAAATTTAAGAACAGAAATATAATTCATTCTTACCAATCTTTTAGCATTCTTTTAGCCAGTCATTCTGACCCTAATTGTATGTATAGTTCCTGGTTACAATATTTACTCTTAATGTATTTTAACACTAATAGGACCCTTAGGTAGTAGATTTCACAGCTTTCGGGCTTTTAGGCTTACTTCACATATAAAATGAAAATGCCTTTTTTTAAATGTACTGAATGTTTTCATAGTGAGGTCGTCTACTTTTGCAACAGTGATAAAACATATAAAGTAGAAAGTGAAAATCATCAGTAATTCTGCCAGAAATATCCACTGTATGCTTTTTAAAAGTGTTTTAAAATTTATTTGATAAATTTGTTTAAAATTTTAAAAATTGTAGTAAAATATACATAATATAAAATTTACCATCTTAACTAGTTTTTAAGTGTACAGTTCAGTAGCATTATGTACGTTTCACAGTGTTGTGCAGCCAGTCCTCAGAACTCTTTTCATCTTGCTGAAGCGCTATACCCGTTAAACAACTCTCCTTTCCCCTCTCCTCAGCCTCTGGCACCCACCCTTCTACCTTCTGTCTCTATGAATATGTCTGTTCTAGGTTCCTCATATAAGTGGAATCATACTGTATTTATCTTTCTGTGACTGGCTTATTTCACTTAGCATAATATCCTCAAGGTTCATCCATATTGTAGCATGTGTCAGAATTTCCTTCCTTTTTTCCACTGTATGCTTTTCAAAAAAACTCCAAAATGCTATCGTATTATTCCTATTAGTTTGTAAATTATTTTTTCAAACCTAATGTGTGGCAGATGTCTTCCCAAAGACATCAATATTTATACACTATTATGTATATGTCATTTCTATTGCTACCAAGAATAGCATCTCTGTTCTACAGATGGGTAAATGAGGCTTGGAGGTGAGTAACTTCCAGTTTATAAGTATTGATGGCAGGGACTAAATCTAGGTCCGCCTGATTCTAGAGTCAGACTGCGGTGTGGTTCCTATAGATTAAGGATATGATTACTGTGGAAAAATGAAGCAATTTTGAAGACAAATTTCTGTGGTAACTAAAGGATCTGATTGTATACTTTTTGTTAAGAGGAAGCTCCACAACTTGGATTTTATGGTTGCTGCAGGCACAAATGTCTGTCTCTAGAAACACCTTCCAAGTATTATACTGCATTACATTTTCTCTTGAATCACTTATATCTGTGTTAAGACTGGATTATTTCTAAGAGGGCAGCAGTTATCCTGATCAGAAATATATTTTCCATGGCCTTTCAAAAAGCCAGAGATAAAAGAGCCGAGAGGAAATTACCTGCCTCTTAGCTTAAGGATAATGAAAAGTGAAAAATGCTGAAACTCTCAATGGGCTAGGTCAGATATCGTGATTAGTGTAGCTCATTACAAGCATTTTAGAGCTAGAAAAGACCACAGAAATAATCTGAACCTACTTCTGAATTTCATAAATGAGGTACTATTCTGAAATAGCTAACCAAAGTGGTTAACTGTGCAGTTAGGATTGAAATCTAAGTTTCTTGTTTTCAAGAATTATCTTTCAGCTATTGTTGGTGAACAGGGCCAGATTTTCTCACACCAGCTAGCTATTACTTGTATTTTATACTATGAGTGTACTTTGTATAAAGTTTCCTGGCTTATAATATAATTGAGGAGATTTGGAAATCTTAACCCATGATTTCCATTTTAATAGAATTTTTGAGGGCTAGAGATGTATGTGGGTGGAAATGTTTTTATTACTCTGTGAAAGTAGTTGATTTCTCACAAGTTGATTCAGCATTTACCACTAATTTTATGGCAGAGACCTAATTGAAGATCTGAGCTCTTTCAGAGAAAGGTCAAATCAACTACAGTAAAGATTATAGAACAGGGGTTGGCAAACTATAGTCCGATGGCCACCTGTTTTTGTATGGCTTTCAAGCTAAAAATGTTTTTTTTTTTTTTTAATATTTTTAAATGGTTGAAAAAAATTCAAGAGAAGAAAAATGTTTCACAATACATGAAAATTATAAGAAATCCAATTTCACAGTCTATAAAGTTTAGTTGGAGCATAGCTATACTCATTCGTTTATGTATTGTTTATGGTTACTTTTGCACTCAAATGGCAAAGTTGAGTAGTTGTGACAGAGACTGGATGGTCCCACAAAATCTAAAATATTTACTGTTTGTTTACTTTATAGAGTGTGCTGACCCCTGTTAGAGCACATCAAGAATGATTTATGTTTTGGAGTACCATGGAAATTTGTGACTTTCTTTGCTTACCAAAAACTCTAGCTGAATACTACCATATTTCTTGAAGAATTTTTCCACTGTTTTTTGTCCCTGGGACAACCTACGATAGTCCATTCATGACTATTTTTCTTGACTTCCTTTGCTTATTTTCTAGTGGTCCCTTTTGCCAGGCAGGTGAACAGACCAAAACCACACAGGAAGGTCTGTGGTTTGCCTAAAGAAGCTTTCTAAAGAAGGATATGTCTGACTTGGGTACCTCTCTGTTGTAGAAACCTGGATTTTGATTGTAATCTTTCCACTATAGCTTTGATTCAAATATATGTAAAGTGACACTCACTTTCAAAGTGTAAAATGAACAAACACATTTCTTGTTAGATCGTATTTGTGGGAAGAAAATCTTAATCTTTCATGTTTTTACCAGGCATTTTAATAACTTTAGTCATGTTTCTCATGAAATTTTACATCAAGATTAATTGATGTATATTCTTTTTTATTGGTTAGACTTAAACATTTAAACCAATGCCTCTTTTTACAATCATCTTCTGATAGAGTAAAAACATCAATGGTTGACAGGCTGTACTCCACCTTATACACGTTATTTCCTCCCTCTTTCCAGCTTTGGTTACTGAATGTCAGTTCTCTTGGGGCTCATGTAAGAAGGAAGTACTCCTGCTACTTTATAAGAAGTCTGAATTTTGCAGTCACTGAGAGCTTTTGATCCTGCTACCATTACCACCATTCTTTTAAAGCATGACAAACAGGTGGTGTCTATCTAGAGAGACCTTATCTGAAGGTTTAGAGTTTGGTAAAGTAGATCTTCTGTCAGGTTTCACCATGCCTTTGGTGATAATCGTGCTTTTGT
The DNA here is from genome assembly GCF_057802395.1 of Ceratotherium simum simum. Lineage (NCBI taxonomy): Eukaryota > Metazoa > Chordata > Mammalia > Perissodactyla > Rhinocerotidae > Ceratotherium > Ceratotherium simum. The sequence continues at coordinate 75,528,797 of NC_141900.1, forward strand.
GCTTGCTGAGGATGATTCTTAACTTTGCCTTGGAGAATGCATAGCACTGGTCTTGGTCATGGTATTGAGTTGTGTGTGTGAGTTCCCTTCTATTTCATAGGGCTCTTTTATTATCTGGTTGATGCTTGATGCTCCTCTGTCTTAGCTTAAAAATTTTGAGGTATGAGGAGTAGAGCTCACTCATGGGAGGAGTTGGGCTCACTCTGTTAGAATCTTGTTCATTCAGAGAATCATTTTTGCAGTGGAGTCTTCTCACATTATGGGATAGACCATGAGGTAGTCTTGGGGCTCTGTAAGCAAAGCCAATGAAGGACGACAGAATGTGAAAACGAAATGGTGAGGCAGATGCAGGCTTGAGTGGGCGGTAAGAAGCCTGGGAGAACAGCGACATCTTAGGTAAAGTTTGTTCTGATTTAGAGTAAGGGGAAGTTGGGATGAGGCATAACATTAAGGGATTTTGACTTAACTCTGACTTGTTGGTGAGGAGGGTGAGAATAGAGACTGGGGGGAAAACCCCTGATTATCATTTCTGAAATGTGGAAAAACAGGGTGAGCATTTATAATCTAACCCTGAGGTTTTAGAATGTGCAATAAAGTGAGTTATTGTATGAGTCAGAAATATGATGTAAGATATTATGGTAAAGTTATGGTTTTTGGGTTTAAGAGGAAAGAGTGAAGTGGGAACCATGCTCATTGTCCTTCTCTGGGGAGGGTGAAGGGCTATGGACTCACACACGAGAACTGCTCCAGATAGGAAAGCCATGAAAGAGAGAGAGAGGAGAGCTATGTCTCAGCTCCTGAGCTGTCATCTACAGAAAACTCGGCACTCGCTATCTAGGCTATCTCAATCATGTCCTGGAAGGAGAAGTCTCCTTCAGAAGCTTTATTGCTGACACCCAGACCTCGTTGTCCTAAGAGGGGTGACTCGCCAGGCCATGAATCCTCCAGTAAGCAGGGCCTCCAACAGTTATTTCTTTGTGTGTTTTGTGACTATTTATATTTGTCTACTCACCCCTAGGCTGAGTTACTGGGGGAAAGCAAAGTGTGCCTGTAAACAGTTGGAGGCTCCCTCAGAGCATCAGCCATTCAATGTAAATGCACTGGATTTACACCCTGGCTCCCTGGGTTCCCACCCTTGAGGTGGGGCTGTTCCCAAAGCCCCAGTGGGATGGAAGAGGGAATGGTGTGGGCTAGAGGAGGAGGAGCAGTTCCTGCAGAGAGTTACGTTTTCTCATCCAGCTATAATTGGTTTAAAGTAGAGTCCTAGATCATTAGAGTAGGACTAGATTTTAGGGATCATCCAGTTCAACTTCCCCATTTTACCAGTGAGTGAATGGACACCTATAGAGGTTCCAAGACTTATCTCAGACCAGAGAGGTAATGAGTGGCATCGTTAGGGCTACACCTCACGTCTCTTGATTCAGTAACTCTGCTTCTTTCAGCCTGGACCGTGAAGGGTTAAATTGTATCAGGAATCTGGGATGGGGTTCAAGGGTGCAATGTTGGCCGCTGCTGAGTAGTAATCTGCAGTTAGGACAGTGGTCCCTGCCCATAGGCTAGAACAGGTGACCTGAGCAGAACCTCTGACTCTGATGACATATTACTTTGTGTTCGGGAGGACTGTGATGTGATTGTTGCTGGGGACAGGAGTGCATCTAGGCATACCAGTGAGTCTCCTTTGCTGAGGGTGAGATGAAGATAGAGAAGATTCTTGGAGAAGAAAGTAGGGGGATCTAGTTGAAGCCTCTCTTCCTGAGAGAGCTTTGAAGTTGCAGTCAGAGGAACCTGCTCAAACTCTTTAGAGGCCAGGCAAGTAGTATCTACTGTGACATTTGGAGAACTGAAAAGTAGAGAGGGGCAGACTTAGTGGTTGCTGGGAGTGTGGGGAATAGTACAGGTCCTTTTATGGTTATAGCTTTCTGCATTTGAGTACTTATTTATGCCTAACTGGCTAATGCAACCCTTATTTTAAGCTGTCACAATGACTTTAAACATTATCCCTTTCATTGTTTCTCTGTTTAATTTTTCGATATGTTAGAATTGAACATATACTATAAAAAGACAGAATTTTTATAAACTCTGAATCACTAAAATATTTGGCAAACTGCGGGATTGGTTTTATTGGAAAGAATGAACCTAGTTTTTGGCAATGATTTTTCCTGTTTTGCTTCCATTTATTTGATCGCCTATTCTATAGAGGCGGTATCATGTAGTGATTAAGCACAAGGACCCTGAGCTAGGCTACTTGGGTTGAATCCTGGCTCTGCTATGTATAGTGTGTGACTTTAGTTAAGTTAAATTATTTAACTTCCATGCCTCAGTTTCCTCATGTATAAAATGAGAATAATACCTCATGAGGTTGTTGTGAGGGTTAAATAAGTTAATACATGAGTTAGAACAATGCCTGTTCCACATTAAGTGCTATTTACATATTAGCTGTTATGTCCCAGGCATTGATCTAGGCCCTTTGTCACTTAATTTATGAGCAAACTGAGGCTCAGAGAGATTTAAAAACTTTCTTAAGATAATCCAGCTAATAAGTAGCTAAGGTACGACTTGACCTTCTCTGTCTGACTCAAAGCCTGGCTCTTAACCACTCTACTGGCTTTCTGAGGTGTGGCAAATTACTTAACTGTAGATTGTAGGTTTTATAGCTATCTACTCATCTATTCATCCATCTTATACTTTCTAATTTGTATTTTTTGTTACGTTCTCATTTTATTAATACAATATCTGTGACTTAAACAAAAATATAAAGAAGGATAAAAATAAAACAATAGCTCTTAAAATAATGCTACTTAAGGGGCTGGCCCAGTGGCGTAGTGGTTAAGCTCAGCGTGCTCCACTTCCACGGTCCGGGTTCACGGGTTTGGATTGTGGGCACCGACCTACACCACTCATCAAGCCATGCTGTGGTGGCGACCCACATCCAAAATAGAGGAAGATTGGCGCAGATGTTAGCTCAGGGCCAATCTTCCTCACCAAAAAAAAAAAAAAAAATAATGTTACTCAAATAATTAGATAAAACCTTTAAAAATCCATACTAAGAGTACTAAATTGTGAAAGGCATAAAATGTCATTTCATATGACATCTGATAATGGCTATCAGTGTTTCTACATATTGGTAAGTTGTGTGGAAATTAAGACAGTTATCATTAGGCATTTTGAGCTTACCATTTTAAAACAATCATGGCATTGATGTTTTAAACATTTGCACATCTTAATTAAGAAACTATATCAAATTTTTAAAGTTCGTGGAAAGCTTCACAATTTGTACTCGAGATTAAGATAAAGAGAATTAGGGCCCAAGAAGTGAGACAGGTCTGCTTAGCAACAGTGACAGGTGAGGTTGATGAGAATTAACAGCTTTTGACTGTTAGCAGAATGGTGGTGTAATGGGATCTGCTTATGGTAATGAAGCATTGACTAGGTGGCTGAGTGAAATAATGCTTTTTCATTTATCTTATAAAATTATCAAGGAGATCTGTTAAATGATGATATTGACTCCAGAATTTTTAGATTTCTGTACTATACATACTTTTGCTATTGTATTGAAAGTCAGAATTATATTTTATAATATTGTCAACTAGATAAGTATCTCATGGAGAAACTTATTCAGTGGAAAGGAAAGTATCGAAATAAAGTTTATTTATTTATATCTTGTCTCTGAGCAAGGTAAAGAATTGTTGTATCTAGATGAAGTAGCCATTGTTGAAGTTTATTTAAAGTTTTAGCCAGGACGCACTCAAGATTAAAATAATTGACAATGATGGAAGAGATGGCTCAGAGTATGTGGCAATGTGGCATTAAAGATTACATCAGCTAGTCTGTCTCAGGAATGACCATATGTCCTTTCCATCTGATGTCTGTTTCAGGACTCAGACAAATGAGTTGAAGATTTTAGATATGCTTTAACAAATTGTTCTTTTATCACCTTTATTAGGTTTGTTTACAAATTAATCAACTATGTTTCAAGTGGATCAAATGTGCATACTATCAAATGAATTAACATAATTGCAAAATTGTATTCTTCCTAAAAATTTGGATGCTGATTCCTTTCAGGTTGTGTGAGTTTGTAACATTGAGTACTACACTAGAATGAAGTATAGATATCTTGTGTTCTTTTCACTCGGAGAAAGAAGAGAATTTATTTTTTTCCTAGTTTTAAACTAATAATATAGGCATGAAATGGGAAGAAATAACGGTTCTTTTCTGAGAAAGACTTTTCCAAGAATGACTTTAAAAGAACAGGCAGAGGAGAGCGGAGCCACGGCCTTGCAGCTTGAGTTGAGATAAGCAGAAGTGTGAGTGCGTGTGCTTAACGTCACATGGCAGGAGGCTTTCCCCACAGCAGTTTGCCTGTCCAGGGAGCTGTTTCATTTTGTGTCTGATAAAGTTGTACTTTGGAAAATACCCGGTTCTCTGCCTATTGCTTCATTATGGATTATACAGGTAAAATTAAGTTTAAAATATTTTCTAGCCATATAGAATTACTTAAAATATAATATTTTGAATTTATATTTTAAAAATTCTGTTGGTTTTGTTTGTACTTTAAAAATATTATGCATGAATTTATTCCTGAGTATGTATGAATTTGTTGTATACAAATTGTGATTAATTTAGGATAAGCACTTAAGGAAATTTCTCAGACATACCCTTGTTGTTTCTTCTATTTCAGTTTGACTCATACTCAAACAGACTTAAAATAAACTGCAACCTATAATTAATGCACATTTCTCCTCTCTGGGCCAGAAGGTTTAGAGTACAAACATCTGAGTTCAGATTATGCCACTCAGAGAATAAAATACACATACCTTCTACAGAAAGCTGATTTCTGTAAAACATTTTTGGCATTATGGTAGTCCTTTTGTGCATGTGTGTGGCCTGATCTTTTAGATGAAGGTAACATAATGAAGTGAATTGGAGAATTTCAGTTTTTATCCTAAATTTTCTGAGGTGTTAAAGTGTTAATGTGTCCAGATTTTTCTGATGGATAACTAGCTTCTTCCGTTTTTAAACTGCATAGCCTTGTTCTCAATTTCTAGTTTCACTGAATTGTAAATTGGTACAGGTTCAGGAACAAAATTAAGGTTAGACTAACCCCAGGTGGTGGCTGCTGGATGAGTAAGTGGGGGATTCCCTTAGATCAGATGGGGTGAAGGTGGGGTTGGGAGTTGAGGTGGTGATAAGGACGTAAGAACATGAGTCTTTGCCCAAAATTTGTGCAACTAATTGAAAATTATATTACCCTAAATTTGAACTTCTCGGTAGTGGTGACACTGTTTTCTGACAGATTCCTTTTAAACTAAAGAACAAAGGCTTTGGAAGATTTTCCACCACAGCAGAGACCCACTTTCCATAACCAGTATAATGACAAAATCCCAGTGTGTTTAGATTAAGCTCTGCTTATTCTCTGTAAATGATTCCTTTTAATCTATGGATGGACCTTTGGCAAGACAGCTAATTATGGTGTGCAAATCAAGTTTTTGTGAAATTGATAATTTAAAATGCAGCTTTTAGGAGCTTGCTAGGTAAAGGACTTCTGTAGTGAATATTTTTTGAAGATAAAACATTTAAAAATAATTAATTGCCCCAAATATGTTTTTTCCTATAGATCTGTTTTTTCCTATTTTAGAATTCCTTTAAAGCAAGTGTATTAGTATCTTGCTCTCTCTGTCTCTGTCTCTTTGTATTTTGAATTTCTTTTTTTCATAAGATTAGTGTACCAGAATTTTTGTTCCAGGGCTCTGAAACAAAATATGCTTACCTTTTAGAAGGTTCACTCTATACGTGGTACTAGGTTGAAGCAGAAAGGGACATGCTTTATAGCCATTTGCAAAGAAATCAAATTTCTAAAATCCTGCCAGGGGGATTTACTATGAGTATGCTTTTAATTATAAATTTGTACCTTTTTGCCAAAGAACAGAACCATTGATTCTTTCATTTTTCCATAGTTTATATACTATCATTAAAACACTTCTCTGTTGTTTTTAAGTGGTACTTTATAACATATAGATGATAATCTAAAAGACAGACAACTTTAACATGCTAAATGGACATAAAGAGGAATACTAAGAAAATAAAACTTTAATGTGAACAAAGGAGATGGCTCCAGAGAAATTCCAGATATGACGCTTTCAAAATTATTTTGTGTAGTCTAGAGAGAATATGTGGTTTAAATTCTTACCACATTAATAGATATATTAATTAAATTAGTTGTCTGATGTGGTAGGAAGCTATTTTGAATGTTATCGTCTATGGTGATTTTTATAAACATTTACATATTTGCAAATATAGGTATATTTTGTCTATTAAACTTTGAAGAGAAGAACGCATATGTTTTCAGTTCTTGGGAGAGTGAAGTCTTTTGGATTAGAAAAGAGAATTTATTTTGCTGTCAGCACAGTTCAGCACAACCGCTTTTGTGCTAATGACATCATCATAGTACTGAAGGGGGTATCTTCCAGTAGAAAACTGATTCTTGATGATTCAAGAATAGATTTATTTTAATTTTTTTTTTGGAGTGCTCTTTCTTCCATGTGCTTTCCATGTTTTCCATGTGGTTTCTGCGCAGTTTTTCCAGGTCTCTGTTGAAATGTCATCTTTTTGGGGTGGCATTACCTGACAGTTTTACCTAAAATAACCCTCCCATTCAGTCACTCCTCATCCTCTAATTCTTCTTATCTTTCTTTGTAACACATACTACCACCTGACGTATTACATACTTGTTTGTCTGTCTCACCCACTGGAATATAAGCTCCATAGAGGAGGGCGTTTGTTCATGGCTATATCTCTAGAGTGCAAAACACGGCTCCCAGGAAATAGTTGTTGAGTGAATTCATGAATGGAATTTCCTCTAAAAGTGACTATTGACTTACTTTAAGATTTTCACTATTATCTTTCTTTATCAATAACATTCTGATTTAACAATAGTCATTTTGACCACTAAATAATTTTGAACACTGATCTTTTCTTTCATTGCTAATTTTATCCTGAAATTAACAATACTCTTCTTTTCTAATGGAAGGGCAAGGTTGTAGGCAGGCAGGCATAATTAGACAGAATTGATAATCCAGAGATCACTTTGGTTTTGGAATGTATTATGTGATTTTTTTGGAGGGACATGGGGGTACATCAGATCAGTTTTATTCTTCCTTCATTTTCCTTCTTTACATTTTCCTTAGGCAACACATTAACATTTGTCTTCATTTTCTGAGCTTATGCCAGCTGCCTAGAGGAGAGAATTGGATTTTTGGAATCTATTTTGTCAAAGATGGGTCTTCAGCGATATGGATCCCAACCTTCTAAAGTGTTTAAAAATACCTCAGGCCTCCGGGTGTTATAGAAACCTTAATAGGAATCAGAGGTTGTCATTTGTGTCCAGTTTTGCTGGCAAGTGAGATACCTAGTGTTTTTAACATACAGATCCTGTTATAGTTATCTAAAAAGTAGATTTCTTAAAAATATTGCAGCCTTTAATTTACTCTTAGAAGTCTGAGCCAAGAAATAAATAAAGGCACTCAGAAAAATGCATTTATATATGCACATATACACCCTCACGTATGAGCTGAAAAAAGGAGCTACATCAGTGAGTTGGCAGAGCAGTTATTGCATATATAGTCTATGGCCTCTGGTGGAAAATATCTCTTACCCAAGGATCATTTGTTCATTCAAGTTTTCTTCTCGCCTTTCTGATGGCCACATCCATCCACCATTTGTGTGACTATTCATATGCAACATCTGGGATGCAATTTAAAATAGATCTTATGTAAGATAATAATCTGGTTTCAATCCTTTTGAAGTGTGCTGCCCTTTCCCACTTCCTACAGTTATATCTCAACACCATTATTGATATTCTCCAATGGTTGTTGACCTGGCCTATTATTTTGGGAAACATGCATTTTTCTTGATTTCTGCTATTTTCTGTATAGTCTTTTCTGTCATTTTTAGTTTTCTCTGGTGACCTTTCTCTTTTAAGGATTTTTTTCTCCACATTTTCTCTTGATTTCTGTTTTCCTTTCATTTTAGTTGAATCCTTAAAATATAATTTTGGTAATTATTCATTTTTCCAGAGGCATTATGGAAGAGTAGTTAAGAGCGTATGCTTTGGAACCAGATTGCCTGCATTTGAATCCCAGCTTATCATTTACTACCTGCGTGACCTTGGCAAATTATTTCACCATCTATCAAATGTGGATAATAATGGTATCTACCTCATAGGGTTGTTGTGAAGATTAAATAAGTTAATACATGTCAAGTTCCCAGAATAATACCTGGCACATAGTAAACATTCAGTAAATATTAGTTATTTTATTCTTTCCTACAACAAAATATTTGTTCTTTGTCTTATGTAGCCTCATTGCACTTTTTTCTTAATGAAATGATTCAGCATTTTCAGTAAGATAAGGTCAAATTACCTTGAATAAATTATGCTACATCCATACAGTGGAATATTATGCAACCGTTAAAAGGATGGGATGGCTCTATATACTGACCGGAAAAGCCATTAATGATATTTTTAGATGGTAATTTGCAGTTCCACATTTATATCAGAGTTTAATGTTTAAAAATTGTATTATATAAAGATATGTCTTTGTAGACATAAGAAAATATTGGAAAAAGTATATACCTTGGATGAATGGATGGAGAGGAAACTTGAGCTCTTGAACTTCCTACTTTACATGATTTAAAAAGTGTGGAATTATGGGAATATACACACACACACACTTTTTGTGCATTTCAGTATTTTTAATACATTAAAACAAAACTTCTTTGTGTTGGATAGACATTCTAATGAAAGTCTGTACACTTCTAGCTTTTTTTTAAAAACCACATTTCTAAGAGTAAAGGTAATGCAGGAAGACTTTTGTCAAGTGAATCAAGATACAAAATAATATCTTCAGTTAGTTCTTGGTATGGGTAGATTAAAAAGAATGTGTTTGTTGGTCATAAATGCTCACTTGCACAGGGGTGTACACAGGTGTTTGCACACAGCCTTAAAATGACTGAGTTACCCTGGAAAATGATAGGAATTCTATAAGGCAAAATGAAGAAAAATAAGGCAAAAGGAATAGGGTAGAAGAAATATGTGTACATAAATATATTCCTAGAGTAGTGGTTTTGACGTTTGAAATAGTTGCCAAATAACTAATAATGTAATTGCTAACATTTGAGTGCTCACTGTGTGCCAGTGTTCTGAGCACTTATATTGTTATTTTACTGTTACATTTATGTGTGTATTTGTATGTCCAGAATGTGTGTGCAATAGTATACATATTTTCACATTTTTGTGATTGAGTGTACGCCCTTGGTCTGTCAGTTTACCATAAGCCTAAAGAAAAAACAAGTTCTGTAGTTAATTTTAAAGGTAGGTTATTTTTTTCATTTCTCATATTCTTAATTCCCTTGAAAAGTTCTACTTCCTGCATAAACCAAGAACTCTGATCTGCATGATATCTTTGTGGTTAGTTTCTATAAAGCCACTATTTAAATTTCTTAGAGGTCACTTTTAATGCCTGGTATCACAGGATGAAGATCTCATCAGGAGAGTGAATATATATGTGGCTCTTGGTCTTGTGCCTTTTGTGACAAAGGAATTCCCCTTTGAATTGCCTGCTCCCCTGAAGCCCCTGGAGCCTCTGGCTCAAGCAGCGCAGTCGGTCTGTGCAGTGTCTCTGACGTCATCAGTATATGCATAAGCCCTGCTATTGTCTTACTGCTACAGCAGGGCTGGGGATTGCAGTATCCGCTGTTGCTGCTGCTCCCAGTCCTGCCCCTGCTGCTACCTAGTCCTGCCTCACTGCATCCCAGAAGAACCACGTCAGCCTGCCTTTCCTTATTGGATTTTCAAAAGCAGCTCTTCGGTTTTTGGTGCTGTAGGAGACCTTGCTTTTCAATCACACAGGAGAACGCTGAAGCTTGTAAGAGGAGAAGCTGGCAGCTGGACACAGCTTGGACTGCATTGTCTGTCTTCATGACCCCTGTTGTGTAGCGGCTCATCTCTTCACTCTCACGCGTACGCTCTCCTCAATTTTTCTTCCTTTCTCTTTTTTTCTTTCTTCTGATTTTTTAAAGGCAGCCTCTGGAGCCAGCCATGTTTGGCACTGAATCTTCATGTAAGTAAATGGATCCCACTTCTTTGCTATTTAGAAATCTGCTTGCTGTCATGGTTTCGTTGGCTTGGAGTTCATATCACTTTGCCTTAGGTCATTAATAGCCTTTGTATTTTGGCTTTAATTACAAAGGAATTGGTCTTAGGGAAGGGACTCCCCCTAACTGGGTTATGCATCCTTAAGGCCAGGAATGTCAATGTGGTCAAAACCAGGCCTCCAAGAGGGAGGGAGCAAGACAGGAATCCAGGCAGCCTCCCCAGAATGTGCTAATTGATGGGATCAAGTCTGTCACTGATGTATTGTTGTGGGTTCTATAATGGTCCTTAAACCCTAAAATAGATACTTGGAGGATCTAAGATGATAGTGTTTATTAGAAAGGAAAGAAGGGCTTACATTTTTTATCTAAAAGGAGAAAAAGGTATCATTATACCCTCTTCCTCCATATTTTTACAGAAACATAGGAGTGGACATTATATGTAGATTGTAAATAAGAAATGAGCTTTATTTTTAAAGATGGATTTTTTTTTTTTACACAGTGGCTTCAATTTTGATATGCTGGCTAGCATCACAGTCCAGCAGCATCATATCTGTCTTAAAACTTATACAATGAAATTGCTTTGGTGCAGAGAAGGCCCTGCACAATGGGCTGGGCTGGATGGCACTTGTAGACAGCTAAAATTGGTATTTAAAAAATGATGACCAGCCTAAGTAATTTGAGAATTATTTAATGTTGGATGTAGAATAATGTAACTTGTCAATGCAGTTGTACAGGCTCTGCGGAATATTTTGTCATTACCCATAAGCAAAGGTGACAGTTAAGAATTTCTAAAGAGACTCAGCCTGCTGGCCTCGAACATTAGAAATGGGCAAGACACTGTCTTTGTGGGGAGGAGGGGGTTAGGGCAGGAAACACATTTCTTATGAATTTATAATTTGACCTTTTCTTTCTCATCTCAGGTGATCAGTGTGACTATTTATGCACAGCTGATGATTATTCCAGAATAGTGGTATTCTGAGAGAGCTAATCATCCTCAGTTCTGTTTCTTGATTGGCTTTTTAAAAGAGTTGATTATTTTTGTTGTTTCACATGGAAGCTTCTCATTTCTGAAATTACCACACTGCCTAATCAAGTTCAAGATAGAATAACAATGAGATGTAATGTCCCATTTGGCATGTGACAATATTATTTTCTAATAATTTAAAAATATTTTTTGAATTCACTTAATGGTACATTTGGAATTATTGTGACCCAAGAAATAGAAACAGGTTATTAAGTGGCAAAGACCTTACAGTTTCATTTCAGTCATGGAATTCTTTTTATGTGGGAACCTAGGTGTGGACAGAAATATTTATCTATGAAAGAAAAATTAGTCTTATTACTTTGTTTGGCTGAAAATGGAATTGAAACTCAGTGTGGGAGTCTTTGAGTTCTTAGACTAGGGACTCTAACATTGTCTGGCCTGGTTTACCAAGTAGACACAGCCTTTCTTGATCATCAAACCTGATCTTTTGATAATATCACCCATGTGCTATGTGGTATGTTTGAAAACTGCTAGTTGCTTTTGGTCTCTATAGCTACCAGATTACTGAACAGACAGAATACCATTCAGAAGACAGAACACCATCATGCAGGTTTTTGGCATTTTTTTTGACTTTACTGAGTGTTAAGTTTTGTTTCTTGTTTGTCACTAGAAGACCATAGATAGATTTGTACTGTCAGTGGTCATTAAGTGTTGAGAATGGACTGCCTTCTTTAGATAAGTAGATGCCTTAAATCTGTACTCAGAGTTTAAGACAAGTGTATTTTTTTTGTGTTTTGAGGCATAGCTTTCTAGGCCTTCAATTTCCACCTTTTGGAGGCTTTTATAGGGTCAAACTATCTATATTTAGAATGTTCAGAAAAACAGTCACATTTGAAGTTCTAATTCGTTCAGAAGGGATGGTCCAAACCACCTAGGATAGTCTTACTAAATTCTTATAATAAATACTTGTTTAACTATCTACCTCATGTATAAGGCTGTTGCGAGATCCTAGAAAGGTCAATTTTTTTCTAACATATTCTGATTTCATGATTCTTATCCTTGATTTCTGGTTGCAGTTCCTTACTCGTATTGGATGCTTTTACTTTTTAAATTGAGGTATGGTTTACATACAATAAAATGCATAAGTCAAAGTGTGCAGCCCAGTGAATCTTTGCCTATGTTTACACCCATGTAACCACTGCCTAGATTAAGATACAGAACATTTCTATTACTCCAGAAAGTTTCCTTGTCATGACCCTTCCCAGTCGATATTACTTTTCCTCACCAAAAGGTAATCATTATTCTGACTTCTCTTGCCATAGAGTCATGTGTAAATGGCTCGTTTAAATTTTCTTTCTCTCCTCCTTGTTCTTGCCTATAAGAGAAGGAAATGTCATTGTGTTCATTTTCAAATACTGGATTGATTAAGTTGACTTTTTGTTTCAGACCTTTGAGGTCAGGAATTTGCAGTAGCCTGGGTATCACATTATAACATGTTCTAGCTCACTGAAGTAGTATTGCTTGATTTAAATACCAGAAAGCACACCCTGCCGCCCCAACCCCCAGAGAGCCTTAAAAATGACAAAAAACTTACCTGGAAGAGTAGACCCTTGTTCATCCAAGTTAAACACTTACATAGTTATGGCAACAGAATTAATAAATGCTATCTGGCATTGTTTTAGTGAATATCTTCTGCTATTTTTTAGTGAATATCTCCTACAGTGCCAGTCTCATTTTTTCTGACTTAGTGGATCTGAATCTCCCATAGTTGTGTAGATTGGCTACAATCTATTTTAGGCCTACTTTGAAATGGAAGTTTTCTGTGTTATGTGTAGATTAATCCTTACAAAGCGGGAAGTGTAGCTTCTGTAGCTCTGTTACCATCTTGATGTATTTCACTGAGCTTTTCCTTTAGTAAAATTTCGCATGTCTAAAAATGGGAGTAGTATGTCTGCTCTTTATCTGTTTTGAGGAAATGCAATTTCAGTTTCTACGGTCAGAATAATTTAGGTTTAAGAAGAAAGTACTATCAATAAAGTTTGTTGAGAGGAGTGGTCATCAAAATGCGTATTTTGGGTACTTAATTTCATTTAATGAGATTTTAAAATCATTAAATGTAATTACACAAAAATTCAAAAAATTTAATTTTCTCTTAAAATTTCATAAAGGGACAGAAAAATTATGTTTTTTTTGTGTGGCGTAAGGAAGACTAGTTTTGTGCTGCTGCCCTTTGGTTACATCTTTCCTGATAAAGCCAGTTATTCTCTAAAGAGTAAATACTTCAAGTACGATGAATATTTGTTCAATTAGCATTTATCCAACTCAGTCCTCCTCCTTTCTCCCCTCCCATGTTTAACTTTTTCAGGCCTCAAGGGTACCATTTAAGATGTGCTGTGGTGGGAATTGTGCCCTGGTCTAACATATTAATGTGTCTTCCAAAGCACCTGCCTTATTAGTCCAGTGAAGAGAGCAACATCTTACCTTTTGAGAAACAGCGTGCTCCTGGGGCAAATAGTGTCATTTAATCCCTCCTTCCCAAATTGTGTTATTGTCATAATAAATTAAAAAGAACATATAGTCCATCAGTGAAAGGGAAAAATGCCATAGTCCCAACAAAGCAGTATATTTAGTGAGCTTAGTGGTGATGGGGAAATGGTGGACACATGTGTAAGGGTGTCAGTTTTCTTTAGCTCTGGTCTGGCTGGCCCACAAGTCTTCCCTGCCATTCTCTGGATGCTCACATCACCTTGGGTAGGTAGCTAGATGCTGGGAAGGATTTGGGGTACACGTGATGCCCCACGTGACTTATCTTTGATGGGCACCAAAAGTTCAGCTGTTGTCTTTTATTTTCATTATTGATGAATGCGTTAAATTGAAACTGACAGCTTCTCAGTATTAATAGTGAGTGTGGTACCATGTTTCCAAGAACAACATAATTATCTCAAATTTTGAGCCATTGTGTTTGAGATAGTCAAATGAATATACTCTAGCAATATTAGGTCACCAAGAACTGTATAATTAAACAGGCATCTCTTTGATAGAGAAACAAATGAGTCACACTTGCTTTTTATGTGCATTTCAGGGTCATTCTTGACAACCAGTCATATGTGAGATGAAAATTGGGTCTATTATTTTGATGTAATTTCTGTGTATCAGTTGAGATGTTAATAGTAACTGTGGTCATTCAAAGATGGCTATTCACAGCTGGACCATTTTTTGTTATAAGCCCTAGTTCTTATTAAATAATTGTATCTTACTGATGTTTTTGCTGTTAGTATGTTTAACGTTTCAGTCCTATCTTTTGTTTCCCCCTTTATTAGTTTTTGTCATATGAAACTAGGTAATTTAGGAACACAGCCGTTTTCCTTTCCTACAACTTTAATCTGGCTGTTAGTAATTAGTTATACTGGATTTTAGATGCTTTCATCTTACTTAAAGCAAAAATACAAATACCTAAGTATACACACAAAAACTTACCTCTAAGTCTGCATTCAAGCATTGAATGTAAAAGAAGAAGATTATTACCTAACTTTAGATAAGTAGAATACCACAGACTGCTAATGTCATAAATATGGAAAAAATAATTATAGATTACAGAGATTTACGTTGGGACATGATCATACAGAAGCCTGGGAAGCTAAAGCTCGTGTAACATTTTTGACTTATCTTACTGTATCATTTTTTCTTGCCTTTTGGCAACGTTAAGTTCTGATGTGAAATTTCCTTTTTGGGTTTCTTGCTTGTTAATAGTTGACATTGTACTTTTTAGTATTGAGAGAATATTTTAAACTAAATAAGACAGGAATTTTTTTTTCTTCTGGATATTCATATACTTATTCTGCTAGTACAGAAATCGAATAAAAATACTCAGTGGTTTTATTTTTAAATTCTCAGCTTACTTACTTTCAGTTGAGTACTGTTTTCCCTAACTGTTAGTCTGTAATTTTTCCAGCAGAAATTGCACATGAGTTTTCAGTGATCTGTTGTTTTCATTGTCACAATGGACCAGATTCATATCCTGTATAAACTGTGGGGAGTCTATGGGGAAAAATTACCATATATGGAAACTTTCCCCATAGAATCCCCATGGAGTTACACAGGATATGAATAGGATTCATTGTTTTTATGGATTGTGAGTTGGAAAAGTCACTGATAATGTGTATTTTTAACATCAATAATAGTCATTGCATTAAATTATGACCAAATACTATTAAACTTTCAATATGAGACCATATGAAACATAAGAATATGAATTGTATGGTGATTTTTTAAAAATTGTTTTTCAAAGAGTGTTGCTATCCTACCATTTTTTTTCCTAGTAAGTATAAAGCATTCATTAACATGCTTATTAATGTGTTTTTAATTAGAAAATACACAAGTTTTGAATTGTTTAAAAGTCCTGTAATGTAGTCATATTTGCCATGCTATAATAGTACATTGTAATATTTTCTCTATAGAGGTTTTGTTTGCATTAATTTGCTTGTATTGTAGATAATTGTGAACTGAAAGAAGAAGATACAGTTTAATACGTGTTGTAGAATTGGCAGCAACAACATACCAGATGCAGTGACTAAGTGCAGAGACTCTGGTGGTTGATTGCCTGTATTCAAATCGTGGCTCTACCGTGTTCTACCAGGGTTTGGCCGTCTACCATCTAAGCTCTTCCAGCCCAAAGGGTGGCTTATCCAATAAACTCTTGGTGTTAGGAGAATCTGCCTTTTTGGGACAGGACATCTCTACCAAGGTGGGGCTTATCAAGGGTCATCTGTGGAGAGTAGACTCCGGCAGTGGGAGAGACTGGTGAAGAAAGGCAAATGTCGCTTCCAAAGGCTGGGTGGAAAGTTCCATCATGGGGATCTTTGAAGGGACCCAGTAGGAGATCTGAAGGGAGGAGACTGCATAAAAATGGATGAAATGGGTCAGGGTTGGCAAATGCCCAGTGTATTTCTCACTTCTAGTCACCTGTTTGGCAGGCATCACTAATTGGTCACAGTACTCTTGTAGAATTGGCTTAAGGGACTAAAGGTTGGAATGTTTTCCACTTAACGTAGTTCATCTGTGTAAGTGTTTTCCACATTAGTGTGAATAATAGTCACATAAATAAATATTTAAGTAAACTTGCAAACGATTACTGGATTAAGAAAAAAATTAGGAATCTTAAGAGTTCCAGTAATATCCCTTTAGATATAATAGACACACCATTCTGTGTCACGTTATGGTTCTCAGTAATGTCAGTGGATTAATGATTCAGAGTCGACACTGGTCTCTTTTGAATGAAATTTACACCAATTGAAGACACATCCTCAGAGTGTAGCAGGGTACCTAACATATACTAAGCACTCTTTCTTTAATGTTTGAATCTGCTGTGGCTTAAGTAATATCATTGAAAATACGATGTGTGAGCTTTATAGGGGGTTAACATTGAGTTGAATTAAGTTTTCAATTTTAAGGAGTTTGTTCCACATAACTGGTACATATCAGAAATGTGTCAGTAAGCAACTCTTACCTGTCACCCTTTGGAGCAGGAGCAGGTGCCACAAACAGAAGAGGATATGGACTTTTATTACTAAGCCCAAATTTGTTAGAGGTAAACTGCCATATACTGTTAGTTTGCTGTGTACTGATAATGTGACTACATCTCATCTAAATTCAATTATTTTTTAAGATTATTAAGTAAAAATAATGAGATTTATAATCACCAGTTTATTTATAGCATGAAAACTGAGAATTGTTTCTTTACCAATCCTGATATAATTTTAGGAATTGGAAAAATTATTTTCCATTTTTTTGTGAGGGTTTCAGACTGTTCAGATTCAGGCTTATTGGCATATTTTGGGGAGTAGTGAGCCTGATTGGAATGCATATAGATTAGGAAATCACAGTGACTCCATTAGAGTATTATTTACCACTTCTTTCATGCCTGGCTACTTCTAGAACACCTAGGGTTAGCAGGAGGCTTTGGTAGAGTTTGGCCTTGAGATGTGCATGGATAGTCCAAGCATGGGCTTGACTGGAAAGTCGGGAATTTCTTTTCTGAAACTTGCCTAATTTGTTTTAGTTAACTAATTCAGTTATCTATTGCTATATAACAAACCACCCCAAAACGTACTGGCTTAAGCATTTATTATTATATTTCACAGTTCTATGGATTGACTGGACCCACTAGTGCTTCTCATATAGTGTCTCTAATGCAGTTGCAGTCAGATGTCGTTTGGGGCTGCAGTGTTGTAAAGGCTCACCTGAGCTAGAGGTCCAGGATCGCTCTCTCACATACATATGAGTTGAGGCTGGCTATTGACTTGAGGCTCAGCTGGGGTTGTAGGCAGGAATGTCTATATTTGGCTGCTCCGTGAGGTTCAAGCTTCTCACAGCATGGTGCTAAGTTCTCAGAGGAAGCATCCCATGATAGAGCATTCCAAAAGACCTAGGAGGAAGCTGCAAGGTTTCTAATGACCTAGTCTTGGAAGTCTCAGAAGTTACTTCCACCATGTTATATTGGCCAACCAAGTCACTAAGGTGAACCTAGGCTCAAAGGGAGGGGAATTAGACTCCTTATCTTGGTAAGGGAGTGGCAAAGTCACAGTGCAGAAGAGAAAGTGGGATGGAAAATGCTGTAGTGGCTGGCAATCTTTGGAAAAAACAGTTTGCCACAAGTAGTTCCCAAACTCTACTCTGTGAGGTTGGTTTCCCAGAGGTGCTACTCCAATTTTCTAAACCAGGGGTTTGTAAGCTTTTTCTGTAAAGAGCCAGATAGTGAATATTTTAGACTTGTGGACCATACAGTCTTTTTTGCAGCTATTCAACTCCATTGTTGTAACACAAAAGCAGCCATACACAAATGAGTGTGACTGTGTTCCAATAAAGCTTTATTTATGGACGCAGAAATTTGAATTTTGTATAATTTTCACATATCAAAAAAACCTTCTTCTTTGTCTTTTTCAACTATTTAAAAATGTAAGAAAACATTCTTAGATCAAGGGCCATACAAAACCAGGTGGTAGGCAGGCTTTGGCCCATGGGCCTTAGTTTGCTGACCCCTGCTCTTAATATTTGATTTGAATTTCGTTTTTAATTCCTAAAAAACTAAAACGAAAACCAATAGATACATTCACATATTAAAAGTAACTAATTTTGATATGTTGGGTACTACTGATAGATGAATTTATGTTCTCATTGGTTGACTTTATTATTAAATGTTATAAATTTGAACTTACAAATTTATCTCTGTTTTACATATTGGGCTCTTGCATAATATTTTGTTTGATAAAAGGTTGTGTTAGAAATGAGTGAAAGATAAAAATAAACAAAACCCTAGGGCATTTGAAGGCTTCAATTCTAGTCTGTTCTCAGAATAACACTAGGTGACAAAAGTAAGGATGTGGAGACCTTCTGTTTGATTCAGTTTCACAAATATCTATTGATTGCAGAGGAGTAGCATGTGATAAGAGATAAGAGAGCAAAAATCTTTCAAGTAATTTAAAGTTCAACTGGATATGGGAGGTGAGGCAGTGAGAGAGAGAGAACAGAGAGGGTAATATTAAAACTATATGTTTCTTATTCAGTGTAGAATGCAGTGTAGATGAGATTATTTTTGACACCAGTGTCCATCAATAAAAAAAAAAATTGGTACTCACTGGAATTGACATTGTATAATATGCAGAATATGACAGGAGAAACCATTTTTTCTTTAAATAATTTTGTTGAAGAACAGTTTATGTAAGGTAAAATGTATCCATTTAAAATCCACTTGATGAATTTTGGCAAATGTATACATATATGTAACTTTCATTATCATTGTAATCAAGATGGAGAACATTTCCATCACCTCAGAAAGTTCCCTTGTGCTGCTTTGCAGTCAGTCTCCACCTCTAGAATTTCATATAAATGGGATCATACAAGGTATACTACTTTCGTATATGACTTCTTTCATTCAGTGTAATGTTTTCAGCCATGTTGTTGTGGCTATTGGCAGTTCGTTTCTTTTTATTACTGAGTAGTAGAAATAGCATAATTGGCTCAGCCATTTGCCCGTTGATACTGAATTTTTTCCTGTTTTTGGTTCTTATGAATAAAGGTGCTATAATTACTCATGTATAATTGTCTTTGTGGACATATGTTTTCATTTCTCTTGGGTAAAGACCTAGAAATGCAATTGTTGAGAAACCGCCAAGCTGTTTTCCAAAATGGTTATACTTTTTTAGATTCCCGCCAGCAATATATGGGAGTTCAAGTGCTTCATGTCCTTGTCAACACTTTGTGTTATCAGTCTTTTTAATTTTAGCTAATTTAGTGGGTGTGTAGTGGTATATTGTGATTTTAATTTGTATTTTCCTCGTTCTTAATGATGTTGAACATCTTTTCATGTGCTTCTTGGCCATTGCTGTGTCTTCATTGATGAAATGCTGGTTCAAATACTTTCCCCTTTTTAAAAATTGGGTTGTTTGTCTTATTAGTGAGTTTTAAGAGTTCTTTATATATTTTGATACAAGTCTTTTGTTAGATATGTTTATTGACCATATTTTCTTACAGTCTGTAGTTTTTCATTTTCTTGATAAGGTTTTGATTTTGATGAAGTCCAGTTTTTCAATTTCTTGTGTCCTATGTAAGAAATTTTTACCTACCCAAAGGTTGTAAAGAGTCTTTCCCTCATTTTCTTCAAAATGTTTTATGTGTTTTGCTTCTATGGGTACTATGATCCTTTTGAGTAAATTTTTGTATATAGTGTGGGGTAATGGTGAACGTTTATTTTTTTCACCAAAATTCAGTTTTTCCAGCACTATTTCCTGAAAAGACAATCCTTTCTGCATTGAATGACAACTTTATAAAAATCAATTGACCCTATATTTCTGGTCTCTCTTTTTTATTCCAGAAATCTGTGTGTTTATCCTTAGGCCAATACCATAGTCTCGATTGCTATAGCTTTATGATCACTTTTGAAATCAGGTAGTGTAAGCTCTCCAGGTCTGTTCTTTTTCAAAATTGTTTTGGCTATACTTGGCCCTTTCATATCCATAGAAATTTTAAAATTTGCTTGTCAATTTCTATAAAAAGACCTGCTAGGCTTTTGATTGAGAGTGTGTTTAATCTATGAAACAATTTGGGGAGAGCTGACATTTTAATAATATTGAGTCTTTCAGTTCATAAACATGGTCTATTATCTGTCCTTCCATTTAGGTCTTCGTGAATTTTTCCCAGCAATAGTAAAATGGGTTATGAAATTAAAAGAATAGTTAGGGTTTTTTTCATTGATAAAGGAATACTTATCTGGAGTAGAGTAACTTATCTCACCCACTGAATATATCTTCCTAGGGAAAGTATATTAAAATGAAAAAGTTGTGGTGTTAGTAAAATTTCATTAATTTGAATTTGGAGGAATTGTTTGAACTTATGAAAAGTCTTAAATAGCCTGAAAAATGAGACTTCACTAAACAAATGTTGACATGAAGAAGTATTTTGCGGGTATGTTTTAACAGATAAGAATGGTTTGTATCTAGAACACTTTATGTTCATGTAAAGTGCTACTTTGATGGCCCTTAAAACATGGTTGCTCAACAAGAACTACTTCTTCCTCTCATTTGTTATGTCTTAGGAAATCATTTTATTATATTTTAGAAGTAATTTCACTCCAGTTTTTGCCTAAATATTTACATTTTTTTAATTAGAAGTATCTGAACTTATGAATTTTATATTTGGAAACAGGATCCCTCTTCTTATGAAACTAGTTCTATAGTCCTGTTGGATTACTAGCCTTTTTAGGAATCTGATAAATCTATGGATCCTTATGAGTTCAAGAGATTGGAAATCAACCTTTATCTAAAGATAGATTCAGGATGGCGTTTGTTACGTTTAAAAATTAAATTTAACTTGAATTTATTTTTTTAAGAACCTTTTGTGATTATTTGACATTAGTTGTGATAATTTCCAAAGTCTTCAAACTTCATAAAGCCAGATTTGGTAGAGATTGAATTGACCTGAAATAGCATATTATGTATATGCATTATAAATATGAATCTATACACATTTATTTAATGCCTAAAGCAACTAACATCAAATCCCCACCCTTGTTTTAGGCAGCTTATAAAACAGCACTCCTGTAATAACTTCTAGTTAACTAATGCAGTCTTTTGAAAGCTGTGGGGATGAATATATACTTAATGGATTATGAGTTCATCTGTACTGATTTTCTCACCCTTTTTCTGAGTTGGTCCCAGGTAGCCATACTTTGTTAATTATTTTTGGTGTAAGTGTATAGCACAATGCTTAAGAAACTGGGCTTTGAGACAGAAAGACAGAGAGGCCTAGTTTTACTATGTTGCCTTAGGCATCTTATCTCTCAGCCTCAATTTGTTTATCTGTAAAGTGAGAATAACAGTAACCTCATGGGATTGTTGTAATGCTTAAATGAAATAGGTAGGTAGGGTGACAAGCCTTTAATGGCATGTGATAAGCAATCAATAATTTAATTATTTTTAAAGTTTTCTGTACCAGAAATACTACACACTATGTGTACATTTGATATAAGATAAAATGTAATCAAGGATAGAGGTGGCAGCATCAAGCACATATGAATTGAAAAGAGTGAGAAAAAATTGTTTTAAATGGAAAAACTTAAGTTTGGTCCCTGCCATCTGGCAGTCTCTAAGGGAACAAGATGAATGAAATTATAGTTCATGCATATGTACTTTATTGATATTGATAGTGCTTTGTATAAATGCTTTTACACATACACATTTACATATGATCAGTCCTCTCTTCTTGCTTCTCTTTACATCCACAGTCTCTTCACTTCCGATATTGTTCTGGGTTTCTGTAATGGTCACCTTAACTTGTCTTCCTAGTTCCCCTTCCTTCATATCTAGGTCCATTCTACACGTGAATTTTTTGCCTTTTTAAAAAAATTGAAATATAACTAACATATGATAAAATGCACAGATGCTAAGTTTTCAATTCAATGAGTTCTGACAATTTTACACACTCCTCTAAGCACCACCCAAGTAACATATAGAGCATTTCTACCACTTCAGAAAGTTCCCTTGTGCCCCTTCCAGTTTCCCTCCTCGCTAGGTAATCATTTTCTGATTTTTATAATTTAAGATTAGTTTTGCCTTGGACTTAATGTATATGGAATTACGCAGTTTGTATTCTTTTATGTTAGCTAGCTTGCTGATCATGTTTTTCAATGCCCAACACCTGTTTAAAACACTCAATGACTCTTCATTGCTTTTGAACTAAATATAAACTTTTTGCCCTGGTGTTCAAAGCTAGCCATAGTTCTAACTTTCCTCTCCTGTTTTAACTTCCACTACTACCCTGTATATATTATTTGCTTTTTCCTGAGTGCCTTTTCTCATGCAAGGCCTTCTATTTGGATCTTCCCCCTGGTTCCAGCTATTCAAATCTTAACCACTCTTTCACTCTTTGGAGTTCGTCTTAGGTACCAGTTAACTCCTGGTGAATTTTCCTGGTTCTGCTAATGTGATTCTCAACTACTTTTTTTTTTTTGATCTTCATCCCATGATCATCATCATAGATACCTCTTTTACACACAGAACAATTACTCTCAACTCCTTTTCCAACATTATCCTTCCCTTGTCCTCCCGCCCTCCTAATCACTGTCCCCTGCCAAAAAGCATCCTACATTTTTAAATACCCATTGCACTTTATAATGGAGGGTGTATGGTTCCTGGTTTGCATGCTCTAGAGTCTGACTTTCTGGGCTGGAATTCTCATTCTACCAGCTGTGTGACCCTGGGTAGATTAACCTACTTCTTTGCACCTTAGTTTCTTCCTCTGTAAAATGGGCATATGTATAGTACTATGTCTTGGGGCTGTTATGAGTTTTAAATGCTGTAAAATGCTTATTACCTAGTAAAGGCTCAATGAATGTTACCTATTATTATTAGGTATTATTATATTTGAGTGTTTTATGTTATTGCCTTATCCTTCCAATTGCATTGCATTTTCCCTAGGACTTTGATTCACTCATCTTAGTGGCTACCAAACTAAGTATTAAAAGTAATTGTCCATTTAAGAGTTTTCTGTATGAAAGTCTATGATGTGTTGGGAGTGTTATTTAAAGACAAAACATTGGTGGTTCTGAGTTTTATGCTTACTTCACCTAACACCTGTGCTTAGTTAATCTCTCTCGGAGTGTCTTGCTTGTTAAACACAATGTTGTCAGTATCTGTCTCTTTATTAAGGAAAATGTGAATGGAATCCATACCTTTGTAGTGTTACTATATTTCAACCTATCTCAAGCTTGATATTTAAGGAGAATCTTTTAAATGCAAATAACCATTCCCTAATTTATCTGGTTTATATGCTTGTTAGATTTTCTTCAAGTCATGCATATCTATAATTCCTTTTTTTAAAGCTTTATGAAACTTTGATATAGATGGTACAGCATGCTTTGCAGTATTTAATCTCCATTTAAATGGACTAAGTGACATTTGATAAACTCTTCTTGATTCTTAATTGAGATGGATAAGAGGAATAATAGGGAAATAAAAGTCCTGTGAGTTTACTTTTGGGTTTGTTTCTTTTAGGTTTTATGCTAGCATGTTTCAGAGATGTTTTTGTTTGGCTTTGTAAGGGGGAAGAGGCAGCAGCATTACTACTATATCCAGTATTTGTGCATATTTATGAAAGACTTTTGCAGTGGTGTTGCAACATGCCTAGTTTCTCTTCAAGCTTTCACTAAGAAAAGACATTCTGTGCTTACATTTGCTTCCATGCGGAGGATTAGAGAGTGGGGTTTTTTGGATATAAAATACCTATGTCCCTGAGTCCTTGGATCTTCATCTGCTGGGTAATTGCCGGCTGTACACCTGATTATAGTCCGTTTGTTTTTAATATTAAATTGACCTTTTCCAGGCTCTCTTGTTGAGGAAGTTGGAGTCTACATAACACCAGCTGTGTGTGGTGTCAGACTGGAACAATAATTCAGGGATGCAGAGCATGCCTCACCTTTGTTTCCTGAAATTGTGCATTGATTTCTTTTGTCAGTAGGATATTTCAAATGAATGAAAGCAACATTTTCTATTTTTAGTTGTTTTCTTTTTTAGGGGGTAGACTTCTTTAAAAAGCAAGTAAATTCATCTGCAAATTCAATTTTATTCAGCACATCTAATTTGCTTAAAGTAAAACACACATATATAGTAGAAATTTTAGCTTTCAATTTCACAGTTGTCAAACCCTTTCTCTTCACAGCGACTTGATTATTTATTTTTTAGGCTTTTTCATTTTTAATAAAGGAAATATCTCCCTTCTAACTACTGCTGCCAGCATGAGAACAGTTTTTTCACCAATATTTTCAGGATTTTCTCCACCTGACATTTTTAAGGAGAGAAAACTGAATTATGTTTATAGAGTTAATTTCTTTTTCCTTTGGCATTGAATGTGCTCTAATTTGTACCTTCAAAAAATTAGGGCTAGTCTTGTTTTTTTCTGAGTAAATTCTTTGTGGAATAGACAGTTCTCAAAGAATTTTTTAGTTCAGGATCTAATATGAATCAATAAATATTTTTTGCTAACTAATATGAACAACCAGATGATTGGGAATTCTCGAGAAGCATACAAAGACATATCTAGCTTCATGCCTATTTCATAAATTGTTCTGGAGCTTTCTTGGGATATTAGCAGTAAAAGCCTGAGGTATGGTTTTTCTTTTTTTGACCTGGACTGCATTTGAGGAGGTCCCAGGCTGATAAGTAAAATAGTTACTTACTGTTTGAGAAATCTCTCTGGGAATTGTTTATTACAGTTTGGGAAGCTCTTTCCACACAGTAAGACTTGACTTGCCTGTGTTTTACTAGAACTCGTTACTCCTGAAGCGGTAAAATTTCTGTTTGGCCTTTCTTGCAGTGAGCCACCTCCCCAGTAGTGAACAGCCCTCTGTGGCAGTCAGGTCACTGTTATCAGTGGTTGGATGTCAGCCCAAATGATGCAGCATATTTTATTTTATCATTTGTATCATGTTGGGCCCCAAAAATCATCATGTCTGGAGTGACAGTATGACACGTATCAGGAATCCGTGGAATCTGTATAGGATATTACTGGGTATTTTACTCTTTTAGCTGACTGGACTGTTTTATTTTTTTGCTTTTGAAAATTGATAGTAGAAATAAAGCTAAGTACCAGCTGTGCTAGGTTTTATACTCTTGGTTTCCTTCCCAGCCACTGTGAAAAGGAGACATGATCATTTAAGCTGCCTTTTCAGAGAACCCTGTTGGGCAGAGAAAGGAAGCAGGGCCAGGAGCATTTTGGTGGCAATTATGTCTTTCCCTGGGGCATGTTCATATACTTTTGGGTTTAGCTGCCATTTTGTATTTCAAAATAGTAGTTCCATAATAATAAAATGCCCTGCATTTGGTGGAAAAACGTCAATTGCTTGAATCTCTCAATCCAATCCTCAGTTTAAAAGCCTTTCCTACAAGTAGGAGTAGGTGTGACAACAGTGTCAGACTGTTTTTTTTATGCCATTGTTCAATACTTCAGCCTAAAAGCTCGTTATACTCTTACAAAATCCAGCAAGTCACCTCATAATAAATTTCCTCCTCCTCCTAACCAGATTTAAAAACTGTTGGTTGGATGCAGCATTCTGGCTTGAAGAACGCTGGCAATACAAGTCGAGAGAGCAGCTCTGCCCTGAACAGCTGCCATGGAAGCCGCATGGGCAGCCAAAGCAACTGCCTGAGCCATGTTTTGTGAGGCAGCCTTCCCCCTAAACATTGGTGTTTTATGCTGGTGATTAGAAGAATTTGGCATTTGGGAGCAAGGTCTCGTGACCTTGTATTTTGTATGAAAATACACAGCACTGCCTTTTTATGTTATGCCCTTAATGTACAGTCCTACCACAAAAGCTTCCTGAGGAGTGCCAATTCCAAGCTGAAGAGGAAAAGATTTTATGATGCCGTTTAAACTGAGCAAGGCACTCAAATGTAATGGATTAGAATGAGGTGGAAAACAGACGAGCCTGTGGTGACACTGATCCAAAAAGGTTGATCCTAGCCTCTGACCATCACCTCTTGCATTGATTGGACCTGAGTTACCAATAGACAGTTTCTTTCAGAATCAAGATAATTGAGTGCTGTGATCTTTTCAAATTCTATTGTGATGGAGGGAATATTTTATTTAGTTTTCATGAAACTATTAAAATTGTCCATTACATGTTCAGCACACTGTGTTGTACCTAAAGATTTAAAAAATTGTTTTATAGGGGCTTTTACTGCTAGCCTATGCTTCTGAGTGTGTGAGGGAGGGATCAAATGAGACTTAATTATATGGCAAATAGCATAATCTTGAATTTCATGAAATTATTTCTAGATAGGGTTGAATCCAATATATAACATTAGAGTTTAGCTCATCACTTCCCAGCATTTAAGCTGTCTAGTTAATGGTAAATAGATGCTTTGGGAAATCATTTCCTGCAGTAGGCTTCTGGGAGGCATTAGCGTTAGTCTGTATAGGAGCAAGAGCGGCCACAGACTGCCATAGTGTTACTTGTCATTGTGGAGTGCTGATAGGTGCCAGTTCCTTTTGGGAAACCATCACAGGTAGGAAAAGTTGCTGATATGTTTAGACTTTCATATTTGCATTTAATAGAGCCTATGCAATAATATCATTGTCAAAAAGATCTGCAATTAACTCTGAATTAATCTAGTGTCTTGAAGAATATTTTTCTCTGTTTTCATTCTATAGAACTTAGTTCATGGAAATACACACACACATACACACACACACACACACACACTCCAAACCTTATTATTCACCTTTTTTTTTTGCCTCTCTTCTTTCTTCCTCCCTCCACTACTTACTCTACCCCTTCCCTTTTCTCTGGATTGAGGGAGAGTTACCTTCAGTAGAAGATGCTTTCTGGAATATTCAAGGATTTCTCTGGGGAAGTCTTCAGGGGCTGTATCTTGTCTTGTGGTATAAAGGCTCTGAACATAAGCAAGAAATTCTGGGTGATGGGTATGCAAGTGTGTTAGCTGATTTCCATTTAAAGGGCTTAGAAATGTGTCGTCCTGAAATGCAGGATTGAATTTTTACTGCATATTCATTTTTTCTACCCTGAAGATGAATGTAATTTTAGTAGGTGAGCAAACAGATTGGTTACTGATTGCAAACTCTGCTGTTGGTAGAGTGTTCTGCTTTTCTCTTCCAGTGAAGCTTAGAAATGTTTATGTGTCAAGGATTCATGTTGCAGTCACTAAATTAGCCAGAGCTGTAAGACAGTGGTATAGATACTTTAAAAGAATTAATATTAGCAAAGAATGAAGATCTGCAAAGCACTTGCTACTGGGAGAATTTGATTAATGCTTGGTGCTAACTGGGTTGTGCCTTCTTTTCCCTACATTTTCCGATATGTTATTTCTCATTGCATTATTACTCTATATCCATATACATTGTCTTTTAAAAAGATCACTTTTCTCACACATAAATGCCTCTTCTGTCTGCATACATATGTCCCTATTAGTTGTATAGGCTATTTCAGCAAAGTGTAATTTGCCTTAAAGAAAAATAAGAAAGTCCTTTTCCTTTTCCTTTAAACTGCATGCCCATGCCTGTGGTAAGCAGAATAATGGCCTCCAAAGATGTCCATGTCCTAATCTCTGGAACCTGTGGATATGTTACATTAAATGGCAACGGGAAAGCAAGGTATTAGATGGAATTAAGGTTGCTAATGAGTTGACTGTAAAATACAGAGATTATCCTGAATTATCTAGGTGGGCCCAGTATAATCACACAGGTCCTTAAATGTGGATGAGGGAGGCAGAAGAAGAGATCAGAGTAGTGCGATGGGAGAACTCAACCTGCTTTTGCTGGCTTTGAAGATGGAGGAAGAGGGCCATGAGCCAAGGAATGTGGGTGGCCATATGTAACCTTTCAGAAATATTCTTGTATAATAAATGCATATATATATTTTATCTTCCTTTTATTTTACACAAATGGGAGCTTTTTATCCATACTTTTACATTCCTTGAGTTATTGCTTTTTTAACCCAGTGTTGAAAAAAGATGTAGACTATTATTTAGATCGATTGCATTCTTTTTAAAACAGCTTCGTAGTATTCCTTTATCTGACTGTACCACAATTTATTTAGATAGTCCTTTATTGATGGACTATTAGGTTGTTTTCAGGTTTGGCTATTATAAGTTGTCTTAATCTGTTTGGGTTCCTATAACAAAATACCATAGACTGGGTGGCTTATAAACAATAGAAATTTCTTTCTCAAAGTTCTGGAGGCTGGGAAGTCCAAGATCAAGGCACTAACATGGTTGGGTTCTGGTGAGGACCCACTTCCTGGTTCATAGATGCCATCTTTTTGCTGTGTCCTCACATGACAGAAGGGCAAGGGAGCTTTTTGGAGTCTCTTTTATAAGGACACTAATCCCATTCATGAAGTCTCTGCCCTCATGACTTAATCACCTCCCAAAGGCTCCACCTTCAAATACCGTCACCTTGGGGGTTAGGATTCAGAATATGAATTTTGGGGGAGAGACAGACATTCAGTCTATGACATAAGTCTTTGTGAATATGCACAAGTATATATTTGCAGCCTAAATTCCTAAAAGTGGTGTGGATAGATAAGTTCATGAGTTTAAAATTTTGATGCTTATTGCCAAATTACTTTCCAAAGAGGGCATTCAATTTAAACTCTTTTTATAGCCTCTGGCTAGGCTAGATTGTACCTTGATTTTTAGTCACAATGCAATGGAAAATGCAAGACACTAAGAGACAGATCAGACAGAATGTCACTCCCTCTTTATTCCCTATTAAATACAATGCCAAACATTGTTTTCTGATTGCCAGGCTTCAATTAGACAGATGATCTGGGTCTTAGAGCCAGTGTGGTTCCTTTGGCAGTGATGAGAGCGGGACAGTAGTTGGAGTGCCGTGTTCCGCAGCCTAGTTCTTCTGGGATGACTGTGCAACTCTAACAGAGGGAGGGAAGGTGGTGTGACATCCAATCTTGTCTTTTCCCTTATTTGGGATACTGATGGACATAGAGACACAATATTTCAATTTTTCAATGACAGATAAAATGTTTGTCTCATGAGCTGGAAGAATTGTGTAGGACTTTCAGGGGCTATGGACATGGGGTGTAGGACATTTTCCCCCAAGAGTCTTCCATAAGACATCATCTACAATAATGTATGAAGATACCTGCTCCCCTCTTTCTCCAATGTTGTGTATGAACAAACTTTAAAAATGACAGTTGTACCATTTCCTAGCTCTGTGATATTAGGAAGATTACTGGTTATCTTACCTATAAAATGAGGATAATAGTACATAGGAAGCATGATAATTTTTACAATTATTGTTACTATTAATCTTTGTGGACCTGATGGATGAAAATAATATTTCATTTAACTGTGTTTAACTATGAACGAGGTTGAATATTATTAAATATGTATAAAAATTGGTTTTTTATTGATGTATAATTGCTTATTTTATATTAAGAAGGTTAATCTTTTTTCTGCTGTATATTTTACAAATAAAATTTTCTAGTTTGTCATTTGTCTTTATTTCTAGCATTCTTCTCTCATGTAGACATTTTTAATATTTATGTAGTCAGATTTATAAATTTTTTTGTTTATAGTTTTTGTTTTGTATCTTACCTACAAAGGCCTTTCCTTCTCCAAGATTAAAAAACAATTATTAAAACATCCCATATTTTCTTCTAGGACTTTTACACTTTTCTTCTTTACTTTTGAATCGTTGATCCACTAATGGGTTTTTTCCTCATTTCAAGGAAAAATGCATGCAATTAAATATTAAAATGTGATTTCGCATAATCTTAGGGCCTTTATGTTAAATATATATTTTAGCACAGTGGTGCCACTTAATATATATTATTTCATGATGATGGTAATTAATAAATACTCTTTTTTACTTTTGAAGTTTTCAATTTAACTATTTAGGGGTGGGATAAGTAATGTTTTGAACCATCATTGTAATACACAAAACAATTAACCTGTTTTAGAATTATTGTAGTGTTCCATAAAGAATTAGACATTCAATAATGAGTTATCGGGGAAGCATCACAGAACACATGCTATTAAGAATCAGTCTTTGGAACACCTTGCTGTTGTCTAGCTCTGCTTTCTCATGTCTGATTACAGCAATTTGGGGGATGAAAATGTATTCACCCTTAGTAATTTTTTATTTTGACTTAAGCTTCCCAGCAGGGGAATAAAGATGAATTATTTATGTTTTATAGTCTTAGAGTTGTTGTTTGAAATTGGTGTTGATAAAAATAGTGACTAATGAAGCAAGCACTGGTAGGCATTGCTGGGGTGTTTGAGACTACTTCTTTTCAGTTTTTCCATTGTGGCCTAACAAAATTCTCTTCTACTTGGAGAAGTCATATGTTTGAGACAAATTAAATTTTTAGGTCAAGAAATATTTTCTTAATTAAATGTATATTACTTCCGTGATAACTGCCTCATATTCCCAGGTTAACAGGACCTCTCAGAGGAGGCCAGGGAGTTTCCTGTGTTTAACTGCCTTTAGCCAATGATGGCTTGTCATGAGTGGGGTCTAAAGGGAGCCTGACTTCACCTCCCAAGATGAGGAGGTGATTGTCTACACCATCATAATACATGAATGTTGCTATTTATTGACGTCCCTCAGAATATTTCATAAATGTTATTTCAGTTCTTCGGATTTTATTATTAGTGCTATTATTTTTTAAGTCCAAACTTGCACAATAGCACCACCACACCCCTTGTGAGCAAATATTGTTCCCATTCACAGTTGCAGAGATTCCAATTGAGTGAGTATTAGTGGCAGCTCTACCTAAGGATGAAGATGCCAGTCTGTGTTTTTTCATTTTCTAGCCAATTTTTCTTAATTACATTTACATTTCTCAGGGTCAAAGAGGTTTTGAGAGGGTAATAGAAAACCACACTCTTACCAGTGATAGCAGCAACTCTGAAGAAAGTACTTTAAAATACTCTACCTGTGGACCACTCCTGCCTCTTGTCATTGTTTAGTTTTCAGAATGTATTGTTCTTTCAGAGTACACACCCCATATATGGGGCTTAACGCCTATGTTTTCCCTTTCGTTCTCTTTCAGATATCTTCTTTCCTTGGCTTCATAAAGAAAGGAAAGGGGATTGTTGCAGGTTTGATTTACGTATCTGATAGAACGTTTTATTTTAGGGGAAGGGATAAGTGGGCATGAGGGAGGTGGAAGAAAGGAAAAGAGAGAAAGAGAAACCTTATCTTTCTAACAAAACAAATTGGATAACATCACTCATTTGCTTAAAAACCTGATAAACCCAGTACCATTTGAGAGCTTGACAGGTACCAGGCACCAGTTAGGTGCTTTGTGTTCTTAATTCATTTAATCTCTAAGTAGGTTTATCATTCCGTTTCACACAGGAGGAAATGAATTCAGAGAAGTTTTTTTTTTTAATTTTTTAAAAAATTTTTATTGATGTCATAATAGTGTATAACATTGTGAGACTCCAGTACATTATTATTTGTCAGTCACCGTATAAATGCATCCCTTCACCCCTTGTGCCCATCCCCAGCTCCCTTCCCTGTGGTAACCACCAAACTGTTAGAATTCAGAGAAGTTTTAAAGAAGCTTGTCTAAGGTTACACGCTGTCAGAGCCAAGAATCAAATCCAGAACTCTATGTAAATGTTTGTTTATTCATCTGTTTCTTACATCTCTAAATACTGTTTATATGCAGACATCTCCTAAATTTTTATCTCTAGGCCTCTAGACCTAGTCTGGACCTCTCTAATCTAGACCTCTAGTCTAGACCTCTCCTCTGAACTCCTGAGCTGTTCATCCAGTGGCCTAGTCAGCATCTCCACTTGGAGGTGCACATAAATACATCAAAGTCAATATATCCCCAAACTCCTGATTTCTACTGCCTCCTACACCTACTACTCACCCATTTATTTCCTTCGCAGATCATTGACTGCTCCATCCTTCCAGTTGCTCGGGGCAAAAATTCCTTGAAGTCATCCATGACCCCTTTATTTCTTATACTTTGCATGCAATCTGTCAAGAAATCTTATCAGCTTTACCTTCAGATTTTTTTTTTTTTTGCTGAGGAAGACTCACCCTGAGATAACATCCCTTGACAATCTTCATCTTTTTTTTTCTTTTTTTTTTTGTGAGGAAGATTAGCCCTGAACTAACATCCTTGCACATCTTCCTCCACTTTATATGTGGGATGCCTGCCACAGCATGAGTGATAAGTGGTACATAGGTCCGCAGTGGGATCTGAACACGTGAACCCCGGGCTGCCGAAGCAGAGCACACAAACCCAACCACTATGCCACCAGGCTGGCCCCCTTTTTTTTCTTTTTTTAATGTGAGCCACTGCCACAGCACGGCCGCTAACAAGGGTGGTGTCGGTCCGTGCCTAGGAACTGAACCTGGGCTGCTGAAGCAGAGTGCACTGAACTCAACCACTAGGCCACTGGGGCTGGCCCCACCTTCAGAATTTTTGACACCATTTTTTGCTTGGATTACTACAAAGGTCTCTTGACTGGTAACCCTGTTTTCACCCTTGCTTCCTAAATGTATGCTTAGCACATCAGCTAGAGAGAGCCTTCTCAAACTGCAGTCAGACCTCTCTTCTGCTCAAACCTTCCAGTAGTTTTCTTTCACACTCAGTGCTAAAGCTCTGCAGGATCTGGCCCCATTACCTCTCTGCTGTGATCTCCTGTTACATTCCCTCTTGCTGATTCGCTCTAGCCACACAGGCCTTCTCGCTATTCCTTGAACACACCAGGCACACAGCTGCTTTAGGGCTTTTGCACTTCATGTTCCTTCTTCCTGGAATGCTCTCCCTCCAGATATCTGTGTGGCTCCGTCTTTCATTTGCTCAAGTCTTTGAGCTACTGGTACCTTCTCAGTGAGGCCTACCCTGACCACTCCACTTGCTGGCACTCCCCGTTTCCCTTACCCTGTTTGAATTTCCTCATTGCACTTATCACCTTCTAATAGATTATACAACTTATTTATTAATGTGTATTATCTATCTCCCCCACCCTCTGCTCTTCTATCCCCAGCTGAAAGCTCCATGAAGACAGGGATTTTTTTTTTTTTTTGTCTGCTTGGTTCCTTTTATGTGCCTAGCAATTATGTCAAGTCTTGGCACATTGTTGGTGATCAATAAAATTTATGGAATGAATACATTTATTCACAAACATGTATCAAGCTCTGTGTTTAGAGTGAGGAATACAGGGGCCTTCCCTGGCTCCCGAGTTTTGATCGATTCTACTCTTTTAGGATTTCTACCTTTCAGTTAAAGGGAAATGAAGTTCTAGAGCCGTTGTAGCTCCCAGTGGTGAAAGGAACCAGCATGTGTTCAGCAGTTACTTGGTATCAGATGTTTCATATAGATAGATGGAATGCGTTTGTTATACCTTATAACAACCACACAAGGAATATGTTATCTGTATTTTGCAGGAAACTGTGCTTCAGGGATATTACACACTCTACTAAAAACCAGGTGCCCCATAAGTGGCATAAGGAAGACTCAAACCCATGTCTGTGTGTCTGTGCTTTTCCCACTCTGTCACACTTCCTCTGTAACAGCTCCTCATCACCTGTGGGCTGAGCCCCATTTCCTAAGCATGGCACATAAGACTCTTT
Source organism: Ceratotherium simum simum (assembly GCF_057802395.1). NCBI lineage: Eukaryota > Metazoa > Chordata > Mammalia > Perissodactyla > Rhinocerotidae > Ceratotherium > Ceratotherium simum. The sequence goes on from NC_141900.1 coordinate 75,562,560, forward strand.
CCATCTGCATTCAGCCTATCTGGCAAGACTTAGTTTTTCTCTCTCCTCTGGGGCACTGACAACTCAGCTGCTCTTTAAAGTCTTGCTTTTTACCTCATAGCCCATATGCTTATAGTTTCACACCTCTGCAAAGTGTTTTTCTACTGACTGAAATACTTTTTCTTGCCTTTTCTGTCTGGGGAATTGATGCTTGTTTTTGAAATCCCAGCTCATGTATTACTTCTTCTATAAAGTCTTCTTTAGCTTCTCTTGGGGAGGTAGTTGGTCACTGCACACTGCTTCCCAGAATGCCACCTATCATGTGGTAATTACTTACCCTTTCTACTAGGTTCTAGTTAGTCCCCCAGGAATGGAGCTTTCTCCTATTCTTCTTTGCTTTACCAATGCCTAGGACAGGGCCTAGAATATGCCACATGTTAAGTAAATATTTCTTCAGTCACTTAATGGTGATATGAGCTCTACTGGGTCATGGAAACACCTAGGGATTTTGAATTTAAAAAGGGAAGAATGACAGTTATAATCTGGGAAAAGTCTAGAAGACACCTCAGAAATGCTCTGTGGATGAAGCATTCATTCATATATTCAATGCTATAGGGTAGTTATTAAGTGCACGGACTTAATGGGTTCAACATCCAGCCCTGCCACTTGCTCCAGGCTTACCGTTGCCAAGTTACTTATTTCTCTGAACCTCCACCTGGTCTATGAAATGGGGGATAATATTGGTGCCTACCTAATAGTGTTGCTGGGAGGATTTAATGACAGTGCATATAAAGGGTATGTCATATATTAAGCACTAAATAAATAAATATAATTACAGCAAAGCTTTCTGGAGGAGTTAAAAATATTTGTACTACATGATCTTAGATTTAAATTGCATTGAATAGATTGGGCAAAATACTAAATTGACATTGGTTCTTAAAAAAAAAGCAAGCCATTTGTTTTTTGTGTTACTCTGTGGGTTCATCCTTCAGAATTATTTCTGACACTCATCTTGTTTTCTACATAGAGCCCTTGTTTGAAGTGATAAGTTGAATATTTTAAACAGTTAAATGAAGAGGGTTTAGAAATGGTCATTATCACAGGGAAAACAATTGGAATCTGAGAGTTGTGTGTTTCATCAGAACAATTTAATTATAGGCATGTGACAATCTTAGTGTTGTTTATGAGAGGGGTTGGGGAGAGGTGTTACCAAGTAGAGCATTTGATTGCGAGAACTGAAGCTCGCCTGGGATCAGTGTGGTGAGCCCTGTGATGCGGTGTACGTATGGTAGAATTATGTTTAGAGGGTCTTCTATGAAAATTTTAAAACCATGCAAATGTGCATGTCCAGCTGCAATATGATCTTACACTGATTTAGTGTCTGGTACTTTATACTCTGTGCCTTGTCAGAAAACTTAGTAGGCTGGCAATAATTAAAGGGTTTGGATTAAATAGAGGTAATGTGAAGTCTGTGACATCTGAGGGTAGGTTAGCCAGCTTAATACCAGGTGTTTGGAGGCTGGGGATGTTTTTCATGGTTATAAATCTCCCTGCAAAATTTTTATTCCAGAAATTGACCTGAGAGGGCATGCTGAAAAAACAAATGCAGAAGTAAACAAGCCAACTTAAGAAATTGGCGTGGAAGTCAGGGATTTATTTTTGCTGTCCTGCTCTAATATAGTTGTAGAAATACCACAAATTATGGATGAAACAAGGTATTCTTCAATTTGTTAAACCATATTGTGTTTAGCTGCTAGAGATACAGCAGTGAACAAGATGGAAATGGTCCCTGCCCTCATGGAGCTTATAGTTTGATGGATAAAGCAGACATCAAATACATAACACATCCATATTTACCAAACAAGATACAGAGATTGAGGATAATCTGACTCTTACTACAGATAAGGTGGTCTGAGAAAGCCTTTCTGGAGACTTGAGCGTTAAGGTGCAGGATTCTAGGAAGTCAGCCTTGTGAAGGAAGAGCGTGTCAGGCAGGGGCTCAACATGTGCAAAGGCTCTGGTGGGAGAAAGAGTTTGCGTCTTGCCAGTTCAGAAAAGAGACCAGCGTGGCTGCAATGGTGGAGCAGGAGTGGAAGCAGGAGACCAATTAGGTGACTCGTGTAAGATTAGAGGTCATGGTAGCATGGATCAGGGTGGTTGTGGTGGAGAAAGAGAGAGAGAAGATGTGTTCCGGATGTATTTGGAGGGTAGAACTAATGAGGCTTGTTGGGTTGGGTGTGGGGAGTGAGGTAGGTGGAGAAATCAAGGATGACTCCCAAGTTTCTAGCTTGAGGAACTGAATGGATGGGAGTGCCGTTAACTAACATAAGACATTATCTGAGGGAAATAGAGAAGGACACAAAACAAAGGCCAAAGGAAAGATGAAGGTTGGCAACGCTTAGAAGAGTCTAGCCACTCACATGTTTTTATTCCCATTCTCTTGCTTTTTACCAAAATAAAAGCTTTTCATCTGCTGCTGACTCTTTGAACACAACTACAGTCTCTGTGTCATCAATAATTTATGCAGTGTTCTCAAGTAAAATCGTTAGTGTCTAAGGCCTTGTGATTCTGAACTGGTTTCCCAGAATATTTCACAGGGCAGATGTGGAATAGAAGATTTAAAAACAAAAAAATCCCACTATTTATTAGTATGGTGCAATTTAAAGAGCCATGAGTAAATTTTACTCGGGGTCACTCTCCTTTTTGTAAGTGTGTAATTTAACTGTAAAGGTTATCGTTCTTCCAGGACCTTTTATACTAACACCTGCACTCTATTTATAGGAAAAAAAACAGGTTGATTGGTATGTTTCGCTCTCAGCTGATTTTCTTTTCCATGTATACCACCAGAAAGGTTTTTGGAGGTATAGTTTTGTAATCTTCCTTCTGACATTGCAGTTAATTTTTCAGGGAAGTAATTATTCTTGTCCATTCCTATTCTTTTAATAATAAATAACTTTTCTTGTTATAAGTAAAATATCTTCATTAAAGATAATTTGAAAAGTACAGAAAGTTATACAATTACTTGTAATCCCAATACCGAAAAGCAATAATTTTTCTAGTCTTTTTAATCTAGTGTTAAATCTAGTGCTAGTTTTCTAGTCTTTTTAGTCACTTTAATTTAGTGTGATATTTCACACTCTATGTGGAATTTTGTATCCTCCATTTTTTTGTGTGAGGAAGACTGGCCCTGAGCTAACATCCATGCCCATCTTCCTCAATTTTGTATATGGGACGCCGCCGCAGCATGGCTTGATGAGTGGTGTGTAGGTCCGTGCCCAGGACCTGAACCTGCGAACCCCAGGCTGCCAAAGTGGAGCACGTGCATTTAAACACTACGCCACTGGGCCGGCTCCTGTAGCCTCCATTTTTTTCACTTAACATTCTGTTGTGACTCTTTTCTATACCTTATTAACTGTTATTCAAAGATGATATTTTAAATGGCTGTGTACTCTTCTATGGCATGGAGCATTTAATCATTTTCCTATTGAGCATTTAGGTTATTTTCTGTTCTTTTAGAGAAATTTTAAATGAAGGGAAAAAGTCAGACAATTTTTAGAAAACAGTGTTTTAATAAAAGAAACAATCTTCTACTCAAACCAAAATAATTTGTAAAAGCCACTGTCTTTTCCAGGCAGCCTTAGAAGAATGATTGGGGCATCTGAACAAAAGCGGTAAAAGCCCTGGTCTCCTGGGCTCTCGGCTCTTGCAGTGCTTTTCTGTGCCCTGGGAGATGCCAGAGCTAAAGGTAGACTCCCTTTCCTGAGCTCCTCAGCTTCTCACAGGGATCTTTGCCCTGGTCCTTTGAAGCCTCTCTATATTTCCACTTGTAGCTGCCACCTCTGGATCTTGCCTTGCAGCACCGGCTGGAACTGGGGAGAGAGAGGCACAGCTGTCTTACCACAGTTTTGGGCTGCTAAATTTGCTTCATCCTGAGCCCAGCCCTCCTCTGTGGCAATCCCTCAGGTCTCAGCAGGTCACCTCCTTCTAGCCATCCATCCACTCAACAACTATTTATTGAGCACCTATCAAGTTCCAGGAATTGGGCTAGATATTGAGGGCACGATGGTAGGACAGATAGACCTGCCCTTATGGTTTGTGCTTGATGGGAAGTAACTACACGAGAGGGAGTACAGATTGTTACATATAGTATGGGAGAGTGATGTACCAAAACGGTGTTCTAGATAGTTCTGACCTTAGCTAGCTTTCCCCCACACACTGAGCACTTTCTACATATTGTATTTTAAAACCTGTGCACACATCCCTTTAGCTATGAGCTGCATCTGTTAAAACTATAAAATGAGGCAAAAGAACACAGTGAAGCAGAGGCATTGCTTGTAGTGCTGCGTCTTTCTGCTGGCCTTTTGCCTTTTTGGGATTGTCATGCTAGATCCTCAGTTGCCGCAGTGCAAGTCTGTGATAGTCCTTCGGGGTTCAGGAACTATTCTTTGTGTCACCTGTGACAGGATGCATGCCCCATGTTAAAGGTAGAGGTGGGTAGAACTGTGCTCGTAATCTGCCTAGAAGATGACATTTATTCTTGGTGTGTTTCCCTCATCTTCTTAAAAGGATACCATGAATGCAGAATATAAGTGAATTTTGCCTTTGTCTGGTCATTCCTTTATCACACTCGGTTGATACTATAAATATGCTGTGCTTGAGGGCAGGGTACCATGTTGTACTTTTTGGTTTGCTTTGGTTTATTTGGTAATTTGGGAAATGTATTTTCCTGGGTGAGGAACAAAATGGTTTCACCTGCTAAGTTCTATGTGAGCATTTTCCTGGCACATTAATTATTTTTTTAAAACAACCAATGTTTCTGATGGCTGTAACTGCTATGGAATTCTGTGCTGGCCATATTAGGGAAATGCAAGAGACAAATAAATTTGGGTTTTAGCAATACGTCCATCTCATGATATTCCTTTGCAAAGATGAAGAAATATGGGCTAGATACAAGGAAAAGCAGATGAATTAGAAACGTTAGGTATTGTATTTAGTGATGATGTGGAACAAGGAACCCTAGACATGTGCTCGTTGGTCCTGAGTTGACATTTTTACTCCACCTCTTGTTAGTCATGTGGCCTTGGACAGTTTAATAGTAATAATCATAATTATATGTAATAGTGGTTGACATTTACTGAGTAATTGTTCAATTGCTAAAAAGTAATTCACTATATCAAGGGGTAAATTTGATTGATTTAATCCTCTGCGAGATGTTGGTACTGTTATTATTCCCCAATTTGTATGTGAAGAAGCTGAGGTGCAGAGAAATTAAATGAAGAACCCCAGATCAGGCAGCTCACCATTGCGGGATCTGGGATTTGCACTCAGATCATTGGGACTAAGCAGTCCATGCACCAACCACTGTGCTATACCTAACCTACTTAAGTCCTGATTTGCTCAGTGGGGTAGTGGGAATTTATTTATCTGATAAAATATCAGGTTCTGTTGGTGTTCATATTTCAGTAGACTCCAAGTCTTTACCTTTCTGGTACTCTTCCTTCTTTGTGTTCAAATTGGCAGTAGAACTTTTTGTTCCAGCTTAACGAGCCAGTTGTTCCAGCTTAATAAGCCAGGTGAGATGGGAATGTTGATTTGTGCCAAATGAAAAAAAAGAGTTTCAGTGTATTACTGAAGAGTATATATATATATATTTTGTGTGTATGTGAGGAAGATTAGCCCTGAGCTAAAATCTGTTGCCAATCCTCCTCTTTTTGCTGAGGAAGAGTGGCCCTGGGCTAACATTCGTGACCATCTTCCTCTGCTTTATATGGAACTCTGCCACAGCTTGGCTTGACAAGTGGTGCATCAGTCCACCACAGGGATCCGAACCTGCGACCCCCCAGGCCCCTGAAGTGGAGCATGTGAACTTAACCGCTATGCCTCCAAGCCGGCCCCTGAAGAGTATATTTTTTGGTCAGAGTTGTATGAGTCACGTGAGATTAAATGAGATAGAAGAAAGTGTAAATTGGAAAGAGTTTTACACATATAAGGGATTCTTTTAAAACAGAGTCACTCTGGGGGAGGATTCCGGTGGTATATTGCAGGGTCCTAACTTTGATCCTGCCCATTTCAACATTGTGTCAGTATCTGGGATGAAGAAAATAGAGGGATGCTTATCATCCACTTTTGGATGATCTAAAGTTGTACATTTAGTTTTCATTGATTCTTATATTTTATTTTCTCTAATGATTTGAAGGGTAGACTATTTAAAATATAATGATTTTAAACTGTGGCCAATTTAAAGCTTTTCATAAACATCCTTAGAGCTGTATTTCACTCATTTATCTCATAATACTTATATATTCATGTATTCTTTTTTTATTGAGATATAACGGACATAACATTATATTAGTTTTAGGTGTACAACATAATGATTTGTACATGTGTACATTCATTCTTAATATGTCTGAAAGTGCCTTTTTTATGCCCTAAATATGCATGATAGCTGGCCCAGGGTGAAACTAAAACTAGAATTTTAAATTCATTAGGCCAGGGACTGTTTCTTCTACTTCTTTTTTTTTTTTTTTTTGTGAGGAGATCAGCTCTGTGCTAACATCTGCCAATCCTCCTCTTTTTTTTTTTTTTTTTTTTTTTGCTGGGGAAGACTGGCCCTGGGCTAACATCCGTGCCCATCTTCCTTCACCTTATATGGGATGCCACCACAGCATGGCTTGACAAGCAGTGCGTCGGTGTGCCCCCGGGATCTGAACCGACGAACTCTGGGCTGCCTGCCGCAGCGGAGCGCACGCACTTAACCGCTTACGCCTCTGGGCCGGCCCCTCTACTTCTTTTTAATGTAGTGTTCAACATTATGTTTTGGATATAATTGATGCTTTTTCCGTAGTGTTGATTTGATATGAATTTTTGAAAACTAAGAAATAAGCCTTAGGGAGTTGTAAGATATTTATTTATATGCTTTGAGTTAGGGCTTCTCCTAATAGGAGATTGTCTGATTGAGTTATATACTCAAATGTCTAGTCAGATGCCCAAACCTAGTAAATAATAGCCCAATTGAAGACCTGTAACATCAACTAGTTATTGTGTTATTTTAAACCCATATTAAATCATCAGTTTAAATATAGGACTAGGACCTTCTTTGTTGGGACTTATTTTTCCTCTTAACAGAATCCCTTTGAAAAAAGACAGTGATGTAGTAAAAAGAGTCAAGAGACCTGAGTTTTGTCCCTATTTGATATATGAACGTGGGCCTATAACTTAACTTGTTGGGACCAACAGTATGTCCTATAAAGTAAAAGAGTTAAAAATCAAGATCCCTTCTGATTCTTTTTCAAGTCCTGTTACCGTCTGTTGAGTCTGGCGGCTACAGTGATCCTGTGTAAGTGGCATGGATGTTTTGCAGAACCACAGTTAGTTTGAGGCAGTGCTCCTGACTCCTCTGACTTAGGATAACAGCTGTCTCTTGTGTGTGGGCCACAGATACCAGGATTGTATAAGCTGTCATTGGAAAGCAAGCTCATTTTTCATAAGTTTTTATTTTTTAAATTCTTTATTGTTGTATTTGCAAGTGGGTGTCAAGAGTATCAAAAATATTGACTAATTCGTGTGAGTGAGTGGTTGGAAACACATCTGCTTTTGCTTTTTGAGAACAGATATTCTTTTGCCAGTCAGGTTATCTATCTAAATAAGACAAGGAAGTTAGTAACATATTTTCTTTTTGAAGAAGAGCAGTTATTTCCTATAATGTTTGCATGATGGTATTTTTTGTTTTTATTTCCCAGTGAAACATAAACATTCAACTTTCTTTAGCTTTGCCGATCTTCAAAAATTAATGGTCAGTTAGCATAAAAAGAACTTAATGTGGAGAACTTAATATATGTTCTATTTAATACCAGTTATTATACATTTTTTCTATGGGTTGTTAATGGAGACCTCTTTTTCATGAAGGCACATTGTGCTTCTTTACTCGAAGGCTAAATTTGCTTTGATTTCTTGGTTCATTGTGGTGAAATTGAGTACCATAATTCTTAAGAAGAAGCCAAGTATCAAAAAAGAGAAATGCTTAAGAATTTTAAATCATATTTTCATATCTATCCTATATTTTATGACAAATTACAATACAGAAAAATTTTAACTCAGCTTTTAAGTCAATTGATTGGCCATATTTATACAACTGCTATGTGAGGTTATCAAAGAAATAGCAAATATAATTTCTGCTCTTGAATAGATTAGAGGAAAAAGAGAAAGAGTATTCAAGTCTAGAAATGTTTCTTTGCCTGTGTAACACATGCTAGAATGAACACAGATCATGGCCAAGTTTCATGTGTGTATGTGTAGTATTTCTGGCATATATATGTGTATATATATGAAATTCTTGCTAATTTTAGACATATAGATTTAGACTTACTCTGGAATTGTGAATTATGTCATCCCTCAGACACTTCATTTCATGGAAGTGGTGCCTCTGGTCAGAAGTACTGTGGATTGTACTCTTGATCTTGAATCAAATTCTTATATACCAACTAATTGTTAGTTATATTTTAATTTATTTCTGACCTTGGGCCTTAGGCTTCCACCAATTTTCAGGATTTAAGTATTAAAATTTAGTTTTGAAATTTCACATTTGTTTAATCAGTGTAACCACTTGATGCATGTGCAATGGGATCCTTTGGTGTGAAGGTCTGGGAGTAGCCAAGCAGCCTAGACAGGGGAGGATGGGTCCCCTGGAGCCAGACCATGGGTGGGGCTAGACACTGGCTGGGCAAAGAAGAAGAGCCTATGGATAATGGAGGTCAAAATGGGCCTGAAAGCTGTGGAATCAGTTGAAGGAGGAAGTGCAAACAAGGCAAGCAGAATATAGAGAACTCATGACTGCAACACGATTGTATAAGGGAAAAGTTTCTAATTACAGTGCTGGAATATTTCCCTCTACCTCTTTCATGATTCTGGCTGAGTGGAAAACCTTGCCTCTTCCAGGTGTTTTGTAGCTAGAAGAGACGGTGGGCCTTCAGGTATGTTCTGAACTAGGTAACGCTGGATATGGAAATAGAAATACAGAGAACTTGTTATATATAGCAGTCCCAAGAAATGGGCATGAAGCTTCTTCACCCTGAGAGAAACTAAAAACAAGTATTAGGAAGCCAAAACATTCTTTCTATGTGTGTGCAGCATTTTAATTTATAAATCCAACCCCTGACCTTTCAAGGTTAATTTATTGTGTAATATCATTTCAGCCAAAATCATTCTGGGATTTTGGGGTAGGGAGTCATCTTGCAAGGATGATCTAATGGAAAAATAAACTGAGAGCTTCCCAAGGCACTTTCCAAAAAGAAAAGCAATGAGTAATAATGATTAAAAAGTATCAACACAGATCTATGGAAAAATATTTGAGTCTAGAAATAGATTCAACAATATATAAACAATGCAATAAAATATCTTTTCTCCAAAAAAAGGAAGGATTACAGTATTGGAAAGCTGAGTAGTAGTTTTTAAAAAAGTAGTTACATAAACATCTTTTACTATATACCAATATAAATTTGAAATAAATTAGTGAACTTGATGAATTAATGAAATTAATGAAAAAATCATTAGTGAAAGACTAAAGCCAATAGAATAGAATATATAATAGAACCATGAAAGGGTATCTTTTTTAGTTTTAAAGGAATAGGAAAAATAAAGAGATAGATTTGAAAAATATTTAAAATGTATGCTCAGTGATAGCAGTTTTTAGTAGGACAGTAGCAAAGTGGGGAAATAGAGTTTCACCAACATGACTGAAGAAGAATATCTATAAAGTATAAGGTGCTTGTTCATTTTTCTACTCCAAACACTGAAACTTCTATAGAGGAATGGACAAAACAGATAATTTGCACAAAGGGAAATACAGTTAGTAAAGTGAACATGAAAAAATGTTTATCACAATTCATGACCAAAAATCTTGCTTGAATTTATAGCACATAGATATCATTTTATAATTGTTGAAGTAATCCCCCTTCCCATCACAAAAGAGAACATCTCATGTTGGCAAATTTGCCGTTAAATTTGCAAAGCCCCACTTGGAGGGAAAAAAAAAAGGCAAACCATAGGAAAAGTAAAAAAGTTGCTCAAATCATTTGGCCTAGTAATTCCATCCCTAGGAATCTGTCCCAAGGAAATATGCGTGCTCATCATGATAAGACTGTTTCCTGCAACAGCAAATGATTGAAAATAACCTCAATGTTTATTGAAAGGGAACTGGTATATCAGTGATGCTACATCAACATGATAGAATCTCATCAAGTCATTACAATGAAAAGTATGAGGACTAAATACTTAGGAAATACATTTAAGGTGTAATGTTCAATAGAATAGAACCCACAGTATGATTTCGACAATAGTGTATGTAAAAGCTAGTAGGCAATAATGAAAGTAATTCCATTAAAATGATAGTTTACAGGATATTTTAAAATAATTAAGATAATGTTTAATGTAATATTGCCATTCCCATAAATAAATAGGAAGAGAAATCTAATTCTGGCCTTTGTGGAGCCATTTATAAGCTTCATGGAATTGAAACTCCAGGACATAGAGTTTCAGGTCCCTGAGGTGCATCGGTGGTAGGGAATCAGTCAGATTGACCATTTGGCTTTTTTCCTACAGTCTCACTCATGCAATTCAGCTCTAAAGACTCCTCTACTAACAGGGGAGCAGGGAGGGCAGCATTCACAAGATTCAAGCCCATTAGCCCAGCTTTTTCACTGGCTACCTTGCTGAAATGTATTTGAACTTTATTTTCTACACCTTTTGTGTGTGTGTGTTGGGGCAGGGGAGTGAGGGTAGTAGAGATAACTTATGATGCTTTTTACAAGTAAGTTGATGCAAATGATTTATCATATAAAATAATTAGATATCCAAACAACATAACTGATTTGAATCCCAGATTTGGTGATAAGAAAAAATTAGATGTAAATGCTCTGCGTTCCAGAAAACATTAGTCAGAGAGTTTGAATTTTACTTCTCTAAAGGTACAGAGAGAGAATATAAGTTGAAGTAGTACAGTACTGTAAATGGCAGGTCTGGATTCACAGGCATAGCAAAGATGGAGGATTACATAGAAGTGGGTACTGGAGGCTGACGCTGACATTGAAAGGAAATGTGTAGTCATTGCCATGCCAAAAAAAGAAAATAAACTATAGTCACACTAGTTGTCACTTGGTAAATTAATATGTACAACAAAGCTTAAGAATCCAAGCATGTTTTCAGATTATATTTCTGGTTTGTCCTCTATTCAAAAGGGTACCTTGTTTGTCACTGATTTGATGGAGTATTAGTCATCTCAGGATGCCATAACAAAATGCCATAGGCTAGGTGGCTTAAACAACAGAAATTTATTTCTTACGGTTCTGGAGGCTGGGAATTCCAAGATCAAAGTGCCGGGTGATTTACTTCCCTGATGAGGGCTCTCTTTCTGGCTTGGAGACAACTACCTTCTTGCTGTATCCTTATATGGCAGAGAGAGAGAGAAAGCTGTCTGATGTCTCTTTTCATAAGGGCAGTAGGCACATAGTGAAGGCTCCACTCTCATGACCTCATCTAAACCTAATTACTTCCCAAGGGCCCCATCTCCAAATACTATCACATTGGAGGTTAGGGCTTCAACATCTGAATTTTAGGAGGACAGAATTCAGTCCATAGCAGATGGTAGGTAATCTTGCCAACAGGGACCCTATCTTATACTTTTTAAACCTCCAAGCAGAGAGCTCATTCTAGTTGCACATGTGCTGCCATGGAGGTCAGAATCAGTATTGGTTAATTAAAGGTGACAGCTTGTTAATCTTTTGCTCATTGTGATAGGACATTTAATCATACTTTCATAGTAATCTATGGAATTTATTTCAATGAGTTAGCCTTCTGATAGAATGCTAAGCAACAGTAACAGTTCAGTTCATGTGTTTATTCTATTTTCCTTTTCTAGAACATTAATATATTTTTATATATGCTAAATTTTCTAGCATACAATAAATTTGTGAGATCTCTTCAAGATATAATTACGTTAGTTTATCATAGGTAAAGTAAATTAAATTTAGGTTCTTTGCAGGAAAAAAGTGAATGTTTATGTACTCTGTACATCAAACATTGGATAGACTTCAGGATGAGAGACAAAGGAAGAAATGACACATCCTGGGCTTGGCCAGCACTCTTTGTGACCAACCTAGTCTGTCTATTCTGTGCCAAAATCATGGGTTAGTTCTGTCACTTCAGTTAGAATTATTCATGCCTTAATCCCCCATGTAAACAGTCAGATAGAGTGGAGCAAAAATGCTGAGAACTTTCCTTTAGTTTTGTACATCTTTCAAGAGGAAGAAAAGAGAAAGTTAAGAAATCCTTTGGTTTTGACTTTTACCAAGACTCTCTCATTAATCTATAACTAATGATTTTTTTTTTTTTTTTTTTTTAGATTTTTATTTATTTATTTTTCCCCCCAAAGCCCCAGTAGATAGTTGTGTGTCATAGCTGCACATCCTTCTAGTTGCTGTATGTGGGACGCGGCCTCACCATGGCCGGAGAAGCAGCGCGTCGGTGCGAGCCCGGGATCCGAACCCGGGTCGCCAGCAGTGGAGCGCGCTCACTTAACCACCAAGCCACGGGGCCGGCCCATCACTAATGATATTTTAAAGTACTGATTTTTTAGCAGACTGTGATAGGGGCATTATGCTGTACATGGAAAAGTATCACAATCAAAATAAAAAATAACGAAATAGAATCTTAAGTGTTGGCTTTTTTGTTTTTTTGCTTTGGTTTTTGTTTTTGAATTTCACTCAGTTCTCTTTTGAGGTCCTAGGCAGAATTAAATTAGAAGGAAAATCTGGGTGATAAGGTTCTTTTTATATGATTGATGATTTTATGTAAATTATGAAATATAGTTTACATTCTTGTTTTTTTGCTTTAGGCCCAAGACAAAGATAAAAGGTTTTCAGAGTGATAAAGCTTTGTTTTCATTCATTGTGTTTCCTTCAGTTGAGAGGCTATGGAGAAAGATTTTTATGTTTACATTTGTATGAAATAATTCCATCTTGTGCTTTTTTGTTTTTTTCTCTTTTTCCATAGAAGCATAGTTTATTTGCTTCTTTGAGGGAAGCTAGGTTTTTAAAAACACACGCTAATATGGAAAATACCTGTAGTACTGTTATCCTCCAGTGTCTTCTTCACCCAGGGGACATAATTTTATGCCAATGTGTGCCATTTATAGCAATTTCCCAAAAGTATTATTTATATTAATCTTTATCAGTGTCTGTGTGTAAGATATAATGTACTAATTTTCAGAACATTAAATCCCTATTCAGGGAAATAATTAGATTTCTTCATATTTATTCAGTACTTAATATAGCTGTGACAACATAATATGGCATTTATTTAAAGATGTTTTTGTTTTGTTACCTTTGGCTTTTTAATATGGTATTTTATTAAACTATAAAACAAAACGTCTCTTTTTCTATTGAAGATAAAAATTTATGGGACCATATACAGGGGAAACTTTTTTTTTCATTTTCTTCCTCTTTTTTTTCAGTGGGGAATATTGGCCCTGAGCTAACATCTGTTGCCAGTCCTCCTCTTTTCGCTTGAGGAAGATTGTTGCTGAGCTAACTTCTGTGCCAATCTTCCTCTACTTTGTATATGAGACGCTGCCACAGCAGAGCTTGATGAGTGGTGTGTAGGTCCCTGCCCAGGATCTGAACCTGTGAACCCCAGGCCACTGAAGTGGAGCCCGCGAACTTAACCACTACACCACCGCCCTGTTTTTTTTTTTCTTTTTCATCATCTGACTCAGTGTACTGACAAATAAACACTTATCCCTTTGCTTTTCCTTTAGTTAATACTTTCTTAGAAAAATTTTAAGAAGAAATGTGATGTAATTATTATAAAAGTCAGCAAAAACATTAATGAAATATCAAGGTAATTAAAAAACTACTTCCCTATAGGTTTCTGTCAGGGGTTTCCAGAAAAGTCTCAGAAGAATTTGCTTTTTTCACAACCATTTAATTAAGTTGAGAAAAGTCCCAAGTGTACCCATACTACAAATAGCCTTCAGAAAAGGTGGTGACTCTGATGTATGCAGGGGTGTCTTCACCAGCAGCAAGACCACAGTGTTGTGTTTTTCAGGTGGAATTCGGGTATAATTTATTAATTTCAGCACAAGTTTAAACATAGGGTAATTTTGTTATGAACTTTGCCAGAATATCTCCTAAAATCAATCCTCATATGGGTTGCTTCATAAACCTATTTAACAGCACAATGTTTACCACTCTTCTCCAGGTCAGTACCTCCCCTGGCCTGGGCTTCTTTTTCTTTAAATACCATTTTCTCCACAGAGATGTGTCTAGGGGAGAGGGCTGTTATCTGCAGCAACTTTAAGGGTTTCCCAGCAAGTAAGTGCCGTGGAACAGAAGCAGATGGATCCCTGCTGTGTTCTCTACAGGCTGGAGTATATTGAAGAAGCTTAACACAAGCTCGTTAAAACAAAACAAAACAAAACAAAAAACAACTTGAACTTAAAGAGGAACAAGTAACTACGTAATCACAATCTGTATTTTGTTTTGTTTTGAGTGTATCTCTTAAATTGACTAGCAGTTATAGAGCACACTGCCTGATACTCTGCAGGCACTTTCACACATATTAAGTCAATTAAGTCTTAGAGTAACCCTGTGAAGTAGAGCTGTTTTTCTAATTATACTTATAAGGAACTGAGGCTCAAGGAGGAAGAATTTGCCGAATCTTCCATAGCTGAATCCATAGCTGGTTGTGAGTAGAACTTGAAATTTGAGGGCTTTTTGATTCAAGGCTGGTGTGGTACACTTTCTTCTACATCATGTTCGCTCTTCCTTTTGTGTTCTCTCCAGTGCAGGTTGCGTATGTAGAACAGAAAGGAAGTGATTCTGCCACAGATCCTTGTTTTCATTTGTGTGTGTCTCAGCCCAGTCAAGGTTATTGGGATCTCTACCACAGTGTAATCTAAGTCACCATTATCTTTCCCCTGGAACATAGCAGTAGCCTGACTGCATGCCCTTCCCCCTCACAGCGGTCACTGATCTTTTTGAAATGTAACTTGGATGTCGTCCTTCTGCTTAAAAGCCTTCAGTGATCTTCCATTTTACTTAGAATAAAATCCAAAATACTTATTTTGGTCTAGAAGACCCAGCACATTCTGACTCCTGCTTATCTTTCCCTCACTTACTTAGTGTCCCCTGACCACGCAGTTGCTGGAATGCCCCAGGCCCTTCCTTGACTCACGACTTTTGCACTTGCACTTTCCTTTGTCTGCAGTTCTTTAAGTTTTTTCTGTCTTCAACTGATCCTTCAGATTTCAGCCCAGTTGTCATTTCCTGAAGAGATATCTTCTCCAGCCTCTCAATCTAAGCCCTCCTGGTTTACTTATATTCTTTCTCTCTCCTGGCATTTATAATTTGCCTTTATATTCACTTAATAATAATAACTTTTGGTGAGCTCTTCCAATGTGCCAGTCACAGTGTACTGCCTTTAACCCTGTTTATAGATGGAGAAGTAAGATACTTTCCTAGATTACAGGAAGTAGTGAGCCAGGATTTAAACCCAGTCTTCCTTCACAAGACTGTAAGCTCTGGGAAGGCAGGGACCATGTTTGTGGATTGTTTTATTCCCAGTGCCTGGCACATAGTAGGCCCTCAACAAATACGTATTGAACAAATGAACCTGTGGCAATGACTTGTTTTTTGCTTTACTGAAATAGAATTCTCATAGAGTAAAATCTACCCTTTTAAAATATGCAATTCAGTGGTTTTTAGTATATTTAGAGTTGTGCAACCATCATCACTGTCTAATTTTAGAACTTTTACATCACCCCAAAAAGAAACTCTGTACCCATTAGCAGTCACTTCTCATTCTCTCCTCCCCTCATCTCCTGGAAACCACTAACCAACTTTCTGTTTCTATGGATTTTCTTATTCTGGAAATTTCATATAAATAGAATCACACAACATATGGCCTTTTGTGACTGGCTGCTTTCCTTTTGCATAGTGTTTTCAAGGACCATCCATGTTGTGGCATGTATCGGTGCTCCACTCCTTTCTATTAATGAATATTGTTCTATTGTATGGATTTATCACCTTTTATTTATCTGTTCATCATTTGAATGAGGATTTAGGTTGTTTCTACTTTCTAGGTTTATGAATAATACTACTGTGAACGTTTGTGTACAATTTTTTGCGAGGACATATGTTTTCATTTCTCGTGTAAATATCTAGGGGTGGAATTGCTAAGTCTTGTGGTAACTCTATGTTTAACATATTGAAGAATTGCCAAACTGTTTCCCAGAAAGGCACAATGAGTAAGACCTGTCAAAGAAAACCAGAGCTGGACAGTAGTTAAAGTAGTGAAACAGATTTTATTCAGAACTATTGCAATAGGGAGGAAGAGACATTGGTATAGATCCGGGCCCAATTCTGAATACAACAAAGAAAAGTGGAGATTTATAGCCAAGGAGCAGGGTGGGGTTAGGGGTGGAAGTTGGTGGATGGAAAATTACTAAGAGGGTAAGGTAATTTTTTGCTAAACTGACCTAACAGGATTCTTGCTGAAGGCAGGCAAGGGTGATCAGATATCACTTGGGGGATGGTGGAGGATAAAGAATTTGATCAGATATTGAGGGTGATCAGATATCAAGGGTGGGGAATTCTGGCTAAACCTACTTAACAGAATTCTTGCTAAATTGAGCGATGCAAAGACGGACACGCAAGTCCAAAACTCGAGGTATAGTTGGGAAGAGGATTCAGAAAAGAAAGACCCTGTCAGACCCATAATAGATAATTCAGCTATTACCTTTTCTGTGCTTTTTCCTCAGCTGTGTTAGCAAGGAGGCTTCCAATAAATTCTCTTAAATTCCCTTAAATTCTACACAGTGACGTTTCATTCAGCATCCAACAGTTATTAATTGATATGGTGTTGACTGAGCTGGGATACAGTGTATCCCAGGAGTATTTTCTTAAAGCTGGTAAAACTGCTTTGTTTTCTATTTCATGCTTACAAATTATTTTTATTTTGTTTTTTTTTTTTAATATATATAGAAATATTTAGTAAAGTTGATAGTTTAGGTCTCTTTGGAAATCTCATTTATGCTGTAAAGAGTGAAAGGCAGCATCATATATTATTGTAGGGTTCACAGTTTGGGACACTGGTCTCATTTAAGTAAATTACTATTCCTATCATAAAAGCACATTTTAAGCATAATAAATATCTTTTTCTTTCTTCCTTTTTCTTTTTCACTGTTCTTTCCTTTTATAACAAGCATTTTCTTTCCATGCCTCAGGGTGAACAGTGGCTCTAATCCAGTACTAAGTTGTTTTTATTACTATTACTATTTTATCCCACTTACTGAAACGTTGTTAGAGTAGGTTGTTTATAGATTAACCAGCAACTAAGAATGATTTTAACTTTCTCACAAACTATTTCATCCTATGTTTTTCTACTTTAATACCGCCCATCTGCAGTATGTCATGTATCTTCAATTAATGCAAATTCAAATTTATTTTGAGCATTTAGCAATGCTCCTGAAAATAGTTGGCTGTCTTGGGGAGTTGGGAATCCAGACTTGTTACTCACTCAATTAGAAAAATGAAGGCCTCCTCTGAGTGACTAAAGCAGAGCTTCGTAACCTTCACCAAGGTTAACTGTAGCCTTTTCTGTGCGGTTAGTAACTAACATGTGCCAGTTCCCATTGTAATGATTATAATTGCTTGGGTCATATTAATATTCATCGCACATGCCTCTCATCTTACGTGGCGCTCATTCTCTGTGTCTTTGACTAATGTACCATTTTGCTTTTCATTTTGTTGTGGGGAACCATGATTTTAGAGGATGTGAAGCAGAGAACAGCTGAGGGAAGAATGAATACCCAGAACCCAGTGCCAGGATTAACATACTGATGTAGATATTCTGAGAAGGGGTCTTTTCAGTCAGGTTAAAAGGAAATGCCAAGTGGAACTGAAGCCGACCCTGTCCAGTCACGTGATGCCAGTCAGGGAGGTGCTTGGCTTCACTTTGCTGCATTTTGCTCTCGGGTTGCCAGCTGCCTTAAGCCAGCTGCTTAGGCACAGCTAAAATAAAGGCAAGAATATTATCACAATATATTTTATATTTGAAAATCTACCAGTAATTTCTAAAGCTTAGAATGTTGGCAGTAGCATGTGGATGAAAGCTCAAGACTTAGAGATCTAACAGAAAAATAGCTTATCCTTCGTACCTCTGCAGAATTATTTTTAAAAGGTTATGCCTTCCCTCTTTGGATAATTTTCAGAAGAAAGGGGAAAAATATTTTTCATTTTCACTCTTATAATGTGATTAGATATAGTTGAATTTTAATAAGTACATTGCAAAAGTGAATGGGCATGCAGTATAACTATTTTAAGTTTTACAGATTTGGAATTTGCAGAAAGAGGAAGTAGCTACTGGAATTTAAATGCCATCCCACAGTGGCCTTCCAAATAGGAGCTTGATATGTAATTCAGCCCTTCTCTTCTGCTACCAGTTCTCCCATTTCCTCCTAAACTTGATATCTAGTGATAGACAATATCACTCCTTTTTGTGTTCCTTTCGTTGATTGTTATTACTGGAAGACTCCTCAGCTTGTTCCTTCTCTGGAACCTTTGGATGCTCGTTGAGAGAGACAGTTACTTAAGAGCATCAGAATTGACATGAACCCTCCAGGTGCCTGTGGAAGTACAGTTTGGTTCATGGGTTTCCAGGGTGCCCCTTCTGAGCTGGGTCCTCCTGTAGGTTTTAGGCTCTTCCCCTCCATGCACTGCTTGTCATGTTTCTCTGTCAGATGCCCTAGAGGCAGATATGGGAATGGATGCCCTTGGCAGCTGGAGCCACAGACCAAAGTAGCTCACTGATGAAACAGGATCCCCTTGAAGTCCTTTTAAATTAGGTTAATTTTGTCTCCTGCCTTGCAATCTATCCAGGATTATCTTAATATCAAAGATATTTAATTATCATTTAATAAGTAAAATTGGTGCTCCAGAAAGGTATGGCATGTTTAAATTGGGGCTTCCTGATGTTGTGTGCATCCTAGTTTGGAGAATCATGGCCTTAGTGTGATTTTGGGGAAAATTCTTTTACCTAATAGTCCTTTATTTGAAATGGACCTCGTAGATATCAGGTATTTTCAGAGCATTTGGTGGTAGAATTTGGATAACATTTGCTTTTTTCAGCTGTCTACACTTAGTGTTGTGAAAAGAGGACAGACTAAAAGTCCAGTAGTCTGAGTTCTAGACCTGGCTCACTATTAACTTGTGACATTGGACAAATTACTTGACATCTTCAGGCCCATTTTCTCATATATAAAGTGAGGGATGAACTGTAAGAGATAAAGCAGCATTTTCCAAAGTGTGCTTTGTGAATTATTGCTAAAGGTATTCCTGGCGGTCTAGTGGTTAAGGTTCAGCAGTGAGCGGTGTGGCCCGGGGTTCGTTTCCCAGTCAGGGACCCACACCAACTAATCTGTCACAGTCGTACTGTGGCGGCTGCACGTTGCTGTGATGCTGAAAGCTATGCCACCCGTATTTCAAATACCAGCAGGATCACCCATGGTGGGCAGGTTTCAGCTGAGCTTCCAGACTAAGACAGACTAGGAAGAAGGACCTGGCCACTCACTTCTGAAAAAACTGGCCATGAAAACCCTTTGAGGGCCGGCCCCGTGGCTTAGCGGTTAAGTGCGCGCGCTCCGCTGCTGGCAGCCCGGGTTCGGATCCTGGGATCGCACTGACCCACCGCTTCTCTGGCCATGCTGAGGCGGCGTCCCACATACAGCAACTGGAAGGATGTGCAGCTATGACAGACAACTATCTACTGGGGCTTTGGGGGAAAAATAAATAAATAAAATCTCTAAAAAAAAAACAAAAACCCTTTGAATAGCAGTGGAGCCTTGTCTGATACAGCGCCCCAAGGTGAGAGGATGGCGCAAAAAGAATGGGCAGCGTTCTGCTCTGCTGTTTATAGGGTTACTACGAGTTGGAATCCACTTACAGCACTGAAAACAAAACAAAAAGATATTCTAAGGGTGGTTGCCAGGGGCTGGGAGGAGGGAGAAATGGGGAGTTGTGGCTTAATGGGTATAGAGTTTCAGTTTTGCAAGATGAAAAGTTCTGGAGATTGGTTGCACAACAGTGTGAACATACTTAACACTACTGAACTGTACACTTAAAAATGGTTAAGATGATAAATTTTTGTTATGTGTATTTTACCACAATTGAAAAAAAAGATATTCTGAGGGCTCCACGCTTAAATAAGCGTAAATTGTGTGTTACACTCCCCTTCTGGAGAGTCACAGTGCATTCAGCATGTAGAAGCTTCTGAGACATCCTGCACTAAAAAAAATCTGCCTCTTTAACCCACTATTTCTCAAATTGCCCCGCTCCCAATTAAACTAACATCTATTAATATCCCATGGAACTTACATTTGGAGGAGCCCCATTTGGTAAGCGGTGATCTGAGATCTTTTCTAGCTCAAACATGGTATCATTCTTCAAAGACACCGCATGATAATATGGGCTATGCCAAAGTAAGACCTAAATAGCCCAATTGACAAAGATTAATTCAGGGCTTCCCACCCTTTTCCACATCATGGAATACATAGAAAGTAATAGTAGTTGAATGGCAAACTGGGGTAAACAGACCAGCTAGCTCAGGGCTGGGAGCTCGGTAACCCAATGAGCACACCGGCTGGGTGAAGATCTGGTAATCAGATCTTTAAAAAGTTATCATTGGCCAAACTGTGTGAAATGTCTTACTCTTCAAGATGTTATGTTCAGCCTATGAAAAAGACATTAGAGGCAGAACATACTAAACTATGTTCCATTTGCTTTTCATTGGCAATAGTTTTCCACTTTAGCTCAACCAGAAACTCTTCTGACTGTCTGAATGTCTGTGGTTATTGCTGGTCATTAGACCTAACTGGAAATCTCCAGTGGTATGAGAGTTCGGGGTGAGAATTTTCCAGCAGGATAATACTCTTCCACAGTTTATTAAATACACTTAAGTGATTAATTCAATAGCCTCTTATTTTTAAAGCGAGAGCATACATGCTAATGTCATAAGTAGAATAGTTTTTATTTAATGGGAAAATTTTTTCTTTAACTTTACATTATTTAGAGGAATAATTATTTGGGG